>NC_141689.1:2068130386-2069432707 GCF_964263255.1 Lissotriton vulgaris | reverse complement strand
AAACACTTCCTATATACATAATTGCCTCTTTCTTATAAGCTGTAAAACGTTCAGATTAAAATAGAATACCTTTAGTATTACAAAAGGAGATACAAGACACTATCTAAAAGTGCTTTACAGACAGGCATGAATTCAACAATTTCATCCTCTTGTTTCCCTCCACTTACTAAGGGGTGCCCACATTTTTTTTTCCATATTCTTTCTTCTTTCGTCCCTTAAAATTATATAGACATTCTTCGATATTGTGGATCCCAAGCAATCTAGTTAACCAGATCTGAAATGAAGGTGCTACTGGATCTTTCCAGGCCGCCGCTATTAAGATTCTTAACACTGCAACACACAGAAATACAAAAGCTTCCGCTTCATGTGTAATTTTAAGATTTTCATCCCTGCCAATTAACACAGTCGTGGGGATAGAGAGATTTGTCCCTCTAGCAGCCCCGATAAAAAATTTCTCCATTTCAGTTAGAACAGGTTTCAGATTTGGACAGGAGTAGAACATATGGGTTAAATCTGCTGGGCCTTGGTCACATCTTGGACATCTGTCCGTATCCCTTTTACCCCATTGAAACAGCTTCGCAGGGGTGTAATATAAATTAAAGATCATCTTATAATGTTGTGCTTTTAAGTTGGTTGCTCTTAAAATTTTCTTGTTCAATGCCAGTGCATAGTCCACATCTACATTTGGATCCCCAATTCTAAGGGCCCAGGCATTTTCCACTTCTACAACATCCTCTTCCAGGCCCTGTAACAGAAGACCAAATCCTATTTTAATCTTCCTACCCCCATTCCTTATATATTGAACAATTGGATTCGTCTCCTGGATAGAGATCCTAGGTCTTATGGATTTCACTGATTGCTCTAACTGGTTGTACAGCATCCAGTGGTTCGTTGAGATACCGTATCTTTGTTGCAGGATCTCAAACCCTAACAACTCTTCCTTACTCATAACATCACCCAAATACCGGATACCCAACCTTTTCCAAAGAGCGCCATTCCTATTCTGTCCAAGATGTATGAATGGGCTTGAGTCCCACAGGTCTAAAATTCCATTAATCTTAGGGATCTTAAGAAATTTCAACATTACATTCCATACACCCCATACACCTAACATCACTTTACTTCTACTCCTCTTGTAAGATTGCACATTCACTTCCCGAGTTAAAATCCCCTTGGCTTTTTCACCTATTACTAATTCATAGATTGTGGGGATTCTGGGAGAGTCAGGTAGCCAAACGGGAGTATTGGAACATAATAGATGTTTCATATGCAGCAATAGACATACCCAGTGATACAGTCTGAGATTAGGAGCTGCTAGCCCTCCTCTCTCTAAAGGTAATGACAGTTTAGCTAGTGATCTTCTTACTTTACCATATTGCCAGAGAAACTGTGAGAAAACTGATTCCATTTTTTTCATCAGGGCTTCATCAATTAATAATGGAATAGCACGGAATAAGTACAGCAGTTTCGGAAACATTGTCATTTTAAGAACATTAACTCGTCCAATCAAAGACAAATGTAAAACATCGATCCTCCTCAACTCTTTCTCCATCACCGCTAATACTGGTGAATAATTTTCCTGAATTATTTTACCCACGTCAGCATTAATATTAACTCCTAGATAAATTGCAGCATCGACATATCTTTGATCTCTTTTCTGAATATTCTTTGTACAGATTATTATAGTTTTATCAGTATTAAGTTTATACCCTGAATATGTCCCATACTGCTGAGCCAAATTATTTAATTCCTGTATCGCTATATCAGGCTTGTTTGTAACAATTGCCAAATCGTCCGCATACGCTAGTATCTTAGTAGTATGACCATGAGATATAACAGGGGATATTTTATCTGAAGCCAAAATTTTCCTAATCAGCGGGTCTATGTATAGTGCGAACAATATGGGTGAGCAGGGGCACCCCTGACGTGTACCTCTTTTGATCATTACCTCCTCTGATTGAAGCCCCATAGTAGTAATTCTGGCGACCATGTCCGCATACATAGCCTTAATACCTTTCCTACAGTTTTCTCCGAAACCCCTTTTCTCCAACACCTCCCACATAAAATTCCAAACAACACGGTCAAACGCCTTCTCGGCATCCAATAAGATCATAGCCATGTCACTCCCTGTAACAGTAACAGCATCAAATAATGAAATGGCTCTGGCTGTATGTTCGGTGGTGCCTCGCCCTGGGACAAATCCATGCTGCCAGGGTGATACGAGTTGACCTATAATCCCTCCTAGTCTTTTAGCCCAAACTTTGGATAATTTCGCATCTGTATTTATTAAAGAGATCGGCCTATATGAGCCGGGGTTCTCCTCTGGCTTTCCCTTTTTGTGAAATACCACAATATTGGTCTGCTTCCAAGTATCCGGAATAACACCTGAACATATGACTCCGTTAAAAAGATCCTCCAGTATTGGAAGAATTTCTTCACTCAGAGCCCTATACACCTCAATTGGAATCCCATCTGGGCCTGCTGCTTTACCCAATGCCAGTTCACTCAGAGCATTTTTTATCTCCTCAGTTGTTATACCCAATTCCAAGCGATCTCTATCTTCCTCCTCCACCCTAGGTGTTATGGGAAATTGGTCTTGCATAGGAGATACCACTCCTGGCTCCTGATCATAAAGTTTTTGATAAAATTCTTGAAACACCTGTATTATAGATTATTGGGTCATTATATTCTCTCCCATTATATTTTATCTTACTGATTTTATTTCTATTCAAATCCTGTCTTATACGCAGTGCTAATGCTCTGCCAGCCTGTTCCCCTGTCTCATAGCCTTGCTCTTTGAGTCTGATATTCGCAAATCTCTTTCTGGGTGATTATTTTTAAAAGGTCACCCTTGATTTTGGCCATATTTCTAATGGTCTTTCTACTGTCTTTGCCGGTTGTTATTTCATCAATATGATATCTCTCTATTTCTGCCAGATCTGCTATAAGTTTATCTATCTTGCTTTTATCCTCTTTCCTAATTCTTGTTGCACAGCTGATCGTCTCCCCCCTTAATGCAGCTTTAAACGACTCCCAGACCCCATTTCTGGAGGCGCTATATCTATTACAATCAAAGAATTCCTTTGACCATCTTTTCATATGTTTTAAAAACCTTTCCTCATTTAATAACTTTCTATCAAAAGTCCATCTGGAAGTTTTCCTTAATACACTGGGAGCTTTATAAGAGAGTATCAGAGGATTATGATCAGAAATTATTCTTGGTAATTTCTGATTGTTAACCTTACCTATCTCCCCTATTGTAACAAAAAAATAATCTAGCTTGGAATACTTTTGTGCTGGATGGGAGAAATATGTATAACCACGATCGCCTGCCATCTTATCTCCCCATACGTCTACCAGGCCATGAGATTGCATCATAGAACTTATAGCTACGTTAACCTTTCGTTTGCGGCCTGTAAATTTACTCCCCTGGTGCCAGTCTGCAGAGATATTCATGTCCCCACATACTATCATTGGGGTAGTCCAATTGGCCATTTCCTCTTCCAACTTATCGTACATCATAGGATCATCCTCATTCGGACCATATATTACACATAGTGTGAACCCCATGCTCATTTCCGCTAATAACCATCTACCTGAGCCATCCGTTTTAATACGTTTAGCTCCACCCAGATGATTTTTAGCTAATATGGCCACTCCTCTTATCATTGATGATTGGTTGGAGCATCCAATTAAGGTAAACCCATACATTTCCAAGATCTTCCTCTTATTCCAGGGAATATGGGTTTCCTGAACACAAACTATATCGATATTATTAGATCTGACCAAATGGCTCACTCTCTGCCTCTTCTTCCAATCATTTAAACCCCCTGTATTAATACTACAAATTCTAATGTCTGACATATTTTACATGTTTGCTTTTCCTACATTGACTCTTATCCAAATAACTGATATCGACCTGAAAACTATTCCTTTCCATCTCATACTTTTTCAAAATTTTCGCCCCCCCTTCCCTCCCCACCCCCACCCACTCCTCCCTCTGCACTCTCTCCCTCCCCCTGCTGAGCTCCGGAATGGAGCCCGCCCTCACCCCCCCCTTGTCTAGAGGCGCTCAGACCGCTGGTCTGTGCACGTGATGGTTACAGCTTAGCGTGAGGAGAAGTGACCACTACTCAACCTTTTTTTTTTTCCCTTTTTTTTCCCCCTTAGTTTTGCCTCCCACCAAATTTACATTATGATCTCATTGTAATCCCCCACCCTTTTTTTTTTTAACCCTTCCACCTCACATCCTAACTACCGGGTTAGAGTCTGCCATTTTATTTGTACTCCCTCAGTGAAAACACAAGACACAAGAGTATCCCCTCCTCTGTTCACACCCCTTAGAAATATTATACTTCAATAGCCCCATTTCCAAATTAGATCAACATTTTAGCACTCCACTTACTCCCTCTACGACATCAAAAACTCTTTAGCTTTAATCTCTGAATAGAAATAAAATGTTTTACCATCCTGTATTACTTTCAGCTGGGCGGGGTTGATCAAATAGGCCTGCATACCCTTGTCCTGAAAAGGTTTGATCATCTGCCGTAGCCTCCAGCGTCTCTCGACTGTAATATGGCAGAAGTCAGGGCGAACGAAAAAGGTATATTCATCAGCTGTCTTTTTTTTATCAGGTCTTGCCCTCTCCGAGATTGCTTGTCTCAAATTAAAGTTGCCCAGAAAAATTAAGATTGCTCTAGGCTTATCCCCCTCTTTTGCCTTTTTATAGATGTTGGCCGGGGTACGATGTGCTCTCTGAATCTCCCTATCAAAATCCCAATCTTTCAGCTCTTTGAAGGCAGACACAAAAAGTTTGACGATAAATGATTTCAAATCTGTCCCCTCAGCCCCTTCAGGGATTCCAAGGATACGAAGGTTGTTTTGACGCGATCTGTTTTCTAACGACTCCAGTTTCCACTGGATATCCGTAAGCTGTTTTGCTTGAGTATCAACTTTATTAACTGCTGCTGCTGAATCAGCTTCAGTGGACACCACTCTATCTTCCAGATTAGTCACTCGTTCACCCAGGTTCACACAGGCCTTAGTCAGCTTTCTCACCACCCCTTGCATTTTTCTAACAGCCGCCTGGGATTTCCGACTCTCTTGCCTTGCTTCCTCTCTATGAGCCAATATCTCCTGATGAATAATCTCCAGGAGCGACATTTGTGCTGAATCCCCCTCTGGGCTGTCTAAAGAAGCATTCGATTGTGGTAGCTCTTTTTTTTTATTAAATACTTTCGTTCTCACCACCATTTTAACCGCTGTACTTGGGGGCTGTTTTCCTCAGGTTCTAGATCGCTGCCGGTCTCTATATCGCTGGTTTCTTGACCCAGGCTATCGTCTCCATCCTCAGACCATTCACCGCCCTCAGATACCGAGAAGAATGCCTCACTTGCGGCTTCTTTTTTACTGCAGCTACTCCCCCCTGTATCGTCCTCCAAGATCTCTTCTAAGCCATGGTGTAAAGCTTTACTGTCACCCAACTGATCTGCTGCTGGAATCTCCGCTTGCTGTTCTCCCCTTCCACCGTTACCACAGTATTTAATTGTTCAGCAAGGTCATCCGCTATAATGCCAGGAGATGCCTCCTCACTACCATTATCGGGGGGAACCTGAATGTTATCTTCCTTTTGATCTTTGGTATCTTTATTCTTATTAAACTTTTGGAAGATATCTGATATTGGAATGGTGCCCAAATTGTCCGAGTTCCCTTTACTACCACCCTGCTGTGCCGTTTTTTTGACTAGAGGGGAGCCTTGTTTCTTCCTTTTACCACCATCACTGTCCGCCATTGATTCCGCTAGCTCCGCTGCTGCTTTTCTCCTAGCCGCTGCTTTAGCGCTGGCGCTCATCTTGGGAGCCATAATTGCCCTCCGCCTTTCCTCTGGCCCAAATGCCTCCTTACCGCTTAAGGTGTCTCCGTTTTCGGCAATCTCCGTCTGCAGAATTCCCGCACCCTCCAGAGTGTAGGATCTCTGCTCCTCCCCGTCACTCGGGAGGTTAATGTCCAGCTTCAATAGTTTTTCAGCGCGGGACTTCCTTCTCCGCTGAAATCGCCGTCTTTGAACCAGGCTCCGCGAGGCTTCGCCCCTGAATGCTACCTCCGCGAGCTCCGCCGCCTCCGCTTGCAGTCTGCTGACAGCTCCGCCTCTGAACCGCCGCGTCAGCTGAACCACCTCCAGTAGCAGCCGCTTCAGCGGCTGGCTGCACTTCAATTTCATCAAGCCGCGTATCCTTCGGTACGAGATCTTTTTTACCCGTTCTCTTCCGTCTCGAGTTTTGGATCACTCGTACTTTACTTCAAGCACCCTAATTCAAACTTTGTTAGGGGAATACGGGATCATGGTTCAACATTGCACTCCTCCTCACGCGAGCTGCTTTCCGACCGTCTCACACGGCCGCCATGTGCTACTTGTGTGGCTGGGCCACGTGCTTGTTATAGTAACTGATCAAACTAAGATCGATGGCAGTTCTTTCAGAGAAATGTGAGGAAAATGTGTTAGTTTTCTCAAATTTGAGTTTTGCCAACTGTTAGGATTCACGTAAGTCACACCATGCTGGATACTCCCTGGAGTCTAGTTTTCAGAAATGTTTATAGGTTTCTCTACCTGCCAACTGAACAAGGGCCTAAATCCACAGCTACCCACTTGGCAACAAAATTGACAATTTTGAGTGGAAAAAAGTGATGCATCTATATTGTATTTTGGGCCATTTCCTGTTGCAGGCACCAGACCTACTTATGCAAGTGAGGTACTATTTTTATCTGAAGACTTCGGGAAATGCTGGGTGGAAGGATGTTTGTGTCTTCCCGCAGATTCCAGAACTTTCCATCACAGAAATGTGAGGAAAATGTGTTTTTTTAGTCAAAGTTTGCAAAGCTTTCTGGGTAAAAAAAACTATTCAGAGCCACACAAGTCACTACACCCTGTCTTTTCACAGGTGTCTAGTTTTCTAAGATGTGCAAGTTTGCTAGATTTCCATACGTGCCGGCTGAGATAGTCCTCAAAATACACATTTGCTGCCCACTTTGCAAAAAAGGGTCAGTTTTGATTCGAAAAATGTGATGTATCCATGTTGAGTTTGAATAGTTTCCCATTGCGAACACTAGGCTTACCCACCAAAGTGAGGTATCATTTGTTAGCGGAAGATGTGGGAGCAAAGAATAGGAAAGATTTGTTTTATACCAACAGAGTTTCGCTACATTTGTGCCGTCCAAATGTAAGCCAGTGTGTAAGAAAGAAGCCATTTAGAAAAATACCCCTATAAATTGTATGCTAGTATGGATATCCATAAATTCAAAAATATACAAATAACCAGCGCTCCTAAGCTCCACAGCTGTTGCCCATACCAGAAATACATATGTTTCCTTGATACACCTTTTTTCACTCTACATATTTCACCATATGAATTGATCTGTACTCTGTACATAATGAAAAACCAGTGTACATTGCAGGTCAGTTGTTGACACTGGATACGTTGAGTGGTTAGAGAACCTACAAATCCTGTATATCCCCACAACCAGAAGGGGCTTGCTGGTGTAGTGATGCATT
The DNA here is from genome assembly GCF_964263255.1 of Lissotriton vulgaris. Classification (NCBI taxonomy): domain Eukaryota; kingdom Metazoa; phylum Chordata; class Amphibia; order Caudata; family Salamandridae; genus Lissotriton; species Lissotriton vulgaris. The sequence continues at coordinate 2,069,425,158 of NC_141689.1, read as the reverse complement.
ACTTTTGTAAATCGCCATTGTGACAAAATGTTATGGATGAAAAAGTTGTCCCAAATGGTCTTTTTTTCAAACTCATTTTCAATATTTCTTTATTTCAACAGTTGGGGGCTGATTAGGATGCCACCCTATCATAAACTGGACCACACAACAGGCTGTTGGCGGTCCTGACAGAGGCATTTCGATGTGAACACCACCACTGCGATTGCAATGCCTATCTTTTGTATTGCGGCGGGTGCTGCAGGCTGTAGCACAAGCCCCTATGCAAAAAAGGGGATACATTACATATCCCTGCATTACGTGGCAAACACCGTGCAGTGCCTGCCACATGGTGCAGTGCTGGTGGCCCCACCACCCACAGCTTAGGGCAAGGTGGGAAGAAGGCCCCCAATGTCCCTTTCCGCCTGCTTTCTCATGGCAGACACTGCCATCATTGTAGGTATTGGATGTCTCTCCAATGGACCGGGAGCCCATCGGATGCATGGCGTCTGGTTTTTCCGACCCCCAACCATCCACCCACCATAATACCATGGCGAGCGGATGGTTGCCGTTCCGATGGCTATGGGACCACCACTGACAGGCTGTTGGTGGCGGTCCCACCATCATCATAATCGGCCCCTTAGTTTCCTTCGGAAAACCTTTAGGGAGCTACAGATATGACCCCTCTCTGACTTTGAAAGTTTCTCTATTTTATAGCAATCTTTTGCTTTTATAGATTACCCATCAGTTTTACACTGGTTTCAACCAGAAACTGAAAGCAGGTGGGGAGCACACAAAAAATAGGAAACATGGGCTAACTCTTGAAAAATGCCAAAACTGTAGTAAAATATGTGTTTTTCTTTTTTCAGCTCTGCATATTCTCGAAAGCTGTGAAGATTGTGACTTTAGCACAGAATACTGTTTGTAGATGCCATTTCTAGGGAAAAGACAGGCACTTTTATCCAGAGCCCTTTATTTCTATTGTCCCCAAAAACTCAAAATGTAGCTATGTTTTGCCTGTTTTATCGGTCCACTTCTGGGGCATCCACAAACTTGGGGTACCTTTAAAATCCCGATTATGTTGGAAAAAATTTGGTGTGGATACCTAAGGTGGAAAATATTTAGTGATTCCTAAGCTTGAACTACCCCACATAACCAAAAAAGGGCTCAACAAGGGGGATGAATAGATCCATCAGTTCAGGGGTTAATAATGTCTCTCCCCCAAACATGGACATGCTTGTGTCCCTGGGCTTTACACTCATCCACAAAGACAGAAAAATCCAACAAGGCGGGATTTAGCAATCATAAATAAGAACAACATTTCCGTGACAGAAACCCAAGCCCTCAAGTATAACTCCCTCGAATGTCTTACTGCCACTACTGAGATAAACTGCAACAGATCACTACTCTGCCACCTCATATACCACCCACCAGGAAATACTTCCTCTTTCGGTGAGCACCTCGCTGACCTGATTACTCAATGCTCACTCCGTGACTCTAATATCAGTATCCTAGGTGACCTCATTCTTCACTGGAATGAGGAAAACAGCAGGTTAATCAAAACTCTAAAAAATCTCCTAAGCAACTACAACCTCACCCAACACTGCACAGAGAAAACCCACAACAGGGGCTCAATCCTCAATACCATCATTACTCAAGCAGACATAGTCTCCATCGACCACACCCTGCCTGTTGATTGGTCCGACCACCATCTCATTCTGTTTCACATGAACCAAAGGATCCTATCCTATCCCAGCCCCACATGAAGGACCCCCCACGCTGGGCAAGAAATCTAAGTCAGATTCCCCTTCTAAACCTGGAAGCTAGGGTTTGCTCCCTCCTCCACAACAATTCTGATGAGCTCTCAACAACAGAACTCACCTCCAACTACAACTCTACTATGACTTCCATTATGGACCAAATAGCACCCCTAAAACTGAAAAGACTCAGAAGCACACCATCCAGACTATGGTTCAACACAGACATTAACTCCCAAAGAAGAGAACTAAGAGTGACAGAAAGACTCTGGCAAAAAAAAAACTCAATCTTACAAGCGAGACTCAAATCAGTATGAAGGAAATACAAAAACCACATAATGAATGAAAAAGCAGCCTCCTTTTTGCAATGCCCTTGGCAACACAAAAGATAGACTGAGAGAATTTTTCAATATTATCAGACAACAAACCTCCAAGGCCTCCTCAACTCAAGTTGTGGTCTCCAAAGACCTGTGTGACAACGTTGCCAATTTTTTCAACAACAAAATCAACAAAATAGAACTCTACTTGGACATACAAAGCAGTCCCCCTAACAGCAATTTACCCACAGAGACAAAAGATGATCCCACACTCATGCCCCCCCCTAACCTATGGAACTCTTTTAACCCCATCTCCAAAGCAGAGGTCATCAAAATGATTTCCATCTCCAAACCCTCAGCACATTTCCTGGATCCCATACTGGCCCAAATGGCCAAAAAATTCAAAATCTCACTGGCCCCCACTGGACCAAGATCATAAACAGCTCCTTGAGGACTGTCTCAAAAGTGGCCAAGTCACACCTCTACTGGAAAAAAATGAGAGGACTCAAACGATCTAATCAATTTCAGACCTGTCTCTAACCTCCATCTCCTAGCGTAAATCCAGGAAAGATGTGTTCTCCTCCAACTCACCCAACACCTAGACAACACCAACTTCCTAGACCCTCACCATTCAGACTTGAGAAAAGGATGCAGTACAGAGACAGCGATCCTAAACATAATAGATGATATGCACAAATCTCTTCATACTGGCCAATGTTGCCTACTCATACTCCTGGACCTCTCTGCAGCCTTTGATACAGTTGACCATAAACTACTCATCAAGGCAATTCAAGAAATGGCTGGAGCTGAACAGATGGTACTCAATGGTTCACCTCTTTTCTACAGAACCGCACCCAAGGTAAAAAAATCAAAAACTTCTCATCGGACCCACTCCTAGTTAGCAGGGCATCCTGCAAGGATCAGTACTCTCCCCACAACTTTTCAACATATACATGGAACCCCTCACCACCATACTCAAACAATCCAACATTACCTTCCACCTCTATGCAGACGATACCAAAATCTACCTGGAAACCTCCTCTATTGAATACATTCGGAGACTGAACAGCACTCTAAGAGAAGTCCAAAACTGGCTATCATGCAACCACCTAAAACTCAGTTAAGGCAAGACAATAATCCTCCTAATCTCCAATGATGAGGAAAACCCCCAAATCTCAGAATGGGTAAAAACAATTGATGCGCTCAACTACAAACTAACCTTATCCAACTCAGCAAAATCGCTAGGAATCACCCTGGATCCATAATTAGACATGAACAAACACATCAAGAACACTGCAAAGAACGCCTTCCTCAACCTGAAACTACTCAACAAAATAAAATCCTTCATCCCTCAGAACGACCTCAAACAAGCTACTCAATCCCTGGTGTAGTCCAGACTGGACTGCTGGATTGCAATCCTCACAGGATCAGCTAAATCTCAACTAACTCCCCTCACATCAACTCTGAACGCAGCAGCCAGAATGGTCACCGGAGTAAAGAAATATGAACACATCTCCCCTGCGCTTAGAGAGCCATACCTGGCCGCCAAACTCCAGAAGGCAGTTCAGACAAGAAGCCTAAAGACTACCAACACCCTACTCCTTATCCCTCCAAGAACTCGCAAACAAAAAACCGCATCCCGATCCTTCGCAGGAAACTCAATACCACTCTACATCAGGACCAACCCCTCATACCTAAAGGCAGCTCAAAGAACTTTTCCTCAAATGATCTCTCTCGTATGGATAGCTACGACCTAACCATCGAAGCAGGCCCACAAGACAGTTTGACATTAAGAACTCTCTCTGATGTCAAGGCTGTATACATACTATTGTGATAACATACCCTGCGAGTGTCATTGTGCGCTCTGGACTATAATATTATCATTCGTATGGAGCCAATGTAAATACCAGTATGTCTATGTATCTTACGAATTATGATGATGGAATCTCTCCAATACCTTTGGGTCTGGCCAGCAATATATAAAACTCTTAAATAAATAAATAAATATAAACGCCATCCTCCCACAATTTGGAAGGTGTGATCACATTTACTGGAACCAACAAATGTATTGTTCAATTCAGTTCTACGTCTCAATATGCATAGCTTTCCTTTCTGTTGTCAATCAAGAGCCATGAAATTGTGCATCACCCTTTTTAATTTCACCCTCCTGGTGCGCCTAAATTGGAATTTTTTATTGCATTTCAGCCTTTTTTCTTTATTTCTCCACATCTATCTTTAACTGAATTAATAAATTCATTTTCTGTGTTACGTAAAAAGCAAGTCAAATTATATCTTTATCCATACACTCTGTCTATATTTTGTGTCAGTTGGAAAAATTCACCCATTATTTCATCAGTTCACATTTCTGGTACAATATTAACATTTTTATTAATTGGTATTTCAGGAACGATCAAATCACAATTTGAATAATAATTTTGAAATTTTCCTTTGCAATAGAATAAATGAGTTAATACACTACAAGAAATACCATAAGTAAGGGGTAGCTGATGGTAAATCACCCCCTATGATACTGAGGTAGGTAGTTACAGGCAAACATAACAATCTCTAAATCCATAGTGTGGGCGTACTCATAAAGAACTTTGGTAAAGACATTTAAAGAAAAGTCAATAATAAATTGTTCATGATGTAAAGTCCTATCAGTTAGGTCATTAGTTACAATGCCTTCATTTTTTTCTTCCAACTGTTTAGTAACAGGGGTAGGGTTAAAGCCATGCTTCACATAGACATGATGAGGAAGGTTTAACACAATAAGCAACAGCACAATAATTATAGAAGAGGCAACTAAGAAACAAGCGCATATGTGTTTGCGTTTTAACAATACCGGGTTTAGATCTCCCATCTCTCTACAAAGGTAATTCATGTTTTCCGTTGAATTTTGAGTATGCTTTATAAAATAGGAATTGCAACAAATATTTTGGTTGAGCTCTTGGAACAAGATTTTCTATGTGTCTCCCACCGTTACAGTTCATCGGATTTCATGTTTTGGCATAATCCACTGTGTTTTTTTCTCTTCAGGTATTCTTTTGCCATTTCCTTTGTTTTGCTGCTTTAAAAAATGTTCCTTATTGCAAAGGTCTCTTAAGGTGGTTTATGTGAGTTTAAATCCTTGAAGCAAAAAGCTTGATATGCTTTCTCCCAGTCATTGGCTACTGCTAGATATGTCCCTTCAGGTTTAGCATATCTCCGATTTGGGTCCCAAATGAAGATGTAAGAATTTAGAGCCAGTAGCTTGCAGTCTCATCCGCATAGCAGTTACGGACTGTCACATGATAATTTCCCTGTCGATAGGCTGGACATTTTACCGCCATAATTTGGGTGTGCGACTTGAGTTACAGAAGTACATTTTTCACGATCTCTCCGTATCAGATGGGTGAACCCGAAGAGGTCATGAACCCACACTGAGACCTGAAATGCCCAAAATCATGGACAACCCTCCTGTAGCAGTGGACCCGGTTAAGGCTGATGCGGATTTTGAGCTGTGGATAACTAATTCCTTGGATGCCATTCTCCCTAAGAAAAGAGTGGCAAAGAGGGGTAAAAGGATAGGTTCCGCCCCTTGGTATTCGTCAGACTTACGAATCCTCAGGAAAGGATGTAAGAGGATGGAGAGAACTTGGAGAAAAAACAGGGAGGTGGCAAGCCGGGATGAATATCGCACCACAATAAGAACATATAAAAATGCCCTTTGCAGTGCCAAGGCGCAATTCTTTGAGGAAAGGATAAAAAGTTCCTCCAATTCTTCGAGAGAGACCTTTAAAGTGGTAAAGGAACTCCTCAAAATTCCGGAGCCCCCGCTGACTCAGGATAATCGAGCTGAGAAGTGTATAGAGTTAGCAGAATATTTCCATTTAAAAATAGAAAACATCATAGCTGCACTGCCCCAAGTCGTGCAGGCTGCACATACAGGCAATCAGACAGCAGGAGATTGCGCCCGCCTGGATACCTTTGGTCCAATCCCTGTAGCAGAGGTCGCAAAGGAGCAAGGATCCATGAAGAGTGGTTCACCAGAGGATCCAGCCCCAATGAGATTTCTGAAACAGGTAACATCTGTGGTTGCGGCTCCCATAGCGACCCTGATTAATACATCCCTTACCCAGGGTGTGGTGCCACCGAGCTGGAAAAGAGCGGTTGTAAAGGCTCTCCTGAAAACACCCAATCTGGATTCTTCTGATTTGGCAAACATCAGGCCCATTTCTCTGCTGCCGGGTCTTGGTAAGATCGCAGAAAGACTGGTCAACCATCGACTATCTGTCTTTCTGGAATCCAATGGCTTGCTGAGAGAGTCACAAACGGGCTTTCGGCCAGGGCAGGGCACAGACACCGCCCTCTTGGCAGTCGTTGAGGAAGCAAGGAGCATTTTGGATTCAGGAGGGTCAGTGGCAGTGATCCTCCTGGACCTCAGTGCTGCCTTTGACTCTGTAAACCACCAAGTGTTGATCCAACGGCTGTCCAATGCGGGGGTCACAGGAGTGGCGTTGCAATGGCTTAGGTCATTTCTGTGTGGTCGTACCTATCAGGTCTGGGAAGGCAGCGAGAAGTCTCCATCTATCCCCCTCCAGTGCTGTGTGCCACAGGGCTCCTCGTTGAGCCCTACGTTGTTTAACGTTTATATGGCCCCCCTGGAGGATTTAGTGGCCCCTTTTGGGATAAAAATTGTCAGCTATGCTGACGATACCCAGCTGGTGGTTGCTTTATCTCAACTGGAGAAGAACCCAGACGCGCTGCGCCTATGCCTGACCAATGTACACACTTGAATGTGTGAATCGTCGCTCAAACTAAACGGTTCCAAGACTGAGATAATGCTGTTAGGGCACAAGACTCCCTCTCTCCTCTTGACCGTTTGGCCCAGCTGCCTGGGGAAGCTCCCCAGCCCCAAGCAGGAGATCAAGAGTTTGGGGGTGTGTGGGTGGAGCAAGATCTCTCCTTTAAAACCCAGGCTAAGAAAACGGCGGGGATTTGTTTTGGGCTTCTTCGCTCAGCCCGCAAAGTCTTGCCCCTCCTCCCCTAGCCATCGAGGAGGTTACTCATCCAGGGGCTAATTATCTCTCTGCTCGATTACTGCAATGCCATATTCCTTGGTGCCCCGGAAGCCACGCTCAGCAAGCTGCAGCAGGTGCAACATGCTGCGGCTAGGCTGTTGACTAATGCGTCAAGGAGACAATCAGCTACGCCCGCCTTGGAAGTATTGTATTGGCTCCCGGTGCGAGAGAGGGTCAAGTTTAAGGCTCTCTGTACGGCCCATAAAATCCTCCAAAGGAAAGGACCTCCTTCCTTAAGGAAGTTAGTGGTGTCCTATAAAGCGAACAGAGCCCTTCGCTCTGATCAAAAACTTCTGCTTCAGGTCCCCAGAGTTCATAAGGCCCGCACTGGCGGCAGATGATTTTCGGTGCATACAGCCACCCTCTGGAATGCGCTCCCATTGAAATTGCGTCGCGAGACATGCACTCTTCGTTTTTGGAAGCATCTGAAAACACATCTCTTCCCGTCTTAATAAGTTGGATTTGGCTTTGCAACGGGCTGACGGCCACCTTGACAAGCGCTGGGATGCCCAAGGGTAACCACGCACTACATAAGATTCATAACAAATAAATTCATAATAAATAACCCCAAAGACATATTGGCTGGGCTGAAAATAGTGACTCTCCATTGTTGAGTTATGGTGCAAGCCCTGGTTAATGGGATCAACGCAGCTGCCTAGGCTGAATACATTGCTTGAAAACCACAAAGCATTCACCACTTCCACAACCGTTCAAATGGCACACACAGCTCTCATATTTCCTCTTGCATCTCTCAAGCATGATCCATCCACGAACAACACGTGATCCGATTCAGGTAATGGTAAATCTAGAATGTCCAGTCGGTGCTTGGTACATATATCAATACAAACAAAGCGGTCCCAGATAGACACACAATTAACTCAACCGTAACAACAATTAGGTACATACAAGGACAAATATAACAACATTGTTTTTAATCACAACGTATATCGTAAAAGATTCATTCATAGAATAAATACATAATAAATCACATATAATGCCCCTAAGGAGTGGAGAAGGGAAGGGTAGTGCTGGGATAGTGAAAGTATTTTCATTTGCGTTTGAATACGAGTAAGCAAAATCTCGACAGAATGTGGTACATGCACTTTCAGCAGATGACCCATCACAATGCTCTCACACTGTTCCAAACTCAAAAATGTGGCAGCAACTGCCTTTAGACATACAGGCAATGCTGCAACTATAGGATCTAATGTAACTGAGAAGTTTGCAACAGGTTTGCATGCAGTTCCATGCATCTGCATTAGAAATGACAATGCTCAGCCTTTGCGCTCAGTGCGGAACAGAATAAAGCTTTTTCGGGCATTCCCAATACTGGTGCTTGACACAAACTCTCTCGCTGTTCATTAAAAGAGCGCATGCATTCATTATTACAAGCAAATGAATCTGACACTTCCTTGTGTGTAAGCCACTGAGTTGGCTTAGCTGTCAATGATAAATTTGGAATCCATTGGCGGCAATGGCCTACCATTCCCAGAAATATGCAACCTTCCGTTTGGGTGCTCGGTGGATTAATCTGCAGAATGGGAGTAATCCAATCCTGTGACACCTTTCTAGCTCCTTTCTCGAATTGATGTCCTAAGTAAAAGACCTCCCTTCTGCAAAACTGTAACTTTGTTTGTGTTTCCTTATTCCCACTCACTGCCAGATGAATAAATAATGCAATGGTGCCACAAATACAAGCCTCCTTGGTTTATGATGCTACCAACATGTCGTCAATGTACTGTACCAGAACTAAATGGTTTGGCATTAAAAATGATTGGAGTTCTTTTTCAATATTTAATTGAAAATGGAAGGGCTCTCTCTCTACCATTGTGGAACTCAGCACCATGCCAAGACACGGTTTCCGAAATGAAAAGCAAATAAAAATTGGCTATCCAAGTATAAGGACTGGAGAAAAAGACTAGACACAGGTAGATGACAAATAACCACTCAGTTTCACATGGAATCTGATATAATATCACGTCTATATTTGGCAGGATTGGAAAACATGGTAGCACAATCTGATTCACTTTGCACAAATCCTGCACAAACCTGTACTTCCTGTTTGGTTTCTGAATTCCCATAATTGGTGAATTGCATGGGCTCCCCATGATTTCCCTCAAAATCCCTTGATCAGCTAATGATTCAATTAGAGGTGTTATTCCTACAATAGTCTTGAGGCTCAGATTATATAGTGGAGTTTGAGGACATTCTGTATTTGGTTTAAAAGTGATTCATATTGGGGCCACTCATTTAATCAACCCAATATCCTTTCCTGTGTCTCTCAATTCCAGGGGTAAAAAATCACTGGTTAACGAGGGGATAGCCCTTCGATTTCAGTCTTTTTTTTGCCATTTTGAATACAATATCTTCTTCATTGGTATGAAAATCTATTCCTTTCGGTGTAGAGTAGATTGAGCAATTCAATTTGCATAGCAGATCTCGACCCAAACGATTTACTGGGCTAGATTTGCATATCCTAAATGTGTGCAAATACTCACATTGTCCAATTTGTACCTTACAGGTTCAGTCACAGGTGTTGACATTAATCAGTTCGGAACTCCTCCAACTTGGATTCTTACTCCAGAGAGGGGTAGGTTGTGAATCTGCTGTTCTCACAGTGGAACGAGTAGCACCAGCGTAGACATGAAATGTAATAGGTGTTACATTCACCTTGCCATCAACATAAGTACCAATCTGGTCTACCTCTAAGGTTGAGGCAAGCATTCATTCACCCTCCCCTCTGAGGCACTGTCATTGGGGAAAATCAGAACCACTGTCATCAATCTGTATCAAGTATTGTTTGGTTACCTTCGGGTTTGGGTAAATTTGGTAATTTTATGGAATCCTGTGTTTACATTATATTTCTAAACCTGACCATTCATTTGGGGAATGGGAGCTTGTGGCATAGTCAAAATTAAATATTTCTGCCTTTGAGTCTGCTTACTCTGCATCATATCACCTGCGTTACCTGGCCATTCATCTGATTCAGTGGATTAAACTTACATTCACGTTCCAATACCCAAACTTGCAGCAACTATGACACAGATTAGTCTTTTTCAGCATTTCTATTTGAATCCCTCTCCCTCTGCCTTGCGTTGTCACATTTTGCTGCTGACCTCCTTCGACTCCTCGCATACCAGCATTCATCTTATTATTTCCCTGCACTATAACAGAAGAATCAGTATAGACTCCCACAAAAAATGTCTTTGCTGCATTAATCTGAGACAACATACATTTTTCCTTCAATCCCTTACGCTTGGAATCCACTTCATCTCTGAAGAATCTCATCTATGGATCTAATGCTGCTGTATCATTGCACTTATTTCAGGTCTTAATCCATAAACAAATCGATATACAAAATGTCCCATATCTTTCCATGACACACTTTCCATTCTGCTATGCTTTCAGTTCTTGAGTTTGTCCAATCAGTTTCCTTTGGAGAATTTTTTCCTTTCAGATAAGTAATGACCTGATTATATTTTTTCATTACTTCAGGTGAAGGTGCACCAGTTTTTGAATCTCCTGCAGGTTCTGTTTCTGGCCAATACACTGCAATCTTACACTCAGTCCATAGATCACTTGGGACCACAATGTCAAACAAGGTATCTAAGGGCCAGATGTACAACCCTTCCATTTTGAGTGTCGCAAATTGCAACAGTTTGTGACTGAGTTTGTGTGGTGGAGTGTGGCTCAATGGTTAGAGTGGCAGACCCTGATGCAGATTTCTGGCCCGGGACCAGGGTTCAATTCCCGCCTCAGCGGGTCTTGGACTCAATTTCCTCGGACCTGACAATTCTCGCCTCGGTGCCTATTCCAATCATGGGCCCCACGCTGCAACTCTGGGCAATAGCTTGCTTAACCTCCACACCGGCCCCGACAGCGCTAGGATGCCTGGCTTCACCCTGGGGGTGCCCAGGAGTGGACACTTCACAGGGAAAGCCAGGAAGGGTTCCACAGCGGTATGAGTAATAGTGCCAGGAAACCGCTTGGTGACTGTGCGCTCTAGAAATACCTTGACATTTTACATTTACAATTTGCGACTCGCAAAATGGGAAATATAACAGTGTCTGAGACACTGTTTGCAATTCCAAATGGGGTTGCAAATGATCTGCTTTATCAATATTTATGGGAATGGACAACACTCGCAGGGATGGTGACCTGCTGGGGTCAGCAGAACACCATATCTGTGACTGCTTTTTCAATAAAGCAGGTTTTTAAATGCAGCCCGCTTTCCTTAAAGGAAAATGGAATGCATTTAAAAAAGAAAAATGCCTGCTCTTAAGAAATATTTTTGCATCCATTCACAAAGGAGAAGGGGTCCTCTGGGGATCCCTTCCTGTTTGCAAGTGGCTTACCACCTACTTGAAGGAGGTGGTAAACTGCAAATGTTTTGCAACTGCGGTTGCAAAATAATGGAAAATATTATTATGCTTGCTAGTTGGAAGGGACACTGTTGGCACGCCCCTTCCTAACAGCTACTCGCAAATGCTATTTTGCGAGTCACTGACTTTCAAGATAGCGTTTGTACAGCCCTACACCTTTTTTAGCAGTCACAAACGGACCGATTTCCCGTAAGCGACCACAACACATGGTTGTACATCTGATCCCCTATCCTTTGGTAAAACCGTTGAAACCTTCACAAATCTCTTGACTTGTCGATACTGTTCAACTGGTTTTTCTCTCAAGTTTCCGGAAATCATTTTGTAAACGACAATATATCTGGTCTAGTCCAAGGAACATGAACATATCCTTCTCCGGGCACTTCCATCATTGAAAATATTTTTGTTTCTTAATTTCCGGTTTCCCCTTCAAACATTGGATACATCGGCATGGTTGGCTTTTTCGTTTCCTTCTTTTTTGTTTATCTGCCTTCCCATCTTTCTAACTCACTCACCCCATTTCCTAAGTGTTGACAGTAACTCTTTAATCTGTAAACTTTTTTTCTGATGGGTTTAGACTCTCAAGATCTTTATCACTGAAATCCAATAAAAAAAATTATATATTTTTTTATATCTGTGTGTCAACCACATATTTCTGTGCAACCTCATCCACATTCTCATGAGTATTTCTAGCTCTACTAGTGATATCCTTATACATGAACAATAATTCATCATCCTGATAATTAACTATCCTTCCTGGACTAATGACTCCCAGAATAATTTCTTACAGTTCCACCTTAAGCTTAGCTACATTGAGTTCTCACTTAAATTCCTCATCCTCAAAGTTCCCTGTTATTTTTCACCCTTGTCAAAAGTAGAAGGAGCAATATCCTTTGTCCAATCATCTAGTTCCTGTTTGATTGATTAAACTCTCTTGTGATCCTCCACTGGGTCCCTCCATCTGTGGAGTGACATGAATGTTAGAACTTCTAGTTCCCATTATTAAAGTCTTCCCTGCCATAGCATGTGGCCCTCTGTTAGGAGTCTCTGTAATCCCTTCTGCTGTATTAAATAATGGGATTAGTCTCACTTCACTCTGTGACACAGTAGTTTGAATGGTCCCTACTATAACTCCTGATTCATACCCTTATTGAGAGGTATCTACTTTCGGATATGTCAAATCGGAATGTATTTGATCTCTACTCAATTCTTGTGTAACAGTATTTGCTCCCCCCAATCCAGTGAGAACAGTTAAGGCATGTATGTGTTGGCCTTCAATACCTGAGTGAAACAAATGAACCACAGGTCCTATGGTTACCGGAACTGAAAGAGCATCTGAAGCATTCAGTATTATGGGGGTATTAAACCCTACTCCTCTGGGCGTTTGCTGTTCGGACAGAAAATTATTTACTGGATTTAAACTATTTGGTATTACAGGTGCATCTGGTTGAATTTCCACAAATGGATTTGACCCTGTCTGTGACTATATTTGGTACATGGTCAAGGTCGATTCATCAATAATTCACTGAAAATGTCATCATCGAGCTCATCACCACTCGCATTAGTTGATGTGAGAACTTGAGAGATGTTTCTTTTTCACTTCACGTTTTTCTCCTTCACTGTTTTCTGCTACTAATACGGGACACATTTGCGCTCTCTGTGCAATATCCGTTCACCACATTTTCCTCTGTGCATTTCACGTAGCCTCTAAAAACCTATTTAAAGTATTTTTATACCTACAGTGATATTGTTCCTTCTCTTTCTGTTGAGCCACATGTTCCCATTCTCCAAGAGCTTCGAATTGCACAGGTGTTGAGGCTGTCTTATTATCATTTATTTGTCACCTTAAATTTTCAAGAATTTTTACATTAAGGTGCAATATTGAGGGACACCTAAAGGTCCATCCTTCTCAGTGTACCTCATCCAACTTCTTAACCAAGTAAATGCATGATATTTTTTCTCTAATGTCATAAACAAAGCAGGCTTGCCATCAGGTCCTATCTGTACTTCTTCTCTAGTAGGTAAAGGCAGGTATCCATGTATCAGAGTTTTTAAGCTCTTTAAATGTTCATGACTTCAAAGGATTTATTTAATGTACTTTACAATTATTTCACTCATATTTTTGGAGAAATACACTTCCTTAGTATCGTTTAGTTTCCACCCACTCACTGTGCAGCTATTTCTGTTACCTTTGCCCAGTTTCAGTGCAGCTCAACAACTGCCCTATCACAGTGCGACAATCTATTACGTCAAACCAACTCCCCACAGTCTTTGACCCTCCTTCACAATTCAACTTATTCAACCTCCAATCTCAAACAACCTACTAAACACAAATTATTCTTGCCTGCCCCTCTAAAAGAAATATTAGAGAGCTGTACAACCAGAATTTACTCTTCCAACCTAAGCGAAATCTCGACAAGCTCAAATTCACCTATAAATCCTCACGATTAATCTCAGTGCTGTCACAAAGGTCCCTTCTCCGGTGTGACTGCCGATGACATCTCACATGCAGCACCTTCAAAACAGCAGACATACATACCCAGCATATGCCACACTGAGACCACCCTAAGGTGTATATCCCAGGTATTAGTTCACTTTAGACCTGATAATAGCTTCTTTACAACAATACTCTATTCAACACAAAACAGTAAAAACATTTCTCTACCAATTCTCGTTAGCAACACATTAAAACAGCATATACTTCACAACCCTATTGATAATCACACCGATTGTTTTGTCGTCTCATCTTCAGAATTGTCAAATTTTACTGAACTTGGTGTTTGGGCAAATCTGTAATGATCTTATTAAACATCGCCCTTATATCCCAGTTTTCTCAGACAGTAAAATATCTAACACGCTACCAGAAAAACTGTTGTAGCGTTAACGTATTGGGTCTCATAAGCTATTTTATTTAATTTAGTTTCTCTTATCCCAGATTAACCTTAGCTAACATATCAAATCTCCTAGGCCCTCTGCTGAATCTTGTTCTGTGCTGAAAGGGACAGGACTACTTAAAGGATGAGAAAATATTAAATGAGGACCTGGAAAAAGATAACTGCTTTCATACAATATCGGGGGCAATCTCACAAGTAATCCCACTTCTTAGTTAAACATCAAATCAATTTGAACATAGCCACAAACAAATAGCGAAGCAGAATCAGCAGACAAGTTTAACATGATATCTATTTCTATGTAAGTTTTAAATGACTAGCTTTCAGTCTAATTTCAAATTTGATCAGGTTTAATAGGCCTTTGTGAACCCTGTGAGATTCAGATATGAAGGAACTATCTTCCTCAGCCGGGGGAGAATTTATTATCTTAAGAATAGTGAATTTGCAGGAAATCAGTTAAGTCTCATACCAACCCGTTAGGAATGTTCAGCAAATGTCAAATCACCAGTTTCCGCTCCTGGACAAAATCATCTACCTCTGTCTGCACTGCAGAGTCAATGCCACAACTGCACTGAAGCAAACTCTTTCAACTAAAAAGGTTTCACTACGATTGCACACTAGCCAGCAGCTAACACAGTATTACATCACAGTTTGCGTTGTTTCTGGAAGTCTCAAGCATCAGTCTCTGTACTGCAGAATGGGTAAAGGGGTGACACCCCTTTGTTTGAAATATAAGCAATTATACTCTATTGGTTCCAAGTTTATATCCCTTGACAATACCAAATATGCCAGGAGCCACGTTTGCAGTGTGTTGGTGAAAGTGGGTGGGGCCTTTCACGATTTGCTGTTCTTTTTATTGAATTTCCTTTTTTATTTATTAGATGAGAGGGCCATATAACCCCCCTTGCCTGGGCCAATTTTGGGAATGAGGAGCACTTCCCCAGGGGCCAGTCCTACTTTGGATGGGCACCCAGGACATTGCTGGAGCCAGCAGTGGGACTGGTGGTCCCCAGGTCAATCAAAAGAACCATGGGGGCCCCAGGGAGGTGGCTGTCCCTAGGGCAATCTGGGTCACTGAGAAAGTATGTACTAACTGCTATTGGTCTGTCTATGGTTTTGATATTGGTAGTCTGTATTTTAGAGTGGGTGTATGAAAGGTTTTATTAGGGTGTGAGGAGGTGCATCAGATGATCATGTGAATGATGTCAGCAGTGATGTCATTTGAGATGTCATGAGTGATGTCATGAGTGATGTCACTGAGCATGTCTTAAGTGGTGTAATATGTGACGTCATCAGCAGTGCATTGCGTGGTGCGATGTTATAGTTTCCTCTACTAACTATAACAGCTCAGTTTCTCTGGTTTTGTGTGGGTGAAATGTCCACTTAACTATAATTGTCCCTGAAACATAAGTTTTTTTCAGTACATTTCTAAGGTTTTTTAAATGCTAATTTATAAGTATAAGGTCCCTAAAACGTATATTTTTTTCAGTGAATTTCTGAGGTTTTTTAAATTCTAGTTTCTAACTATAATATATATGCATAGATATATTCACTGAAAAACACATAGATTTCAGCAACGTTATAGTTAGGAATTAGCATTTAAAAATCCTTCGTAATTCACTGAAAAAAACAAAGGTTTCACACATGTTATAGTTAGCTGGACATATCACTCATACAAAACCATTGAAATTTCCCGTTATAGTTAGTTCAGCTAACTATAACTTGCGCGCCCGCAATGCACTGCTGATGATGTCACATACTATATCACTCATGACATGGTCAGTGACATCACTTCTGACATCACTGATGACATCTCAAATTACATTAAAGGAAGACATTATCTAGGACAATCATGAAAATAGTTTTTTAAAGGAAGACATTATCTAGGACAATCATGAAAATAGTTTTTTTTAACTTTTAATAAGCGATCATTACTTTTAAAAGCAATTACGCAAGTCGCAGAGGTACGTCGTACGTACTCGCATCTTAAGAGCACCGTAAGAGCACCGAAAGAGCACTGTAAGCGTACGCAAAGTCATGTGATCATGAAAAGGAGAGTTTTGATTGTTACATAATACTTCCTATTCCAACTGTTGAAAGACGCCTCTCATTTTGATCATCCTACGTGGACTTTCCCAGGAGAAACATCTATTCTGTGGAGCTGTAGTCTTTTAGAACTCAGAAAAGAGAAAAGAAGCTTTCATTTGGAAGTTTTTTTCATATTCAGAGGGACATAAAAAGGTGAATGCGCCGAAAGTAACATTCAAGATCTGTGAGGTCATACTTTCCAGGAGTCACCCCACTAAAAAGTACTCTTCGGGACAGCCTCAATGGTTCGCCATGTCAAAAATTTGCATCCAAATAATTATGCAAGGTTCCCAGAAAACCCTCAATTGCACCACCACCTCCTCCGAGCAGTCCGCATCCTATTATTGTGCCTCAGTTTGCGGATCTTACAATTCATTGTAAATTTTGCAGAGAACTCCTTTGTTACGGTGACCAGTCTATTCACCTCATTGTGAAGAGGAAAGAAGAGCACTGTTGCCCAAAACAATAATATATATTTTTTCTTTTTTGTTCCTGTTCCACAGTTTTTTGTCTCCAGTTTAGTTTTTTTGGTTTAAAAAAAAACAACTAAAAACTTGCTGAAAAAATACAAAAAAAAATAGAAAACTAAAAAGAAAAAAACAGTTCTTTTCAGAACTACCTCCACTGCCTTAAGAAAGAACTATATTTCTATATTAGTGTGTAAAAGTTTGTCAGAATGAATGTGCAGTGCATAAATGAATGAATGAATTAGTAGTGTATGGTGAATGTGAAAGTGCAAAACTATAAGAGAGTGCTACAGCATAAATGTATAAGGTGTTTACCTATACTATACTTTTTTTTTCAATTTGCACTGCTAGTGTAACTGCCTGGGTGAATTTGTATGTATTAGGAGCAGGTGTACAAGCCCCTTGTGCATCTTTTACACATCTTTTCTGTCACTTTTGTGATGCAGCGGTGGTGCAAAAGATGTGCCATGGTGTCTAATATTTACAATATGATGCATATGAAAGGTGCATCACATTCTAAAGCCCTACGCCAGAAAGAGGCTTTCCTGCGCAGAGAGTGGGGGGAGAGAGAGTGGAGGTGTTCTGGCATAGGAACGCCTCCTAAAAGTGACTGAGTGAAATCTATAAGATTTTATTCAGTCACTTTTAGGCCTATACCACGTCAAAACCCTGCACCTGCTTGAAACAGGTGTAAGGATTGACACAGCATTGTTAGCATAGAACCCCAAGAGCATTGCTGGAGCTGCGTTGCCATTGGAACACAATTCGAGCAATGCACCACCTTCACAGCACAAATACATAACATATCTGTGCCGTTTTTGCTCTATAATATACCACATTGTAAATACGGTGCATCCATTGTGGTGATATTACAGTGCACAATAACTTGCATATCTCTGGGGATGTACCACTTATTGTACATCTGCTGATTACTGTTTGAATGTAGTGAATGGATTACTACACACTGATCAATGAGTCACTACAAAACTATAACAGAAATGACAGAGTGCTTGGTGGAAGTGTAAAGATAAAGACTGAGGAATTTAAAATATAAAAGGTAAATTTGGAGGTGCATAGAACAGTACATGCATAGTAAATAGGAGTTTGAAGCAGTCCATATACTAAGGCCTACTTTGCTCCATAATTACTTGGGTACTGACTGCATGATTACAGTTCTGCAAAGAGAGTGCATGACTGAATTAAAAGAGCTTCAGTTTTACTACAGTACATATATAAGGAAATACTGCTGAATAGCTCACTACAATATTGAAACAGTAGAGTGAGAGTGATTGTGAAAGTCTAATGATACAGACTGGGGAATTGAATGTATAAAAAACAAATCTGCAGCTACATAAAAGACTGCATGCATAGTCTATACAGGTTTAAAGCAGTAAATTGCCTAAGGCCTACTTTGCACCATGATTACTTGAGTACTGAATGTATAATTACAGTTCTGCAAGGAGAGTGTCTGTCCGAATTTAAAAGTGCTTCATTTTTAGCACAGTGCATACATAAGGGAATTCTGCTGAATAGCTCATTACAATACTAAATCAGCAATCACAAAGAGTTTGCTGGAAGTGTAAGAACATAGACTGGATAATAAAAGCTATAAAAGACAAGTTTACCCGTGCATAGAAGAGTGCATACATAATATATCGGACTTTGAAGCAGTCCATGCCCTAAGGCCGACTTTGCACCATGACTACTTGGGTACTGGCTGAATTATTACAATTCTGCAAGGAGAGTGTCTGGAAAAATGTACAGCAGCTTCACTTTTAGAACAGTGTATTCATAAACACATATTGCTGAATGGCTCACTGCAATACTAAAATAGCAGTACCAAAATGTTTGGAGGAAGTGTAAATATACAGACTGGGCAATTGAAAGTTTAAAAGCCAAGTCTACAGGTGCATAGAAAAGGGCATTTATTATTTAATAACCTCCCCAAGAACCATAACAATAACAAATATTAAACCCTTTTTTTTTTCTTCAAATGATAACAATATTTTTTTATACGTCTTCTATTTAGATGCTTTTCTTCATGAAAATGCAAAGAACACAGTTTACCGAGTAACACTTTTTAAACTCTCCAACGTACGTAGATAATAATACCTTGTACGTGTTACTATCAAAATCGAAACCATTACAGCTTCACAGTTTGAAATTTTTCCGAACATGTGCGGACGAAAAACAGTTAAAACGTGAGCATGTGTAAACTGCAAAACGTGCCATCTACATAGGCGGAGCCACATCTTTCTTCCATAGACTACTAAACAACAAAAACTATATAATCCGCACCTACTGTGAAATTAGTTTAGTTTTCCCGAGTTATTTCTGAATCGCCAATCTCTGTTGCAGGTTCCGTTCTCCAGCACAGTATTCTCTTTTTGCGTCACAAACATATTATGGAGTTGTAAGTTGTTTCAAGATGGCATAGGCATAGTACTTAGTTATAAATTGTGACTATTTGTCAATATTTAAACATTTATATGTAGAAAAAAATGTTATTGCATGTTTTTCCCTTTTTCTCTGTATCGCCAGCAGCTTGTTCTTAGAAACAGATATATTATAACAAATATTACTCCTTTTCTGGCTCCTTTTACCTTATATATAGTGACTTTTTATATTATAATATTCATACTCTACTTCGCTCGAGAGGTGTTGCTAACCCGTCGACGCAAACCCTAAACATTTACAATCAACGTGACAATGATACACTTATTGTTATGTTTTCCCCTAGAGAGCACATTCTGTTAATATGTTCATTATAAAATTAACAGTCTTAGTGATCCTAGCGAAATTCACAATCCGTCATCACAAACAGTAACGATAAGTAAGCAGCGTTACAGGCTTGCGGCTTTCAGTCTATTTTCCCCTTGTTATCATATGCTGTGAGAATATATACATATTAATATTCTCAACATCATGATCTCAGAGGAGTTTATGACCCGTCGCCACGAAGATCTAATTTTTTCACCTCCCGGAGAAAAGAAGTTTAGTAAATAATTACAGCTCGAAACTATTTCATTATGGATGTTCTGTTAAATACATAACTTTATTTTCCTTTTCTTTTTACTGTAACAATGGTATCAATCGTTATATTATAATAGAGTATCCTATTGCTACAGAACAGGAATGGGAGATTTTTTCAGCGCCATCTGTAATATAATTATCAAATATTTTTAAAAACTTGATCAGATATTTTTATATATATTAAAATATAGCTATCATGCATACTTTGTTACTTCAAATATTTAATAAAACCTACATTTCTGAATGTTATTTTCTAATTTCTATTCTTATTTGCGATTCCTATTCACCTTCTCCCTAAAGAATATATAGTACCTGTACTATATATTAAAAGAGCAACATTCTATATATTCTTTGTTGAGTATGTGATTTATTAGGAGACAGTCTGCAACTTCGAAACACTACGACAGCATGTTTCTGAATTGTACAGAATAAAAATTTAAAAATAATAATGCATGCATTTCCATGTAATATGAAACAATTTAGATTTTAATGTTTTACTTGTTCTCTTGATCTGAGATAATGTAGTGTGGGAGTGTTTGTTGTAGCACTTCTATTCTACTTTATCTAAAAGTAATTGATGCCCTCTTACATCAAAAAGAATGTGGGGCAAAACTTTCGCAAACTGTAGCACAAAAATGAACTATATAGCCAAGCTTAACTGATATTTTATGAAATGCCATTTTTAATTGTCACACCTTTCATATATATTCTACAACAGTTTCTGAAGAAAGTTTATTTGTATTTGCTTAATAAAAACTGTTTCAAAACTAGAATGAATTTTTTGCTGCGCAATCACACCTCCCCATCATGAAAGTAAACACCACATTGTAATTAAATAGTAGTACTAAGAAGTATATCACCTACAAACTTGATAAAAGAAAACAGCGCAAAACACTGTAATTTTTCCACGTGATTTATACACCACACGGCAATTATATGAATGGCCCTTAAAACATATATAAAAAATTATTTACCTCATAATTCCTCTACACCACCTTATGGGCACCATACACAGTTAATAGTTTTCCTGACCTACCCTCTACTACTTTCTTTCCCCATACTCCTTTGGAAAAAACATCACAATATCATTGACAACAGTGAAACGTTCTCACCCAATAAGGAGCAAACTTGTGTTCGAAACACTTTAGCTAATAAAATGTCCTTGTTCTCCAAAGATGAGCAAGGAACGACTGCTAAGCCATCTACTTTTAATACTTTACAGCCAATGAACATTAAACTTCGTAAAGTCCTGCTTGGAGAACGTTTTCCTAATACTCCCCGAACAGGAAGGAATCCTTAATAAAACTTTTCCACAAACTTCTTCTACGACTAACAGTTCCTATGAAAAATATAAATATAAATCTTCACCACAGTAAGTATTTCAGTTATCAACATATTGTGGTGAACTTCTAACCTCTGTACTCACACAACTGATCCATGAACTGTTACTATAGTAACAGGCAGAAAAGTAGTGGCTGCACAAAAAAACGTTATATTTCCGTTGGATCCTCGACAAGACAGAAACGAAATCAAAATACCCCATTTGCAACACCTTTGCCCAGTTTTTTCAAATAAAAAGAGGCCCCGGATGTGAGGGAGGGGGAGGGAATTGAGTGCAGAAGAGGGCGGTGCCCGGAACTCCGGGGGCCATGAGTCCCCCAGCATACATATAGTTAAACATCCGGGGGGTAGCGATCCCAGCGCAGGGGAGACCCTCTCGGCCCCCATTATGAAAAACAAATAGCCCCAGAGATTTGACCCCCCCTGGAGGCTAATTAACAATAAAGCAGGCTTCACATTTTTTTTCTTTTTCACCCAAAACGAGTACCTTGCGTTTTTTTAATAAGAAAAAAAAACGTCATATACGGCGCCCCGTACACGTACTCCATGTAAGATTCTAATTATTCAAAAACATATATTTATGTATTTAATATATAAATTAAGAGAAGACATTATCTGGGATAATCCTAAAAATCGTTTTTTAAAACTGTAAAAAAGCGTATATTACTTTTAATTACGGAAATATCGCACGAACATCGTAAGAGTAAAGATAGTTTGAAGACTTATACATTTTATAAAACAATATAGTACTGCACACTAAAGAAGAAAAGTCAACACAATTATTGACCCCTCTCCCAACATTTAAAAGCCCCTTAGGGAGGTGATAAATTAATCAAGACTGAATACGTTAGTACAGGCCACTCTAACGCTACCAGAAAAACACAACAACAGTACAAAGCACAGTTTCCATTACAGTGATTTCTTAGTTGCAGGTCTAGTTGTCAGATCGAAACACGCTCTCTCATGGCTAGTATACACCCACACCACACCTATCCAGCACATCCGTCACTACACATGTGACCCTATGTATAAAAAAGATGGGGTGCACGTGTTCTATGCCATTTTAGAGTTGTTCCCAAAGAAAACTATTCCAAATGAGGTGAAAATCATGTCCGTAAGCTGCATCAAGTTGAATCGCGTCTGATTATAAAATTCAGGACAAAATACCCTGGGGGTATTAATAATGACGAGGAACTTTATGTTCGTTAGGAATAGTTTCCAAACCAGGAAGTGCTGGCAGCCATCTTGTGCCTCTGTAGAACCGAGGCACAAGAAAGCAGAGAAACAAAAGTGTAAAATGCAAAGAGTGGGCAGGGAGAAACACCCTGACCCCCTAGGCCTGCTCAGGGGGTCCCACAATGACCCCCGAGGCTCCCCCAAATTTTATTTTATTTTTTAAATCACGGGGTCAGCGTACAGGATGCGAACTCCGCAAGAAAAAAAAACCTTGGTCTGCTTTTTTATAAATTAGCCCCGGGGGGACCAAATCCTGGGGGCAAAATGATTTGAAAAGTGTTGGGGGTCCCAATCCCCCCCACACTGCCCTGGGGACCGCCAACCCCTGGGGCAAAGTAATTGTGATTGCGGGGGGCATAGAGCCCCCCAAAGCCCCAGCGACCGCCACCCCCCGGGGCTTTGTTATCAGTGAGGGGGCCTCTAAGTTTGCGGGGGGCTCGCGGCCCCCCCACAGTGATGGGTGCCTCTAAGGCCCCCGGAGCCCTGGGGACCGCCACACCCAGGGCTTTGTTCCTAGGTATGCCGGGGGCTCACGGGCCCCACCGCCACCCCCCGGGGCTTTGTTTTTTTTTTTTTAACTGTGGCGGCTCAACCCCCCCACCTCCCTGGGGCACTTATATGTAAAATAGGGGGGTCTGTGATGGACCCCCCAGCCCCGGGGACCCCCACCCCCTGGGGCTTTGTTGATGTTGGGAGGGGGGCCACGCGGCCCCCCTCCTGGAGCCCTCGATGGCCCTGGGGACCGCCACTCCCCAGGGCCCTCCTGCAGTGTCCCGGGGTGCTCACTCCCGGGAAACTGCTGTTAGCTGTGGTAGGGCAGAGCTTCGCTGCTCCCACCCTACCACAGCAAACTGCTTTTTGTCAGAGAGACCAGCTTGTTAGCTGCTCTCTCTGACGAAAAGCAATGCCGGCTCCCAAAGGACGTGGGGAGCCGGCTGGGACCGTGGGGGCATTTGGGCTCCCCCCATGGTCTCCCAATGTACACCATCTCTCCTATAGATTGAGGCGCAGATTGTTATGGTAAATGGACCCCATTCTATAGTCTCTGAGAAATGCAGAAACAGATTTATTTCTCAATCTGTGGACAAAATTGATTGGGCCAGTTCCATTTCTGCCTTAGACATATATTAGAATAGACTAAGGCAGTTTGGGGAAAAAGTGACATCAGTTCTGTAAAAGCGTTCTTCATAAACATTTCCAGTCTTACCCCAGTCAAAGTGCCTAGGTCATTGCCACCACAGTGCAAAATTATGAGGTCAGGGTGTTGGCGATGCATAAAGGATTTCATGACACTTTAAACCTCTCTGTCCAATCTATTTAATGTACACATTTGGTAAACCTAGGTCTTTGTGGATTTTTTTCTGTTGTGCATACCTTTCAATCCAGAAAATATAGCTGTGTCCCACAATCCACACTGTAAGCATCTTGAAGAGAGGTCTTGATGCACTCAGATGGTCTCTGTAAATGAAAGGGCAGTTTGACTTTTTTTTTCTAAAATGGTGGATAAGAGTTTTGAAAAAAAGCAAAGAAGTGATTGGTTGTTTGAAATGTTACTAGCTACAAAAGTAGGGTGCAATTAATTCTCTGTTTTTTAAAAACCTGTTATTTATTGGTTAAGAAAAAGTGATAGAAAAGAACATTACTTAGGATAAGCTGGTATAGAGACAAGTCAAGCACACTTGCTGTTTTGATTTGCAACAATGTATGATGAATTTTTCACCTGTGTTGTCAGTTAGGTGTTCCCTGAAGTTTTTCTATGGTAACTGGCAGAATGTGGTTGGGGGAAGGGTTGAAAGTGTTGTCAGTTGGAAAGGGTTCAAAAGTTCAAGCAATTTAAATATGTGTTTCATTTTAATTTAATGTTTGAATAAATGTGATTTGTAATTTATTTGTATACGTGTGTGGATTGAATGTGATTGACAGGAAATGTTTGCTGTTTGTTATAGGAGTTCAAGACTACCTTGGGTTCCTTAGGGGGTTTTACAATGATCCCCAATGTTCAGTTTTAAAAAAAAAATGTAGTTTTGTACGCTTACGGGACGACTTACGTAATTCGCACTGTACGCGTTTGGTAAATCTATTGTAAAAAAATAGCCTCTATTACTAATTTATTATAATCCCCGGGGACCCCATCCCCCGGGGCTTATTGTGTAGGTTTGCAGGGGGCTGTTTGCCCCCCCGCAGCCCCGGGGACCGCCACCCCCGGGGCTTTCTTTTAAAAAACTAAAATAAATCATGTGGGGGGCTATTTGCCCCCCACTTGCCCCGGGGGACCGCCACCTTCCTGGGGCTGTAATATTTAATATAGGGGGGTCCGTGATGGACCACCTAGCCCCGGGGACCACCACCCCCGGGGCTTTGTTGATGTCCTAGAGCCCCCGATGGCCCTGGGGACTGCCACCCCCCAGGGCCGGCTCCTGCAGTCTCCCCGGATGCCCAATCCCGGGACACTGCTGTTTGCTGTGGTAGGGCAGAGCCTCGTGGCTCCCACCCTACCACAGCAAACTGCTTTTCTCCAGAGAGACCAGCATGTTAGCTGCTCTCTCTGACGAAAAGCAATGCCAGCTCCCAAAGGACGTGGGGAGCCGGCTGGGACCGTGGGGGCATTTTGGCTCCCCCCATGGTCCCCAACGTTTTTTATTAGCCCCGGGGGATGGGGTCCCCGGGGATTATAAAAAATTTGTAATAGACGCTATTTTTTTTTAAAGATACATTTACAGTGCGCGTACGGTGCGAATTACATACGACGTACGGTGCAAAGTCCGTAAGTCGTCCCGTAAGCTTACCCTAGCATGAAAAAAATTATTTGAAAAAATATATTTTAGAGATATGTTTGAAGTTTATGTATTTATGTGTTGGTTGGTTCTAATTAGAGCTTTTCTTTTTATTGGTACTTATAAGTAAGTACTTATGTATAGTCTAAATATGTTAAGAACAGTGTTTTATAGAGTGGTGAACTTTTGACCTCTGGTGACAGTTTACAGTTGGGGGTAGGCTGGAAAGTTATGTCAGTTGGCAAGGTTTGAATTGTTGAACCAATAGAAATATGTCTTTGGTTTTCAATTATTGTGTGAAGGAATTTGATTTGTTAGTAATGTGTATATATGTATGTGTATATATGTGTAAATTGGGAGGGAAAATGTTCAATTTCTGTGGTTCTGCTGCAAGAACTGGAGCAGAGAGATTCTGTCTAAGGCTATCTGCTGTGTGAGGGGCATTGTTCTTAATCTACCAATCAGTTTGAGAGGTGAGTTTAAAAGTTGTAAGGGAATGTATGTGGTGCATTTTATTTTTAGTAAAAGTTATGTGTTTAATCTTGAAAAGTTTTTAGGATTGCATTTTGAATTTGTCTGTTTTTGACAAAGTCTCGTGATAAAATCATTTGTTAAATTAATGTGGTTAGTGAGTCAGGTTTTTGAAATAATGTGCAGTACTAAAAAATGTAGAATGTGTGCAGTCAGTTAAATGTTTTAGTTTGGTAAATGTGTTTTGGTAAAATGTATGGTTTTAAATACTTTGACTAGAATCACACTGAGCATCTGTGTAAATGAAGGATTTATAGTTGCACCTTTTTCCATAATCTCCGCCGTTTTTCCTGACAGTCTACCTCTCTCTGCTTATACTGTCTGCTCTCTTGTGATATTTTCTTTCTTTCTTTATTTTTACTTGTCTTTCCTTATAGTGCTGCTTGTTGTCATAGTCCCTTCTGTACTCTTAGTGTCTCTCTGTGCTCATTGTCCCCTCTGTCTCTTAATAGTACCCCTTCTTTTTATAATCCGTTGTCTGATTTTTTATTCCTCTCTCTCTCATTATACCTCCCTCTGCCTGCATGTTCTCTCCTCCGTCTGCACTATCTCTCTCTTTGTCCACACTATCTCCCTTCCACCTGCATCATCTCTCTCTCTGCCTGCACCATCTCTCCTTGTGCCTGCACAATCTCCCATCTGCCTGCACCATCTCCCCCTCAACCTGCATCATCTCTCTCTCTGCCTGCATCATCTCCCCCTCTGTCTGCACCATCTCCCCTCCTCCTGTAAAATTACTACCTCTGTCTGCATCATCTATGCTTTGTGTATGTGAATGCTGGGAGATAACACAGGTTACTCTCATGTGCACTGTCAATTACACTTTGACTCTGGGGAGTACAAGAAGCCCACACAGTAAAGACTGTCTGCACTCTCTCCCCCTCTGTGTGCTCCATCTCCCCTCTGCATGTAACATTTCTCCCTCTGTTTGCACCATTTCCTCTCTGCTGTACCATCTCACCCCCTGGGTGCATCATCTCTCTCTCTGCCTGCACCATCTGTCTCTCTGCCTGAACCATCTCATGCTGTCTCTGCTCCTTCTTCTCTCTGCCTGCACGATCTCTCTTTCTGCCTGCAGCCCTACAGCATCTATCCGCTGCCTGCACCATCTTGCTCTCTGCCTGCACCATCTTCCTCTCTGTCTGCATCATCGGTGCCCCTCCGCCTGCACCCCCTCTTCTGCCTGCTGCTATTTTAACTGTTTTCTCATCACATTGTACCCCCTCCTACCCCACGGTTTGTTCCTCACAGTTCTCGCCTTTTTTTAAAGTCACTGAAATAAACATATGAAATGTACTTTGAATTCGTGCCTGCACTGTTGAAATAAGTTTAAATAGACACAGAGCAGTGGCGAGGCTGCAGAGCTGTGTTACATACATAGCGTTAGCAGATGGTGTCACCCCATGTGAGGGTATCACCCGGTGCGGTCTGAACCCTCTGTACCCCACTAGTGACGCCACTGACAAGCCCCTTGGGCCTGTTTCTTGTACTATTGTGTCTCACTTTTGGGTGTAATGCTGGCAAAAAAATAATGCAGTAATTTTGAAATGTATTTGAAAATTGAGTCAGGATTGTCCACTGAAATGCTGTGGTCATATACATGCAATGTGTTTAGTCAGTGTGGGAAATGTGTTTTGCTAAAATGTATAGTTTTAAATAATTTGTCTAGAATCTCACTGAGCATCTGTGTAAATTAAGGAACTATAGTTGCAGTTTTTTACATAATCTTCACAGTTTCTGCTGACAGTCTACCTCTCTCTGCTTATACTGTCTCCTCTCTGATGATATTTTCCGTCTTTCTTTATTTTTACTGGTCTTTCATTATAGTGCTGTTTGTTCTCACAGTCTCTTCTGTACTCTTAGTGCTCATTGTCTCCTCTGTCTCTTAATAGTACCCCTTCTTTTTATAATCCGTTGTCTGATCTTTTATTCCTCTCTCTCTCATTATAACTCCCTCTGCCTGCACGTTCTCTCCTCTGTCTGCAGTATCTCTCTCTTTGTCCACACCATCTCCCTTCCACCTGCATCATCTCTCTCTCTGCCTGCACCATCTCTCCTTGTGCCTTCACCATCTCCCCTCTGCCTGCACCATCTCCGCCTCAACCTGCACCATCTCACCCTCTGCCTATACGATGTCCCTCTCTGCCTGCACTATCTCACCCTCTGCCAGCACCATCTCCCTCTCTGCCTTCATCACCTCCCCCTCTGTTTGCACCATCTCCCCTCCTCCTGTAACATTACTACCTCTGTCTGCATCATCTCCGCTTTGTGTACGTGAATGCTAGGAGATACCACAGGTTCCTCTCATGTGCACTGTCAATTACACTTTTACTCTGGGGGCGTACAAGGGGCCCACACAGTAAAGACCGCATGCATTTCTGTGACGGTATTGCTGCTACGGATAGGCATCTACAGAGGCCCATTATGATATGGCTGGCAGTTTGTATTAGACACCACTACCATGTTAAACCCATTCCACCCCAGTCGTAAGGTGACCGGGGCAGAAAAGCGGTGGACGGTTGTTCCCACTGCTGTTGAGCTGTCAGCCATGGCGGGGGGTCATTCTGGTTGGGGGTCATTCTGGTTGGAAATGCAGTTGGATTGCCCTCACCAAGTTGGCCGTGGGTATTGCAGCCTGGCGGAGACAATCTGCCCGCCATCGTAATGGGCCCATTAGTGTCTCTCTGTCCTCATTGTCTCGTCTGTCTCCCAATAGTCACTTTTTTTATACTCCCTTGTCTAACCTTTTTTTATACTGTCCCCGTGTCTTCTCATACTCTCTATCTTTCTTCTTATACTCTCCCTTCTCTCCCCATACTGCTGCCTTTTCCCTCATAATCCTCATTATCCCTTCATATTTTCCAGCCTTTTCATACTCTATTTTTCCCCTTATACTGCATTGTCTGCGTATATCCTCTTTTCTATTTATATTTTATATTGTCTTGTAGTCTTCTTTCTCTTGTTGTAAGTCCTTCCATTTTCATATTATTATGGTTGTTGTCATAATCTCTCCTGTCTTCTTATAAGTAATATAATAGTGTATTTGATATATTTTATTTTTCAAAAGTGATATATATTTTTTATAATAGATTCTTTTGGTCACCACTGAAAAAAAATCATCATGGCTTCTAAAACTGAGAAGAAGAAAGGATGAAAGAAAGCAGTTTATTTAAAGAGGAATCATCTACAACATTTACCTGAAGATCAATGTAGTAACAAAAAGAAAAAAAGTCCTGGTAAGAAAACTAAGACTTTTCTGTGAAGATTGACAACTGCTAATAGTAGTGTGCGCAAAGTAAACAATAATCTGACTGTTTCTGCAACTAAGAGAAAAAAGAAGAGTCATGGAACAACTTCAGAAAAAAATGTATATAGTAAAAGGAGGATCAATCAATTTAACGACATAAGAAGGAAGATGTTTTATAATAGAATTTTGTTAAGTTTGACTAAGTTAATAAAGAATTGTAAGAAGAAAACCACATTTTATAAGAAGAGGAAATGTATTGAAAATGTAGTTGAGAAAGCTATTGAATTACAAAAAAAAAACTTTTTGTTTTAGTAATCAATAGAATTCGATCACTAGATAAGCCAATCCATTTAATGAAGAGCAAAAGTAAGTGGAGAAGAATAATTAACAGAACTAATTTTTCTGAATTTTTTTGGGGCGAATGGAAACATAGTTCAATTTCTGAGACTTTTTTAATGAGGAGAGTTATCTTCAGAGTAATGACTTGTTGCATGCAGTTGACACTACAGATCGTGCTGATGAGGTTAAAAATGGTTGTCCTATTGAGAAAGAGAAAATTATTCCTAGAAATGCAGAAGAGGTGTTAGCTGATGAGGTATTAGGGAGAAGACATAAAGCTCCGGTGTACACTTGGAATTGCAGTAGTATTTGTAGTGTACGGCAGGAATCTTGATTTTTTACGCAATTTCTTATTTAATTATACTAAGAAAAGTGTTAAACAAAAGATTAGGATGTTGCAAGGTTTAGACCCTTGCAGAGTGAGAGAACATACTGGTTTGCAAGGAAATTCTTTGGCTTATCTTTCTAAAAAAGTTTGTAGAAGTGTTTTTCAACATTTCAGGATGTTGGCAGTACATCATACAGAAATGAGGAAATTAGTCAGAACGTTGTATTATGCGAAAAGTCCAGCTCTAATGTTAAAGAAGTTGAACACTGCTCTTTTGCATGGATCTGTGTCAGATGTAAAGAATGTTTGTGATGAAATTCAGGTTAGTTACTTTGGTGGAGAAGAAGATAGTGTAGAAATTGATATGTTAGTCGAAGGAAATGTAGAAGAAAATGTACAACATTGCAGTACAGAAATTACAAAGTTCAAGGTGGTTTCAGGTGAAACACCAAATTATTCTTGTATTTGTTGTCGACGTACTCATTATAAAAATCAGACTAGGACTGTTGATCTGTATTTAAAATGTGAAAAGGAAAATAATAAGGAGTGGTTGGAATTTGTAACTTATTTGTTGGTCGAGAATACTTTTGATTTGGGTTGTGATCAGCGTATTTGTAAATATTGTTATAACAAATTAGACGAGAATAAAATGCCTGCTAGAGCTGTGCATAATAATTTTGAGTTGCTAAATATTCCTTCTGAACTGGTGGATTTAAATAAAACAATGTGTGCATCCTTTTCAGGCTATAATTCGTATGGAGCCTAAGGCAGGGAAATCGCCTCCTTCAGATTTACAGAGAGGATTAAAGGGAAGAGTTGTGTATTTGCCATTAGATTTAAAGAAAAATATTGAAACAGTTGGTGTAGAAAATGTAGAAGATGAACCTTTAGTTATTTTTGTTAATGGCGTTCCTACCAAGAGTAAGAAAATCTGGCAGCAATTAGTGGATGTTAGGAAAGTGAAAAAGGCAACATTGTATCTGATAAAAAATAATCAATATTATAAAGATGTGTTTATGAGTGAAGAAGAAATAACTGTTGAAGAAGATAATGACTTGCCATCTGGACAAATTGAAAAAGTGGATGTGTCCACAATTGAAGAAATCTACGAACATTACAGTGTTCATCCACTGCATTCCAAAGAAGTGATAGGGAATATTATAGAGTTATTCCAAATGAAAGAAGCAAAGGGAAGTCCCATTAGTGTATGGGAAAAAAGCTTGGAAGCTCGTTGTTTCCCTCATTTGTTTCCCACAGGATAAGGAGGACGATATGATGACCGACCTGTGCCGATTCTTGCATCTGAATACCGGACATTAAGATTGTATGCAGAAGATCTAAGATTTCGACTGTCAAAAGCCTAAACTACGTCGTTCCTTACCTTGAGCAGAGACTGAAGATCTTGAACGACGTAGAAGTTTTTTCGCAGAGACGCAAGGGACCAACTTCCCTGAAATCTAACTATAGACTAGCTGTTTTTAATTATTCACAGCCAGAATAAACCTAGACTTTAGGGAGGAGGGCCGGTACTGGACGTGATGGATGGTGAAGGGGTTTTCACTGCCGACCTGTGGAATAATAAGTAAATGGTATTTTACTATGGGTCTTTAAGTAGTTATCATGGCCCCCTAAATCCCACCTCTTGGCCTAAAAAGTTAATTCCCCTAAACCTTCTCTTTCTAGAATCCTACCTGCGGTCAGTGCCAACTGTCCTTCGTCCAGTATTTCTTGTCGTGGGTTGAGTGGTAGTCGTGGAGTCGTGGAGTCGTGAGGTAGAGTAGAGGAAGTCCTTTGAAGAGGCGTTGTCGTCACGCTCTCAGGAACTAAAGGAAACAAGAGATGATATTACTAGATATCTATAACTTGTTTAATCTAAACTCCCCTTCTTAACTCGCACTTACTTGACTTTTTAGAAAGATGAAAGTTGAAGATGCAATCCTATCTTCTTTTGTGTTCAAACCTGCTGCAACACATAAAAGGTGCACCTACACTCTTTTCATTAACTACCCAAAAAAACTAGAGCATACACATATCATGGATATTGATTTTCAATACCAAAGAACTTCTCATTACTTTGAGCACATATAGTAATGTTCACAGATTTAAACCACTATCAGGATAAATCAACTGGTCAGTTTCAAAATAATAAACAAGAAGCATAAAATGAAAGTTATTCATTCAGAATCCTGAATTGCAAGTAGTCTCTGATTTCCTATAAATAAAGTTCCCAAGTCCTTGCTTGTTCTTTCTTTCGTTGGGCGCCAAGATTTGAAGAATCTAAAATAAACACTTAACTTGCGTCTTGTCTCTTCTTTCAGGCTTGCTCCACGGAATTTCCAGGATGTCCGATGACTCAGAGCGTGGCAGGCGGCGAGATCCCTGGAGGCGCGAGGAAACCGGCAGCGCGATCCTTCAGGGAAGCGAGCAGGAGGCAAAGCGCTTCAGGAAACTTGGGTGCGGTTTAAATAGACAACCGCACCCAAAGATAACGTGCGCACGCACGTGTCTGCTTTACCGAAAGCCGAACGCGGCTTTCAGGAACAGCGCCTTTCCCTCGCGTGCGCACACAAACGGCAGCGGCTGCATTCAGAGGGCCGAACGCGGCTCTCAGAAATCAAGCTCACTGTTCTGCAAACCAAACGCTTCTCAGGGTCTCAGAAAGGAACGTCTATAAAATGTTTTACAAAGAAAAAATACACATGAAATAACACGGAATGCAAAATGTAGAATTCACATTTAAATGTACACCGAAATCACACTATCATTGCCATTGAGGTGCTGGTGCACGGGACAGGGGTGGGTTTCATGAAACCAATTAACCCCCTGATTAACCTAATCAGGGGGTCGAGGTGAATCATGACAGTACTCCCTCCTCAAGATCCCCCCCAAGATGGGTGGGATAGGTTTTGGTTTATCTGGATGACGAGTATGGAAAGATCTTACAATCCTAGGGGCATTTTTCAGATTCTCCAAAGGTTCCCACGATCTCTCTTCAGGACCGTATCCCTTCCAATCAACCAGATAAAACAATTTCCCTCGAATTCTCTTGGAATCTAGGATTGATTTCACCTCGAATTCAGTGTCTCCATCAATTATTAAAGAGGATGGGGGCTGAATTATTCGAGTCTTTGGATGAAAGGGTTTGACTAAAGACACATGAAATACAGGGTGTATTCTATGTTTTGTGGGAAGATTCAGTCTGACACATACGGGATTTATAACCTTTTCAATAACAAAAGGGCCGATAAATCTTGGGTTAAACTTGCGATTTCCCTTAATCTTCAGATTTTTGGTGCTTAACCAAACCTTATCTCCAGAAGAATAAGATGGTTGTACAGTTCTGTGTTTGTCTGCAGATCTTTTCTGAGATTCCTTTGCTTGCGCAAGTTTGAACGCAGCTAGTTCTTGGATTGAGGATAGTTTAGAAACATAACTGGTAATGGCTGGTACAGTATCTAGTGTCTTTATCTCCTCAGGGAAGCTTTTGGGATGGTAACCAAAATTACAAAAGAATGGGGACATCCCTAGAGAAGAATGATTCACGTTATTGTATGCAAATTCCAACTGACTGAGTAGATCTGACCATTCTTCCTCTGCACTTGTTAGCATACAGCGAATAAACTGTTCAATGGTCTGATTTGTGCGTTCAGTTAAACCATCCGTTTGAGGGTGGTAACTTGAAGATAGGCGAACTTCCATGTTTAAAAGAGTACTCAAATTCTGCCAAACTCGAGACACAAACTGGGATCCTCTGTCGGAAATCACCACCGAAGGAATACCATGTAATCGAATTACGTTTGTCATTACCAAATGAGCTAATTCTAAAGCAGTAGGTAATTTCTTTAAGGGAACGAAGTGGGCCATGCGTGTAAACTGGTCAACTATGGTCAGGATAGTAGAGAACCCCTTTTTGGTAATAGGAAGTTCCACAATAAAATCCAAAGAAATAGTGTGCCAAGGTTGAGGTGGAATTGGGAGTGGAGTTAACAGACCACTAGGAGCTTGATGTAAGGGTTTGTTTTGAATACAAACACTACAAGTTTCAACAAAATCTTGTACATCCTTAAACATGGAAGGCCACCAAAAGGTTCTTTTGATTAAATCGTATGTTTTCATCGCACTAGGATGAGCAGTCAAAGAAGTATTATGGTGGAAATGAAATATCTCTTCCCTGATCTTCACTGTGGGAACAAAAACGAGATCTTGCATGTAAATTAAATCATCTCTTTGCTGAAGAAGAGGGTACTTCTTTTTCCACTCATCAAGTCCTTTAGAAGATAGTTCTTTCTTGATATCAGAAATCACTGGACAACAGGATATACTAGCTTGAAAGCGAGAGTTAGGAATTACTGGTTGAATTTCTTGAGAAGATTCAGTTTGTTCAGTTAGATTGTAACCAATTCTGGATAAAGCATCTGCCTTCAAATTTTCTTTTCCTGGACGATACGTGATCACAAAATCATAATCATTAAAAAACATTGACCACCTCAACTGTCTGGCGGATAAGGCTTTTACAGATCTTAATGCTTGTAGATTCCTATGATCAGTGTATATTGTGACTGGGTGACGAGCACCGAGCAGGTAATGACGCCATTCTTCAAAAACTGCTTTTATGGCTAACAGTTCTTTATCAGCTATGGCATAGTTCAATTCAGCTTCAGAGAGCTTCCTGGAGTAGAAGGCTATGGGATGCATCTGGCCAGTGTCAGTATCTCTTTGAGATAGAATTCCCCCAAGCGCCAACTGCGAGGCATCAGCTTCAACAATGAAAGGCCGACTAGGGTCTGGGTGACTTAAGATGGGAGCGGTGGTAAAACGTTTCTTCAATTCCAAGAAGGCCATTTCTGCCTGATCTGTCCAGACGAATTTTGCTCCTTTACGCAATAGTTTAGTGATAGGAGTAATGATCTGGGAGAAATCTTGGATGAAACGGCGGTAGAAATTTGCAAAGCCCAAAAAGCTCTGAACCTGTTTCACAGAAGAAGGGCTAGGCCAAGAATTTACTGCCTCCACCTTCTTGGGATCCATTTCAATACCATTAGGACTGATGATATACCCAAGAAAATCCACTCTAGAGACGTGAAACAGGCTTTTCTCCAATTTTACGAATAAAGAGTTGGAAAGCAATTTTTGAAGAATAGCCCGAACCTGCTGTACATGTTCTTCTTCAGAGTTGGAAAAAATCAAGATGTCATCTATGTAGACAACACAACATACGTCTAAGAACTCATGTAGGACTTCGTTTATAAAAAATTGGAAAGCAGCAGGGGCATTACAAAGTCCGAAAGGCATCACCTGGTATTCGAAAAGGCCGAATTTGGTTCTGAATGCTGTTTTCCATTCATCACCTTTTCTGACTCTAACAAGGTGATAAGCCCCGCGCAAATCCAATTTAGTATAAATTGTGGCCTTTTTAACTTGATCTAGTAGTGTAGGAATCAGAGGTAAAGGATACCTGTTCTTAATGGTCACGTTATTCAGAGCCCTGTAATCGATGCACGTGCGCAACTCCCCTCCTTTTTTAGGAATAAAAAAGAGAGCCGAAGACACTGGCGACTTGGAGTGTCGGATGAACCCATTAGCCAAGAATTCATCCAGGTATTCTCTAAGGTGTAAATTTTCTTTCTCAGTTAACGCGTAAATTCTGCTACAGGGCAAGGTTGCTCCGGGAACCAGGTCTATCCTGCAATCAAAATCCCTGTGAGGGGGAAGAGTGTTAGCCTTCTTTTTATCAAAGACGTCAAAAAGGTCGGAATAAACAGAAGGAACCCCCTCAAACATTAAAACACTAGTAGATTCAGTGCAAAAGTCATGTCCTTGTATAACGTCCTCATCTTTCTTTAAAAGAAAGCATTGATCTAGGCACTGAGAGGATCTGAAAGTCAAAGTCTTGGCTTCCCAGTCTATCTGAGGATTGTGTGAAACCAACCAAGGAATTCCCAATATTAGTCTGAATTGAGGTGCATCGATTAAGTCAAAAGTTATCCTTTCTCTATGGATTGCTGAACAATCCAATTCTAAAACCTCGGATTGTTTACTGATGGGCCCGGATGTTAACTCTTTCCCATCTACTGCTCTCACTATCTCTGGATGATCCTTTAGAACGGATTGGAAACCTAACTGGGAGAAGAAATGAGAGTCTATAAAATTTCCTGTTGCTCCTGAATCGATGACTGCTTCAACTCTTTTTCCAGAAGAGGAGGAAAATAAACTCTTTAATTCTACTATGATACAGAAGTGTTTACAACTAGATGGTGGAGCAATAGAGGCCAAATTAGCAACTGAACTCGACAAACTGACCTCTTCATTAGTCGAGTTTTCTAGTTTTCCGAAGGCTGCTGAACTGCTGCAATGTCTGAGGTTTTAGTTTTAGTTTTAACAGGACGAGTAGGACAATCTTTAACAAAATGACCAGATTTCCCACAATATAAGCATTGATTCATTTTTCGCCTCTTATCCTTTTCTTCCTTAGATAGGGGACCCCTAACTGTTCCTATTTGCATAGGTTCAGCTGCCTCAACTCTAGAAGAAACCTCACGAGGAGTAGAACCTCTTTCCTTGATGAATATCAATTTGTTGTCGTTCTTTCCTTTTTCTCCCTTTCTTTCGATTATACGACTATTCAGTTTTACCACTAAGTCTATAAAATCAGTGATATCGTCAGGGGGTTCCAGGATTTGAGTCACCATATCTTTTAAATCGTCCCTCAAGCCTCTGTAAAAGATTGAAACCCTCTTATCATAAGGCCATTTTGCCTCAAGAACTAAACGATTAAACTGAGAAATATAATGGAGTAAATCTGAAGATCCTTGTTTCAAACCTAACAACTCGTTATCAGCAGATTGAACAAAAACATGTTTTGCGAAGATCTTTTTTAGAGCTCGCTCAAAATTAACCAAATTGTAGAGAATCGGGTCATCACTCTCTACAAAGGGAATTGACCAAAGGGCCGCATCTCCTCCAAAATAGGATAACATAAAAGCTATCTTGGATGAATCATCCGGAAAGGCGGTTTTCTTAGCCATAAAATGTAGATGGCATTGTTGTAGAAATATCGAAAACTTATTACAATCTCCAGTAAACCTTTCTGGAGGTGCCAATGGAGTGGGCACAGGGGTTACCACCTGAATTTGAGTGGAAGTTCCGGACTCGGAATCAGGGTTTAAAAAAGTAGCAGGTGACAAAATGGGCTTGCGTTGAATGGACTCCTGTAAAACTGACATATCCCTACGTAAGGACGTGTTCTCATCCCTAAGATCCTTCAAAATAGCTGCAATATCCTGCAAAGTTATTTGGTCCATTGCGTCTGGGCGAAAATGTTTTCGTGGGCTTTGCCTTCTGTCAAAAGCCTAAACTACGTTGTTCCTTACCTTGAGCAGAGACTGAAGATCTTGAACGACGTAGAAGTTTTTTCGCAGAGACGCAAGGGACCAACTTCCCTGAAATCTAACTATAGACTAGCTGTTTTTAATTATTCACAGCCAGAATAAACCTAGACTTTAGGGAGGAGGGCCGGTACTGGACGTGATGGATGGTGAAGGGGTTTTCACTGCCGACCTGTGGAATAATAAGTAAATGGTATTTTACTATGGGTCTTTAAGTAGTTATCATGGCCCCCTAAATCCCACCTCTTGGCCTAAAAAGTTAATTCCCCTAAACCTTCTCTTTCTAGAATCCTACCTGCGGTCAGTGCCAACTGTCCTTCGTCCAGTATTTCTTGTCGTGGGTTGAGTGGTAGTCGTGGAGTCGTGGAGTCGTGAGGTAGAGTAGAGGAAGTCCTTTGAAGAGGCGTTGTCGTCACGCT
Organism: Lissotriton vulgaris; assembly: GCF_964263255.1. Lineage (NCBI taxonomy): Eukaryota > Metazoa > Chordata > Amphibia > Caudata > Salamandridae > Lissotriton > Lissotriton vulgaris. The sequence goes on along the minus strand of NC_141689.1, from coordinate 2,069,387,590 downwards.
CTCAGGAACTAAAGGAAACAAGAGATGATATTACTAGATATCTATAACTTGTTTAATCTAAACTCCCCTTCTTAACTCGCACTTACTTGACTTTTTAGAAAGATGAAAGTTGAAGATGCAATCCTATCTTCTTTTGTGTTCAAACCTGCTGCAACACATAAAAGGTGCACCTACACTCTTTTCATTAACTACCCAAAAAAACTAGAGCATACACATATCATGGATATTGATTTTCAATACCAAAGAACTTCTCATTACTTTGAGCACATATAGTAATGTTCACAGATTTAAACCACTATCAGGATAAATCAACTGGTCAGTTTCAAAATAATAAACAAGAAGCATAAAATGAAAGTTATTCATTCAGAATCCTGAATTGCAAGTAGTCTCTGATTTCCTATAAATAAAGTTCCCAAGTCCTTGCTTGTTCTTTCTTTCGTTGGGCGCCAAGATTTGAAGAATCTAAAATAAACACTTAACTTGCGTCTTGTCTCTTCTTTCAGGCTTGCTCCACGGAATTTCCAGGATGTCCGATGACTCAGAGCGTGGCAGGCGGCGAGATCCCTGGAGGCGCGAGGAAACCGGCAGCGCGATCCTTCAGGGAAGCGAGCAGGAGGCAAAGCGCTTCAGGAAACTTGGGTGCGGTTTAAATAGACAACCGCACCCAAAGATAACGTGCGCACGCACGTGTCTGCTTTACCGAAAGCCGAACGCGGCTTTCAGGAACAGCGCCTTTCCCTCGCGTGCGCACACAAACGGCAGCGGCTGCATTCAGAGGGCCGAACGCGGCTCTCAGAAATCAAGCTCACTGTTCTGCAAACCAAACGCTTCTCAGGGTCTCAGAAAGGAACGTCTATAAAATGTTTTACAAAGAAAAAATACACATGAAATAACACGGAATGCAAAATGTAGAATTCACATTTAAATGTACACCGAAATCACACTATCATTGCCATTGAGGTGCTGGTGCACGGGACAGGGGTGGGTTTCATGAAACCAATTAACCCCCTGATTAACCTAATCAGGGGGTCGAGGTGAATCATGACATCGACAATGTATTCTGTATTTGTTTCATCTTTTGTTTGAGAGTGATTTGTCTGGACTTTCTTTTGCAGTAAACCATATATTGAAAACAGGTGTACATCTGCAAAGGAATTTATGGATAAAGTACACCCGAAAGATAATGTTTTGGAATCTCAGCTAATTAATCTCATGGCATGTCAGCCTTGTACTAATGAGTACTGGTACCGTTGTCATGGAGAACTTAAATGTATGTTAAGGAATTTAGGAACTCCTACATGGTTCCTTACTCTAAGCTGTGCTGAATATGCTTGGGATGATTTACTTCAATTTCTTCGAGAGGCAAATCCAAATATACTAAATATTGAATACAAGACACCTGGAGAATTGTGCTCTTTGGATCCAGTTAATGTATGCAGATATTTCAATCATAGATTTGAAGCTATGATGTCTTTTATCACCAATAAAAAAATCCTCCACTTGGAGAGGTTGTGTACTTCTTTTGGAGGAAGGAGTATCAAGCAAGAGGTGCTCCTCACATACACATGCTAATATGGATTAAAGATGCTCCCAAATTTGGAACATATTCAGATGATACTGTGTTTTCTTTTTTTGAAGAATATGCTACATGTGATATACCGAAAAGTACACGGGATAAGGACTTAAGACAACAAGTCTTATGATTCCAAAGCCATCGTTGTGTGAAATACTGTTGTCGAAAGTACAAATCTAAGGACAAATTCTACACCAAATGTCATTTTGGATTTCCACATCCAGTAATATCGAAAGGAAGAGTGAACAGTTTTATGTCATCTTTGCGACATACTATCACTAGAAAGTCTCCTAAAAATACCTACAATTTAAGAAGAAATGAATATTCAAAATACATAAATGACTATAACCCAGTCATTTTGTCCATGTTAAATGCTAACATGGATATTCAATATGTTGCAGACCATTCCATTGCTGTTGCTCGATATGTAACATCGTACATAACAAAATCAGAAAACACAGAACTGAAGGAAATGTGGGAAGAGATTTCCCATTAGAAGAGTCTAAGTAAGAAATTATATACTTACAGTTTAAAGATGTTATCTCATTGAGAAATTGGAGCGTATGAATGCTCGGATCCATTATCATCTGCAAGTCTATACTCCAAATCTAGAAAAATTATTTGGGTGAGTCTAGGTCTTGCTGCAACATGAAACCAAGTACTTAAACCTGTACAAGAAATTGAATATTTAGCTGAAAAGGAGCCAGAAAGTACAGATATTGTGAAAACAAATATGTTGGATACATATTATCCAAACAGAAGTCATCATCTTGAGAACATTTGTCTCTATGAAGTGCTGCAAAACTATATTTTTAAACGGAATATTACAGAAAATATCAATAAAGGTATATATGCTGTGTTTGGTTCTGAAGGATGTCTGGTGAAACAAAGAAGAGGACATTTGTTTAATCACCGTAAACTGAGTTGGCAAACACCTGACAAAAGGGAATTTTACTATTTAGCGGTTTTTTGCAACTTTTCAAGCCATGGCGTTCAGAATTAGAATTACTTGGAGATTTCAAGAGCTATGAAGATCCCTTCAATGCAACTAAAGATACTATAGAATGTCCTGTTTTTGCAAAGTGTGTGGTAGGTAGAAAAAGAAGATTTGAGAATATCTGTAGTGAAACTGAAGAGAAGGAAAAAAACAAGATGAAGCTGTGTATGCAGGCAAAAAGAAAAAGGACAGTGTTGAAGAGAATGTTGGTTTTCACTTTGAAAATAGTTGTGGTGTCAACTGCTATGCTAATGTGGTTGTTAATGTAGTTTTATTTCTTGAAAGTTTGCAGCAAATTGTTGAAAATCGGGACGAAATATTCTGTTCATTGTTCTATTCTGTTTATGATAAATGTAGTAGTGATAAAAGTAAAATACAAAGTGTTTCTGATATTCGAAATGTTTTGGACATATGTTCTCGTTCTACTCAATTTACACAGAATATTCAGCAAGATTGTCAGGAATTTTTAATGTTTATGCTTAATGTACTGGAAGATGAAGGTATAGATATTGAACATATTTTTGGCCTTTCTTATAAATGGCAACATGACTGTCAAAATTGTTTGTTTACATGTAGCACTAACATAGACACTGAAAGATTTGACTTTACCAGACTGTGAATTAGTGTCTTTTAACAATCTAGTTAGAGGAGCTAGTCAAAACATGGAGTTTAGCCAATGTAAATCAGAAATGTGATCAATATTATTTATACAAAGATATGGACAGTATGTTATTTTAATGCTGCAACGTTGTAGAGCTGATGGAAGAAAATTGGAAACCCTAATAAAAAAAATTGTAGCTGGTCAAGCTTCAATATCAGGAAGAACTTTTCTAGCTGTTGCAATTACTTTTCATGATGAACCTTCTACAACATCTGGACATTACACTGTTTATTTACAATGTCTGAAAGGTTAGATACATTGTAATGATAGTCAATTCGTTTTTAAGCAACTTCTGCCTATAGAGTTACCAAATTCTTAACTATTATTTTTAAAGCCAAAATTTTAAGATCAAAATTTTGCCTTTAAGGATTACTGCTGTAAAGGTAGATAAGTCTGGTGTTGTAGAGTATTTTGTAACTGAGGGTGAAGAGCTTGAAGGAAATCCTCTTGTGGAAGTTGATGCAGTGTAGATGTTTCATGTTGTGGGTGATGTGGCTGTAGCAGGGGACTTTGAAGATCAGTCAGCTGCAGGAAGTTTGGATTGGTTATAGTTGTTATAGTTGTTTGGCTGGAATTCTTGTATAGAGTGTGTTGCCACAGAGTAGTCTATTTCTTCTGGTTTTCTTTAGGATGTACTTGTAAATGATATGGAGAATGTGGAGGGTGTTATAGCAGTATGATGAAATGCTGTAGACTTGTTTACACATGTACAGGGAGGAGTTGAGGAGGAATTGTAGGTTGTGCAATTGGACAGTAGGTGTTGGTGCTGTTTACAATGTAGTTGGCCAGCAGGAGTTATCTGAAGCTGAGGGGGTGGGTCTGAGGATGAGTATCTTCATGTTGTGCGAGTTCAGATTTAGAAAGCTGCTCTTTATCCACTTGGTGATGTCCTTAATTATGTGGTGGAGGTTGTTTTTTATAGTATGTGGCTCCTTGGTGAGCAAGACGATGAGCTGGGTGTCGTCGATGTAAGAGATGATGTTGTGGTTGAGATGGCGGGCTATTTTTGTGAGGGTGGTCATGAAGATGTTGAATAGCGTTGGGCTGAGCGATCAGCACTGGGGGATGGTGCAAATGATATCAGTGGTTTTGGATCAGAAGGCTGGAAGGCAGATGTTCAGAATTAGTATTGAACAACTTTCAAACTAAGAATTTCACACATACTATTTGGCCATGGGGAAAAGTATGTGTAACCTTTAATAACTTTTTGTTCCAAATTTTGTCAGCATATATTTGTAAGTAACATTATTTATAATAGAATAAAATTAATGATGGTGTTTTGTTATTTCAGGATTGTTTGACATAGTTACGTAAGAAATTGGTGTTAGAAAAAAACATTTACGATATGTTTTATCTCTATTTTTTAGTCTCCTATTAAGATTGTTGTTTGGGTTTTTTTAATATAATCTTCTTGATTGTCTTTTTTTACATACTGTTATGTGATGAGTACTATTGAACTCACTGTTTCTAGTGAAATTCAATATATTTTGAGAACAGCAAAAAAGGCAAATAAAATGCTTTAGAAATGATTTTGTGTTGTAAAAGATAAATTGTAACTCTATTTTTTTTTACTTCTACAGATGCTACATTTATAATAATTTTTTTTTTTAATTTGTTATTTTGAAGGTAAGTATAACTGTCAAAAACAATCGATGGAATGTACTTCTACAGAGGTGAAGTAACAGAATGTCCATGGTGTACAAACGTTTGTAAAGACGGTTTGTATCTTTGAAACACATTTAAAGAAATAAAAATATATATATACTGAGTGTACCTGTGTTCTTTGTATTTTAGTACAACACATCAACTGCTTTGGAACTGGTAAGCTGAATAGATATTTTTTACTTTTTTTAGTACTGCATTTTATTATAATAGCCTTAGTTTTTTTTAAACTGATAAAGAGTGACTGGTTTGAAAATGTAAGGACATTTTATAACTAAAAATTCATATAAGCAAATTTTATAGATATAATCATATAAAGTAGTTGAGAATGGTTTTCGCATAATATTTTTTAAAGAGCAAAATAGTTGATAAAGCTAATTTTGTATTATGTATTAGGGAAAATGATAACATGAAGTGTTTATGTTTTTCTGCAAGGAACAACAACATAATAAAATTCACTATGGAAGAGGAGCAGAAGAATATGGAACAGAGTTTTGAAATTACTAACACTCTGATAGAAGAGTTAAATATACCTTTCCTGGAGAGTGAGAATGAAGAAGAAAGTATTGGTGCAGAAGATATAACCTGCGATTTTTTAGATGAAACTTTAGACGAGAACTTTCTTGAAGCGTTAAACGACATTGAGTTTCATGATATGACTTTTGAAATTCATGATGAAGAAAGCGGAAATTCAGACAAAATCATGCTGAAAGTTCTATTAAGTTATGAAATGTTACAAAAATAAATTTATGATTAAAAAATGTAAATGGTTTGAGAGACTCTTCTTGCAGAATTGTAATCATTCAGCTAGTATCCAAGTTCTCATGGTACAAACTGGGTCTTAGGGCATGGACTGGTTCAAACCCTTATAGATTATGTATGCACTGTTCTATGCACCAGCAAACTTGCGTATTATAATTTGTATTTCTAGGTGTATATCCTTTGACTTACAGCAAAGTCTCTGTGATTGGTGATTCCGTATTGTACAGAGCTATTCAACAGAATATCCTTCAGTATGCACTGTGCTAAAAAATGACGTTATTTAAAATTCAGTAGGCAGTCTGCTTGCAGAACTGTAATCATCTAGTCAGTATCCAAATATTCATGGAGGACAGTACGTCTTAGGTTGTGGACTGCTTTAAACCTCCATAGACTATCCTTTGAGTCTTCTATGTACTACAAACTAGAGTTTTCTATATTGAATTTTCCAGTCTGTATTATTACACTTTCATCAATCACTCCCACTCTACTGTTTCAGTATTGTATTGAGCCATACAGCACTATGTGCTTATCTATAAACTATTAGAACATTGGAATGTTGGGGGCTCCACTGATAACAATGGAATGCTCTTGGCTTATAATGACTGTTATAAGCCTGGAGCTCCAACATTCCAATGTTACTTTGTTCACTGCTCTGGCTGTGAATAAAGGTTTCAGGGAGCCTGAGGGGATTCCAATCCACTCAAACTCCCTGAAGGCTTTGTTCTTTTTTGTTAGAACATTCTGCCTTCTAATGGTATAATGTTCTAATAGCCTTAAAGCCCTTTGTAGCTTGGCTATACCGACTATTAAAGTCCCTCTCCATTGTTAAAGGCCCTCACCTTCGACTCGGGCCTTTAATGCTGGATAGGGCCTTTAATAGCCGGTATGGCCCTCTACTGTGAGCTATAAGGCTATATTCTAAAAGTGAAGAGGCTATATATTCAACCATACAGTTGACATCCAATCAACATGCAGCTTGTGCTCGGGAAGGTACGCGTAGTGTACGCGTACTGTACAGGGTACAGTACAGAGTACGGTAAGCTTCTATAGATATACTTATGATTTTACTTATGATTTTCTGAGGAAGGTTTCGAGGGACTTTTTGTGATGTTCTGTGGCACAACTGTCAGCATAATATTTATTATGCAGCATTAATGCACTTTTTTTGGTGTACTGTTGCATGATAAATATCAGACCTTTTAATGCAGTATTCTGTGTTAAAGGGGTGTGCAATGGGTGTTGCTGGGGGTGTTTCCAGCAACACCCATGGCCTTTTGACACTGCTCTACATTTACAAGAAATTGTAAATCTGAGGCACTGCGAAAAACTTATGCCTCCCCAGGAGAGGCATAAGGAAGGTGCAATGGGGAAACATTGTTTTATTTCTCCCCGTTTTTTTCTTTTCTCTATGTGTGCTGCTTTCTGCATCATACGTAGAAAAAGGAAAAGTCTTTTGAGATTATTTTTGTACAGAAAGGTTTGCCTACCTCTACAAAAATAATCATCCTTGCAACACAGACACCCTTGCTCCATTGTGCTAAGGTTTGTGCATTGGTGCAGGCAGACCATTTTGCACTGGTGCAAGGGAAAAGGATAGAAATATGCTGCATCTTATAGATATGGCACATTCCTGTCTTTTTCTATTGCCATAGGGAAGCGTAGCAGGAAGGCCTGCTGCACTTTCCTACGGCAAAATCTCATAAATGAGTCCTATGTGAGTAGGCAAGTACTCATGGTGCAGAGTAGTCCTAAGGGCATATAGTGCTTCAAACCCCTACAGTCTGTGCATACAATGTTGCATGCACCTGCAAATTTGCCTTTTTTATGTTGAATTTTGCAGTTTCTATTTTTTCACTTCCAGTAAACACTCTGTTACTCTTGGTATGCTTTTCTAGTGACTCATTGAAGAGTGTGTAGTAAGGCATTCACTACATTAAAACAGTAATTAGTAGATGTAGAATAACTGGTAGATCCCCGGAGATATGACAGTTATTGTGCACTGTGACATCACCACCATGGATGCACCATATTTACAATGTGGTGCACTATGAGGCAAAAGTGGCGCAGATATGTGATGTATCTGTGCTGTGAAGATGGTGCATTGCTTGATTTGCATTGCAAGCAAAATGCAGCTGCAGCAATGCTGTTTGGGCCCTATGCTCATAATGCTGTGTCAATCCTTATACCTGCTTCAAACAGGTGCAGGGTTTTGACGCAGTATAAGGCCAAAAGTGAATGAATGAAATCTTATACATTTCACTTAGTCACTTTTAGGAGGCGTTCCTGCACCAGAACATACCCCATCTATGCAGGAAAATCTCCTTTTGGCGCACAGCTTTACAATATGACGCACCTTCCAATTACGTCAAATTGTAAATAGCATACATCATGGTACATCTTTTGCACCACCGCTGCATCACACATGTGATGCAACGGTTGTGTAAAAGAGGCGCAAGGGGGTTGTAAAACCGCCCTTAATACATACAAATTCATCCACGCAGTTTCACCATTAGTGCAAATTGAAGCATAGACTTGTAACATATTTATATTTAGCGCCAGGATGCTCCTTTCGGAGCGACAGTTTGCACTTTATAAATGCCATATAATGATAACGATAACGATATGCATATGTTACATTCAAGTGCTTCGGAGGTACTACAGTAAACTATAGGTAAACACCCTATAGATTTATGCTGTAGCACATCCTTATAGTTTTGCACTTTCATATTCATTCACTCATTTATGAACTACACATTCTTTCTGACAAACTTTTACAGACAAACATAGAAATATAGTTCTTTTTTTTACCAGTAGAGGTAGTTCTAAAAAGAACTGGGTTTTTTTATTTGTTGTTTTGTATTTTTTTTTGTTTTTTCAACATTTTTTTTTGTTTTTTAAACAAAAACTTAAAAAATTGAACTTTTCCAAACAAAAACCTGTGGACCTGTATTAGAAATTGAAAATAAATTAACTTTTTGGGGCATTGGTGCTCCTCCTGCCTCTTCACAATCAGGTCCACTGACCGTTCCCCGTAGCATAATAGTTTGTTGCAATGATTGCACAGCAACTTTAATTCTCCAAACTGGGGAACAATTATGTGCATTGGAGTGCTTCCAGATGGTGGTGCACTTGAGGCACTCACCACTGCAGGTGGTGGAACATCCTGTAGGCTGAGTGTTGCCTCCCTCACGTAGTTGGTTGGGTGTAAGTTCTTTACATGCCTGTCCATGCTCACAGTCCCAAACGATTACTTTTTTGTCGGGTCACCGCGAGAAAGTGTCACTTTGCATATATTGCAAGTGACCTTTGGAGCATTGACTTTCTTCTGACCATCTGGAAAAGTAAAAAATTTCCAGATGAAATCCTCCTTTTTCTTCTTCTGAGGAGGCTCAGGTAGAAAAGTGTTCTCATCAGAAGAGTGGTCTGATGGTGGTGGAGACCGAGCAGCAATATTAATGACCTAGAGTTGCACAAAATTCACCTTGAAAGAAAAGATCCTGCTCCTCAGAAAGTCCAAGTAGAATGAACAAAATGGGAGGGGTCTTTCAACAATTGGAGTTGGAAGTATTATGAACCAATAAAATCTCTTCTTTTATTGTCACATGAATGTACGTACTCTTACGGTGCGCTTACGGAGCTCTTACTTTGCACTTACGATGCTCTTACGGTGCGTGTACGCTGGACGTACAATCGCGATATTCGTATTTACTTTAAAAAGTGGTATACGGTTCTTGAAAGTAAAAAATAATCATTTTCTTGATTATCCCAGCTAATGTCTACCTTTAAAATTTACAATAAATACATAAATATATCGTTTTTAACATTATAAAACTTTCGGGGGGTACGCGTACGGGGGTCGTACAAACGTAGATGACGTCACACAGAAGCGCAGAGGCGCCGCGTAACACCAAACATATTTGTGACGTTTACAGTACAAAGGACAGTGCGATTACCGTACGCATACGGTGCAATTATCTTAAAAATAAAAAAAGGAATAATATAAAATTTAATTTTTATATTTGTAAAAAAAAAAAATTAATAAAAAAATATTTTTGTATTTAGTTTTGTTATTATTTTACATTAAAATATGAAATATAAATACAACTAAATAATATGTAAACATTTATTATAAAAGTGAGTAAAATTAATAAAAAAGAAAAAAAATTATAATTAATACATTTAAGAATTATCATTTACAAAACCTAGGAAATTCACTGCAAAAACCATAGGTTTCACCCGCGTTATAGTTAAAAATTAGCATTTAAAAAGCCTTAGAAATTCACTCAAAAAACCATGGCTGGCCGGCTCTCAGAGATCTGACTAAGAGGAGCCCTAGGGTCAAGCAGGACTTTCTCAAAGTGCACCGGAATCCGGTGCTTGGAGGTCACTGGAGAGCTAAAAGCATGATGTTTTTGCGAGGAAGAATCCATTGAAGGATTGAAAATTAATGAGGCAGGGAAACTACGAGTCCCAGAACTCTGCAAAAGAAATCACTTACCATAGGGCGTAACTCACCTGAGAGGTCAAATGAGCAACTCGTTTTTCATCTCTACACCTCCAAGCAGACATCCAAGGAGCCCATGATCAAGGCGCAAGCCGCGGTGAAGTTCGTAGGGCATGACATTTCTTCTAAGCACCATGATGTCCGGATTAAAGAAATAAAAGGATCCTGTTTTAATTACGGTATTCGCCTTCCTGCTTGATATGTGCATTCTCACAGGGAGACACCCACTTGTATATTTTTCGGCCCGTCCCGGCCAAGAGAATTGCACTCCCGCTGAATTGAATGGCGGGCTGACTCTCAGAGACCAGACTAAGAGGAGCCCGAGGGTCAAGCAGGACTTTCTCTAAGTGCACCGGAATCCGGTGTTTGGAGCTCACTGGAGAGCTAAAAGCATGATGTTTTTGTGGGAGGAATCCACTGAAGGATTGAAAATTAATGAGGCAAGTAAACCATGAGTCCCAGAACTCTGCAAAATAAATCACCCACCAGAGGGTGTAACTTACCTGAGAGGTCAAATGAGCAACTCGTTTACTGTCTCTACACCTGATGTGGTGTTAGAAAGTCCTATGCAGTATGTCTTTCAGGCTTCTTAATTCCCAAGTAGTCTCCTTGCTGTGTGCAAAGAAATGATGGGTGTGCTGTATAAATGCCATATAAACTCTTTCACTAGCATTTAGCACTGCCCTGAGCCCTGAAATAATGATAATGTGAGTTAGTGTGTTTTAGGGAATATTGTGACAGAATACTTGTTAAAGCTAGTTTTATTTTATCTATTACTAAAAATGATAAATTAAAGTTTTTATTTTTTTTGCAAATGACAGCAACAAATTTGTTAAAAATATGGATCGCAATGAGGAGACAGTGGAAATTGTGTTTAAAGTTTCATCTACTTTCTTAGAAGATTCGAATGTTCCGTTTTATGACAACACTAATGAAGAAGAACTTACAGCCTGATTCATCATACTCCCGTTTTGCGAGGCCCTAATAGCGATTCATAGCGAATCGCTATTAAGGACTCGCAAAACGGGATTAATGTAGAAATTGCATGAAGAAATGCGATTCCTACATATTCCTTATGTGCGATTAGCAAATTGCTAATCGCAAATGAGGAATAACTCGCCATTCATTCCTGTGAGCCAAAAGGCCCATAGGAATAAATGGGGAGTATTCCTTATTTGCGATTAGCAATTTGCTAATCGCAAATAAGATAGCGATTTGAAGGGTGCCAGGGGTGTCCAAAGGACACCCCGTAGCACCCCTCAAATGAAATTTTACACAGGTGTTGCACACACACATGTCCAGTGTGTGTAACATGCAACTCAGAAAAATGCATTTAAATGCATTTTTCTGAGTTTTCGCAATTTACCACGAGGTCTGACCTTGCGGTAAATTGCGGCAAGAAATTGCAAATTCGCAAAATTAAATTGGATGTTGAATTGCATTTAAGGAATCTCAAATAGAGATTCATTAATTGTCATTCCTCGCAAAATTGCGAGATCGCAATTAGCGATTTTTACATTTGGGATGCTGAATCCGAAATGCAAAAATCGCTCTTGCAAAGGGCCAGATTCTCAGAATCTGGCCCTTTGCGAGCACTATTTTCTTTGATGAATCGGGCGGTTAGTGGAGGAGATGGAACAAGTGACTTTTTTGATGAGTCTTTGGACAGTGAATTTCTGGAATGTTTGGAGACGATAGAGTTTGAAGAATCATGTTTGCAGACTTACGAAGAAGAAATTCCTGATGATTTGATGTTAGAAGGGATTTTACATTATAAAAATTCAGAAGAATAAATTTATATTTAGAAATCAAAACTTATTTGAGAAATTTTTCTATTTGTAATTGTAATTTATGAGGTAGTAGCCAAGTGATTGTGGTATAAAGTGAGATTTATAGTGTAGAGTGCAAAACTTTTGTGTTACATTGTGAGTTTACTTATAGTTATTCCCTTTCTCCCACTATACTTCCTTCTGTGTGTATCTGACATCTGTTCTCTTTTACGTATTTTTTCTGTCACTCTCCCTCACTTACTTTCCTTCCCTTATTGAAATCCTGAGTCCCCTTTTTTCAATCCAGTTTTGTAACTCCCTCCATCCCTTCACTGCACTTCTCTCTCCTTCACTCCCCATCCCTCACTTTCTTTTATCCCCCTTTTCTTATGTTCATACCCTTTCTCTCACCATCACTCCATTTCTGTTACTTTTACTCCCTTTACCCTGGTTTACTTCTTACTCTCAGCATTTTACTCACCTTTTCTATCTCCTGCTCCCTTTTTCTCACTCTACCTCTTTGAAGCTCCCTTCAGCCGCCATTTTGTGTAGTTTCAGAGGAGTGAAAAATGAAAGTTGAGAACATGAAAAGGAGGCAGAGTAGAGACTTCCTGAACCCCTAGGCCTTCTCAGGGGTTTGTTTTTTATGAAAAAATAAAGTTTAAAATCAAATTTGAGTGTTTAGATGTTAATTGGCTCTAAAAAGAGCTGCTGTGTTTATTGTGTTTTTCTTTGTACCTACAAGTAAGTACTGATGTAGAGTCTCATGTTACAGAGGAAGATTCTGTTCCCCTCACCTGTGAAATGTACACCATCTCTCCTATAGATGCCTTGCATGTTGTAACGCAAGTTGTTGTGGTATATAGAACCTATGCCATAGTCTCCGAGGAAAGCAGAAACAGATTTATTCACATGTTTCCTTGCCTTCTCAATTTGTGGGCAAAATTGGTTGGACCATTTCCATTTCTGCCTTTGGGTTATATTTGAATATACAAAGGCAGTTTGTGGAAAAAGTGACATAAAATGTCCAAAGGTGTCCTTTAATAGCATTTCCAGACCTACCCCAGTCAAAGTTGCTAGGTCATTTCCACCACAATGCACAATTATGAGGTCAGGGTGTGGCAGATGCAAAAACGATTTACCAATAGCATCAATTGGTGACATCTCAATCCTCTCTGGCCAATCCACATAATATCCACATTTGGTAAATCAAGGTTGAGAAAGCATCTATTTGCTGCATACCTTTCACTACAGAAAAGAAAACTGTGTCCTACTATCCACACTCTAGGCATTTTGAAGGCAGATCTGGTTGTACTTAGATGGGCTCTGAAAATGCACTTGAAAAAAGGAAATGATTGGTGATTTCTGAAACTTGAACATTGAAAGCTAGGGTGTATTCTTCTGTTTTTGAAAGAAGTAATGCTAATGGTTGAGAAAAGGTAATTGAAAGGAATATTGCACAGGATAAGCTGGTATATTGAGAGGTCAAACACCCTTGCTGAGTTTATTTACAACATTGTATGATGAACTTTTCACCTGTGAGCTTAGTTTGGTGTTCTGTGGAGTGTTTTCATGGTAACAGGTAGAAAGAGCAGAGGGGGGATGCTTGAATATTATGTGAGTTTGATAGTGTTGAAATGTAGAACCAAATAAAATGTTAGTTTAGTTTTGAATTTTTGTGGGAACTGTGTTTGCTCCCTCTTTCTCTCTCCCTTACCTTTTTTGTGTTTATACAACACTAATAGGAAGAGTCCCCCTTTCACTGTGTATTGTGTCTCATGTTTGTATGTAATGCTGGCAAAAAACAAATGGTGCATATTGGAAATGTATTTTGGAAATGAGTCAGGTTTCTGCATTGTAACGTAGTTGTCATTTATATGGGCTGTGCACTTTGTTCTAAACGATGTACTGTGCTATATGTTTTTTGGTAAAATGTATGGCTTTAACATTTTTGACTAGGATCACACTGAGTGTTTGTGTAAATTAAAGAATTATATTTGCACCTTTTTCTATAATGTCACCTGTGTCTCCTCACAGTTTGCATGTCTTTGCTTATAGGGAGCTCTTTATTTTTTATATTGTTTCTCATGGTTTGATTAAATGCTGGTATAGAGATAGTGCTGTAAATTGGAAATGGAATGTATTTTCTGTCTGCACTATCTCTGTGCCTCTGCCTGTACCATCTCCCTTCTGCCTGTACCATCTCTCCCTCTGCGTGTGCCATCTCTGCCTGCGCCATGTCACCCTTTGCCTGCGCTATGTATCCATTTGTCTGCGCCTTCTCACCCTCTGCCTGCGCCATCTCACCTTCTGCTTGCTCCATTTTCCCTCTGCCTGTGACAACTCTCCCTCCGCCTGCGTCATGTCTCTCTCTGCATGCACCATCTAACACTCTGCCTGCACCATCTCTCTCTCTGCCTGTGTCATCGTACCCTCTGCCTATGCAATTTCACCCTCTGCTTATGCTATCTCTCTCTGTGCCTGTGCCATCTCACCCTCTGGTTGCATCATCTCTCCCTCTGCCTGTGCCTTGTCCCCTGTGCCTGCACCATCTCTCCCCTTTGACTGCACCATCTCCTCTCTGCCTGCACCATCTGTTACTCCGCCTGCGCCATCTCTTCCTTTGGATGCGCCATCTCACCATCTGACTGTGCCATGTCTCTCTCTGCCTGCGGCATCTTACCCTCTGCGTGCGTCATCTCTCCCTCCGCCTGTGCCATGTCACCCTCTGTCTAAGGCATCTCTCCCTCTGCCAGCGCCATCTCACCATGTGCCAGCGCCATCTCTCCCTTTGCCTGCGCCATCTCCCCTCCGCCTGCATCATCTCTCCCCTGTGCTTGCACCCTTTTTGTCTTTATACAACACTACTTGGAAGACTTCCCCTTTGACTGTGTATTGTGTCTCCTGTTTGTATGTAATGCTGGCAAAAAACGAATGGTGCATATTGGAAATGTATTTTGGAAATGAGTCAGGTTTCTGCATCGTAATGTAGTGCTGATTTATATTGGCTGTGCTCTGTGTTTTAAACGATTTACTGTGCTATATGTTTTTTGGTAAAATGTATTGCTTTAACATTTTTGACTAGGATCACACTGAGTATTTGTGTAAATTAAAGTATTATATTTGCACCTTTTTCTATAATGTCACCTGTGCCTCCTCTCAGTTTGCATCTCTTTACTTATAGGGTACTCTTTTTTTAATATTGTTTCTCATGGTTTGATTAAATGCTGGTATAGAGATAAGACAACATGCATCAAAGTCCGATTTTGCGATTCCTAATTTGAGATTTTTACCGAATTGCAAATAAGGAATCGCACAACGGGATGCATGATTGAAAGTGCATAATATTTGCAATCGCAAATATTATGCGAATTCCAATTTGCGATTTCGCAATTCCCATTGATTCCTATGGGCCAAAAAGCCCATAGGAATCAATGGGAATTGCGAATTCGCAAATTGGAATTCGCAAAATATTAATGCATTCCATGGGTGCAGGGGGGTCCAAAGGACCCCCCCTGCACCCCTGAAATGTTTTTTTAAATGGATGTTTCAGACACACATGTCCTAAGGACATGTGTATCTGTAACATGACAGAGTTTAAAATGCTAATTTGAGCATTATAAACCTTTTTCGCAAATTACCACAAGGTTCACCCTCGTGGTAATTTGCCCCCCCTAAATGCGAATTCGCAATTTCAAAATTAATCATGCATTGCTTTTAAGGAATCGCAAATTTGCGATTCCTGAAGAGCAATCGCATTTTTGGAATTCGCTAAAAATAGTGATTTTTCCAAAAATGCTTGATGCATACTAAAAAGGAATTTAGGAATCGCAAACGGACGATTTTACCGATTCGCACCGTTTGCGATTCCTAAACAGCTTGATGCATGTGCCCCATAGTGCTGTATATTGGAAATGGAATGTATTTTCTGTCTGCACTATCCCTCTGCCTCTGTCTGTACCATCTCCCCTCTGCCTGTACTATCTCTCCCTCTGCGTGTGCCATCTCTCCCTCTGCCTGCACCATGTCACCCTCTGCTTGCACCATGTGTCCCTTTATCTGCTCCATCTCACCCTCTGCCTGTGCCATCTCACCTTCTGCTTGCGCCATTTTTCTCTCTGCCTGCGACATCTCTCCCTCCGCCTGCGTCATCTCTCTCTCTCTGTGCACCATCTCACCCTCTGTCTGCACCATCTCTCTCTCTGCCTGAGTCATCTTACCCTCTACCTGCGCCAATTCACCCTCTGCTTACGCTATATCTCTCTGTGCCTGTGCCATCTCACCCAATGCTTGCGTCATCTCTCCCCCTGCCTGTGCCATGTCCCCTGTGCCTACACTATCTCTCACCTTTTCTGTACCATCTCCTCTCTGACTGCTCCATCTCTCCCTCGCCTGCGCCATCTCTCCCTTTGGCTGCGCCATCTCACCATCTGCCTGTGCCATGTCTCTTTCTGCCTGCGGCATCTCACTATCTGTGTGCGCCATCTCTCCCTCCGTCTGTGCCATGTCACCCTCTGTCTGCGCCAGCTCTCCCTCTGCCTGCGCCATCTCTCCTTTGCCTGCGCCATCTCCCCTCCGCCTGCATCATCTCTCCCCTGTGCTTGCACCCTTTTTGTCTTTATACAACACTACTAGGAAGAGTCCACCTTTGACTGTGTATTGTGTCTCATGTTTGTATGTAATGCTGGTAAAAAACGAATGGTGTATATTGGAAATGTATTTTGGAAATGAGTCAGGTTTCTGCATTGTAATGTAGTAGTCATTTATATGGGCTGTGCTCTTTGTTCTAAACGATGTACTGTCCTATATGTTTTTTGTAAAATGTATGGCTTTAACATTTTTGACTAGGATCACACTGAGGGGCATATTATCAAGGGGGTTCTTTAAAAGCCAAGAAAGCGGAGATAAAATTATCTCCCTATTACCAAGCTGTCGCTAACACCAGTTAGTGACAGCTAATAGGAGATAGCGACCATCTTGGGCCCCGCTTTGCATGTCAGTGATATTTATCACTAATGACATGCAAAG
Source organism: Lissotriton vulgaris (assembly GCF_964263255.1). Taxonomy (NCBI): domain Eukaryota; kingdom Metazoa; phylum Chordata; class Amphibia; order Caudata; family Salamandridae; genus Lissotriton; species Lissotriton vulgaris. Next base: position 2,069,370,634 of record NC_141689.1, on the reverse strand, counting down.
TGGGCGTGCCAAGATGTTAGCTACTGGAAACAGTCCCTAACATCGCTATCTCCTATTACCAACTTTTGGAGATATTCGCGCTAAGCGCGAATATCTCCAAAAGCTAACACCTGGCCTGAGCAGTTCTTAGCCATGTTATCCAATGGGAGGTGGATAACATGGCTAAGAGCATTTGCTCGATAATGCATGAATATCGCTGACTTTTCAGCGATATTCATGCATTGCGGCCGTTTTTTATCGCATTTGCGATAAACCTTGCTAATAGCAAGGTTTATCTGCGATAAAAATCGCCGATGTGCGGCGATAATTTTTGTCTCTAAACAAGTTAGAGACAAAAATTATCGCTAGTTGTTGGTAATATGCCCCTGAGTGTTTGTGTAAATTAAAGAATTATATTTGCACCTTTTTCTAAAATGTCACCTGTGTCTCCTCACAGTTTGCATGTCTTTGCTTATAGGGAGCTCTTTATTTTTTATATTGTTTTTCATGGTTTGATTAAATGCTGGTATAGAGATAGTGCTGTAAATTGGAAATGGAATGTATTTTCTGTCTGCACTATCTCTGTGCCTCTGCCTGTACCATCTCCCTTCTGCCTGTACCATCTCTCCCTCTACGTGCGCCATCTCTGCCTGCGCCATGTCACCCTTTGCCTGCGTTATGTATCCCTTTGTCTGCGCCATCTCACCCTCTGCCTGCGCCATCTCACCTTCTGCTTGCTCCATTTTCCCTCTGCCTGTGAAAACTCTCCCTCCGCCTGCGTCATGTCTCTGTCTGTGTGCACCATCTAACACTCTGTCTGCACCATCTCTGTCTCTGCCTGTGTCGTCTTACCCTCTGCCTGTGCAGTTTAACCCTCTGCCTAAGCCATCTCTCTCTCTCTGCCTGTGCCATCTCACCCTCTGCTTGCGCTATCTCTCCCTCTGCCTGTGCCATGTCCCCTGTGCCTGCACCATCTCTCCCCTTTGTCTGCACCATCTCCCCTCTGCCTGCATCATCTCTCCCTTTGCCTGCGCCATCTCTCCCTCAGCCTGTGCCATGTCACCCTCTGTCTGCGCTATGTCTCCCTCTGCCTGCGCCATCTCACCCTGTGCCTGCGCAATCTCTCCCTTTGCGTGCACCATCTCTCCCTCTGCCTGCGCCATGTCACCCTCTGCCTGCGCTATCTGTCCCTTTGTCTGCGCTATCCCACCTTCTGCCTGCGCCATCTCACCTTCTGCTTGCACCATTTTTCCCTCTGCCTGCGACATCTCACCCTCTGCCTGTACCATCTCTACACCCGCCTGCGCCATCTCACCCTCTGCCTGCACCATCTCTCTCTCTGCCTGTGTCATCTTACCCTCTGCCAGCGCCATTTCACCCTCTGCTTATGCCATCTCTCTCTGTGCCTCTGCCATCTCACCCTCTTCTTGCGTCATCTCTTCCTCTGCCTGTGCCATGTCCCCTGTCCCTGCACCATCTCTCCTCTTTGTTTGCACCATCTTCCCTCTGCCTGCAACATCTCTCCCTCCATCTGCGCCTCTGTAAATTGCTGTAAATTGGAAATGGAATGTATTTTCTGTCTGTACTATCCCTCTGTGTCGGCCTGCACCATCTCTCCCTCCGCCTGCATCACCTCTGTCTCTGCGTGCGCCATCTCTCCCTCTGCCTGCACCATGTCACCCTCTGCCTGCACCATGTGTACCTTTGTCTGCGCCATCGGACCCTCTGCCTGCGCCATCTCACCTTCTGCTTGAGCCATTTTTCCCTCTGCCTGCGACATCTCACCCTCTGCCTGTGCCATGTCTCTCTCTGCCTGCGCCATCTCCCCTATGCCTGTACCATCTTTCCCCTCTGCCTGCACTATCTCTCCTCTGCCTGCACCATCTCTCCTTCCGCCTGCGTGATCTCTTTCTGCGTGTGCTATCTCATCTTCTGCCTGCGCCAACTCTCCCTCTGCCTGCGCCATCTTACCCTCTGTCTGCGTCATTTCACCCTCTGCCTACGCCATCTCTCTCTGCCTGCGCCATCTCACCCTCTGCCTGCGCCATCTCTCTCTTCGCCTGTGTCATCTCTCCTGTGCATGTACCATCTCTCCCCTCTGCCTGCACCATCTTCTCTCTGCCTGTACCATCTCTCCCTTCACCTGCATCAGCTCTCTGTCTGCATGCGCCATCTTACCCTCTGCCTGCACCATCTCTCTCTCTGCCTGTGTCATCTTACCCTCTGCTTGCACCATTTCACCCTCTGCCTACGCCATCTCTCTGTCTCTGCCTGTCCCATCTGACCCTATGTTTGTGCTAACTGTCCCTCTGCCTGTGCCATGTCCCCTCTGCCTGTACCACTGCATGATTTCCTACTCTGGTCAGACACAGTTGCTGAGTTTTAAACTTACTTATGAAGTAAACCAGTGTTTATATCATTTAGTGATTCTAATTGCTATGTAGTATGTTAGTAGTGGTCTATAACATGTTATTTTTTCTTCACAACAGATTATAATTATCTACAGAGAGAAAAAGCAATATGCCTATTAAGGATGTAAAAAGAAGAAAATATAAACAGGCTTATTGTCCAAAAAAACACAATTAGAAGATTTATCCAAAAAACAATGTTCAGAGAAAAAGAAGAATGCTCCTGGTAAGCGAACTAAAGATTTTATAAGGAAATTAACCCAACGTAAAAAAAATGTGGAGAATGTGCAAAAGAGAGAAAAATCTTCTGTAACTATAAAGAAAAAGCAGAGCCCGCAAAAAAATGTTGGAAATGTAGATGGAGATGATACTGTCTATAGTAATTGACGCAAAAATCAGTTCATTGACATTCGTAGATGAATGTTTTATAACAGAGTTGTTATAAATGTATAAAAAAATGTAAATATTTGTAAAAGGAAAACAGATTTTTACAAGAAAAAGAAAAGTATGGAGAGGACAGTTGATCAGGCTTTTGAAGTGAAAAAAAATATACATTTTAGTAATCAATAGAATTCGTACACTGGACAAGGCAATCAATGATTTGAAAGCAAAAAGTAAGTGGAAAAGAGTAATTAATAGGACTACTTTTTGTGATGTTGTTTCTGGAGAATGGAAGCATAGTTAAAGTTGTGAGCCATTTTTTAATGGAGAGACTTACTTTCAGACTAATGATTTGTTGCATGCAGTTGACATCAGTGGTCAAGCATATGAGGTGAAGGACGGTTGTCCAATTGAAAAAGAGAAAATGGTGTCTAGAAATGCAGAAGAGGTGTTAGCTGATGAAGTTTTTGGGAGACGTCCTAAGGCTCCGGTGTACACTTGGAATTGTAGTAGTATTTATAGAGTACAACAGGATTCAATTGATTTGTTTCACAATTTCTTACATAAATATACTAAGAAAAGTCTCAAACAAAAGATGAAGATGTTGCAAGAATTAGATCCTTGCAGACAGAGAGAAAAAACAGGTTTGCAAGGGCATTCACTGGCTTGTCTTTCTAGAAAAGTATGTCAGAGTGTTTTTCACCATTTTAGGATATTAGCAGTGCATCACACTGAAGTGAGGAAATTAGTGAGAAGGTTGTATTATGCAAAAAGTCCAGCACTTAAGCTAAAACAGTTAAACAGTGCTCTTTTGCATGGATCTGTATTAGAACATTTGTGAAGAAATTGAGTTTAGTTATTTTGGTGAAAAAGAGGACAGTGCAGAAAGGGATACAGTAATTGAAGGCAATGTGGATGAAACTATACCGAATTTTAGTACAAAAAATTTTGACCAAGAAATTACAAAGTTTATGGTCATTTCAAGTGAAAAGCCAAATTTTTGTTGTGTGTGTTGTCGACGAACTCATTATAAAAACCAGACTAGGTTAGTTGAGCTATATGTAAAAAGTGAAAAGGAAAATAATAATGAGTGGAAGGATTTTGCAACTTATTTGTTGGTAGAGAATTGTTTTGATTTGGGTTCTGATCAACGTATTTGTAAATATTGTTATAATAAATTAAATGATAACAAAAAAATGCCTGCTAGAGCTATACATAATAATCTTGAGTTGGTAAAGATTCCTTCTAAATTGATGGATTTAAATACCTATGAGAGTATTCTGATTCAATCTGTGCATCCATTTCAGGCTATTGTTCGCATGGAGCCTAAGACAGGGAAATTGCCTCCTTCAGATTTACAGAGAGGATTAAAGGGAAGAGTTGTTTATTTGCCTCTAGAAGAAAAATATTGACACAATTGGTGTAGAGAAACTGGAGGAGGATCCTCTATTATTCTAGTTAATGGCGTTCCTACAAAGAGTAAGAAAATCTGGCAAGAATTAGTGGATGTTAGGAAAGTCAAAAAGGCAACGTTGTATTTGGTAAAAAAACAATCAGTACTACAAAAATGTATATGTAGGAGAAGAGGAAACAACTGTAGAAGAGGACAGTTATTTGTCAGCTGGGCAAAACGAAAAAGTGGATGTGTCCAGAAGTGAACAAATGTATGAACATTATAGTGTTCATCCTCTGCATTCCAAAGAAGTAATGGGGAATGCTATTGAGTTATTCCAAATGAAAGAAGCAAAAGGAAGTCCTATAAGTGTATGGGAAGAAAGCTTGGAAGCTCGTTGTTTTCCTCAGTTATTTCCAGCAGGTGTAGGTGGAAGATATGATGACCTACCTGTGCAAATTCCTGCATCTGAATACCGGACATCAAGATTATGTGCAAAAGATGCACGGTTTCACCAATGCATTCCATATTTGTTTCATCTTCTGTTTGAGAGTGACTTGTCTGGACTTTCTTATGCAGTGAACCACATACTAAAAAGTGGAGTACTTCTGCAAAATGTTTCGGCAAGGGACTTTATGGACAAAGTCCAACAGAAAGACACTGTTTTGGATTCTCAGCTAATTATTCTCACAGCTTGTCAGCGTGGTACTAACGAGTATTGGTTCTGTTGTCATGGGGAATTGAAATGTATGCTAAGAAACTTAGGAACTCCTACATTGTTCCTTACTCTTAGCTGTGCTGAGTATGCTTGGGAAGACTTACTTGAATTTCTTCGAGAGGCAAATGTAAACATAGAAAATATAGAATTGAAGACAGCTGGAGAACTGTGCTCTTTGGAGCCAGTTAATGTATGCAGGTATTTCAATCATCGATTTGAAGCTATGATGTTTTGGATTTATTTTTGGGAGAAAGGAGTATCAAGCAAGAGGTGCTCCTCACATACATATGCTGCTATGGATCAAAGATGCTCCCAAATTTGGAACAGATTTGGATGACACAGTGATGAGTTTTATTGAACAGTATTCTACATGTGCTGTTCCGAAAAGTACAGAAAAAAACAATTTAAGACATCAAGTCTTAGGGTTTCAAAGCCATTGTTGTGGAAAATACTGTCATCGAAAGTTCAAATCTAAGGCAAGTTCTACACATAATGTCGTTTTGGATTTCCACGACCAGTATTATCAAAAGGAAGAGTAAACAATTTCATCTTTGCAACATACTGTTACAAGAGAATCACAGAAAAATACCTACAACTTAAGAAGAAATGAAGAGTCCAAATACATAAATGACTATAACCCAGTCATTTTGTCCATGTGGAATGCTAACATGGATATTCAATATGTTGCAGACAACTCCATTGCTGTGGCTCGATATGTAACATCTTACATTACTAAATCTGAGAAGACAGAACTAAAGGAAATGTGGAAGGAAATTTCTCATGAAAAGAGCCTAAGCAAGAAATTGTACAGCTACAGTATGAAGATGTTGTCTCATCGAGAAATTGGAGCATATGAATGTTCAGATCGTTTATCATCTGCAAGTCTATATGCCAAATCTAGGACAATCATCTGGGTGAGTCTAGGTCTTGCGGCAACACGAAACTGAGTTTTGAAATCTGTACAAAAAATGGAGTATTTAGCAGCGAAAGAACCAAACAGTACAGATATTTGAAGACAAATATGTTGGATACATACTATTCAAATAGAAGTAATCATCTGGAGAGGGTTTGTCTATATGAAGTGCTGCAAAGCTATACTTTTAAGAGGAATGTTACAGAAGATATCAATAAAGGAGTATATGCTGTGATTGGATCTAAAGGATGTCTGGTGAAACAAAGAAAATGACATTTGATTAATCATCGAAAAGTGAGTTGTGAAACTCCTGACAAAAGGGAATTTTACTATTTAGCTCTTTTGCAACTATTTAAGCCCTGGTGTACAGATGAGGAACTACTTGGAGATTTTGTCAGTTATGAAGATTCATTCACCGCAACTAAAGATATTATCGAATATCCTATTTTTGCTACTTATCTGAAAATGTTAAATGACGAAATACAGCAATAAGCTACAATTGCAGCAGAGATTGCAAGAGACAGTTCTCAAGATAGTCAGAGTTCTGCTTCGTTGAGTCTGGATCCACTAGGAGGACCAATTATCCAAAATGAAGCAGCCACTGCCATGGATAAGGTGGAAAGAGCAATGGAACAAGCTCAGGAGGATGTAATTACCTTAGAAGAATTGGAAAAACAACTAAATGTTGAACAAAAACAAATATATGACGAAGTGACAGAGCAGATTGAGCACGGTTTATGTCATGAGAAAAAAGAGTGCTCATGTACGTCATTTAAACCTGTTCAACTGTATGTGAGTGGAGAAGCTGGAACTGGAAAAAGTTTCCTAATTAAAGGAATTGCAACTTATCTACAGAAAAGGACTGAGTCATCGCTCTCTTGTGTTGTTACTGCTCCAACTGGGTTGGCAGCACATAACATTAAAGGGATTACTTTACATTGTTTATTGATGCTGCCAGTAGAGCATGACAATAAATTAGAATACCACAAGCTATCTGGAGAAGCTTGTGTGAAGTTTCTAGAGCCCTGAAAAAAATGAAACTTCTCAATTATTGATGAGGTAAGCATGGTATCAAATATAATGCTTGCTTTTGTGCATTTAAGAATGCAAAAAATTCTTAAAACAGAGTATGATGTGTTATTTGGAGGCAAACACATCATTGTTTTTGGAGATCTACTACAGCTAACTCCTGCAAAAGGACAACATGTGTTTAACATGCTTACACATAAAGATACCAGGAAGTGCCTAGGAATTATTGGAAATGTTAATATATGGTTATATTTCAAATATAAAGAACTCCTTCAAAATATGTTACAGGCAAAGGATGAGGATTATAGAAGAATTCTTCAAGATATAAGAATTGGAAAATTAAGTGAACATGGGAAAGAAGCTTAACAGGCACGATTACTTTCTAATTTGTTTCCAAAGGAAAAAATTCTCCCAGAGAATATTTATAGAAAAATTGCTGAAAATAAATTGATATGTTTGATGCCAACTCTGCAAGAATGTTCAATCTTCAACAACAAAATGTTAAAGTTAGAAAATCAAGAAATTGTAAAACTGGAAGCTATTGATAGAATAGAGTATGAAGGAGCTATTATTATTCTGTCAGAAAAGTTGAAGTCAAAATTGGATTCTTTAGAGAAGACAATATCTAAAACTGCTGGTTTTGAAAAAAGTCTATATGCATGTTTAAATTGTCGTATAATTTTACGACAGAATTTACATGTGGAAGGAGGTCCAGTAAATGGAGCAACGGGTCATGTTGTTGGTTTTGTGAATTACCGAAATAGAGATGAAATTGAATTTTTGAAAATTACATTTGATGAAATTGAAGAAGTACAACAATTGAGTCGTTGTTCTGCTCGGTTTTTGCTTGTGAAAGATTTATATGTCCACCAAAAACCGTTTCCTGTTTGTTTGGCATATGCAGTCACTATTCATAAATCTCAAGGTTTAAGTGTAGATAGTGCTTTGGTGAATATTGGAAGTTCTCTGTTCAAGGGGAATATGGCATGTGTTGCTTTATCTCGAGTCTGATCTTTATCTGGATTATACTTGATTGATTTTGATGACAGAAAGATTAGTGCAGATCAAATTTGTGTAAAAGAATATAATAGGTTGAGAAGAGAATATGCTCCAAATTTACCTCAATATCCTTTATTTAAAAAGTGTGTGGTAGGTCGAAAAAGAAGATATGAGAAAAATTGTAGCGAGGTTGTAGCGAAAAGAAAAAAACTAGATGAACCAGTAATTTTAAGCAGTAAAGAAAAGGATTCTGTTGAAGATGTTGTTGGATTTCAGTTTGAAAACAGTTCTGGTGTCAACTGCTATGCTAATCTAGTGGTTAATGTTGTTTTTTTCTCCAAACTTTACAAGAACAGAGTGTTGAAAATCGGGATCAAAGATTTTGTTGTTTGTTGAATTCTGTCTTTGAGAAATGTAGCAGTGATAAAACAAAAATAGAAAGTGTTTCTAATATTCGAAATGTTTTAGACATATGTTCTGGTCTAAATCAATTTTCACAGAATTTTCAGCAAGATTGTCAAGAATTTCTAATGTATATGCTTGTTGTATTCAAGATGATGGGATAGATATTGAGAATCTTTTTGGCCTTTCTCATAAATGGGAACATGACTGTCCCAATTGTTCCTTTTCAAGTAGTACTACAATAGACACTGAAAGATTTATATCTTTGACGTTACCAGACTGCAAATCAGTGTCTTTTAATAATCTAGTTAGAGGAGCAAATCAAAACATGGTCTGTACCCAATGTAACTCTAAAATGCTATCAACATTATGTTTAAGAAGATATGGACAGTATGTCATTTTGATGCTGCAACGATGCAGACCTGATGGAACAAAATTGACAACTTTAATAAAAAAATGTGTGCCTTCTCAATGATCAATTTCAGGAAGAACTTTTGTAACTGCGGCAATTATTTTCCATGGTGGTCCTTCTACAACACCAGGACAGCTTATTTAAAATGTCAAAAAGGCTGGACTAGTTGTAATGATACTCAATTGACTTTTAAACAACGTTTGCCTTTTGACTTATGAAATTCTTACCTAGTGTTTTTAAAACCCAAATTTTAGGGAAAATAATTGGCCTAGGAAGATTAGTGCTGTTAATAAAAGTTAGTCTGCTGTTAAGAATTTTTTTGTGAGTGAGGGTGATCAAGATAAAAAAAAACTTGTATTTGTCATAGAGGTAGAGTAAGTGTATCACATAGTGAGTGATATCAGCATCACAGGAAATGTTGATCATGATAAAGATAAAGATAAAGGATGAGCAGAGTGTCATCAGCATACCACATGATGTTGAGATTCTGATAGCTTACTGGTTGTTTAAGGTTCTATGTACATGATAAATTACATCGGGTGGAGATATAACTATTGTTAGATGATAGAAAAGATGTTGGAATTTTTGATTCAGAAGGTTGGGAAATTTAAGTTTAAGAGTACTATTAAGTAATTTCCAAACAAAGGACTTTCTATATACTATTTGGGCATGTGGAATAGTATGTCAATCAAAAATGAGTATTTCGGGTAAATGTTGTTAATATATGTTTATACATAACTTTACTTTGAGAGTATAAAAAAGAAGTACAAATGTTTTATTAGTTTGTGATTGTTGTTATTTATTTAAGAAATTGCTGTTTGGAAGAAAACATTTAAGATATGTTTTTTTCTATTTTTTACATTACTTTTTGAAATGTTGTATGGGTTTTTTAAAAACAATCTTTTTGATTGTGTTATTTTTTTGCCCGCTGTCATATGATGAGTAGTATTGAACTCACTGTTTTTAGTGAACTTCAATATATTCTGAGAACAGCGAAATAAAACATATAACATATTGTAAAAGTTATTTTGTATTGTGAAATATATATTATAACTCAATTGTTTATTCTCTTCCACAGATATTACATTTTTAAGGTAACTACGACAATCTATAAATACTTTTTTATCATTTTCTTACTTTTATTTCTGTCTATCCTTTCTTCAGTTTCTCTCTTACTCCTTTACCTTTCCTCATCTTACTCTTCTTCCCTCAATGAATTTACTCCCCTTCATTCACCTTTACACTCCTTCTTTCACCATCAGTACCCTTCCTTCACCCTCACTCATCTTGTCCAACTATCTCATTCGCCTGTCTGTCCCTGACTGTTTTTTAATCTTCCTCCATCACTACCTTTGTCTTGATGTATCGATCAGTCTGTTTTCAATGTCCCCTTACTCTATTTCCTTCAATTCATCCTTGACTGATCTTCACTCACTTCAATTGTTTCACTTCATCAATCCCTTTCGTTCACTCCCCTTTCTTCCATCCATCTGTAAGTCTTTTCCTCTGTGTCAGTCACTATAACTGATTTAGTTCCTCACAGTCCGTCACTCTTCCTCTGTTTCTCTCTTTTACTGTCTCCTTCTCTCTCCATCAGTCTTCCTTTTCTTTTCTCTCTCTTTCCATAAATCCTTCTATTTCTCACTTATTTGTTTTTCCTTTCTCAATATGCTTCTTTTTCCATCACTCCCCTTCCCTCACCTTTATATTCCTTCCCTCACTGTCACTCCCCTTCATTCAATCTGAATCCTGTTCCTCCACTTCATGTTCTCTTCTCTCTGCATCACTTTGATTCTATTTCTGCTGCACCCATTCCCTCACTCTCTCTCATACTCTTTCGCTCACTCCATCCGTCGATCGTCTTCTCTTATTCCCCATACCTCATTATTTTTAGATAACTCTCATTCCTCTATTCTCTAACTCCTCTCACCCCATTTTTCTCTTACTCTCTTCCTCTGCGGGAGCCCTGCTGTAAATGTAAGTGCCTCCTGGCGCACACAGATGGTGGCAAACTTTGGCACTCTCCCTCTCTTTCTCTTTCTTTCTCTCTCTCTCTCTGTTTATCCCTCATTCTTCTTCTCTTTCCCTTTCTGTTTCTTTCACTCCTACTACATCCCCTAGTTTCCTTTCCTGACTCTTAATCTCGTTCCTTCTCTCTTGTATTGTGAAATATGTATTGTATCTATTATAATTTTATTTTCTCTTTACAGTTATTATATTTATTAAAAATATTTAATTAACTTATTTTATTTCTTAGAAGATAAGTATACCAAATAAAATCATACTTTCTCATCACTGTCTAACTTTTCATTATTTATAAGGTAAGTATGAGAAACAAAAAATAGTTTCTTATCACTCTCTTATTGTGACAGAATAACTGCCTCACTCTTTGTCAGTCTCTTGCTCTCCCCCCTCTCTCTCTCTATATCTCTCCCTTACACTTAATCTTCTTTCCTTTCTGTTTCCACCACTCCTCCTCACTCCCTCATTCACTTTCCCTCTCTTTTAATTTTTTTTCTTCTCCCTTATTCCCCTTCCCTCACCCTGTTAATCCATTTCCCTCACCGCCACTCCCCTTCCCCCACTTTACTTCCTCCTGTCTGTTTCTCACACCCCTTCCCTTTTGCGCTCACTTTCGCTTACCCCCCTTTGCTTTCTGTTGCAAACAGGTGCAGGATTTTCACGTACTATAAGTGCAAAAGTCACTTTTGCACTTATTCACTTTTAGGAGGCGTTCCTGCACCAGAACATTACCAATGTATACAGAAAAGCCTCCTTTTGGTGCATAGTTTTACAATATGATGCACCTTGCAAGTACATCAGATTTTAAAAACCATACTTTATGGTGCATCTTTTGTACCACTGCTGCATCACAAATGTGATGCAACAGTTGTGTAAAAGACACACAAAGGGATTAGAAAACTGCCCTTAATACATATAAATTCATTCACGCACTTTCACTTATAGTGCAAATTGAAGCATAGAGTTGTCACATATTTATATACATATGTTACCTTTCAGTGCTATGTAAGTACTACAGTATACTATAGGTAAACACCCTATAGGTTTATGCTGTACCACATCCTTATAGTTTTGCACTTTGATATTAATTTATTACAAACATAGAAATATAGTTCTTTTTTTGACCAGTAGAGGTAGTTCTGAAAAGAACTGTTTTTTGGTGTTTTGTTTTGCTGAAAAAAAAGGAGAAAAAATGAACTTTTTAAACCAAATAATTGTTCAACAGGAACAAACAACTGAAAAAAATACAAAAAAATAATGAGAGCACTTGTGGCTCCTGTTCTTCTGCAGAATGTTTTCTATGGACTGTTGTCCATAAGCAATTAATTGGTTACAATACATGCACCGAATGATTAGATCTTTAAACTCAGGCTGTATATTTGCAATCATGTCAGGTGGTATTGGTGGTGGTGGTGCCGTTGAGGTGCTTGGAGCAGAGCCCTGCTCCTCCTCCGATCGTCGCATCACAGCTCTCGCCCAATTCATGGGGTGTATGTTCTTTACATGGCTTTCCATGCTGAAAGTGCCAAATGAATACTTCTTGTTGGCATTTCCCCTAGATAGTACAGTTTGACATATCTTACATGTCACAAGTGGGTCGTTTATAAAACCTTCAGGGAAGGTAAGAAACTTCCACAAAATGGATTCCTTTTTCTTGGAAGGCTGTGGATCCTCTTCAATAAATTCATCAGATGAAGAATCATCTGATTCTGGTCGTTCAGCCATTTTCAATTGTTTCTCTAAAGCCCAGGAGCTGAAGAAAAAAGTGGTTCTTCTGTGAAAGCCAAGGAAGAATGATTAACATGGGATGGGTCTTTCAACAATTGGAGTAGGAAGTATTATAAACCAATAGAATCTCTTGTTTTAAGGTCACATGGTTTGACGTAATCTTACGGTGCGCTTACGTAGCGCTTACGTGCGCTTGCGTAGCGCTTACGATGGACTTACGGATCGCTTACGTAGGACGCACCCTCGCGACATTCGTAATTGCTTTAAAAAGTAATATACTGTTCTTTAAAGTTTAAAAACCCATTTTCTTCATTATACCAGATATTGTCTACCTTTAAAATGTACATTAAATACGTAGATATTATGTTTTTGAACTTCAAAAAACTTTCGGGGTGAGCACACGGAAAGTTTACGGTGTGCTTAAGGAGCTCTCACGGTGTGCTTATGGTGCACGAACCTTGTGATCATAACAAAAAAAAAAAACCTTGCAAATAAAACACATTTGAAAAAATTATTTTTGTACTTAGTTTTATAATTATTTTACTATAAAATGTGAAATATAAATAAGGGAAATATAATATATAAATATTTATTATAAAATTGAAAAATTTGAATGAAAAGAAAGAATTTTAATAATTAGTACATTTAAAAAGTTATCTTTTACAAAACATTTGAAATTCAATGAAAAAAACATAGGTTTTAAAAATGTTATAGTGCGGTATAAGCGTTTAAAAAATCGTACAAATTCACTGAAAAAACCATAGGTTTCACACATGTTATAGTTAGGAATTAGCATTTAAAAAACCTTGCAAAGTCACTGAAAAAACCATAGGTTTCACAAACGTTATAGTTAGGAATTAGCATTTAAAAAACCTCGCAAATTCACTGAAAAAACCATAGGTTTCACACACGTTATAGTTAGGAATTAGCACTTAAAAAACCTTGCAAATTCACTGAAAAAATCATAGGTTTCACACCAGTTATAGTTAGCTGGTCATTTTACTCAAACAAAACCTTTGAAATTCCCCAGTTATAGTTAGTTCAGCTAACTATAATTTGCGCGCCCGCAATGCACTGCTGATGATTTCACATATTACATCACTCATGACATGGTCGGGGACATCACTCAACGTGTGTGAAACCTATGGTTTTTTCAGTGATATATATATATATATATATATATATATATATATATATATATATATATATTACCTACTGGCGATAGCCAGTAGGTATATATAGTTAGGATTTTTTCTCTATGGAACTTTTGAAAATTCTATGTCTAATAACTTTGGCGTTTGTGGACGGAATTGGCTGAAATTTTCAGGAAAATGGCACATTTTGTTTCTGAGCAGCCCCTGAAAATTTGGGGGGGGTCGTCAAGGGGGGGCCGAGAAAAAAGGGGGGTCCCAAAACGCGTTTTTCCCACTCATTTTGCCATAGGGCGGTTGGCCTCACTTTTAGCTCGAACGGCTGAATGGATTTGCACGAAACTTGGCAAAATTGTAGGGACTGTTAGCCCGATGTGCCTTTGCTAGGTCTCAATATATGTGCTTCAGTGGATTTTGAGAAATTAACGTTCAAAATAAGATATATATCTGTAACAGCGCTCCGGGCAGCGCTCCGGTTCGCATACTTTTCGCGTAACGGAACTTTGCGATGCGACGCTGATTGGCTCTCCGGTGTCTGTCAACATTCTAAACAGTCCGGAGCGGCCGCCATCTTGTCTCTCGGTAGGTTCTAGAGACAAGAGAAGGCCAAAACAAAGGGGGAAATGAAGGAAAGGGGGCAAGGTAGACCCCTTCTGACCCCCTAGGATTGATGAGGGGGATATTATAGAGCGACGCGGGGCCAAAAAAAAAAAAATAATTCCGATTTTTTCGCCGTAGAGACGCGTCTTGGTACGCGAACCGGGCAGCTAACCGGGCAGCTAACCGGGAAGCTAACTGGCAGTGTAACAAGAGTCTGAGGAGTAGCTGATTGGCTGTCAACATTGTAAACAGTCCGGAGCGGCCGCCATCTTGTCTCTCGGTAGGATCGAGAGACAAGAGGAGGCCAAAACAAAGGGGGAAATGAAGGAAAGGGGGCAAGGTAGACCCCTTCTGACCCCCTAGGATTGATGAGGGGGATATTATAGAGCCACGCGGGGCCCAAAAAAAAAACAAATCCGATTTTTTCGCCGTAGAGACGCGTCTTGGTACGCGAACCGGGCAGCTAACCGGGCAGCTAACCGGGAAGCTAACCGGCAGTGTAATGGGAGTCTGAGGAGTAGCTGATTGGCTGTCAACATTGTAAACAGTCCGGAGCGGCCGCCATCTTGTCTCTCGGTAGGATCGAGAGACAAGAGGAGGCCAAAACAAAGGGGGAAATGAAGGAAAGGGGGCAAGGTAGACCCCTTCTGACCCCCTAGGATTGATGAGGGGGATATTATAGAGCCACGCGGGGCCCAAAAAAAAACAAAAAAATTCTGATTTTTTCGCCGTAGAGACGCGTCTTGGTACGCGAACCGGGCAGCTAACCGGGAAGCTAACCGGCAGTGTAACGGGAGTCTGAGGAGTAGCTGATTGGCTGTCAACATTGTAAACAGTCCGGAGCGGCCGACATCTTGTCTCTCGGTAGGATCGAGAGACAAGAGGAGGCCAAAACAAAGGGGGAAATGAAGGAAAGGGGGCAAGGTAGACCCCTTCTGACCCCCTAGGATTGATGAGGGGATATTATAGAGCCACGCGGGGCCCAAAAAAAAAGAATTCCGATTTTTTCGCCGTAGAGACGCGTCTTGGTACCCGAACCGGGCAGCTAACCGGGCAGCTAACCGGGAAGCTAACCGGCAGTGTAACGGGAGTCTGAGGTGAAGCTGATTGGCTGTTAACATTGTAAACAGTCTGGAGCGGCCGCCATCTTCTCTCTCTGTGGGATCGAGAGACAAGAGGTGGAAAAAAAAAGGTGTAAATGAAGGAAAGGGGTAAGGTAGACTCCTCCTGAACCCCTAGGATTGATGAGGGGGCTATTAAAGTTCCCCGCGGGGCAAAAGAAAAAAAATTGCGATTGCGGTTTTGTTTGCGCTGCAGAGACGATACGTCACGGTTATGCGATGCATCATGAGGCGTCTCACGGGCTACGTGATACGTCACGTAATAAAGAATATATTTTACAGCTATAGATATTAGCTTTTAAAAAACCAATGAAATTCACTGAAAAAACCATAGGTTATAGACCATATATAGTTAGGAATTTGCATTTACAAAACCTTGAAAATTCACTGAAAAAACCATAGGTTATAGACCATATATAGTTAGGGATTAGCATTTACAAAACCTTATTTTATTCGCACAAAACCATTGAAATTCCATATATAGTTAGTTGCACTAACTATATATCGCGGACCCGCAATCCACTGCTAATGATGTCACATATTACATCATTCATGACATGGTCAGTGACATCACTGATGACATCACTGATGACATCTCAAATGACATCACTGATGACATCACTGATGACATCTCAAATGACATCACTGATGACATCACTGACATCTCATTTGACATTATTGATCACATCACTGATGATATCATTTATGTGATAATACAATGAACATCTTCAGACTGTAATATAACCTTAGATACACAGACACTCACAGACTGTCACACATCCATGGAGTTACTCACACACCTAGTCAGTCATGCAAAGAATCAATCACACCTCCATTTCCTCAACTATACAGTTATACACACCTTACTTATTCAAACGTATACTAACACATATTTACTCTCTTATACAATCCCTGATACAAGTTCACAATGATCCATACAGCCACTCTCACATTCACTGGCTCTTATGTTCAGTTATTTATATATGTCAACTCTCACATGGACTGTGTTTTACATATGTACTTACTTTGACATGTAGCACTGAGATATCCATTCACTCACCAATACACTCATGCACACAGTCAACTGTCCATACAGCTGTTTCTACATGCACTTTTGAACCCATACAACTAGGGAATCAACTGCTCACACATCTATGCACAGAGTCATACACCTCCCAGCCACCCACACACATACTCAGTCTCCCATACAAATACTTGGGCAACCATTCAATAACCCATATAGTTACTGATATAGCTACTGATTTAAACATGCAGCAGTTTACAGAACAACATATATAATGATTGCCAAATTAAGACAGTTTAGTCACTAACCCATGCACTCAGTGAGACACATTTAATCATTCTCTCATACAGTCATACATGCACCTACTAAATCCTTCATCCAGACACTTATACATCCACTCATTCTTCAATATGTAAGACATATTTTAACTTTACAGAAACATACAGTCACTGGGTGTTGTCATCAGTGATGTCATCAGTGATGTCATTTGAGATGTCATCAGTGATGTCATCAGTGATGTCACTGACCATGTCATGAATGATGTAATATGTGACATCATTAGCAGTGGATTGCGGGTCCGCGATAAATAGTTAGTGCAACTAACTATATATGGAATTTCAATGGTTTTGTGCGAATAAAATAAGGTTTTGTAAATGCTAATCCCTAACTATATATGGTCTATAACCTATGGTTTTTTCAGTGAATATATATATATATGTAACAGAGATGCCTGACACATCTCAAGACGGACCCCGACCCGCGAGGAAGAGGCATCTTTCTTGTCAGTGTTTTGGGACTTGAAGCGTGGAGCTTCTTTAAAAGGGTGCCCTCCGGCTGCTGTATTTTACACGAACTGAGTTTGTATTGGAAGGGCCCCCAGGAGGGGCCCGCCCGAACTTGGTGGATGGACATTTGTGCAGCAAGGGTATGCTAAGGATTTTCCGGAGCACGACACACTTGAAGCTATATTTGGGAAAACATGAAAAGCTACATGACATCTACGTGGTAGTGAAATGCTAAGAGTACAATGCAAACCGAGGTATGGAACTCTCTCCTTTTGAATGCATAATTTGCACTCGGAACACTTTGTACAATTTGGCTTTTACCATAATCGGCAGTGAAAACCAGTGTAAATGTGAAGGGCAACAATGGAGTATTCTGGGCAATGTAGTCCCTGACGAACGAATACGAAGTTTTGAAATTGTACAACAGAGGTAACTGAGACATAAGCACCACTGGGGGGTTTACTTGCAAATCTTGCACATTGTGAAGTACTTACCTCTGCTGTTATGCTTGGAAAGGAGCGTAGATAAAATTCCTGAACTGCTGTCCCTTTAACTGGAAGAAATGGACTCAAGTCCCTTTTCACTGTTTTTAGAGTCATGTTATTAAAACCCTAACGAACCCACGAACATGGTAGCTGTTGGCATTTGAAGAAGAGTTGCTGAAACTCGAAATGCGTTATGCCTGTATTTTCACAAATAAAAGAACTCTGTCAAGTATGCTGGTGTGGTCCGTGTGGCGTGGCGAATTGCGCACGTCTTTTTGTTTGGATATATATATATATATACCCCCCCAAATTTCCAGGAGCTGCTCAGACACAAAATGTGCCATTTTCCTGAAAATTTCAGCCAATTCCGTCCACAAACGCCAAAGTTATTAGGCATAGAATTTTCAAAAGTTCCATAGAGAAAAAATCCTAACTATATATACCTACTGGCTATCGCCAATAGGTAATATATATATATACATATATATATATATATATATTACCTACTGGCGATTGCCTACTAACTATATATACCTACTGGCTATCGCCAGTAGGTAATATATATATATATATATTACCTACTGGCGGTCGCCAGGAGGTATATATAGTTAGGATTTTTTCTCTATGGGATTTTTGAAAATTCTATGTCTAATAACTTTGGCGTTTGTGGACGGAATTGGCTGAAATTTTCAGGAAAATTGAACATTTTGTTTCTGAGCAGCCCCTGACAATTTGGGGGGGTTTCATCAAGGGGGGGCCGAGAAAAAAGGGGGGTCCCAAAACGCTTTTTTCCCATGTTAATTTCCATAGGGCGGTTGGCCTCACTTTTAGCTCGAACGGCTGAATGGATTTGCACGATACTTGGCAAAATTGTAGGGACTGTTAACCCGATGTGCCTTTGCTAGGTCTCAATATATGTGCTCCAGTGGATTTTGAGTAATTTAGGTTCAAAAAAAGATATATATCTGGGCGGAGCCTAACCACACATCTGATCTGATTGGCTGTCAGCACTTCATCCAAGAAGTGTTGGCAGCCATCTTGGGACCAATATACATGATAGCACCTCATTAAAAAGCATTGTAGTTAATAGAGGGTTTTAGGACTTTAGTTACATTATAAATCATTTGTTGATGGTACATACTCGTTTTAGGAATTGTGGTGGGTTCTAAGGTGATTTTACCATGTGAAAAAACCTTCTGATGTGATATCATGAATATTGTTTGAAAGAAAACTAATATCTCATGATTTTCCCACAGTGGTTTGGAAGGGGATCTATAAGCTAAACTGAAAGCATATTTTCTGTAAATTCACATTATCTTTCTCAGTCATGTGAAAATGAAGTCTGACATTCTCAGTAAAACATGTACATCCAACAAGGACAGAGACTGTCAGTTGATTCCTTTGTGTTCTACTGCAGCCTCCTAGAGTGTTCTAAAGAACAACTAGAGCGCTAACAGTCCTACTTATTACAAAGGTATGGCACACCTGAAGCCATCTTGATTGGAATAAAGTGGTAACTCTTAAAACATTTAATTTAAAAAGAAACAACATGAGGGGGTATATTTGCCATAGAAAGTATGATTAGTGCTGCAGAATGAAAAATTAGGGCACATTTTGAGTGACTTCTCAAATCCTTTTCTATTTCATTAAAACATTCTGACATGCAGTCTCCCAAAATGGCCACCAGAGACAAAAGAGCCCAAATGTAGCCCAAATATCACCCAGATGTAGCCCAAGTATAGCCCAATGACAGAATGTCCCAGAGTGTTCTAAAGAACAACTAGAGCGCTAACAGTCCTACTTATTACAAAGGTATGGCACACCTGAAGCCATCTTGATTGGAATAAAGTGGTAACTCTTAAAACACTCAATTTAAAAAGGAACAACATGAGGGGGTTAATTTTGCCATAGAAAGTATGATTAGTGCTTCAGAAAGAAAAATTAGGGATCATTTTGAGTGACTTCTCAAATCCTCTTCTATTTCATTAAAAAAATTCTGACATGCAGACTGAAACATGCACTTTGAATACCAGCAGCAGACGTTCCTGGTGAGCAGTAGCTTTACTACAGTGATCTAATGTGCAACTAGAGTGCTAACATTCAGAATTTATGGCAAATGTGTGACACATCTGAATGCCTTCTTGATGGAACCAAAGTAAACAAGCATTGAAAATGCAATAGATCTCGCCCTCGTTTAAGTTAAAGCCATTCTGTTTGTAATGAGGTGGCTTTTTAGCTTTGCTTTTATTAGTGTTTTTTCAACTTTCATGTAAATAACATGCATCTGTATGCATATAAGTATATGTATGCATGCATTTATGTTTGTATTTATATAGATATACAGATGATATATGTTTATATATGTATGTATATATATTATTATTATTATTATTATTATTTCGCGATTTCTAAAGCGCCTGGTGACCCGTAGGCATCCCCGCGCTATTAACCTGTCGCTATCCAGAGAGGGGAGAGGGAGTGTGTTTAATTGGGAAACAGGAATGTTTTGAGTTTCCTACGAAACACTATGTGGGAGGGTTCCAGACGAAGGCTGAGGGGGAGTAGGTTCCAGGCTGAAGAGGCTTTGACCGAGAAGCGGCGTCCGCCGGAACGAGCCTTCCTGAATTTGGGCACCTTAGCAAGATGCTCGGCGTCGGAGCGAAGTGATCTTGAGGCTTTATATGGGGTGACCATATGTTTAAGCGCGTCAGGGCCAGCTCCATTCATGAGCTTGTGGGTGGTACATAGGGCCTTGAATTCTATTCTCTGGCGAACGGGGAGCCAGTGTAGGGCTTTGAGGGCGGGCTTAGCCGACACTCTAGGGGAAAGGTTCATGATGAGCCTGGCCGCCGCGTTCTGAGTACGTTGGAGTTTGGCCAAAGAGTACTCAGGGGCCCCTAGATAAATGGCATTGCTATAGTCGAGCCGTGCCAAGACAAGGCCCTGGACAAGTAGTTTCCTGGATGGGAGGGGGAGAAGAGGCAGGATCTTGCGAACGGACCGAAGCAGGCCAAAGCAGGTGCCTGCTGTCTTGGTTGCCTGCGTTTTCATAGTGAGGTCCGGTTCTAACCAAACCCCTAGAGTCTTAATTTCATTTTTGGGAGATGGAATTTCACCGAAGGTGTCGGGCCAGGACGTGGGCGGCAGGGTTAACCGTTTATTGCCTAAGAGCATAATCTCGGTCTTTGCGCCGTTCAGCTTCAAAGCCGAGTCACACATCCATGTATAAATGTCCTGGAGACAGTGGAGCAAACTGTCCGGATGGATATCCAGGTGGGACAGGGATACGACAAGTTGGGTGTCGTCAGCGTAGTTAATTATTTTTATCCCGTAGGGGGTCACTACGTCTTCCAGGGGCGCCATATAGACATTAAAAAGGGTTGGGCTGAGCGACGACCCCTGGGGAACTCCGTTCTTCAGTGGACGAGGCTCTGACCGGGAGTTGCCGTCCCACACCTGAAAGGATCGATGGGAAAGGAAGGATTCGATCCATGCTCGCGCCGTACCCACAATTCCTGCCTTGGCCAGGCGGTGTAATAGGACACGGTGATCCACCGTATCAAAGGCGGCGCTAAGATCCAGGAGGATCACTGCCACTGAACCCCCTGAGTCTAGGATACACCTTGCCTCCTCGATGACAGCGAGGAGTGCGGTGTCCGTGCCATGGCCAGGTCGAAACCCGGTTTGGGATTGGCGCAAGATGTTATGGGTTTCGAGAAATTGGGATAACTGAGCGTTGACTAGTTTTTCAGCCATCTTACTGATGCAGGGGAGCAGCGAGATCGGCCTGTAATTGGACATGTCGTCCGGGTTTAGTTGGGGCTTTTTGAGCAAAGCCTTTACGACTGCATTCTTCCAGTTGGAAGGCACCGTACCACTCGCTAGGGAAGAGTTGATCAGGTCCCTGATGATAGGGGCTGTGGTGGAGGACACCTTTTTAAGGAATCTTACTGGGGCTGGGTCCAGGGGGGAGCCACTTTTCATTTTATCCAGCGTGGCCGTCACCTCAGGGAGGGAGACTGTTCTGAAGGTATTCAGCTGTGGTCCGCAATTTTCGTCTGCTGTGGCCAGGATGGGAGGGCTGATGGTAGGAAGGGAGTCAAGTATCCGTAGGATTTTGGAGTCAAAGTAATCGGCTAGATCCTTGCTTCTGTCTGTGGCGGGGGAATGCGGAGGAGGTACAGTAGGGATGTTTAATAATTCTCTGACAATCTGGTAGGATTCTTTGGCTGAGTTGGTCGAGGCTTTTATTCTGTCGTCGTAGAATAGTGCTTTAGCTGTTTTCAAGGCAGTCTTGTATTGTCTAACCGCGTTGCGATAAGTATCCTTGTTGCTGTGGAGCCAATCTTTCCTCCAAGATCTCTCAGCCTTTTTACACACTTTGCGTAGGGCTCTAAGATCGGCGTTGTACCAGGGGGCATGTCCCTTGGTTTTGATTATCACCTCACGGTTTTTGATGGGGATGAGGCTATCAAGGGAGGAGGAGATCCAGTCTCTGAACTGGGTGTCAGCCTTGGTCGGGTCGACTGCAAGAGTGGGGGTGGAGGCGTCAAGCGCCAGGGCCCAATTGTCGGTCGAAAGTCTGGACCAGGCTCTGTCCTTAGTAAAGGTTGGAGGCTTGTGTGGTTTCTTAAAGGGCCCCGGGAGATGAGTCAGGACCAGGAAGTGGTCTGTCCACGGGAGGGGGATGGAATTAGTGAACTGGAGGGAAGGGATGTTGGAGAGTATCGGGTCGAGTAGGTGGCCTTTCGCATGCGTGGCTCCTGCGTTAGTCAGGGAGAAGCCCAGGGCGCCAAGTTCGCAGATTAGTTCGGACGACCCGGTGTCGGTTGGGTCATCGAAGTGAATATTTAGGTCGCCTGTGATCAGGAAGTTGGAAGTTTGGTAGGCCAGGGAGGAGACGAATTCCAGTAACTCGGCGGAGAAAGGGCCGAAGTGGCCAGGGGGTCTGTAGATCAGAAGGCCTGATAGGGAGTAGGTCGGCGAGAGCGTTAGCGTGAACAAACAGCTCTCCGACTCCTTACTCTGGATCTCGGTGGAGCGACAGGTGAAGTGGTCTCGGTAGATGATGGCTATCCCACCACCTCGACCTACAGGGCGGGGTTGGGACATGATGAGAAAGCCCGGGGGAAGGGCCGCGACTATGTCAGCGTTAGAATGGCTAGTGATCCAGGTTTCAGTAAGGAATAGTACATCCAGGTCGTGGTCGATGACTAGGTGATTAATGAGAAGTGCGTGCTTGGGGAGGGATCTACAGTTCAGGGTCGCTAGTTTGAGGCCCGGAGGAGGGGCGGCCAACCTGGGAAGGACAAGGTTTCCCGGTTTGCAGATGTTACAGCCGACGAAGGGGACATTTGGGTCATGGGTGTCATGACAGTTGTTGTTTTTCGAGGGTCTGAGGCTAAGGAGATCACGCCGAGAGTAAAGTTTCCTGATGGCTGTCGGTTCCGGCATGGGGGCTGGCCCTAGGCCCGGTCGTGCGCGGACGGGCGCAGACGGGCTTACCTTAGGCGCGCCTTCGGCGCGCAAACGGCGCTCCCGCTGCGCTCGTCCGCTGCGCTGGTATGGCCTGCACATTTGTACTCGTTGGAGGGGGCGTGGCCTCTCGGTGGGCGTGGCTACCGCCTTTGGGCGTTTCCCTGTTCAGCGCTGGAGTCGCTGTGTCAGGGTGGTCACGAAGGGCTGTTAGAGCGCGTTTAGATCGGCGCTTTTGCAACAGGTGAGATCGGCGATTTTAAAAGAAGTAGTAAACGTGACAAAATAGTGCAGTTTTTTTTAAAAATACAGGATGTGAAAACAGTCCTCCGGCTTCCGCCTCAGAGGATTACAATGCAGGAGTGTCAAATCCGCTTTCAGTCAGCGTATTTGTACTCGTTGGAGGGGGCGTGGCCTCTCGGTGGGCGTGGCTACCGCCTTTGGGCGTTTCCCTGTTCAGCGCTGGAGTCGCTGTGTCAGGGTGGTCACGAAGGGCTGTTAGAGCGCGTTTAGATCGGCGCTTTTGCAACAGGTGAGATCGGCGATTTTAAAAGAAGTAGTAAACGTGACAAAATAGTGCAGTTTTTTTTAAAAATACAGGATGTGAAAACAGTCCTCCGGCTTCCGCCTCAGAGGATTACAATGCAGGAGTGTCAAATCCGCTTTCAGTCAGCGTATTTGTACTCGTTGGAGGGGGCGTGGCCTCTCGGTGGGCGTGGCACCCGCCTTTGGGCGTTTCCCTGTTCAGCGCTGGAGTCGCTGTGTCAGGGTGGTCACGAAGGGCTGTTAGAGCGCGTTTAGATCGGCGCTTTTGCAACAGGTGAGATCGACGATTTTAAAAGAAGTAGTAAACGTGACAAAATAGTGCAGTTTTTTTTTAAAAATACAGGATGTGAAAACAGTCCTCCGGCTTCCGCCTCAGAGGATTACAATGCAGGAGTGTCAAATCCGCTTTCAGTCAGCGTATTTGTACTCGTTGGAGGGGGCGTGGCCTCTCGGTGGGCGTGGCTACCGCCTTTGGGCGTTTCCCTGTTCAGCGCTGGAGTCGCTGTGTCAGGGTGGTCACGAAGGGCTGTTAGAGCGCGTTTAGATCGGCGCTTTTGCAACAGGTGAGATCGGCGATTTTAAAAGAAGTAGTAAACGTGACAAAATAGTGCAGTTTTTTTTAAAAATACAGGATGTGAAAACAGTCCTCCGGCTTCCGCCTCAGAGGATTACAATGCAGGAGTGTCAAATCCGCTTTCAGTCAGCGTATTTGTACTCGTTGGAGGGGGCGTGGCCTCTCGGTGGGCGTGGCTACCGCCTTTGGGCGTTTCCCTGTTCAGCGCTGGAGTCGCTGTGTCAGGGTGGTCACGAAGGGCTGTTAGAGCGCGTTTAGATCGGCGCTTTTGCAACAGGTGAGATCGGCGATTTTAAAAGAAGTAGTAAACGTGACAAAATAGTGCAGTTTTTTTTAAAAATACAGGATGTGAAAACAGTCCTCCGGCTTCCGCCTCAGAGGATTACAATGCAGGAGTGTCAAATCCGCTTTCAGTCAGCGTATTTGTACTCGTTGGAGGGGGCGTGGCCTCTCGGTGGGCGTGGCTACCGCCTTTGGGCGTTTCCCTGTTCAGCGCTGGAGTCGCTGTGTCAGGGTGGTCACGAAGGGCTGTTAGAGCGCGTTTAGATCGGCGCTTTTGCAACAGGTGAGATCGGCGATTTTAATATATATTCACTGAAAAAACCATAGGCTATAGACCATATATAGTTAGGAATTAGCATTTTACAAAACCTTGAAAATTCACTGAAAAAACCATAGGTTATAGACCATATATAGTTAGGAATTAGCATTTACAAAACCTTGAAAATTCACTGAAAAAACCATAGGTTATAGACCATATATAGTTAGGAATTCACATTTACAAAACCTTATTTTACTCACACAAAACCATTGAAATTCCATATATAGTTAGTTGCACTAACTATATATCGCGCACCCGCAATCCACTGCTGATGATGTCACATATTACATCATTCATGACATGGTCAGTGACATCACTGATGACATCACTGATGACATCTCAAATGACATCACTGATGACATCACTGATGACAACATCCAGTGACTGTATGTTTCTGTAAAGTTAAAATATGTCTTACATATTGAAGAATGAGTGGATGTATAAGTGTCTGGATGAAGGATTTAGTAGGTGCATGACTGACTGTATGAGTGAGTGATTAAATGTGTCTCACTGAGTGCATGGGTTAGTGACTAAACTGTCTTAATTTGTGCATCATTATGTCTGTTGTTCTGTAAACTGTTGCATGTGTTGATAAGTAGCTATATGAGTAACTATATGGGTTATTGATTGGTTGCCCAAGTATTTGTATGGGAGACTGAGTGTGTGTGTGGGTGGCTGGGAGGTTTATGACTCTGTCCATAGATGTGTGAGCAGTTGATTCACTAGATGTATGGTTTCAAAAGTGCATGTGGAAACAGCTGTATGGGCGGTTGACTGTGTGCATGAGTGTATTGGTGAGTGAATGGATATCTCAGTGCTACATGTCAAAGTAAGTACATATGTAAAACACAGTACATGTGAGAGTTGCCATATATAAATAACTGTGCATAAGAGCCAGTGAATGTGTGAGTGGCTGTATGGATCATTGTGAACTTGTATCAGGGATTGTATAAGAGAGTAAATATGTGTTAGTATATGTTTGAATAAGTAAAGTTTGTATAACTGTATAGTTGAGGAAATGGAGGTGTGATTGATTCTTTGCATGACGGACTAGGTGTGTGAGTAACTCCATGGATGAGTGACAGTCTGTGAGTGTCTGTTTACACTGATTGTATCTAAGGTTATATTAGAGTCTGAAGAGGTTCATCGTATTATCACATGAATGACATCATCAGTGATGTGATCAGTAATGTCAAATGAGATGTAATCAGTGATGTCATCAGTGATGTCATTTGAGATGTCATCAGTGATGTCATTTGAGATGTCATCAGTGATGTCATCAGTGATGTCACTGACCATGTCATGAATGATGTAATATGTGACATCATCAGCAGTGGATTGCGGGTGCGCGATATATAGTTAGTGCAACTAACTATATATGGAATTTCAATGGTTTTGTGTGAGTAAAATAAGGTTTTGTAAATGTGAATTCCTAACTATATATGGTCTATAACCTATGGTTTTTTCAGTGAATTTTCAAGGTTTTGTAAATGCTAATTCCTAACTATATATGGTCTATAACCTATGGTTTTTTCAGTGAATTATATATATATATATATATATATATATATATATATATATATATATATATATATATATATATATATATATTCAATGAAAAAACCATTGGTTTTAGGCCATATATAGTTAGGGATTTGCATTTACAAAACCTTATTTTACTCGCATAAAACCATTGAAATTCCATATATAGTTAGATGCGCTAACTATATATCGCGCACCCGCAATCCACTGCTGATGATGTCACATATTACATCATTCATGACATGGTCAGTGACATCACTGATGACATCACTGATGACAACATCCAGTGACTATGTTTCTGTAAAGTTTAAATATGTTTTACATATTGAAGAATGAGTGGATGTATAAGTGTCTGGATGAAGAATTTAGTAGGTGCATGACTGACTGTATGAAAGAGTGATTAAATGTGTCTCACTGAGTTCATGGGTTAGTGACTAAACTGTCTTAATTTGTGCATCAGTATGTCTGTTGTTGTGTAAGCTGCTGCATGTGTTGATCAGTAGCTATAAGAGTGGCTATATGGGTTATTGATTGGTTGCCCAAGTATTTGAATGGGAGGCTGAGTGTGTGTGTGGGTGGCTGGGAGGTGTGTGACTCTCTGCATAGATGTGTAAGCAGTTGATTCACTAGGTGTATGAGTTCAAGAGTGCATGTGGAAACAGCTATATGGGCGGTTGACTGTGCATGGGTGTGTTGGTGAGTGAATGGATATCTCAGTGCTACATGTGCAAGTAAATACGTATGTAAAACACAATACATGTGAGAGTTGACATATATAAATAACTGTGGATAAGAGCCAGTGAATGTGTGAGTGGCTGTATGGATCACTGTGAGCTTGTATCAGGGATTGTATAAGAGAGTAAATATGTGTTAGAATATGTTTGAATAAGTAAGGTGTGTATAACTGTATAGTTGAGGAAATGGAGGTGTGATTGATTCTTTGCATGACTGACTAGGTGTGTGAGTAACTCCATGGATGAGTGACAGTCTGTGAGTGTCTGTTTATACTGAGTGTATGTAAGGTTATATTAGAGTCTGAAGAGGTTCATTGTATTATCACATGAGTGATGTCATCAGTGATGTCATCAGTGATGTCACTGACCATGTCATGAATGATGTAATATGTGACATCATCAGCAGTGGATTGCGGGTGCGCGATATATAGTTAGCGCATCTAACTATATATGGAATTTCAATGGTTTTATGCGAGTAAAATAAGGTTTTGTAAATGCAAATCCCTAACTATATATGGCCTAAAACCAATGGTTTTTTCATTGAATTTTCAAGGTTTTGTAAATGCAAATTCCTAACTATATATGGACTATAACCTATGGTTTTTTCATTGAATTTCAATGGTTTTTTAAAAGCTAATATCAAAAGCTGTCAAATGTCAAGTACGTGATCAGTAAAAACATTTCGTATTTATGCACGCTGATGTGCTTTGAACGCCCCCCCCCCACTCCCCTCTTTTCTCTTAGTAGTACTCTCTCTTTGCAGATAGTGAACGGTAGTTAACGCAGACCTTTGCCCCCGTTGTAATCCGTCGTACTTGCTTGTCTCTCCATTTGATTGATTATTATCCAAGATCCAAGCATTTACTGTTTTACAATTGGTTCTCTTTGGATCATTCTCTATTTACAAACAAGCACAAAGTCACAATACTCTGTTTAATCTTTGCAGATAGTGAAAAATCGTGTAAAAAAATAAAAGTAATCGAGCAAAATCAGTAGACCACTAATTCGATCTCTTTTTGACCTCAGTAAAATACAAACATTAGGAACAACCCTTCATGAGAAATACGAAAATAGTGAAATGAACTGAGCTCCACACCATGAGGGCTGCAAGACAGCTCGACTCCGCCACCCACACCGCCCAAAATAACGACAAACCCTATGCAAATATTATAAATATACACAACACACCAGCAAAGAAACAGAGTAAAACATTTTATTAAATAACTATTTACATAACTATTTTATACTTTTTATTGCCCGATCCGGCTAGCTCAATCGATCGAGCATGAAACTCATGCACTGATAGCAAGCGTTGAGAGTTTGTAGAACGATGGCTTCAGATTTTCCACATACGGTGTAGTGGCGCGAACTGGCAGGGGGCGTTTGGATTCTACCCCTTCCCCAAATAAGATTTTCATACGTGAATGTTCGTTCATGCTTTTAGTCCCTAAGTTGCTTCCATGTCACTGCCTTACACAAATGGCATAAGTCCTGGTTGTTGAGTGCCATACTTCAGAGTTCGAAGCAGCTCTTGTAACACTGTTTAAACCTTATTTGCACCTGCTGCAGCTTCACTATTCAAAGTAAGTGGGGTCCATTTGTGGACCTGACTGCATTGGAAAACAATGTGATACGGTGCCTCCCTAAACCGCTTGACGGAGGCCCCCGAGAGGCGGTGAGATGGCGCGGACTGAGAGGGGGCGCTTGGCTCCTGCCCCCTCCCCAAGTCGTGTTGCCCTGGTGACGCCTGAGATCGCCCCCGGCATAGGCGGCCGGCTCCCGGGGTCCGGCGGAATTTTTTCCCTTTTGAAGAATCTTCCATTCTGGACCTTGTCCCACAATCCGTTTGACCTGAAGACACGCTGTCGTGGGGCGCCCCTTTACCGTTTTAGTTGCCATTCCGCCCGCTTTTGGTACTCTGTGCCTCTTCCGCCATTCAGCTGTTTACCGCCCGCTCTTGCGACTACAACGTCTCGCTCACCATGTAGTTGAGTTGCTCCCGCTCTTAAGATTTAACCGAACTTTTTGGACTGCTGAAAGCGGTTGTATTCCGACCGCTGGTTGGTGGAGACATTTTGACTATATTCTGGACCTGCATTGTCGCGTAATGCGTCATATGACGCGACGCGTTAGCGCACCCGGAAGTGCTCCGGTGCGCAAGGCGCAGCTTCCCGGAAACGATCCAGAGCGCGCCGCGCAGCGCGTAACGTAAGCATAACAGGTCATGTGACTTGTTAATAAAACTTTTCATTGGTTCATTTTACTTTTCTTTTCCTAATGATGTAAGACTAGGTCATGTGACCTAAAAATAACACTTTTCATTGGATTAAAACATTTTTTTTCCCAAACGATGAAAGCCCCACCTTGTTTCTGGATGTTTCAGACTGAAGCTGGCGTCACCATGAGAGCACCACCATCTCGTAGCTCCGTCATGGCCATTTCGCAAGCAATCATGGCAGCCGCTCCCCACCGGAAGCCTGCGGGAGTCGACGGCCCCCAAGACTTTTGTACAATCTTCAAGGCTGAGGGGACGCTTTCGAGAATGGAACCCAAGCCATGGCAGACAAGCGTCCGAGTTCCAAGGTGTCCCAGGGCCATTGTACCGGACCAGGCCCAAATCCGAAGAGCCGGCCACCATTTTAAGAGTCCTGTGGAAGCCGCCTATCGCTGCACAGCAAGAGTGGGAGCAACTCAACTACATGGTGAGCGAGACGCTGTAGCCGTAAGAGCGGGCGGTAAACAGCTGAATGGCGGAAAATGCACAGTGTAGCAAAAGCGGGCGGAATGGCGACTGAAACGATAAAGGGGCGCCCCACTACAGTAGACGAGCCTCCGCCATGTGCTTCAAAACTGCATATGTATCTCGTGATATCAAGATTGGGCAACCAGTACACAACAAGCAGTTACGAGTCCCATTTACACCGGCGCCATTTTGGGCGCGGCCGGGCAGGTCCAGGATCTAGTCAAACATAACAAATGAGGCTGACGTCTCTGAAGCAGTTGACGAACAGCAGGACATAGCAAATAAACATGAAGTCTCTAAAGCTGTTAACTCACTGCAGGACAAAACAAGTAAACCTGAAACCTCTGGAATAATTGTCGCTCAGAAGAACAACACACAAAACTCTGTAGTGTCTGTGGAAAGTAAAACAGAAGGGCACTGGAGTTTCAGACACACTTAACACTAATGACTTAACAAAGATATCGTCTGTCTATGAAGCAGCTGTCACAAGGAAATCCCTAACGCATCAGCATTCTCGGAAGAGGTTGACACAAAAACATCTTAAGGAACAAAGAAAGACCTGTTCACTCTTGACACCCCAGGTGCTGTCTATGTTGCACTATAGTGCTGCATCGAGAAAACGGACAACCCTATTGATGTGGATTTTTCATTATTGATTATTGTAAAGAAATGGCGACTCCCCCCTTTAGCAGATTAGCTAAATGTTTGTGTAATTTAGGCATAAAAGTTATAATATTGTTCTTGTTGTTGTTATCGTTATAGTTCTGGTTAATTTCAAAAAATGGTTAAATATATTTACAGTTTTTGTTGCGTTCGTTATAGTTAAATGTTAATAAAGTTTTAAAATCTAACTTTGTTGGAGTGCTATATATGTTTAAAAAATCGGATGAATGGGGCCTTGAATCGGGTTATTGTCATGTGTGGGCTTTGCAAGTGTACTGCTACAAGATCGGACATTTCAAACTCAAATGCACATTCTTTTTCTTACCTTTCCGAAGCATGGAGCGCAATAGCAGGCAGAGAAAGGGTGATGCACGTGTTGAACACTGCCTGGCCTGGCAAGTTGCTGGCAGTGCCCCCCGCCCGCTCCTGAAAGAGGGCACACACACACAGCCGCCCCGAGTACTTCACAAATCTTTAAAAGACCATGCGCTTGTTCATGAGGCTTAAATGGTTTATCACCCCTTCTATAACCCCTGCATCGACCCTCTGACGTTTCCTGGAAGAATTAGCACGTAACACAATACCAAGCCCTGTCAGCTAAAACCCCCGAGAAATCATGGGGCATATTATCAAGGGGGTTTATTTCCACTTTTTTGGCTTTAAAAGCCAAAAAAAAAGAGATAAAATTATCTCCCTATTACCAAGCTGTCGCTAACACCAGTTAGTGACAGCTAAAAGGAGATAGCGACCATCTTGAGCCCCGCTTTGCATATCAGTGATATTTATCACTAATGATATGCAAAGTGGGCGTGCCAAGATTTTAGCGACTGGAAACAGTCCCTAACCATCGCTATCTCCTATTACCAACTTTTGGAGATATTCGCGCTAAGAGCGAATATCTCCAAAACCTAACACCTGCCCTGAGCAGTTTTAGCCATGTTATCCAATGGGAAGTGGATAACATGGCTAAGAGCATTTGCTGGATAATGCATGAATATCGCTGACTTTTCAACGATATTCATGCATTGCGGCCGTTTTTTATCGCATTTGCGATAAACCTTGCTAATAGCAAGTTTATGTGCGATATAATTTGCCGATGTGCAACGATAATTTTTGTCTCTAAACAAGTTAGAGACAAAATTACCGCTAGTTGTTGGTAATATGCCCCCGGGTTTTTCCTTGCAGGAATCAGGAAGCGAAAGACTAGCACTGAAATCAGTAGTCTCACGCCTGAATCGGGAGGGTTGGCATGTCTGGATACTCTACAGCTGGGGTCATAAACTACATTCGCAGGGCTAGGTGATAGCCTAGGTCCGGCCTGGACAATCGGACACAGAGGAAGAGGAGTGTCAGAGGGTGCGGTAGTGAATAGGGTGAAAGGGAGGTGTCGGGCAGGCACAGGGTGTGATTCTCAGAGAAGAGCAGCGCAGATGGGGGGAAGTATATGGCCCATGCATGAGAGAGAGAGCGGGGGTGACCATTGCGTGGGGGAGATGCGTGCGAGGGTGGGGAGCCATGCTGAGAATCGGCGGCGTGCAGAGAGTAGCCCTGGTCAAGGCATCTAAAATGGCTGCCGTGCACGACAAAATTGTGGCATTGGACAAAACGCAAGATGGCGCAGACAATGTTTATCAATAAGGATTCATTTATAACAAAATATTTACTCGCAGTGACAAAATGGTGGTCACCACTTCCTGATTTCCATCGAATCGAACGTTAACAAACGTCACGCAGCAAACAAAAAAAAATAAAAAAAAAACACACACAGAGCAGTTTTTAGCCATGTTATCCAATGGAAGGTGGATAACACGGCTAAGAGCATTTGCTGGATAATGCATGAATATCGCTGACTTTTCAACGATATTCATGCATTGTGGCTGATGTGCGGCGATAATTTTTGTCTCTAAACAATTAAAACGAAGCACAAAATGGCGAGTTCTCGTTTCGCTACCAGTTTGCGGCCCAGTTCGCGCCCCGGGAAACGCTTCTACCGTGAAAAATAATTTTTTTTTTATTTTCCCCACGGGACCCTTTAATAACCCCAACAACAATCCTAGGGGGTCAAGAGGGGGATACCTTGCCCCCTTTCATTAAATTCCCCCTTCGTTTTTCACCTCTTCTTCTCTCTCGATCCTACCGAGAGATAAGATGGCGGCCGCTCCGGACTGTCACGCAGCAAAAAAAAAAAAAGCTCACGCACAGCCGCTGGAAGAGATGTATCAACATATATGAGCCTCCTCAGCCACCCTCAGGAAATATAGGGGATTAGGATACGTCTCCCGCACCCCCTTATACCTAGTAATTTAATTAACGAAGCACAAAATGGCGAATTCCCGTTTCGCTACCAGTTTGCAGCCCAGTTCGCGGCCCAGGAAGCGCTTCTACCGTGAAAAATCTTTTTTTTTTTAATTTTCCCCACGGGACCCTTTAATAACCCCAACAACATTCCTAGGGGGTCAAGAGGGGGATACCTTGCCCCCTTTCATTAAATTCCCCTTTCGTTTTTCACCTCTTCTTCTCTCTCGATCCTACCGAGAGACAAGATGGCGGCCGCTCCAGACTGTTTAGAATGTTGACAGACACCGGAGAGCCAATCAGCTTTCTGCGCGCAAAGTTCCGATAAGCGAAAAGTAAGCGGACCGGATCGCTGCCCGGAGCGCTGTTACAGATATATATCTTGATTTAAACGTTAATTTCTCAAAATCCACTGAAGCACATATATTGAGACCTAGCAAAGGCACATCGGGCTAACAGTCCCTACAATTTTGCCAAGTTTCGTGCAAATCCATTCAGCCGTTCGAGCTAAAAGTGAGGCCAAAGGCCCTATGGAAAAATGAATGGGAAAAACGCGTTTTGGGACCCCCCTTTTTTCTCGGCCCCCCTTGACGAAACCCCACCAAATTTTCAGGGGCTGCTCAGAAACAAAATGTGCCATTTTCCTGAAAATTTCAGCCGATTCCGTCCACAAACGCCAAAGTTATTAGACATAGAATTTTCAGAAATCCCATAGGGAATTAATCCTAACTATATATACCTACTGGCGATAGCCAGTAGGTAATATATATATATATATTACCTACTGGCGATAGCCAGTAGGTATATATAGTTAGGATTTTTTTCTCTATGGAACTTTTGAAAATTCTATGCCTAATAACTTTGGAGTTTGTGGACAGAATTGGCTGAAATTTTCAGGAAAATGGCACATTTTGTGTCTGAGCAGCTCCTGGAAATTTGGGGGGGGTTCGTCAAGGGGGGGCCGAGAAAAAAGGGGGGTCCCAAAACGCGTTTTTCCCATGTTAATTTCCATAGGGCGGTTGGCCTCACTTTTAGCCCGAACGGCTGAATGGATTTCCACGAAACTTGGCAAAATTGTAGGGACTGTTAGCCCGATGTGCCTTTGCTAGGTCTCAATATATGTGCTTCAGTGGATTTTGAGAAATTAATGTTTAAAACAAGATATATATCTGTAACAGCGCTCCGGGTAGCGCTCCGGGTCGCGAACTTTTCACGTAACGGAAATTTGCGAAGCGATGCTGATTGGCTCTCCGGTGTCTGTCAACATTCTAAACAGTCCGGAGCGGCCGCCATCTTGTCTCTCGGTAGGATCGAGAGACAAGAGGAGGCCAAAACAAAGGGGGAAATGAAGGAAAGGGGGCAAGGTAGACCCCTTCTGACCCCCTAGGATTGATGAGGGGGATATTACAGAGCCACGCGGGGCCCCAAAAAAAAAAAAATTCCGATTTTTTCGCCGTAGAGACGCATCTTGGTACGCGAACCGGGCAGCTAACCGGGCAGCTAACCGGGAAGCTAACCGGCAGTGTAACGGGAGTCTGAGGAGTAGCTGATTAGCTGATTGGCTGTCAACATTGTAAACAGTCCGGAGCGGCCGCCATCTTGTCTCTCGGTAGGATCGAGAGACAAGTGGAGACCAAAACAAAGAGGGAAATGAAGGAAAGAGGGCAAGGTAGACCCCTTCTGACCCCATAGGATTGATGAGGGGGATATTATGAAGCCACGCGGGGCCAAAAAAAAACAAAAAAAAAAACAATTTTTTCGCCGTAGAGACGCGTCTTGGTACGCGAACCGGGCAGCTAACCGGGCAGCTAACCGGGAAGCTAACCGGCAGTGTAACAGGAGTCTGAGGAGAAGCTGATTGGCTGTTATCATTGTAAACAGTCTGGAGCGGCCGCCATCTTGTCTCTCTGTGGGATCGAGAGACAAGAGGTGGAAAAAAAAAGGTGTAAATGAATGAAAGGGGTAAGGCAGACCCCTCCTGAACCCCTAGGATTGATGAGGGGGCTATTAAAGTTCCCTGCGGGGCAAAAGAAAAAAAAATTGCGATTTTTCGCGGTAAAGGTGCTTCCTGGTACGTTAACC
Source organism: Lissotriton vulgaris (assembly GCF_964263255.1). NCBI lineage: Eukaryota > Metazoa > Chordata > Amphibia > Caudata > Salamandridae > Lissotriton > Lissotriton vulgaris. The sequence continues at coordinate 2,069,335,829 of NC_141689.1, read as the reverse complement.
GGGCAGCTAACCGGCAGTTTAACGGGAGTCCGACATATTGTGTTTTTTGAACGTTTGTGATATGTGCACGTGTGGATTTTGTCTAATTAAGGTTAAAAAAATATATATATATCTTTAAGCGTGTTCTGGCGCGCTTACGTTTTGGGTTTGGTTTGCGCTGCAGAGACGATACGTCACGGTTATGCGATGCATCATGAGGCGTCTCACGGGCTACGTGATACGTCACTTAATAAAGAATATATTTTACAGCTATAGATATTAGCTTTTAAAAAACCAATGAAATTCACAGAAAAAACCATAGGTTATAGACCATATATAGTTAGGAATTTGCATTTACAAAACCTTGAAAATTCACTGAAAAAACCATAGGTTATAGACCATATATAGTAAGGGATTAGCATTTAAAAAACCTTATTTTATTTGCACAAAACCATTGAAATTCCATATATAGTTAGTTGCACTAACTATATATCGCGGACCCGCAATCCACTGCTAATGATGTCACATATTACATCATTCATGACATGGTCAGTGACATCACTGATGACATCACTGATGACATCTCAAATGACATCACTGATGACATCACTGATGACATCTCAAATGACATCACTGATGACATCACTGACATCTCATTTGACATTACTGATTACATCACTGATGATATCATTTATGTGATAATACATCTTCAGACTCTAATATAACCTTAGATACACTCAGTGTAAACAGGCACTCACAGACTGTCACACATCCATGGAGTTACTCACACACCTAGTCAGTCATGGAAAGAATCAATCACATCTCCATTTCCTCAACTATACAGTTATACACACCTTACTTATTCAAACATATAGTAACACATATTTACTCTCTTATACAATCCTTGATACAAGTTCACAATGATTCATACAGCCACTCACACATTCACTGGCTCTTATGTTCAGTTATTTATATATGTCAACTCTCACATGGAGTGTGTTTTACATATGTACTTACTTTGACATGTAGCACTGAGATATCCATTCACTCACCAATATACTCATGCACACAGTCAACTGTCCATACAGCTGTTTCTACATGCACTTTTGAACCCATACACCTAGGGAATCAACTGCTCACACATCTATGCACAGAGTTATACACCTCCCAGCCACCCACAAACATACTCAGTCTCCCATACAAATACTTGGGCAACCATTCAATAACCCATATAGTTACTGAGCAGCAGTTTACAGAACAACATAAATAATGATTGCCAAATTAAGACACTTTAATCACTAACCCATACACTCAGTGAGACACATTTAATCATTCTCTCATACAGTCAGTCATGCACCTACTAAATCCTTCATCCAGACACTTATACATCCACTCATTCTTCAATATGTAAGACATATTTTAACTTTACAGAAACATACAGCCACTGGGTGTTGTCATCAGTGATGTCATGAGTGATGCCATCAGTGATGTCATTTGAGATGTCATCAGTGATGTCATCAGTGATGTCACTGACCATGTCATGAATGATGTAATATGTGACATCATTAGCAGTGGATTGCGGGTCCGCGATATATAGTTAGTGCAACTAACTATATATGAAATTTCAATGGTTTTGTGCAAATAAAATAAGGTTTTTTAAATGCTAATCCCTAACTATATATGGTCTATAACCTATGGTTTTTTCAGTGAATATATATATATATATATATATATATATATATATATATATATATATATATATATATAAAAGAAGCAGTCCAGGTTCCGTAAAAGTAAAACGGAGCCAGAGGTCTGGACCTTAGAAGCCTTGCGCCCAACAAACCACCGCAGCCTCAAGCAAATATCAAATCCAACAATGGAAAACAGGGAAGACGTTTTAATGAAGAAGGATGATGCGTTTCACTCTGTGAGAGTATATATATATGTTACCTACTGGCGGGCGCCAGTAGGTAGTTATAGTTAGGACCTAGTTTCCATAGGAAATCTGCAACATTCTATTGGTAATAACTTTGGCGCCGTTTTTTGAATCTTCGCGAATTTCTCAAAGAAGATGGCCCGCTCCGCTTCTTCCCTGAAAGTCTCGAGAACATTCGTCAAGGAGGGCCGAGAAAAAAAGGGGGTCCCAAAACGTGTTTTTCCCATGGTAATTTCCATATGACGATTAGACACGGCTACAGCCCGAACCGCTGAACGGAATTACACCAAATTTGGGGAAATTGTAGGGTCTGGAACGCAGATCACACTTATGGTTAAATGGTGTAAATCGCTCCAGTAGTTCCTGAGAAAATCAAAAGGAAAAAATATATATCTGGGCGGAGCCTAACGACACATCTCATCGTGAGATCTGATTGGCTGTCAGCACTTCATCCAAGAAGTGTTGGCAGCCATCTTGGGACCAATAGACATGAGAGCACCTCATTAAAAAGCATTGCAGTTAATAGAAGGTTTTAGGACTTTAGTTACATTATAAATCATTTGTTGATGGTACCATACTCATTTTAGGAATTGTGGTGTTTTCTAAGGTGATTTTGCCATGTGAAAAATCCTTCTGCTGGGATATCATGAATCATGTTTGAAAGACAACTATTATCTCATGCTTTTCCCACAGTGGTTTGGAAGGGGATCTATAAGCTAAACTGAAAGCATATTTTCTGTAAATTCACATTATCTTTCTCAGTCATGTGAGAATGAAGTCTGACATGCTCAGTAAAACATGTACATCCAACAAGGACAGAGTCGGTCAGTTGATTCCTTTGTGTTCTACTGCAGCTTCCCAGAGTGTTCCAAAGAACAACTAGAGTGCTAACAGTCCTACTTATTACAAAGGTATGGCATACCTGCAGCCATCTTGATTGGAATAAAGTGGTAACTCTTAAAACATTTAATTTAAAAAGGAACATCATGAGGGGGTATATTTTGCCATAGAAAGTATGATTTGTGCTGCAGAAAGAAAAATTAGGGCACGTTTTGAGTGACTTCTCAAATCCTCTTCTATTTCATTAAAAAATTCTGACATGCAGTCTCCCAAGATGGCCACCAGAGACAAAAGAGCCCAAATGTAGCCCAAATATCACCCAGATGTAACCCAAGTATAGCCCAATGACAGAATGTCCAAGAGTGTTCTAAGAACAACTAGAGCGCTAACAGTCTTACTTTTGTCAAAAGTATGGCACACCAGAAGCCATCTTGATTGGAATGAATTGGTAAGTCTGAAAACATTTAATTTAAAAAGTAACAAAATGAGGGGGTTCATTTTGCCATAGAAAGTATGATTAGTGCTTCAGAAAGAAAAATTAGGGCACATTTTGAGTGACTTCTCAAATCCTCTTCTATTTCATTAAAAAATTCTGCCATGCAGACTGAAACATGCACTTTCAATACCAGCAGCAGACTTCCCTGGTGAGCAGTAGCTTTACTACAGTGATCTAATAAGGAACTAGCGTGCTAACATTCTGAATTTATGGCAAATTTGTGTCTCATCTAAATGCCTTCTTGATGGTATCAAAGTAGAAAACTGAAAGTATTTCCTACTGAGGAGACTGTAGTAAATGAGGTAATTAGGAAACTCCATAACAAATAAGTCTCCCAAGATCGCCACGAGAGACAAAAGAGCCCAAATGTAGCACAAATATCCCCCAGATGTTGCCCAAGTATGGCCCAATGACAGAATGTCCCAGAGTGTTCTAAAGAACAACTAGAGCGCTAACAGTCTTACGTATGACAAAAGTATGGCACACCTGAAGTCATCTTGGTTGGAATAAAGTGGTAACACTTAAAACATTTAATTTGCAAAGGAACAAAATGAGGGGGTTTATTTTGCCATAGAAATTATGATTAGTGCGGAAGAAAGAAAAATTAGGGCACATTTTGACTTCTCAAATCCTCTTCTATGTCATTAAAAAAATTCTGACATGCAGACTGAAACATGCACTTTGAATACCAGCAGCAGACTTCCCTGGTGAGCAGTAGCTTTACTACAGTGATCTAATGAGCAAATAGAGTGCTAACATTCAGAATTTATGGCAAATGTGTGACACATCTGAATACCTTCTTGATGGAACCAAAGTAAACAAGCATTGAAAATGCAATATATCTCACCCTCGTTTAAGTTAAAGCCATTCTGTTTGTAATGAGGTGGTTTTTTAGCTTTGCTTTTATTAGTGTTTTTCAAACTTTCATGTAAATAACATGCATATGTATGCATATATGTATATGTAGGCATGCACTTATATTTGTATTTATTTAGATATGCAGATTATTTATGTTTATATATGTATGTATATGTACACATACATATATGTATATTCACTGAAAAACCATAGGTTTCACACCAGTTATAGTTAGCTGGAAATTTTACTGACATCAAACCATTGAAATTCCCACGTTATAGTTAGTTGGACTCACTATAACTTGCGCGCCTGCAATGCACTGCTGATGACGTCACATATTACATCACTCATGACATGGTCAGTGACATCACTCATGACACCATCCTTGTGACAGACTGGCAGACCTCCTTTATGTATAATGTAAATGGAGATACCATACCAGTTACAACAACCAATTCAGTAATTCCACAATCTATATACACATCCACACATTCACCAACTGTTCTATATAGTCACTCATACATATACTCACTCATCATATGTAGTGAAACACCTATACATCCTGTTTCACACCGACAGTCATCCAAAAGTTACTCACACACATACTCACACATACAAATAAACTATTGAACATCCATTTATTTGCATATACAGCTATACACACACTACCACCTCACTTTTAAGAAAACCTGCACATACTTACTCTCTAAAACAATCACTTATAGAAACACATATTTATTTAAACAGGAACTCTTACAATCTCTCACTCTCACATATACTCACTTAAATACATCAATACTCACATATACTAGATTAAAACATATGTACTTACTGATAAAGACACTAGTGAGGCAGGCATTCACTCACTAACACACACACATATTCGCACTCATCCACCCATACAGTCCTGCACATACGCTGTCTTAAAAACACACACAAACAGCGAGTCAGTCACTAACCCATGCAGCCACTTATACACAAAGTGAAACACTGATACATATATTTAAAATATTTAAAAATTACTCGCTAATATATGTATTCACTAAGATACACTTTATAAGCCAGTTAACCAATCAACATTTTATTAAAAATAAACACCCATTTACACACTTATTTAAACATTTATTCGTCCATCGACCTTTACAAATACATATATAAAACATATTGATGTTTCAGAAAGACACACATTCACTGGATGGTGTCATCAGTGATGTAATGAGTGATGTCACTGACCAAGTCATGAGTGATGTAATATGTGACGTCATCAGTAGTGCATTGCAGGCGCGCAAGTTATAGTGAGTCCAACTAACTATAACGTGGGAATTTCAATGGTTTTATGTCAATAAAAGTTCCAGCTAACTATAACTGGTGTGAAACCTATGGTTTTTTCAGTGAATTTAATAGGTTTTTTTAAATGCTAATTCCTAACTATAACTGGTGTGAAACCTATGGTTTTTTCAGTGAATTTCATAGGTTTTTAAAATGCTAATTACTAACTATATATAAGGCCCCAAACCTATGTTTTTTACAGTGAATTTCAAAATGTTGTTAATAGCAAATGTCTATAGCTATGAAATGTAATATTTTTGAAAATGAATGAATCATATATTACATTTGTATTTAAAAAACATTTTAAATGTATATATTTTTTATTTTTTTTCCCTGGAGCGCCCCCCGGAGCGCCCCGGTGAGCGCCCCGGAAAGTGTAGTCTTTTGAAGCGCCCCAGTGCGCGCTCCGGAGAGCGTCCCGTTGGCGCTTTTGCCGCGAACGAAAACATCATCGTGACGTATTTCATAGCCGCGTCCACGTGATACGCACAGCGTAAGCGCACCCGGAAGCACTCGAGCGAATACGATCGCGCAACCTAAACACCCGACTCGCTTACGCGACGCGACCCGGGGCGCGTCGCGTAAGCGCGTCGGGTCATGTGACCTGAAAATAACACTTTTAATTGGTGCAGAACAGTTTTGGTTTCATAATGATGAAATCCCTAGTCTTGTGACCTGAAAATAACACTTCTCATTGGTTCAGGACATTTTTTTTTCCAAATGATGAAAGACCCCACCTTTTTTCCTTATTCTGTCTTTGTCCTTTGACTGAGGAAGACCTGTTTTGCAATCTTTGAGGTATATTCTGTACTTTGAAATGGCTACAGTAGCAGCATCAGCTCGAGCATCTGCACCACCACCACCCCCACCACCACCAAGAGGACCACCACAACATCACATTGGTGGTCAAGAAGAAGAGGAGGAGGAGGAAGAGGAGGAGGGGACGAGGAGGAGGTGGCTGGAAGAACACAATACCCCATACCAACCCAAGCCACACATTGTATGGGAGTTTTTTTCCATCCCTGAGGGAAAAAAGAAAGTGAATGCGGCAAAGGTGACTTGCCTTATCTGTGACATGGAACTCTCAAGGGGTAACCCAAATAAAAAATATTCATTTGGGAACAATACCATGATAAGGCACATGCAGCGCAAGCATCCTAACAACTATGCTGCAGCAGAGATGAGAGAACTGGCCAGCATCCCTCCCCAATCTACACCCAGCACCTCCAAATGAAAACAACCCACTCCATCGGGACCAGAGACAAGGAAGACAATCCCTTGCATTCAACCACGGTTTGGAGAATTTAGGGTCATCTGTATTTTTTGTGGTAAGACCATCTCCTATGGTGAGCAGAGCCTAAAGCTCATCCTCCTTGCTGGTGACAACCACAATTGCCCCAAAAAACCCTAATTTTTTCCTGATTTTATTTTGCTCCTGTTGAGCCATTTTCAATTCCCTGTTTTTTGTTTCTCCCCATAAAAATAACCAAAAAAAATCCAAAATAGTTCATAAAAGCCAAAAAAAGTACAAAATGTTCAAAAAACATTAAAAAAACATATAAAACAACAAAAAGAAGAAAAAAAACAGTTCTTTTTAGAACTACCTCCAATTTCTAAAAAAAGGCTACATTTTTTTAAAACTCTTTCATTCATTTTTCCCCATGGAACGCTCCCCAGTCCGCTCCCCGGTGCGCGTACCGGGCACTACCCCCTTAGCAAATCAAAAGAATTTTTTTTTTTTCAACCGTGGGGCCCTTTTATAGCCCCCACATCAAACCCAGGGAGTCAAGGGAGGTGTATTCTGCCCCCTTATTGTCATTTCTCCCTTTGTTTTTCCCACCTCTTGTGTCTCTATCCTTCCGAGACACAAGATGGCGACCGCTCTGGACTGTTTCGAATGTTTACAGACACCCGAGGCCAATCAACTTTCCGTGCGCACCTCACGTGCGCGCCCAGAGCGCTCCCCGGTGCGCGTACCGGGCGCTGCCATAGATATATATATTTTTTTTAACCTAAATTACTCAAAAACCACTGGAGCACATATCTTGAGACATAGCAAAGGCACATCGGGCTACGAGACCCTACAATTTTGCCAAGTTTGGTGGAAATCCATTCAGCCGTTCGGGCTAAAAGTGAGTTTGACCGCCCTATGGAAATTAACATGGGGAAAACATGTTTTGGGAGCCCCCTTTTATCTCGGCCCCCGCTTCACGAATCCCCCTCAAACTTTCAAGGAAGGACCGAAGCTCTGCGAGGCAAATTTGCAGGAATTTTCAGGCAGATTCGTCAACCGGCGCCAAAGTTATTCACAATAGAATTTTGAGATTTTGCATTGAAAAAAATCCTAACTATAACTACCTACTGGCGACCGCCAGTAGGTAATAAATGCATATGCATATATATGCATGTATATATTTGTAAATGTGTGCGTGTAGAGAGAGGTAGAGGTGTAGAGGTAGAGGTGTAGAGGTAGAGAGGTAGAGGTAGAGAGGTAGAGGTAGAGAGGTAGAGACTAGTAGAGAGAGAGAAGTAGAGAGAGGTAGAGAGGTAAAGAGTAGAGAGTGAGTAATGGCGAGTAGAGAGTGAGTTGTAGAGAGTAGTAGAGAGCAGTAGAGAGAGTAGCAGAGAGTGAGTAGTAGAGAGAAGTAGAGTGAATAGTAGAGTGAGTAGTAGAGAGTAGTAGAGAGTGAGCAGTAGAGAGTGAGTAGTAGCGAGTAGTAGAGTGAGTAGTGTAGAGTGAGTAGCAGAGAGAGAGAATAGTAGAGAAGAGTAGTAGAGAGTGAGTAGTAGAGTGAGTAGTAGAGAGTAGTAGAGAGAGAGTAGTAGAGAGTGAGTAGTAGAGAGTGAGTAGTAGAGTGAGTAGTGGAGAGTGAGTAGTAGAGAGTAGTAGAGAGTGAGTAGTAGAGAGTAGTAGAGAGTGAGAAGTAGAGAGTGAGTAGTAGAGAGTAGTAGGGAGTGAGTAGTAAAGAGTGAGTAGAGAGATAGTAGTAGAGAGTGAGTAGTAGAGAGTAGAGAGTAGTAGAGAGTGAGAAGTAGAGAGTAGTAGATAGTGAGTAGTAGGGAGTGAGTAGTAGGGAGAGAGTAATAGAGAATGAGTAGTAGAGAGTGAGTATTAGAGAGTAGTGGAGTAGTAAAGAGTGAGTAGTAGAGAGTAGTGGAGAATATTCCAAAGTTTGGCACAGCACCACTTGCACAACAGGTCCAATCAAATCATATCACTTAGAGTCCTTATTGAAGCGCTGAATCTTGGTGTATATTCAAATGCTTTTATTTTCCTTAAGTTTATGTACGACAGCCAGCCGACGCGTTTCGTTCTGTACAACAGAACTTCTTCAGGGCGTTCTTATTTCCTTCAAGTTATGTCGGTATCCTGCTGTCATATAACTAGATATTTCTTCCAAATGTTAGACGAGTCGGGCAGAAGAGTAATTTATAGCATCCTCAAAGTCAGTCTTTCAAAAATTTTAAAGTATAGGACATGATAATCCAACTCCAAATGTTTCTCAAGAAAAGTCATTTTCAATTGTTCGGAATATCGGCGTTTGGGCAGATATGACCCACGGACACGGTTTATGACTTTTCTTGAGAAACATTTGGATTTGGATTATCTTGTCCTATACTTTGGAATTTTTGAAAGACTGACTTTGAGGATGCTATAAATTACTCAAGTCCATGAATGCTGCTGGGAACGCCCCCAGCATGCCCCTTTAACACAGGACACTGCGTTAAAGGGACTGATATTTATCAGGCAGGATTACGCCACAAAAAGTGGCTTAGTCCTGCCTGATAAATATCACTCAGTCTTCTGCGCCATCGGAACGTCACAAAAAGTGACATTCCAGAGGCGCAGGGGGCTCGTAAATAAGGCCCCATAGGTTTCACACTCGTTATAGTTAGGAATTAGCATTTAAAAAACCTTTGAAATTCAATGAAAAAAACCATGGGTTTCACACCAGTTATAGTTAGCTAGATATTTTACTCATACAAAACCATTGAAATTCCCCCGTTATAGTTAGTTGTACTTACTATAACTCGCGCGCCCGCAATCCACTGCTGATGATGTCACATATTACATCATTCATGACATGGTCAGTGACATCACTGATTACATCACTTATGACATCTCAAATGAAATCACTGATGACATCACTGATGACATCTTCCAGTGAATGTGGTTTGCTTTGATATTTAAATATGTATTCTTAATACACTACTTTGCATTGAAGAATGAGTGGATATATAAATATAAATGTGTGGATGGTGGATTTAGTAACAGTGTCATTGATTGTTTCCTTGACTAATTTGCAGAGTCACACTATATATAATGTGTAGTTACTAAACTGTGTGAAAGTTCTCATTGCTTTGTCTTAATTGCTATGTTCAAGACTATATTTGTTATTGGTTTCTTACCTGAGTATTTGTATGGGTAAATTAATGTCTATGTGGTTTGGTGGGGGGGGTGTGATTGCCAAGAAATGTGTGATTAGTTCATTCAGTAGGTATATGAGGGTAAGACTACATGTTAAAACAGTTGTTTCAGTGAGTGTAAATGTTTAGGGGTGTGGTGGTGATTAAATATTTCTCTCAATGGTACATCTCCATTAAACTTGGAAAAAAGGCAGTGTATGTGACAGTTATATCTAATTAAGTGTGCCTAATACTTAGTGATTTTATGAGTCATTATATGGATAACTATATGGATAAATGTAGTCAAAGTACCAAAGCCCTGGCTGATAAGTAAACTGGTAAATCCCCCATCCAGAGGGTAGCACAGGGCTGGGTGCTCGTGGGGCGGTAATCCTGCAGTGAGAAGCCGAGGACCTACCTATCCGTCGGTACCGCTCTCTGACATCCGAGAGGAAGTGGAGGTGACGGTAAAGCACGTTCTATCGGTATTTATACACTGCTAGATTGGTCAATTGGCCCTAAATTAGTGCCTAATTGGTAGCGCGATTACTCGTGTTATGCCCGTGAATACAGATGCGTTGTATAAGCCTGCTAATCTACCGACGGATAGGTAGGTCCCCTTTATTTCATTTTAAAGGGGTATTACATTATATAATACATGTTATGGGTCTAATACCGAACACCCTATTTGACCTACCTTCTTCATCATTCATGGAACAGACAATTCTGTATCATTAGTCAATTCATGCAGCTAATCAGCCTCCATGGTCATGAGTGAGGTGTCCAGAACAAACGATTAGGTTTTTTAATGTAAAAGAATGTTTAGCGATTAGGCTGGGCATGATAACACGTTGTGTTTACTATGTCCATACTTTTATTTTACATAATAGAGCGGGCCTCATATTCCCGAGCGGTTGCCGGATGAGGTGAGGCTATCTCCCAAAAAAGGCTGGGTGAGTACTTCATTCTTCAATAAAATCAAACTAAAAGGATTAAATAAAACAAAAGTTAAATATACTTTCTGTTCAGCGGAGTAGAGAATATCTCTGTTGGTGTGGCTTCTGTACAGTTTCTCTGTGATCACGGGGATATATACATGCAACTATATATTTTGTGTGTTTATGTATTCCCTCGCCCCCTTTTTCTACTGGAAAGGAAACCATATTCATCTCCACCAGCGCACATTGGGGCTCAAATTTCTGGTAGGATGATATGAACTTTGTGAATACACACCTACACTATCATAGCACCTTATAATTTTTCATGATTTTCCCATTTTTGCAGTAGCTTTCCATCTTATGGGTCCTGAAGAAAGCCGGACAACGTTTCCGTTTGGCTGAAACATGTTGAACTCTTTGAACAGCGCCATTGTGTAGTTATAATTTCAGACTATTAGGCGTTATTTTAATCTCGACACTTATTGATTAAACTTATTTTTTGTCCTAGTAGTTATTTTTAAATTTCACTCACATTTAAGCACTGCACCTTATCAGCACCATTCTTCGAGAAACACCTTGGGTAGAGTTCACCTTTGGTATCCATTTCCGCACCATCACTTGATGGATTGGGTGGTGTTTCGATCCACTACCAAATCCCACATGATGATGCTCCGCCAGAAGGGTGGGCTGGTGGTAGGTTCTCAGCCAGGTGTTAACCGTTTGGTTGCTGTATGACTCCTGTTTTTTTCTAGTTACTAGTACAGGGCACACATTTCCTCGGTGACCGGGCATCTCTTCTTTGTTTTTGCTACAATGAGGGACTACCTAGCATGTCCATCCGTCAGCATGTAAGTTACTCCGTGAAGTCTAGTGGGAAAGTCTACAGTGGATTGTGTAAATGGTTTTTTAAGTGCTAATTTCTAACTATAATGTCCCTGAAACATATGTTTTTCAGTTTTTCAGTGAATTTTTAAGGTTTTTTAAAATGCTAATTTCTAACTATAACATACCAGTCACGTTTGCAGAGTGGTGAAGAAATGTGGACGTGGCCTTTGAACACCTCTTAGCAATCCCACTGTGTAGGATTTACGGGAGGTAAAAGGAGGGGTAGTTAGCCTCCAACATCAACTTTGAGGGCCAACTACCCTTCCTATTACCTCCAATAAGTCCCACACATCAGGATTCCTAACTTTTCATAGCAGGCCCCACCCTTTCCCTGCACCACTCTGCAAACGCGCCCCCTGGTGCATTTTAAGTTGGGTAATTAATTCCCTATGAATACTGAGGGTCCCTGGGGGCCAACTAGCCCACCAGGTACCTCCAGTAAACGCCACAGAGCTGCATTGCAGAGAAGTGGTCCTAGGCCACGCCCCTTTTTGTACCACTCTGCAAACGTTGTTCCTGGAACACAACTGCTCATAGGATGTAGTCCACTTGTGTCCTGAGGTTCTCAGGACACAAGAGGACCTCATTGCCCCACCAGCAGTGAGCCAAGAGGTGTGTTTGCTGAGTGGTGTAAAAAGGGGCGTGGTCTCAGACCACCTCTCTGCAATGTAACTCTGTGGCATTTACTGGAGGTACCTGGAGGGCTGGTGACATCAAGACTGCCATGTGAAATGTACACGTAATAACAAACTCATATCATTGCAGTTGATTTCACCAAAGGTGACCTCTCTATCAACCCTGAGTCAGAGATACGTGGTCAGACAGGCCCTGAGATCCAAACCCAAGCCTGCAGATTGAGAGGTCGCAGGTGGTGTTACACTTAGCATGAAGACAAATGCTCAGACACAGAAAAGCCTGATCAATCCCACAGATAGGCAGTTACACCACAAACTGATCTGAGGGGACTGGCCCCAATAAAAGACATTTGGCCAAAGGCGTGCGTTCCCAAAATACCACAAAGTCAGTTGCCACATGTAGTCAGGAACACTCAGCCAATCAGAAAACAGCATGCACACCACACAGAGAGATCATGCAATCCCCATGCCGGACATCTGGACACATACACACTGACCCACACCAGCTTTCTATGAGGTCGAGAGCCACCTGTGTGCCCCTTATCAGAAGGTTGTATTTATAGTTTTATTGTGCTGCAAGAACTGTATATATTACCGGATAAAACTTCTGTACATTGAGACAGTCTTCAGACACAACACTAATGATGATCTCCTGTCTGCTGTGTTGAATTACACCAACTTGTTCCTGTTTTGCCAAACACCTCTTGTCTTTTCATTTTTTCAAGGTAAATTTATATCTGCACTTCAATGGGAGCGCCAACCTCACACACATCCCCTGGGAGCTCACGCTCTGATTGGGCGGCTGCAACATTTCTACTCATGTTGCGGTCACCCAATCAGAGCGTTAGAGGACACAGGACTCTGGCCCTGTGTCCTGAAATAAAGAAAAGCTAAGGCAAAAGTAGGTAAGGTACCTTTACTCCCTTGACCTTGTGGGCCAAACTTAAATAAAAAAAATTAGGGGAGTTACAGTGATCCTGTGGCACTCGTGTAGGAGCATGCATGCCCACCCTTAATCATAGAGGATACCCACAGGATTAAAAAACTATTTAAAACTACATCTATGCAAAGTAAACCTGAAAAAGCTTTGCCTTTCTTTATCTCCAAATGTAGCTGAACCTTAAAAATCCCTTGCTTTTCTATACCTCTACGCTCCTCTGAACCATAAAAATTCCTTACCCAACTTACCTCTACCTGTCCCTAAAACATAGAAAAACCCTTACCTCGCTTTACGTCTACCCACCCATGAACATGAAAACCTTTAATTACCCTTTGGATCAATGCACCTCAGAATCCATAAAACATAATACATTAAAAAAACATCATGAAACTACGCCCCTGGTTATAGAATAGGTACGCTAGCTAAAATGGTTGTGCTGGCTCAATATCACAGTGCAGACTCTAGGCACCAGGTACACATTATTATGTGTTGCACAAATCCAGTGTAATATAGGGCATAATTGGTTACTGGAAGGCTTTGATGGTTTAGCACCCAAGTTTAACAACTCGTATTTAGTGAGATAAGCAAGCAAAAGTCAATTGCTTTGGGAGTGAACAACCAATGTCACTGTCACATTATTTAATTCTGATTGGTCATAAGATTGCGAGCCTTGCTGAGGTGCCCTGTTTGTTGGATATGGAAGTTGGGAATTGTGGCAGCCATTTGAAGTGCTGAGTAAAGTGTAAGTCGTGGACTACACCTTGTAGGTTTCCAGCGCATGTATAAGAGTGAGAGCATGTTTACGTCTGCCACTGTGTGTATATGTATGTGCTTGTATAGGGAGAGGTGTGGCGCCGCAGTTAGGGCGAGTGACTCCGGAATCTGGGGATCACAGTTCAATCCCCGGCACCGGCGGAAGATTAGCCCAGCACCACTCGGGGCAATAGCTTGCTTAATCTTCCTGATGACCCCCAGCGCCTAGAGACCCTCACGGGTGATTGCGTGCTTTACAAATGTGGATTTTTAATATTATTAATATATATGTGAGATTGTTCTGAATTTTATCAGTAAAGGAGAGTAATAAACAATAGAGATGGGCTTAAAAAACAAATAAAAAAACTGCGAGACCTGACACCAGCCTTAGATTAAAAGTATTTGGCATGCAGATCATGAAACAAAAATCAGATTACGGGTATGATAAAGAGTCTTAAGATAAAGCATTTCACATTATACCACATCGCTGAAAACTATTTATTATAACTGAGAGTTTTTAAACATTATTTAATTGGTTCTAAAACTTGTACACATGCTACCGATTTGAAAAGCATTATGTGAGTAGTGTATGTGGGGCTTGTACTGGTGATGTCTGCACTAGCCATTGGTTTGTGGGAACTTCACGAGCAAACATTGACAATGCAGAAAGGTCTTGCTTTAAATGAATGTTGTATTGTAATGTGAAGCATTGAATGTAGGTTTTCACACAATTGGATGTGTATATATGGAAGCAAACAACTGTAGAATAGGATTGGAGTAGGATAAAAGGTTAGGTGAGAGTTGCACTGTCAAGGCAGACCTAAAAATCCATGTAGGTTAATTGCTACCTGTTTCCATTTATACTGCTGCCAGAGAAGAACATCATAAATTGTCTAGTTATCTAAGACCTTTACCATTTCAATGTTTTCTGTGCCACTGAAAGTTCAAGTTCAGACTGCTAGATAAATAAAAACATTATCCCAGCCGTGTGGCGGACTAGCATTTTCTTGTGGAAACACACTACTTCCTCCCAATTAAAAAAGCATGTACGCTTGGTTTCCAACATCTCGACCAAGCCAAAGTCTAGCTCCTGGTGGTTGTCCCATTATTGCCTGTTAACAGCCAGACCATAGAAAGTGATGCAAAGCCGAGCAGGAGTCAAAGTTGATTTTCTGCGTTGTCTCAAAGGGAGAGAGAAGAACAGCATCATTTTAACTTACATATGGCTCTGTTGCTCTCTGATCTGGCGTGGGCATACGTTTGCCTGCTTTGTGTCAGTGCAAAAATGCCTGCTCAGTGGCGTCTCCTCCAAAGACAGCGCCCGGGCGAAGTGCCATCAAACCATCAAGATTGCAGTGCATCTCATTGCTCACATATTAACCTCTTCCCTGCTGATGACGGAACCACGTAGTCATGACCCACGGGCGCTGTGTGCTCATGACGGCGTGGTTCCGTCATGCTGCGGCCACTCTTGACCATCTACCACACTGCTGCGACTGCGCTGTACCAGCGCTGTGTTATTTTTAGCTTCCCTCGTTTGGTATTTTTGTTACTGCTTGC
The DNA here is from genome assembly GCF_964263255.1 of Lissotriton vulgaris. Taxonomy (NCBI): domain Eukaryota; kingdom Metazoa; phylum Chordata; class Amphibia; order Caudata; family Salamandridae; genus Lissotriton; species Lissotriton vulgaris. Next base: position 2,069,320,273 of record NC_141689.1, on the reverse strand, counting down.
TTTGGAAATTACCCCTGCTTTTAAAACTCGCTATTTGCAGCTAGCGCCCCGCTCCCCTTACCGCATTTAAAACGTGCACCTCTGTGCCTCAAAAGCACCACCACTTTGGTGGGTCCGGGTTCCTGGGCTCCTTTTCACACGCCATTTTGGGTTGGGGATTGTTTGTTCGGCGACGGCCGCCATCTTGGATTGGTCGCGCGCGCCAAGGGCTCACTGGAGAGCCTATTTAAAGTCGCTCCCTTACGCGCAGCGTGACGCGCAGGTGGACGCCTTCGCTTAGCCTGAGTCGTGCCGGAGTCCTGCCCGTCTGCGCCCGTCAGCGTCCCGGAGGCGCCGGGGTGGCGGGGGACCCTGGCCTGACGAGGATGATCCACTATTCTTCGGCGATGCTCCGCGCCTTGCGCACTTCTTCTTGCCTGTTTCACTCTGTCTTCCCTGGTCGGTACAAGGGTAAGCGACACTGTCCGGCCTGCGGCTGGTCGCCTACGAGGACGCTGGGCACCGCCCCTATGGGGGCCATGGCGCATGCAAAGCATCTGTGTCTGTTACTCAATACAAGGTCGCTAGGAAGACATGCCCTGCATATCTATGATCTTTTGGTCAGGGATAATCCTCTTTGTCTACTCCTAACCGAAACTTGGCTAGGAGAGGCGTCCAACCCGGACATCTTCACTGCGATCCCTCCAACCTATAACATCTTCCGCCAAGACAGAGCAAAGGGCAGGGGAGGCGGAGTCGCGGTGGTGGTTAGGAAGAACGTTTCTTGCTCTGTTCTTCCCGTGAACTCCATTGGGGGCTCTGAGTCCCTCGCTTTTATGCTTAAACTGTCTCCGAGCCAGGCGCTCAAGGGTCTGTTAGTTTACAGGCCTCCTGGCCCGGTGGGCTCCTTTTGGGGGGACTTACAGACAGCCATCTCGGAGCTGGCGCTGTCTGCACAGCACTGTTTGCTGGCAGGCGATTTCAATTTTCATCTAGATGTCACGGACGATTCGGATGGGGCAAAATTGCTGGATATTACATCACCGCTCGGTCTGGCACCGTTTGTGTCGGGGCCTACACATGAGAAAGGGCATACCCTTGATCAAGTGTTTTCCTCTGTCCCTATTGTCGACATTGAAACGCGGCCTGTGCTCTGGTCGGACCATAAGCTGATTGGGTTCTCTGTGTTAGAGGTGGAACGGTCTGACATCTGCGCCCCCTTGGTGCCCAGACCGGCATCGAGAGCATTACATAGAGTGATGCCAGCCATGCTAGAGCAGGCGCTCACGGAACATCCTTGCTCTCTCTCGGGAGATCTTGAAAAAGACACGGAGGCCTTGCAGCAATGGCTGACTGAGAGGCTGGATGACCTTGCTCCTAGGGTAACCCCCCGGTCCTCGGTGAAACGGCAATCTGCGCCCTGGTTCACAGAGGCGCTACGCATGGCTCGCAGCCTATGCAAGGTTGCTGAGCGGGCCTGGCGCCATCAATATGATGGGGAGGCCAAACTTGCCTATCGATCGGCGGTGAAGGCCTATCATCGCGATATTCTTGTTGCCAAGCGGGAATACCTCGCCAGGAGGATTGAGGCATCAGCGAACTCCTGCAAGGAGATCTTCACGATTGTGAAGGAGTTCACCTCTCCCTCCTCTTATTTACCCCCGCCTGTGTCACCCGATGCGTGGGCGCGTGATCTTGCCATCTTTTTCACCGACAAGATTAGGGCTATCCAGGCCTCCTTTTCGGAGAGCACGGCGGAGGCTTGTTGTGATCCTGGGGCAGGACTTGGAACACCGGCCACGCCTGTGGCTATCCTGAAGGACTTCCCATCTGTCTCCAGTGACATGTCCCGGACTCTGTTAGCCAGTCTTAAATCTGGATCCCCACTTGACCCCTGCCCCGCCAAATTTTTGGCTGGGATGGCGGCAGTGGTGAATCCCCTGGTTAACCCGATCCTCAATGCCTCCTTGAGTGAGGGGTGTGTCCCACGTTCCTGGAAGAGGGCGATGGTGATCCCCCTCCTGAAAAAGCCTGGTCTTGATGCCGAGGTTTTGGCCAATTACAGGCCAATTTCACTTCTCCCGGCCTTGGCCAAGATCACCGAGAAACATGTTCATGGCGTCTTGTCAAACTTCTTGGAGTCTAACAATCTGCTCCACCCATCCCAATCCGGTTTCCGTCCGAATTTCAGCACGGAAACAGCGCTTGTGGAGGTCTCTGAAATCATCAGGGAGACCTTGGATGGGGGTGGCAAGGCCATGCTAGTCATGTTGGACCTGTCGGCGGCTTTCGACACCGTCCCCCATAAGGCGCTGCTCGCCAGGCTATATGACATCGGCCTAAGGGGGACGGTGCTCAGATGGTTTACATCTTTCCTGGAGGGCCGCCGCCAGACGGTCTGGGTATCCCAGAGCTCAGCCGAGATGCCGCCATTGGGTGTTGGGGTTCCACAGGGCTCTGTGCTGAGCCCGACATTATTCAACATCTTTATGTCCCCTCTGGCGGCTATGGTTGAGGCCTACGGAGCCCAGATCGTGTCCTATGCCGATGACACACAACTCCTCTTCACTTGTGAAAAAGATCAGACATTTGATGGGGAGAGAATCCGGGACTGCTTGGACAGGGTCTTCAGCTGGTTTCAGCTAAATTGTCTGAAGGCCAACTCCAGCAAGTCGGAGGTTCTATTCTTTGGCTGTGCCTCCGATCCCGAGTGGCGGCAGTGGTGGCCGGCTGCCATGTGTCCTCCGGCACAATCATCCTTGGTTGCCAAGAACTTGGGTGTTAAGCTCGACAACAAACTATCTCTGAGAGCGCACATCCTTGGCCTGTCCGGCACCTGTTTCGGTATCCTCAGAATGCTCCGCAAGTTTCTTCCCTTACTGTCTGCGGAGCACAGACGGATTACGGTGCAGGCGCTCATCGGATCTAGGCTTGATTATGCCAATGCCCTTTTTCTAGGCCTTCCGGATTACTTAGTCCAGCGTCTGCAGGTGGCACAGAACTCGGCAGCCCGGGCAATCTTCGGTCTGCACAGACGAGCACGGGCTTCTGTGTTGCTGCAGTCGCTCCACTGGCTGCCAATTCGGAAGCGGATTGTCTTCAAATCTATGACCCTGATGCACAAGGCTTTATTTGGCTCAGGCGCTGGATATTTGAAAAAAAGACTAGTTTTCTATCGCCCGGCTCGCTCACTGCGTTCAGAATCCCTTTTCACTGCTGTGGTTCCACGCGTGAGGAAGGCACGCACTGGGGGGCGCTCTTTCAGCCTCAAGGCCTCCCAGTTGTGGAATTCGCTTCCTTTGGCACTGCGTAGCACCCCCAACCTGCTTCATTTTAGGAAGAATTTGAAGACGTGGCTTTTTAACCTCTCTGTTTAGGTGGTTTTCTTTTTCCTTCTTTATCGGGGTCTGTTTTTATTTGTTATGTTGATCATACACTGTAAGTTGCCTGTGGAAAGCGCCGGGACACTCTTTCAGAGTAGCCGAGCGCTATAAAAATGCAATTTAACATAACATAACATAACATAACTCTGCCCACGTGGCACTGATTCCCCTCCTGTGCAGACGAATTAGTGAGTGGGCGGAGTCGTAATGGAACCACACTGTCATGAGCACAGGGTGCCCTTGGCGTGGTTCCGTCACGAGCATGGCAGCGCCACACTCCCCCCCCCTGCCCCCAAGGGGTTAAAGATTTGACATGTAAACTGATTATTTATTTACATGTAAAAGCTAGAATATCACCTTACAGCAAAAGAGGGCTCCATTGGCTGCATTGCATGTGTCAGGCGGAGGCCATTACAGCTCGTCCTCTCAAAATACATATCAGACATGCTGCACAAGCGTCAGGCCGTGCAGCTTGTCAGATAATGGTGATTTAAGGTTTGTTAGCTGTACACCTTCATGCCCCAGCCTCCCGTCCTAATGAAGATTCTGATTGGTCATAAGATTGCGAGCCTTGCTGAGGTGCCTTGTTTGTTGGATCTGGAAGTTGGGAATTGTGGTAGCCATTTGAAGTGCTGAGTAAAGTGTAAGTCGTGGACTACACCTTGTAGGTTTCCAGCGCGTATATATGAGTGAGAGCATGTTTACGTCTGCCACTGTGTGTATAAGTATGTGCTTGTATGGGGAGAGGTGTGGCGCCGTGGCTAGTGAGACTAATTCCGGAATCTGGGGATCACAGTTCGATCACCGGCGGCAGAATAGCCCAGCACCATGTGACTCTGGGCAATAGCTTGCTTAATCTTCTTGACGACCCCCAGCGCCTAGAGACCCTAACGGGTGATTGCGCGCTTTACAAATGTGGCTCATTATTATATTATTAATATATATGTGAGAGTGTTCTGAATTTTATCAGTAAAGGAGAGTAATAAACAATAGAGATGGGCGAGAAAACAAATAAACTGCGAGAGCTGACGCCAGCCTTAGATTGGAAGTATTTGGCATGCAGATCATGAAACAATAATCTAATTAAGGGTATGATAAAGAGTTTCAAGATAAATCACTTCACATTATACCACGTCACAGAAAACTATTTATTATAACTGAGAGTTTTTAAACATGAACTAAGAAACATTTCGTTTCTCGTTCTAAGCTCTAATGATTGTGTAAGCTGAGAGGCAACCCAGTGCTCAAGTTTACCCTATACGTGGAGTAGATGCATATTATGCATGGAGCAAATTTATAGTCTATTGAAATAAACAAAAGTCAGATTTTGTGCAACACACATCCTGAACTTATGTATTTGAAGGTACTCTGATGTATAATAATGAAAAAGGGAGACTTGGTGAAATAAAGTATTTGCCTAAATTCACTTTTACATAGAGTGAGTCTTGCCTAAAAATGTAAGACACAGACTACTTTTCATTTCACAAAAGACACAGACTATGTTATATTTCTTGGCAGAGGGAGCGTTGCCGGGATTCCATACTGCTTCCCCATGTTGCACAGCTGGCAGGTATAGTCACTATGCCACATCGTCTCCCATGTTTTTAACCACGCTTAGAAAAATACATCCCCCAATCGCAATGCCATTATTGAACTAAAGGGAAAGTCTGTTGTATTGCACAACCTATAGGTAACCTTAATTTTTAGTGTACACAAAAGATTATTATAGTCTATTACAAACACAAGATAGATTATTAAACACGGCAAATCCAGAAATATTGGAAAGTGTTCTCATTTGTGATAATAGAAGAAAAGAAAGCTCACTGAAATAAAATATTTTTGTAGTATCACCCAATCTGGTCAAGTGGGGAATATGGAATTGATTCCAGGTTTACCATTTTCAATTTGTGCAATTCAGCCACTAGGTACATATATCTTACTCCTGTTTAACATCATAGGTTAATGGCTTGTCTTTCACTTGTGGAGCATGAGGTGAGAGTGTGGGTGCCAGGCAGACGCCACAAGAAAGCTCTGTTTGTTTTGGACTAGAGGGCCAAAGAAGACCTGAAGCTGAGTCAAGGCATTAGGCTCAAGCCTGCAGTGGCTCACCCACGATCTAAATTTTTAGGTCAATGAATGAGATAATTGTGAAGTAAAATGCTCCATTTAGCTGTTCTTTAAAAAACATTTTGGGGGAAGAGAATCACTGGAACCCCGACCCGCCTGAAGAAATGTAGCTAATTCTCTTTGCTGTCTTGCTCAATCAAAGACATGTTGTATGCCATCCACTTTCTAAATTCACCAACCACCACTGCCCTTGCCCCACAGTGCATAAGTGTGTGCTTAAAGTCATGCATATGTTATGTACATAAATGGTACTAGAAAGCTATGTTTAGACATTGTTAAAATGTTTTAAAAATTGTTATGTGTGCTGAACATTACAGCACACATGGAAACTTTTCTCAAACTTTACACCTGCTTCGAGGAGAAGTATGTTTTTGATGCAAATCCCTGACTACCTTTATTTTGTTGATAGGGATTTGTATCAAACCCATTGGTGGTTGCATGGAAACACCCATGTACCACCAATGCAACACCCCCCTTAATCCCTCAAAGTAGTGCATTGCATTCATTTGTATTAATGTAGCCTACTTTACATTGTAAAACAAGGTTTGTGTTGGATAGTAAATCACAATATTCAACTTTGTACCAGGTTTAAATAATTTTTGTGATGCAAACCCAGTGCAAAGTGTTAATCTTTCTCCCCTGGAGCGGCAGCAACCGATATGGAAAGAAGGTATTCTGATAAGGACCCCATAGGTCTAATGAAGAGGGTGAGTCATGTACCTTTCCTAAAACTAAGTGGGTGGGTACAAGGGGAATTAACACTTGACACATCTATGGCTAGGGTCTGCCACAGATAGCACAATAATGGACACTTTTACTGTTCCAAAAAGCCCCACACTGGTGGGCAGTCCCAGGGGATCTCAAGAGTAGTTGTATTAGGGTAGAAGTTGGCCCATGGGAAACCATGTATTGGACTGAAGCCACTTTAGTCTCTGTGGGTGGGGTGGATGTTGAAACCAGGGTCATCTTTTTTTTTTTTTACAGAGTTTTATATAGCTCAAACTTGACCCGGTATCGGGTATCAGAGTGCTTTACATAGCACCAGTTGCATTACATAAGAACACATATTCATTTTTGTTAGACATGGGGAGATTAAGTGATTTGTCCAGAATCACAGGATATTCAGGTTCATTGCTGAGACTCAAACCCAGTATCCCAGATTCGAGATCCCCCAACCTAGCCGTTAGGCCAACTCTTCTCCTTGTCTCCTAGCATGGTGAAGTACAGGAAATGGCCAGCAATCAACAGTCAGAGTCTCTCAGAGGCACAAGGGCAAGCACTAACAAGAGAGGGTGTCATAGGAGCAGATCATCCCAGGCCTCCTTTATTGGGGGGGCTGAAAATAGGGCGATGCTTAATCCCATGTTGATGGGTAACTGCCGTTAAGAGGGTAGCTATGAGTCCTGCCATATCAGTGGAGTGTCTGCTGGGTAATGACCAAGAAACCTCTGCCTGGGTAGAGATGGAAAGGAAGACCCATACTGAAATGTTGAGTTTGTCTGAGTGGATGTGCTTGGCCACAATGGCCATACAGCCTGTTAGGGGAGTCAAGGGAGCCTAGAGTCTGGAAAAGTAGCTTACGTTCCTACAATCAAGAGGAAGGGCAAGTGTGGGGGGGAGGACCCACCTGAATACGTTCCATGGCACAGAGGGAATCTGACCTCATGGGGCAGATCTGGAGCTGAAAGGATCATATCTTGAGAGACCAACAAGAACTCTTCAGGTTACATGGGCAGGAGAATCCTCCAAGAAGAAATTCTGCCAGGTGCATAAAGAGTGTCTAACTTCTGAAGGCCTTTGGTGCCAGTCTGGGTTCCAAGAAGAGGAGCAGACTCATTCAACCGATAGAATCTACTCAGAAGATGATATCATGTACAGTAAGGGTAGGGGCTCAAAACATGGGGGGACCAGAAGATTGATAGTCCAACAGCATTACAGATATTTCTTTTATAATTAGCCCATGATACCTCATTCACTATGGAATTGAGGCAGACCGAAACCTGGGACTGGTCAACCACTTTTACGGGCCAACGAAATCTGAGGAAGTGATGTAGTTCTCTCACTCCTACACCGCCTGTCAAGCCATTTGTAAGACAGGAGGGCAAACTAAGGCTCTCCAGATCCTACTAACAGTGATGAGGATGCCTTTTGAGAGGGAGGGGAATGACATTGTCTAGACCCTAAAACAGCTTCAGGGAAAAGGTTCATCTTGGTTGTGGTGAACCATGCCACTAGTACCCTGAATCAATACCTTTAAGGATTAGTGACTGTGCCCATAGTGGTCAGGGCCCTTCTTGGTATCTTCCCCAGAGTAGGAGTCCCCAAAGACGTAACCTCAGAACAGGGGACAAATATTATATCTGCATACTAGAAGGCTATGTGGGATAAGTCTGGGGTGAGCTACAAGTTCACCACCTCTCCCATCTCAAACCAATAGGCATGTGGCGAGATTCGACTAGACCCTTAAAGGCATGATTAAGAGATTAACTGAGAACGTTCGACAGAAGTGGGATGTCCTGCTACCATGCCTTTTATTTGCCTACAGTGAGGTACCAAAGAAGGTAATGGGCTTCAGCTCCTTTAATTTTCTCGTTGGACACCCTGACAGTGGTCTCACAAGTGTACTCCGAGAAGGGTGGAAGAAATCCTAAAGAGACAATGTGCTGGATTTAAGATCCCAAATGGCAGAGTACATGAAAAATGCTAACAAAATCCTGGAGGACAGCGAGGAGCTGACCAAACATAGGTAAGACCAAAAGGTAACACTAGTAAAATGCCAGCCTTGCCAGAATATGTGGATTGTGGAGCCTTAGACTCTCAGGGCTCTCCAATGCAAGTAAACTGGACCATACATAGTTCTACAAACTATTAGTCAGGTTAACTACTTGGTCAACCTTGAAACCTCCAGACACCCCCACAGAGTGATCCATGCCAACCGCCTGAAAGCCATCTTTGACAAGGAAAATGTGACCCTTTTGATAGTAAATGAGGAAAGGGAGGGTGAGAAAACGGAATCTCTCTCAGATCTTCTGTCCCAACACTGACAAGGCTGGTTCAGTGGTAGGAGTAGTACTCTCCCGACACAGATAGAGTTGCTGAGAGCGACAGTTGCCAGCTGTTGGCCCAGTTTGCTGAACTGTGCCCACTGACTCAGTGGTGTGTCCCTCACTTTGAGACTGGTGACAGTTTACCTGTCAAAAGCGAAATTTACCGGGCTAGCATAAAAAGTTCCCAAATGTTTTCCCTGGGGGTGATTAAGAACTCTAGAAGTATCTAGTCCACCCCACTTGCACTGATACCCAAGGCTACCCTCCAAGAAGGGCCCAAGAATTTAGATTCTGTTGGGACTACAGGGAACTCAATGTTTCTACCAAAGTGGACACACACTCTTGGCCCAGAGCTAACAAGCTCATTGACCTGTTAGGGTCAGCTAAGTACCTCAGTACATTTGCGTACTTTTGACTGCCCTCCTGGTACTGGCAGATTTCCCTAACTGAGTGTGCCAAGGAAAGATTAGAATTCTCCACCAGAGGGCCACTTCTAATGCCAAGTAATTCCCTCTGGATCAAAGAAAGCCCCTTCTACCCTTCCAAGCTTTGTCAACAATTTGCTGTCTTGGGAATTTCCCAGAACTCTGACTCAGGTGAGAGCTTTCTTTAGTCTGACAGATTAATACAGGAGGATTCACAATATGTGTGAACCAAAGTGCAAACCAAGAAGATCATATGGACCGAGGAGTTTCAGAAGGCCACTGGTACTCTGAAAAAGGCAATCCGCACGGAACCCATTCCCAAGGCCCCTTATTTCTGTATAGAGGTTGTGAACAAAACAGATGCTTCTCAATATGGTATTGGAGCAGTGTTTCACAGCAAAATGATGAGGGTGAGGATCAACCTGTCACCCTTATCATCAGGTGACTGCTCTCTAGAAAGCAGTGGTAGAGCTCTACTGAAAGAAAGGCTTTTGCATTGGTTTGATCACTGAATAACTATTTGGAACTCACTTCAGGGTCCAGAATGGTTACAGACCTCTCCGATGGCACATGAAGATGAGAGGGGAGAATCCAAAAATGTTGAGTTGGTCCATTTTCCTACATGGTATGGGCTTTACAGTGAAGCACAGACCTTGAAAAGACCACATCAGTGCAAATGGCTTTTCCAGGTTCTCCCGCTTAGATGAGGAGAATTGGGAAAGGAACAGCGAAGTTGCTCCTCACCTTCCGTCTGCGGTGGCAGTGTGAGAAATTGCCATTTTTTTTACATGGTTACTCCTATTTTGTTTGGACTGATGATCCCAATTTTTCTGACACTGTGCAATGGGACACTACTGTCCAGGCCACATTTTCCATGTGCTAACCCTAAGGCATGGTTAAATTGGCTAATACTGACTTGGCTTATTTCGCTTGTCTGTAAGGCCATAGGCTATGGTACACCTATGGCAAAGATAAATGTTACTTGTGAATTTAAGTACTTATTGTGCCATTCACTAGTGTGATAATGAAAACATGGCTTCAGGCCTAACATTGTAGCCTGACTACTGCGGTTTAAACCTGCAGTCCAGTCTGAAAGAATACCTCATTTGACAGAGGAAAAGCTTTCACTCCTATGGATGCCATATAGCCCACAACTTAGGGTACAATGTGTTTAAAAATGGCATTTGTATACATTTAATTTCGTCATGTCACTTTAGTGATGATCTCTGAAAATCCAATTTCAGCGGCTATCCTAAAAAAAAAACTAGAGCATAATTTAAAATATAAATGTTGTCATATGGAGTCTGGAAGCAGCCTGGAAAACAATTACTACACTCTTTTTAACCCCTTCACTGCGGCGGCTATTCCGCCGCAGTGCTAAGGGGGAGGCGGGGCCGCACGGCGGAACTGCTCCGTCACGGCCCGCGGGTGAGCTGTGCTTGTGACAGAATGGTTCCGTCATGGCCCCGCCCACTCAATAGAACGCGCCGGGCAGGCGCGGAATTCGCGCCACGCAGGTGCGGCGAGCGGGCCATGAAGGAACTGTTCCGTCACCAGCACAGCCCACCCGAGGCTCGTGACGGAACCGTTCCGTCACGAGTATGGGAGGGGTTAAAGCTTATTAGAAATCCAATTCAAGTGAATATGGATTCTTAAAAATCACCCAGGAAAAGTAACGTTAGGAAAGTTACCTTTTCCCTTTACATATTTTCTTTCAGCCTGTCTGCTCTGTGCCAAAGGTACTAGGTGTTGAGCTTGAGTTTAAATTATTGAAACAGTTGACTAGACCTAGAAATTAAGTGACTTTATTACTTGTGGTGGACTTCCACTCACCCCAATTCATAATTTACTTTCTTACAGTGTATGTTCATTAGTGCTGTGCCCTGTTTTGTATATTTTCTCTGTTTGCTCAGGAAGTTTGCACCCCAATGCACTTTGACCTCCTCATGCAGCCTTAGCTCTGATTGCAAACTACACTGCCACTGTTTACTCTGTGCTCACCTCTTCACAGTGCCATTTGTAACAGCTTCTGCATAGTGAAATGGGATTGACTGGTGTGACTAACATACAACTCATAGAGAATTGTTTGCAGTATTGCAAGCTTTCCTAACACAAAGATGATTTGTAAGATAGCCAGCAGCAGAACATTTTACTGCATATGCACATATAAAGTACAACGGACAGGGTATTTGAATAATTCTTTATCTGTTGAAAATAGGCACTGACTAGTTGATTACCCAATCTTGTAAGCACCTTTTCAGCATCAACCTCAACATACAATGCCCATATAAAATTAACAGGAGCATTTGTGATGAATAATTCACTACAAATAACATAAACTGATACTCAAATGCATAACAGTCCAATTATGGTATACCAAAGTTTACATAGTCGGTTAGATTTCTTTCAATATATTTGTAAACCAGATAGTTATCAACCTATCCTACAATGAATAACAATACATGCAGTTGTTCTGTTATAAAAATATCCATTTGTGTCAATTCATATACGTTGCCTTCTCCCCCAATAATGCATGTATATGCAAGTCACCTCTTCACCTCCGCAATCACTTTATTACTGTATCCTGTAGTCAGCTAGGTTTGAGCTGTGTTAACACCAGCATATATGCATACAAGTCTTCAAATTACAAAACCAACTCATTGACCTAGGGGCTCATTAGGATAGCGGATTTTACGCATCCTTTGGACCGGCGGAAGCCACCGCCGGCCCGGATGATGCGGAAAATCCTCAGCAGACCCACCACAGACCCACCGCCACATTAGGATGGCTGATGGGTCCTAGTTTCAGTCCGCTGCTTTTCCGCCACGGTTGGCTTACAACCGCGGCGGGAAAGCTCTAATATGGTGGCGGTGTCTCTCAGTCACCGCCAGCCATATTAGGATGGGTTTTAAAAAATGCTTTTCCGTGGCGGGTTTTCTGCCGTGGAAAAGCATGTGGAACTTCACTGCAGGGGCCCGTTGCGGGCCCCCCTGGGTGAAGGGGGTGTGGGGGGTGCACATGGGGGTACCTATGGTACCCCCCTGCATTTGTATGCAGAAATCAGCAGGCACCGCACGGTGCCTGATGCTTTCTGCATACAAATGCAATGTATGCATTTTTACCATTGCGGCGGGTGCAGCTTGAAGCCGCACCCGCCGCAATGGTAAAAATAGAGGATGTGACCTCCAGGGTTGCGGTCACATCCTAATTTCACAGGAGGGAACTCCGCAGGCCATGCGGAGGTTCCCTCCTACTCTGGGGTCGTCCGTCCGCGATCCTAATGGGCCCCTTAGTGTTTTTCAATATCATATGAGGCTTAAAAAAAGGGGATAACCAAGACACAACAGTCATTCTGCTCCAGGTAACCCCAATATTCAACAGACCATTTCTCAAATGAAATTCTGACACTTTGTCAGATTTTAACTACTTTTCAATATCATATGATACACATTATTGGGATCTGAGTGCCCAGGAAGTAAACTATGCTGTAAAAGGCATTGCTATATTGCTCAGTGCTGCTAGCCTTATATTCCCAAATCTGCAAAATCTGCTGGCACTGGTTGTTATTGAATTGATCAGCAAAGGGGAATAAATCATGAAGAAAGCTTGGTTTTAGAATACTGGTGAATTATTCAGTTGGCTAGGGATAATTGCTTTTTTCTGCAATTTGGTTTATTTATTCACATATTGTATTTCCTTTCAGTAAACTGACCTTTTAAAACAAATAATGCTCCTAAAATGTTGAAAATAATGGGAACAACAGATATTAAAGTGATTGCAAGGAAGTAACTTAAGACACAGCATGAAGAAAGAGCAGTTTAACACATGCCTGGAATAATTTACCTTTCGTTTTTGTTAGGCAATTTGCTTTTTGTTGTATCTTAGGATAGCTATCTTATTCGTTTATGATGACTGCTTTTATATTCTCCTTGTATGAACTATAATTGATGAGCAAAATAGTCTGTTGGAGACATGTATAGTGAAGCAGCGATACACATACATATACATAAACTCACACATATGCTAATGTATGTTCCTGCAAGCAAGTATACCCATAGATGGTTTGACCTGCAGTGTAAAAAAATTTGAGGCTGATTCACCCCTTCTTGTTGAATTCCCCCTGTCAAAGTGCATCTCATCCTTTTTTTTCTTTCAGATATACTGCAGGTGGTTTGTTATATTCATAAGGCCAAGTGAGTAGCTCTAAAGCAGATGTTTGACCCCTAGATAATCCTGCACTCCAGCTGCATCTAGTCACTCTCACGGGTTGGCGGAAGCTTGAAATAGGTCTCCGGACCTGCCCAGATAGACTTAGAGGCCCAGGTTTACGAAGGTTTGGCCTCAGTGATACATTTTAATTCAAAGTTTATTTTCTGATTTACAAAGCAATGCAAAGCCCAATTTACATAGCATTCTGTAGCTGTGGAAAAAAAATTATGCAAGTGCGTAGTGCTGTCTTCCATTACCTTGTGCTCAGTAGGTGTTATACGGGTGGTGTATGGAAGTTCCTGTGCACAGGTATTTTGATGCACACACATATTTTACAAAAACTTGTAAAAATGGGTTTGTCTCAAAATGGGTGTCTACCAAAGGAAAATGTAATGAGGAGAAATATTTTTATTCTTGTGTAATGTATTCTGCGTCTTAGTAGGTATGGCATTTTCTGTGCTCTCCTTTAGATGCAACACAGAGCAGTGCAGCAACATCCCTACGCAGCTTTGCCTTGTATCAAAGTTTATCAAATCCAGGCAAAAGCCTTTAATAGTTCCAAGTATAAATGCTGCTGGTGAATAACAAAAGAAAAAAGAACAATTGATGGACAGAATGCAGAACAATGTCATACTTTCACCCCAGTACAAAGATCTGGGACTAAATAGATTGTTTTTTTGCTCACTATGCCATTCCAGTTTGGACACAGCCATATGCAAATCAGTCTTGACCCTGCACCCAAAGGGAACAGTCCAGCCCGAACTGCCAGGCCAGGTCCTCCCTGGACTGAAAACAAGCATCCTAGGACCTGTTTCGGACTTCCAGCCCTCATCAGCTAGGATAGCTTGACTCCAGTGGCATTGAGAGCACAGGACCCACGTCTGTGCATACCTGTCCCACTCCAGATGACAATGTCAAAAGAAAAAATAACAAAAGATGGATAGAATGCAGAAAAATGTCACACGTGTACCCCAGTATAGAGATCTGGGCCTAAATCAATCGTTTTTTTGCTCACCATGCCATTCCAGTTTGGACCCAGCCATATGCAAATCAGTCTTGATCCTGTGCTGAATAGGAACAGTCCAACCCAAACTGCCATGCCAGTTCCTCCCTGAACAAGAAAACAAGCATCCTAGGACGGGTTTTGGGCTTTACGCCCTCATCAGCTAGGCTTGCTTGACTGAAGTGGCATAGAGAGCACAGGACCCACATCTGGGCATGTCCATCTCCCTCTGGGTGACAAATGCCAAAAGAAAGAAGAACCATTGATGGACAGAATGCAGAACAATGTCATCAATGCACCCCAGTACAGAGATCTGGGCCTAAATCCATAGTGTTTTTGCTCACCATGCCATTCCAGTTTGGACCCAGCCATATGCAAATCAGTCTTGACCCTGCGGTCAATCAGTAACAGTCCAGCCCAAACTGCCAGGCCTTGTTCCCACAAGGAAAAGAGTCAAGACTGATTTGCATATGGCTGGGTCCAAACTGGGGTGGTGTGGTGAGCAAAAGAATGATGGATTGAACCCAGATCCTTGTGACTGGGGGTGAATGTTTGTATTGGCCTGCATTCCGTCCATCAATTTTTTCTTTTGTACATATCACCCTAAGTGGGAAGGGTATGCCCAGAATTGGGTCCTGTGCTCACTACACCACTGGATTCAAACTAACCTGGCTGATGAAGGGTGATGCCCTGAAACCGGTTCCAGGATGCTTGTGTACGGTCAAGGGAGGACCTGGCTTGGCAGTTTGGACTGGACTGTTCCCACAAGAAACAGGGCCAAGACTGATTTGTATATGGCTGGGTCCAAACTGGGGTGGTTTGGTGAGCGAAAGAATTATGGATTTAACCCAGATCCTTGTGACTGGGAGTGAATGTTTGTATTGTCCAGCATTCCATCCATCAATTGTTTCTTTTGCTGGGGAATAACAGCACCTTTGTTAAAGCAACTTTAACTCTATGCATTATTACATTAATATACCTGGAACTAAAAGGAGCCCTGGTAAGATTATTGTACCAGCCTTTGGCAAATAATTTTGTACTAGCCATATACTACATAGTGTGAGTGACTATAGGGAGTGAGATAAGGCTTTCTGGGGGTGATTGTGAAGTCTTCCCACAAGCAGTGATTCATGGTGATTTTTGACCTTTCAAATCAGGGGAGGATAAATTAATTCCTAAATTACACCAAGTTAGCAAGAATAGTGAGTAAGCTTAACTTTTTCTAGAGGGGGTTAAAGTCTTCAACTCCTAATAATATTTTTTCAATTGGGTCACTCATATCATTTTGAATTTTTAGCAAACATTTGCCAATAAGACGTAGGTTGTGAAGGTAAAAAACAAGGTAGTCTTTTCCAGGGACAGCAAGAATTCCCTTTTCCTCAAGGCAATTTTTTGTGAATGTGGTGGCAAACCGATGCTCAAAAATGCATCTCTGAGATGAAAGAGCACTGGGCCTTACAACATAATCTCTAAGTCAAGTTATTAACGTTTTTTCCCCATTGGTCATGTGGACTTTCGTTAACTGGAATTAAGCATTGAAAGGGAGAAGAAATCAACAAAATATTTCTTACTTGTGAAGCCCATTTGACACCACAATAAGAACCATAAATTGCTAAATTTGGATTAAGGGTTTTATTTGGGTTAAAAATCAACCCAGTATACATGCAAACCAAAAATAAGTTCAATAAGTGCATCAATGCAATAAATACCCTTACATATCTCTGCAAGCTAAGACACAACAGAATTAGAAACAGAATTGCGATAGCCACCCCAATACAGAAACAAATTAAAGCAAACAGGTGCTCAATAAAGAAACTTTTCTTCTATCTTCTAAACATAAATCAGATATAGGGTCATATATCATGGATCTATAGGTTGGGAGCATTGAAGAAGTTATCAGCATGATCAGACTTCAGTAGAAGCCTTGAAAAATGACAGGAAGTGTTAGCATAAAGCTTCACACTTGCAAGAATAGGCAAGCAGAGAGGTCTGTACCTATCAAAGTCTAATGGAAATATCCAGTGTCTTACTGTGTGAGCATCCATTTAAAACTAACAGGAGACTCAGAAAGTCTTTTCCTCCTTTCACCCACCAGGGACCAATCAGACCACTATTTGAGTGCAATTGCTAAATAGCTCTGAATTGCCAAAGTATCAAGGTGAGACTGCTGTTCTGAACCTTGAACATCTTGTCATCCTGGTTGATGATAAACAGGACTTTTTTCTACCATTGTTGACCATTTTTTCTCCACGTTCAGTGCCAAGTTTCCATCCTGGCCTTTCTATGAGCAGCCTAATACAGACAATAAACCTTTCTCCAACTAAATAAATGCATTTCAACTGTGGCCTGCAGTTGGCTAACTTTAACTAAACATTTTATGTGCACTTCAAAACCATAGTTATACATGTGCACATGTAAGTTACAGAATAAATGTAAAATATGAATAAAATAAGACGTTTACATATGTAAATATGACGTTAAATGTAAAATTTGAATAAAGAGTACATGCTTCTAAGTTTAAACTGAACACTAGTCTACACATATATAAATCCCTACTCTCTACACACTTTTGGAAAGCAGATAGGTTACACCAACCACACAGACTCTGGTTTCAGAAAAAAGTAATGATTATCACTTAAATATAATCTTTTTAAAACTAGTCAACTTTTGCTATTTAGTATAAACTTATATTTTCAGAAACATGAACTCAATTATCAAAAGAGGTGGACGCATTCAGCAAAATATATTTTGTTCCAGAAAAGCAAGCTTTTCCTTTTTAGTATCCATATCAGTTTTTCATTTTCAAGTGTTCTTGGGCTGAAGTTTGCTCTATGTGCATATCTATCACCACTTTATGCAATGAATGCCTATAATGTCAATTGAATTACCACCATTATGTCAAGACAAACCTTACACCATTGGCATGTATAATGAATGAGACAGAGAGAGACGAACATTGAGAGATTAGGGCAGAGAGTGGAGAAAGAGGGGGAGAGATGTGGGAAGAATGTGACTGAGGCAAAGGTAGATGGATGGGGTTTGTATTTAATAACTGACATACATAGTAGACTAATACGAGATTAACCCGCATACAAAGCAGGGGCCCTACACCAGTAATATAAACATCCCTAAAAACCTATCTAGGAATGTCTTATGGCGGAACAATGAGATCATTAATTTAAAAGGAGAAACTGACCTCTTAGTGCGTTTTGGAAACTAATGCCTGAAACGGGCCCTAATAGGGAATCTACTAGGTGAGCAGACTACTTTATCGAACAAATTAAGGGATTTTCTTTCACTGGACACCAGTGGAATCAGGCCAAAGTTGGAGAAGTATCAAATCTGTAATGGGCACAGCTGGCGAGCCTGGCTGCAACATTTTGTATCAATTACAATTTCTTTGTGTTTGAAAGCTTTATTGAAATAAAATTGTCAATACAGTAAGGTGACATCAGCAGAACAGAATGAGAAAGGGGGCATTCATGGGAGAAATAGAACGAAGTCAGCTGGTGTCACAATGAAAAAGCAAAAGCATTTTACATTTTTTAAGGGGGGAGGGAGGGGAGGGGAGGGGAAATAAAGACAATGTAAATACAGTTAAGAATAAAATAGAAACAAGCAAATTAAGCGATGGCAATAAAGTACAGTAAGTGCACGACTTCTCTTGAGAATATGTGGAATCAGAACACTATCAAAAGATGAATAAAGAAGAGAAAAACAAAACTACATTAGTGAAATCTAAAGTTTGAAACTACAAGCAGGAGTACAAACTGCTCAAGGAGGTTTAAAATTGTCAGAGGAGAGCGGAGTGTATTTCATGTTGGCGGACTGATCTAAGTATAGGGTAAGAGGCAACCAATAGAGTTCAACATTGCGAGAAGGATTGCAGGAGGATGCAAAGGCAACATCCAATCTATGAGAGTGACATAGTAGGTTCCACAAGCAAATTATGGAGAGTTTGGTCAAAGACTTCCAATTGGAGGCAATCTGTTGGAGTGCAAGGGCTAGCATAAGGTCCAAAAGACCACGTGAATGCAGGGGGAGGTTAAAAGATTCTGAAAGGCTACCCAAAAAAACCAAAGAAGCAGAAAAAGGAATAGAGATACTAAAGATACGGGAAATGCGAGACCATACCTGTGTCCAGAAAAGTCGGGCGGAAGGACAGAGAAAGAAAAGATGAAATAGGTCAGCATTGGGAGCATTACATGTCCAGCAGTTGGCAGTAGAAGAAGAAAGAAAACGAGAGAGAGAAAGGGGAGAAAGGTAGAGTCTGTGATAGAAGAAAAATAAGGATTGAGTGAGAGATGCAGTACGGGAGGTCTTCAAGGATTTAGCCTAGAGTTTGTCCCAAAGAGAGGTCGGCCACGAGCAACCTAAGTCCTTTTCTCAAGAAAGTTCCAATTTTAATTTGGGACGAGCAGGATCAGGAGCTGAGAAGTATCGATAAATAAGAGAAGCCTTAGGAATAGTAGAGAGAATGGTAAGCAAAGAGGAGGGCAAGGAGGGTAATACCTCAGATGCTAAAGAGTAGTATCGATCAAGAACGGTGTCCATGAGGATGTAGTATTTCTTTGCAAACGAGGGAGGGCAGTGAAATTGGGCTTGAAATTGAGGGAAGGATCGAGGAGAAGTACCGTCAAAAAGATGATGAACCCATATGATACCCTTCAGTCTCCACGAAGCCCAGGCAACAGGTCTATTTCGTATTAGAATGAGTGTGTTATACCAAATGGGCAACAATAAAAAGGATTCACAGGAGACAGAGGTTGTGGATACCAAGGGCCGCAAGAGAGAAGAAGTGTGTTTGAATAATGGGGGATTAAGGCATGGAGCCTTAGCGGTGAAGCGAATTACATCATGAAAAGAATAAGGAGACAATAAGTCTCGTTCAACAGAGAGCCAAAGGGGAGAAAAAGGGGCCATGTCTTGTGATAACCAGCGGGAAGCTTGACGAAGAGAGAAAGACTTATGATAAAGACGGAAATCTGGAAAATTAACCCCACCATTTGATTTAGACTTACGAAGAGCTGAAAGAGATATACGAGCCTTCTTCTGCTTCCAAAGAAACTTAGACAAAACATAGTCAATACGACGGAAATAAAGAGCTGGGATATGTATTGGGAGCATGGAAAGTAAATAAATCAAGATCGGAGCAATCATCATCTTAACCGAGTCAAGACGACCCCACCAGGAAAGGAATAGGGGATTCCAAGACGAGAGTAAAGAGTCAATTCTAGAAATGACTGCATTCATGTTAAGTTGGATAGAGGATGAAATAGAGTTAGAGAAGAGAGCGCCAAGATATTTTATTTTCTTACTATTCCAAGTAAAGCCAGTGGGAGCAAAGAAATGTGGAAGGCAGAATTTAGTGATAGGAAGAATCTCCGTCTTATCCGAATTTATTTTATATCCTGAAACCAGGGAGAATTTGTCAAATTCATCTAATAAGGAAGGAACAGAGGTAAGTGGATCTGAAATGAATAAAAGTATGTCATCCGCATAAGCCGATAATTTGAGTTGATGATCACCGTACGGAAAACCCGAAATGGAAGAATTGTTACGAATAGAGGATATGAAGGGTTCAAGTGCTAAAATAAAAAGAAGAGGGGAAAGAGGACAGCCCTGACGTACTCCCCGTTTAAGTGTGAAAGGGGAGGTAAGTTGACCATTGACAAGGACTGATGCTTTAGGCATAGAATATATTAAAGAAATGTAGGAAATAAATTTCGGACCGAAGCCATGCCATTTCAGTGAAGCCATCAAAAAGGACCAATCAACCCGATCAAAGGCTTTTTCAGCATCAACCGAGATAGCTGCAAGAGGAATAGAAAGAGAGGGGGCCTTATTTAGAACATTGAGGAGGAGTCTGGAGTTGTCTGAGGTAAGTCGGCCCTTGACAAAAACACGTTGTTCTTTCCCAATGAGGTGCGGCATGAGTGGATCAAGACGAAGAGCCAATAATTTTGCAAAGATTTTATAATCCACATTAACTAGAGATATTGGTCGATAATTCTTACAGAATTTGGGATCCCGCCCTTCTTTAGGGATGAGGCATATGGTAGCATCTTGAAATGAGCCTTGAGCCAGACCAGCGGAACAAAAAGACTGAAAAAGAAAGAGAGGTTTGGGCAAAAGAAGATCAGAAAAGTGTAAGTAAAATTCAACTGGAAAGCCATCAGGCCCTGGAGTGTTGCCCTTGGTTAGAGAAGACAAAGCATTGGATAACTCAGAAAGGGTAAGATCTGTATCGATGTCCGAGAAATTAAGTTGGGAAGTATCTGGTTTCGGCAAGTTCTCAAAATATGATTGGAGGAGATCTGGGGTAGGGGGGTTCTCAGGAGAGTACAAAGACTCATAAAAGGATTGAAACTGCTCCAGAATTTCTTTATCAGTGTGTAAAAGGACATTGGAAGGGGAGTAGATAGAGTCTATGAGAGTTCGCTCTTTACGCGATTTTAGATAGCTAGCAAGCAATTTGCCCGATTTGTTACGGCCTCCATAATACCGTGCGCTACTCCGAAGGAGGAAGGAAGAGGCTGAATCTGTGGTAAGTTTGTTAAAGGCAATTTTAGCTTGAAGAAGTTCAGAAGACATATGGTTCGGAGAGGAAGTATAAAATTGGTGTTCTAATGACTTGATATGTGCGAGAGCAACCTTACGTTTTTGGAGAAACTTTTTCTTTTTTTTGGAGACAAAATCGATAATAAAACCACGGGCTGTGGCCTTGAAAGAGTCCCAAAGAACATGGGGAGAAATATCAGGGTCAGAGTTAAGCTGGAAGAATTCAGAGGTGAAAGAGCGAAAAGAGGAAGAAAAAAGAGGATCTGTGAGTAGAGAAGAGTTAAAGCGCCAACAAGAAGATTTAGAAGTAGGAGGAAGAAGATCAAAGTCAGTGATAATAGGGGCATGATCAGAGATGACAATAGGTTCAATAGAAGAAGATAGAAGAGTTTGAGATAAAGAGGAAGAAAGAAAGATATAGTCTAGACGAGAGAAAGAGGCATGTGGGGGAGAGAAAAAAGAAAAATCTATAGTGTCCGGATGGGTGAGCCTCCATGAATCCACAAGATGAACCTGTGTGATAGTATCAAGAAACTGTTTATGGAGTTTGTGAGGGGTGAAACGAACAGAGGACTTACGGTCTAAAAAGGGGTAAATGATCTGATTACAATCTTCGCCCAACAGGAAGGAATCATCTTTATGTTGGATACATTTTGCAGTAATCATGGGCCAGAAAGAGGAATCAGAGCATGTAGGACCATAAACATTGAACAAAGTAATTGGGATGGCATTAATAAGCAACTTGGCTAGAATACAACGACCCTCATCATCTTTTTCCTCAAGAATTACTTTACATTTGGGACGTTTGTGGATCAAAATAGCAACACCATTCTTTTTATGAGAGGCTAGAGAAAACAAGACATTGCCAACCCATAATCTTTTTAGTTTCAACGATTCAATATCTGAAAGATGGGTTTCCTGAATGAGAACAATATCAGGATTATAAGAGGAGAGGTGGGAAAGTACTCTTTGCCGCTTAATAGGATGGTTAAATCCTTTCACATTCCATGAAACAACTTTGAAGATTAAAACATATTAAACTGTTCAAAATTGAAAAGTGCAAAAACATACTGTACAAGCAATAAGCCAAACATTAACGAATTAGGAAATAAGTCAACCATTAAAGGAGTAGCAGGAAGAACAGGGGAAAGTAGAAGAAGAAAGGGAGAAAGGAGAAGGAATAGGGAAGAGGGAAGGGAAAAGAATATAGGAAAAGGAAAAGGGTCTGTGCATGAAAGAGAAGAAGGAAAAGAGAGGATGCATGGAAGACAGTACAAATCCATAAGGATGACTGCAAGAAACATACCTGAAGGGGAGGGTACACAAAGGGAGATGGGGAAGTGGTGATGCGTAACAAGACGGGTAGACTAGGATCAGAAGCACGACCGCACCGAAACCTCACAGAATTACAAAGGATGATACATGGTGAGGGGGATAACTGAGACACATCTGTATAGGGGGAGAAAGAAAAAAAAAACAATTAAATTAGGAACATATGACATATATTCTGTATACTATAAGACAAGACATAAGTAATGCAAGAATCCAATATAGAGGAGGACAATTGAGAACATGTTCAATAACATAGAATAAAAAAGAGAAAGAAAGAAAGAAAATAACGAAATAAGCACCAATAGAGCACCATATCAATAGATACAAAGAGAAAAATATAGGGAAAATAGGTAAAGACTGGTCAAAGAGTAGAACAGTGACAATAACTCAAGAGTGATAACAGTATTTATCAGCCACTATTTGAAGGCGAGGAGTCCATTTCATCGTTGTTGTGTAGAAGAAGGAAATTCCGGAGTTCGGCAGGATCTTGAAAAGACCCAGACAAGATGAGTGACTCTGAAGGTACATGGGTGGAACAAGCCATATCGGGCCCCTAGAGAGCGCAAAGAGGGCCGAAGAGCCAGGAATTCCTTACGTCTAGATGCGGTGGCATTAGAAACATCTTGGGATATGTAGATACGTTGACCCTGCCAAGATAATTGTCTTTTGGCTCTAGCTGCAGAGAGAATGGATAGCAGATCCGTGAATTTCAAAAAAAGGATGATAACACCACGAGGTTTCGTAGAGGTGGACGAACGTGATCCAAGTCTGTGGGCCCTTTGAATGCTGATGGACGTGGAAGGTGGCATGTCCAATAATTTCGGAAGGAAGGATGTAAAAAAAGTGACTGGATCATCACCCTCAAGAGTTTCCGGCAAACCATAAACGGGAAGGTTGTTCCTTCTATTTCGATTTTCCAAATCCTCTGTGTGGTGTTGTAAAGATAGGACAGTCTTTTCTAGAGACTCAATACGTTGCGTGTTGGAGTGGACCTCAGGAATTTGTTGTTCAATTGAGGAGATGTGAGTGTCCATGACCTCCCACTTGTCCTTCAAAAGTTGCATGTCCCTGCTTGTTTCCTCAATGAATGGACGCAACGCACGGATCTCTTCTAGAATTAAGTCAATGGAAGGCGAAGGAGAAGAATCTGGTGTAGGACAGTTCTGCTTCAGCCTTTTGCTAGGTGACGCAGAAGGTGATGTCTTATTTGATGGCTGGTTACCTGAAGAGGAGCGTTGCGCAGAGGAGGTCACCATCTTGATAGACTGTGAGGGGGCACTCAAATTAGAGGAACTCACAGGACTATTCGCAGAGGGAATGAACACAAATTTGGGTTCCAGCAGCCTCACCATAGGAGGGATCAGGTCAATAAGAGCACAATTGGCAAGGGTATTGATGTAGAACTCCGCACAGTGAAGATTACAGATCTCGAGCCACCTTTAAATTAATGGTAGTGGTTCTGGTACATTGAAAGATCCATCTAGAATGTTCTGTATATAGCCTTTAATAAGTCGCTACAGTTCAATTCAATTGCGGCTGATATGTACTATACCAGTATCACGGTCGCGGGTTCCTTTTATTCCTTTGTGCTTGTGTGGTTGTGTGGTATAAATACTGATTTGAAATTACCTGTCTGATGCTTTTTATCTTGACACCAAACGACAAAATTCCAAGTTAGTATCTTGAATTGGGTCAGGTATTTGGCTTTGTTGGTTGTGCTTTGCTAATAATTCCATGCCTGAGGCCATAGACGAGGTTATAAATACTTTAATTGAAAAGTAAGTATCCTTCAAGGAAAAGAAGTGCAATATCCTGAAAAAACGGGCCACTGGAATTCTTTCCAACCAACATTAAATGTTACTGAGAGCGAAGAAGAGATATTATTTGGACATAGTAGCCAGATGTCCGCTTTAACCTCTGTCCCGAAATGACAGTACCACAGCTATCTCGCAGAAAAAAACCTGTACATTCTTTAGAAGCACATATCATGTAGAGAACCTGGCAACATTAGAGCATGGCAAAGGGAATTACCGGCATGAAGTAGGAGGCACTAGACACCACAGCAAAAGTGAAAGTGTAGGGGGCAGCAAGTCCGCAAAAAGCAGGAGCAGCGGCTCTCAAATCAGCCGAGGTAAATCTAAAATGGCGGCTGCACCAACATCAAGTTGGAGATTCGCCCCGACGTGAAGCAGGGCACTGACAACCATAAAGATAGCCCCCAAAGCTCACCTCCAAGGTCCACTGGATGAATGCAGGCGAGAAGGTGAGGAAAGCGGCATCAGAAAGCGGGAAGGCAAAAGTCTGCCGGAAAACCGCCAATGCTGAGGCAACTCACAAAATGGCGGGTCCCGGCATCGCAAACCTGACATCCGACCCAAAGTCTTCAAACAAAGTCAGATAAAGCTACCATAAGGCTCCAACTGTTCACGGCATGCTCCGGTTTCGAAATCCGGCGAGTTGTCCCAGATACGGTCCCCTGCACTGCAAGAAAATCACCAGGAGGTAATTCGGCACGGAGGAGCTCCTCACCTAGCCGTCCATCTTGCGCGACACCTAAGCCACTCCCCCCTCAATTACAATTTCTTAATAAGCAGTACCAGGGAATTACCGGCAAGCCCAAGTAGATCGCATTACAGTAGTCTGTAACAAATTGTAATGTTTAGACTAAGTTGGGTACTCATTTAAGGCAGTGTAAATGGAACAAATAAGATTTACCCACCAGTACTACTTGGCCAGTTTGGGCCATTTAAGGCATTCATTTGTACCTTGTGTGTCACACTGGAGCCAGCGATGGTGTGGGGCCAGACTGGGATGCCAAAACTGGCCAGTACTGAAGCAGCACTTTCAGAAGGACCGAGAATCTCTGATTTTGGTGCCATTTCATGATGGTCGAAGTTCATTCAGTGATGTATGCTGACTGAGCAGTAATGTAGATTTGAGGAAGCCTTGTTTCATCATCACAGCACAGTGAAAGAAACTTAGTCCAAAGGATTCGATCAGGTAAGCCCAAGGGATTAAATATAAGCTAAAATTAAGTGAGAAAGAATA
The DNA here is from genome assembly GCF_964263255.1 of Lissotriton vulgaris. NCBI lineage: Eukaryota > Metazoa > Chordata > Amphibia > Caudata > Salamandridae > Lissotriton > Lissotriton vulgaris. Next base: position 2,069,295,159 of record NC_141689.1, on the reverse strand, counting down.
GAACCTTGGGGAATGCCACATGAGTTCTGGGTAAAGATTAAAAAAGATCTATTTATTAGGAAGTCCTTGAACCAATGTAAGGAGGAGCTCTTTATTCTACATTCGGCAAGACTAGTAAGTGAAATTGTATGATTTACAGTGTCAAAATATGAGGTTATGTCGAACAAAATGAAAGCAGTATGAGTGATTAAATTTGCAGACGACCTCAGATTGTCAATTACTTAGACTATGGTGAGCTTGGTGCTATGCCATGCACGAATGCCCTTCTATACCATATGCAGAACATTATTGCTGGAAAAATGCTTTCCAGCACTTTGCTGAAAAAAGATAATTGAGTGACTGGCCTATAGTTGGACAGTACATTAGGGTACAATCCTAGTTTTTAACAATGTAAAAAGTAATGCTCTTTTAGAAGGTTCAGGGATCTGACACCCTATCAAAGAAGAGATAACAATGACTCTAGCCCAGCATTGGTCAACCAAAATTCTTTCTTTGCATAGACTAGCACGCTAAGGGTCTGTCGGTGAACCAGAGGATATACGCTGAATTTACTGAGACAAAAACTATTCATCCTTAAGTGGAGAAAATTCAGTATAGGATACTTCAATAGATAGTTCCTTTTTAGATCTTGGCAGACAGGTTACTCTGTCACAATGGTGACGGATATCCCATCCGCAAAAATATAAATCCCATTATATTCTTTGGGTTTATATTTCGGCAGATAGGATATCCGCCACCATAGTGACGGAGAAACTCGCCCACCAAGATATAAAACAGGCCCATAGTTAGAATTAGAAACTGAACTTTGAATTGCCTCTGTTGCCAGAGATTGTTAGATATCTTAAATTTTATGAATGATTTCAGGGATCTGATAGCACTTCTCATCAGACTTGCTAATTTTCCCTTGAAGAGGAGGCATTTGAAAACTCTGTCAATGAGAACAGAGCCTGGGATTATTTTATCCAAATAACAATTAGATTTTGCTTCCTTAATAATGAGAACCAACCTCAAATAATAACCAAAATCCTTGTCACTTTGGTCGGCGTCTAGATTTTTGATGACAGGGGTGACTTGGCCAAGTTTAGGGAGACAGGCATAGAGCCACTGATTAAGGAGGAGATCAGCATTTTCGTCAATGTCGGGAGATGATATATAAGAGATTTTTGACAAGAGTGAAGGGAAGAGGGTCAGAGAGATGTGATGTTGCCTTCATGCCTGTATTTTGATGACTTCTTCTTCAGAGATATTTTCAAATTTGGTCCAGGTTAAATTGTTTTTCAGTTTAGGTGATTGTGGTTGGTGTTCTTGCTCATTGAGTAGGTGAGTTTGGGGGAATCGCCACTGATTGGATGTATGGCAATAACATAACATATTGTGTATTTGTTAAGCACTCACTCAAGGGTATCTTGACACTAAAAAAACTGATGATTATTCGGGGGGCCACTTATGGTAGAAGGAGCATTTCTGGTGAAGGGAGAAGGATGGAGGATCCAATAAGTATTTGATGTCTGTAATTTTTGCTGAGAAGAATTTAGCGAGCTCTTGACAGTGCTTAACAGAGTCATCAGTTGGATGTTGGGGAAAGAGAAGGTTTGCTGTATGATGATGTTGAAGAGGTCTTAAGGTCTGTTTCTGGAGTGGTCAAGTTGAACTCGGAAGAAAGATTATTTCTCTCTGTAGATATGTTTTTTGTATTTTGTTCTGCTTGGAGGAAAGAGTGATGGGTCAGGTAGGCATGTTGTCTCCAGGTTCTTTCAGTCAGTTTAAGGTTGTTATTGAACCATGACCTGAAAGGGATACTTCTTGGTGTTTTGACTTTTAAAGGTGTGACAGTGTCAGAAGGTTCAGCCAATTTTGGGTAACAGTGGCAGGTGAGGTAATGGGCAGCGGTAATGTCGGGAGAAGGTAGAGTTTGTGAACTGATTAAGAATTATAACTCTGATTGAGGGATTTAGTATATATTTCTTGCCCAGTGATAAAGACGATTAGTTTGGATGCACAGTTTAGGTTGGTTTACATTGCGATTGAATAGAATTAGGTGGTGGTTGGTCCAATCAGTGGGTAGTATAGAATGGCCAAATAGTATATTAAGGTTGGAAATTGTGTGTTGGGGGTTGAGCCTTTATTGTGAGTTTGTTCTTTGCAGTGTTGAGTGAGGTCTTTCATTTCAAGGAGCATGGATACGGCTAGTGCTGTTGTGTCTTCGGCATCATTTAAGTGCAGGTTTAGGTTTCCTAGTATAATGTCTGCAGTTCCCTTTAGGGAGTTTTGCTTTATTAGGTTTGTTAACTACTTCAAGAATTGTGTTTAGTTGCAAATTCTTAAAATTGATGAGAAAACCATAGTATTGAAGAAAAAGAAGGAGAACTGTTTGACCAGTCATCAAGGTAGGGAAACACCTTAATACATTTAGAATGTAAGATACACTCCAATGGATCCAAGAGCTTGGTAAAAACCCTTGGGGCTGAGATTAACCCACATGGAAGGATCTGGAACTGGTAATGTTGGTGGCCGACAGCAAACCGCAAATAACATTCTTGAGGTGGAAAAATGGGAAGATGGAGCTAAGCATCTTTTATGTCCAAGGATGTCAGTTAATCACCTTGTAGGAGGAGTGGAAATATTCCCTGTAGTGTGTACAATGGTCTAGATCGTTTTGAGACCCTTGGGGTCGAGCACTGGTGAAAATATTCCTGAAGGCTTTCGTAAAGAGTATTGACTAATTCCCGCTTCCCTGCTCGAGGGGCAAATGGTATTTTTCCCTAGCAGGCTGTGGACACTTTCCAAGAAAGCAATATTCCTCTTTCTATCCCTTGGAAGTAGGTAGATTGATAATGATCTGAAAGCAGGTCTATGAACTACAAGGGATATCCCTCCACTACCAAACTGCTTGCCCATCAAGACCAGGATTTGTTGGGATTTGGGGTCTTTTGGCCACGATCCCATCCTTGAAAGGGCTGAATGCCCCCCCCCAGCAGCAGCTAAAGGAAGCACTCTCTTGGAACCAAAGACCATCTAAGTGCTGGCCAAAAAGAGAACAACAATCAAAGGGCAACTTCATTAATATGGATTCTTTGGAAGAATCTGCCTTCTGTGTTCGCATCCACAGGTGACGGCGTGCTGAAATGGCTGCTCCTGACACTGCTGCATAGGCTAAAAGAGTATCGAATGATAAATCCGATGAAAAAAATTGACCTGCTGGCTGTTCCATTACACTCAAGAAGGATGAACAGTACTCTCCCTCAGACATACAGTCAGCCAAGGAATGAAAGTTTTTCAGGAGGGACTGTACTGTATAAGCCTTGGGGGAAAAACTAAAAGCTGCATATTAAAACTATGCCACGCCTCCACCATTTTATTGACTGGATTCAGAGGAGATGCCTCCTCTGCTACAATATTCTCCTGTGTGGACAGCACTGCCATGAGGATGTCCACTTTAACCACAGCTGGAAACTCTTCAGCTAAGGAAATGGGGAAAACAGGATTTATCCACCTCTCTTTATTCGTGCTGCAATACTCACCTGGAACCGCATTTTACAAGTGCCCTGGTGATGCAATGGGCATTTGCAGCCCCGGGGCACTTTGGTATTACTAAAAAAACTGCATACGCTTGTGCGTCCCCTTTTGTAACACTAGTAATGCTGGCACACTTAAAGCACCAGTGCTATCATAAGAGGGCTTTCTCTCATTTGCATTGGGGCGTGCCCCATGCAAATGAATTAATCCTTTTGTCTTTGCACCCATGCCATATTACAGAAGTGGGGGCAGAGGCAAAGAAGCTCTTAGGTGCACTGACAGGGCTCCACCTTAAAGGTGGTGTACTGTCAGAGAGCCCCTTGATTGCAGCCTTCTATGGGGGAAGGGAGTCTCATAGACCCCCTCAGGTAGGTTCTATCACTGATGGGGATCTCTAACCTCCTAAGAGTGCAGGCCGCTTGCTGCCTGCACTGTGAAAACATGGAGTGACTATATAGGTTCACTGACAAAAAATGTATGTAAAAAATATAGAAGTTATAAATATTGATGAAAAAAATCGAGAATGCAAAAATATAGACTCCCTATACTTAAACAGGTAAGTACAAAAATATCGAAGAAAAAAAATTGATGTAAAACATAAAGTACAGAATACCTATTTTATATCTATAAAATAAAATAATACATATTAAATATTTTAAATAATAAAATGAATAGGAAAAAACAAAGTAGATTTAAAATAAATGTAAACAAATCTATTAAATACATTTAATCTAAAAAAGTTAAACATACACACAAAGTACTATTCCTACTGCAGTGAGTGTAACAGTAGGAAAAGGGTTGGACAGCGGAGGGGTAAAAATTACTGTTCCCACTCCACTGAGTGTAACAGTAGAGAAAGTGTTAAATAGTTAAGGGGTAAAAATTGCTATTCTTACTCCAGTAAGTGTAACAGTAGGGAAAGTGTTGGATAGCAGAGGGGTAAAAAATACTATTCCCACTCCAGTGAGTGTAACAGTAGGGAGAGTGGTGGATAGCGGAGGGGTAAAAATTACTATTCCCACTCCAGTGAGTGTAACAGTAGGGGGAAAGTGTTGGATAGCAGAGGGGTAAAAGATAATATTCCCACTCCAGTGAGTGTAACAGTAGGGAAAGTGTTGGATGGCGGAAGGGTAAAAATTACTAATCCCAGTCCAGTCACTGCAACATTAGGGAAATTTTTGGATAGCGAAGGGATAGAAATTACTATACCCACACCAGTCAGTGCAACAGTAGGGAAAGTGTTGGATAGTGGTGGGATACAATTTAGTATTTCCACTCCAATAATTGTTAAAGTAGGGAAAGTGTTGGATAGCGGAGGGGTAAAAATTACTATTCCCACTGCAGTGGGTGCAACAGTAGGGTAAAGTGTTGGATTGCAAAGGAGTAACAGTTAATATTCTCACTCCAGTAAGTTCAAAATTAAAAATAAACAAAATGTTAGTAACAAAAATATTTTAAAAAACAAAATACATTAAAAAATATATACAGATATATTGAAAATGTAAATACCAATATATTTAATATTTAAAAAAATAAAAAAAGTTATAATTGTAAATACCTACACATATTATATTAAATAAAATACAAGATAACTTCCAAACACATATTTTTAATTAGCAATTATTTAGAAACAAAAACTTTACTTTGTAAATGAATTTACTTTTTTATTTCATACCCTATAACACCACACAATTCACAACCCACATCTATTTTTTTTTAAAAGGTACTTCCTTAATTAAGATAATTAATTACTAATTAGAGAAATTTACTCAGAAAAATTATTCCACTTCTCACACTTTACCCCTATAATCTCCAACACCCACTGCTAAAATTAAACTGTAATAACATGATTTACACAATTAACACTTATTTTCAAATAAAAAACTAATAGTAATTAACAACTTATTATAAAGTAAATAAAATAAATGTACTCTCCACACTGTACCCCTATAACAATAGAACCCACACACAAAAAATATAAACAAGTACCCTAACTAACTATAAATTAATTAATTATTATTAATAATCAACTAATTTTCCATTAATTAAACATAAATTACGTCCCACTCTTTACCCCATAATCCCCACAACCCACATCTAAAATTAATTACACAAATTCCAGATTTAATTTTCAAGTAACTAATTAATTAAACATATATTACTTCCCACGCAATTTTCGGCCGCTATTTACCGTGAGGTCAAACCTCGTGGTAAATAGCGAAAACATAGAAACATGCTTTTAAAAGTATTTTTCTAAGGTGCATGTTACACACACATGTCCTTTGGACATGTGTGTGTGCAACACCTGTTGAAATGTGCATTTAAAGGATGCTACAGGGTGTCCTTTGGACACCCCTGGCACCCTTCAAATCGCTATCTTATTTGCGATTAGCAAATTGCTAATCGCAAATAAGGAATACTCCCCATTCATTCCTATGGGCTTTTTAGCCCATAGGAATGAATGGGGAGTTATTCCTTATTTGCGATTAGCAATTTGCTAATCGTAAATAAGGAATCTGTTGGAATCGCATTTAATTTTGCGATTCCTACATGAATCCCGTTTTGCGAGTCTGTAATAGCGATTCCTTATGAACCGCTATTTCAGACTCGCAAAACGGGTCTTTCATGAATCTGGCCATATATTTTTGCAAACAATATTAATCAATACTATATTTTTTAACCTATTTTTTGACCTTAAATATTACCTTAGATATTTCTTACTTTAAAATCGCTGTTGTTGAGCACGATTTTCTTGCTCTCAATATTTCTGAATCACGATATTTCCAACTCGATATTTGTGTAAGTCAACATTTCAAACTTGATATTCTGTCTCAACACCGGCTATAAAGCAGCTGCTTTTTCACATGAATGCGCTGCACTCAGGACAGTAAGAGTTTGCAGCTCCATGTGGTAAGAGCATTCACCATAATGCGGTGTTTTTTCCTGGATTGCACTGGGCACACCTTGTGAAAGGTCACCAGGTTCAATCCAGGAAAATGCGATTCTTCCATAATCTGGCCCCAGATAGCTGCATGCATTGGAAGTGACTCGGGTTTAGGATGTATGTATTGAGCAAGAAAATCCTCTTCTCCAACAATAGGCTCAGAAGTAGGACGATATAAATTATCTCTCAAGTGTTATAACAAATCGGAAAGCTCAGCCCCTTGAATAAAGCAGCCTCTTCTGTGGTCTTCATTCTCATCCCATCAGGGTCAACCACCTTTAATGAGGCACCTTTGCTTGCGGAGGGCCTTCTCTGGCCCTATATGCAGCTTCTATGGCCTGCTGAATCATGAACTGGTATGCAGCCACTGATGGGGACCCTGAGAATGGTCCTAGACCCTCATCGACGCCTCCTCCAAAGTGCCCGAAAAGCTGGAAAAACATAGGAAAAATTCCAAACAAAGCAAATATTTTAAACTGAGCTGAAAACAGCCTGTTTTCCTACGGTTTATAAGCAACTCCAGATCTTGCAAGATTACCCACTGACACTTTGACATGCCATGACAGATTGGGTTAAGAGCGTATGAAAATCCATCTTTAACACCATCGCTGCTAGTGATATTTTACTCCTGTGCTGGAATTCTCATAAGTCCATTATTCATGACGAGCTGGGCTCGTCATCAGCCTGGCAGGAGGCTACTTCATGACGAGCCCAGCTCGTCATGAGCCTGGAAGGGGTTAACACAAACCCTACAAGCTGCGTCGGCGTCGCCCTAAACAGTCTCGCACACACGACTCGAGAACCTGCTAAGGAAAGCCTCAGATGAGTGTAACATGGAGGGCCTGCCCCGCCTGCTTGAGCAAGGCATTAACGAGCCCAAACATAAATAGGAATACAAGCTGCTGAAGCAAGCTTTTATACAAATAATAAACAAAAACATAACTAAAGTAAAAAATATAAATAGAACTTACCTGCATCAGCTAGGCTCTCATGGCGCATAAATAAATGACAGGAAGTGACGGCAGTAATTCTCCCTTTTCTACTGTCTGCTGGGTAATGGGCAATGGGAGGATTTTCAGATCAGCTAGGGAACAGGTTCTGCAGGACAGAATTTAGTGGCAGTTGCTGTGGCATTTAAGTTGTGAGGTAGCACTTGAGAGGGCAGCACAGGGTAAAAATAATGCTAACCTGTATTCTCCAGCATTGGTGCTCTTCTGGCCTCTGATCCTTGACTCCCGGCATTTCACAGGGTCCCCTGTGTCAATCCAGATCATGCTTTCATTGGTATTACCCAGCATGAGAGCAGTGCCGTAGTGGTGTGAGAGCCCTAGCTAGATGCTCATTAAGAGACTACGATCCACTGCTTGTTCTCCACCTAGTGGTAAAGCATAGGTTGGGTGGAGAGATCTAAGTGCACATGACAGCTTGGCCAACCTTTGACCTGCCTTTGACAGGCAGCCAAATTGTCATGCGCATTTGAAGCAGTGACACCATTCCTCCTCCTTCATGCGGCTGTGTTGGCGTGTTGGAATGGAGAGCCCTGCCCTCTGCTCAGCTGCAGGAAGTCAGCGTGAAAAATAAAATTATAATAACCTTTGTTATTATCATTTTAATAAATTTTTTTCACTGCTCAAAAGTAGCGGAGCGACGTTCCTCCGCCTTAGTAGAGGAGCCGCCGCTGGATAAAATCTTGGAAGTAAGGGCTGGATCAGGGAAAATGGTAGAAGAGGTGATGTAGCCCTGTGGTCTCAATAACAAAACTGCACTCTGAAGTCTAAAGGTAACGACTGCCCTCCTCCCATCTGTACATTTCAATAGCTTTACGTCATGTGCGTGTGCTCCCGGAAGTTCTAGCTCAGACGCACTGCTGCTGGCTCAGGCAGATGGATACATTAACAAAATAAGCAAAGCTGTGTGAAAGACGCGCACTTTTTTGTAGAAACATTCAACTTCTGCCCGATCAAAACATGTACTCCTGGGGCCTTAATTATGAAGGCCTTGCGCCACCGGTGCGTCACTTTTAACATGGGAAAAAGTGACGCACCGGTGGCGCAAGGCCTTCATAAATAAGGCCCCTGGATACCAACGTAAAAGCGGTGCCAAAGGCCCTCTCCTGGTAGTGCTTCTTAAAGCTGCACTGCCAATCAAGCCAGACCAAAAAAACAGGGAATCATCTCTGCTCTGCTCAGAGCCAGCGTAAGTGTTTATAATTCTTCACTAAGAGTTCTAACTTGACTGGGGAAGAGCGCAGTGTAGAATTGATCCAGCCGTTGCTCTGCAACCTGTCGGAATCTCTTTCTAGAGCACATTCGAATTTATAATCATGTGTCCCGTGTTATTGCTGTAGGGCTCAACCAATCACGCTGATCGTGTAATTCTAAAATATAGAACTTATTTCGCTTCAAAAAATATGATAGATGCGTGATCTCTGCTCTATTGCACAGACTGCAGGAAATTGCTTCTATATCTAAAGAGTAGCATTAACTGTGGAATACTGAGAGTGCCAATCTGCTCCATGCCTGGTAACATCATATATCTTTAGACTTCTGGAAAACAGGAAAGTCGAGAGATCTCACGTTAATGGTTCAAGCTTGTTTTTAAATTGTCAGAAACTGAAAGAACTGATCCTGCCTGAAGGAGGCTGATGGATATATCCATTCACTGAGATGTCGTTTTCTGAAGGTCTTTAGAAAATAAAAAAATGGATTGATAGACAGAGCCATTCTTTCACAAGTAGGTAAAATGCAAGGGAACACGAAGAAAAGACATTCAAAGGTTCACAACACAATAAAACAAACCGGACTTGCGAAAAATGATTGATAGGTGTATGTGTCAATTTACTGGAGAGAATACTCAGCCTCCAGCAAAATGTCAGCCTAGGAAATCGTTCTTGTTTACAGGCTGATGAAGGAAAGTTCATGCTTTGACAATAGACAGAATTTAAGTTGGTAATCCAAAACTGTTCTGATGGAATGCCTAAAAAAAGCCCCTCTAGTATGGGATAATAAGCCATTGGAAAAGGCCGAATGCAAGTATCATGTGGTACAATGGAACAGACTACCACTGTTGATAGCTCTATATGTCTTGCAAATTGATTCAATTTTTAAAGTATAGGAGTCAAAGATATGAACTGTAGATCTTACACATTTCACATCAATAAACATCCATGCAAAAGTGCCATGAGAAACCACTGAGATCAAAATGAGTTTGATTCAGAAACTAATAGTAATTTTTCTCAGAACTTTACAACGGGTAAGCCTACAATTGCATTGTTTATACATGAGAATTAAGCGTTTATCACTGGAATTTAACTTGAAATTTAACTCTCTCTCTCTATTTCTCGCTGTGCAAAAAATAAGCACAGAACTCTGAAAAGTTCCCAAGTTTAGTTGGAGAGGAGATCCTGTATAGAGCACACTACAACACCAGTAACACGCTGAATTTACTCACCTCAAATGTGTGGTTTTCTACGAAATTTTCTAAACATAGGATAAGCACAGTGCCATTCATGGCAATATATAAAGGGACAAAATATTTTGCCATTTCTACAGCAAAGTCTTTCAGCATAGGATCAGCAATGTGTCATCTATGCCGAGCTGTAAAATGACAAAAGCCTTTTACCACTCCAGGCACAGTATTACAGCTTTGGACTAGTAAAATACCATCCAAACCAACCCGGAATGAAGAAAAGCAACCCCTGACAAGTGTTTCACTATCATTATAGCTCTTGAGAGGTTTTGCTTTGTCCAGACACATGGGAGGAACCAGAATAAGTCAAAACATTACCCTTCCAGGCATAGAACGCTACATAAATTATGCAAAAAAGGAAAGAACTTAGGCAAGTTTCCAAGTTTATGTGGAGAGGAGCTCCTGTATAGAGCACCCTGCAACACAAGCAACACTCTGAATTTCCTCAACTCAAATGGCTGCTATTATACACAAGTTTTTAAGCAGAGGACTAGCACATTGCCATCCACACTGAGATACAAAGGGACACCGTATTTTACAATTTCTACAGCAAAGTCTTCAAGCAGGGCCCACATTAGAATTTTTTATTTTTTTAAATCGGCACGGATCCAGCCGCGTAAAAAAAAGGAAGCGCGGTCTCCTGCGCTTCGTTAATATTTAGCCCCCGGCTGGGCCAAATCCCAGGGGCAATATTTTATTGTAATGGGGGGGCCCAAGGGGGCCACCCAGCCCCGGGGGCAGCCACCTCCTGAGGCTTTCTAAACATATTTACGGGGGGCTCACAGCCCGCCCAGCCCCGGGGACCGCCACCCCGGGGCTTTTGAGTTAAATGGGCGGGGGGGGGCTCAAAGGCGCCCCAAGCCCCAAGGGGTGGTGACCCCTCGGGGCTTATCTTAAATATTAGCGGGGGCTCATGGCCCCCCCACATCCCCAGGGATCGCCACCCCTGAGCTTGAATTTCTGTAAAAAAATAGAAAAACCTGTGTGTGGGGGCTTGAAGCCCCCACATGCCTCAGGCGCCGCCACCTCCCCGGGGCTCTCAATATTAAAATTGGGGGGTCCGTGATGGACCCTCAAGCTCCGGGATCCACCAGGTACAAATCCAGTAAGCAACACGGAGCTGTGTTGCAGAGTGTTGCAAAAAGGGGCATGGCCTCTGAACAACTCTCTGCAACGCAGCTCTCGGGTGCATACTGGAGGTACCTGGTGGGCTAGTTGGCCCCCAGGAACCCTCAGGATTGAAGAGGAATTAATTCCCCAACTTAAAACGCACCACAGGGCGTGTTTGCAGACATGTCATCTCAGGCCCTGTAGTGTAGTTCCTATTTTCCCAATAGGCCCTGCGCATTGGAATAACATAAAAAGTAGTATGAACGTAGAAGTGCAGATTTTCCAGGTCTCCACTGACTATGTTAAACTTAATTGGGTTTGTTACCAACTAGCTCAGAGGTCATTAGAAACTTTCTTGACTGAATAGGAAGTGATCAGCTTCCCTGGTACAGACAAGAAGGGATTCAGTTTTCCAACAACCGCATAAACATGACAACTTTGCTCCTTAGAATAAGAGTCAATCTCTAGAGTCGTGTGAAACAATAGACAGTTATTTTACTCAGTCAGTTTTGTGCAGATTACTTTCACTAAAGTGCAGAGAATAGAGAGACGGGCGTTTTCAATAAAAATGTATTATTTATTGAACAGTCTTTCTTCTCATGCAAGAGAAATGAATTGCCACAATTGCAAGGCTAGTTATTATAAAAAGTGCGTACAGTAAAATGAGTATTGCGAAATAATACTGTAAAAGCATTGATATGGTTTCTTAGCCATACAATGGTTTAAAATGAATACAATATATACAGTCATATATACATTTGACTAACGTACTCAACTGGTGCTTCTAACTACGCCTACCCCAGTGTACCTGACCTAAGCCTAATACTTGGGAGGGAGTAAGTAAGTAGCAGATTTTGTTAAGTTGGTTTTGCCAAGGTTTGCTTCAAGAATTCTCTCTAAGGGTTTAGTCAACACCATACCTCTGGAATAGAATGTTGGAGGTCTGGTATCTCCTTCCCAGACTCGATATCCCAGTTACTCACAAGATTAGGCTGGAAACGCCGGAGCTGGATTTCTCGGCAGGAGAAAAGGCAGCGTCTCTCTCAGCGCGTCGAGGAAGAGGAGGGGCAGCTTGCATCTGCTGGGCTCTGAAGGGGACAGCTGTTCTGCTCCTATGTGCACCACACCATCGCTATCACCGATGTCTTTGAGACAGCGTAGCAGCAGTAGTAACATCAGTGTTTGCTTAAGGCAAAGTTGGTAATATTTATACCTGAAAGGTGCCTGGTTTGACGTACGTTTTTGGACATAAGAAGTCAATAAAGATGTCACTAGGAAGTGATCGTCTCTCAGTGCTCATTAGAGTTCTATTACTAATCAAAACATAGCAAGCGGGGTTTTCCCAGGTTGCTGAGTTTTCTCTTGTTGAAGAACTCAGAGTGTAATCTAGGAATCTTAGATAGTGGCTTCTGCTGTGTCATTTGCTCTAATGATCTGCAGAGGAAGCTGCAGAGGAAGTGATTCTGAAATGTGGCTCTGTTCGTGTTAGGCCAGAGACGAGTTTCTGAAATATCACTCTTGATCGTTTATGCCATTATAGGGGAATAAATGGATTATAGCCGTATAGGGGCATAAGGCACAGTATTGATCAGGGTCCTAGATTAGAACGCGACAGCCCCACCCCCTTCCTTCACCATTGTGCAAACGCACCCCCTGGTAAGTTGTAAGTTGGGGAATTAATTTCCCTTCAATACTGAGGGTCCATGAGGGCCAAAAAGCCCACCATGTACCTCTAGTATGCACCAGGGAGCTGCGTTGCAGAGAAGTGTTCAGAGGCCTTGCCCCTTTTGACAATTCTCTGCAACGCAGCTCTGTGGCACTTACTGGAGGTACCTGGTGGGCTAGTTTGACCCTAGGGACTCTCAGGATTCAAGGGGACTTAATTTCCCAACTTAAAACGGCCACAGATCGCGTTTACACAGTGGTGAAGGGAAGGGACGGGGCCTGAGGTGACGTGTGCAAACACGCCCTGTGGTGTGTTTTAAGTTGGGGGAAAAATTCCCCTTCAATCCTGAGGACCCCTAGCAGCCAACTAGCCCACCAGGTGCTTCCAGTAAGTGTCACTGAGCTGCGTTGCAGAGAGGTGGTCCAGGCCGTGCCCCTTTTTACAACTCTCTACAACAGCGCTTACTGGAGGCACCAAGTGGGCAAGTTTGACCCTAGGGACTCTCAGGATTCAAGGGGACTTTATACCCCAATTTTAAACGGCCACAGGGTTTGCACACAAGTCAACTCAGGCCCCCCCTTCCTTCCCCAGTGTGCAAACGCGCCCAGAGGAAGTTTTAATTCCCCTGCCCTATTATGTATTAGGGTCTAACAGAGGAGGCCATGGTAATCACAAGGGTACCACAAAGCATAGTGTTCACTAGTGTATGTAGGGGCTTTTACTGTATTCTAAGTGTCTTTTAACATAGCACTGGCTCTAGGACTGGTTAGTTAGACTCAGTTACCACCAGTACCCATCTGAAAAAGTTGAGGGTGCAGGATGATTTTGCAACAAGGCTTCTTTCAGCTCCTCTGTTTGTTCTTGCTTTACGTTTTCCATCTTCATGCACATTTCTTCGTCTTTGAAGACTTTTGTTGCTTCTTTCTGCATTTCTATTTTTTGTCTGTGCGTTCTTTCTTCTTTCTTCACATGTCCTACCTCTGTAGGCATAGTTAGAGACTAGCATTTAAAAAACCTTTGAAATTCACTTAAAAAACATAGGTTACAGTCACATTAAACTTAGAAATTAGCATTTAAAAAACCTTTGAAATTCACTGAAAAAAACATAGGTATCAGGCACGTAATAGTTGGCAAATAGCATTAAAAAAAACTTAGAAATTCACAGAAAAAAACATACGTTTCAGGGGCGTTATATTTAGCTGGACATTTCACTCGTACAACACCATTGAAATTCCCCCGTTATAGTTAGTTCAGCTAACTATAACTTTCGCGCCCACAATACACTGCTGATGACATCACATATTACATCACTCATCACATGGTCAGTGACATCACTTATGACATCACTGATGACATCTCAAATGACATCATCGATGACATCACTGATTACATCATCCTTGTAATAGAGTGGCAGACCTCCACTCACCCTAATATAACCTTTGATAAACACATTCAAAAATAGAAACAAAAATTTTGCAAACAATGGACATACCAATACCAGTTACAACAAACTATTCAGTAATTCTAAGATCTACATACACATCCACTCATTCACCAACAGTCCTGTATAGTCACTCCTAGATGTGCTCACTCATCATAAGTACTCATACACCTATACATCCTGTTACACACCGCCACTCATCCAGAGTTACTTACACACATAGTCACTCACACTAATAAAGAATCAAACATCCATGTTCTTGCATATACAGTTATAAATATTTACAACAAGGGGTGGTGAGGGACAGAGTCTCTGAATTAAGCAGAAAGCTCTCACCCAGTCAAGAGATCAGGGCTAGATCCAACACCGGTTTTTAGCTCACTGCACCATCCCAGTTTCAGAACCTGGCTGTATGCAAATTAGTCTGTTCCTGTCCCAGTGCATGATGGGAACAGGGCAAACCAAACTACAAAAGCCAATTCTTACACTGGGAAGAAAACAAGCTCCCGGGGACCGGTTTCTGGCATTACAGCCGTCTTCGGCCCGGTTTGCTTGAATCCTGATGGTGCAATGAGCAAGGGTCTCACATCTGAGAATACCCTTCCACGCTTAGGGTGGACAAAAATATTTACAACAAGGGGTGGTGAGGGACAGAGTCTCTGAATTAAGCAGAAAGCTCTCACCCAGTCAAGAGATCAGGGCTAGATCCAACACCGTTTTTTAGCTCACTGCACCATCCCAGTTTCAGAACCTGGCTGTATGCAAATTAGTCTGTTCCTGTCCCAGTGCATGATGGGAACAGGGCAAACCAAACTACAAAAGCCAATTCTTACACTGGGAAGAAAACAAGCTCCCGGGGACCGGTTTCTGGCATTACAGCCGTCTTCGGCCCGGTTTGCTTGAATCCTGATGGTGCAATGAGCAAGGGTCTCACATCTGAGAATACCCTTCCACGCTTAGGGTGGACAAAAATATTTACAACAAGGGGTGGTGAGGGACAGAGTCTCTGAATTAAGCAGAAAGCTCTCACCCAGTCAAGAGATCAGGGCTAGATCCAACACCGTTTTTTAGCTCACTGCACCATCCCAGTTTCAGAACCTGGCTGTATGCAAATTAGTCTGTTCCTGTCCCAGTGCATGATGGGAACAGGGCAAACCAAACTACAAAAGCCAATTCTTACACTGGGAAGAAAACAAGCTCCCGGGGACCGGTTTCTGGCATTACAGCCGTCTTCGGCCCGGTTTGCTTGAATCCTGATGGTGCAATGAGCAAGGGTCTCACATCTGAGAATACCCTTCCACGCTTAGGGTGGACAAAAATATTTACAACAAGGGGTGGTGAGGGACAGAGTCTCTGAATTAAGCAGAAAGCTCTCACCCAGTCAAGAGATCAGGGCTAGATCCAACACCGTTTTTTAGCTCACTGCACCATCCCAGTTTCAGAACCTGGCTGTATGCAAATTAGTCTGTTCCTGTCCCAGTGCATGATGGGAACAGGGCAAACCAAACTACAAAAGCCAATTCTTACACTGGGAAGAAAACAAGCTCCCGGGGACCGGTTTCTGGCATTACAGCCGTCTTCGGCCCGGTTTGCTTGAATCCTGATGGTGCAATGAGCAAGGGTCTCACATCTGAGAATACCCTTCCACGCTTAGGGTGGACAAAAATATTTACAACAAGGGGTGGTGAGGGACAGAGTCTCTGAATTAAGCAGAAAGCTCTCACCCAGTCAAGAGATCAGGGCTAGATCCAACACCGTTTTTTAGCTCACTGCACCATCCCAGTTTCAGAACCTGGCTGTATGCAAATTAGTCTGTTCCTGTCCCAGTGCATGATGGGAACAGGGCAAACCAAACTACAAAAGCCAATTCTTACACTGGGAAGAAAACAAGCTCCCGGGGACCGGTTTCTGGCATTACAGCCGTCTTCGGCCCGGTTTGCTTGAATCCTGATGGTGCAATGAGCAAGGGT
The DNA here is from genome assembly GCF_964263255.1 of Lissotriton vulgaris. NCBI lineage: Eukaryota > Metazoa > Chordata > Amphibia > Caudata > Salamandridae > Lissotriton > Lissotriton vulgaris. The sequence goes on along the minus strand of NC_141689.1, from coordinate 2,069,279,044 downwards.
CTCACATCTGAGAATACCCTTCCACGCTTAGGGTGGACAAAAATATTTACAACAAGGGGTGGTGAGGGACAGAGTCTCTGAATTAAGCAGAAAGCTCTCACCCAGTCAAGAGATCAGGGCTAGATCCAACACCGTTTTTTAGCTCACTGCACCATCCCAGTTTCAGAACCTGGCTGTATGCAAATTAGTCTGTTCCTGTGTCAGTGCATGATGGGAACAGGGCAAACCAAACTACAAAAGCCAATTCTTACACTGGGAAGAAAACAAGCTCCCGGGGACCGGTTTCTGGCATTACAGCCGTCTTCGGCCCAGTTTGCTTGAATCCTGATGGTGCAATGAGCAAGGGTCTCACATCTGAGAATACCCTTCCACGCTTAGGGTGGACAAAAATATTTACAACAAGGGGTGGTGAGGGACAGAGTCTCTGAATTAAGCAGAAAGCTCTCACCCAGTCAAGAGATCAGGGCTAGATCCAACACCGTTTTTTAGCTCACTGCACCATCCCAGTTTCAGAACCTGGCTGTATGCAAATTAGTCTGTTCCTGTCCCAGTGCATGATGGGAACAGGGCAAACCAAACTACAAAAGCCAATTCTTACAATGGGTAGTTTAGTCTGCCCTGTTCCCATGATGCACTGGGCCAGGGACAGACTGATTTGCATATAGCCAGGTTCTGAGCTGGGATGGGGCAGTGAGATAAATAACGGTGATGGATCAAGCCCTGATCTTTGGACTGGGTAAGAGTGGTCTGCTCAATTCAGACACTCTGTTCATCACCACCCCCTTTTGTATACAGTTATAAACACACCACCAAACTTACTTCTACAGAAACTTTCACATACTTACTCTTTTGAACAATCATTCATAGAAACACATACTTATTCATACAGGAACTCTTCCAATCTCTCACTCTCACATATACTCACTTACATATACCATTACTCACATACACTAGTTTAAAATATATGTAGTTACTTAGAAAGATACTATAGAGGCAGTCATTCACTCACTAACACATCCATATAAACACTCATCCACCCATACAGTCCTGAACACATACTGTCTTCAACACATACAAACAGTGACTCACTCCTTCATGCATCTATACACTAAGTAATACCCCCACTGAACCCTACAGACACTCAGACACTCATACTGATACCCGAAAAACCAAGTAATAACCCATATAGACACTCATGTAGCTACTCACCAACCCATGCAGTCACTTATACACAAAGTGAGAGACTGATACCGATATTTACATATTTAAACATTACTCAACAACCCATGTATTCATTAAGACACACTTAATCAGTCCGTTATACAATCAATTTTATAAAACAAAATCATCCATTTAGACACTCATATACCCATTTATTCTTCCATTGACCTTGAGATATACATATATAAAACATATTTAATTTTCAGAAAAACACATATTCACTGGATGATGTCATTAGTGATGTCATTTGAGATGTCATCAGTGATGTCATGACTGATGTCACTGACCATGTCATGAGTGATGTAATATGTGATATCATCAGCAGTGCATTGTGGGCGCGCGAGTTATAGTTAGCTCAACTAACTATAACTGGCAAAAGTTCTCTGGTTTTATATGAGTCAAATGTTCAACTAACTATAAAGTCCCTGAAACCTATGATATTTTACTGAATATCTATGTTTTTTAAATGCTAATTCCTAACTATAACGTCTGTAAAACCTATAATTTTTTTTGTGAATTTCAAAGGTTTTTTAAATGTTGAGTTCATATTTTAATATTTATAAAACCTATATTTTTTCTAATGATTTTTAATATTTCGCAACTCTGCTATCCTTTTGTTTAACTTTAAAAAATATGTAATGTTTTATATCTTCCTCAAAACATATGTATAGCATTTTTTGGGGGGAGAAAACTACAGTCCTGTACCGGTAGTATACCAAGCTCGATCAGCACGTGAATCCTATCAACCACATATAAATAAAGCGTGGGCGTAAAATCCGTTTCGTTCTAGGAATTTGTGGATTTTTGGAAAATTTGCGGTCCGCGAATCGCGCGAATTTGCCAAAAAATCCACAAATTCGCAAGCTGCGAATTATTTTGCTTGGTCGCGCTTGAAAAATACAATATTGTGCGCGCGCGTTGACTTACCGTGATTCTGAGTCCGGCGAGTTGTTTTTCTCCCGGTTTGCGCGTGCTGCGCCATTTTGGATCTTGCTGCGTGATCCCGCGAGAGTTTTTTTAAAGCAATTACGTCATCGCGGCTCGCCATCTTGCACAACGAGAGTTTGACAACGCGAGTACGTCATAAGGGCCCGCGATCACGCATTGCGGGAGTAAACAATGCCGAACACGTAGATGCAGCGCGCAGCTGACTTCCGGCGGGAGATTTGAGCAGCTCGCTTTCCAGAAATTGCAAAAATTGCAATTCTGCACTAGAAATCCACCGCAGAAAGCATAAACCTTCTGAAAATGATGATTGTGGTCAGAATAACTCCTCAGATTGTCATTTAGCTGCACTTTCTGGTGCAAGGAGTCCATTTTTGTGGGGGGTGAGGAAGGAAGTGCCCCAGACTCTCCAACTTACTGTTCCTGTCCAGCAGGCTTCTCCCAGTGCTTTGTCCATGTCATGGTCACTTTTGATTTGGATCTGGAGCTGGAAGGACTACTTTTTGTGGCTGCTGCTGGATATTTGTATTTGAGGACTTTTTGGACCTTGGAGTTTGGATCACTTTTGGACTTGAGATTTTACAAGTAAGTTGGTGTTGATTGTTCGGGGCATTGCAGTTGCTGCAACTACAGTTTTAAAACTTTTTGCACAACTTAAAAAAAATATATATTGTGGGTAGCCACAGTATCCAGTAGGCCCAGGGCTAGTCATGGGTGCCTGATACAACTGGTTCTGTGATTTTTTTAAACTTAATTCTCATTTATGTCATGGAATTTTAGCTCACTGTTATATGTTGATTTTTTTTAAATTTTGGGGTGCCTGTAAAGCCTCACTAGCCAGTAGGCCCAGGGGTAGTGAGTGGTGCATGGACCAAGTCTTTCTGTGGGGTGTCTTTAATTTAGACATCATTGAGGGCATGGATGGCATTGTGGTAATTTTTGTGTGTTTTTCGACTTTTTGGGGTGTTGTTGGGGCCTGGCCATGTGGCTGGGCGTCATGGACCAAGTCTTTCTGTGGGGTGTCTTGAATTTAAACATCATTGAGGACATAGATGGCATTGGATTGTGGTGATTTGTGTGTGTTTTTTACTTTTTGGGGTGTTTTGGGGGCCTGGCCATGTGGGTGGGGGCCATTTTGAGGCCTGGTCCAGGAAGGGCCTGGCTATGTGGCTGGGGGTCAAGGGCCCATTTTGAAACCAGGCAGTGTGCTCAGGCCTGCACCCAGTTTGCCTTGCTTTCTTCCATTATGCCCAGGGGTACTCAGTGGTGCATGGACCAAGTCTTTCTGTGGGGTATCTTGAATTTAAACATCATTGAGGGCATGGATGGCATTGGATTGTGGTGATTGTTGTGTGTTTTTCGACTTTTTGGGGTGTTTAAATGATGTTCCTCTGGCTTCCACTGCTTTTAGGTGCACAAGAAAACCACCAGTGCCAGGAAGAGGTCCTGCAGCGGTGTGTGCAGCACAACGTCATGTGACATCACGTGTGGCCACAGACAAGACAACTCTGCAACTTGTGCAACTGCGGCCTGCTGTTCTGACATCTGAGGAAGATGGACCAAAAGAAAGGTGGCCGTAGTGCCTCAGCGAAAATAAGTTGCCAGTGCCACTGCCAGTAAGAAGGAGCAGAAGAAGCAAGTGGCACCACCTTCCAAGGAGACTGGTGTGCCCACTGACACCTTTCTTGGGAGAAAAAAAACTACGCCTGCAGCAGCGGTGTCTGCCGCTGGAAGCAGCACCTCCACTTCATTGGGCTCAGTGCCACCACGCCAAGTTAGGTCCAAGACCATGGGTGCTGCTGAGGCAGCCACTTTACTTTCTCAATCACCATTGACAAGTGATGTTGGCTCATCACAAGAAAGTACCATGCAATCAAGGCCGGGTGTAACTCAGCTGACGAGTGTTCAACAACCATAGCCACAAAGACAATCATAGGTGCAACTAGTACAAGCGCAAGTACATGGGCAAGGAGAGGTGCAAGTAGAGGCGCAAGGAGAGGCACAAGGAGAGGCGCAAGGAGAGGCGCAAGTTGAGGCGCATGAAGAGGTGCATGGAGAGGTGCAACTAGAGGATCATGGAGCGGCACAACTGCCTACAACGCTTCTTCCTCCAGAAGTAGGGGCACATCAGGAAATTGATATTCAAGCGTTATCATCCTAGGAAGCCACTCCTTCTGATGATGATCCATTGTCTTCAAGGTCCCCAGCAAGAAAAAGATCAAGGAGGGCTACTACTACTCCTACAAGTTCTTCTTCAAGTCCCCTTCATTCTTATGATCTTGATTGGAACACAGCAATGCAGTCTGAGAGTGAGTCACGCCATGAGCTGACAAAGGTAGCTATACTTAAAAGGAAGGTTTCCGCAAAGCTTTGACTTATGGGTGATGACGACGAACAAGAAGTGGTGTCATCTGCTGCTGATGAACAGTCTGAACCAGTCATCAGAGCAGGCATGCAGCAGACAGACATTTTCACCCTATCCCGAATGGCTGCTGAGCGGGATGTGGGCAGCGTGGCACTGGTACCACCACCAACACAGGTAACTACAACATCAACACGACCTACAGCTTCCATATTTTTTAGTCAGAATGGCCGGCAGGGACCTCCATCCAGCTCGACCTCAAGTAGTGGTACTGTAAGGGAACAACAGAAACAAATTCAGCCACGCCCATCCTCCACTTCATCTGGCATTGAAAGTCAAAGTAGCACCTCCTCCACCAGCAGACATCACCAGTCCCCAGTTTGGGACTTCTTTACTGTTAGCGAAAAGGCGGAAAACATGGTTGTTTGTTCGATTTGTAAAGTATTAGTTAGTCGGGGTAAGCTTGGTACTATGGTACCGGAGGCCAGAGAGGTCATCTCAAAAAACACCACACTATCCAGTGGGATGCGCACCTAAGGAACATCCGGGAAGCCCAAAGTAGAACTGATCCAAATGTATCCATTGACATTGCATCTGATGCTGAGGAGGGGCTGTTTGTGCAGGGGGATAGTCAAGAACCGACCGACATTTTTTCTGGTCACCCAGTACCCCTGGCGGCAGCACTGCAGTGGTTGCGCCCACACCCTCTACCCCTGCAACATGTATAAGGCACTCTAAGGGTTTAGGAGAGACACCAATGCGAAAAAGTACATCACTGGGCCTAACTGGTTTGAAAAAGTCATCATCATCATCACGTAAAATGGTCCAGCCTACCATTAGCAGAATGTTTTGGTCGGAGGCGCCATTTGAACGTAACCACCCAACGGTACGTCTGTGTAACGCAAAGCTGGCTAAAATGCTAGCGCTGGACCTTCTCCCTTTTTCTTTTGTGGAAGAGGTGGGTTTTCTAGAATTTGTGGCAACAGTCTGCCCTAAATGGAAGGCTCCTAGACGGTCCTATTTTGCCAGAGTTGCGGTTCCAGCACCACGTCAAGATTTGCTGGAGGTGATTGGGGCAGCTTTGCAGAAGAGTGCTGTTCACACTATCCACTTGACAACAGACATGTGGACCAGTTGCCAAGACCTTTATTACATGTGCATAACTGGACAATAAGTCTCTTTTACAGGGGTTAGAAACAAGACAAATGCAGATGCTGCCCCAGACACAGTTTTTCAAGCAACTCGGAAACATGCAACATTAGCCATGTTTGCCATGGAGAAAACTCATACTGTATCTAACCTTTTGGACGAGTTTGATAGGAAGGTCTCTGAATGGCTGCATCCAAGAAATGGCATAGTTGGTTATGTTTCCATGGATAATGGCAGTAATATAGTTAAGGCCATGCAGCAAGGTGACTATTTCAGTGTGCCGTGTTTGGCGCACAGTATTAACATCGTGGTGCAAGATTTCTTGAAAAATGAAAACACAGTCAGCAAGTTACTGACCACCTGCCGAAGAATCTGCACACATTTCAGCCATTCTTTTAAGGCCCGGAAGCAGCTTAGGAGCATTCAACATGAACGTAGACTGCCAGTCAAAGGACTCATCCAGGAGGTGGCAACACGTTGGAACTCAACCTTTTACATGCTTGAACGTCTGTTTGAGCAGTGCATGGTAATCAATGAGTATGTCTTTCAACGGAGTTCTACTATGAAAGACATGAGGTTAGAGTTGGAGGAATGGAAGCTAGTTGCAAGCCTGACAGACATGCTTCGTCCTTTTGAGGTCCTCACGCGTGAAGTCAGCAGGGAAGACTGTTCTTTGGGCAAAGCTATCCCATTGTTGGACTTGCTAGATCGCCAACTGAAGGCGGTGTCTTCAACGTTCAGAGATGATGCTGAAAAGCAAGACGCATACCAGTTGGCGGAGAGGTTATTAGGCCGCCTAGTTGACAATGAAAGGCTTAAAAACATACATACAGAACAACATTATATTTGTGCCACTATTCTGGATCCACGGTACAAAAAGGCAGTGGCCAGCAAAGCATTCATTCCTTTTGATGAAGCAGATGTTTCAAAGTACAAACATTGGCTAGCTGTGTCAGCCACTCGGTTCCAAAAAGCTCGGCAGAATAATCAAGGAGCCGGCAGAAGTCCAACTGAATCAGCAGGCGATCCGGTGTCAAGTTCAACTTCTGAATCTGTGGCCGAAGGGAGTCACTTTCCCTCACAGTCGTTAACGACACCAGCAGCAACTGTATCATCATCCTCACCTGTACCAGGCCCAGCCATAATATTGTCGGAAGCGGATTGGCTAACTCATCAAGGGTTTGCTCGTTCCAGTGCTGCAAAGGCCACAGATGGTACGCAAAGTGGGGCAACCGTGGAGAACCTTGAGTCGATGGTGCAGGCCTATCTGGATGACCCAACAGAGGTCTTTGTTAATCAGAACTCATTGCTGTATTGGTATAGGAAAAGGCCTCTATGGTCACTGATCACCAACCTGGCTCTAAATTATTTTTCTTGCCCACTCGCAAGTGTGTCTTCTGAACGTGTTTTCAGTGCTGCTGGTGCCATTGTAACTTCAAAAAGGACCCGCCTCTCGCCCAAAAACGTGGAGAGGTTAACACTGATCAAGATGATTGAGCACTTCATACCACCAGATTACAAAATACGTGAATGCACCCAGGAAGAAGAGGACACCGACTTAGGTGACGGAAGTTCTTCTCTGTTAGCTAACCTACTCCCATCTCAATTCATAGAGTTTGAGGACAAGCTCTACCTCCCTGACACCGAGGCCTGAAAATGACTTCCTTTTTTTTGTCCTTATTCACTTTTATTCCTGTGTGTCTTTCTTTGTTTTGCAACTTTTACCACAACAAAACTCTCACAACAAGTCCATCAGCAGCACTGTCTTCATCTTATTTTCCTTATTGATTTGAAGGTGCCGCAGTCTGCATTTCTGAGTTTCACAAGTTCACAACTCAATCATGCTCCTCTATCCTCCTCCTCCAGACTCCACCTATCCATTTCCCTCAAGGCAGATGGATGGATTATGAATAATTAAGTGGGCGGTGTGTTCAAACAAGCTGTGGTGAAAGTACATAATTCTAGGAACATTAAAGAGGGCGTACTCACAAGTGAGAGAGGCACACAGAGGAAAATACAGGCGTACAGAAAGGGAAACTCAAGTCCGCCCCTACTTATTGTCACAAACTTGGGAACCTGTGGGCCACCTCTGATTATTGTATGCAACGTGTTAACTGGTACATAACACCCATTAGATGTCTATATGGAGTGTGGTTGAGGGGTAATTAGGGCACCCCCTGCATGCCAGAACAATATACCCGAGATGCTTGTACTGCTTTATTGTGGTTGGGGATGGGGTTTACACACATTCATGAAGACCACCCTGCCTATAATAATTCTACAGAGCTGGCAACCAGAGAAACTGAACCTTGGATAGCAAGCATGAAAAAGAGGCTCCCTAGCTCCATCTCCAATACAAGTCTTGTTGTTGGTGAATATTTCCTATATTGCCTTGTGTGAAATGGCCTGCCTGAACTGGCTACCCTCTGAGGATTTTTTGCATGAAACGGCCTGCCTGAACTGCCTTCCCTCTGAGGATTTATAGTCACAGATTGCCTCTTTGGAGTTTGTTCTTCTGCATTTATCCCACACATGTGACTGCTTAGTTTGCCCTATTACAACATAGTTGGAGATGACTCAGAGTGACTGTCCAGTGATGTGTCTGAGAACTGACGGTGCAAAATAGCAGATCGCGAATGGAGCCACCAATTTCTTGTCCTCTTCCTCGGTCCGTTGGACTTCATCCTGCCGACCCTCAGACATTGCTCCTCGGCTGGACAGCCTTATCTCTTTCCCTCCCCAGGCCCTTGCCTCTCCTATCACCTATATCATCTCCCTTTCTTCTCTCTCTCTACCCCCTCGGATGTCTTATTTCTCTGTTCACTCGGTTAAAAAGTAATATACAATCATTTTTAGCCTAATAATTGTGAAAATAGAACCCTGAGTGAATTTACTACTTTCCATAGTTACAACTCTAACCACTAGTATATGTAGTAGTTCTTTGTACTTAATATCACTATTTTGTGATGCTGAGCTTTCCCGTTTGCATCTCTCTCCTGAGTGACTCTACTTTTTCATTTCCTTTTCTGCTTTCCGTATCTCTTCCTTGTGGGGCTATTCAACTTGCTGGCACCCTCCCTTTGTCCTCTATGACCCTTGCCTTTCGTGGATCCTGTCTTTTTCTGGATCACTAATTTACTCTGTTATTGAATGTGTTATCTTTCTGTAATTAATGCAATTTTCTTTTGCTGTTTGTTCCCCCTCTGTTGATCTGCCTGCTCCAACCCGCGTCCTAGCCCCCTGTCCCTTGCTACCCTTTGACGAAGCACTCCTTCTCCCCTTGTTGGGGAAAGATCTAATATTCTTACTCTGGAGTCCTAGAGACCCCTCTAAGACAGACAACTGTGTAAAAGGAGCCTCACACAGCGGAGATGTGGGAATTATATCACTTTCTCTGGGATCACAGTTTACCAGACCTTGGACGAGGTTTTCACCTGTTTACCGGTTTGTTCCTCCCCCTCCATCCCCCTCTTTCATGCTCTCTCTCACCCTCCCCTACTGCTTTCCCTCTTTCATTCTTTGTCTACTTCCTCTGCTCCTCTACTCTCTCCCCTTAATCTCTCCCCTTGCCTGCTACGCTGCCTAGCCCCCTGTCCCTTGTGCCCTTTAACTAAGCACTCCTTCTCCCCTTGTTGGGGAAACATCCAATTACTTATACTCTGGAGTCTCAGTGATCCGTCTGAGAGAGTCCACAGCGCCAAGGGAGCCACTCACAGTTGAGGTATAGTATGGCGCCCCTAGCCAAAGCACTCCCTCTCCCCTGTTTGGGGAAGGATCCAATAGGTAGGCCTTGGAGTCTCAGAGGCCCCTCTGAGAGAGTCCTCTGCGTAAAGGGAGCCTCTCGCAACGGAGTTGGGGGAATGATACCGCTTCCCCTGGGATCACAGCTTACTGGACTTCGGATGCAGCTATTACTCGTCTACCGGTTTGTACCCCTGTCAACCTCTCGCTCTTCGATCATGCTGTGTCTCTCACCCTTCCCCTCCTCTCTCCCTCTTTCATTCGCTGTCTACTTCCCCTGCTCCTACCCCCTCACCCCATAATCTCTCCCCTTGCCTGCTTTTACTCTTACGCATATGTCCTTATTGTTTGTCTCGACCTAACATGTAACTATGTAGCTATGCTCTAATAACTGTGTCACCTTTGTAACAATGTAACCTGCAACTATGGTCTGATACTGATGTAAAGCGCTCCGATACCTCCAGGTCTAGCCAGAGCTATATAAAACCTTTCAAATAAAAAATAAATAAACAAATAAAATTGAGGTGGTCAGCTGAGGGTGGGGCTCTCCAACGTCGTTCAATTACTCAGAGAGAGCCTCCGTCTTCATTTAGCCTCCCATCATTCCAAGGTTTTGAGTCTTTTGTGAAGTTCTTTTCAATTGAATTGGGCTATTTTGTCTAGTAAGTTGTTCATGGAGTGAAAGTAGTGATTGGTCAGCCCCAGGACATTGGCTAGGTCTTCCGGGGGACATAGAAGGTTTGAATTGGCTGATGTTATAAGGTTAGAGCAGGCGTTTTTCAGGTTTCTTTTCCAGATCTTAGTTCTCAGGGGTTGTGTTGGGAGTAGTTTAACTGCTTCCAAGACTTGGAATGTAATGATGTGATGGTCAGACCAGTCTCAGGAAAGGATCAAGTCGAGCTGTGTGGAGTCCATTTTAGAAATTACTAGCTCAAAATTTGCGCCTTTGTCGTGTGTAGGGCTGTTACATATTTGGTTAAGGTCAAGGTCGGCGAGGAAAGATTTGAGGCTGTTTACCCTGGGTCGTTCTGGTCATCCCAGTGAAGGTTAAAGTCCCCTAGGAATATTTGCCTATTTTATTGGCTGTCATTTGAAGATTGAATATCCATGAAGTGTTCTATGAATGTGAGGTTATCTCCAGGAGGGTGGTAGAAAGTGTGTAAACTATATAATTGTTTGTTATTACTGGCAATGTTTAAGCAGAGGTATTCACATGAGGATAAAGCCTGGGCAATGGAGTTGGTCACTGTTAGGCTGATCTGATGTATGCAGGCTATCCCACCTCCCGGCCTGTCCGTTCTGTCTAGTCTGGTGATGTCATAGTTAGGGGAAAGCAAGATGTCCATGATGGGAGTAGACACTTCATTTAACCAAGTTTCCATCAGGATCAGAATGTCTGGTTCATTAGTGAGTAGTAGGTCAGCTATATCGGCTGCATGTCTAGATGCGGATCTGCAGTTTAGGAGAATACAATTTAGCCATGGCTTGTTGGATACTGTGGTGGGTTCGATTGTGAGGGGGATTCTAGTGAGGTTATTTTCAACTATGCCTCTGGGATTGTGTCTGGTGGCTCAGTATGTGTTAACAGGGATAGATTGTATTCTGGAGTCTGTATGTGAGATAACTGGAAGCCCAGCTTTATGTGGAGGTTGGGGTAGCTCGTAAGAGCGAACGAGGGCCCCTAATTCTATAGCAGAAAGAGGGTTTATCATCCTGATAAGGCAGGTTAAGGCATTAGGAAGCAGAACTGTGCTCCAACGTGGAGACCCCTGAACCTGGGAGCTTGCAAATAGATGTTGGGTACGACTAGAGTTCTTGGAGTGTGTGAAAGATCTCTATTCCTGTTTAATGTGAGTGAGCTTTGGTTGTTGTAGGGTTCGAATGTCAGTTTTGACTTGCTGAAGGGCTGATAATATATGGTCAAGTCTGGGGTCAGCCGTGAGAGTGTCCTTGTTGGAAGGATGGACTGAGGGAGTAGGCGGAGTAGTAGCATCTTTAGTGTCATTTGAGGTGGAGTCGTGGTCAAAGAGCTCTTTCTGTGTGTGTGTATGTCAATGGAGGGGGGAGTGAGGAAGCCAGAGGGGGAGGAGACTGAGAGATGGCTAAGCCAGGATCAATGGGTGTATAGGTGGGGCTGACAGGCTGATGGGAGGTGCTGGGAGTAATGTTGAGGGGGGAGGGTGCTGGACTCAAGTGCAGGGTGAGGGGGCAAAGAGTCGACTATGCCAGGATCAGTGGGGGTATAGGTGGGGCTGACGGGCTGAAGGGTGGTCCTGGGAGTAATGGTGGGGGGTGGGTGGAGAGGGTGAGAAGGTAGTGCAGGGTGAGGGGACTGAGAGAAGGCTATGCCAGGATCATTGGGGTATTGGTGGGGCTGACGGGTTGATGGGAGGTGCTGGGAGTAAAGGTGAGGGGGAGGGTGGGAGAGGTAGTGCAGGGTGAGGGTGGATAGTGAGTGTATTGGTAGTGTTAAGTAGTGAGGGGGTTATTAGGTGGAATGAGTTGTTAGGTGGGGTGTCGTTGAGGTCTAGAGTTTGTGTCGGAGCAGATGGGGACAGCTGGGAGTCCTGAATTACTACGGGATCAAGATGGGAGTTAAAAATTTCAGAACAATTGTATGGAGAGGAGGGGTGTTTTAGAGTGACTCTCTCCTTGATGAGTGGAAATATGTGATCTATCATATTAATGTTGCGGTCTGTTGATTGGATGAGGATGATTTCATTATGATAGATATTGACGGTGGCTGCTGCATTGAAGAATAGGGAGGGTAGGATAGATAGTGTGAATCCGTGCGCTATTTTCTTCATGGGAGAGACCTTAAATAGAGCGAGATAGGCTTTTCGCCATTGAGATCTTCTTTTAGTATAGAAGATGATGTCATTCTTGATGAGCCCTTTGTTCATTGAGAAATATGGGTCAGAGATTGGAGTTTCAGGATGAGATTTTAATAAGTTGTGTTTGAAGCCTTTACCTGCTTTTTTTGAGAGGTTTGAGAGGTAAGTGATGGAGTAAGTGAAGTTACTGGTGCGCTCCATAGTGTAGGTAACACTTGATTAGCGGGGGATAGACAGATGGGAAGATGTATTTGCAAAGTGCAGCCCTTTAGGGGGAAAGAGTAATAAAGTTGTGAGTGAAGTCAGTCCAAGATGACTGCTCTGTTAGCTGACTAGAAGAGTGCTAGCAAGGAAGTCCTCTATCTATTTCAGTTTAAGGACCTCATGGGAGCAGTCCTTTTTCTTTGTTACCCTATTGCTCTATTGCGGCCATTTTGTGTGATCTGTAGAGGCAGCAACGTTTTTCCCCTATCCTGGAATTCAGGTTCTTGGGAGGGATTCCTAGATTATAGCCATCTGGTTGAGATGGATCTGCTTGCCTTCGGTCAGGAGTAGAGCAGGTGGCCCTTAGAATGAACTTGGCAATGTGGCAAGCGTGTGATCAGGGAGTGGAGAAAGAGGGTAAAGCCCGGGATGCTATGCAGAGCCCAGCCAAAGAGGTAAGGGCTGGGGGTCCCACCTGGGCCCCTCAAACACACTCAGGCTGAGTATATGCCAAGTGGCAAGTATAACGATATGAAAGTAAGCTTTATTATGAGTCCGCTGCGTCTCAGTATGTTCTAGTCTCGTTCTGCAATACCGATGGGTGGGGGTGAGCTCAGACTATGCCTGCTGAGCTACTTAGACTGTACCACATTATAGGAGGCTCATTGTCTTTTGGCCTCTGATCAGAACTGGCATCCCTCCCTCCGCTGTCGAGAGGAGGTCTTGGGGCCGTTCTGATATCACTCCAAAGTCTATGAATCTCGTGCTGAAGAAATACGGGGGAGTGGGAGGGGTGGGAGGGGTTCGGGGTAGGGCGCTAGACTGGGCGGTCACTGGTACCTTGGTGCTGCCTTTGTGGGCTTTGGACTCCACGGTGACATCTCTTGCCTGTTGCGCTCCTCCGCTCCAGCCGGGAAGGCATTCCGAGGCTCTGTATGCTCCGCTCCAGTGCCGGCACCCAGAGAACAGCTCTGGACTCCACGAAGAACTCTCTCGACAGCCATGCTCCTCCGCTCCAGCCGGGAGGGTGTTCCGACCTCCCGAGTGCCTCGTTGCCAGCAGCTGAGTCAGCTCCGTTTGTAGGGCTCCCCACACAATGGTGTGGAGGGGGCGTCCTGGATTCACGAATGCTCCAGAGCCTGCAGACGACTCCCTCGCATCGGATGGGCCCTCAACAACCAGCGCTCTGTGATGGCATTCCGGTGGGGACCGTCCGCATCAGCTACAACAGCGTTGTCCCTGGGCACCGATCTCTGTCGCCGATCCAGACAAAGACACACTCATATCTCCGGACCCTGCAGACTGCCCTGTTGAAGCAGCGGTAAGTCACAAAAATGTTCCTGATATTCTTGCATTAATTCCTCTTTCCTCAAGGTCGATGGGGTGTCTGATGGAGCTAAAAACAGGGATATTTAGACAGAGTGATCCCCAAGCTAGCGGATCTCTCCTAGTGAACTCCTTTCCCGTCGGCCATTTTGGTGGCAGCAAGATCAACTACAACAGTAAACATTGGATCACACACAGAGATTCAATATTAAAAGAATTAATAATTTGTGCTGCAGTAAGGTAGGGACAGTAGATGTGAAATAATACAGAAAAAATTATATCGTAAAAGTACCACAACTTGTGGTATACTGAGACACAATCAAAAGATCTGAAATAATACAAAAAAAAGACTATATCATTAATTCTCCATCAGTTCTAGTGCACTCACATTGCCACATCAAAAGCATTCAGCATGTGCACAGCCAGCAATGATGCGTGCTGCGGGCGGGCCGTACTAGGAGCTATATTTGTTGTCAATAGCGACTCGATCTGAATTGTGAACACTGCTGTCTGCAGTGTAAGCCAGACAGAGCGGTCAGCAAAGGCCCATAGCCACATTGCAGCACGCGAAGCTTCAAAAAAGCATGTGCGGAGCCAGCCATGATGCGTATGAGTGGTGCAGACAGAGAGCACTACAGCAATGTCTTTTCCTACAGGACTGCATCATCTACAATACCGGCTCAATCTCAATTGTGAACACTGCTGTCTGCAGTGTAGACCAGAGAGAGCGGTCAGCAAGGGCCCACAGTCATGTGGCATTTACTTGAACTCCACAGTTTGCAGTACGCGAAGCAACAAAAAAGCATGAGCGGAGCCAGCAATGATGCGTATCAGTAGAGCAGGCAGACTGCACAGCAGCAATGTCTTTTCCTACAGGACAACCTCATCTACAATACTGACTCAATCTGAATTGTGAACACTGCAGTCTGCAGTGTAAATTGAAGGCAGTACTCACACAGACATTCAGGAATACTTTTTCTCACTTCCTCTTTACAAAATACAACAACATAAATTACAGAAAACTCCACAATAAATAAATCAAAACAATTCAAATGGCGATTTCTGCTGTCCACAGTGTAGACTAGTCAGTGTTCCTTTGGACTTGCAAGATGAATTTTGATATTGTAGTAAACCTATAAGTCATCTAAACAAAATTCTTCAAGCAAGTATACTAAAAGGATATTGTGTATATTTCAATAGACATTCTAGTTACTTGAATACTGGATTCTGTAATTAAACAATTACCACTCGATCTAAATTGTGAGTCCTGCTGACTGCAGTGTAGGCCAGAGGTACTATTCATTAACACCTCACAGCCACGTACCGTTGAATTCGAAAGCACGGAGTTGGTTGCATCAGATCAGAGGGGGTACACAGAATTAATCACATACTTTAACTTCTGACATCATCAATCATAGAATCAAGACCCCGTTTCACTGTTCGTACCTGATGTACCGCTGTGTACTCCACCGACTGGTGTCAACCAAGTACAATAATCATGTGCAACAGTTACCTGCTCAAGCACAGAGTCTGATGCACCTGAGTGAGGTAGTGTGGCTCACTGGTTAGAGGCGGCAGACCCGAGAGCAGAGGACGGCCCGGGACCAGGGTTCGATTCCCGGCGCGGCAGGTTTCTGGACCAGGGTCAGCGGACTCGATAATTCTCTCGCCTCAGTGCCCACTCTGATCAGCGATCACACTCGGCAACTCTGGGCATTAGCTTGCCTAATCCTCACTAACGGCCCCACCAGACCGCCGGGGATGCCTGGTCTCACCCTGGAGATACCCATTAAGGGACCATCTCTCAGGGAAGCCAGGAAGGGTTTTGCAGCGGTCGAAGCGCCTTGGGACCCTACGGGTAAGTAGTGCGCTATATAAATGCCTATACATACATACCTCTATGGAGGGAGTTCTATGAAAACCAATCAACAAGTAATATCGGACATCTTCCATTGTGGGATCAAGACACCATTCCACTGTTGGGACCTAGGGTAGCTTGCACGTGGTCGAAGGGAGTACCTTCATCTCCACTCTCAGATGAAGTTCTAACATCATCCATTGTAGGATCAAGACACCGTTCCACTGTTGGGACCTACAGTTGGTTGCAACTGGTCAGAGGGGGTACACAGAAAATATCACAGACTTTAACTTCTAACATCCTCAATCATAGAATCAAGACCCTGTTTCACTGTTCGGACCTGCTGTACGGCGGTGTAGTCCACCGACTGGTGTCAACCAAGCACAATAATCATGTGCAACAGTTAGCCACGCAAGCACAGAGTGTGATGCACCTCAATGGAGAAAGTTCTGTGAAAAGCAAGCAGCAGGTAATATCGGACATCATCCATTGTGGGATCAAGACACCGTTCCACTGTTGAGACCTAGAGTTGGTTGCACCTGGTCGAAGGGTGTACCTTCATCTCCACTTGCAGATGCAGTTCTAACATCGTCCATTATGCGATCAAGACACCGTTCCACTGTTGGTACCTGTTGGACTACTGTGTTAGTAGTATACTGAGCACTCCACGGTGCTGGACCTCAGGCTGGGCGCTGTGTGCCTGTGTCGCGGTAGCCAGCGTTGATCTCAGGAACCTTCCGACCTTGGCCCAGGAGCTTCCGCCGGCACATGGTGGGCCCTCTTTCACATAATGCGTAAGCGAAAGGTGAATTGTGCGGCATATGTGGGTCGCAGCGGCCATGATGGTTTCTGGATACCAGCAGGCTGAGAGCATCATTCACGCAGCCACCTTCTCTCACTGGGTCAACCTCATGGCAGTGTAAGCTGTGCAAACCTGGCAGACACATTTGCCATTCCTGACCAAGACCACACCCACATTTATTCATACCCCTACACTAGCCTTGCGTACACGGAGCCAGCCCACTATCCTAAAGATTTGGATTGGAGGAGGCACGTACAAGCGATCTTTTCGTAATCTTCCCTACTCACTGTACTATCATGGTTGCATCTACTTTCTACCTCATTCAATAGACCATAAGTGTATGTTCACATGTACACGTCTGTGGTCTGCATACTCAAGTCTGTCCGGCACATCCCCTCAACTCTTTGCATTGTATACTTTTATAATGGAGAATCACTTCCCACCTTTGCACATACTTTGCTCCCATCTCTCCCCGCATTCTGTTTGGTTTGTATACATGGCCTTCTCACACTCTTTCAAACTGTTTTGGTATAATACCAGACTTCATTTATTCGATCTTCAATGGAATAATAGGAACAGTGCCCATAATTCTCGCTCTCTTTGCGGCCATCCTACTATTATTTTTGCTTGTAAAAAATGGCTGCGCTCCCTGTACTAACAACCATGTCTGACAGAATGCGCCTCTAACCGAAGCTACATTAATACTGTCAAAAAATGGAAAAACTTTTCCGCTGCCTGCCTCTATCTTTTATCGGAGCCAGCTACAACATGATATTTATTTACACGTATGCAAACTGCGTCCAGCCATCTTTTTATTGCAAAACTTGCCCATTTGACTGGCGAATGGATCTACGCCTTGCCAACATCCCAACAACTGCTCCCGATATCCAGCAGGTAATGGAGTATCTTGAAAACCATGAACTTGATTGTTCAGGCAGTGAAGCAATATCAGATGCAACGCAAAAAGGTATCGTGGCGGAATGGGATTCCTGCGCAGCAGCGAAAGATCTCCTGCAACGGGTGACCTTTGAAAACAACGCAGATTGCCTGCCAATTAAAATTGCCACTCCAACATTCGAGGAACATTACTGTCCCTTCAAGGATATTAATTGGATTGCTTCGCTTTTCTCACACAATGGCAACAGTGACCTCTTGGAACATTACGTATCTCAAGCTGATGAAAACTTATGGACTGCAGTCTCCAAGACTTGTAAGAAATTCACGTTATTCTTGGATTGATTTTTTCTAACTTTTTTGACTTTTTCCTTTACATTTTTTTAATACACTTAAATTGAATTATTTTCATATAATAACTTTCTAAGTATGCTCACGCATTTGAACTCTGTTTTCAATATTGCCCCTTACGTCTCCAGTCTAACCAGGGATCGGTGATGTATGGCCTATGCAAATACGCTATTTACTTGCTAAATTAGCCTAAACCTGACATCCATTTTGAAACCATGTCTATTCTCGGGGCATACATCTCTCTGCCTGCCTGTTATCCACAAAGCCATTTCACACAAATTTACTCAACCTAAGCCTGTGCTCACAAGCTGGCGATCAAGATCAAAAAACACAACATTGTTTAGGAACTGGTTGGCACAGAGTGGTAATCTTATCCTACCTTTATTTTCGTTGTACAATTTAGTCATTCATGTCTAATAGCTATTGTTCATGTCACATGAAACTGTAACATGTAATATGGAATTCACTGACGCAGGAGATTCGGTTTGAATGCAGTAGAAGCGGTTGGAGTTTGCCACAGCTTGATGCCTTAGCTCTCTGCACAAGATTTTTTTTAAAGAGCTGAAGATAGTAATGTACGGTCTGACCAGAAGGGTACCGAATGTGCTTCTCAAAAGCACAATGTTTGTATGCCTCCTCAAAGTTCCAATGTGGGTAGAACTATTACCAATTCTGACACGCACCAGGTAGAATCCTCCTGACTGTTCCGCTGTTGATAATTTTGTGTTACAAAAAAGCAATACCTAAAAAGTGTGATGATTACATTTAGCAAAATCCGTTTTTTCTTTGTTTTCTTAAAGGATACATGTGGTAATCATATGCTACCTTTATTTTCCTTATAGAATTTCGAGTCATTCAACTCTAATCGGTATTGTTGAAGTCACATGGAACTATAGCATGTCATTTGGAATTCACTGATACAGGAGCTTACGTTTGAATCCAGGAGACCAGTTAGAGTTGCCTCAGCTGGATGCCTTATCTATTGCACCAGTGGGTACATTTATGGCACTTAAATAAAGACACTTTTTATATAACTTTCAAACTCCATCGCTTTATTACACACACCAACTTTCTTACACACACATGATTTCACCATTTGTCTTCTGTGGCATTGCAACATTCTGCATTATATTCTTCATGATTATTTCTTTATTCCTGCTTGCTAAAACACTGCAATCGAGTCTGCAGACCGGTGGGGTGAGTAGTTTGCTTGCTTCCGACTCCCTGTATAGTATAAATGCATACTAACACCACTTACACAGGCATGGTACTGCGGCCAGTGTCCTACAGCGCCCACAGCACATCACTTTACAGCAATGAGCGCACAACTTAGACTCACAGTTTCATCCCCTAGTCTTCAGAGCGGTACCATTGAGTAGTTTGCCTCCGACTCCCGCTATAGTCTAAATGCATACTAACACCACCTGCACAGCGATGCTACAGTGGCCAATATGCTACAGCACCCAGAGCATATCAGTGTACAGCAATCAGCTCACAGTTTAGGTGCACAGTTTCATCCCTGAGTTTACCAGTACCTCACCACAGCACCTTCTCACTCTGGGCAAAACACCACTGTCACACCGGTAAGGGTAAATACTTTGCTTCACACTCCCTCTATAGCACACCCTAACCACCCTACAGAGCTCACAGTGCTCCTACCCTCCTCTTTCCTACTTTTTTTGGCCTTTTTTCCTCTTACTCGCTTCAACAGAATCACAAAATGGCGGCCAACACTTCCTAGTTGCAACCGCTCGCACCGCTCACAGCCAATAAGCAGCAAGCTTGTGCTCGTAACGCCTCAGCCAATCAGATGGCAGAATTCCCAAATATCAATATCTGTAAATGTTTATATTTCTCCAAAACTACTAAACGAATTTACACCAAATAAACAAAAGTGTGATTTCTAGACCAAGACTCTTCTCTTATTAATATAGAAAAATGGCGTAACGGTGTCATGACAAGAGTAGCATGCAACTGTTTACTAGCAAAGTACACCTGTAGAGCCGTATTCGGGCACACATGTTTTGTAACCATGCTTCTGCTATGCACCTCAGCTACATGTTCTCTTTTACAATGTTGATCCGTATATATGTAGGATACCTCGGACGTCCTCAGACTGTTACAAATTTAAAAAATGCAAGAATTTTTTTTTTTTTTGAAATTTAAACTTTATTGTTTAGTTAATTAAAACCATAACAATTTGATGAATGTCACACATAGTTATAAAATTTATAAATTTGTCGCTTAAAAAAATGTACCAATGTTAAAAAAAATTCAAAGCATTAATTGTTCATATTGTTTTTATACGTTTCTCAAATGCCTGCAAGAACTTCACCAGCTTGCAGTGTATTCTTGGAGCAGTAGTATCCAGGCTTCCAATAATGGCTGATCTACATGTTCGTAGTTTCATGGACCGATAACATTCCTTTAGGTGTGACCTTTCCTTGGATAGCATCTTACAGTGACAAATTATGTGTATTAGATCCTCTTTAGGGCTACCACACAGTCGACAAGAAACGTCGTCAAGCAGTTTCCAGGCAGGTTTATTTGCTCATGTGGGAAAGTCCCCAAGTCTCAACGCCATCAGCTTTTTCTTAATAAAAATAGAATAAGTTGTTTCCAGGTATTTTGCAGCTGTCAATGTCTTATAGCCATTTATCACAGCCCATGAATGCGAACGATGGGAGAATATTTCTTTGTCCAAGATTAACGAATGAAGTTTGGCCACTTTATTTAGGGTCTGTTTTAGGACAACAAATGACAGAATATTATAATGCAATAAAGATATTTAAACTCTACCAGGGGGTCAGGGTAACTCTACACTGCCCCTTTCTACTGCATTTCATTATTATCTTTGCTGCCGGGCACCATTCCCCGATATCTAAAATGTCAGCCACAACTTTGTACTTAGGTTGCGGCCAGCCTATCATGGTATTACTGTTGGTGCGTTGATTCGCAAAGCACCACAATTGACCCACTGAGGATTTGCTTTCCTAGATATACAAATCTATTTTTCCTGTAATATCTCAAAAACTACTGAACAGATTTACATCAGATCACAAAATGTATGCTTTCTAGACCAAGATCTAGCTTTTTGCCAAATTTGATGGCATTCCGTTCAGCAGTTTGGGCTGAAGTTGTGTCTAAAATCTCTATTGAAATTAATATTAGAAAAGCACTCCCCCCCCCCCCCAATTTTTCCCACCCCAATTGATGATTCACCCCAAAACTTTACTTGGACAACTACGCAAAGTGGGGCACTTTTTTTGAAAAATGTTATGAAGATTCGTCAAACGGCACCAAGTTAGAAGCATGTCAAAAAACTATTTTCCTCAGGAAACTAGGACCCAATCATAACTCCCTACTAACCATATATGTATATCAATCAAGAAACAAATCTGTCCACATTGTTTTAATCACAATGTGAATGTATATACCAAATATATAATTTATCTCAAAGGGTAAGCATGGTTTTCGCAGTGCCCCGAATATAGTGGAGAGACAAGGGAGGGGGGAGTGATCCTGTGAGGAAAAAGTGGAGGGAAGGAGGAAACAAAATTCTCAAGTGACAGTTAAATCAGTAAATATACATCATTTGTCCATACTACACAGTGTGTGTAGAGATGGGGACCACAAGGTTCAAATTGTTATTTCCACACAACAGCATACTCCACAAAGTTCAAATAATGAAAGCATTAGGGCGTGGAGTTGATAATACGAATAGTTGTCGACGTTTCGACCCTCTAGTGTGCAGGTAGAGTTGCTATCCTTGCTGTGGGGTCTTCATCAGGACAGGGGTGGGGACACACCACGAAGTGGTATATAATGGACCGTGGTACAGTCTAACGGCGCGGTCCGAATGAGTCGTCAATGCTGGCAATGCACAAAGTGGTATCGGGACGACCCCAATTCAATTTGGTATCACGGTCCGAGGTACCGTCAATTCTAGCGGAACAAAAAGACGCGATCAACATACGATCATGTGGCGGTCTGGTCAAGTCAGACGGGTGCTTAGTAGTTATTCGATCTAGGAATGAATCACGTCCCGCAACGATCTATCTATCTATCTATCTATCTATCTATCTATCTATCTATCTATCTATCTATCTATCCATCCATTCACTGAAAAAAACATAGGTTACAGTTAGCTGAACATTTCACTTGTACAAAACCATTGAAATTCCTCTGTTATAGTTAGTTTTGCTAACTATAACTTGCGCGACAGCAATCCACTGCTGATGATGTCACATATTACGTCATTCATGACATGGTCAGTGACATCACTGATGACATCTCAAATGACATCACTAACTCATTGGAGATACGAGGCGAGCCCTTAGCAAACCGGTTGCTAACATGCAATAATGAATTTTAGTGTTACCTAGTAAATAGGGCAATATAATTTTCACCGCATTTTTGCCTTTTTTTAAAAAATTGCAGCGAAATGCCACTTGTTAATATGCCCTCAAGCTTGCTATGACACAGCGGGAACCTCAACTCCCGCCCTGCCATAGCAAACAGCAGTGTCCCTGGGGTAGACACCCCGAGACACAGCAGGAGCTGCTCCTGAGGGGTGGTGTTCCCCAAGGCTTTCGACTGCTCCAGAATGAAGACCACGCTGCCCCCATCCCAAAATATAAAAAGCCCCGGAGGATGGTAATCCCCGGGGCTTAGACCGACCTTTGAGCTCCCTCACCCAGTTATTTTGTAGCACCAAGGAATGACTGTCCCGGGCTACAGGGCCCCTCTGGACCACCATCAAATGTGATATTTTATACCCCGGGATTTGACCATCCCAGGTAGCTAATTTTGAAACAAGCACAGGAGCCCACGCTTTGTTTTTTTTATGGCAGATCCATGCACCCAGTGCAGATTTTTCTGTTTAAAAAAAATAAAATAAAAATTGGGGGAGCCCTAGAGATCCCTGCGGGACACCCTGAGCAGGTCTAGAGGGTCAAAATATTTCCTACCTGCCCCCTTTATACATTTTGAACACTTGTTCCACTAATTTCTAGACCCTCGCTTCTACTGAGGCACATAATGGTTGCCAACACTTCCTGGTTTCGAATGTTGACAACCACTTGACAGCCAATTGGCATTCAGCATGTGATCGGGACGGTGCACTGAGTGTGCGCACAAGATATGTGCATCCACAAAGGCGATAGATATATGTGTACTTTTACTTGTAATTTTCTCAGAAACTACTGAATGTATTTACACCATTTCAGCAAAAGGCACGAGTCTGAACTGAGGACTACCTCTTTGCCAAATTTGGTATAATTCCATTCAACTGAATGGTTCCTATGGAAAATTGCATGGCGAAAACATGTTTTGCGACCCCCCTTTTTTCTCTGCCCCCTCTTCAAATGCAATATTTTAGACCACGGTATTGGTCCTTCCCAGGTAGCTAATTTGTAAACAAGCACAGGAGTCTGCACCCAGCGCACATTTCTCAGGTTAAATTTTTTTTCTTTTTTTTTCCAGCCCTAGGTCTAGCAGGTCTAGAGGGTAAAAATATTTTTTTACCTGCCCCCATTTGAGATGTCACCAGTGATGTCACTGACCATGACATGAATGATGTAATATGTGACATCATCACCAGTGGATTGCGGGTGCAAGGGTTACAGTAAGTCCAATTAACTCTAACGGAGGAATTTCAATGGTTTTGTATGAGTGAAATGTCCAGCTAATTATATGACACCCCTGAAACCTATGGTTTTTTCAGTGAATTTCTAAGGTTTTTTAAATGATAATTCCTAACTATAACCTGCCTGAAACCTATGGATTTTTCAGTGAATTTCAAAGGTTTTTTAAATGATAATTCCTAACTATAACTTGCCTGAAACCTATGTTTTTTTCAGTGAATTTCAAAGGTTTTTGAAATGATAATTCCTAATTGTAATGTTCATTAAGAATATCTGTTTTTTTCTATCTTTTTTAATTATCATCCCGTTCTCAACCTAGTAAAAACTGCAAATATTACCACTCTTCAATTGATTCCTTCACTACAAACCAGAACCACAACTAACGTTAATAATATGCAAACTAGGCGTTCCCGTAGAAAAAAAACCCTAAATAACACCACTTCCCCATACTTTCAACAACAAATCAAATCTACAATGCTACCTAAAAAAAGAGGCGATAGTTTGATTTACCACCAACAAATTAATATCAACATTTAACTAGTGTAAGGACGTTGACTATGTACTGCGTGAATTACATCCAACTCACATCCATATTTAAAGATGAATATGTGATAGAAGTACTAATTATGCACTTCCAACACACAACAAAGTCACACCTAGCGCCACCACCACTACAGCCATCCCTCCTGACCCCTCCCTCTCCGCTACCTCAGAAGCAGCGCAAAACAGGACAACAGACCTTCCCAAAATAATATATCCCCTGAACAGCAGACTAGCTCAATGTACAGAGATGTGGCAACTAACTGTGTATAAGGGAGGAAACACCAACATCAACAATAATGTGCATAATGCCAAGACTACCGGTGAAATGCTATACACAACTCACTATACAAACCAAAAACCTTTTTGTGTGTAGATATACTATTGATACGTGTAGTGTACTGCACAGTGGATGCATCCATATTATCCCAGACTCTGGAGAATATCTCGGTCATGTAGCTGTGTTGTCCCCCCCCCCACCTTGAAGCAGAAGCGGAGTCGGCCGGTCCAACGTACGCAACTCCAGCGTAAGAGTATAAATAATTAGGCTACGCCTTGGGCGTGGTTCACTTCTGCAAAGAAAAAAGACTGCCACAGCGAAGGTCCTCACTCTGCCACGTGGCTGCCGCCATGACCACGTCCCTTCTGGTTACAAGCCCATTGTGAACTCTGCGCCACAGCACTGCAGACTTATGTCAGTATCGACTACTGCCTTCGATCTACAATGCGGACAGCAGGGTTCACAACTTGAATTCAGCTTTGGATCTACACTACGGACAGCATTGCAGTTAGCCTTGATTTATGTAAGGCGAAGACAATTGTACTCTATGTCCTCAGATTTTGTTAATGTGACAAAAAGCATTCCTCGATGTCTGTGTCAACTACTGCCTTCGATCTATACTGCGGACAGCAGTGTTCACAACTTGAATTAAGCTTTGCTTCTACACTATGGACAGTAGGGAATTCAACCTTGATTTATTATATGCAGAGACAATTGGACTGTATGTGTTCAGATTTTGTTAAAATAAGTGACAAAAATTATTAGTCGATATCTGTGCTGACTACTGCCTTCAATCTACAGTGCGGACAGCAGGGTTCACTACATGAAGTCAACCTTGGATCTACACTACGGACAGCATTGAATCAAGCCTTGATTTATTTAAGACAGAGATAATTGTACTCTATGTCCTCAGATTCTTTTTAAGGATACAACAAAAAGTATGTCTTGATGTCTGTGCTAACTACTGCCTTCATCAACAGTGAGGACAGCAAGGTTCACAACTTGAATTCAGCTTTGGATCTACACTACGGACAGCATTTAATTTAGCCTTGATTTATTTAAGGCAGAGACAATTGTACTCTATGTCCTCAGATTTTGTTAAAGGATGCGACAAAAAACATTCCTCAATGTCTGTACTGAGTACTGCCTTCGATCTACATTGTAACAGCTCACTATTCACATGGAATGGCGATTGCACATGACGCATTCCAGTAAGAAAGAGACATTGCACCAGTGCGACCCACCCAAACCACAATGAGTTCTTTAGGTACTACTAACTCATTGCACCAAAAGTCATCTCCCCGTGGCCTTATTACGGTAGAATTCACTAGGCCAAAAACATTGGTCCCGGTGTGGCCTGCCCGGACCATACATAATCGCAGGTCACGTACACACTCAGTGAACCATAATTCATCGCCACATGGCCGTATTCTGGCAGAATTCAACAGACAAAAGGCATTGATCCGAATGCAGTCCCCCTGGACCACGCATTATCGCAGGGTATGTACAAGCTCAGCACCAAAGATACTACTAACTCAGTGCACAATAAATCATAGCAAAGAAGAGTGAACAGTTTTATGTCAGCAATAAGGCATACTATCACTTTAAAATGGATATCATGCAGAATTCAATTGATACAAGACATTACTCCAATTACTGTGCCTCCCTCCCCCAACCACGCATCATTGCAGGGTACGTACACTCTATGCGCCAAAGGTACTACTAACTCAGTGCACCAAAAATCATCGCCACATGGCCTTACTAAGGCATAATTCACAACACAAAAAACATTACTATCAGTATTGCCTGCCCGGACCATGCATCATCGCAGGCTCCACAGAACCTTGCTGTTTCAGGTGTTACTAACTCAGTGCACCACTTATCATCGCTGGCTGCACAGAGGCTAAATTACCAATACTGTGCAGCTCTACTCAACCCCATGTGGCTGTGGGCTCTTGCTAACTGCTGCTTCCTGTCTGCACTGCGGTCATCAGAGCTCACAATTTCATAGAGAGTTGATTCATTATTTGCAGAGTGCAGTACCAAACAAAGTATAACGTTCCGCAAACCTACAAAATATCCCTTTAGTAGCCTTCCTTCAAAGACTTCTTTTATATCAGTTTTATGTTTAGTTGAATAACAAAATTCACCCTGCAAGTGCACAGGCACACTCAATGGCAGTTTACACTGTGGACACCACAGGTCACAATTTGAACTATAATGTCCCTGAAACATACATATTTCGACAATGTATTCCATATATGTTTCATCTTTTATTTCAATCGTGATTACAGATGATGCAGTCCAGTAGGCAACAGACAATGCTTCCAGTGCAGACAAGCTGAGCACCAGAGGTACCACTAACTCAGTGCACCATAAATAATCGCCACGTGCCCTTATTAAGGCAAAATTCAGTAATCAAAAGACATTCTTACCAGTCCGGTCTGCCTGAACCACGCATCATTGCAGGCTCCAGACAAACCGACCCTACCTTAGTGCACCACAACTCATGAACCCTTTACGATAGAATCTTCTGTGTATTATTTCACATATAGTGCTCCTACCTTTGTACAGCAGAAGTCATAAACCATTTCTGATTGAATATCTGTGTATGATATCATGATTACTATTCTACTTGTTACCAACAGCAACTTAAAAAAATGGAGATGAGCACATGTGCCCATACCCACTTCAACTATCTATCCGTGTCTGTGTATTTTTAACGTTTGTAAAATGCTGCTCCTGCGCCCAACTATATTATATTGTGCTGTAAACAGCGCATGCAACCATCTTACCTCTTCCAGTAATATTATATAACTTTCTCTCGCTCATTCTACAAATACAAACGTACAAACTGGATCATTACAATACTGCAAACAAAGTGTATAGTAAATTTATAAGTGTGTGCTATTGCTCAATTTTAATCTTTTTAGCATATTTATATAGCGCAAAGTCGACCCAAAACGATATCAGCAATTTCCATGAGCACCGCATTTACAGTACATTTTCAGACATGCGTAGATTACGTCATTTTGCTACAATAACAGGATGTGGATGCGACTCCGAGCCTCGACCACTGATTTCCAGCTTCAAGTTCGACAGTATACCAGAATGACCACATATGTTATGATATGATATGAAAAAGACATTTGTACAGCGCACGTTCACCAGCGGTTTCTTGGCGCTTTTGGACAGACAGAAAGCAGACTGCGGAAGGGACAATATATTCAAAAGCTTGCAAAAACAACCACGTCTTCAGGGCTCTCCTAAATAAATGGTAGGTGGGCATGAGACGGAAATCAGGTGGGAGGGAGTTCCAGAGATGCGGGGCCTGGAAGCAAATCTCAATCTCCCAAGCCTTTTCCGCCTGAAAGGACACGAGGATAGCATGTTAAGGCCGGCCGAGCGGAGAACTCGGGAAGGAATGTATCGGGGGAGAAGGGAAGCAATGAAGGATGGGCCGTGTTTGGCAAAGGCCAGGTAAGTAATGCAGCCCACCTTAAAAAGACTGCGCTGGACTACAGGAAGCCAGTGCAGGCTCCTTAAAAGGGGTTTGACGGAACTGGTCTTTGGCTGCCGAAAGACCAGTCTGGCTGCTTGATTTTGAACAGGTTGCAGTTGATGGGACTGATAAAGAGGGATGCCCACGTATAGCAAATTAGCATTATCAATGCGGGAAACCACTAGTCCCAGCGTAGCACGGACCAAAGCATCATGGGTAAGAAATCTGCTGATCTTTCTGATGCGGCGTAGATGGTAAAAATAGACCGACATCACAGATTTAATTTTATGTTTCATGGACAGGTCCTTGCTAATGGTAAATCCCAGGCTCTTGACCGATCTCACTGGACAGGGGGCACAGCCCAGAGTGTGCGGCCAAAAGCTTGAGTTCCATGGGTTGGCCGTGGGTCCAGTGAGCACTATCTCGGTCTTATCTGGATTCAGCTTAAGCTGGCTGGCATTCATCCAGCAGCTGATGGTCATCATTGTCGACTGCAAGTTTTCAATGGAGGCAGGGGAGGAATCGATATTAAAGATAAGCTGGAGGTCATCCGCATAATTGAAGATGACCACTGGTTTCTCCCTTAGCATAGAAATCAAAGGAAGGATGTAGAGATTAAATAACAAGGGGGAGAGGGCAGAACCTTGTGGTACCCCACAAGTGAGGTCCTTCTCTTCAGACATAAAAGGGCCGAGCGGAACCGCTTGCTTTCTGTCTTGCAGAAATGACGCAAGCCACCTGAGCGGGGTGCCCATGATGCCGGCGTTCTCGACCCGCTGAATAAAGATGGAGTGATCGACGGTGTCGAACGCAGCCGACAAGTCAAGGAGCACTAGGGCCTGGGAGATGTTTTGGTCCGCCCCCTTTCAGAGTTCATCATGGACTCGATGGAATGCTGGGGTCTGAATCCTGGCTGGTGCTGGTCCAGGAACCAAGAGCTTTCTATGAAGGAGCCAAGGCAGCTGGAGACATGGGCCTCTAGTAATTTACCTAGGAAGGGGAGCAGGGAAATTGGTGGAAAATTGCTCAAGGTCGCCGGGTCTGCACCAGGGTTCTAAAGGATGGGTGCTACTATGGCGGATTTAAATGGGCTCGGGACCTCACCCAGTTCAAGGGAGTTGTTAAGCAGGGAAAGGGGCACATCAGGAAGGCTAAGGAAGATCTCGCGAGCAATGTGGGCAGGGCAACTGTCGGAGGGAGAGCCTGAGCTAACTCTACAGAGGAGTGTGGGAAACGTCTCTTTTGTGATCAGGGGGAACATCAGGAGTGAGAGGGAGTTAATAGGAGAGCGACCAATGTCAACTCCCAAATCGGGTTTAGGAATGGTTGCTTTGATTAGAGCTATCTTCTCAACAATATAATTGTTGCGAGAATCACAAAGAGGTTGAGAGGAGGGGGAAGTTATCGTAATCCTATCAGGTTTGACGAGTTTATCTACTATGGTGAAAATCTCCCTTGATTTGTTGGAGGAGTTGGGAATTTTTTGCGAAAAGTACGTAGTTTTGGCCGCATTGATTGCTGATTTATATTCTCTCAGGGCAGTCAGGAAGACTGTCTTCTTAAGAGATCAGTAGTCAACTCTCCACTTGCGCTCAGCTTGCCGAAGGGCCAGCTTCATATCCAATAAGTCCAGCACTAGGCATCATGGGGGCGCTTAATCCTGATCCTCTTTAGTGGGGCAAAGTAATCACAAGCTTCTGCCAGCCAGGCATGAATATTGTCCGCCTGAGCATGGACAGACAAGGGGAGGCCATCCACCCCAAAAGGTGAGGGGGTCGTCATGGTTAACGAAAGGCAGAGCGAGGGATGATCCACCCGACCCCAATTGCGGACCAGTGGGGGATTATAAGGGCAGGCTTTCACAGTTGGGATTATGGGCAGAATAAAAGAGATAAAGAAATGATCCAACCAGGCGCATGGAAAGATCTGTACGCTTACAACGTCCTGATTTAAGGACCACAGTTGGTCGAGGGAGTGGCCCTTAACATGAGTAGGAGCGTGGATATGCGGAAGAAAAATAAGTCCTATTAGTAAGTCAGTAAACTCCCTGGAGGAGGCACTTTCATGCTGGGCGTTAGGCCAGTAAATAAAGTCGCCTATTATGAGGATACTGGTGTGATTTATTGCCAGCTCAGCCACCACACTTCCAAACTGATGGGGGAAGCCCGGCGACTGACTGGGAGGGTGATAGAAGAAGGCGAAAGTAAGAGGGCAAATATCTGACTCAAGTTTAAAGATCACATAATCTGCTGACGGAATAGGAAGTATGGTAAGAGACTTTGATTTATGGGAGTGGGGAATAATGGTGGCAACCCCCCCCCAATTTTCCCCTGAGCGCGATTAGCTTGGAGAATGTAATAGCCGTCAGGGACAGCAGCCAAGATATCAGGGGTGGACTATAATGTGAGCCAGGTTTTGGACAGCAGGAGGATATCTGGTTTTACATAAGCATGGGTGAAATTTGCGAATTTGCGTTCCGTGAATTTGCGGATTTCCCCGTGACATCACAAAACAATCTGCGAATTCAAGAATTTTCCTGCGAAATCGCTGATCTTTTTGCGATCTGCCCTGGAGTACTTTCTACTGGCTTGGGTAAATGTATAGTGCTTTTACTACACTACAGCTGCGTAAAGGGCCAGAAGATTTGTCTCCAGTGACCATGTGTGCCTGTAACACAGGCACAGGCACACATGGTCACTGGAAACACATCTTCTGGCCCTTTACGCAGCTACAGTGTAGTAAAAGCACTATTGGAGAGATTTACAAGCCGCTTGCGCCACTTTTGTCCTACAGTTGCGTCACTTTTGTGATACAGCGGCAGCACAAAATATGCACCATGGTGCTGGGTATTAACAACGTGACGCATCTGAGAGATGCGTCACGTTGTAAAGCCCTGCGCCATCAGGAGGCGTTCTGGCGCAGGGGAGGGCGTTCCTGCGCAGGAACGCCTCCTAAAAGTGGCTGAGTGAAATCTACAAGATATCACTCAGTCAGTTTTAGGCCAATGCTGCGTCAAAACACTACGCCTGCTTGAAGCAGGCGCAAGGCTTGACGCAGCATTGAGGAGATAGGGCCCCCAGAGCATTGCTGGAGCTGTGTCGCGCTTGCGACGCAGCTCCAGCAAAGCGCTGCTTTTACTGCACAGATGCGTCACGCATCTGTGCCATTTTTGCCACATGGTGCGCCGCATTGTAAATGCAGTGGACCATGGGTGGCGGAGCTGCGGCCCACAATAACTGGCGCATCCCTGGGGATGCACCAGTTATTGTAAATCTGCCCCTATAAATTTAGCCAACGAGGGAGCACTTACTGATTAGACAGTAGAAAGTACTCCAGTTGAGTAGAGGTATTGCACAAAATGGTGGTGTCTTCGTGGACAAACACGCAAGGCGGGATTCATTCTGCCCCCTGTTAGATTGGTTTTTTGTGCCCTTCTGCCCTCTGTTAGACTCGTTATTCCCTCGGTTTTGTGCCCTTCTGCCCTCTGTTAGACTCCTTTTTTCCTTGTTTTTCTGCCCTTCTGCCCCCTGTTAGACTAGTTTTTTGTGCCCTTCTGCCCTCTGTTAGACTCATTTTTCCCTTGTTTTTCTGCCCTTCTGCCCTCTGTTAGATTCGTTTTTGTGCCCTTCTGCCCTCTGTTATTCCCTTGTTTTTCTGCCCTCTGTTAGACTCGTTTTTTGTGTACTTTCTACTGGCTAATCCAGTAAGTGCTCCCTAATTGGGTAAATGTATAGTGCTTTTACTACATTGCAGCTGCGTAAAGGGCCAGAAGATTTGTCTCCAGTGACCATGTGTGCCTGTAGCACAGGCACAGGTACACATGGTCACTGGAGACACATCTTCTGGCTCTTTACGCAGCTACAGTGTAGTAAAAGCACTATGGGGCAGATTTACAAGCCGTTTGCGTCACTTTTGCGCCGCAGTTGCGTCACTTTTGTGATGCAGCGGCAGCAAAAAAGATGAGCCATGGTGCTGAGTGTTAACAACGTGACGCATCTCAGAGATGCGTCACGTTGTAAAGCCCTGCGCCATCAGGAGGCGTTCCGGCGCAGGGGAGGGCGTCCCTGCGCAGGAACACCTCCTAAAAGTGGCTGAGTGAAATCTACAAGATTTCACTCAGTCAGTTTTAGGCCACTGCCGCGTCAAAACCCTGCGCCTGCTTGAAGCAGGCGCAAGACTTGATGCAGCATTGGAGAGATAGGACCCCCAGAGCATTGCTGGAGCTGCGTCGCGCTTGCGACGCAGCTCCAGCAATGCGCTGCTTTTACGGCACAGATGCGTCACGCATCTGTGCCATTTTTGCCACATGGTGCACCGCATTGTAAATACGGCGGACCATGGGTGGCGGAGCTGCCGCCCACAATAACTGGCGCATCCCTGGGGAAGCACCTGTTATTGTAAATCTGCCCCAATACATTTAGCCAACGCTGGTGCACTTACTGATTAGACAGTAGAAAGTACTCAAGTTGAGTAGAGGTATTGCACAAAATGGTGGCATCTTCGTGGACAAACACGCAGGGCGGGATTCATTCTGCCCCCTGTTAGACTCATTTTTTGTGCCCTTCTGCCCTCTGTTAGACTCGGTTTTCCCTTGGTTTTGTGCCCTTCTGCCTTCTACTAGACTCGTTTTTCCCTTGTTTTTATGCCCTCCTGCCTCCTGTTAGACTCGTTTTTTGTGCCCTTCTGCCCTCTGTTTGACTCATTTTTCCCTTGTTTTTCTGCCCTTCTGCCCTCTGTTAGACTGGTTTTTGTGCCCTTCTGCCCTCTGTTATTCCCTTGTTTTTCTGCCCTTCTGCCCTCTGTTAGACTCGTTTTTTGTGCCCTTCTGCCCTCTGTTAGACTCGTTTTTGTGCCTTTCTGGCCCCTGTTAGACTCGTTTTTTGTGCCCTTCTGCCCTCTGTTAGACTCGTTTTCCCTTGTTTTTCTGCCCTTCTGTCCTCTGTTAGACTGGTTTTTTGTGCCCTTCTGCCCTCTGTTAGACTCGTTTTTCCCATGTTTTTCTGCCCTTTGTTAGACTGCTTTTTGTGCCTTTCTGCCCTCTGCATCACCACATCATCACTCAGCGCTACACCAGCATCACTCAGAACCACCACATTATCACTCAGAACCACCACATTATCACTCAGCAACACCACAGCACCACTCAGCACGACAACACCATCACTCAGCACCACCACATTATCACTCAGCACCACCACAGCACCACTCAGCACCACCACAGCATCACTCATCACCACTACAGCATCACTCAGCACCACCACAGCACCTCTCAGCACCACCATCGCATCACTCAGCACCACCACAGCACCACTCAGCACCACCACAACACCACTCAGCACCACCACAGCATCACTCAGCGCCACCACAGCATCACTCAGCGCCACCACATTATCACTCAGCACCACCACAGCACAATTCAGCACCCCACAGCATCACTCAGCACTGACACAGCATCACTCAGCACCACCCCAGCACCACTCAGCATCACCACAGCACCACTCAGCGCCACCACAGCATCACTCAGCACCAACACAGCATCACTCAGCACCACCACATTATCACTCAGCACCACCACAGCATCACTCAGCAGCAGCATAGCATCACTCAGCACCACCACAGCACCACTCAGCACCACCCCAGCATTACTCAGCTCCATCCCAGTATCACTCAGCACCACCACAGCACCACTCAGCATCACCACAGCACCACTCAGCATCACCACAGCACCACTCAGCACCACCACAGCACCACTCAGCGCCGCCCCTGCATCAATTTGCACAACCATTCAACAACAACTGGTTCAAATATGTTCTCTCAATATTTCAAGCTTTATTACAAATGTCACAAAAAGATGTTAATATTTAACTTCTGTTCTTGGATTTTCGTCACAATAAAATACACTGAACATAATCTTCACAAAAGTATTTACAAAAGTTTAAGCTATTGCCATTATAAATTAAAATCACTTTTATTTAAGTATTAATTTAAAAAAAAATTAAAAGCCATTGTAATTTGTAAAATCAATACATCTAAGTCACGTATATACAAAACATGTTGCAGTACAAATGCTATAGGTGTCACATTTGCGAAAGTTATAACTATTGGCATTGTAAATGTATTAATGTAGCTATTTTCAAAACCAACACATAAATAAAAAAATTGTTATTTACAAGACCAATAGCTCAAACTTTCCTAATGCGAGACCTATTGCATTGCAAATGCTTGTTTTTATATCTGTCAGTGCTTCCTGTTGAGGTTTAATTTTCGTGACAGGCGCCTCATTGCCTACTTGTAACTATTCTCTGACCCTGCTTCAAGGGTCAGAGCAGGGTCAGAGGATAGTTGCAAGTAGGCAACGAGGCGCCAGGAAGCACTTACAGGCTTACAGCAGCAGGTGCCAAAATTGAAGTTAATTTCTTTGTAACCCTTTTGTAAAAGGTTACAAAAAATTTGCTTCAACTTTTGCACCTGCTGCTGTAACCCTGTAAGTGCTTGGCTGAAAATTCGTCCCGCTGTTTCACGGATTTTACTGCGATTTTGCGAGATTCGCAGATCGCAAAATTGTGGAAAATCCGCAAATTCCGCGAGCAGAACGAATTTTCAGCCCATGCTTAGTTTTACATTGTCTAGAAAGTAGAAAATCCCCACTTGGTGTTTGACCAGCGAGCGGGTATTTAAATACCAGATAGACAAGCAATCCTGCTTGGTGACTAAGCTGTCAGCCGGGGGGTTAAGTAGCGATGATTCTGAACCAGAGTCAACATTTAAGGCGGCGGTATCAATAGGGGTGGAAAGAAAATGTTGGACTGGGATAGGGCACTCATGTTTATTTAAGAGGTGCTTGGGATTTGACTCTAGACCACGAAGGGAAAGCAGTTCATCGGCAGAGTACACCCAGATGGAGGGGTGCCCAGCAGGGGGACTGGCCCCTGGTCCCGGATGTGCGCGGACGGGCGCAGACGTACATATATTAGCTGCCCTTCATTTGCAAAAAACTGCAACCTAAAGCTTTCATAGCCCTGTATTACTACAGCTACAACACTCCACTGAATGTACAACAAACATTCATATTCGCAGAAATGCGTGATGTCCACCATCTTTTATGTGTGCAACTATTGATGAATATAGGGTCAGTGAAACCCCGTACCTTCCATGTTGGCCATGTTGTGGGACTTTACAGACATAATGACACATTTGCGTTTAAGACCCAGGTAACGGCAGCACTACAACACGGACACCTAAATCAGTTGATTTCTCATACAGCTCACAAGGGAACGACGCCCATAGCTCCGGAGTCATCATTCACAGCCTCGCACAGCACTGGCATACTTCAGTCCCACCTACTCCGCTTACGCTTCCAGGAAAACACAACAATGCTACATGGCCCAGATTTCCATTGTAGAGATTTTTTAGTTCCAGGTCTAGTTGTCAGAACGGCACACACACACTCCCTTATGGCTGGTATACACCCACACCACACCCATCCAGCACATACATCACAACACACGTGACCCTGCCAATAAAAAAGACGGGGTGCACGTGCTCTACACCATTTTAGAGTTGCTCCCATCGCAAGCGCTGTGATGGCCCGTCCTGGTGGTTCTGATGCCTCATGTAGGCCCGAACTACCGAACAGGGGGCCCACCACCCCGTGTGTGGCCTCTTTGGTCACTGAGTTTGTGGTACCACAAGGACTGAGCGGGTGAGGAACCTGCGATGATGGGTGCACAAGTATGTCCTTAGCCATAGTGATATCAAGACTCAGCACCAAATGTGAGACTTCTTGGTGGCAGAGCAGGACTGCATGATGTAGAATGTACCCTGTCCACAAAAAGGTAAGCAGTGAGGCCTGTGTGCGCACCGGAGGGAGTAGATGGGGTGCAGCAGACTGGATACAAAAAGGCAACGCAGCGATTTAGGCGTACGCACTCCTATATACCTTATCTTATTGCATATGTATTTTTTTTCCTACAGCAGGAAAGTTTTTATATTTGCTCAAAAAGTCTGTCGCTCGTGATGATTGAAACCACGTTTATAACTGCACACCACTTGTTTTCTATAACCGGATGGAAAACATTACTATTCTACTAATTATTCATAAATCGAAGCCCATTAAACAAGTTGGAACTGTACAAATAGTTGTATTTTTACTGCGGGAGGGAAGATGTGTGAAAGGGCGATGTTATTCTACTCCACATTAAGATAGTGACAATTACCAATCATAACATCTTTCATTTACTATCTTTTAGTAACCATGAGCGGATTTTGCGGATTGGCAATCCGCGAATTTTGCGGATTTGCGGATTCGCAATCCGCAAAATCCGCGAATTCCCGCGAATTTGCGGATTTTTTTTTTTTTGTGTTCGCCCGTGTTTCTGCCAGTTCGCGAGGGTTTTTACAATTTCGCAATTTGCGAACTTACCTGTCGGGTCGCAAGTTTTGCGAACTTGTTGTTTCTACGTGTCCAGCCTGTTTGGGACACTCTTCTTCATCACTGCCACTCTCTGTCACCACTGCCACTCTCTGACTACTCATGCCACCCTCTGGCCCACCCATGCCACCCTCTGTTTCATCACCACACCCTCTGGTTGTCCAGTGTACATTATTTTCGGCAAAGCAAAGCACACCTTCCCTGCCTCAAGTGACCTGAATTAATTTGGGGCTGATTAATGTGTCACAGAATATTTTTTTAGCTGGCACCTGCTTCCTTAGTGCGCCCTGATTAGTGATCTTTTGCACTTGCTAAGTGCTTTCATTGTTGCAAAATTAGTTACAACACCTGCCCTGCCCCAACTGACAATAATGAATTAGGGGCTGATTAATGGATTTTAACTTCCAGCCTGGCTCCTGCTTGTCTCCCTTAGCTGTAATTCAGGACCTTTGTGGCATATGTGTAACTTTTC
This sequence comes from Lissotriton vulgaris, assembly GCF_964263255.1. NCBI lineage: Eukaryota > Metazoa > Chordata > Amphibia > Caudata > Salamandridae > Lissotriton > Lissotriton vulgaris. The sequence continues at coordinate 2,069,242,487 of NC_141689.1, read as the reverse complement.
TGAGGTTCAGAGCAGGGTCACATAATAGTTTCAACTGGCAACTGAACTCTGGAGGGGCCCCTCAGGAAGCACTACAGGAAATGGCTACTAATGATGTGCCTGAACTTTTGAACCTGGTAAGTAGTTACTTTCAGTTTTGCTAAGATCGTATTTCTGCAATTTTGCACTTATTCGCGGGGCGCGAACTCACGCGAACAGTGCGAGCAGCGCGAGCAAAATCCGCTGCTCGCGGATTTGCGGATTTTGCGGGAAATTCGCAAATCTCGCGGATTGCCGATTTCCCGAAAATCCGCAAAATCCGCGAGCGTAACGGATTTTCCGCCCATGCTTATCTTTTAGATGTAGAGCTTCAGGGTGCACTCTGTCACCGCATGTGGTGGAAGACACACCGGTGACAGAAAGCTACAAATATTCTTTTCAGTCACTCTCTCATTTCCTCTCTCCTTTGATAAACAATTGACGCACAATCTTATCTTCCTTTTTATCTAGCAGGTTGTGTTTTATAAATTGGCGTCTCCCCGCCCAGCACCTCCAAAGCGCTGCGATGATGTGTAGCCATTTTAACAATGCAAAAGAAGGTTGTTTTGACATGTGTTGGACCCTCTTTGAATCACACCAGTGGCACAAGCTGAGCAAGGAGGAATGAGGAAAAATAAACTTTACATGGCCAATATGTCCCCTGCGTGTACCCCAACGTTTAGTGTACATGCATGTCACCCATGCATTTTCCCTCTATGGCCTGCAATAATGATGCCTCTGCATTTATGTTCCGCATTAGGATGCCAGTCACCAAGTCTCCCATAAAAGAAACGTTAATTTTGCACTGAGGCCCATGTGGCCCATGTGTTTGCATTGTGCACTTTTAATATATTGCGAAGAACCCATTTCTCCATTTTGTGGCTCAGCCAGTCCCCGAATTGAAGTTTCATGCCTCCGGACACTCTGAGGGCTGCAGCTATGTATCCCTGACCTCGCATACTTTTGGCTAAGCCGAGAGGGGCCCAGCCCGGGGTGCCAAGACAGTATTGTGTATAACAGTTATCTGCTTGCTCTACAGAATCACATTCCTGCCTGGTGAAGGAGGTAAACAGAACCCGTCTGCAGAGATAGGGCCTAGCTTTTCTGTCTCCGTTTAAGTGATTTGCAGAGCTCGCGTCCATAGAAAGCTCAAGGCCCCCACGCAATGAACGAAGAAATAGATGCCCACACTGGCTCTTGGTGATGAGCGACCTTTGCTTCAGATAATACATCCCCGGACTTAAGATATCAGATAATACCAGACGTGCTGGTCGCCCTGACACTGAAGGCCTCCCTACCAGACCGAAAGTCAGCTCCCCCCAGTTACACGTCAGTTGCACGTCATGATCAAGTTGCGCACACAAGTAGGGCAAAGTTCCAGCTGGCCATGCAACCCCCCTCCATGCATCCAACCACCTATGACTCACCTATGACTCCTCAAGTGAACGCCCACATGTACGCCCACATGTACGCCCACATGCACGCCCACATGCTCTTATCTCTCTTTCTCTTGCTCTGCCTGGAGCGCTCCTCCCTATGTGCGAAATTGAATGTATAAATATTGTACTCTGTGAATAAAGTTTAGAAGACCCTTCCTGAACTTTCGTGGTGATGGAACCGATTCTCCCCTAACTCGAGTTATTGAAATAAAGCCCTTTTGAATCGGACACCACGGACTCTGCCTCTCATTATATGCATGACCCTTTGTTTATTTATAGAAATTATGACAGGGTAATACTTTATTTACCACATAAATTTGGCGCCCGAATATGGACTAATTCCCTTCCCCACGCGCCGGTGATGTAGGTCCAGCCCTTGCCCCCTTCTACAGCCGTGACGGACTTCAAAGTGTACACGCCAGCGGGACTTCCCGCTTACTCCCTCAGGCCCACGGAGGAGACGGACTGCGACCAGGCATCCACACGAGGCGGTGAGGATCGCGGATCATCCCAACCAGAGCCCAACCCGTGAGAGAGCAAGGTCTGAGGTTTCCAGAGGTCCACCTGTTCCGCGCATGCACAGTATCAAGTATCCGAGGCCTTCAAGTTCTGCTTCCCGGTGAGTACCACTATTGGGAATGCATAAAGATAAAGACGGGTTCATTTACATGAACACGGCAAAGACGGGTTCACTTGCGTGAACACGGTAAAGACGTGTCTCATATACGAGACCGGTATGGTTGTGCTGTATTCCAGTGCATAAAGTTAACTGTTTTCAAGTACATAGAGTTAAACTGTATCTGTTTTAGTGTTTTAGTGTTAATGATTGTTTCAGTCAGACTATTTTGGTGTGTATTGTGTTTTCATTAAGTTGGTTTCAACATGCCACTGTTTTCAAATTTACGTCAGATAGGGACCAGAAAAGGTATACTAGAAGAGCCAGTTAACATCCCGCCTAGAGACACACCTGGTCATTATATGTATAATAAGCATGGGCTAGATGCCATATTGTATTTAGATCTATGGGTAGATTACACCAAGGATTTAGAGGAGAAGTACAGATGGCCTGTCTCGGGAACGTGGGATTCTGAATGCATTATGAGAGTAGAGGAAGCGCTATGGAAAAAGAAATCAAGACCCTCTCAGAAAGATGCCATTGAGTTATGGCGCAAAGAAGCACATAGGAGAACAGAGAAAGAATTCAACAAAGCAGAGAGAACTAAGCAAGCAGCAGAAAAGGCCAAAGAAAAAGAGCTGCGGGAGGAGGGGCAACAGGTCAAAGCAGAACAGGCTGATAGAGAAAGAAATGCCGTTGTTACTGGTATTTATCCCGTCCTCTCAGAAGAACTAGCTAGAGTGACCCCCTCAGAAACACCCCGTAGATCGCGAACGCCACCACCTGTACCCTATAGAGTACGTAGAATAAAGCCGAAAGCATCCGAGGCGTTTATTTCCTCCTATCTAGAAGAGTCCCCACCGGACTACGCAAACGCAGATTTCCCTACGCCCCCACCAGCGGAACAGCTCCAACAGCTCCAGCAGCTTGTGAAAGATGACGTGGGGCCCGGGGCCGTAGGGGGAGGGGGGCCTACTATAGATGTAGCAATCGCCCACTGTATATACGATCCAGAACCAGGAAAGGGCTCAATGCTCGTGATTTCACTAAGACTAAGACAGGCCGTTGCATATTTGGACAAACTACCAGATATGAAAGACCACCTAGATAAAATATACAGTTTCATTAGAACGGGGGAGGGACCCGAGAGTATAGCACAGGCCATGCAAAACAGAAAGGTGGGGGTTAAGAACTACATCCTACGTTTTGTTGTTAACTGCCTGATCAGGGAAAAAGACGAAGGAGACGGGGATGTAAAGCCTGGTTTGATAGAATGGAGTGATCACATAGATGCCGGTCGGCATGATAAAACGGGACAGACAGACAGCATGATGAACAAAATAAGAAAGGAAATAATAGCAACATACAAAGTAGAGCCTGACGAGAAGGGTGAGTCATCAACGGAAGAGGTAGACGAGGGGAAGGACAAAATAAATTATGTAGGCAATGCACGACCGTTTGACAGGCCCAAGTGCCTCGACTACCGTAAACAGGGGCCGGCTATAAAAGAAAGATATTCCCTTGAAAATCTATTCCAAGCTACTGAAAAAGCACTGGACTGACGGATAAAGAACGAGCGATCTCACACCCCACACGAAATGGAGTTGGCCCGGGCAGCCACCCAGTGGGTGTCCAATTCTAATATATATATAGCAATGATATAGTGGCCCAAACGTTCTTGAGCCTCCCGCCGAACGAACAGCGTTTGGCCGGTATTTACATGGTCCAACATTTAATAACTTTGTATGAGAATCAATATTCCGATCCCGATCAATTGTATAAATTACTGGACGACATAGTTCTAGACAGATGGACAGGCCTGGGTACTGAATTAATTAACGTCATCCTGGATCAACGACATAAGTACTTACATTTTCTGACCACATGCATGCTTCCCGCCCCACACCACAACATAAAGCCCCTATACGTAGACAGACAGAACCCCCTACGAGAGGTACATCCCGTCAAAAATGCAAACAATGAGCTTCAACGGGTGTATGTTTACACCCCCTTGACGAAATTAGAAATACTGGAAATGAAAAAGATGTTGCCCTCCCATGATAAAGACCCGGGGGGTTTCACCGAGAATTAAAAGACATTCCCCGCATCGGAGATTATACGTACGCTGACATTCTGAAACTATTGAAAGTACTATTGCCAGCAGGCATTTATGAAAAGCTTAAGGAAAAAGACTGGGAGGTGGGAGACAAAAAGTTAAGCTGGGAAGCATTGGAAACAGAGGATAAAGACAGGGATCCGGGGGTTGGTCTTGGTGACGAAGCTAAAGAACTACCTGAACTCCTAATACAGGTTTTGCCGAGACTATTGACTACTAAAAAGGAAGACTGGGATGCTATTTCAGCCTGTAAACAAAAACAAGAAGAGGACACAAGCGATTTCTATTCTAGATTCGAGAAATGCTTTGCTATTAATAGTGGCCTTAAGCCCGGTAGCGAATCATATCCCCATCTCTTCGTGAGCAAATTAGTAGAGAATTCCCTACCCCAGATCAAGAATAGAGTACTGAAGGTTGAGAGTACTTGGCAAGCAAACAGCCCTTCACAAATGTTGCAGATGCTACAATATCACCAGAACAGGATTATAGAAGAGCAGGATCAGGAAAAGAGACGCATGAAAGAGACAAAAATGAAGGTGCTGGTTGCCCAAACGGTACCGGCAAACACGAACAAAAATGGCACGACACCTGTCAAGGGGAACTGTAATTATTGCAAACAACCAGGTCACTATGTAAAGGAATGTGCTGTCTTGAAGCACAATATAGCTACAGGCAAAACAAAAGAACGACCACACAGTCCTAGGCAAAATAGCACACAACAAAGCACACAACAGACAATAGCGACTTTTCCACCCCCACCACCGCCTGTTCATGCCACACCACAAATGTATCAGTACACACAGTCAGACTACCCGGAATACCAATCAGTCTCATGAAACAGCCTTGAGAGGGTAGATGGCTTGCCCCTTATTCAGGTTCCTGTAGATCAAGAGGGTCCCTATGTACATGGTCGTGTACTGGGACGGGACAGAAAGTTTCTGATTGACACAGGGGCGAGCAGAACTACCATCAGCCATGACGAGGTTCCAGGGGCACCTCTCTCGGGCTCACAGAATATTTCCCTGGGATTTTCAGGAAAGCCTATTGTTAATGAAGTATCGAAACCAGTCTCCCTCGGGGTTGGTCCACTGTCACGTACCACAGACTTGCTACTTACTAAATCATGTCCAGAAAAATTACTTCTACATCTCACAGGATCTTTCCATGAATCATCAGGTCAGTGCCACAGTATCCTCCTGCTTCCATCAGCTCAGAAAAATTTGAAAAATTGCTCACTTCCTGACCACTGAAGCTCTCACCCTGGCGTTGTTGGCTTTAGTCATCTCCCGGATCGACTACGCCAACGCCCTATACGCAGGCATTCCGCAATACCAAATGAAGAGACTTCAGTTAATTCAGAATCAGGCCGCCCGCCTAATCTATCGTCAACCAAAACATCACCACGTCCGTCCCCTCCTCAAAGCCCTTCACTGGCTTCCTGTGTCGGAACGCTGCAAGTTTAAACTTGGCTGCTTTACCCATAAATCCCTGGCCGGCATCGGCTCCTCTTTCATCTCGTCTCTTCTCCACCCATACGCCCCCTCCAGACACCTCCGTTCTTCCCATCACGCTCTCCTCCAGACTCCTAGGTTTAGGCGTAAAAAGCACGGAGGCCTTAGAGTCTCTTTCCTGGCCCCCTCACTCTGGAACTCTCTTCCATTGGACCTCAGACTCTCCTCTTCCCACCCTCACTTTAGGTCTCTCCTAAAAACTCACCTTTTCCGCAGTGCTTATACATAAGGTTCCTCTTTCTCCCCCCTCTGCCTCCCCCTGGGTTAGTGATCAGCGCCAAGAAACCGTCCGGTGAACGCAGCGCTCTACAAATCCTTTTTACATTACATTACATTACATTACAAAACTTACTTGGTATAAAGACATTAAAAGAACTAGGAGCAGTTATCTGTTGTTCTCCGGAGGGAGTGCGACTGTTCTTACGGGATTTTAAGGGACATTATGTGTTGACAGATTTTGACTACAGACTTAAGAATGGGCACAAGGTCCTATGGGCACAAGGTCCGACTGACGTAGGTTACATGAACATGACACAACACCATGTCACTCTCAAAGCAGGAGTAGTACTACCACGTATACGACAATACAAAATACCACCTGATGCCGAAGTGGCCTTATTAAAAATTATTGACAAACTCATTGCACAAGGGGTGGTGGTGGAGACTGACTCGAATGTGTGTAACTCACCTGTCCTTCCTATCCTTAAACGATCAGACCCTAATGCACCACCAGTTTATCGACTAGTTGTTGACCTTCGAGAATTAAATAAATGCGTAGTCCCACAATACCCAGTGGTCCCAGACATTTCCTCATTACTGACTGCTATTGATTCTGGGGCAACGTTCTTTACAGTCATTGACTTGAAGAATGCCTTTTTCAGCGTTCCAATTCATCCAGACAGCCAATATCTTTTCGGATTCAGTTTAAAAGGACGCAGCTTCAGATTCACGAGAGCACCACAGGGCTTCACAGAGAGTCCTAGCGTTTACAGTCAAGCGTTAAAAAGACAGCTGGACAGTATTAATATGCATACCAACACAGCACTGATACAGTACGTAGACGACATCCTAATTACAGCACGATCAGAAACAGACTGCGAAGATGCATCACTGACGGTTTTACACTTTCTGGCAGACAAGGGGCACAAAGTGTCCCCTTCAAAGTTACAATTCTGTGCACAGCAAGTGGTGTACCTTGGACACTTGCTGTCCAAGAGGGGTAGACAGCTGACACAAGAACGTATTCAGTTAATTTCTAACCTTTCACAGCCCAAGACACAAAAGGAAGTGTGGGCCTTCATTGGCCTCACTTCATACTGCAGGCAGTGGATTCCCCAGTATGCCTATCTAGCCAAACCACTCATACAGCTGACAACACAGGAGGTAGCGTCTTCGACTGTCCTCCCCTGGACAAAAGAACACACCTTGGCATTTGAGGAATTAAAAAGAGCCTTATGTCAAGCGCCAGTTTTAGCAACTCCTAGTTACAGCAAACCCTTTATGCTTTTCGTAACTGAACGGGATGGAACAGCATTATCTGTCCTCACACAAGATCAAGCAGGAAAACACAAGCCTTGTGCTTATTTTTCTAGTACACTGGACCCAGTGGCCCAGGCTCTGCCTGCGTGCCTGAAATCGGTTGCGGCAACAGCCCTAGCCATAAGACAAAGTGACTCGATAGTGCTGGGACACCCCCTGACAGTACAGGTACCGCATGCAGTGGAAGTTCTCTTGAACAGGACACAGACACAACACTTGACCGTAGCGAGACTGACAGGATATGAACTGACGTTATTTCAACCACACATAGAGATCAGACGATGTAACATACTAAATCCTGCTACACTTTTGCCCTCAAGTACAGTAGACACCGCACCACATGACTGTGTGGTAATAATGAATATAGTGACGAAACCAAGACAAGACCTGACAGATGTTGCACTCCCATACCCTGACCTAACACTCTATGTAGATGGATCATGCATGAGGACGAAGGCGGGAGAATTAGTGGCAGCATATGCCGTGACCACTGCTACTGAAGTCATAGAGACACAAAGAATAGACATACTGTCAGCACAAGCAGCAGAGCTCATCGCTCTGACACAAGCCTGCATAAGAGCTAAGCACTTGAAAGTGAAAATGTATACAGATTCACAATATGCTTTTGGAGTAGTTCATGATTTTGGAGTACTATGGAGGGAGAGAGGTTTCTTGACCTCTCATGGGACCAAAATTCAGCACGGCCCGCTTATTCAGGCCCTGTTGGAAGCAATACATTTACCTGCAGCCATAGATATCCAGAAATGCAAAGCACACACCAAAGCTACAGACACCATTTCCCAGGGTAATGACCTGGCAGACCGAACTGCTAAACTTACAGCCCATATTTACAACAAGGGGTGGTGAGGGACAGAGTCTCTGAATTAAGCAGAAAGCTCTCACCCAGTCAAGAGATCAGGGCTAGATCCAACACCGTTTTTTAGCTCACTGCACCAGGACATGAGTCCCTTTCACACTGCTCCATCAGGATTCAAGCAAGCCGGGCCGAAGACGGTTGAAATGCCAGAAACCGGTCCCCGGTAGCTTGTTTCCTTTCTGGTGAAGAATTGGCTTGGTAGTTTAGTCTGCCCTGTTCCCATGATGCACTGGGCCAGGGACAGACTAATTTGCATATAGCCAGGTTCTGAGCTGGGATGGGGCAGTGAGATAAATAACGGTGATGGATCAAGCCCTGATCTTTGGACTGGGTAAGAGTGGTCTGCTCAATTCAGACACTCTGTTCATCACCACCCCCTTTTCTGAATCGATTTTGGCCACTATAGGTGTGGCAGGGTATACTCAGACATGAGTTCTTTTCTCACTGCTCCATCAGGATTCAAGCAAGCCGGGCCGAAGACGGCTGAAATGCCAGAAACCGTTCCCCGGTAGCTTGTTTCCTTTCTGGTGAAGAATTGGCTTGGTAGTTTAGTCTGCCCTGTTCCCATGATGCACTGGGCCAGGGACAGACTAATTTGCATATAGCCAGGTTCTGAGCTGGGATGGGGCAGTGAGATAAATAACGGTGATGGATCAAGCCCTGATCTTTGGACTGGGTAAGAGTGGTCTGCTCAATTCAGACACTCTGTTCATCACCACCCCCTTTTCTGAATCGATTTTGGCCACTATAGGTGTGGCAGGGTATACTCAGACATGAGTCCCTTTCTCACTGCTCCATCAGGATTCAAGCAAGCCGGGCCGAAGACGGCTGAAATGCCAGAAACCGGTCCCCGGTAGCTTGTTTCCTTTCTGGTGAAGAATTGGCTTGGTAGTTTAGTCTGCCCTGTTCCCATGATGCACTGGGCCAGGGACAGACTAATTTGCATATAGCCAGGATCTCAGCTGGGATGGGGCAGTGAGATAAATAACGGTGATGGATCAAGCCCTGATCTTTGGACTGGGTAAGAGTGGTCTGCTCAATTCAGACACTCTGTTCATCACCACCCCCTTTTCTGAATCGATTTTGGCCACTATAGGTGTGGCAGGGTATACTCAGACATGAGTCCCTTTCTCACTGCTCCATCAGGATTCAAGCAAGCCGGGCCGAAGACGGCTGAAATGCCAGAAACCGGTCCCCGGTAGCTTGTTTCCTTTCTGGTGAAGAATTGGCTTGGTAGTTTAGTCTGCCCTGTTCCCATGATGCACTGGGCCAGGGACAGACTAATTTGCATATAGCCAGGTTCTGAGCTGGGATGGGGCAGTGAGATAAATAACGGTGATGGATCAAGCCCTGATCTTTGGACTGGGTAAGAGTGGTCTGCTCAATTCAGACACTCTGTTCATCACCACCCCCTTTTCTGAATCGATTTTGGCCACTATAGGTGTGGCAGGGTATACTCAGACATGAGTCCCTTTCTCACTGCTCCATCAGGATTCAAGCAAGCCGGGCCGAAGACGGCTGAAATGCCAGAAACCGGTCCCCGGTAGCTTGTTTCCTTTCTGGTGAAGAATTGGCTTGGTAGTTTAGTCTGCCCTGTTCCCATGATGCACTGGGCCAGGGACAGACTAATTTGCATATAGACAGGTTCTGAGCTGGGATGGGGCAGTGAGATAAATAACGGTGATGGATCAAGCCCTGATCTTTGGACTGGGTAAGAGTGGTCTGCTCAATTCAGACACTCTGTTCATCACCACCCCCTTTTCTGAATCGATTTTGGCCACTATAGGTGTGGCAGGGTATACTCAGACATGAGTCCCTTTCTCACTGCTCCATCAGGATTCAAGCAAGCCGGGCCGAAGACGGCTGAAATGCCAGAAACCGGTCCCCGGTAGCTTGTTTCCTTTCTGGTGAAGAATTGGCTTGGTAGTTTAGTCTGCCCTGTTCCCATGATGCACTGGGCCAGGGACAGACTAATTTGCATATAGCCAGGTTCTGAGCTGGGATGGGGCAGTGAGATAAATAACGGTGATGGATCAAGCCCTGATCTTTGGACTGGGTAAGAGTGGTCTGCTCAATTCAGACACTCTGTTCATCACCACCCCCTTTTCTGAATTAAACTTACAGCCCAGACGCCAACAGACACGACAAAGACAGAGGTACCATTACTGACAAAAAGTATGACAGTCAGGGATCCTTCTCAAGATGTACTCGACATACAGACACATGCCACTTCAGATGAAATAAAGAAATGGACTGAACAAGGAGGGGTCCAGACTGACCAAGGTTGGATGACTAAGGGCAAAGCAACATGGTTTCTTCCCGATTCAATGGTACAAGTGATCATAAACACAGCACATAGTCCAGCACACTTGGGAGAGAAGGCAATGATAGACAGCTTACAGAATATCTGGTTTAACAAGCACCTGCGTGCAGCAGCGAAACAAAAAGTAAGAACATGCATGATCTGTTGTCAGTTCAATCGAGGTAAAGGCATCCCGGTGGAACAAGGCGGATTTCATCCTCCTGACCACCCTTTTGAGGTCCTCCAGATGGATTATATCCAAATGGACAGATGTAGAGGTTACAAGTATGTCCTGGTAGTTGTGTGTGCACTACCTAGATGGACAGAAGCGTATCCAGTCCCAGATTATACTGCTGTGACAACCGCCAGGCAATTGGTGCGCGAATTCTTTCCTAGATACGGATTGCCCCGTGTCGTTTACTCAGACAATGGTCAGCCTTTTTCTTCTGATTTAATGAAACAAGTGTCTCTTCTGTTAGGATATAACTGGAAGTTCCATTGTGTGCGACACCCTGAAGCAGCAGGCCTTGTAGAAAAACATAATCAGACAATAAAGACAAAACTAGCAAAGATCTGTGCAGACAAAGGCGTGGATTGGTTGGTAGCCTTGCTGGTTGCCCTCTTTTACATGCGTATGGTAGCCCATTCCAGAACAGGCCTATCACCATATGAAGTGGTTTTCGGTAGACCGCCGAACATGTGGGGTACGCCTATGCCTAAGAAAATAACTGATGTTGACAGTAACATGCTTACAGATTACCTGGCTTCCTTGATGTCTGCACTACTCTCTTGTCGTTCACAGGTTGCCGCCGCCTTCCCTGACAACACCCAGGTCAAGGAGCAGGCCATAGTCCCAGGAGACTATGTGCTCGTCAGGAATTTTGATTGATCGAGCCCCCTTGAGCCGCGTTGGAAGGCGCCGAAATTAGTGTTACTAACAACGAGGACAGCCATCAAAGTCGAAGGAAGAAAAGGGTGGCTTCATGCCCATCATTGTAAACGGTACTTTGGAGACTCTGGAACTTTGGTAAAGAAAAAAGACATTACAGACTGTGAGCCCCCTTTGCTAGAAAAGACTCCACAGCAAGAGTACAGGTCCAAATTACGATCTAGAAAGCCAGACAACGTTTGATCAATTAAGCCCACTAGGTGGTGAATCGGTTGAACAAGATTTCTGACATGCATAAGATCGCGGACAATAATAGTAAAAAGAGCAAAATGAAAGAAAAATACTGCAAAATATTACAAAGTAGATGTATAGTATCTCTGATTTTTCTGTCTCTTCTGTGCATCACTATAATCTGTGTCAGCTTAATACTACATGTTTTCTTTCCTCCTATTGCCTCACATATACACTTTTCCATTAATGACACCGTAGAGCATACATTTAGTGATCTGCCACCCCATGAACTGTCATATCGACTGGCCCTGCGCAACAATACTTTTATTCGGATGTTGCACCGTTCTCATCAGACCAGCAATGCGACAGATTGCTGGGTATGTGGCCGACTCCCACCTTATCAAAAGATGAAGGGAGTTCTGCCCCTCTCCCCTTTTCCGTTCTCCCACAATGGTTCGTGCGGAACATGGTTTGCCTTAATGACATCAATCGCCAACAATCGAGTTTACCAGGGTGACTGGATATGGGGAGACTTGAATAAAGTATTGAATGAGGTATGTTTTCCAGACGAAGACGGACTCCCCCAAAGGAAGGGGACCGATCTAGAAAATGAAGAGTACGAACAAGGAAATGCTTCCCTCAGCTTTATAATGCTGAATGTTCAGCCCATGCAAAATGCGGGTCCACCGTCTATTTCAGTCCTACCAGTAAAAGGTGATTTGTGCGTTAGAAAGAAAGGATCAGTACATATGGGACACAGCGAGTGTAATGCTGTAGTAGAGTTTAATGATAAAGGAAAGTCTTCTTTCAAAGCATCTCGCCACAACTATTTCATTTGCGGTCAGACAGCCTCTGTACATCTGCCCTTAGACTGGGGTGGGACATGCTATATAGCGTTCCTGCTGCCACCCGTCTTTTTGGCCCCATCCAATTATCATCGAGATTCAAGCCTAGAGCATGTTAGAGACAGGAGAGAGACCGATGCCTCAGGGATTGATCAGACTGAGACAGCGTGGGAGCAATATACAGATTTCAACAAAGGATTCTTTTTTTTCATAGGTCCCGTCCAAAACAGTAAACTCATACGCAGGTTAACAAGGACTCTGGAAGCAGTTGTGAATGAGACTGCATCTGCCCTGGCGAACTTGACCCAGGAATAGTCTGCCATGAGACTGATTGTTCTTCAGAACCGCCTTGTTCTTGACGTCATCCTGGCGGATAGGGGCGGGGCCTGTAGGGTGATCGGCTCCAGTTGCTGCGTTTTCATACCTAATAACGCACCATCTGTGTACACAGCAATAACAAGGCTGCACAAGATTGCTCACGATATACATCAAGACCCAGGCACATGGACTTGGTCCAGTTGGCTCTGGGGTGTAATATCGGCATGGGGATGGAAAGTGTTGTCGTTCCTAGGAATGATACTGCTTATGATATTGGGCTGCTGTCTCTGTCTGCAGTGTGGCCCGGCCATTTGCGGCCTGTGTGCGACTGCCTGTGTTCCACATCCACGTATACAAAGGATCAAAGATGAACAAATGATGCTGTATGAACAAATATACGGTCTCATGAGAATAGATGTGACCTGAAGGGTACAGTAGGGGACAAGGAGGGAATGAGGAAAAATAAATTTTACATGGCCAATATGTCCCCTGCGTGTACCCCAACGTTTAGTGTACATGCATGTCACCCATGCATTTTCCCTCTATGGCCTGCAATAATGATGCCTCTGCATTTACGTCCCGCATTAGGATGCCAGTCACCAAGTCTCCCATAAAAGAAACGTTAATTTTGCACTGAGGCCCATGTGGCCCATGTGTTTGCATTGTGCACTTTTAATATATCACGAAGAACCCATTTCTCCATTTTGTGGCTCAGCCAGTCCCCGAATTGAAGTTTCATGCCTCCGGACACTCTGAGGGCTGCAGCTACGTATCCCTGACCTCGCATACTTTTGGCTAAGCCGAGAGGGGCCCAGCCCGGGGTGCCAAGACAGTATTGTGCATAACAGTTATCTGCTTGCTCTACAGAATCACATTCCTGCCTGGTGAAGGAGGTAAACAGAACCCGTCTGCAGAGATAGGGCCTAGCCTTTCTGTCTCCGTTTAAGTGATTTGCAGAGCTCGCGTCCATAGAAAGCTCAAGGCCCCCACACAATGAACGAAGAAATAGATGCCCACACTGGCTCTTGGTGATGAGCGACCTTTGCTTCAGATAATACATCCCCGGACTTAAGATATCAGATAATACCAGACGTGCTGGTCGCCCTGACACTGAAGGCCTCCCTACCAGACCGAAAGTCAGCTCCTCCCAGTTACACGTCAGTTGCACGTCATGATCAAGTTGCGCACACAAGTAGGGCAAAGTTCCAGCTGGCCATGCAACCCCCCTCCATGCATCCACCCACCTATGACTCACCTATGACTCCTCAAGTGAACGCCCACATGTATGCCCACATGCACGCCCACATGCTCTTATCTCTCTTTCTCTTGCTCTGCCTGGAGCGCTCCTCCCTATGTGCGAAATTGAATGTATAAATATTGTACTCTGTGAATAAAGTTTAGAAGACCCTTCCTGAACCTTCGTGGTGATGGAACCGATTCTCCCCTAACTCGAGTTATTGAAATAAAGCCCTTTTGAATCGGACACCACGGACTCTGCCTCTCATTATATGCATGACCCTTTGTTTATTTATAGAAATTATGACAGGGTAATACTTTATTTACCACAGTACCACAAGGACTGAGCGGGTGAGGAACCTGCGATGATGGGTGCACAAGTATGTCCTTAGCCATAGTGATATCAAGACTCAGCACCAAATGTGAGACTTCTTGGTGGCAGAGCAGGACTGCATGATGTAGAATGTACCCTGTCCACAAAAAGGTGAGCAGTGAGGCCTGTGTGTGCACCGGAGGGAGTAGATGGGGTGCAGCAGACTGGATACAAAAAGGCAACGCAGCGATTTAGGCGTACGCACTCCTATATACCTTATCTTATTGCATATGTATTTTTTTTCCTACAGCAGGAAAGTTTTTATATTCGCTCAAAAAGTCTGTCGCTCGTGATGATTGAAACCACGTCTATAAATGCACACCACTTGTTTTCTATAACCAGATGGAAAACATTACTATTCTACTAATTCTTCATAAATCGAAGCCCATTAAACAAGTTGGAACTGTACAAATAGTTGTATTTTTACTGCGGGAGGGAAGATGTGTGAAAGGGCGATGTTATTCTACTCCACATTAAGATAGTGACAATTACCAATCATAACATCTTTCTTTTACTATCTTTTAGATGTAGAGCTTCAGGGTGCACTCTGTCACCGCATGTGGTGGAAGACACCCCGGTGACAGAAAGCTACAAATATTCTTTTCAGTCACTCTCTCATTTCCTCTCTCCTTTGATAAACAATTGACGCACAATCTTATCTTCCTTTTTATCTAGCAGGTTGTGTTTTATAAATTGGCGTCTCCCCGCCGAGCACCTCCAAAGCGCTGCGATGATGTGTAGCCATTTTAACAATGCAAAAGAAGGTTGTTTTGACATGTGTTGGACCCTCTTTGAATCACGCCAGTGGCACAAGCTGAGCAAAGAAGCTTGCTTCCGAAGCAACGAGAAGTCACCTGAGGGCAAGGAGTGGATAGTGTCCAGCAACTGGACTCCGTACAAATGTGCAATTACCTCCGGGCAGTGGGAGTGGATAGGTTGCAACAATCTGGGTGCGCAAGAAAGGGCACTCACCTCCGGACACAGGGAGTCAATGGGGTGCAACAGTCTGGGTACACAGTAATGAGAACTCACCGCAGTGGGAGTGCATGGGTATAGTAGTCTGGAACAAAGAGAGCGCACAGAAAAACCTCCTTGCAGTGGAAGTTGATGTAATACAGTATCCTGAGTGTCCAAAGGCATGACGCAGAAATATACGTGTGCAGTTGTATGTACTTTGCTTTTACTAACTCTATAGTATCTTTCAGATCACTAAACTTGAGGGTATACTATGAACCGGCACGTGCTTGGACACACACCGGAGGCAAAAAGGTGAGCAATGAAGATTTTCTCCAGTGTCAACACTACCTCTCCTGCTCCATCTATTACTTTCTCTCTCTCACACTTTCAATGTTGTTTTCTCTCTTTCTCTCACTCCCTCTCTCTCACATTATTTCTCTTACTCTTTTCAAGTTATGGACGCTGCTGTCCACTCTGCAGATAAATAAATCAAGGCTGAATTTAATACAGTCCGTAGTATAGAACCAAAGTAGAATTCAAGTTGTGAGCTCTGCTGAAAACAGTGTTTGCAAAAGGTAAGCAGACCGGACTAGATACACAATGCCTCTAATTAAACAAGCTGCAAATAAACGATATTGTCCTGTATAATGACGTGATCTCTCACCTAATTACGTCTCATCTCTGAATCATTTTAAAGACCTGCTTGACCGTACTGTAGATCTGAGCCAGCAGGCACTTCCCTACAGACACCTCTTCAGAGCAGGCCTATGAATGGGGTGGGATGTATCAGGCACAAGTGTTATGTTAATTTGTGATCTTTGACCTCATTCAGTCACATCGATCTAATTTTAAAGACTTATTTTTATTTTTGTTTTGCAGGTTACCTACGCTGCTTCCATTGAAATCCATCTCACATTTTTTTTATTATACTGTTATGTTTTGGTTTTAATAAAAGTTAATTTAAAAAAACCTGAGTCTTTTTCTGACAACATTTCACTATTATTTAGTGTGATAATCATATGCTTAGAGAAGATTTAAAAATCAAAAGTAGAAAGTATGTTTATAACTAGAAGTATAATACTGAGGCTAACTCTTTACCAGCTCTTTTCCAGAGTCTGTAGCTGTGATTAACCGTTCAAATGGAAAATATTAAAAAAGTCCAGCACACTTGCTGTTTGGATTAGCAACATTGTGTGGTGAACTTGTGACCTGTGTGCTCAATTAAGTGTTCCATGTACTGTTACTATGGTAACAGGCAGTAAGCAATTTGGGGGTTCGATTGAAAGGTACTGGCTGTACAGAAGCTGTTACATTTACCCAGGATCCTCTACATGACAAAGGGGAAAGCAAACTCAGATGACAGAACACTATGTACATTACAAGCAAAAGAAGTACACAACTCTTCAAATTAACCTCAAGAGAGGGCTTGAGGAATAGCTACTGACGTTACCAAACCCCATGTACAATTTGCCTACTCTGTACTCAACAATGGGCAATTCTTTATCGATCATAATCAGACACTGTTGCTTCATGATTCACAGTGTGCACATCACTAAATACTTTGGGGCAGATTTACAAGCCCCTTGTGCCTCATTTACGACGCCGTTGGGTCACTTTGTGACGCAGCAGCGGCGCAAATCCTGCTCCATGGTGCGGGGGTACTTACAACGTGACGCATCTGGGAGATGCGTCACGTTGTAATGCCCTGTGCCACATGTAGGCGTTCCTGTTCAGGGAGGGGCGTTTCGGCGCAGGAACGCCTCCTGTAGCTGAGTGAAATCTATAAGATTTCGCTCAGTCACTTTTAGGCCCATACTGCGTCAAAACTCTGTGCCTGCCTGAAGCAAGGGTAAGGATTTACGCAGCATTAACTAAATAGGGCCCCCAGAGCATTGCTGGGGCTGCGTCATGCTTGCGACGCAACTCCAGCAATGCGTCACTTTTACGGCACAGATGTGTCACGCAGCTGTGCCATTTTTGCCCCATGGTGCGCCACATTGTAAATGCGGTGCATCCATGATGGCGGAGCTGTGGCGCACAATAACTGGCGCATCCCTGCTGATTTGCAGGGATGCGCAAGTTATTGTTAATATGCCCCTTTATGCCTATTTAAATGGGAGATGGGATTGTCGACATTCCAAAACTTAGGGGTATATTTACAAGGAAGGCGTTAAAATGATCGCCGCTTTAGCGTCAGCAAATTACAGCTAAAACGGTGATGATGGACTTCAAAATCCTTTGTTGTCTTACCGGAAGATTTTTCCAACACTGCCATTTGCTATGGCAGGGTGAGAGCTGAGGCTCCCGCCCTGCCATAGCAAACTTGGTTTGCATTTTGAAAGAGAGAACACGAAAACCTACTTTCTCTTTTTAAATGCAAAGCAGAATGCTTTTCCCCATGGGGAGCTGCATATTAGCAGGTCCCCGTGTGGAAAAGTAATGGTGGCTTCCGAAGGATGCAGGGAGCTGACTGGCACCGTAGGGACGTTTGGCCTCCACCTTCAGTCCCCAACGTTGAATATAGGCCCATGAGATGGGATCCCGAGGAAGAATAAAAATTAGTAGTAGGTGATTTTGTTTTACGGTAAAATTAGGAGTCTGTAATGGGCATATTTACAAGGACAGAATTAAAATATTTTGGCGTAAACCTGGGCTTCCATTGGAATTCTCATGAATTCTCAAAAGCCTCTTAAATGGCACTTTCCTAACGCTAAAGCGATGACAATTTTAAAGCACTTCTTGTAAATATGCCCCCAATATCGCGAGAAATACAGTGGTAATTCATGTTTGCAAGTGAAAAGCTTGTTAATGTAAGACTGTGGACTTAACATATCTATCCACATTGCATATTAAACATGCTTAAGTCTACTTCAGAACAGATGTTAGGATCCTACATAAACCGCAATTACCAAGAGTTTTGCTATCGGTCCTCAAATCCAGGGCCGCCTTGTAAATACAACGTTGTTGTCATACCTCCCTCTTCCATGTTATATTGTCATAGGAACACCTACCTTGCCACTGGAAAACCCTGCAACTCATTGGAGATACGAGGCGAGCCGTTAGCAAACTGACTGCTAACATGTGTTAATGCATCTTAGTGTCGCCTAGTAAATAGGGCGATATAATTTTCACCGCATTTTTGGCTTTTTATTTTAATTGCGGCAAAATGGAACTTGTTAATATGCCGTCAAGTTTGCTATGACAGAGAGGGAACATCAACTCCCGCCCTGCCATACCAAACAGCAGTGTCCCGGGGGTAGGCACCCCAAGACACAGCAGGAGCCACTCCTGGTGGTGGTGTTCCCCAAGGCTTTCGACTGCTCCAGAATAGGGACCACACAGCCCCACTCCCAAAATATAAAAAGACCCAGAGGGTGTAATCCCTGGGGCGTAGACGGACCTTTGAGCTCCCTCACCTATTTATTTTGTAGCACTGAGGAATGGCGGTCCCCGGGCTACAGGCCCCTCTGACCCCCGATCAAATGTAATATTTTAGACCCCGGGATTTGGCCCTCCCAGGTAGCTAATTTTTAAACAAGCACAGGAGCCCGCGCTTTGTTTTTATTTTTTTACGGCAGATCCATGCACCCAGTGCACATTTCTCAGTTTAAAAAAAAAAATGTATTTTTTTGGGCCCTAGGGGTCCTTGTGGGACCCCCTAAGCAGGTCTAGGGTCAAAATATTTCTAACCTGCCCCCTTTATACGTTTTGAACACTTGTTCCACTAATTTCTAGATCCTCGCTCCTACAGAGGCACAAAATGGGTGCCAATTTATTTATTTTATTTATTTGTTCCATTTGTATGGCGCAACAGCTACCCTGAGGGTTTCTCGGCGCCTTGGATCGGAACATAACCAGGGGGAGTAAACTATGATTCTTAGTTTTGGTTGAAAAGCCGTGCCTTGATACCTTTTCGAAATGTTACATAGTTGGGTTCCAGGCATAGTTTTAGTGGAATAGAATTCCATAAAACTGGCGCCAAATATCCGAAGGAGCGTCCGCCCATTCGTGCTCGTTTAAATCTCGGGACAACAAATTTCGCCAAATGTGTTGATCTAAGATTGCGAGCTGTAATGTATTTATGAACCAATTTACACAGGTACGCTAGTGCTTCTCCTATGTTTACCTTGAACATATAACATAACATTTTAAACTTGATTCTGTTGGCCATTTTGAGCCAATGTAAATTGCGTAAATGTTCAGAGACACGCGACCTCCTCGGTAGATGTAAAAGCACCCTCGCTGCCGCATTTTGGACGACCTGTTGTTGTCATATGATCTCTTTGTTAGTACCAAGGAGAAGAATTTTCCCATAATCCAGCCTTGAGCCAATCAAATGCCTGCACTACAGTTCTTTGTGCCCCTTCAGGAAGTTGCCATAAAATTTTCCTTAGCCATTTTAGGATGGCGAAGCAGACTGAAGCTGTTTTGGCCACGTGATCATGCATCGCAAGCATGGGCACAAAATCCGTTCCGCTCGCGGATTTAGCAGATTTTCGGCAAATTCGAGATCCGCGAATCCCTGCGAATTTGCCAAAAATCCGCGAATCCGCAAGCGGAACGGATCCGGGGGGCAAAAGTTCAAGCTTCAAGCTTGTAACTATTTTAGAACGGCGCCGGCGAGCTGCCAGCACCATTCTAAAATAGTTACTAAGTTAGCTTCAACAGGAAGCACTAATAGATAAAATGCAGGTGCTCGAGCACCTGCTTTATTTTATCTATTAGTGCTTCCTGATGAAGCTAACTTAGTAACTATTTTAGAATGGCGCTGGCAGCTTGCTGGCGCCATTCTAAAATAAAACAGGAGTCGGCCAGAGGGCAGAAGGTCACAGAGTGGGGCAGAGGGCAGAAGGGCACAGCAACGAGTGGGGCAGAGGGCAGAAGGACACAACAACGATTGGGGCAGAGGGCAGAAGGGCACAGCAACGAGTGGGGCAGGGGGCAGCATGGCACAAAAACGAGTGGGGCAGAGGGCAGAAGGGCACAAAAAGCGAGAGGGTGGCAGTGATGAACCAGAGGGCGCATCGCGGTCTCGCACAAAAAAAATCTGCGAACACGCAAAGCGCCCCGCGAACACGCCAAGCACCCCGCGAACACGCAAAAATGAAAAAATCCGCCAATTCGCACAAATTCGCGAATTTTGCGGATCGCAAATTCGCAAATCCGCAAATTCGCGGATCGCAAATCCGCTAAATTCGCCCATGCTTAACGCATCGTCAATTTGTCATCAATTATTATTCCTAGATTTCTGCCCGAAGGAACTGCTATTGGTGGGGGACCCATTTCTGTGGGCCAATGTGTTTGTCCCCAAAGCTCTTTTTCTTCTCCAAAAATTAGTAGTTCCGTTTAGTCACCATTTAGTTTTAGTTTCTTGGAGTGCATCTACTTCGCTATGTTCTGTAACCCAGAGCGTAGAGAGGAGATGTTATTGTTATTAGTTGTTGATAGGGAGAACACCAATTGTGTATCATCTGAATATGAAAAGATAGTAAGGCCAAATAAGTATTCTGCAATACTTCCTAGAGGGGCGAAGTAAATATTAAATAATAGTGGGCTGAGGATTGACCCTTTTGGAACTCCATAAGGGGAGGTTAAAGTATTGGAGATGTTATTTTTAGAAAAGACCTGATAAGATCTATCTGTTAGAAAATTACCAAGCCAATCCAAAGCTGGTCCTATTACTCCTATTCCCTCTAGGGTTTCAAGTAGCATTTTATGGGATATGGTGTCAAAGGCGGCACTCAAGTCTAAAAGAATGAGTGCCACAGTGCCACCATTGTCGAGCTTTTGACAGATCATTTCCGTAACTCCTAGTAGGGTGGATTCCGTTGAATGCCCGACTCTAAAACCCGACTGTGAGGAATGTAGAAGGTTGTTGGAGTTAACAATCTCTGCTAACTGTCTATTAACTTGTTTTTCTAAAATTTTAAAAAATATAGGGAGAAGCGAAACAGGTCTAAAAGTAGAGAAAACCTCTGGGTCACTATTCGCTTTTTTCAGTAGTGGTACTACCATGGCGTGCTTCCATTCGGTTGGTACTACCGCTTCCCTTAGTGATGCGTTCAACGGTGTTCTAATGACATTTAGTGTGTCAGGGTCCAGCTGTTTGAAACTTTCAGCTAGCATGGGGTCATTGGGGGATCCTGACTTAATGCTGTTAAGGGTTCCTACAAATGTGTTTTGATCAAAAGGCTGCCAGACTGTCAGAGTTTTCCCAGGATTATCTGCCAGCTCGTCGAAATCACTGGGGCTCGGGTCTACTAATGGGGTTAAGTTAGGAGTATCATCACCGCCAAGGGCTAAGTAGATATTGGCTACTTTCTCATTGAAATACTTCACAAGGCAGTTACATTGTGTGTTGAGGACAGCGTCTGAGGTTCTGGGTGAGTTGTAGCTCCCGCTAGGTCTTTTAACATTGTAAATAGCGTTCTGGAGTCATTTTGTTACTCTAAGATGGAGTTTTTTGATAAAATCTCCTTTTGTTATTTTGCATAGCAGATGGTAGGCCTTCAGAGCTTGCTTGTAAGTATTTTTCATGGCCGTATCATAAGTCTTCCTCCATTGTCTCTCCAGCTTTTTACATTTGCTTTTTTCTGTTTTTAGCTTTTCGGAGAACTAAGGTACTGGAGGTCTGTAAGATTTCAGCTTTTTCTTCTTAAGAGGAATGACTATCTCACCCGTTGCCAACACTTCCTGGTTTCGAATGTTGACAACAACTTGACAGCCAATTAACATTCAGCACGGGAATGGCACGGTGCGCTTAGGGTGCGCTCAGGATGTGCGGATCCACCGCGGCCATAGATATATATTTACTTTTAAATGTGATTTTCTCAGAAATTACTGAACGTATTTACACCATTTAAGCAAAAGGCACGAGTCTGAACCAAGGACTACCTCTTTGCCAAATTTGGTGTAATTCCGTTCAGCAGCTCGGACTGTGGCCGCTACGAACGGTTCCTATTAAAAATTGCATGGGGAAAACACGTTTGGGACCCCCTTTTTTCTTGGACCCCGCTTCACGAATCACCCCGAGACTTTCAGGATATTTTGCGCCAAAGTTATTCCAAATAGAATGTTGCAGATTTCTATGGAAAGTAGGTCCTAACTATAACTGCCTACTGGCGGCCGTCAGTAGGGCATATATATATATATATATATATATATGTATATATTACCTACTGGCGGTCGCCAGTAGGTATATATAGTTAGGATTTTTTCTCTATGGAACTTTTGAAAATTCTATGTCTTATAACTTTGGCGTTTGTGGACGGAATCGGCAGAAATTTTCAGGAAAATGGCACATTTTGTTTCTGAGCAGCCCCTGAAAATTTGGGGGGGTTTCGTCAAGGGGGGACCGAGAAAAAAGGGGGGTCCCAAAACGCATTTTTCCCATTCATTTTTCCATAGGGCGTTTGGCCTCACTTTTAGCTCGAACGGCTGAATGGATTTACACGAAACTTGGCAAATATGTAGGGGCTGTTAGCCCGATGTGCCTTTGCTGGGTCTCAATATATGTGCTCCAGTGGATTTTGAGAAATTAACATTTAAAAAAACAGATATATCTGTGACAGCGTCCCGGATAGCGCTCCAGATCGCGTACTTTTCGAGTAACGGAGCTTTGCGAAGCGAAGCTGATTGGCTCTCCGGTGTCTGTCAACATTCTAAACAGTCCGGTGCGGCCGCCATCTTGTCTCTCGGTAGGATCGAGAGACAAGAGGAGGAGAAAAACGAAGGGGGAATTTAATGAAAGGGGGCAAGGTAGACTCCTCTTGACCCCCTAGGAATGATGTTGGGGTTATTAAAGGGTCCCGTGGGGCAAATAAAAAAAATTTGATTTTTCGCAGTAGAAGCGCTTCTCGGTTCGCGAACCGGGTCGCAAACTGGAAGGGAAACGGGAATTTTGCCATTTTGTGTTTCGATTTAATTAAATTACAAGATGGAGGAAAAGCAATGTGAGTATTGGGTATAAGGGGGTATGGGAGACGTATCCTGACCCCCCTATGTTTTCTGAGGGTGGTTGAGGAGGCTCATATATGTTGATACTTGTCTTCCAGCGGTTGCGCGTGAGCGTTTTTTTTTTGCCGCTTGACTTCTGTTAACGTTCGATTCGAAGGAAATCAGGAAGTGTTGACCGCCATTTTGACACTGCGAGTAAATATATTGTTAAAAATAATTGTTATAAATTAATTCGTATTGATAAACATTGTCTGCGCCATCTTGCTTTTTTTCCAATGCCACACTTTTGTCGTGCACTGCAGCCATTTTAGATGCCTTGACCAGACCCACTCTCTGCACGCCGCCGATTCTCAGCATGGCTCCCCACCCTCGCAAGCATCTCCCCCACGCACTGGTCACCCCTGCTCTCTCTCTCATGCATGGGCCATAAACCTCCCCCCATCTGCGCTGCTCTTCCCTGAGTATCACACCCTGTGCCCGCCCAACACCTCCCTTTCACCCTATTCACTACCGCACCCTCTGACACTCCTCTTCCTCTGTGTCTGATTGTCCAGGCCGGTCCCAGGCTATCACCTAGCCCTGCGGATGTAGTTTATGGCCCCAACTGTAAAGAATCACTCCTGTTCAAAGGAGTTACAGTAGATCAAGGCCCCCACCTCATGAGATCAGTCACACCACACGCGTTCCTACTATCTGATAACGATCCTGTATTGTGATTGGGGAGGGGATTCTCACTGTAAGGGTGTGTGGGACCGAGCCTGAAGCGGAAGATTCCAGGGATGCCTTTTTGTACATCAAAGTCTTCACAATTATGTGTCACATTAAAAATATATAGCACTCCAACAAAGTAGTAGGATTATAACACTTTAATAACTTATAAATATATACAACGCTCCAACAAAGTAAACACGTTAAAAAAAAACTTTTTAAACAACTATTTAAATGACATTGCTTTAACCAGGATAGACAAAGAAATGACACAGTGATGTAAAAGTTTCTGAAAGAAATGCCAAGAACGTCCCATGTGAAAGTGAATTTTATCTGGCAATATTTTTCTTTTCCTTCTCATGAAAAGAAAGTTAATGCCAGGTTCGTTACCTGCCTCATCTGCAAAAAAAAAACTCTCGAGAAGGACCGAAAAAAAATATAGCTATGGTAATCATACCATGCATCGGCACATGGAGAGGTGGCACCCTCTTAATTATTCTAAAGCACAACTTCGAGATTTGGTGGATAACACCCGACCGGCAAAAACATCCACCAATGACTTAGCAATACGTGAGTCAGAGGCAAGGGAAACGGTCCCAAATCTGCAAAAGAACTTTGGGCAGATGAGATTGACTTGTGTAGCATGTGGAAAATTAATTTCATGCTGAGAGATGAGTATTACTTTAATAAATAGATCATATGAAAATCATCAATGTCCAAAACGTCCTAGAAAGTAATTTTTGTCAATTTTGAGGAAGAGAGATAACCTACAGTGGTACGGGGTCGTTTTCGTTCGTACTAGGGGGGCCAGGTGACATTCCTTCGGGGTGGCTTAGGGGCATTTAAAACAACTTCCCTGATACAGGTAGCATATAAAGTAGAGGCTAAATACCAGGATCTTTATCGATTGCTTTATGCTGTACAAAAATGAAAAACACATACAACAAACCTGGACCATTCATATTTTCAATGTTTCTGCGTACTATACTTTTTAACCCTTAACTAATTGAGCTGCTTCATTTCACCTGCTTTTTAAAAAAAAAAAAAGAAATCGGAAACAGTGGCCATTTATTCGAAACTTACCAATCTACGCGTTACAACTACGTTTGCTTTTTCAAAAACCTTTAATAAAAATGTTGGTGCCCAAGTACGGGCCTACAACCCCGTGGGCCGGCCACAGAGCAGGCTGGAACTGTAAATGGGGGGCGGGGGGGAGGGTATTTATTTGTGGAAAACATAACAGAGTCAGTGGCCGTTGATTTCATAGTAAAAAGTGCGACAAGTGCAACAAAATCATATCGATAATTCATTGTGAGCAAGTACCAAAAGTGTCGACAATTCGAACCTTCAATAATAAATACAGTAATCAATGATGCATTAGAACTTAATATCAATTCATTGTTCGAACGTGTAATCAGTACCCGTCCCATGTCAATTCATTGTTCGAACGTATGATCAATACCCATCCCGGATCAATTTATTGTCCGAACATATAATCAGTCTTATCCCATATCAATTCATGTGCTAAAAACTGCATACATATCTCATGATATCAAGGCTGAGCAATCGGGGCACAACAAGGAGTTGAGAGTTTCATTTGTACCAGCGCCATTTTGGGTGAGGTCAGGAAGGTCCAAGTATAGTCAAAATGTCTCCACCAACTCGTGGTTGGACCGGGACCACTATCGGCAGTCCAAAAGTTTTCGTTGAAGGGTAGCAGAGGGGACTGGCGACATGAACCATCAGTCAAAGTGGGGTGGGAGGCAACAATCTCTCCTACCAGGTCATACTGGTGTTCCACCGGAATTGATCAAGTTGGTAGTCTTGCAGGATTTTGATCATTTCAAGACTGAGGCCGGCGCCGGCATGAGCGTGCCGACGTCCCTCGGCTACGTCGTGGTCGTTCCGTGGGTGATCATGGCAGTCATTCCCCATTGGGGGTCGGGGGCCCCCATGGCTCTTATAGAATCTTCAAAGTTGAGGAGAACGTTTCTGGAGCAGGACTCATTTTCTAGCTGAACTCAAAAGCGTTGTTGTACCGCAAAAGTAAACGAGACCCCCGCTGGGTGAGCGGAGCATCATTGCCTCGCAATAGTGGATGAGACCTTTTGTCGGGTCAGTGGAGCGCCGCTGCATCGCAAGAGTGGAGGAACCCTTGTCGGTGAGTGGAGCGTTGGGGGTGCAGCTGAGGGGCCCCCACCTGGGGGGGTGGGAGAGGCTCGTTCGCGCCGCCTCTCCCTCCCAGCGCACCCCACGCCGTCACCTGGTGTTGATATCCGTGATGTCCGGACCAGGGGATAAGAGGGGGGGGTCAGAGGCAGAGGCAAGACATCCCCCCCCCGTGGCCTGCAGGGCACCGCTTCAGGACCGAACGGGGAGCTCATACCAAGCCGGGGTCAGACCAGGAGATACGAGGGGAGGGGTCGGTGGCATGTGCAAGACATTCCTCTCCAGTGTTGTCGCAGCCAAAGAAGATCCCGTCGGCCTCGGCTCCTCTCCTGGTGCACCTTACGCGACAACCCTTTTGATGGGTGAGTGGAGCGTTGGGGGTGCAGCTGAGGGGCCCCCACCTGGGGGGGTGGAAGAGGCTCGTTCACGCCGCCTCTCCCTCCCAGCGCACCCCACGCCGACACCTGGCGTTGATATCCGTGATGTCCGGACCAGGCAATAAGAGGGGGGGGTCAGAGGCAGAGGCAAGACATCCCCCCCCGTGGCCTGCAGGGCGCCAGAAGAGAATGGGAGGACCAGTACATTCCGGGCCGACCATCCCACGACTTCTCCGGCTGATGGCGGCTAGTCGGGCCCCGCCCTGCACGTGTCGAGGCCTCGTCTTCCGGATGGGCGTAACCGTTGACCTGTTGCACTTCGGGAGTTTCCAGAATGGGGGTAGGTATCTGCTGATTTGTATCTATTTCATGTTACCGTTATTGGGCGTGGTGGGCGGTGGGACAGACATGCTTGGAGCAGTGGGGGGGTGGCGGAGGTTAGCTACCTCGTGGCTGCCGTAACATTAAGCTTGGCTTCTCTCACTACTTTCATGTTTCTTATTTCTAGCGAAGTCAAAAACTCATCAGTGGCCTACTGATTTTGTTCGATTTCTTTCCCTTCCTTTTCAAGTGTGTTTCATGCTAAAGTTTCTGTTTAACAGGATACAGTGATTACTTTGTATTTTACATATGTCTTCTTTATTAGGGGTACTCTCCAGTTGAGACAGATGATGTACCTCTAATAAATGGTCCGGGTGGAACTAGTTTCTCAATCAGTGGGGAGTAGATGGGCATGACAGATTACAACGGGGGTCAAAAGTCCGCATTACCTATCCTTCACTATCAGAAAACAGAAACAACAATGACAACTAATAGTAGTGATATCCTGGGCGGGTGATGGAACTGGGATTGTTAATGGAAAAAGATCTACAGAGAAAGCTATTGGTGAATTATACTTCTTCGGAAATTTAAAACTCACAAATGTTTTATTTGTGTAATCGTTTCAGGTCAAACGGATTGTGGAAAAATGTTCAGAATGGAAGAGTCACCAAAAGGCAAAACGTACACTCATGTATGAAAATCTTACTATTAATGCTTGACTGAGGCCAAGGAGATCAGAGTGCATGAGTCTCATGCTCGATCGATTGAGCTAGCCGGATCGGGCAACAAAAAGTATAAAATAGTTATGTAAATAGTTATTTAATAAAATGTTTTACCCTGTTACTTTGCTGGTGTGTTGTATATATTTATAATATTTGCATAGGGTTTGTCGTTATTTTGGGTGGGGTGGGTGGCGGAGCCGAGCTGTCTTGCAGCCATCATGGTGTGGAGCTCAGTTCATCTCACTAGTTTCGTATTTCTCATGAGGGGTTGTTCTTAATGTTTCTATTTTAGCGAGGTCAAAAAGAGATCCCATTAGTGGCCTACTGATTTTGCTCGATTCCTTTTGTTTTTTTAAACAATTTTTCACTATCTGCAAAGACTAAACAGAGTATTGCTTGTTTGTAAATAGAGAATGAACCAAAGATAACCAATTCTAAAACAGTAAATGCTTGGATAACAATCAAGCAAATAGAGAGAGAAGTAGGCACGACGGATTGCAAAGACCTGCGTTAACTACCCTTCACTATCTGCAAAGAGAGAGTACTCCTAAGAGAAAAGAGGGGGGGGAGGGAGGGGCAGCGTTCAAAGCACATCAGCGTGCATAAACACGAAAATGTTTTTACCTATCACGTACTTGACATTGAACAGCTTTTGATATTTGCTATTAAAAAACCATTGAAATTCACTGAAAAAACCATAGGTTATAGACCATATATAGTTAGGAATTAGCATTTACAAAACCTTGAAAATTCACTGAAAAAACCATTGGTTATAGACCATATATAGTTAGGAATTAGCATTTACAAAACCTTAATTTACTCGCACAAAACCATAGAAATTCGCATATATAGTTAAATGCAATAACTATATATCGCGCACCCGCAACCCACTGCTGATGATGTCACATATTACATCATTCATGACATGGTCAGTGACATCACTGATGACATCACTGATTACAACTCAAATGACATCACTGATGACAACTCAAATGACATCACTGACAACATCACTGATGACATCAATCATGTGATAATACAATCCACCTCTTCAGACTCTAATATAATCTTAGATCCACTCAGAGTAAACAGACACTCACAGACTGTCACTCATCCATGGAGTTACTCACACACCTAGTCAGTCATGCACTGAATCAATCACACCTCCATTTCCTCAACTATACAGTTATACACACCTTACTTATTCAAACATATACTAACACATATTTACTCTCTTATACAATCCCTGATACAAGTTTTCAATGATCCATTCAGCCACTCACACATTCACTGGCTCTTATACACAGTAATTTATATATGTGAACTCTCACATGTATTGTGTTTTACATATCTACTTACTTTGACATGTAGCACTGAGATATCCATTCACTCACCAATACACTCGTACACAGTCAACCACCCATACAGCTGTTTCCACATGCACTTTTGAACCCATACATCTAGTAAATCAACTGCTCACACATCTATGCACAGAGTCATAAACCTCCCAGCCACCCACACACACTCAGTCTCCCATACAAATACTTGGGCAACCAATCAATAACCCATATAGTTACTCATATAGCTACTGATCAACACATGCAGCAGTTCATAGAACAACAGGTATAATGATGCACAAATTCAGACAGTTTAGTCACTAACCCATGCACTCAGTGAGACACATTTAATCACTCTCTCATACAGTCAGTCATGCACCTACTAAATCCTTCATCCAGACCCTTATACATCCACTCATTCTTCAATATGTAAGACATATTTTAACGTTACAGAAACATACAGTCACTTGATGATGGCATCAGTGATGTCATCAGTGATGTCACTGGCCATGTCATGAATGATGTAATATGTGACATCATCAGCAGTGGATTGCGGGTGCAGGTGCGCGATATATAGTTATTGCATTTAACTATATATGCGAATTTCTATGGTTTTGTGCGAGTAAATTAAGGTTTTGTAAATGCTAATTCCTAACTATATATGGTCTATAACCAATGGTTTTTTCAGTGAATTTTCAAGGTTTTGAAAAATGCTAATTCCTAACTATATATGGTCTATAACCTATGGTTTTTCAGTGAATATATATATATATATATATATATATATATATATATATTACCTACTGGCGGTCGCCAGTAGGTATATATAGTTAGGATTTTTTCCCTATGGGATTTCTGAAAATTCTATGTCTAATAACTTTGGCGTTTGTGGACGGAATCGGTTGAAATTTTCAGGAAAATGGCACATTTTGTTTCTGAGCAGCTCCTGGAAATTTGGGGGGGGTTCGGCAAGGGGGGGCTGAGAAAAAAAGGGGGTCCCAAAACGCGTTTTTCCCATGTTAATTTCCATAGGGCGGTTGGACTCAATTTTAGCCCGAACGGCTGAATGGATTTACACGAAACTTGGCAAAATTGTAGGGACTGTTAGCCCTATGTGCCTTTGCTAGGTCTCAATATATGTGCTTCAGTGGATTTTGAGAAATTAACGTTTAAATCAAGATATATATCTGTAACAGCGCTCCGGGCAGCGATCTGGTTCGCGTACTTTTCGCGTAACGGAACTTTGCGCACGGAAAGCTGATTGGCTCTTCGGTGTCTGTCAACATTCTAAACAGTCCGGTGCAGCCGCCATCTTGTCTCTCGGTAGGATCGAGAGACAAGAGGAGGCCAAAAGAAAGGGGGAAATTTCCATAAGGGGGCATAGTAGATCCTCCCTGACCCCCTAGGTTTTATGTGGAGGTTTTAAAAGGGCCCAGCAGGGTTCAAAAAAATTTGTTCTTTTTTTTTTTTTGCGATGAGCGCCTAGTACGCGAACCGGAAAGCGTTCTAGGCAGCGTACTATAAGGATAATAGAATGATATACTTTTCAAAGATTAAATGTTAATTGTTTGTTGTTTTGTTTGTTGTTTTGTTGTTTTTTTTGTTTTCTTTATTTTTAACTTTTTTTTTATTTTGATTGTTTTTCATAATTTATTAAACTTTCTAACATTTCAGTGTCTGAAATGTCATTATTTTCTTGAAATATTGTTTGCAATCTGTGAGGTTGTAAAATGTCCTCATTTGCAAGGAGGGCATCTACTGCTTGGACACATTGCAGCAGTTCATTATCCAAGCTTTGATCCATAAATTCCATGTCAATTTGTTCAATCAAGTCCTGGCTGCTCTCTTGCAGGTCCATTTCAAAAGAAACTTGGTTTTCGCCTTCCATTTTGCCTGAAATTTGGATTAAAAAAATATATATTAGTAGAGATAGGGCACTGTTGGGATTAATTTTAGATAGTCATTTTTTATCAGTGAATTTATCTTTTGGCAGTGTATAGTATCAGAGTGGAAATAGGACTATAAAAAAGTGTATGTGATTTAACCACGACAAGCCTAACTCCATTCATAACTATAACAGAGAAGTCTATCTAAATACATTACTAGTACAGAGGGATAGTGTATATCTAGCAGAAAAAGTCTACTATATTAAGTTATAGTGCACAATATATTTCATTTTTAAAAATTATAACTTACCTTCACAAAGAAGTTGAAGTTTTTGGAAGCTATTGAAATGTGATGTACAACAAGAAGTAGTAGTCAAAATGGCTGTGTTTTCTTCCCTTCCTTTATATATTCAAGTATATAACCAATCAAATGTCAGGTAATAAAAGTAGAAAATGAAAGTAACATTTTCATTGGTTGTCAATTCCAACACTTCAGATGTGTTTTGTGAAGTAATTTACCTCACGGTACTTGGAGAGGTCTACAGGCTAAATGGCTAAATTAAATTTCAATCAAATTTGTGAGAATGAAAGGGATTGTTATGTAGTATGAGCTAATTTATATTTGGTGAGAGTGTCTCTAGTCGTTTTTCTGTAAATTACTTTCCCACCTTTTTTTGGACCGTTTCCCGGAAAGCGGTCCGGTCCGCGAACTAGGAGCGTAACGGGAGTCCACCATTTTGTGTTTCGGTCGAATCAAGGTATAAAATGGCGGGTAAATAATGTTCTGAATGGGTAGAAGGGGGCATGGTACAAGTATTTTGCCCCCCTACGTTTTCTGAGGGTGGCTGAGGAGGACTATATGTGCGAAGAAAAAACTTTTTTTTGAAATTTTGCGCGGTTAGCTTCCAGTTCGCGTACCGAATAGCGCTCTTTGAGCGTAGTTTGTTGAAAATTACAGAAAAAAGTTAGAAAAAAAATAATAAAAGTGTGTGATCAGATGAAGGGTAGCTCTGAGAAGAGCTTTTGGGTTTATGGTACATTTAGGTACTTATAAGTAGGTACCAATGCACATTCTTAAATTCAGAATGAAAATTCTGTTGCCCTCATCTGAGAAGTGAACTCCATCTCCTCTGTAGATATCTTGCATGTAGTAACGCAAGTTATTGTTGTACAGAGAGCCCATTCCATGGTCTCTCATGAAAGCTGAAACAGATTTGTTTACATGCTTCCTCGCTTTCTCAATTTGTGGAGAAAATTGGTTGGACCACCTCCATTTCTGTCTTTGGCATATATTGGAATATACCAAAGCAGTTTGAGGAAAAAGTGCCATTAATTGCTCAAAGGTGTCCTTTAAAAGCATTTCCAGACCTACCCCTGTCAAAGTGCCCAAATCATTACCTCCACAGTGCACTATTAACAGGTCAGGTTTTGGCAAATGCATAAAGGTTTTCACCAATGGTATCAATTGGTGACATTTTAATCCTCTTTGGCCCAACCATTTAATTTCCACATCCTGTAAATTGAGGTTGTGTAAATTTCTGTTCTCAGCATACCTTTGAGCCCAGTGGATGTAACTATGTCCAACAATCCAGACCTTAAACATGGTGGGAGAAGGTTGTTCTGCAGTCAGATGAAGTGTGGTAATGAAAGGGCAGTTGAAACAGTAGGAGTTTGTAAAGAAAAAAAACTGTGGATTTCCAATGCTAATGAATTATTAGCAGTGATTGGTGCATTTCCATTTCTGAAAACAGAAAGTTAGGGTGCATGGATGTGTTCTTTGAAAGATGTAATTTGAATGGTCAAGGAAGAAACATTTAATGAAAGATTGCACTGGATACGCAGGTGCACTGAGAGTTCAGAGTTCAATTGAAACATTGTTGTGTGAATTTGCAAACATGAGAGGTCTTCCAGGAGGTCGTTGCTATGGAAAAAAGGCAGAGAGGGCAGAGGGGGGAAGGGTTTTGATTTGAAAAAAGTGAGGGAAGAGTTATGATTGGCTAATATGAGAGATATGTGAAATGAATATCTGTATTTCTGTGCTTTCAATAGCTGCAGCCTCTGGAGTGCATCGTTTTTCTTCTGCTGAAGACAATTTGGTGTATTTCTGAGACTGTTTTCAAAACTCAAAAAGTATTTGCTAAGGTGAGAGAAGATTTATTTATTTTAGATAGAGAATAGTATGAATTAAGGAGAAAATGATGAAGAAAGCTGTGTTTTTAAACTGTGGCTTTGTCTGTAGTGATATAGAAATAGATTTTGTTACTTTGAGAAATTGTAATTGCATATTCGGTGTAGCATTCTGGCATGCAGTAACACAAGTTATTGTGGTACATGGAGCCCATTCCATGGTCTGTTATGTAAGCTGAAACAGATATGTTGTTTTTAAAAACGATTTTAGAAATCAATTACATTTCTGGATATGTACTGCTAGAGCTTCATAGGTTGTTTTGGGCCATATTTATAAGGCATTTGAGTGTCTATTATGCTATTTTACGTTCTTCATGGTGCAAATTTCTTGTAAATACGCTCCCACTTGTGCTTTGCAAATTTAGATTTTGATTATGGGAGTTACATAGCCATGTTAATAATGTCCAAACAATGGTGGTAGGGCATTCAAGAAAACGCTTTCCTGTGTCTCTAGGACATTTTCAGTCCTTTCCTCTTGAAAACAGGTATACAATTGATTTATATGCTGTGTTTAAAAACGAATTTTGAAATCAATTACATTTCTGGATATGTACTGTTAGAGCTTCATAGGTTGTTTGGGGTCATATTTAGAATGCATTTTAGTGTCTTTGATGTTATGTTTACCTTTTTAAATGGAAAGCGTTCTTCATGGGGCAAGTGTCTTGTAAATACGCTCCCACTTGCGCTTGGCAAATTTAGATTTTGATTATGGGAGTTACCTAGCCATGTTAATAGTGTCCCAAAAATGGTGCTAGGGCATTCCAGAAAACACTTTCATGTGTCTCAAGGACATTTTCAGTCATTTCTTCATGAATGCAGGTATACAATTGATTTATATGCTGTGTTTAAAAACGAATTTTGAAATCAATTACATTTCTGGATATGTACTGTTAGAGCTTCATAGGTTGTTTTGGGCCATATTTATAAGGCATTTGAGTGTCTTTGATGTTATGTTTTCCTTTTAAAATGGATAGTGTTCCTCATGGGGCCCTGAGCAGTTCTTAGCCATGTTATTTAATGGGAAGTGGATAACATGGCTAAGAGCATTTGCTGGAAAATGCATGAATATCGCTGACTGTTCAGCGATATTCATGCATTGCGGCCGTTTTTTTTTGCATTTGCGAGCAGTTCTTAGCCATGTTATCCAATGGAAGGTGGATAACATGGCTAAGAGCATTTGCTGGATAATGCATGAATATCGCTGACTTTTCAGCGATATTGATGCATTGCGGCCGTTTTTTTCGCATTTGCGAGCAGTTCTTAGCCATGTTATCCAATGGGAGGTGGATAACATGGCTAAGAGCATTTGCTGATATTCATGCATTGCGGCCGTTTTTTTTTGCATTTGCGAGCAGTTCTTAGCCATGTTATCCAATGGAAGGTGGATAACATGGCTAAGAGCATTTGCTGGATAATGCATGAATATCGCTGACTTTTCAGCGATATTCATGCATTGCAGCCGTTTTTTATCGCATTTGCCATAAATCTTGCTAAGGAGAAAATGATGAAGAAAGCTGTGTTTTTAAACTGTGGCTTTGTCTGTAGTGATATAGAAATAGATTTTGTTTCTTTGAGAAATTGTAATTGCATATTCGGTGCACCATTCTGGCATGCAGTAACACAAGTTATTGTTGTATATGAAGCCCATTCCATGGTCTCTTATGTAAGCTGAAACCATTTTTGAAATCAATTTCAATAAATTTCTGAATATGTCCTGCTAGAGCTTCATAGGTTGTGTGGGGTCATACACCTTTTTTAGGGAGAGATTTATGACTGTTGTATGCCTGTTTTGTACCACTGTGTGTCATTTTTGTGATGCAGTGCTGGTGCAAAAGATTTGCTATGTTAAATAATAAGTAGGGCATTAAGTTTTTGATGACTGTTATTCATTTACTGTTTGGTAATAGTGGTTAATAACATTTTTTATTATATTTTTCCACAGATTCAACTGCAGATTCTTTCATAGTTTGGAAAATGCCTACAAAAAATAGAATTAGAAAGGCTAGAAAACGTCAAAGACAGCAGGATGATGTTTTATTGCAGCAGTCCTCTTCCCCAAATACTTGTCAAAACACCAAGAAAGGTCCGGGTAAGAGCACGAAATCATTCTTAAGAAATATTTGTAGTAAAAAAAGTATTTTTCCAAAAAATGTTTCAGTCCACAAAAAGAAAAGCAATTTAAATGGAAAGGAGAGACCCATCAAAAATGTTACTGGTAGAGGAAGAGATAACTCTGTGCATGATAGTAGAAGGAAACAACAGTTTAGGGACATTCGACATCGAATGTTCCGTAACAGGATAATAGTTAATTTATTGAAAAATATTTTAAAAAAAGGCCAACAGAAAGCGGCATTTTATAAGAAGAAGAAAAATGTAGAGAAAATTATTGATCATGCTTTTGAAATTAAGCGAAAGTTGTTTATTTTGGTAATCAATAGAATTAGGAAACTAAGCAAGGTAATTTCTGATTTCAAAACAAAAAGTAGATGGAAGAGAGTAGTAAATCGTAGTAACTTTTGTGAAGTTTTTTCCGGAGAATGGATGCATAGTTCAAGTTGTGAGGCATTTTTTAATGAGGAGAGTTATTTTCAGGATAATGATTTGGTGTTTGCAGTTGACACCAGTGGTCGAGCTTATGAAGTGAAGGATGGTTGTCCAGTTGAAAAAGAACAACTTGTGACAACAGAGACAGAAGAGGCGCTAAGTGATGAGGTTTTAGGAAGACGTCCTAAGGGTCCTGTGTACATTTGGAAGTGTAGTTCTATTTGCAGTGTGCGACAGGTTTCCATCAATTTGCTTTGTGATTTTATACGGACATTTAATAAGAAAAGTTTGAAGCAGAAAATGAAGTTGTTGCAAGATTTAGATCCTTGCAGAGTGAGACAAATGACAGGTTTGCGTGGTCATTCACTGGCTTGTCTTTCCAGGAGAGTATGCCAGAGTGTTTTTCATCATTTCAGGATGCTAGCAGTGCATCATAATAAAGTGAGAAAATTAGTGAGAATGTTGTATTATGCTAAGAGTCCAGCAATTATGCTTAAACAATTATGTGCTGCTCTTTTGCATGGGTCTGAAATAGATGTGAAGAATATTTGTGAAGAAATTGAGTTTTGTTACTTTGGTAGTAGAGATGAGAATGTTCAAATTGACCCAGAAGTAGAGGGTTATATTGAAGATAATGTACAGGTTTCCAGTACAGATAATTTTCAGAAGGAAATTGCCACTTTTCAGATGAAATCAAGTGAGAGGCCTAATTTCACTTGTGTATGTTGTCGACGCACTTATTATAAGAATCAGACTAAGTTAGTGGATTTATATGCAAAAACTGAAAGGGAAAATAATAGTGAATGGAAGGATTTTGCCACATACAATACAAATTGTTTTGATTTGGGAGTGGACCAACGTGTGTGTACTTATTGTTGTAATAAATTAAATCAAAACCAGATGCCTGCTAGGGCAGTTCATAATAATCTGGAATTGGTTGAGATTCCTTCAGAATTGAAGGATTTAAATACTTATGAATCTATTTTGATTCAAAGTATCCATCCCTTTCAGGCTATTGTAAGAATGGAGCCAAAGACAGGGAAGTTGCCTCCAGCAGATTTACAGAGAGGATTAAAGGGAAGAGTTGTTTATTTGCCTCTAGATTTGAACAAAAACATTAACACAATTGGAGTTGAGAAAGTGGAAGAGGAACCTCTGGTTATCTTGGTTAATGGGGTTCCGACAAAGAATAAGAAAATATGGCAAGATTTAGTGGATGTTAGGAAAGTGAAAAATGCAACTTTGTATTTGAAGAAAAATAATAAGTACTATAAGAATGTATATGTTGCAGAAGAGGAAGTAAGTGATGAAGAGGATAGCGTTTTGTGTGCTGGCCAAATTGAGAAAGTAGAGGTGTCTAATAGTGAAGAAATATATGAACATTATAGTGTTCATCCTTTGCATTCCAAGGAATCATGGGGAATGCTATTGAGTTGTTTCAAATGAAACAAGCCAAAGGGAGTCCCATTAGTGTTTGGGAGGAAAGTTTGGAAGCTCAGTGTTTCCCACAGCTATTTCCCACAGGTCAAGGAGGAAGATATGATGAGCGACCTCATCAAATTCCTGCGTCTGAATACCGGACTTTACGATTGTATGCAGAAGATCCTAGGTTTCGTCAATGCATTCCCTATTTGTTTCATCTCCTGTTTGAAAGCGATCTGTCAGGACTGTCATATGCAGTGAACCACATTTTAAAAAGTGGTATACAGATGCGAAACATCTCGGCAAATGACTTTATGCATAAAGTCAATGTCCAAGACAGTATTTTGGATTCTCACTTAATTAATCTCATGGCGTGTCAGCGTGGTACTAATGAGTACTGGTACCGTCGTCATGGTGATTTAAAATGTATGCTGAGGAACTTAGGAACTCCAACATGGTTCCTCACTCTGAGCTGTGCCGAGTATGGCTGGAAAGATTTACTTGAATTTCTACGAGAGGCAAATGGAAATATTGAAAACATTGAATTCAAGACACCTGGAGAACTGTGTTCTTTGGATCCAGTGAATGTATGCAGGTACTTCAATCATAGATTTGAAGCTATGATGTCTTTCATCACAAATAAAAATAATCCACCTCTTGGAGAGGTGTTGGATTTCTTCTGGAGAAAGGAGTACCAAGCAAGAGGTGCCCCTCATATACATATGTTGTTGTGGATCAAGGATGCACCTAAATTTGGAACAGATCCGGATGACTTAGTGATGAATTTCATAGAACAATATTCTACATGTGCTGTTCCAAACGCAACGGAGAAGAAAAGCCTAAGAGAACAAGTTCTACGTTTCCAAAGCCATCGTTGTGGAAAGTACTGTCGTCGTAAATTCAGAAACAAGGACAAGTTCTACAGCAAATGTCGTTTCAACTTTCCACGACCGGTGATTTCTAAAGGAAGAGTGAACAGTTTGATGTCTTCGCTGCGACATAATGTGACGAGGAAATCACCCAAGAATACATACAATTTGAAAAGGAACGAAGAGTCCAAGTACATCAATGACTACAACCCAGTGATTTTGTCAATGTGGAATGCTAACATGGATATACAGTTTGTGGCTGACAACTGTATGGCTGTGGCTCGGTATGTGACATCTTACATCACCAAAAAAGAAAAGACAGAACTGAAGGATATGTGGGAGGACATTTCCCATGAAAAGAGCCTCAGCAAGAAGTTGTACAGTTT
Organism: Lissotriton vulgaris; assembly: GCF_964263255.1. Taxonomy (NCBI): domain Eukaryota; kingdom Metazoa; phylum Chordata; class Amphibia; order Caudata; family Salamandridae; genus Lissotriton; species Lissotriton vulgaris. The sequence continues at coordinate 2,069,204,336 of NC_141689.1, read as the reverse complement.
CAGTCTGAAGATGTTGTCGCATCGAGAAATCGGAGCTTACGAATGTTCTGATCGATTGTCTTCAGCAAGTCTCTATGCCAAATCCAGGAGTCTCGTTCGGGCGAGTCTTGGTCTTGCTGCAACGCGAAATCGAGTTCTAAAACCTGTCCGGGAAATTGAGTATTTGGCAGAAAAGGAACCAAACAGTACCGACATTTTGAAGACCAACATGTTGGATACATATTATCCAAATCGAAGCAGTCACCTTGAGAATGTTTGTCTATATGAGGTTCTCCAAAATTATATATTCAAGAGGAACATCAAAGAAGATATTGAGAAAGGAGTGTATGCTGTAATTGGAAGTGAGGGATGCCTGGTCAAGCAAAGAAAATGCCAATTAGTAAACCATCGAAAATTGAGTGGTGAATCTCCAGAAAAAAAGGAGTTTTTCTATTTAGCACTTTTGCAACTTTTCAAGCCTTGGCGTGCAGAAGAGGAACTGCTTGGAGATTTCCTCTGTTACGAAGACTCTTTCAATGCAGCCAAGGACTCCATAGAATGTCCTGCTTTTCCTAAATATCAAGAAATGCTAACTTTGGAAATTGAGCAGGAAGCAACGATTGCAGCCGAGATTGCCAGAGACAGTTCTCAGGACAGTCAGAGTTCTGTTTCATTGAGTCAAGATCCACTTGGAGGACCTATTATCGAAAATGAAGCTGCCACTGCTATGAATGAAGTAGAAAGAGCCATGGCACATGCTCAGGAGGATTCAGTTAACTTAGAAGACTTGGAAAAACAACTCAACGTTGAGCAGAGGAAAATATATGATGAAGTTACCAAGGAAATTGAGCACGGATTAAGTCATGAGAAGAACGAGTGCTCATGTACATCGTTGAAGCCTGTCCGACTGTACGTGAGTGGAGAAGCGGGAACTGGAAAAAGTTTCCTCATTAAAGCAATTTCTTGTTATTTGCAGGAAAGGACTGAGTCATCGCTGTCTTGTGTTGTCACCGCTCCTACTGGACTGGCAGCACATAACATTAAAGGTATTACTTTGCATCGTCTACTGATGCTGCCGGTGGAGCATGACAACAAATTACAATACAACAAGTTATCTGGGGATGCTTGCTGTGAAGTTTCAAGAGTCTTGAGGAAAATGAAACTACTTATCATTGACGAAGTAAGCATGGTTTCTAATGTCATGCTTGCCTTTGTGCATTTGAGAATGCAAGAAGTACTTAAAACTGAATATGATGTGTTATTTGGTGGCAAACACATCATTGTTTTCGGAGATCTTCTGCAGCTGACACCAGTAAAAGGTCAACCTGTGTTCAAAATACTCACGCATGAAGATACCAGGAAGTGCCTAGGGAGCATTGGCAACGTCAATATATGGTTAAACTTCAATTATGCTGAACTGCATGAAAATATGCATCAGGCAAAGGATGAAGATTACAAGAATATTCTACAAGATATTAGAATTGGAAAAGTGACCGAGCATGGGAAAGAAGCTTTAAATGCACGATTACTGTCAAATTTATATCCCAAACAAGAGATTGTGCCTGAGAATATTTTTCAGAAAATTACTGAGAAGAAATCCGGAATATGTTTGATGCCGACTCTTGCAGAATGTGCCATCTTCAACAACAAAATGTTGAATTTAGAAAAGCAAGAGATTGTGAAACTTGAAGCTATCGACAAAATAGAGCATATGGGATCAACAATTATTTTGTCTGAGAATTTGAAATCAAAATTGGATTCATTAGAGAAGACTATATCTAAAACAGCGGGTTTTGAAAAGACTTTGAATGTGTGTTTAAATTGCCGAATCATTTTGAGAAGGAATTTACATGTAGAAAGAGGTCTGGTAAATGGATCAATGGGTAATGTTGTTGATTTTGAGAAATACAGAAATAGAGATGGAATAGAATTTTTAAGAATTAAATTTGATGGCATTGAGGAAGTACAGCAAATTGGTCGTTGTTCTGCTAGGTTTTTGCTTGTTAAAGACTTATATGTTCGCCGTAAACAGTTTCCTGTTTGCTTGGCATATGCGGTGACAATCCATAAATCGCAAGGTTTAAGTGTAGACAGTGCATTGGTGAATATTGGCAGTTCTGTGTTCAAGGAGGGTATGGCATATGTGGCATTGTCACGAGTTAGAACTTTATCGGGATTGTACTTGATTGACTGTGATGTCACAAACATTTGTGCGGATCTAGATTGTGTTAAGGAATCCAATAGGTTAAGAAGAGAGTATGCGCCACATTTGCCTCAATATCCTTTGTTTGAGAAATGTGTGGTAGGCCGGAAACGTAGAAATATCAGTAATAGTAGGGAGGTTGTTGCAAAAAGACTAAAAGTCAATGAACCGAAAATTGTTAGCAGAAAGAAAGTGGATTCTGTTGAAGATGTTGTCGGTTTTCAATTTGAAAACAGTTCTGGTGTCAACTGCTATGCAAATGTAGTGGTTAATGTTCTCTTTTCACTAGAGAGTTTAAGAGAACAGATTCTGTTGAATTCAGAACAAATTTTATGCTGTTTGTTGAATTCTGTTTTCGAGAAATGTAGCACTGATCGAACAAAAGTAGAAAGTGTGTCTGAAGTTCGTTATCTGTTAGATGAATGTTCAGGTCAAACAGACTTCTCTGAAAATAATCAGCAAGATTGTCAGGAGTTTTTAATGTATATGCTTGATGTATTGCAAGATGAGGGTGTAGATGTAGATCACCTGTTTGGGCTTTCTTATCAATGGCAGCATGACTGCGAGAACTGTATGGTATCAAGTACTACTAGTGTAGACTCAGAAAGATTTATATATTTAACTTTGCCAGACAGTAAATCAGTGTCCTTTAATAAGCTAGTAAATGCAGCGGATCACAACATGGAGTGTAGCCAATGTAAATGTGATATGATGTCAACATTATTTATACGTAGATATGGCCAGTATGTCATTTTAATGATCCAACGATGTAGGCCTGATGGATCAAAATTGTCAACTTTAATAAAAAAATTTGTAGCTTCTCAGCTGTCAATATCAGGGAGGACTTTTGTAACTGTAGCAATTATCTATCACGATGGTCCATCAACAACATCAGTACATTATACAGCTTACTTAAAGTCTCGAAACGGCTGGTCATTCTGCAATGATTCCGTTGTAAGTTTCAAAAAAAAATTGCCGTTTGACCTTAAAAATTCTTACCTGGTGTTTTTAAAACCAAAATTTTAAGTAGAGGGAATGTAAGTCTGCAATGCTGTCTAGATTAAAAATCCAACTATATAAACCTGATGCAAGTAAGTCTGCTTCATAGTAAGCAGTATCAGTGTCATAGGAAAAGGAGAACATGAGTGACAAAGAAGAGTAAGATATTAGTAGTCCAGGATTGTGAAAATAATCTCAAATGTTTTCTTTTTGAAAGTTGCGAAAATAGAAAATGTCGGGATTTGATTGGAAGAATTACAAGACTTGCGAATCGCGGCAACATGATTTGGCCTAGTGGAAACATGTGATAGAATGAGAGAAGTCTTTTTTTCTATGTAACATATTTTTCGTATCGATGGAGGTTTTCTTTCAGAAAGTGGCGGGCTGAAAATATTTATAGCACAACAGAGTGGATGCTGTTCATAGGAGATCCTTCGACGTCATTGAAAGTAAGTTAATTTTAAGGAGTTTTGAAATCAGATTTCTTAGGTTGTATGGGTCTTTTAAACACAGTCATTTTGATTGTGTTTTTTTTCCCCGCTGTTACATGATGAATATCTTCAAGTCACTGATTTAAGTGAAATTTGATACATTCTGAGAACAGCAAAAATAAACCATTTAACATGTATAATTAATGTTATGCTTTTTGTACTTATGATATACATTTAGAAATGTGAGGTAGATATGGAGAAGCTGAGTTTTCTGTAAGTGTCAATTTTAATGCTTACAGTGCTGTACTTCTGGGTACTGTTTTTTTTATAAAAAAGAAATAGGCCTCACCTCAAAGAAAGCTCTTCAAAGCACACATCTTATTTGCATCCTAAAACAATCATTTAAAATGTTAGACACAATTTTATGATGGTTTTACATCTCTTTTGCGCTGTTATTGCATCACTATTGTGAGACATAAGCAATGCAAAAGAAGCATCATATTTCAAAATAGGCCTCATTTCATCAGCATGAAGATACTGTTTGTTTAAAATAAATATCTTTAGGATTGTGTAGGGGTCGTAGAGAAGTAGAGGTTGCTGTAAGTGTCAAAGTTGTTTAAAAACTGTTTCTTCTTGAACCTTTTCTCTTCTTTTTTCTAATTTTTAAATACATGTTTTAATATTTTTGGAAATGTTTGTTCTCTCTTTTACAGATTGAATGTATGAAAAATTTTCTTGAAAAGTTAACAAGAATTATAAGGTAAATGTTTTCTACTTTTTTAACCTGCATTCCACTGCTGATGATGTCACTGACTATGTTATGAATGATGTAATAAGTGGGCATGTTTTACTGCAATGGTAGGTCTTCACATCTATTATCTCGTCTGTATTCTTCAACAAGCATAAATTTGATATGCAACCCAGAGTACGGTTCACCTTAAACAAACTTTTAGAGAGGACACACCTTATCGTCACCCTCACTCAATCATTTAATCTATCACATTTAACATCTATTAGTTCTACTGCTTCATTTCTTTAATCTTTACTTTCCTGTGTTTGCTACTTCTCTCCTTCCTTTCTCTATTACTTAATTTTTCTACTCCTTCCAGTATTTTTCTCACTCCCTCTCTTCTCATACTTCTTCATTATTATTCACTAATTCTGTCTCTATTAATGTTACTGTTTCTGAATGATCTCCAAAAATTTTTAAAACAAGAACAGTAAGTATAAGGATAGGAAAAGACATTTATGTTACAAGAAAGACAGCTATAGGAAGTAAACAAAAAAAAATGTTACTCGCAATCCACTGCTGATGATGTCACTGACCATGTCAAAAATTATGTAATATATGACATGATCAGAAGTGAATTGCGGGTAACAGTATCTTTTCTTTACTCCCTATAGCTGTCTTTTTTGTGACATAACTGTCTGTTTCCTTTCCTTATACTTACTGTTCCTTTTTTAAAAAAAAAATTTTTGGTTCGCTTAAAGTTCGCGTACCGGAGTGCGAACTGGGAGCGAACTAATAGAAATAGAGCTTGGCAGAGTTCAAAGAATTCTACCAATTTTTTTTAATAATGGGGAGGTAGTTCTGAAAAGAACTTTTTTTTTGTTTTTGTTGTTTTAAATTTTTTTAATTAGTTTTCTGAATTTTTTTTATATTTTTTTGTTTTTTTCTGAACATTTTGTATTTTTTTAAATTTTTGGGGGGGAGGGGGGAAACAAAAATGATTCATCGAAGAGGGCTCAACAGGAGCAACAAAAAAAAGAAGAATTTATTTTTTGGGGCGTTTTGGGCACACATGATTGTTGATGGCTCTCATTATAAGGATAATGCTACTTTCGCGGTAGCAAAGTGTCTGGTTGCACCACACACAGACTTGCTTCACTTCCCCCATGTTGATTTGGATGTTCGGGATCACCTCCCTCGCCTCCGGTCCCGATACAAAACCATAGAAATTCGCATATATAGTTAAATGCAATAACTATATATCGCGCACCCGCAACCCACTGCTGATGATGTCACATATTACATCATTCATGACATGGTCAGTGACATCACTGATGACATCACTGATGACAACTCAAATGACATCACTGATGACAACTCAAATGACATCACTGACAACATCACTGATGACATCAATCATGTGATAATACAATCCACCTCTTCAGACTCTAATATAATCTTAGATCCACTCAGAGTAAACAGACACTCACAGACTGTCACTCATCCATGGAGTTACTCACACACCTAGTCAGTCATGCACTGAATCAATCACACCTCCATTTCCTCAACTATACAGTTATACACACCTTACTTATTCAAACATATACTAACACATATTTACTCTCTTATACAATCCCTGATACAAGTTTTCAATGATCCATTCAGCCACTCACACATTCACTGGCTCTTATACACAGTAATTTATATATGTGAACTCTCACATGTATTGTGTTTTACATATCTACTTACTTTGACATGTAGCACTGAGATATCCATTCACTCACCAATACACTCGTACACAGTCAACCACCCATACAGCTGTTTCCACATGCACTTTTGAACACATACATCTAGTGAATCAACTGCTCACACATCTATGCACAGAGTCATAAACCTCCCAGCCACCCACACACACTCAGTCTCCCATACAAATACTTGGGCAACCAATCAATAACCCATATAGTTACTCATATAGCTACTGATCAACACATGCAGCAGTTCATAGAACAACAGGTATAATGATGCACAAATTCAGACAGTTTAGTCACTAACCCATGCACTCAGTGAGACACATTTAATCACTCTCTCATACAGTCAGTCATGCACCTACTAAATCCTTCATCCAGACCCTTATACATCCACTCATTCTTCAATATGTAAGACATATTTTAACGTTACAGAAACATACAGTCACTTGATGATGTCATCAGTGATGTCATCAGTGATGTCACTGGCCATGTCATGAATGATGTAATATGTGACATCATCAGCAGTGGATTGCGGGTGCAGGTGCGCGATATATAGTTATTGCATTTAACTATATATGCGAATTTCTATGGTTTTGTGCGAGTAAATTAAGGTTTTGTAAATGCTAATTCCTAACTATATATGGTCTATAACCAATGGTTTTTTCAGTGAATTTTCAAGGTTTTGAAAAATGCTAATTCCTAACTATATATGGTCTATAACCTATGGTTTTTCAGTGAATATATATATATATTCACTGAAAAAACCATAGGTTTCACACCAGTTATAGTTAGGAATTAGCATTTAAAAAACCTATTAAATTCACTGAAAAAACCATAGGTTTCACACCAGTTATAGTTAGCTGGAAATTTTACTGATATAAAACCATTGAAATTCCCACGTTATAGTTAGTCGGACTCACTATAACTTGCGCGTGCAATGCACTGCTGATGACATCACATATTACATCACTCATGACATGGTCAGTGACATCACTCATGACATCACTGATGACACCATCCAGTGAATATGTGTCTTTCTGAAAAATAAATATTAGTGAGTTATGTTTAAATATTTAAATACATATATTAGTGTTTCACTTTGTGTATAAGTGGCTACATGTGTTGATAAGTAGCTACATGCGTATGTATATGGGTTATTTGATATTTTTATTAGTTTTAGTATGAGTGTCTATATGGTTTGGTGGAGGTATTACTTAGCACATAGATGCATGAGTGACTGACTCTGTTTGTATGTGTTTTGAAGACAGCATATGTACAGGACTGTATGGGTGGATGAGTGTCTATATGTGTTTGTTAGTGAGTGAATGACTGTCTCACTAGTGTCTTTATCAGTAACTACATATGTTTTAATCTAGTATATATGAATATTGATGTATATAAGTGAGTATATGTGAGAGAAAGAGATTGTAAGATTTCCTGTTTAAATAAGTATGTGTTTCTATAAGTGATTGTTTAAGAGAATAAATATGTGTAATTTTCAATAGAAGTAAGGTGGAAGTGTGTGTATAACTCTATATTCAAATAAATGGTTGTTCAATAGTTTATTTGCACGTGTGAATATGTGTGTGAGTAACTTTTGGATGAATGTCGGTGTGTAACAGAATGTATAGGTGTATCTCTTCATATGATGAGTGAGTATATGTATGAGTGACTATATAGAACTGTTGGTGAATGAGTGGATGAGTATATAGATAGTGGAAGTACAGAATTGCTTGTTGTAACTGATATAGGTATGTCCATTTTTTAAAAATTTCAGTTTCTATTTTTGAATATGTGTCTCAAGGGTTACTTTACACTGAGAGGAGGTCTGTCACTGTGTCGACAGTGATGTCATGAGTGGTGTCACTGACCATGTCATGAGTGATGTAATATGTGATGTCATCAGCAGTGCATTGCACGCGCAAGTTATAGTGAGTCCGACTAACTATAACGTGGGAATTTCAATGGTTTTATATCAGTAAAATTTCCAGCTAACTATAACTGGTGTGAAACCTATGGTTTTTTCAGTGAATTTAATAGGTTTTTTAAATGCTAATTCCTAACTATAACTGGTGTGAAACCTATGGTTTTTTCAGTGAATTTCATAGGTTTTTTAAATGCTAATTCCTAACTATAACCGGTGTGAAACCTATGGTTTTTTCAGTGAATTTCATAGGTTTTTTAAATGCTAATTCCTAACTATAACTGGTGTGAAACCTATGTTTTTTTCAGTGAATTTCATAGGTTTTGTTAATGCTAATTCCTAACTATAAGTTTCACTTTATAAATAAAACTGTTAGCACTCTAGTTGTTCTTTTTAACACTCTGGTACATTCTGTCATTGGGCTACAGTTGGGCTACATCTAGTTGAAATTTGGGCTACATTTACAATTTTTGGTCTCTGGTGGCCATCTTTGGGCTACATTGGGCTACTTTGGGCTACATTTGGGCTACATTTTGGCTCTAACATATATTAAGCCCAATGTAGCACAATACATATTTTTCTAAAGTTAATTTTTTTACAAACCACTTCAGAATAGGGCTACCTGTCCCTACAATTATCCCATTTTTTTTTTTTAAATTTTTGGGGGGAGCGCTCCCGGAGCGCGCCTCGGGGAGCGCCCCGAAAAGCGTATTTCTGAAAAGCGCCCCGGGGCGCGCTTCGGGGAGCGTCCCGTGAGCGCCAATATCGCAAACGAAAACATGATCGTGACGTATCGCGTAGCCGCGACCGCGTAATACGCACGGCGTAAGCGCACCCGGAAGCACTCGAGCGAATACGATCGTGCAACGTAGGCGTCTGACACGCTTACGCGGCGCGCCTTAGGCCGCGCCCCGAGGCGCGTCGCGTAAGCGCGTCGGTTCATGTGACCAGAAAATAACACTTTTCATTGGTTCATAACAGTTTTGGTTTCATAATGATGAAGCCCATGGTCATGTGACCTGTAAATAACACTTTTCATTGGTTCAATAATTATTTTTTTCTAAATTTAGAGAAACCCACCCATTTCTCTCACTATTGATTTGCACTTGGAGAGAGCAAGAGGTGTTTTGTGAATTGTCTACTCATTAATTTCCTGATCTACAGCAATGGCTGCAAGGGAGTCATCCAGCAGTGATTCAGATGGATTTGTGCAAGAGGACCCTCCTCACCAGAAAACAAAGAACCACTTCATCTGGAAATTTTATGAGATCCCTGAAGGACAAAAAAAAGTTAATGCTGGTAAAGTAACCTGTAAAATATGTGGCAGTATTTTATCCAGAGGCAATCCTCTAAAAAAATACAGCTTCGGAAATGCCAATTTAATTAGGCATGTCAAAAGAAAACACCCCAACAATTACTCCAGGGAGAGTGTCAGGGAGCTGGCAGAGAAGGCACGGAGAGATGGCAGAGGCACCTCCACTGGTGGAGCAACACCTTCAGGTTCAAGACATGCAAGAATGGTCCCTAACGTCCAGCCGGTATTTGCAGGAATAACATTTTTATGCAAGGACTGTGACGAACTACTCTGTTACGGGGAGCAGAGCGTTGAACTCATTGCAATAAAGAAACAGGAACACCAATGCTCTCCCCGTCCCTAAATTTTCTCATTTTTTTGCTCCTGTTGAGCATTTTTTGAATCCCTGTTTTTGTTTTTCCCCTGAAAAAAAACCAAAAAATATATAAAATCGTTTCAAAAAGTATAAAAAAAATATAAAACAAAAAAAACAAAAAAAAAGTTCTTTTCAGAACTACCTCCAATTTATAAAAAAATGACACTTTTTTTAAAAAAAAAAGTGTCTTTCTTTTTCTCAATCGTACGCTCACCGGTGCGCGTACCAGGCGCTCCCTCGGCGCAAATTTAAAAAAAAAAATTTTTGGGGCCCCGTACAGCTTTTTTATGACCCCCACATCAAACCTAGGGGGTCAGGGGGGGTGTACCCTGCCCCCTTTTGCTCATTTCCCCCTTTGATTTTTACCACCTCAATCCTACCGAGGTACAAGATGGCGGCCGCTGCGGACTGTTTCGAATGTTTACAGACACCCGAGAGCCAATCAGCTTTCCGTACGCAAGTCGCGTGGCGCGCTTTGAGCGCTCCCCTGCGCGCGTACCGGGGCGCGGCTCTAGATATATATATTTTTTTGAACCTAAATTACTCAAAATCCACTTGAGCACATATCTCGAGACATAGCAAAGGCACATCGGACTACCAGTCCCTACAATTTTGACAAATTAGGTGGAAATCCATTCAGCCGTTCGGGCTAAAAGTGACATCGACCGCCCTATGGAAATTAACATGGGGAAAACGCGTTTTGGGACCCCCCTTTTATCTCGGCCCCTGCTTCACGCATCCCCCCTAAACTTTCAGGGAAGGACCGGAGCTCCACGAGGCCATTTTCAGGAAATTTTCAGGCAGATTCGTCAACCGGCGCCAAAGTTATTCCAAATAGAATTTTGAGATTTAACATTGAAAAAAATCCTAACTATAACTACCTACTGGCGACCGCCAGTAGGTAATATATATATATATATATATATATATATATATATATATATATATATATATATATATATATTCACTGATGACATCACTGATGACATCTCAAATGACATCACTGATGACATCACTGATGACATCATTCATGTGCCCCTCCTCACACTCTAATCTAACCTTTAATACATCCAGTGTTAAATACAGACTACCATTCAGAAAACTATCGACACACCAATACCAGTTACAACATACGCACTCACTGATTCCTAAGTCTACATACATATCCACTCATTCACACATACAATCACTCATACATACAGTCAGTCATCAATACAACACTAATATGTGGACTCATACACCTATACAGACACTCACACACTGTCACTCATCCATGGAGTTACTCACACACCTAGTCAGTCATGCAAAGAATCAATCACACTCCCATTTTCTCATCTATACAGTTATACACACAAAACCTTACTTATTCAAACATAGATTAACACATACTTACTCTCTTTTATAATCATTGATAGAACTACACATTAATCCATACAGCCACTTACGCAATCACAGGTTTTCATGTATAGTCATTTATATATGCCAACTCTCACATGCACTGTTTTTTATATATGTACTTACTTGGACATGTAGCACTGAGAAATCCATTCACTCACCAACACACCCATGCACACAGTCAACTGCCCATACAGCTCTTTCCACATGCACTCTTGAACCCTTATACCAAGTGAATCAACTGCTCACACATCTATGCACAGAGTCACACACCTCCCAGGCACCCACACACACACTCAGCCTCACATACAAATACTTGTGCAACCAATCAATAACCCATATAGCCACTCATATAGCTACTGATCAACACATGCAGCAGCTTACACAACAACAGACATAATGATGCACACATTCAGACAGTTTAGTCACTAACCCATGCATTCAGTAAGACACATTTAATCTCCCACTCATACAGTCAATCACACACCTACTAAATCCATTATCCAGACACTCATACATACACTCTTTCTTCAATATTATAAACACATTTTAACTTTACAGGAACACACAGACAATGGATGATGTCATCAGTGATGTCATCAGTGATGTAATTTGAGATTTCATCAGTGATGTCATCAGTGATGTCACTGACCATGTCATGAATGATGTAATATGTGATATCATCAGCAGTGGATTGCGGGCGCGCGAGTTATAGTGAGTCCAACTAACTATAACATGGGAATTTCAATGGTATTGTGTGAGTAAAATGTTCAGCTAACTATAACTGGTGTGAAACCTATGGTTTTTTCAGTGGATTTCAAAGGTTTTTTAAATGCTAATTCCTAACTATAACGAGTGTGAAACCTCTGTTTTTTTCAGTGAATTTCAAAGGTTTTTTAAATGCTAATTCCTAACTATAACGATTGTGAAACCTATGGTTTTTTTCTGTGAATTTCTATGTTTTTTTTAAAAGCTAATTCCTAACTATAACATGTGTGAAACCTATGTTTTTTTTCAGTGATAATAATAATAATAATCTTTATTTAGATATAACACAGATATCTTTAAAAGAAAGATACAAAGTTCACATTATATAAAAGCTATTAAAATTGGGAGAAAGCAAGCGAACGCTTCGGTGGCTGATACAAAAATGGGAATCTTCCTCGTCCTGGACCTCCTAATTCTATAACATTTTAAAAAGGAACAAGCAAGAATTTAAAAAGTTATATAAAAAGCTGTTTACCCCTTGTTAGTTACACTGACTGTCAAAATACAGCATGCATATCAAAGACAACTGGGATTCCTAGAGGAACAACTCAATGTATTAGACTGTTAGGTTGCAAAACATAATATCATTTTGTGTCTCTTCCCTTAAGTTTTATTAGCGGGCCTCTTTTGAGTAAGGGAACGGTATGCTTGTAGGATAAAAGTTGTTAATCCTAAATTTAAAACTGTGTTTTCAGGGTTCAGAGCCACGATAATGGCTTGCCTGAATGTCCGCACACCCAACCTATTCCATTCTGCTTTGAGTTTAAGCTTACGCTGGGAATTAAAGGCTGGGCAGAGGCAAACCACGTGTAACAAAGTTTTAGCTGCCTTACTACACCCTCTACAGGTTAAGTCATCCACCGACCGTCGCCAAGAAGGCAGATCTTGCAGGAAGCGCCAGTCACCCATTCTAATTGCCATTAGACTTCGTTTTATGTACACTGAGTATGTGCAAGGCAGATAGGTGGCCGGTGCTACCCGCTCGTAAGAATGTACAAGGGCCCAAGCATGCCTGCGTTTGGAAAAAAGTGCTTTGTTTATTACGAGGGAACTAATTCTCACACATTTTTTAATGACTGTTTTGAATGCAGTCCGACTGGGGTTGAGAGCCCAAAGGTCGCTCGCCGACAATTGATTAATATAGTCCTTGAAAAGATGACCAAACGTACCTCTTGGATTTTTCTGGGTGATTTTTAGCCAGACTAAGGATTCTAGTGTGCCAATGTCCGCTTGTCTCAGTTTATGACAGAGGTTTAGGTATGAGCCGATGGTAGAGGCCTCATAATTTAATAACCCTAGCTCTAGTCTTACCTGTGCTGCCGATGTGGAGTTTGGGAGATGAACCTTTTTATAGATTTTTGTTGTGAGTCGATTTAAAGCAGTGTTTAATTTGCCCCTAAATATCCCAATCCCATATGATGAAGTAGGGCCAATTTTTGCTCTCAGGACTTATTAGAGTGGCAGGAGAGTTGGGCCAGAAAGATTTTTTGAGATCTTGGCTAATGAGACCGCAAGGGTCGTAGCTTTAACTGCTATCTCATTCCGATGTTTGATGAGGTTACCCCTAGAGTCCAGATGGACACCTAGGTACTTATATGATTGACCTATAGCGAGGCGTATGTTGTTATATAACCATCCTCCGCCCGCATGATGTTTCCTACCATAGGGGACAACTTGGGCTTTCTTTAAATTGACCTCTAGTTGATTCATGGTCATATAAATGAGCAGTTTATCAAGGAGCCTTTGCAGCCCAACCCTCGTAAGGCTGAAAAGTGCCAGGTCATCGGCATATAAAAGATTGCTTAATGCCGTGGCTCCTATTTTTTGGGGAATGACTGTTGGTTTCGTCCAATGTAGTTGACAGATCTGCTATAAACAGATTGAAAAACATTGGGGCCAGCACGCATCCCTGCTTCACACCTCCAGTTGTCAAGATTTTCCGCGAGAGATGCGTTTTTTTCTGTGAATTTCAAAGGTTTTTTAAAAGCTAATTCCTAACTTTAGCGTGTGTGAAACCTATGGTTTTTTAGTGAATTTGCACCTTTTTTAAAAAGCTAATTCGTAACTTTAAAGAGTTTGAAAACTACGATTTTTCAGTGAAATATTGTTTTTTAATGATAGGTAATTATTATATCTATTAATTTTGAAAAAAAATTCAAATTATTTCCTAATTCTATATTTGTAAAAAACAATTTTTTACATGTTTTTCATATATATGTTTTTTAATTATTTGTGCACCAGTGCGCTCACGGTACGCGTACCGGCGCACACACCGGTACGCGCAGCGAAAGCGCCCTATTGCGATCGAAAAAAAATTAATTTATGTATTAAAAGTAAATAATAGTATATAAAAGTACTATTTATAATATGTGAGAACCGTATTTGAACTTTAAAAGCATTCCCGAAAAACGAGCAAAACGTCACTGCTACGCGCCGCGTAAGCGCCCCCGGAAACGCTCCAGGAAGCGCCCACGTACGTGCTGTGTAAGTGCCCCAAAAGCACTCCAGGAAGTGCCCACGTACGTGCCGCGTAAGCGCCCCGGAAGCGCTCCAGGGCACATAGCGTAAGCGCGTCAAGCCATGTGACCTTAAAATAACACTTTTCATTGGTTCAGAACTTTTTATTTTCCAAATATGGAGAACCCCACCCATTTCTCTCACTATTGCTTTGTACTTGGAGAGAGCAAGAGGTGTTCTGTGCATTATCTGCTTTTCAAAGTTTTCTGATCTACAGCAATGGCTGCAAGGGAGTCATCCAGCAGTGATTCTGATGGTTTTTTGCCTGAGGACCCTCCTCAGCAAAAAATAAAAGACCACTTCATTTGGAAGTTTTTTTCCATCCCTGAAGTAAAAAAAACTTTAATGCTGCTAAGGTAACCTGCAAGATATGTGGCACTACTTTATCCAGAGGCAATCCTAATAGGAAATATAGCTTTGGAAATGCCACTTTAATTAGGCATGTCCAGAGAAGACACCCAAATAACTTTGCCAGGGAGAGTGTCAGGGACCTGGCACGGAATACAGCAAGAGATGGAGGCAGCACCTCCACTGGTGGAGCAACAGCTTCGGGAACACCACGTGGAAGAATGATCCCTAACGTGCAGCCGGTGTTTGCAGGCATAAAATTTCTATGCGTGGACTGTGATGAACTGCTCTGTTATGGGGAGCAGAGCATTGAACTCATTGCTAGGAAGAGAGAGGAACACCGCTGCCCTCCCCGTCCCTAATTTGTCACCTTTTTTTGCTCCTGTTGAGCAGTTTTGGAATCCCTGGTTTTGTTTTTCGCCTGAAAAAAATACAAAAAATGATACATTCGTTATAAAAAAGTATAAAAAAATTTACGAAAAAGAAGAAAAAAAAGTTCTTTTCAGAACTACCTCCAATTCTCAAAAAAGAGCTGTATTATTTACATATTGTACAATTCTTTTTTCAGAGAATGTGTACTGAATAAATGAATGAATAAAATGAGTGAATGAAGGGGAGAAAGTGATAGAGGGATCAAGTGACAGAAGACGAGTGAGAGAAGGTGAGTTGTAAACAAGAGTGAGTTGAAGTGGAGAGAACGAAGGAGAGTGACAGAAAGAAAGGAGTCAAGGTGAAAAAAGGGAATTGATATTGAGGGAAAGAGGGTGACGGTTGATAAAGTAATGGGACTGAGAGTAAGGCAAGGGAAGTGAGGGAGAAGGAAGGTGGACTGATTGAGAGTGAGTTGATGACAGTCAGTGTTTGAAGATGAGTGAGGGTAATTGAAGGGAAGTGACATTGAGGGGACAGAGGGAGTGAGGCTAAGAGACAGAAAGTGAGGGAAGGGGAGTGAGGATGTGAAAGGACAAACAGAGTAAGAGAAGGAGTGAGTGAAGTGGAGTAAGGTGAACGAGGGAAGGGCAATGAGTGAGGGAGCGAAGAAAGGGAACAGAGGGGAACGGGACTGAAGCAGAGGTACTAGGAGAAGGTGACTGGGAGATGAAAGTAAGGGGAAGTGGAATGAAGGATAGGGAATGAAGGTAAGTGAGAGAACCGGAGTAAGGGAACAGGAGTGAGGGAGGGTGAGAGAACGGCAGTGAGGATCTGTAAAGAGGGGTGATAGAGGGTGGATAAAGGCAAATGAGAATAAGACTAGGGGACTGAGAGAGTTTAGGAGACAGAGGGAATAAAGGAAAGAGTGACAGAAGGGGACTGAGTGAGGGAGCAAAGAAACGTAAGTAAGGGAGAGTTAAAGGGAGTAAGCATGAGGAAAGGGGACTGAGAGAGTGAGGGGACAGAGGGAGTGAGGCTAAGACAGAGGGAGTTAGGGAAGGAGAATGAGGATGTGACAGGACAGAGGGAGTGACAGAAGGAGTGAGTGAAGCGGAGTAAGGTGAGTGAGAGAAAGGCAAAGAATGAGGGAGCGAAGAAAGGGAACAGAGGGGAACAGGACTGAAGCAGAGGTACTAAGAGAAGGTGACTGGGGGATGAAAGTAAGGGGAAGGGGAATAAAGGATAGAGAACCAGCTGATCCGCGCCGCCAAGAAAACAGCATTCAAGGACCGGCTGGACAACAACGCACACAACTGCAAAGAACTCTTCTTCAACATCGTGAAAGAGCTTTCCAACCCCAGCGCAGGAAACAACGACATCACCCCATCGCAAGACCTCTGCAACTCCCTCGCCTCATACTTCCACAACAAGATCACGGACATACACAGCAGCTTCAACAACCAACCAACGCACACCACGACCGACCAGCCACCCCCCCCCACCACCACCCTCCACGCCTGGACCCCGATCAGCACCGAAGACACCATCCGCACGATGAACTCCATCCACTCCGGTTCACCGACCGACCCCTGCCCTCACCACGTCTTCAACAAGGCCGACGCTGTCATCGCACCCCACCTGCGAGACATCATCAACACCTCCTTCGACACCGCCATCTTCCCTGAAAGCTGGAAACACGCCGAGCTCAGCGATCTTCTCAAGAAACCAACAGCGGACCCCACCGACCTCAAGAATTACCGCCCCATCTCGCTTCTCCCGTTTCCAGCCAAAGTCATCGAGAAGACCGTCAACAAGCAGATGGCCGCCTTCCTCGAGACGAACAGATCCCTCGACCCCTCACAGTCCGGATTCCGAGCCAAACACAGCACCGAGACCGCCCTCATCGCCGCCACCGATGACATCCGAGCCCTGATGGACAATGGAGAAACAGCGGCCCTCATCCTCCTAGACCTCTCCGCGGCATTCGACACTGTCTGCCACCGCACTCTAGTACGGCGCCTCAGCAACATCGGAATCCAGGACAAGGCGCTGGAATGGATCATCTCCTTCCTCGACGGAAGAACACAGAGAGTCCGCCTACCACCGTACAAGTCAGAGGCCTCCGAAGTCATCTGCGGCGTCCCCCAAGGATCATCCCTGAGCCCCACCCTCTTCAACGTCTACATGAGCCCCCTCGCGGCCATCGTACGCAAACACCACCTCAGCATAATCTCCTACGCCGACGACACCCAGCTGATCCTCTCCCTGACCAACGACCCCGCCGCCGCCAGAGCCAACCTGCACGAAGGGATGAAAGAGGTAGCCGAGTGGATGACGACCAGCCGCCTGAAACTGAACTCGGACAAGACGGAGGTCCTCATCCTGGGCTCCGCACCCTCCGCCTGGGACGACTCCTGGTGGCCTCCCGCCCTGGGCACCGCACCCAAACCGACAGACCATGCACGAAACCTGGGCTTCATCCTGGACTCCTCCCTCTCCATGACCAGGCAAGTCAACAGCGTCTCCTCGGCGTGCTTCAACATCCTACGCATGCTACGGAAGATCTTCTGGTGGATCCCCACAGAGACCAGGAAGACCGTCACCCAGGCCCTCGTCACCAGCCGACTGGACTACGGCAACGCCCTCTACGCCGGGACCACCGTCAAGCTCCAGAAGAGACTCCAGCGGATCCAAAACGCCTCAGCCAGACTCATCCTCGACATCCCACGATCCAGCCACATCTCCGGACATCTAAGAGACCTTCACTGGCTCCCCGTCAACAAGAGAATCACCTTCCGCCTCCTCACCCACGCACACAAAGCCCTACACGACCAAGGCCCGAGCTACCTCAACAGCCGTGTCAACTTCTACGCTCCCAAACGCCACCTCCGATCAGCCAACCACGCCCTCGCCGCCGTCCCCCGCATCCGAAGAGCGACTACAGGAGGAAGGTCCTTCTCCTACCTGGCCGCCAAGACCTGGAACTCCCTCCCGTCCGACCTGCGCCTGACCCAAGACCACCTCTCCTTCAGGAAGAAGCTGAAGACCTGGCTGTTCGAGCAGTAGCGGCACCCCCCCCCCAAGCGCCTCGAGACCCTACGGGTATGTAGCGCGCTTTATAAGTGTCACTGATTGATTGATTGATTGATTGAATGAAGGGTAGTGAGGGAACCGGAGTAAGGGAACAGCACTCTAAGCACTCTAAATTATTTTTTTTACTCTAATTTTTTACATTGTTTTTCCCCGTGGTGCGCTCAGGGTACGGGTACCGGTAAGCGCCCATGTGCGCGCACCCTGATTGTACTCCGCAAAATCTTTTTTTAAAAACTAAAACTTTTTTTGCTCTTCGGAGTCAACCTAGGCCCCCTGATAAAACATAAGGGGGCAGGGTGTCTCTACCCTGCCCCCTATCAATGTTTTCCACTTTTATCTTTCACCTTTTGTGTCTCTGTTCTTCAGAGTCACAAGATGGCGGAATATGCAGACCATTTAGAATGTTTTCAGACACCCAAGAGCCTATTAGCTTTTGAAATTTAGAACCAATTAAAATGTTTCTTTGGTTTTGAATTTGTGCACGATGAAGTTTCATTGGTTTTCTACATGAATATACATGAAAAATGAGAGGGAAACAGCCATTTTGTGATAGTACTCTTTGAGGTACATTTGTGAGGAAATTTTGGTGTTCTATTTCTGGTATGAAATTTACACAGTACTAACTCTTCTACTGCTTTCTAAAAGGTGAGTTGTTAATTTGTACTTGATAAAGCTAGTTTTATATTATATATTACTAAAAACGATAAATTAAAGTGATTTTTCTTTCTGCAATTTACAGCAAGAAATTTGAAACGAATATGGATCTGAATGAGGACGACGTTGATATTAATTTTGAAATTTCTGCGACTTTTGTTGAGGTGAGTTTTATTGAGGTCTTGAATGATCCTGTTGATAACACTAACCATGAAGAAGACCTTTTTTTGAGAGGAGATGGAATGGGGGATTTTAATGATGAGACTTTGGATGCTGAATTAATCGAATGTTTGGACTACATTGAGTTCCAGGACTCATGTATGGAGACTTCTGATGAGGAGATTCCTGATCAGTTAATGTTAGAAGTTCTTTTAAATTATGAAAATTCTGAAGAATAAATTTATATTTAGAAATTATAAATTGTTTGAGACATTTTTTATTATTCTATTTGTAATTTATGAGATAGTAGCGAAATGATTGTGGTATAAAGTGAGACTTACAGTATTGAGTGCAACATTTACTTCCCTTCTCCCAAAAAGAGTGAAATGTAATACTTCAAAACTTGAAAAGGGAGCAGGGTAGAGTGCCCATCACCCCCTAGACCTTCTCAGGAGGTCCCCAAAGGATCGGTATCTGCTTTCCTGAGAGACTATGGTTTGATTTGAATATACCACAATAACTTGAATTACAACATGCAAGATATCTACAGAGGAAACAATATACATTTCTCAGATGAAGAAAACAGAGGTTTGCTCTTCAATTTTAAGACTCTGCATCAGTACCTACTTATAGGTACTGAAATCATCCACATAACACAACAGCTCTTTTTAGAGCTACCCTACCTCTAAGCAATCCAAATTATTATTAAAAACTATTTTCTTTCACTGTTTTTCCCCGTGGTGCGCTCAGGGTGCGAGCACCAGAGAGCGTACCCGGGAACGCACCCAGCGTTAACCCCGTGAAAATTTCAACAACAAAAAAAGATGGCGGACTCTCTGGACTGTTTAGAATGTTGCCAGACACCTGACAGCCAATCAACTTTCCGCTCGCGCACTCCCCGGTACGCGTACCTGTAAGCGCTCGAAGCGCGCATATAGATATATAGGTGTTTTTGAAGTTAATTTTCAAAAAAACGACTAGAGCAATTTTCAGCAAATATAGCAAAGGCACATCTGCGTACCAGTCCCTACAATTTTGCAAAGTTTGGCGTAATTTCGTTCAGCGGTTCGGGCTGTAGACTTGTCAGACCGTCCTATGGAAATTAACATGGGGAAAACACGTTATGGGACCTCCCTTTTTTTCTCAGCCCCCACTTCATGAATCGCCCGAAACTTCCTGGGAAGGAGCGCAGCGGAGCTGGCCTAAATTTTGGAAAATTACACGCAAATTCCTCTACCGGCGCCAGAGTTATTCCCAATAGAATGTTGCGGATTTCCTATGGTAGCCAATCCTAACTATAACTACCTACTGGCGACCGCCAGTAGGTAATATATATATATATGGGATCAAGGGCATCACATACACCTTTTCATACACTAGTAAAATCTTTCATCACTCCTTGTAAAATACAGAGTATCATATTTGAATCCATTGTCACAGCAATACAAGTATCTAAAAACCCACTCAGTGATTCATAGATGTATACACACCTGTAGATTCACTCATACATGCTGTCAATGAACAAAAAAACACTATCAAAAATACTTATACACCTATATCGACATTACACACCAGCACACATCCTATTCACATATGTAGTCATCCTACTCACTTATGCAAACAATGGATCATACTTACATATTTACTTAGCTACACACATATACAAACACAAATTGCCTCTTGGTTAAAAGTAAGTCCGACGCGTTTCGGGGCCAGAAAACGCCCCTTTTTCATGGACTAAGTTGACAAACCACCAAGCTCACCTTGTACGGACTTCAAATCCCACAAGTCCCGGTGTTGTGAGCCTACCCACTCAGGGCGGACGACGCCCAATGTGCAAATAAAATGTGTTTGTTCATCACAAGGTGAGCTTGGTGGTTTGTCAACTTAGTGGTTTGTCAACTTAGAAGCGCTTGCGCTCTTTGCTCTTGATATATTGATGGTCCGCCATGACCGTGGGAGGGGCTCCACTTCAGAGGCAGAGCAAGCACCTCTACCTTTGAAGACTGTGACGAGTGGCAAGACGCTCGCCTAACAGCGCAACAACCCCTTGGTAATGCAGCGATGTCTAAAGATTCCCTCCGTTTCTACTTAAGAAGTTAACGGACAAGAATCATGCTGAGAAACACCACCCTACTTAAGGGCATCATAACTACTCACCTTGTACGGACTTCAAATCCCACAAGTCCCGGTGTTGTGACCCCACCCACTCTGGGCGGATGACGCCCAATGTGCAAAAAAAATGTGTTTGTTCATCCCAAGGTGAGCTTGGTAGTTTGTCAACTTAGTCCATAAAGAAGGGGCGTTTTCTGGCCCGGAAATGCGTCGGACTTACTTTTAACCAAGAGGCAATTTCCAGACATCGCATGGGAGCCACACAAAGACTGGAGGGTCAGGTTGCTGCGGTTGAGCCCTCCTGAAGCACTTGCGCTCTTTGCTCTTGATATATATATATATATATATATATGTATATATATATATATATATCCCACTGGTGGTCCCAGTAGGTAGTTATAGTTAGGACTTGGTTTCACTAGGAAAAGCGTTTTTTATTAGCCCAATAACTTTGGCGAAGGTTGACGAATCTTCGTGAAATTTTCAAAACTAGTAATCAGCTTTGGTCAGCTCCTGTCTTGAAAGTTTCGGGTGATTCGCCAAGCGGGGGCCGAGAAAAAAGTGGGGTCCCAAAACGTGTTTTCCCCATGTATTTTTCAATAGGAAACTTTAGACAAAGCTACAGCCCTGCTGAACGGAAAAACACCATATATGGCAAAAAGGTAGGCCTTGGTTCAGAAAGAGTATTTTTTGTTAAATGGTGTAAATCCATTCAGTAGTTCTAGAGAAATTTAAAAAAGAAAATGTTTCAATATCTATGGCCGCGGTGGACTTTTGCAGTGTCCCCGGGTGCCCACCCCAGGACACTGCTGTTTGCAATGACAGGGCGGGAGCCGTGCGGCTCCCGCCCTGTCATTGCAAACTTCTACATTGCTTCATGGAAGCAAGAGCAGGGAAACCTACAAACCAAAGCAGGATTGCTTTGCCACAAGGGGAGCCGCATGTCAGCAGCTCCCTTTGTGGAAAAGCAATGCCAGCTCCCGTAGGATGCGGGGAGCTGGAAGGACCGTGGGGGCTTTGGGGCTCCACCCACAGAACTGTGAGTCTATGCCCCGGTCGATGGGGTCCCCAGGGCCACAAATGGCCTGAGTGGGGGCCAAGCAGTCCCCCTTGCTTTTTATAAAAAAATGGCATGTCCCAGGGGAGGGGGTCCTTGGGACGAATAGAAATTAAAAATAGAACACTTTTATTTTTTTGCCAAAGCTTGGAGTGGCGACCCTTGTACGAAGCTCAGCTCGACCCCCTGGTTTAAATGCGAGAGGTGTATGTGGCTCAGCGTGGCCCCCTGGTGTGAACACAAGAGGTGCACGGCTCCCTTGTGTAAACGCTAGGGGTGCACAGCTCTCAGCACTGCCCCCTTGTGTGAACGCTAGGGGTGCATGGCTCCATTACTTGCACTGAGTGCGCGATTCCAAGCAATATTCCATATAAACATAGGTTGAATGTTGGAATGTTGAGTGGCTCAAAAAGAGCCCTTGTTTTCATTGGGAGATTGTTGTAGCTACATGTAAGTGCGTATGCAGAGCTTCCGTTTGGTGAGAAACACTTTGTTACCTTCATCAATGAAGTGTACTCCATCACTTCTGTAGATGCCTTCCATATTGAAACGAAGTTTGTTGTTATAGATGGAGCCCATCCTATGGTCTCTGAGGTAAGCAGAAACAGCTTTATTGACATTTTTTCTAGCTGTCTCAATCTGAGGACAACATTGATTGGACCACTTCCATTTCTGTCTTTGGCATATGTTAGAGTATACAAAGACAGGTTGGGGGAAAAGCAACACCAATTCTGCAAAGGTGTCCTTCATTAGCATTGCTAGACCTACCTCAGTCAATGTGCCTAGGTCATTGCCACCATGGTGCACAATCATGAGGTCAGGGGCTTAGAGATGTAAAAAGGTTTTAAACATTGGCATCAATTGGTGCCACTTTAATCCTCTCTGTCCAATCCATTTAATGTCTACATTTTGCAAAGCTAGGTCTTTGTCAATAGCTCGGCGTGCAGCATACCTTTCGCACCAGAACACATATCTGTGCCCAACAATCCACACTGAAAGCATCTTGAAGGGATGACCGTAGGTAATGAAAAGATGTCTGTAGCTGAGGTAGTCAGTTGGTAGAATAAGAGATATCTAAAATGGTGGAGAAGATGCTGTTTTTAAGAAAGTAGAGAATCGATTGGCTCTTTAAGAACACTACATTCAAAAAAAGGGTGCACTTTACTTTGTTTAAAAAACGAAGGGCATTTTCTCAAGAAACAATGTTAAAATTATCGCTGCTTTAGTGGCAGGAAACTGTAGCAAAAGTGACAATAAGTGGCTTGATAATATGCTCTTGTGAATTCCCAAAGAAGCCCATGTTCTGGTGTGAACATGGGCTTCTATTGGAATTCTCAATGGCATATTATCAAGCCCATTATCTCCGCTTTAGCGGTAGTTTCCTGTCACTAAAGTGGGGATAATTTTAACACTGTTCTTGATAATATGCCCCCAAGTGTCGTATTGGTTAGAAAGAATTGTTTGAAAGGTACAGCAGAAAGGATAAGGTCATGTTTTTCAAAGCAAACCACACCTGCTCTTTCTCATTTGGAACGTTGTGTGGTGAACTTGAAAATATGGTGAACTTGTGACCTGTCAGTTTAGTTGAATGTTGTATTACCTGTTGCTATGGAAATTGGTATTAAGCAGAAGGGGTGAAGAAGTCAGTTGATAAGGGTTATTATCTGTTACCAATGGAAATGTGTTTTACAATTTGAAAATCTCTGGGAAGCAATGTCATTTGTTGCTTATTTCTATTTGTATGGAAAAAGAGAGGGAAACCTTGCCACTACTGGTTTCACCTTGCAGAGTCTGGTGATTTATATTGACTGTGTGTAAAAGAAAATCCTGTGTGATTTTTCATTCAACCATTTATTTGCAAGGTGAGTGATACATTGTTGATGTTTATTCAAAAAAGATTTTACATAATTCTAAAACTGTGTTGTTTGAAATATATTATTAAATGTAGAGATGTATATTGAAATTAGTTGCATTATACTTGAAGTTTGTTTAAAAAACGGTCTGTACAGTAATATATGTATTTTTAAGGATGATTACTTATTTAATTAATTAAGCTTGTTTTCTAAGTCTGTTCAAAGGTATAGCGGAATGAAGCTGTATATATTTAGATAGTCGGTTGAAGATTCAGTACAAATTTTTATTTTGTATATTTTCATATAATGTGCAGTTTATTAGGCTTCATTTTTTCTTCTCTTTACAAAGGTATAGTTGAACGATACTGCATGATTATAGATACTTTGTTAAAGTGCAGCACAACTGTGGTGTTTGAATGATTATCATATAAGGTGTTATTAATTAGGTTTCTGTTATTAGTTTGTATAGAAGGTAAAGTTAAATGATGATATATATTTAAAGATAGAATGGTGAAATAAGGTGCTGTTAATTAGGTTTTTCTTTTGTAGTCTAAGCAAAGGTATAGTTGAATGATGCCACATAATTTTAGATACAAAGCTAAAGGTTCATAATAAAAGTGTGGTTGTAAAAATGATCATTTAAGGTGTTGTTAATTGCTCTTCCTTCTTAATTCTGTGGAGAGGTATAGTGTAATGATGTTGCATATTTGTAGATTGAATGGTCAGGATGTAACTCAAAAGTAAACCCCCATATATTACCCTTTGCGGCATTCTGTACTTATCTACTTAACTAGATAGCATGTAATCAGTTATCTAAGTGTTCAGATTCTATTTATACAGCTGCATGTATGCTTAGTGTACTCATGCAATGACACAGGCACTAACTCACGCACTTCTACAATCTCTTGAGCACTACCTATAAATTTCAGTAATCTCTCTCTTACTACCTTTGCACTCCTCCAATCACCCAACCAGTCCCATATCCTTACCTAACCATTGCACCAAAACCAAAGCTCTTATAAATTCACCATGCACTCTCCTTGCAGTACTCTAAACATCCAGTCACTACACATGTACTCATTCAATGACCCAGGTGCTAACATGTGCACTGCTATAATCACCTGTGCACTTCCCATGCAATCTTCTAACCACCTATATACTGCTTATTGATACCTTAATTACCCAGGTAGTACTCATGCAGTGCAACAATCTCCCTGGCACTTCCCATGCACTCCTCCAATCACCCGTCCAGTTCCATGTCCTTATCCAATCAATCCGACAATACCCAAGCACTTATAAATTCACCATGTACTCTCCTTGCAGCACTGTAATCATTCAGTCACTACCCATGTACTCATATAATGACCCAGGTACGCACCATGCAGTGCTACAATCACCTGTGCACTACCCATGCAGATCTCTAACCACCTACACACTACTGATTCACTCCTCCAATTACCCAGGTAGTACTCATGCAGTCCAGCAATCACCCTGTCACTTCCCATGCACTCCTCCAATCATCCATCTAGCACAATGTAATTATCCAATCACACTGCCAATACCCCAAATCTTATAAATTCACCATGTACTCTTCTAGCAGCACTGTAATCATCCAATCATTACCCATGTACTCATGCAATGACCCAGGCACTAACTCATGCACTGCTACAATCACCTGTGCACTTCCCATGCAGACCTCTAACCACCTGCACACTACTGATTCACTCCTCCAATTACTCTGGTAGTACCCATGAAGCGCAGCAATCACTTTGTCACTTCCCATGCACTCCTCCAATCACCAATCCACCACAATGTACTTATCCAATCACTCCGCCAATACTCAAGCACTTATAAATTCACAATGTACTCTCCTTGCAGCACTCTAATCATCCAGTGTGAGAAGTTGGCCTGGCATATGCTGTCCACGAGTTATAGTGGGCACCTTGCACCAATCCAAACAACCCCTTAGAGGTGATAGGTTAAAGACAACCTTATTTGAAAGCTATCCTACTCGTAGATATGGAGAGCAGCCTTCAGGCAAAGGGCCAGATGTAGGTGGCCATTTACCGACCGATAACGGCCGAATTCGGCCGTTTCCGACCGGTAAATGGTCATTCCTGATGTAGGTGGCCTATTTGACCGATTCAGTAAATTTACTGAATCAGTAAAATACCTAATCGGTATTTTTACCGATTCGGTAACTTCCATATGTAGGTGGGACTCTTCTGAGTCCCAAAGTCCAGTCAGATTCGATATTTTACCACCCAATCCTATTGGGTGGTAAAATACCAAATACAGGTGTGCATGCACATCTGTGCATGCACACCTGTGCAATGTGACACACAGACATGCCCTTAGGGCATGTCTGTGTGCCACATGGCACACAAGTCCAGAATTGGGGTGCCAGAGGGTGTCAAAGTGACACCCCCTGCACCCTTGCAAAAATCGGAATTTACCGAATCGGTTAATACCGATTCGGTATTCCACATTGATTGAACACATCTCTGGCCACCTGAAAGACCTCCACTGGCTACCCGTCAATAAGAGGATCACTTTCCGACTGCTAACCCACGCACACAAATCACTCTACAACATCGGACCAGAATGCCTCAACTCACGACTGTCCTTCTACACCCCCTCCCGCCAACTACGTTCTTCCAGCCAAGACCTCGCTACTTTACCCCGCATCAACAAGACCACCATGGGAGGCAGATCCTTCTCATACCTGGCAGCTAAAACATGGAACTCACTCCCCACTTACCTTCGCCTTACCCAGAACCACCTGGCATTCAGAAAGCAACTTAAAACGTGGATATTTGACAAGTAATCCTCCTCCCCTCCCTACGCGCCTTGAGACCCTCTGGGTATGGAGTGCGCTATATAAATTCTTTGACTTGACTTGACTTGACTATGGGCTTCAAGGCTCAGAAGAATCAATGGGGGATACCGATTCGGTATTTACAGAATCGGTAAATACCGAATCTTACCGATTCAGTATTTACCGATTCTGATTTACCTACATTTCCCCCCTCTAATTTACCACTTCTTAAATACCGAATCGGTATGATTCCGTATTTAAGAAGTGGTAAATTAGAATTACCTACATCGGGCCCCAAGTCTTGAAGTAATGTAAAGCAGCTTGTTTTTTCTAGTCTATAATCTCTTTAATGACCAAATGAAAGGAGAACCACACCAGGTATGTATATACAATATATGTACTTATTCTAAACACACCCTACTAGTCTCTTTATGAGGCTAGAAGTAAAAGCACATACGTTACACTTAATATCACACAGTAAATTAGCACAATAAACGTTGATCCCTAGGGGCGTACCAAACCATATATTAAGAAAGTGGTATAGGAACCACAACTTGACTAGACACAAGGCCTCGAGCCTGTATAATCGCTGGGATCACAAGGAACCACCAAAGGAAGTGACACAGGGGACCCACGGGAGACGTGTGCAGTGTGAAAACACAGCCGCGAATCACCGTTAGCTTCTATGGGGAAAGTCGCAGTTGAAATGTAAAGTTTAGGGACACTTAGGAGAGGACCTTGAGCAACCCCCTTTAGACTTAAGGGGTTCCAGGGCCAACACCCATGAGAGCACCGGATTACTCAATTTATCTCACCCAGGGAAGCCGTGTGCATAGATGTCTTTTGGTGTTGGGAATCGTCCTTGATTTCAATAGCGATCTGCTTCAAAGTGCTGCTGCCGTAGAAGAGGAAAGTGTCCGGTGTGATCCAAGCCTGGATCGAAGATGAGAAGAACCTGAAAGCAGAGATGACAGAGTTTGGGTCACTTGCCATTGAGCAGGGAGACGATAGACGACTGCCCACCGAACTCGGGTGATTTCAGGTTGAAGAGTTGAAGGTTGACTCTGCAGCCACAAAGGTCAGGAGGCATCGATGATGACCAGGAGCTGGATTCGAGCTGTCCCACAAAGAATGTCAAGTGCTGCAGCATTGGTGACCCAATGGGACCCAACATGCTTTAGCAACAGCAACCCACGCAGAAATTGAATAAATGCTTTGGTACGGACCAGCAAGGTCCGAAGATTTCACCAAGTGGTGGAGAGTCAGGCACGTCTGGAGCAACCAGGGAAGCCCAAGAAAAATCAGAGTTGCCTTCAGAGGGACCCACCAGTTGACTTATCAGGGATCGCAAAGGGGCCTCGAGGGGGAACCACTCACAACTGGCTCACGGAACACTTGTGGAGTGTAGGCCAGCAATCTTAGGTGCAAAAGGTGCCCGGGGCTTTGGCTACGAGTAATCCAAAGCACAGCCTCCAAGAACGTTGAGAAGCTGATGCACTTGCAAAAGTGCACAGTGACCAGGAGCTCCGGTTCCACGTTACTCACGAGGGCTGGGGTCTCAGCTTTGCTGGGGACTCGGGTCAGCCTCTGAGGAGTCTGGAAATCCACCTCCTGGGCTGAAAATACTTCAGAGTACATTGGGAGCTTCAGAGATGCCGACCTGTAGGAGAGTAGGATCTGCTTACTATTGTTACCCCCACTTTCACAGTTTTTCGACTTTAGTCTGGTGGGACCCTGCTATCCAGGACCCCAGCCTAGCTGCTTCCTCTCTAATTTGATTTCATGTACTATGGTACACTCCAGTACCCTTGTGAGTTCCCAGTATATGGTAGAATAGGTACCAAAGGCATAGGTACCCCAGATGACTACCAGGTGCTACAGCATGTATTATGCCACCCCTGGGAAGCCTTCCAAAATTAAACCACAGGGCTGCTACTGCAACCTGGGTAAGGTGGTGTGTGCACCCCTTAATAAGATATAGGTTACCTATATCTACCTTTAATCACTGACACACATAAACCTATCAGTCACTCCTATGGTAGACCTTATCAATCCTGAAGGCAGAGTGCTTGGTTTGTGTGAGAGGGTGCCCATGCATGAGCAGGACCCCTCTGCAGCGTTTAGAGTCTATTCTCTGTGGCTGTTCTGTGATGCAGCCAGACCATATACTATAAAGTGCATTATAATTTCACGGTAAATGCTAACTTTGGAATGGCTGCATGGAAACATGTCGTGGTTGGTGTCAAACACTTTGGACTCCTACCCCCACGCTAGTCCTGGCAGAGGGGGTAAGATTCCACCCTTCTAGTTGGAGAGACATGTACACACCAGTCTCCCCGGTGATAGTTTAAATGAGTCCCAGCATCACAAAATGGATGCTGCAGCCACAGCCATACGTCTGACCTCCTGCTGCAGGACAAACTCCAGCAGGGGAAGCCTGGACAATAGGTTTGCTTTCACAGGGAGGTGTAACCACCTCCCAGATAGGCTTTAGTGTAGTGGGGCTGGGTGGGTGCACTCTAAGAGAGCTAAACAGTCTGTACTGGGGGCACATTTGGTGTCCCTGTGCATAGCCCAGTTCAAACCGGTTGCAGGGGCTACCAACCTCTGCTCTGGTGCGAAATTGGACTAAGGAAATGGGTGCAGCCACCCCTCTTTCCAAACCCTCCCATAGTTGGGTTCGCAGAGTATGTCCAACCCCTTTCCTCAGTATAGGTAAGGGTCCCCTGGAAACCGGACTTTAGATTACACCTGGGCGAAACTCTGAAACTGAATCCTGGAACTTCGACGCTCTACTAAAGACTAGAGGATGGAAGGTTACCTATATCTACCTTAAATCACTGCACAGTCACCCCTATGGGCGGCCTTATCAGCCCTAAAGGCTTAGTTTTTTTGTGTGAGAGGGTTCCCATGCATGAACACAGCCCCTCTGCCGCCTTCAGAACCTATTCTCTGGGGCTGTTCTGTGATGCAGCCAACCATATACTCTTAAGTGCATTATAACCTCACGGTAAATGCTAACTTTGGAATTGCTGCATGGAAACATGTCGTGTTTGACGTCAAACACTTTGGAATCCTATCCCCAACAGTTCTGGTGGCAAGGGTAGAATTCCACCTTTCTAGAGGGAGAGACATGTACACACTGGTATACCCGGTACCAGTTTAAAAGAGCACTGGCATCACAAAATGGAAGCTGCGGCCACGGACACAAGTCTGGCCTCCTGCTGCTGGATGAAACTCTGGCAGGGGAGGCCTGGACAATAGGTTTCATATCACAGGGAGGTGTAACCACATACCAGACAGGCTTTAGTGTATTGGGGCTGGGTGGGTGCACTCTGAGAGTGCTTTGAAGCCTGCACTAGGGGCACATTTGGTGTCCCTGTGCATAGCCCAGTTCAAACCAGTAACAGAGGCTACCAGCCCATGCTCTGGTGTGAAACTGGACAAGGGAAATGGGTGTAGCCACCACTCTTTCCAAACCCTCCCATAGGTGGGTCCCCAGAGTATATCCAACCCCTTTCCTCAGTATAAGTAAGGGACCCCAGGCAACAGGACTTTAGATTACATCTGGACGAAACTCTGAACTGAATTCTG
Organism: Lissotriton vulgaris; assembly: GCF_964263255.1. Taxonomy (NCBI): domain Eukaryota; kingdom Metazoa; phylum Chordata; class Amphibia; order Caudata; family Salamandridae; genus Lissotriton; species Lissotriton vulgaris. Next base: position 2,069,173,909 of record NC_141689.1, on the reverse strand, counting down.
GAACTTCGACACTCTACTAAAGAAAAGAGGACGGAAGAATCTCCCTTGGGGTCAAGGAGTGACTCCCCTGCTCAAGCAGACATCAATGAGGCATCTTACCTGTCTGCATTTCTGAAGCTCCCGCCGGACTCTGAAGTACTTGCAACACAGAAAAAAGATTTCCAGACTTCTCAGAGGCTGACCTGAGTCCCCAGCAAAGCTGAGACCCACAGCCCTCACGAGTGATGTGGAACTGTAACTCCTGGACACCGTGCACATTTGCTAGTGCATTGACTTCTCAACATCTCTTGAAGTTGCGCTTTGGGTTACTTATAGCCCAAGCCCCTAGCACCATCTGCACTGAAGATAGTGGACCTACACTCCATGAGTGTTCCATGAGCCCGCTTCTTTCATTTCCATTCAAGGCTCCTTTGCGATCTCTGGTCCGTTGACTGGTGTGTCCCCTCAAAAGTAACTTTACTTTTCCTTGGGCTTCCCTGGTTGTTCCATATGTGCCCTGACTTTGGTGAGTCCCTCAGACCTTGCATGTCTGCACCAAATTATTTCTTTGATTCCTGCATGGGTTGCTCTTGCCAAGGCTTGCTGGGTCCAATCTGTGCACCGACATCGCAGCACTCAACATCCTTTAAGGGACAGCTTGAATCCAGATCCTGGTCATTATTGACACCTCCTGGTCCTCGTGGCTGACGAGTCAAGCTTCACCTTCTTCACCTATAATCACCTGACATCGGTGCGTATTTGACTATCGTGCCCCTGGTCACTGGCAACAACCCCAGACAATGTCCCCTCTGCTTTCAGGTTCTTTGCATCTTCAATCCAGGCTTGGATCACACCAGACACTTTCCACTTGGACGCCAGCAGCACTTTGCAGCAGATCACCATTGAAAACTACGATGAAACCCGACACGAAAATACACCTATTGCACTGCTTCCCTGGGTGAGGTAGCTCGAGTACTCTAGTGCTCCAATGGGTGTTGGCTCCAGGACCCCCTAGTTCTAAAGGGTTTTGCTCCAAGTCCTCTTCTAAGTGTCCTTTATCATTAAAATTCCAACTGCGACTTTCCCCATGGAAGTTAATGGTGATTTGAGGCTGTGTTTACACAATGCACACATCCCCCGTGGGTCCCCTGTGTCACCACCTTGGGTGGTTCCTGGTGGCCCCAGCGGTTCTACAGGCTCTAGGCCTTGTGTCTATGCAAGTTGTGGTTCTTATTTCACTTTCTTAATATATGGTTTGGTACGCCCCTAGGGCTCAATATATATTGTGCTGGACTGTTTGATAATAAGTTTACCGTATGTACTTTTGCCTCTAGCCTCATTTTAGAGACTAGTGGGATGTGTTTAGAATAAATACATATATTTTATATATACCTGGTGTGGATCTCCTTTCATTTGGTCATTCATGAGATTATAGACTGGTAAAAACAAGCTGCTTTACATTCCTCCAAGACTTAGCCTGAAGGCTGCTCTCCACAGCTACCACTAAGATAGCTTTCTATAAAGTTTGTCTTTAACCTATCATCAATAGGGGTAATTTAGACTGGTACAAGGTGCCCACTAGAATAGTGGACAGCATATGCCAGGCCAACTTCTCACATTGGTGTGCAGCATGTGGGATTCCATTTGCCATTGTTTTACCAGATAATCTCAAGTGTTTGACTAACTGAAAACCACTAAATGTAACAAAGGTATATATAATACAAGCTTAAATACAGTAAGTTCTACGGAACTTAGAGTTGGGTGTCAAGAGCTTACCACACTCGTTCTACAACTCAAGAGAGTTTAGTAGGCTACAACTATAGTAGGTAGGTGCATACACCACACCTCACTAGTAATGTCTTCAAGGCCAGGAACCAGTGGGTCCCTGCCAGATGACAGTATGTTACAGGCATCCAAGTATGACACATTCCCATTCCTAGATTCAAGGGCTCCGTGTACTATGAGGACATTGAAAGGCAAAAGTGCCAACACCCAATTCCTCGGAGAGGTACTACTGTTAGATGCTCTGCAGAAGGCTTCATAGCCTGAGGAGTCAGGCAGTGGGGATGGGGCATCAGCAGATGAACTGACTGGTGGTACAAACCACCAGGACTCAGACTCTGATGATGATCAGGATGGTGACAATCACCTTGACCTGGACCATGCAGCTCCTACTGGAGAAGAGGAGGAAGGGCAAGGTGGCCCTATCTGTGTCCCCCCAGGAAGAGTTGGAGTTATATCTGGAAGGCCCAGATCTCCTTCTGTGGAGTCTGACCATTCTGGTGTATCTATAGGTACATCTGTCTCTTCTCATAGGAGGGAATCATCCCAGGAGAAGAGAGACAGGCAACTGAAGTATCCGGAAACCCAGCTGAGAATTCGAAGACAGCAGGTAGCATGAGAAAGGGAGTCCCTAGAGCTTAAAAAGCTAGAAAAATGATGGGACTAGAGTTCCATTTTGGCAGCAACTTCCCTAGTGGTAGAGAAAGATCTCATGACCATTGGAACCACAAGATTGTCCCTCCCTACCAGAGTGGGGATGATATCCACAATTGAATACCTGCACTGGTAAGGGCCTGCAAACCTCAGAAGGTCCCTCAGGAGCAGTGGGCAGCTGTCTTGTGGCTCTCCTTTGCAGACAAGAGTAGAGACAAGCTCCCCACTGTTAGAGAAGAGGATGCTGATGATTATACAGTCCTGAAGAGTGATCTGATTGAAGGGTTTGGCCTAACCACTTAACAATACAGGAAAAAAATCAGAGATACCAAAAAGTCTCAGACTCAGTATTAGGTTGACTATGATGATTGTGCTACTAAGGCACTGGAGGGCTGGTTACTTGGCAGTAAGGTGTGTGATTATACAGGATTGTACAACTTAATTATGAGGGAGCAGATCCTTAATAACTGTCAGAATCAGCTGTTGCATCAGCACCTTTTAGACTCTGATCTGACCTCTCCCCAAGAATTGGGAAAGAAGGCAGACAAATGGGTCAGAACCAGGGTGAAGCGTAAGGTACAGATCCAAGGTGGTGACCAGAAGAATCAATATCCTATTAAGGGTGGGGAGAAGGGTAAAGACCAGAAGTCTTCACAAGACTCCCAAAAGTCTTCCAATGGTGGGGATTCCCGATAAAGTTTGTAAAAACAACAGCCATTGGACTAGTGACTGTAATAGGTCCAAAGACTCAACTCCAGCCACCATTGCCCCTAAGGCAATTGTTCCCCCTAGTTCAGTTCCAACTGGTGGTACTCAGAACAAGGGTGTAGTAGGGTAAACCCTGGGTTCTGAGATGGACTCTGGCCTAGTTAGAGTTCCAGCTCAGGCTGTCCTGATCAGTGATGAAGGCATAGATATGTCCTTCCTTGTGAGTCCCAGTAACTTGGGCAAATACAGAAAGCAGCCTTAAATTAATGGAAATGAGGCTTTGGCATACAGGGATACAGGGGCAAGTGTCACAATGGTGACACAAGACCGTATGGACCCTGGGCAGATCATACTTGGTGAACTTTACCAAGTGACCAATGCTAGCAATGTCAGGACCAACCATGCCCTGGCAGTTGTTAATTTCTCCTGGGGAGTGTTAACTGGCCTCAAGAAAGGTTTGGTAAGTGCAGACCTCTCTGTTGAATGCTTGCTTGGAAATGATTTTTCATGCAAGTCTAAAGTGGAGCTCCGGACCCATACAGAAATGTTAGGAATCTTTGCACATGTGTTTGCTGTGACTAGGTCACAGGCCAAAATGTCTCAAATTGAACAGGCCCTGGATCCTGGAAGAACGGACCAGGTGCCTTCCAAGAAAAGGAGCAGTGGGGTTAAGGAAGTGCCATCCCCCTGATTCAGAGTGAAGATCGGTCTATTGAGGGAAATGATTGTTCTCCTGAAGAAAGAACTGTCCCAGATGAGCTTGATCAGGTTGAGTTATTGGGGACAGGGGGCCCTTCCAGTGCAGATCCGAGTCAGGAGCAGCTGAGCTGAGCTGCCCTTCTCTTGAACCCCCAGACAGCAGGCTGCTGCTGAGGCTGCTGGGAATGCCAGTAACACCTATATGATTTATTGGGATGATGGACTCCTGTACTCAGAGAGTAGAGACCCCAAGCCTGGTGCAGCCTGGAGGTTGTTTATACCTTTGAAGTTCAGGGGCTTCCTATTGACATTAGCCCATGATATTGCCCTAGCACTACACCTGGGCCAAAACAAGACTTGGGACAGAATTGTCCCTCAATTTCATTGGGCCCACATGTCTGAAGACACCATGGAGTTTTGTCACTTCTGTGTCACCTGTCAAGCCAGTGGTACAACAAAGGCCCCCCTGATACCACTACCTGTGGTGGGGGTTCTCTTTGAGAGGGTTTGGATTGCTATAGTTCTTCCCATGGATTCTCAGACAGCATCTGGACACAGGTTTATCCTAGGGGTGGAGACCATGCTAATAGGTACCCAGAATCAATTACCCTTAGGATCACTACAGCACCTGCGGTGGCAAGGGCCCACTTGGGACTGTTCTCAAGAATGAGTTTCCCTAAGGCAGTAGTATCTGACAGAGATGCAAACTTTATGTCTAGCTACTTGACTGCAATGTGGAAGGAGTGTGGAGTGAATTACAAATTCACTATACTCTATCACCCACAGTGCAATGGTTTAGTTGAAAGTTTCAACAAAACCTTTAAGAGTATGATCAAGGGTCTCCCAGAAAAGCTTAGGCGGAGATGGGACATCCTACTACCCTGCCTTATATTTGCATACAGTGTGGTTCCTCAGAAGGGGGTTGGTTACAGCCCTTTTGAACTTATGTTTGGGCATCTTGTCAGAGGTCCATTGTGTCTGGTGAAGGAGGGATGGGAGTTACCTCTCAAACCCCTTAAACAGGACATAGTGGACTATGTACTTGGTCTCCGCTCCAGGACGACTGAAAACATGAAAAAGGCAACCAAAAACCTTGAGGCTAGCCAAGAATTGCAAACCGTCTGGCATGACCAAAAGGCTGTACTGATGGTTTCCCAGCCAGGACTTAAAGTGTGGGTATTGGAGCCTGTGGCCCCAGCAGCCCTTGAATATAAGTGGAGTGGCCCCCATACAAATATTGAACAAAAGGGAGAGGTTACCTATCTGGTAGACCTTGGGACTCTCAGGAGCCCACATAGGATGCTTCATGTCAACATACTGAAACCTTATGTTAACAGGGCAGACAAGGGCTTGCTCATAGCTACTGATGAGGGATGGGAGGAAGAGAGTGATCCACTCCCTGACCTGCTTTCACAGAACCCTGATGATGGGGCAGTTGATGGTGTCGCCTTGGCAGGCTGCCTCACTGCCCAGCAACAAACGGATTGTAGACAGGTGCTCAATCAGTATAGAAACATGTTCTTACTGACTCCATGTCACACTACCTGGTGCATTCATGAAGTGGACACTGGGGACAGTCTGCCTGTTAAAAAATGAGATTTACAGGCAACCTGACCATGTCAGGGACTGTATCAGGACTGAAGTCCAGAAGATGTTGGATTTGGGAGTTATTGAACCCTCAGATAGTCCTTGGGCTAGTCCAGTGGTCTTGATACCTAAACCTCACACCCAGGGTGGAAAGAGAGAGATGAGGTTTTGTGTAGACTATAGGGAACTGCATGCAATCCCAAGAACAGATGAGCATATAGATATGTTGGCCTCAGCCACATTTTTTAGCACATTTGATCTTACAGCAGGCTACTGGCAGATCAGGTTAGCTGATGATGCAAAAGCCAAGACAGCATTTTCTACCCCAGGTGGGCACTATCAATTTGTGGTAATGCCCTTTGGTTTCCAAAACATGTACCTGCCACTTTTTAAAGGTTGGCGAACAAAGTCCTAAAAGGCCTGGAAGACCATAGTGCAGCATATCTAGATGATATTGCTGTCTTTAGCTCCACCTGGGAGGATCACCTGGTCCACCTGAGAAATGTTTTGGAGGCCCTTCAGGAAGCATGCCTAAATATTAAGGCTACTAAGTGCCTAATAGGGCAGAGTCAGGTTGTGTACCTGGGCCATCTTGTAGGTGGATGCCAGGTTCAACCATTACAGAGCAAAATCCAGACCTTAAGCAGGCCATGTGCACAGTATTAATTCTGCATAGTCCTAACTACTCCATAGAATTCATTGTCCAAACAAATGCATCTGAGTTGGAGGTAGTGGCTGTGCTGTCACAATTGAATGATGAAGGTCAGGACCAGCTAGTAGCTTTTATTAGCAGAAGGATGACCCCTGGAGAGAAATGGTGGTCAGCTTTTGAGAGAAGAGGCCTTTGCTGTGGTTTGGGCTCTGTAGAAGAGGAGGCCATACTTGTTTGGCACTCACTTCACTGTTCAGACTGACCATGAACGCCTCTTATGGCTAAAACAGATGAAGGATGAAAATCTGAATTCTTTTAGGTGGTCCATTTCCCTACAGGGGATGGACTATACAGTGGAACATAGACGTGGAAGTAACCATGCCAATGCAGATAGACTCTCCAGATATTTCCACTTGAAGACTCAACTGGTTAAGGTTAGTTTAATGCCTGGGGTGGGGGGGGTTGTGTAGGAGAGTAGGATCTGCTTACAATGGTTATCCCCACTTTTTGCCGGTGTTTTATTGTTTTGCAACTTTAGTCTGGCTGTGGCCCTGCTATCCAGGACCAAAGCCTAGCTGCTTCCTCTCTAATTTGATTGCATGTACTTTAGGTACACTCCAGTTTAATTACTGGGGTACCCTTGTGAGTCCCTAGTAAATGGTATGCTAGGTACTAAGGACATAGGTACCTAGAGGGGTACCAGGGGCTGCAGCATGTATTATGCCACCACTGGGAAGCCTTACAAAATGGCACCACAGGACTGCAAATGCAGCCTGGGTAACATGGTGCATGCACCCCTTACTAAGATATAGGTTACCTATATCTACCCTTAATCAATGACACATATAAACCTATTAGTCACTGCTATGGCAGGCCTTATTAATCCTGAAGGCAGAGTGCTTGGTTTTGTGTGAGAGGGTGCCAATGCATGAGTAGGACCCCTCTGCAGCGTTCGGAGCCTATTCTCTGAGGCTGTTCTGTGATGCAGCTAGACCGTATACTCTTAAGTGCATTATAACCTTGTGGTAAATGCTAACTTTGGAATGGCTGCATGGAAACATGTCGCGGTTGGTATCAAACACTTCGGAATCCTACCTCCCCCACCCCCAGTCCTGGCGGCAGGGGTAGAATTCCACCCTTCTAGAGAGAGAGACATGTACACATCATTACAAAATGGATGCTGCTGCCACAGACATGCATCTGACCTCCTGATCGGAAAATACGAATTCTTTTAGGTGGTCCATTTCCCTACAGGGGATGGACTATACAGTGGAACATAGACCTGGAAGTAACCATGCCAATGCAGATAGACTCTCCAGATATTTCCACTTGAAGACTCAACTGGTTAAGGTTAGTTTAATGCCGGGGGGGGGGGGTTGTGTAGGAGAGTAGGATCTGCTTACTATGGTTATCCCCACTTTTTGCCGGTGTTTTATTGTTTTGCAACTTTAGTCTGGCTGTGGCCCTGCTATCCAGGACCAACGCCTAGCTGCTTCCTCTCTAATTTGATTGCATGTACTTTAGGTACACTCCAGTTTAATTACTGGGGTACCCTTGTGAGTCCCTAGTATATGGTACGCTAGGTACTAAGGACATAGGTACCTAGAGGCCTACCAGGGGCTGCAGCATGTATTATGCCACCATTGGGAAGCCTTACAAAATGGCACCACAGGACTGCAAATGCAGCCTGGGTAACATGGTGCATGCACCCCTTACTAGGATATAGGTTACCTATATCTACCCTTAATCAATGACACATATAAACCTATTAGTCACTGCTGTGGCAGGCCTTATCAATCCTGAAGGCAGAGTGCTTGGTTTTGTGTGAGAGGGTGTCAATGCATGAGAAGGACCCCTCTTCAGCGTTCGGAGCCTATTCTCTGAGGCTGTTCTGTGATGCAGCCAGACTGTATACTCTTAAGTGCATTATAACCTTGTGGTAAATGCTAACTTTGGAATGGCTGCATGGAAACATGTCGCGGTTGGTATCAAACACTTCGGAATCCTACCTCCCCCCCCCCCCGCCAGTCCTGGCGGCAGGGGTAGAATTCCACCCTTCTAGAGAGAGAGACATGTACACATCATTACAAAATGGATGCTGCTGCCACAGACATGCATCTGACCTCCTGATGCTGGATGAAACCCCGGCAGGGGAAGCCTAGACAATAGGTTTCCTGTCACAGGGGGGTGTAACCACCTCCCAAACAGGCTTTAGTGTATTGGTGCTGGGTGGTTGCACTCTGAAAGTGCAAGAAAGTCTGCACTTATGGGCACATTTGGTGTCTGTGTTCTTAGCCCAGTTCAAACTGGTTGCAGGGGCTAACAGCCCCTGCTCTGGTGCGAAACTGGACAACATAAATGGGTGTAGCCAGCGCTCTTTCCAAACTCCCCCATAGGTGGGTCCACAGAGTATGTCCAAACCCTTTCCTCAGTATAAGTATGATACCCCTGGTAACAGGACTTTAGATTACACCTGGACGAAACTGAAACCTGGAACTTCGATGCTCTACTAAAGACAAGAGGATGGAAGAATCTCCCTTGGGTTAAAGAGTGTCTCCCCTGCTCAAACAGGCACCAACAAAGCATCTTATCCGTCTGCATTTCCGAAGCTCCTGCCAGACTCCGAAAGATTTGCAACATAAGAAGAGGATTTCCAGACTTATCAGAGGCCGACCCAAGTCCCTAGCAAAGTTGAGACCCACAGCCCTCACAAGTGATGTTGAACCAAAATTCCTGGACACTGTGCACATTTGCAAGTGCCTTAACTGTTCAACATCCCTTTAAGTTGTGCTTTGGATTTCTTGTAGCCCAAGCCCCAAGCACCCTTTGCACTGAAGTTTTTGTGACTACACTCCACTCGTGATCCTTGAGCCTGTTTCTTGCATTTCCTCTTGAGGCTCCATTGCGATCCCCGGTCTGTCAACTGGTGGGTCCCCTCAAAGGTAACTTTAATCTTCCTTGGGCTGCCCTGGTTGCTCCAGATGTGCCCTGACTCTCCACCGCATGGTGAGGTCCTCAGACCTTGCTGGTCTGCACTGAAGCATTTATTTGATTCCTGCATGGGTTGCTGTTGCCAAGGTTTATTGGGTTCAATCTGGGCACTGACACTGCAGCAGTCGACATCCTTTTGTGGGACAGCTGAATCCAGACCCTGGTCATCGTCTACGCCTCATGGTCCTCGTGGCTGAAGAGTCAAGCTTCACCTTCTTCACCAGAAATCACAGACATCGTTGGGCATTCCGTTATTGTGCCCCTGGTCACTGGCAAGTGACCCAGACTCTGTCCCCTCTGCTTTCAGGTTCTTCTCATCTTTGATGCAGGCTTCGATCACACTGGACACTTTCTACGTGTACGCCAGCAGCACTTTGCAGCAGATCACCATTGAAAACGACGATGGAACCTGACACCAAAAGACACCTATTCACCCGGCTTCGCTGAATGAGGTAACTTGTGTACTCCGGTGCTCCCGTGGGTGTTGGCTCTAGAACCCCCAAGTTCTAAAGGAGTTTGCTCCAAGTCCTCTTCTAAGTGTCTTTTGTCTTTCAAATTCCAACCGCGACTTTCCCAATGGAAGTTAATGGCGATTCGCTGCTATGTTTACAAAGGGGACCCCCGTGGGTCCCCTTTGCCTCTACCTTGGGTGGTTCCTGGTGGCCCCAGCGGTTCTACAGGCTCTAGGCCTTGTGTCTATACAAGTTGTGATTCTTATAACAATTTTTGTTAATATATGGTTTGGTACGGTCCTAGGGCTCAACGTATAGTGTGCTATTTTACTCTGTGATATTAAGTTTAGTATGTGTACTTTTGCCTCTAGCCTCATAAAGAGACTAGTGGGATGTGTTTAGAATAAATGCATATATTTTATATATATACATGGTGTGGTTCTCCTTTCATTTGGTCATTCATGAGATTATATACTTGTAAAACAAGCTGTATTATATTCCTCCAAGACTTAGCTTGAAGGCTGCTCTCCACACCTACCGCTAGGATAGATTTCTATGAAGGTTGTCTTTAACCTATCATCAATGAGGGTCGTTTGTACTGGTGCAATATGCCCACTAGAATAGTGGACTGCGCATGCCAGGCCAACTTCTCACAAGACCTGCAAATGCTTTGTTGGATGCCTGCCAAGCAGGGGAGTAACTCCTTTACTCCAAGGTAGATTCTTCAGTCATCTAGTTGCGCAGATCGTCAAAGTTCCAGTATATCTGTAGCATTCTTTCGTCCAGGTGCAATCTAAGTCCAGTAGTCAGGGGTTCCTTTCTTATACCCAAAGAAGGGGTTGGACATACTCTGGGGACCCACCTATGGGAGGGGTTGGAAAAAGGGGTGGCTTCACCCATTTCCTTTGTCCAGTTTCATGCCAGAGCAGAGGCTGGTAGCCCTTGCAACCGGTTTTGAACTGGGATATGCTCAGGGATACCAAATGTGCCCCCAGTGCAGACTTCAAAACACTCTCAGAGTGCACCCAACTAGCCCCAATACGCTAAAGTTTGTCTGGGAGGTGGTTACACCTCCCTGTGATAGGAAACCTATTGTCCAGACCTCCCCTGCTGGAGTTTCGTCTAGCAGCAGGAGGCCAGACTCGTGTCTGTGGTTGCAGCATCCATTTTGTGATGCCAGTGCTCTTTTAAACTGGTACCAGGTATACCGGTGTGTACATGCCTCTCCTTCTAGAAGGGTGGAATTCTACCCCCTCCACTAGAACTGGCGGGGGTAGGATTCCAAAGTGCTTGACACCAAACACGACATGTTTCCATGCAGCCATTCTAAAGTTAGCATTTACTGCGAGGGTATAATGCACTAAAGAGTGTATGGTTGGCTGCATCATAGAACAGCCCCACAGAATAGGTTCTGTAGGCTGCAGAGGGGCCCTGCTCATGCATGGGCACCCTCTCACACAAAACCAAGCACCCTGCCTTCAGGGTTGATAAGGCCTGCCATAGGGGTGACTGATAGGTTTCTATGTGCAGTGATGTAAGGTAGCTATAGGTAACCTATATCTTAGTAAGGGGTGCATGCACCACCTTACCCAATTTAGAGACATAGCATCTAGGCTCGGGTCCTGGACAGCAGGGCCCCAGCCAGACTAAAGTAAAAAACCAGTGAAACATCAGCAAACAGTGTGGGTAACCATAAGAGCAGATCCTACTCTCCTACACAACCCCCCCCCACCAAACGCAGGGACCAGTTGAGTCTTCATGTTCTAGGTGGAAATATCTGGAGAGTCCATCTGCATTGGCATGGTTACTCCAAGGTCTATGTTCCACTGTATAGTCCATCCCCCGTAGAGAAAAGGACCACCTCAAATGTTTGCAGTTTTCACCCTTCTTCTGTTTTAGCCATAAGTGGGGCTTATGGTCAGTCTGAACAGTGAAATGAGTAGCAAACAAGTATGGCCTCAGCTTCTTCAGAGCCCACACCATAGCAATAGTTGAACAACATTTCTCTCTGGAAGTCAGCCTTCTGCTAATAAAAGCTACTGGCTGGTCCAGACCTTCATCATTCAATTGTGATAACACAGCCCCTACCCCCAACTCAGATGCATCTGCTTGGAAAATGAATTCCTTAGAGTAGTTAGGACTTTGCATAATGGTAGCAGTGCACATGGTCTGCTTCAGATAATCAAATGCCTTTTGACAACTGGCTGTCCACTGAACTTTCTTTGGTATTCTTTTTGAGGTTAAGTTATTCAGGGGTGTCACAATGGATCCATACCCCTTAACAAATCTTCTGTAGTACCCAGTCAGGACCAGGAGCAACCCAGTCCATGATGGTTTGGATTTTGCTCAGCAATGGTTAAAAATGGCCTCCACCTACAAGGTGGCCCAGGTACACATCCTGACTCTGCCCTATCTGGCACTTAGTAGCCTTGATTTGCTTTTACCTCTAGATGCTGGCTGACCTGTGACACGTGATTCTCCTTTGGCTACCATGCCTATCTCTGAATAACAAGACAAAGTACGATATAAACAGCATAATCAGAATAAGCACAACATATATAGTTATTCCCTGTACAAGCCGTCCAATTACATCCTTTCAGGAACTAGAGGTAAAAACAATTCAAATGAATCATTAATCTGCCATTCCGAAGGAATCTTAGTTTGCTGTATTAACTCTTGAACTAAAACTGATGTTTGAGCCCTGAGGAAGTCTCAGTGTTTCAGACTAAACGCGTTGGCTAAGAAGGAAAATCCACATTTGTTCTTGGATTTTTGCCTGTCTTGGATTATCACAATAAAGAATTAGAATCAGAAAACTCAACAAAAGTCCCGACTTATTTATTACAAGAATTTTGAACTTTTATACATATTGAGTACAGCAAAGACTGTCAATTAACATTTCCTAGATGGGTGCTGATTCCATATTGTTCAGTGATATAAAGAAAGGTTTGCTTGTTAAACTTGAAGAAAAAGGAAACGTGGGCTTCGAAACGACGCTGAGCATGCAAAGACAGTACAACTGCTACACCAAAAAAAAGGAAAGCTTTTCATACTATCATAGAAATGAAGGAGCATATTGTCAACAAAAGGCGATACATTATCGCAGCTTTTATCGACAGGAAACTGCTGATAAAGCGGCGATAATGTGCTTGATAATAGGCCCTTGGAACTTCCCATAGCTGCCCAGGTTCTGGTGTTAACCTAGGCTTCTATGGTTATTCACAAGGGCACATTATAAAGCCCATTATCGCCGCTTTATCTGCAGTTTCCTGCCGATAAAAGTGACAATAATATATCTCCTTTTGTTGATAATATGGCTCATTGCTCTTCTTTTGACCAGTAAACTTAGATTCATATTATCAAAGACCAGTGTTAAAACTATCGCCGTTTTATTGGCAGGAAACTTCTGATAAAACGGCGATAATGAGCATCATAATACGGCCTTGTTATTTCCCATAGAATATGACTATTAATACTGTACAAAAGTACAGCAGTGGATGCCACACACGAACCGGAAAAAGAAAGCGAAAGATTTACTAACTGATATAAAGAAAGGTTTGCTTGTTGAACTTGAAGAAAAAAAAAACGTGGGCTTCGAAACAACGTTGAGCATGCGAAGAGAGTACAACTGCTACGCCAACAAAAAAGGAAACCTTTACATACTATCATAGAAATGAACGAGCATATCATCAACAAAAGGCAATACATTATCGCCGCTTTTATCGACAGGAAACTGCAAATAAAGATGCGATAATGGGCTTGATAATAGGCCCATGTACCTTCTCATAGCACCCCAGGTTCTGGTGTTAACCTGGGCTCCTTTGGTTATTCATAAGGGCATATTATTAAGCCCATTATCGCCGCCTTATTGGCAGTTTCCTGCCGATAAAAGTGACGATAATGTATCGCCTTTTGTTGATAATATGGCTCATTGCTCTTTTTTTGACCAGTGAACTTAGGTGCATATTATCAAGGACTGGTGTTACAATTATCGCCGTTTTATTGGCAAGAAACTGCTGATAAAACGGCGATAATGACCATGATAATACGGCCTTGTTATTTCCCATAGAAGCCCATGTTAACACCAGAACATAGGCTTCTATGGCAATTAACAAGAATGTATTATCAAGCCCACCCTCCCAACAATAATAAAAACCATAGGCCCTTGTAAATTCCCATAGCAGCCCAAGTTCTAATGTTAACCTGGGCTGCTATGGTTATTCACAAGGGCATATTATCAAGCCCATTATCGCCGCTTTATCTGCAGTTTCCTGCCAATAAAAGCGACGATAATGTATCGCCTTTTGTTGATAATATGGCCCATTGCTCTTTTTTTTACCACTAAACTTAGGTGCATATTATCAAGGACCGGTGTTAAAATTATCACCATTTTATTGGCAGGAAACTGCCAATAAAACGGCGATAATGACCTTCATAATACGGCCTTGTTATTTCCCATAGAAGCCCATGTTAACACCAGAACATAGGCTTCTATGGTAATTAACAAGGATGTATTATCAAGCCCACCCTCCCAACATTAATAAAAAACTCCACACAGTGCAGGTACCTGGAGCTAGAAGGTCATTTTACATATCACTGCCCCAGAAATGTGGCATTCCCCGCGATGTGTACGGGGAGAGAGAGAGACCTCAAAACATATTTGTTTTTTTTAAAAGACCTGAGGGGTGCGGCTCAACAAGACTGCGGGGAGTACGACCCTGACCCCCCCGCATACTTCAAAATAAAACCAGAGGCGTTCCGTTCCCCAGTGCTCGGGGCACCTAAAAAGCCCCCATTATGTAGAAAAACTGCCCCCGTAATTTCCCCCCGGGGACCTAATAAATCAAACATACTTCTACTTTCTTTTCAACTTTTCCACCATGTACAACTACTGCACGAGTACCCCGCCATTTGTTATTTTTTTTTAATCAAATTGAGCCTAAAAAAGGTCCATGTACCACCCCCTGACCAAGACTATAGGCTCAGAATGTTTCTACTCTGCCCCGTTTCCTTATTTCTCAACTTTGTTTTACTATTTTCTTCTGACTCTGCTCTCCCGAAAAACAACATGGCTGCCAACCCTTCTGAGTTTGGAGTATTAACAGCCAATCAGCATGCAGCTCCTGCTCGTAATTGTACATATTTTCATACACGTACGCCGCGATTTTGAGCTGGAAGGTCATTTTACATATCACTGCCCCAGAAATGTGTCGTACCCCGTGACGTGTACGGGGAGAGAGAGACCTCAAAACATATTTGTTTTTTTTAAAAGACCCCAGGGCTGCCACTCACCGAGACTGCGGGGAGTACGACCGTAACCCCCCCCCGCATACTTCCAAATAAAAGCAGAGGAGTTCCGTTCCCCAGTGCTCGGGGCACCTTACAAGCCCCCATTATGCAGAAAAATTGCACCCGTAATTTCCCCCCCGAGACCTAATAAATAAAACGGACTTCTACTTTTTTTTCAACTTTTCTACCTCGTACAACTTCTGCACGAGTACCCCTCCATTTTTTCTTTTTTTTTAAATAAAAATTGAGCCTAAAGATCCATGTACCACCCCCTGACCAAGACTATAGGCTCAGAATGTTTCTACCATGTCCCGTTTGCTTATTCCTCAACTTTGTTTTACTGTTTTTTTCTGACTCTGCTCTCCCGACAAACAACATGGCTGCCCACACTTCCTGGTTTGTAGTATTAACAGCCAATCAGCATGCATCTCCTGCTCGTAATTGTACGTATTTCCATACATGTACACCGCAATTTTCTTTAAAAAAATAAATACAAAATAGAGCCTAAACATCCATGTACGACACCCTGAGCAAGCCTAGAGGGTCAGAATGTCTCTAGCCTACCCCCTTCCCTTATTTCTCAACTTTGTTTTACTGTTTTCTTGTGACTCAGTTCTAGCGAGGCACAAGATGGCCACCAACACTTCCTGGTTTCGAGGGTTGACAGACAGTTCACAGCCAATCAGCATGCAGCTCGCGCTCGTAATTGAACAGATTTCAGTACGCGTGCTGAACTCCGTCTCTAGATATCGCAATGATTTTACTTGCAGTTTTCTCAGAAACTACTGAACGGATTTACACCATTTAACAAAAAGCACAATCTGTGAACAGAACTGTACCTCTCTGCCGAATTTCGTGTAATTCCGTTCAGCCATTCGGGCTGTAGCCCTGGCTAAAGGTCCCTATGAAAAATTGCATGGGGAAAACATGTTTTGGGTCCCCCCCTTTTTTCTCGGCTCCCGCTTGACGAATCACCCCCAAACTATCAGGGAAGGAGCGGAACCGAGAAGGCCATTTTCTTGGAGAAATTCACGAAGATTCGTCCACCAGCGCCAAAGTTATTCTAATTAGAATGTTGTGGATTTCCTAGGGGAACTAGGTCCTAACTACAACTACCTACTGGCGACCGCCAGTAGGTAATATTTATATATATATATATATATATATATATATATATATATATATATATATATATATATATATATATATATATATATATGCACTGAAAAAAACATATGTTTCAGGTCATATATAGTTAGGTATTAGCATTTAAAAAAACGTGCAAATTCACTGAAAAAACGATAGGTTTCAGGTCATATATAGGTATGAATTAGCCTTTAAAAAACCATTGAAATTGCTCCTATACAGTTAGTTGTACTAACTATATTTCGCGCACCCGCAATCCACTGCTGATGATGTCACATATTACATCATTCATGACATGGTCAGTGACATCACTGATGACACGTTTCAGCGATCCCAGTCGCCTTGCTCGCTGCTATATATATATATATATATATATATATATATATATATATATATATATATATGTGCATGTAGTTCGCCAAACAAACAACTCCAGGCAGCCGCCCAAGTCTTTATCCCAATGACGAAAGAGCAGACGCAAAGTTCGTGCCAAAGTTCGTGCTTAATAAAGGTGGTTTATTTTCTCCAGCCAGCCAGCCGCCATTACGCGTTTCACTTTCAACAAAGCTTGATCACATATATAAAATATTTCTGTAATTGATATTAGTGTACAGTGATATGTGCTCGACATTTTTGACTCAATATTTATCTACCATGAAATTTAGGGTTTTGCTATTTTATCATTGAACCATCATTAGATTAATACGCCCAAGTCTGTCAACAAGACCTCTTAGATTGTTTCATTATGTTACACAATACCTTAAATCTACTTCTTGACCACCTCAAATTCATTAAGCCATATATAATTAATCTATGTTAAAACATCGAGATTTCACAGATCAGTTCTTCACAGTTCCTTATGCACCCAATTGCTCTCCACAAAATGTATTCCTCACCCTCACCCTCCAGGCCTTGTACGTACGTATAATTCATTACCATCTGTTTTTTAAATCTTATGGGCTACTTCAAAATTCCTCACACACAGATTCATTCACACAGAAGTCAGCCACAATCTCCTAGCTCCAGCATATTGAGTTGGGTAACAAAAAACATCTGTTATTCAGCGCCAAGATACCCTGTCAGGGGTGAACGTGCACTGTACAAATTCACATGTTATATCATGATATGATATGTTTTGTTATTTTCTGCTGCATTCTAATGATGCCATAGCAAGATGCAGCTAACTTGACTGCCTGGCTCTTGAAGTTGAGGGATTTGTTTAGCCAGACACCTAAACTTTTTATCTGACCTTAGTGGGTTGGTGCTGGACCTGGACATTTCGGCCAATTTAATCCCATTGGTTCCGTTGGGGACCCTGGGTGGTTGTCTAAAATATTTAACTCTGTCTTGTCTCCGTTAAGTTTGAGACAAGCCAGATCCATCCAGGTGTCCTTCGCTTCCATACAGGCTTCAGGATTAATTGGTGTATTCTTTGGATGTTTTAGTGCTACAGCCAATTGTGTGTCCTCTGCGTATGTGATGATCTGAATTCCATAAGGTAGTACTAATTCGGCCAGGGGGTTGAGATAAACATTGAAAAGGGTAGGGCTCAATGATGAGCCCTGGGGAACTCCGCATGCGAGTAGCGAACTTTTAGAGGTGCAGTTCCCTTCGAACACCTGGAATACTCTATCTTTCAGGGAAGATTCAATCCATGACAGGAGAATTGCCTGAGACTCCCACCATTCTGAGCCTGTCGAACAAGATGTTATAATTGATAGTATCAAATGCGGAGCTCAGGTCGAGTAGTATAACTGCTACAGTTCATCCCTGATCAAGAATTTTCCTAGTTTCTTTCACGGCTGTCTCTGTCCCATAGTTAGGTCTAAAGCCTGTCTGAGTAGTATGCAGAAGGAAATGATTCTCTAGGTGCTCTGAGAGAAGTTTATTTACATTTTTATTGAGAATTTGCTGTTCCCAGGGAGCGGGGAGACAGGACGATAGTTACTCCATACCTCTGGGTCAAGATTGGGTTTTTTCAAAAGGGCCCTTATCATGGCATGTTTCCATGCCAGAGGTACCTGGCCGCTAGATAGCGAAGAGTTTAATACCTCAAGCAGAGCTGGAAGAATGATTTCTTCTACTTTGCGAAGTTTCTGAAGAGGAGCCGGGACTCAAGGGGAACCCGATTTGACCGGCGCAAAGAGTTGTGATAGTGTGGGCAGATCCAGGGTAGGAAAGTCTTTTCAGCCTTGGGGTCGTATCACTTGGGAAATCTATTTCCTGATCCCACTTATTTGTATTTGTGCTTTGTGGAAATGAATTGTAGATATATAACATTTTTGTATTCAAAAATTCTGCTAGTTTATCGCATCTAGTCTGTGCAGAGACTGACGGCAAGTCTGCCACCGTGCACCTAGTACGTGTTTTTGTGATTTTAAATATTTCCCTAGGTGTATTCGCTGCTGCTGTTATTTTTGCCTAAAAAAACGGGCTGGAGTTTTTTTTTCTGATTCATACATTTTGATAGCCTCTCAATATTTTTGTTTTTTTTCGTCATTATAATCCTTCCTCCAGGCTCCCTCTAATTTCTTACATTTTTGTTTAAGTTCTCTCAAATTAGGCGAGTACCACGGCATATGTTTTTACTGCTGCTTATCCTGAATCCATTTATATGGGACCGCAGAATCCAACAAGGCACTGATCCATTGATTGTAATTCTCTGACGCTGTAATGGTATTAACCTCTTTCACTGGTTTGGTGTTTACCAAAGCCCCTGACCAGACTTCTGGCGAGAGTTTTGCTCAGTGGCATGCCCATTTCTTGCAGGTTTGTTACCCGGCAGTCTGATATGAGGTATTCCAGATTATTGCAAATATAATGAGCACATCTATTTCTGACACCACCAGGTGCGGCACAGATTTTATAGAACAATAACCAGATTTCGGTGGTCATCATGCGTGACATGAAACCTTTCCTACATGGGGTTTCTCACTCTGCCACCCTCTTTTTTCTATATGGGTTATAACCTGAAAGATATATAGCATTTCCGATTTTTAATATATTCATTCTGCTGGAGTTTCAGAAAGCAGTGTTTTTCCAACAACCCATATAGTTGCTGTACGTAGACTATTCAGCTATAAATAGTGTCCCCTGCATGCCTATTAATGTTTTGGGGTTAGGATTTATTCTCCCAGCATGAGCAGTAAATCTCCTCGCATTTAGAATATTTTGGTTAGCCTAAGCCTGCAGCTCAAGGGGCGATAATAAAACCACCTTCCCTAAGAGTGCTTACCGAGCATCATTGCAGTATGCAGTTCCTTAGCATCCAATACTATTGATATGCTCTCGAAACAGAGGAGAAGATTGCTAGAGCCCCCGCGCCCTGCTAGGGCTTTGAAATGGAGATTAAATGACGTCAACACCAAGTCCCAGTGAGTCACAGCCACGCAAAACATAGAGATAGATAGGATTCACGAAGTAGTTTTTCACTCATAGGTGAAATATATGAGAAAACAATATTACGTGTCTGTACAATTAAAAAGAAACATACCATCCAGGTAAACGTCTGGAAATAGGTTTTGAAAGATTGAGATTCCATGTAGTACAATTATAAAGCCTTCGGGGGAGTGAGGTCTCGAAGTCAAGATGTAAGCATTGTCTCAGAAATCAAACATTCCAAACCATAATAAACATTGTACAAGTCTAACCATCCAAAGAAAAAAAATGAAGACAACAGACCAATTTTGGCTTGTGTGTTTATATTAGCGTGGCATATAATAACCCGCTTTCTCTCCAAAGTTGCAAATGGAATTAGCAGGAAAAATTCAAACATAGGCTTAACAGACTCAGCCATGAACAAAGACACAAAAAGAACATACATTTTCATTTCTACACACACTTTACAACAGTTTCATTATATTGACATGATTGATTTGAATTAGTATCCAGTCGACTACGAAGGGGTTAAAAAGTCTTTGGGGCATATTATCAAGGGGGTTTATCTCCGCTTTTTTGGCTTTAAAAGCCAAGAAAGTGGAGATAAAATTATCTCCCTATTACCTAGCTGTCGCTAACACCAGTTAGCGACAGCTAGTAGGAGATAGCGACCATCTTGGGCCCCACTTTACAGGTCAGTGATATTTATCACTAATGACATGCAAAGTGGGCGTGCCAAGATGTTAGCGGCTGGAAACAGTCGCTAACATCGCTATCTCCTATTACCAACTTATGGAGATATTCGCGCTAAGCGCGAATATCTCCAAAAGCTAACACCTGCCCAGAGCAGTTCTTAGCCATGTTATCCAATGGGAGGTGGATAACATGCCTAAGAGCAATAGCTCGGTAATGCATGAATATCGCTGACTTTTCAGCGATATTCATGCATTGCGGCCGATTTTTATCGCATTTGCGATAAACCTTGGTAATACCAAGGTTTATCTGCGATAAATATCGCCGCAGCTCAGCGGTAAATTTTTGTCTCTAACCAAGTAATAGCGATAATTATCGCTATTGCTTGGTAATATGCCCCTTAATTCTGAGAACTCTGGTGCTGCAAATTGGCTATGGTGGTCATAAACACGTCAGCTGCTTCGATTGCCATATTATGGCCTCACATGTCCATGTCCATCTAACAATACAAAAAGCTTCATTCTTGTAAACATGCACGGTTAACTTTTATGTGGTGTGCCACATTTTTGGCACATTTGTGCTCATTCTATTTTGAGTTGTGACTCGTGCAGGTGGACAAGTATAACTGAAAGCATTACAAGATGGCTCCTCTTGTGGTCACTTTGGCGCAAGGGCATGGTGAAGCACTCGATATACCAGCCGTGGATAGAGGTGAAATTGGT
Source organism: Lissotriton vulgaris (assembly GCF_964263255.1). Classification (NCBI taxonomy): domain Eukaryota; kingdom Metazoa; phylum Chordata; class Amphibia; order Caudata; family Salamandridae; genus Lissotriton; species Lissotriton vulgaris. Next base: position 2,069,153,177 of record NC_141689.1, on the reverse strand, counting down.
CAGTTTCATATGTTTCATAGCTGTTTTTATATTTGAACTGTGACCCGGTTACAAGACTGAAGCAGAAACTAATAACAGAGAAAAGATAGCATAGGAGAGTTGGGGGATGAGGCGCAGGTGTGACACTAGAACGAGTGATTGAGGCTAGATGAAAATCGTAAGGAAAATGGAACTGAGAGGCAAATTGAGTGAGTGAGAATGAAGGGAGGAAAGAATGCAAAAAAGGAAGGAACGATTAAAGTTAAAAACAACGCAGGTTTAAAGAAGGTTGAAGCAAAGATAAATGACAAGTAGAAAAGATAAGGAAAGGAAGAAGAAAGGAAATAATCTTCCCTTAGGTTTAACAAAATTCCTGGGTACCTTTCTCGAAAATGTTGGGATGACACGCTCCACTCACGCAGTGGCAACCCTATAATTTATAATTGGAGGTATTTTATTTTCTGACTGCTCTCTTGGTTGGCTGCGCACGTGTTCATGCACAGACCTGGATGGGTACCTTTGATGAGTTTTCAAATACTTTTTTAGTAATAAAGATGGGAAACCTCATTCAAAGAAAGCCACTCTCAGCAGTTGGGGCTCACTGCTAGCATTGTGTGAGGAGATGCTAGGTCTACACTAAAGTTCAAAAATAAAAATATGATATAATGTAAAAGTAATGTAAAAAGAAAAAAGTAATGTTTCTTGCAAATTGAAAGAAAATATTCACCCACCAACATGCGCACTGAAAGAGATTAGCCAACAGATGACCCACTGACGAATTCTGTATGCTGTGGCGGGCAGAAAGCAAAATGTGAATGGATAAAGAGGACTGAATGAATAAGCCGGTTTGTGTGTATGGGCATGCAATAATTTGCAAGGTTAATACCAAAGTAAACATATTATGTGAAAATGTGTTCAGAGGCACATGCTTCTTAAGGTGCCTAAAGCAATGAGAGGAGTGTGCAGAAAGCAGAGCACACCCTCTTTTGCAAAACGTTACAACTCTTAAACCACAACCCGATTGCTGCAGTCCCACCAAGCATATTGCACCTTCATAAATGTCGCAAAACTGCCAGGGAACAACGGTTCCCTGGCGGCTGCAGCACAGCTGTGGCGGTCCAACTGCCCAAATCATAATAGGGCAGTTGGGACACCACCACAGCTGTGTCCTTTTGTCTCCCTCTTGTTTCTTTCTCTGTCTTGCTCTGTGAGAAAGATGGAGGAGTGTACCTTGAATATTGAAGCCAGAATATCAAAGCATAATAATATCAAGGACAAAATATTGAATCCAAATCAAAAGTTCAGTAAGTGTAGATTTTCTGTACCTAACTCCACATATATGTACCATAACTAAACATATTTATATATATATATATATATATATATATATATATATATATATATATATATATATATATATATAAATATATATGTATATATATATATATATATATACATACATATATATATATATATATATATATATATATATATATATATATATATATATATATATATATATATATATATATATATATACATATATTCACTGAAAAAACTATAGGTGTCATGAGTGTCATAGTTAGCTGGACCTTTCACTCATATAAAACCATAGAAATTCCTTTGTTATAGTTAGTTGTGCTAACTATAACTCGCGCGCCCGCAATGCACTGCTGACATGGTCAGTGACATCACTGATGACATCTCAAATGACATCACTGACGACATCATCTAGTGAGTGTGGTTTTGTTTGAAATTTAAATATCTATGATATATATACCAATCTGTATTGAAGATTGGGTGGATATATACCTGTCTGGATGGAGGATTTAGTAGCTGTCTGACTGTTTGTTTAAGTGAGTAATTAAATGTGTCTCACTAAATAAATGGGTTGGTAACCAAACTATGTGAATGTGTGTATCACTGTCTCTGTTGTTGTATAACCTGCTGCATCAATTGGTCACTAACTACATGAGTGTCTATATTAGTTATTGATTAATTGGCTGAGTATTTGTAAGGGAGACTGAGTGTATCTGTGGTTGGGTGGGGGAGTTGTAACTCTATGCATAGATGTGTGAGTGGTTGATTGTCTAGGCATACAGGTTTAGGAGTGTTTATGGAAACAGTTGTTTGGATGTCTGAGTGTGTTTATTTGTGTGTTGGTAAGTGAATATATGTGTCAGTGGTACATCTCCAATAAAGTAGAAAAATAAAAGGCATTGTATATGAGAGTTGGTGTGTATATAAATAAGTATACGTAGGAGTCAGTGATTGTAAGAGGAACTGTATGAATGAGTATATAACTGTAATAGTCATTATTTAACATAGTAACTATGATTTACTATATGTATGTATAAATCAGGTGTTTGTGAATAACTGTGTAGGTGAGTAAATTTAATTGTGATTGATTCTTTTCATGAGTGAGTAGCATCACTGGATAACTGACTAGGATGACTGCTGATGTGTCAATGTATACATAGGTGTATGAGTACATGTTAGATTCGGCTGGTCTCTAGTTGGCAGAGGTATACACTTCTGACAAATAGGGACCCACCTCCTCTAGTCAGGGCAAGGGGATCACACACTCAGATAACCCCCACTCACCCCCTTGGTAGCTTGGCAGAGCAGATAGGCTTATCTCAGAGGCAGTGTGTTAAGCATTTATGACCACATACAGTAATAAAGTGAATACACCACAAATGGACACAACACAGAAGGTATTATAAAAATAAGGATGTTTATTTAAGGCTTAGCACAAGACCAAATAACGACAAAAATATACCACAATCTTAATAAATACTCTTTGGAAGGAAAAATAATAGTTCAGGTAGAGTCTCTTCTTAGTAAACGGTTCTTTAGCAACAAAAGTAAATCTTCTTCTTTAAAGCACAGTTCTTGGCAACAATGTAACCCCCACAGGAGTCACACGACGTCGAGGCAAAGTTATCCCAAAGGGTCGGCGTCGAACGCGAGGAGCGCTACGCTGAGCCCGGAGTCGAAACAGACCCCACAAACACAGTACCTTTGAGAATGAAGAAACGATGATCCACATCGTCAAGATGTACTGGCGTCGAGTCTTCGGCGTCGATCGGGCCTCGGAATCGGAGCTATCTGCAGCGGCGTCGACAGGTGTCAGGCTGGAGCAGAGCTCATAGTGGAGAGGCGGGATACGGCGTCGGCGTCGATGTTGTTGTTGCAAGAGTGAGCAGCTCTCACGGCGCCGAGAAAGGCTGCGGCTTCAATGCGATCAGCGGCGGCATTGACACAGGGTCACTTGGAGATGGAGCCGAACTCGCTACTCACTGGCGTCGCTATTGGCGTCGATTGGGCCCCGCGGCCGGCGTCGAAGGTGCAGGACACTGGAGCCGTTACTCACGATGTCGAGCTGGATTCGGCGGCGTCCCTCGACGTCGAGATTGCTGATTTATTTAGAATACTGGAAACACCACGCTCCAGTTCAAGTAGATGACAAAGTCCTTTAGCCCTGTGACTTCAGCAGGAGACTGGCACTCTTCCAGTCCTTGGAGATTTTCTTGGCAAAGCTTGAGAGTACACACTCAATTCCTCTCTCCTTGTTCCTTGGCAAAAATGAAGAAGCAACTGCAGGATTCCCCCCAGCAAACAGCACTCTGGCTTAAGGGGTAGGCAAGTCCTTTGATCAGCAGGCTTCTTGTCCTTGGTGTAGGTTTCCTTGTCAGAAGTGATCTAAATTCTTTGTTCAGGGGTCCTTCTCTTATACTCTTTTTCTGCTTTGATCCCTTTGTCCATACAGTGGAATTCCCCTCATCCTGGGTTTGTTGTGGGTGTTGCCAGGCTGAAGCACCTGGCCTATTCACTGTGCAGGCCAGGGTCCTCAGCTGCCCAGCAGGAAGTGGAGCCAGTATTATCACTGGCAGGAGCAGGGTTATCAGTCGCCCGGCAGGAGGTGGAGGCAGCATTGTGTCAGGCAAGGCAGGCTATCAGGAACTACTCTTCCCCCACTCTAAACGCAAATGCCTCATTTACCCCACACTGACTCATTCAGACCTCTGGAGCCACCCAGCTCCTGTCACACACACACCAAACCAGCAGAGACCGGTACATAGTTAGACAAGAAACTGGTCACTTTCAAAAAGTGCTAGTTTCAAACTCAGAATCTAAAAACCATCCACCCTAAAGGATGTGTTATTAAATTCTGAGTTCAGGGATACTAAACTCGACTTTCCACCATGCTCTCTGAGTCTGTTAGGATTATATAGTGTAATAATTCCAGCAGCCCAGTCTGGCCTAAGGAGAGCAGGTAGCCTTATAATAGTGAAAAACGAAAATGGCTGTAATTCACAATTAGGACATGCCACACACATCAGGGCTTGTCCTAGCTCACGCTTACAATGCACCCTGCCCGTGGGCCTACCATAGGGATGACTAACATGAAGTTAAGGGAAGGTTTTAGGGACTGGCAAGTAGGTGTACTTGCGCAGTCATCATGGCAGTACCAGACTGCACGCAGGTTCTGCAATGGCAGACCTTAGACATATTTTACTAGGCCGCTTCTGTGGGTGGCACAACCAGTGCTGCAAGCCCACCAGCAGCATTTGTATTTACAAGCCCTGGCACTCCTGGTGCACTTTACTAGGGACTGACAGTAAACCAAATAAGCCAAACATGGAACCCAACTAATGTATCAATTTAACATAGGGAGTAACAATGTTACGTGGTGTGCGTGACGGATATGCGACCGGTCCACGACTCCTGCTCCTGTGCATTTGCGACATATGGGTATTACGGTAACCAACGCTTGCGCGGTGGTGGGCACCATGTGATGACATATACGTGCTGGGGCATGCTGGGTGCACGACTCCTGTGACATTTTTTATGTTCTAAAATGGTATGTACGTGTTTTTAATGTACATATTAGGGCAAAAGATTATCTACGGTATTCATAAAAATAATATATTTCTACTTGTAATAAACTTATATTTTTTAAAAATATATTTTCGCGAAGTCACGTGGAGTGCGTGCTTCATAAGCGCATGGTGCGCGGATCCCATGTGACCTCAAAAAAAAGATTTGATTGGTTCATAACATTTCCCACTGTAACTATTGAAGGACCCCACCCATTTTAATTATTCTGTTTGGAGCAGTTGATGAGATACATCTCTTCTTCTTTCAGAGCTGGATTTGGACTTTTTGGGTGTTTTTAAAAAACTTGAATTGGAGAAATGGCATCTTGAGGTTCTTCGGTTTCTGACTTCGTCCCGCATTCAGCCGCCATTTTGTGTCTGGTCGCCATTTTGTGTTGCCTTCACTCAGGCAACACAGCGAACGTGGTGTTTTTGCTTTTCTCAGCTGCTACGTGTCTCTTCTGTTAAAGGATAACTCCCTGTCCTTGTTTACGAAACCGATGTCAGGGTCTGGCCGAGTTTGTTAATCCATGTCTGGGTTGATTGATCCCTGTCTCGACTAACTATTTGACTTCTCCTATGCTTATGTTTCAGCAGAGTGATTAGATAAGAACATGCTATTATATTATCTTATCCGACTGGCCTTCGCTATTCTCTCCTTGTATTCTTTTGTTACACAACTATCCTTTGAGGCACACTTATACGTCCTGCCACCTGCAAATTGGGTTGTCGGTACTAGCACTGATTAATTTGTTGGGAGGGGTCTGAGAGAGGAGCGTATTTGAGACACCTGATAGCTTGTTTTCCAACTTTTCTTATTGGTTCGTTTTTGTATGTGTAGGGAGTAAACTCTGTAAATATCTTTGCTATAGAAGACTGTGCGCCACGGATTTAAGTGGCAGTTTCCCTCGAATTTACATTTTGTGTGTACTTCCAGGACAACTGTGCTTGGCTGCAGCTAATAAACCTGGTTTTCCACGCTCAACTGTCTCGTGTCTCTGTTTGACAAGGCAGGTGAACTCGGGGATTTAAGGCGTGCCCTGCGCCGCCAGGCCCATAAGGCCCGGTTCTCCAACCTGGTTCGCAAGCTCCTTATCATTCTTCAGATAAAGATATCTTGGAGGAAGATCCCCGCAAGCAGAGGCCTGAATCAGCGGTATGGAAATTTTTCATCTTTCCCGCCGGAGAAAAAAAGGTAAACACAGGAAAAGTCACATGCTTGCTGTGTGATAGGGTCCTGTCGCGAGGCAGTGACAAGAAATACTCCTGTGGAACAGCGAGTATATATAAACATCTGCGGACCATTCACCCGAAGAATCTGGCACGAGAAGAAATGAGGTGTGCAGCAAAATATTCACCACCAGGCATTGCTAGCTCCTCCGGAGCGTCCACTACAGCACTACCAGTAGACATTTGCCCAGAATTAGCTTTTTTGCTGCAGCATTGCACTAAGTGCAAAACCATAATTTGTTATGGTGAACAGTCAGTGGACCCTAATTGTGCAGCTCAACGGAACCAAAAATGCACATTTTTATTATTTTTTTTGTTTTTGGAATGATGTTGAATTAGAAAAGCTAACTGTTTACTTAGTTCTTTTTTTGTTCGATTTTTAAAAAACACCAATAAAAGTACAAAATTGTTAAAAAAAATACAAAAAAAATAGAAAACAAAAAACTGGAAAAAAAAGTTCAGAACTACCTTATTTGGATTAAAAAACAATCTATAATTGCATGGTAATGTCAGAAAGTTGGGTTGAATGTATGTGTAGAGCATGATAGACTGAAAGAATGCATTAGTACTGAATGGTGAATTTATAGGGGCAGATCTATGAGGAAGTGCTGCAGCTGACACTGCAAGCCCTTTAGCTGAACCCTGCTGTGGCACTTCTGAAGCACAGGGATGTGACATATTTACATGAATATGTTGCAATTCTGCGCTCCTCTGCACTAGCACACAAACTGCAGCCATGCAGTGACGCAGGTACCCTTTCACCATGGTGGAAGGATATCTGTGTCGTGGGGAGATTGTTTTTGTGCAGGAAGGGGCTACCTCCTGCACAAAAAATCACAAAAGGCATTTTCCTCCTTCAATATGTGCTCTACAATGCAGCATGCATTGAAAGAGGAAAAAACGAGGAGAAATGAATACATTTGTCCTTATTGTGCCTCGCTACACCACCTCTAGGGTGGCGCACTATTCACACGTATCTACAGATTCACACTTTCTCGTAAGTTTTGAGATGTGCTATTCCATGGGTGATGTGTGGGAACAGACACAGCAACACCCATGGAACGCCCCTTCAACGCAAAGTGCTGCGTTTGAATTGGTTATAAGTTCAAGGAGAGGAAAAGACACACAGGGTGGCTTTTCCCGTCCTTGTAAATATGGAGGAGTTCCCAGCGCCATCACTACGTTACAAAAATTGACATACTGGTGGCGCAGCGGGCTTGTAAATCTGCCCCATAAGTAAATAAGGTATTAGCAGAGTGATACAATAAGAACATAGTGCCGGATGGCTGATTGACGAACTGACAGGAGGTATCCTAGGCTGCATGAGTACTACTTCAGTTTTTATTGTAGTGTAACAATAGTATGTATCTGCTTAGCGGTCTGTAGGGATTGTGCACAGAATATTGTTCGTGTACTTGTGTTGGTGGCTAGGTCATTCTATAAGAACATCACTAGTAACTTGAATGATGACAGTGCTGCAAACAGAGTACTCAGTTAATCTATAAGTCCCTAGGTATTGTCTCAATGCCTGAGTCATTCTACAAGTGTATAAACAGTGAATGGGTTCATTGAGTGCTAGTAGTTGACAGCAGGATAAGTTTTAAAGTGCTTATGTTTCAGCAGAGTGATTAGATAAGGACATGCTTCTGTCAGGATGATTTTAGGAGTGGACACAGACTCACAGTGTGATTCCAGACAAGCATGACTATTTCCTGGACTTTTACAGGACTGACTCAGTAGTCTTCAAGGGGTTAAGGGACCACATACATTGTGCATATTTGACTTTACCACTGCTTGTCTTAATGCCTGAGTCATTCTGCAAGTGCCTAGACAGTGACTGGGTTCCTAGAGTGCTAGTAGTTGACAGCATGATAAGTTTATAAGCACTTATGTTTCAGCAGAATGATTAGATAAGAACATGCTTCTGTCGGGATGATTGTTGGAGTGGACACAGACTCACAGTGTGATTCCAGACAAGCACGACTATTACCTGGACTTTTGCAGGACTGACTCAATAGTCTACAAGGGGTTAAGGGAACTCATACATTGTGCACATTTGACTGTACCACTGCTTGTCTCAATGCCTAACTTATTCTGAAAGTGCATAGACAGTGACTGGGTTCCTAGAGTGTTAGTTGTTGACAGCACAATAAGTGTATAAGCGCTTATGTTTCAGCAGTGTGATTATATATGAACATGCTTCCGTCTAGATGATTGTAGGAGTGGACACAGACTCACAGTGTGATTCCAGACAAGCATGACTATTTCCTGGACTTTTGCAGGACTGACTCAGTAGTATGCAAGGGGTTAAGGGACTGCATACATTGTGCATATTTGACTGTACCACTGCTTGTCTCAATGCTTGAGTCATTCTTCAAGTGCATAGACAGTGACTGGGTACCTAGAGTTCTAGTAGTTGACAGCAGGATAAAATTATAAGTGCTTATGTTTCAGCAGAGTGATTAGATAAGGACATGCTACTGCCAGGATGATTGTAGGAGTAGACAGAGACGCACAGTGTGATTCCTGACAAGCATGACTTTTACCTGGACTTTTGCAGGACTTACTCAGTAGTCTGCAAGGGGGTAAGGCATTGCATACATTGTGCACATTTGACTGTACCACTGCTTATCTCAATGCCTGAGTCATTCTGCAAGTGCATAGGCAGTGACTGGGTTCCTAGAGTGCTAGTAGCTGACAGCAGGATAAGTTTAAAAGCGCTTATGTTTCAGTAGAGTGATTAGATAAGCACATGTTTCTGTCAGGATGATTGTAGGAGTGGACTCAGACTCACAGTGTGATTCCAGACAAGCATGACTATTACCTGAACATTTGCAGGAGTGACTCAGTAGTCTGCAAGGGGATAAGGGACCACATAAATTGTGCACATTTGACTATACCCTTCCGTGTCTCAATGCCTGAGTCATTCTGCAAGTTTATAGACAGTGACTGGGTTCCTAGAGTACTAGTTGTTGACAGCAGGATAAGTTTATAAGCGCTTATGTTTCAGCAGAGTGATTATATAAGAACATGCTTCTGTCAGGACGATTTTAGGAGTGGACACAGACTCACAGTGTGATTCCTGACAAGCATGACTTTTACCTGGACTTTTTCAGGACTTACTCAGTAGTCTGCAAGGGGGTAAGGCATTGCATACATTGTGCACATTTGACTGTACCACTGCTTATCTCAATGCCTGAGTCATTCTCCAAGTGCATAGCCAGTGACTGGGATCATAGAGTGCTAGTAGTTGACAGCATGATAAGTTTATAAGCGCTTATGTTTCAGCAGAGTGATTAAATAAGGAAATGTTTCTGTCAGGATGATAGTAGGAGTGGACACTGACTCACAGTGTGATTCCAGACAAGCATGACTATTACCTGGACTTTTGCAGGACTGATTCAATAGTCTGCAAGGGGTTAAGGGAACTCATACATTGTGCACATTTGACTGTACCACTGCTTGTCTCAATGCCTGAGTCATTCTGCAAGTGCATAGACAGTGACTGGGTTCCTAGATTGCTAGTAGTTGACAGCAGGATACAATTATAAGCGCTTATGTTTCAGCAGAGTGATTAAATAAGGAAATGTTTCTGTCAGGATGATTGTAGGAGTGGACACAAACTCACAGTGTGATTCCAGACAAGCATGACTATTACCTGTACTTTTGCAGGACTGACTCAGTATTCTGCAAGGGGTTAAGGTACTGCACACATTGTCCACATTTGACTGTTACACTGCTTGTCTCAATTTCTGAGTCATACTGCAAGTGCGTAGACAGTGACTGGGTTCCTAGAGTGCTAGTAGTTGACAGCATGCTAAGTTTAAAAGCGCGTATGTTTCAGCAGAGTGATTAGATAAGAACATGCTTCTGTCGGGATGATTGTAGGAGTGGACACAAACTCACAGTGTGATTCCAGACAAGCATGACTATTACCTGGACTTTTGCAGGACTGATTCAATAGTCTGCAAGGGATTAAGGGAACTCATACATTTTGCACATTTGACTGTACCACTGCTTGTCTCAATGCCTGAGTCATTCTGCAAGTGCGTAGACAGTGACTGGGTTCATAGAGTGCTAGTAGTTGACAGCATGATAAGTTTATGAGCGCTTATGTTTCAGCAGAGTGATTAGATAAGAACCTGCTTCTGTCGGGATGAATGTAGGAGTGGACACAGACTCACAGTGTGAATCCAGACAAGCACGACTATTACCTGGACGTTTGCAGGACTGACTCAATAGTCTGCAAGGGGTTGAGGGAATGCATACATTGTGCACATTTGACTGTATCACTGCTTGTCTCAATGCCTAAATCATTCTGCAAGTGCATAGACAGTGACTGGTTTCATAGAGTGCTAGTAGTTTACATCATGATAAGTTTATAAGCGCCTATGTTTCAGCAGAGTGATTAGGACATGCTTCTGTAGAGACGATTGTAGAAGTGGACACAGACTCACAGCTTGATTCCAGACAAGCATGACTATTACCTTGACTTTTGCAGGACTTAACTCAATAGTCTGCAAGGGGTTGAGGGAATGCTTACATTGTTCACATTTGACTGTACCACTGCTTGTCTCAATGCCTAAGTCATTCTGCAAGTGCATATACAGTGACTGGGTTCATAGAGTGCTAGTAGTTGACAGCACAATACGTTTATAAGCGCTTATTTTTCAGCAGAGTGATTAGATAAGAACATGCTTCTGTCAGGATGATTGTAGGAGTAGACACAGACTCACAGTGTGATTCCTGACAAGCATGACTTTTACCTGGACTTTTGCAGGACTGACTCAGTAGTCTGCAAGGGTTTAAGGGAACGCATACATTGTGTACATTTGACTGTACCACTGCTTGTCTCAATGCCTAAGTCATTCTGCAAGTGCATAGACAGTGACTGGGTTCACAGAGTGCTAGTAGTTTACACCATGATAAGTTTATAAGCGCTTATGTTTTAGCAGAGTTATTAGGACATACATCTGTAGAGATGATTGTAGGAGTGGACACAGACTCACAGTTTGATTCTAGACAAGCATGACTATTACCTGGACTTTTGCAGGACTTACTCAATAGTCTGCAAGGGGTTAAGGGAATGCATACATTGTGCACATTTGACTGTACCACTGCTTGTCTCAATGCCTAAGTCATTCTGCAAGTGCATAGACAGTGAGTGCTAGTAGTTGACAGTACGATACGTTTATAAGAGCTAATTTTTCAGCAGAGTGATTAGATAAGATCATGCTTCTGTCGGGATGATTGTAGGAGTGGACAGACTCACAGTGCGATTCAAGACAGCATGACTATTACCTGGACTTTTGCAGGACCGATTCAATAGTCTGCAAGGGATTAAGGGAACTCATACATTTTGCACATTTGACTGTACCACTGCTTGTCTCAATGCCTGAGTCATTCTGCAAGTGCGTAGACAGTGACTGGGTTCATAGAGTGCTAGTAGTTGACAGCATTATAAGTTTATAAGCGCTTATGTTTCAGCAGAGTGATTGGATAAGAACATGCTTCTGTCGGGATGATTGTAGGAGTGGACAGACTCACAGTGCGATTCCAGACAAGCATGACTATTACCTGGACTTTTGCAGGACTGATTCAATAGTCTGCAAGGGATTAAGGGAACTCATACATTTTGCACATTTGACTGTACCACTGCGTGTCTCAATGCCTGAGTCATTCTGCAAGTGCGTAGACAGTGACTGGGTCATAGAGTGCTAGTAGTTGACAGCATGATAAGTTTATGAGCGCTTATGTTTCAGCAGAGTGATTAGATAAGAACCTGCTTCTGTCGGGATGAATGTAGGAGAGGACACAGACTCACAGTGCAATTCCAGACAAGCACGACTATTACCTGGACTTTTGCAGGACTGACTCAAGAGTCTGCAAGGGGTTGAGGGAATGCATACATTGTGCACATTTGACTGTACCACTGCTTGTCTCAATGCCTAAGTCATTCTGCAAGTGCATAGACAGTGACTGGGTTCATAGAGTGCTAGTAGTTTACATCATGATAAGTTTATAAGCGCTTATGTTTCAGCAGAGTGATTAGGACATGCTTCTGTAGAGATGATTGTAGAAGTGGACATAGACTCACAGTTTGATTCCAGACAAGCATGACTATTACCTTGACTTTTGCAGGACTTTACTCAATAGTCTGCAAGGGGTTCAGGGAATGCATGCATTGTGCTCACTTGACTGTACCACTGCTTGTCTCAATGCCTAAGTCATTCTGCGAGTGCATAGACAGTGACTGGCTTCATAGAGTGCTACTAGTTGACAGCACAATACGTTTATACGCGCTTATTTTTCAGCAGAGTGATTAGATAAGAACATGCTTCTGTCAGGATGATTGTAGAAGTAGACAGAGACTCACAGTGTGATTCCTGACAAGCATGACTTTTACCTGGATTTTTGCAGGACTGACTCAGTAGTCTGCAAGGGTTTAAGAGAACGCATACATTGTGTACATTTGACTGTACCACTGCTTGTCTCAATGCCTAAGTCATTCTGCAAGTGCATAGACAGTGACTGGGTTCATAGAGTGCTAGTAGTGTACAGCATGATAAGTTTATAAGCACTTATGTTACAGCAGAGTGATTAGGACATGCTTCTGTAAAGATGATTGTAGAAGTGGACATAGACTCACAGTTTGATTCCAGACAAGCATGACTATTACCTTGACTTTTGCAGGACTTTACTCAATAGTCTGCAAGGGTTTAAGGGAACGCATACATTGTGTACATTTGACTGTACCACTGCTTGTCTCAATGCCTAAGTCATTCTGCAAGTGCATAGACAGTGACTGGGTTCCTAGATTGCTAGTAGTTGAGAGCAGGATAAGTTTATAAGCGCTTATGTTTCAGCAGAGTGATTAAATAAGGAAATGTTTCTGTCAGGATGATAGTAGGAGTGGACACTGACTCACAGTGTGATTCCAGACAAGCATGACTATTACCTGGACTTTTGCAGGACTGATTCAATAGTCTGCAAGGGGTTAAGGGAACTCACACATTGTGCATATTTGACTGTACCACTGCTTGTCTCAATTCCTGAGTCATTTTGCAAGTGCATAGAAAGTCACTGGGTTCATAGAGTGCTAGTAGTGTACAGCATGATAAGTTTATAAGCACTTATGTTACAGCAGAGTGATTAGGACATGCTTCTGTAAAGATGATTGTAGAAGTGGACATAGACTCACAGTTTGATTCCAGACAAGCATGACTATTTCCTTGACTTTTGCAGGACTTAACTCAATAGTCTGCAAGGGGTTGAGGGAATGCATACATTGTGCACATTTGACTGTACCACTGCTTGTCTCAATGCCTAAGTCATTCTGCAAGTGCATAGACAGTGACTGAGTTCATAGAGTGCTAGTAGTTGACAGCACAATACGTTTATAAGCGCTTATTTTTCATCAGAGTGATTAGATAAGAACATGCTTCCGTCGGGATGATTGTAGGAGTAGACACAGACTCACAGTGTGATTCCTGACAAGTATGACTTTTACCTGGACTTTTGCAGGACTGACTCAGTAGTCTGCAAGGGTTTAAGGGAATGCATACATTGTGCACATTTGACTTTACCACTGTCTGTCTCAATGCCTAAGTCATTCTGCAAGTGCACAGACAGTGACTGGGTTCATAGAGTGCTAGTAGTTTACATCATGATAAGTTTATAAGCGCTTATGTTTCAGCAGAGTGATTAGGACATGCTTCTGTATAGATGATTGTAGGAGTGGACACAGACTCACAGTTTGATTCCAGACAAGCATGACTATTACCTGGACTTTTGCAGGACTGATTCAATAGTCTGCAAGGGGTTAAGGGAACTCATACATTGTGCATATTTGACTGTACCACTGCTTGTCTCAATGCCTGAGTCATTCTGCAAGTGCATAGAAAGTGACTGGGTTCCTATATTACTACTAGTTGACAGCAGGATAAGTTTATAAGCGCTTATGTTTCAGCAGAGTGATTAAATAAGGAAATGTTTCTGTCAGGATGATAGTAGGAGTGGACACAAACTCACAGTGTGATTCTAGACAAGCATGACTATTTCCTGGACTTTTGCAGGACTGACTCGGAAGTCTGCAAGGGGTTAAGGGACCGCAAACATTGTGCACATTTGACTGCACCACTGCTTGTTTCAATGCCTAAGTCATTCTGCAAGTGCATAGAAAGTGACTGGGTTCCTAGAGTGCTAGTAGTTGACAGCATGATAAGTTTATAAGCACTTATGTTTCAGCAGAGTGATTAGATAAGGACATGCTTCTGTCAGGATGATTGTAGGAATAGACACAGTCTCACAGTTTGATTTCTGACAAGCATGACTTTTACCTGGACTTTGCAGGACGGACTCAGTAGTCTGCAAGAGTTTAGGGAACGCATACATTGTGCACATTTAACTGTACCACTGCTTGTCTCAATGCCTGATTCATTCTGCAAGTGCGTAGACAGTGACTGGGTTCCTAGAGTGCTAGTAGTTGACAGCATGATAAGTTTATAAGCGCTTATGTTTCAGCAGAGTGATTAGATAAGAACATGCTTCTGTCGGGATGATTGTAGGAGTGGACACAGACTCACAGTGTGATTCCAGACAAGCATTACTTTTACCTGGACTTTTGCAGGACTGACTCAGCAGTCTGCAAGGGTTTAAGGAAACGCATACATTGTGTACATTTGACTGTCCAGAGGTGCTCTAGAGCCAGATAACCAGGTCAGCAGAACTACTTCAGAGCGCCATGGAACCAGGTCAGCATAGCTGCTTTAGAGCTTGAGAACCAGGTCAGCAGAGCTGTTGTAGAGCCAGAGTACCAGGTCAGCGGAGCTGCTGTAGAGCCTAAGAACTAGGTCTGCAGAGCTGCTCTAGAGCCAGAGATCACGGTCAGCAGAGCTGCTGTAGAGCCAGGCAAACCAGGTCAGCAGAGCTTCTTTAGAGGGAGAGAACCAGGTCAGCAGAGCAGCTTTACAGCCAGAAAACCAGGTCAGCAGAGCTGCTTTATGGCCAGAGAACCACGTCAGCAGAGCTGCTTTAGAGCCAGAGAACCAGGTAAGCGGAGCTGCTATAGAGCCAGAGAACCAAGTCAGCAGAGCTGCTTTAGAGCCATAGAACCAGGTCAGCAGAGCTGCTTTAGAGCCAGAGAACCAGGTCAGCAGAGCTGCTCTAGAGCCTAAGAACCAGGTCAGCAGAGCTGCTCTAGAGCCAGAGAACCAGGTCAGCAGAGCTGCTGTAGAGCTAGAGAAACCAGGTCAGTAGAGCTGCTTTAGAAGGAGAGAACCAGTTCAGCAGAACTGCTCTAGAGGCACAGAACCAGGTCAGCAGAGCTGCTCTAGAGCCATAGAACCAGGTCATTAGAGCTGCGTTAGAGCCAGAGAACCAGGTCAGCAGAGCTGCTCTAGCTGACACTGATTGACTGACACAGACTGATTGACTCTGATTGACACTGATTGACTAACACTGACTGACTACTCTCTACTACTCACTCGCTACTACTCTCAACTACTCTGATTGACTGACACTGACTGACGGACACTGACTGACAACGACAATGACTGACACTGATTGACTGGCACTGACTGACGGACACTGACTGACACTTGTTGACTGACACTGACTGACTGACACCTACTGATACTGATTGACAGAGACTGACTGCTCTCTACTACTCACTCTCTACTTCTCTCTCTCTACGTCTCTACTAGTCTCTACTACTCACTCTCTACTACTAGTCTCTACTACCATCTCTTTACTACTCACTCTCTACTACTCACTCTCTACTATTCACTCTTTACTACTTACTCTTTACTATTCTCTCACCTACTACTCACTCTCTACTAATAGCTCTCTACTACTCTCTACTACTCACTCTCTACTACCCACTCTCTACTACTCACTCTCTATGACTCGCTACTACTCAATCTCCTACTCACTCTCTACTACTCTACTAATCTCTACTACTCTCTCTACTACTCCCTCTCTACTACGCTCTCTATTACTAGCTCTCTATGACTCTCTACTACGCACTCTCTAATACTCTCTACTACTCACTCTATACTACTCCACTACTCTTTAGTACTCTCTCTCTACTACTCACTCTCCACTACTCATTCTCTACTACTCTCCACTCCTTACTCTCTACTACTCTCTGCTACTCACTCTCTACTACTCTCTCTCTCTACTACTCACTCTATACTACTCACTCTCTATTATCCCTCTACTACTCAGTCTCTACTACTCACTCTCTAATTTTCACTCTGTACTACTCTCTTTCTACTACTCACTCTCTACTAATCACTCTATTACTCACTCTACTACTCACTCTCTACTACTCACTCTCTACTACTCACTCTCTACTGCTCCCTAGTACACACTCTTTACTACTCTCTCTCCACTACTCACTCTACTACCCACTCTCTACTTCTCTACTACTCTCTACTACTCACTCTCTGCTACTACTCTCTACTACTATCTCTCTACAACGATCTCTCTACTTCTCACTCTCTAACATTCACTCTCTACTACTCACTCTCTATTACTCTCTCTTTACCACTCACTCTCTACTACTCACTCACTACTACTCTCTACTACTCACTCTATACTACTCACTCTCTTCTACTCACTCTCTACTGCTCTCTTCTACTTTCTACTACTACTCTCTACTGCTCACTCTCTACTACTCACTTTTCTACTTTCTACTACTCTCTACCACTCACTCTCTACAACTCTACTACTCACGTTATACTACTCTCTACTACTCTCTCACTATTACTCACTCTCTACTACTCACTCAACTACTTTCTACTACTCACTCTCTACTACTCTATCTCTACTACTCACTCTCTAATATTCAAGCTCTACTACACACGCTCTACTACTCGCTCTCTACCACTCTCTACTTTCTACTACTTGCTCTGTACTACTCACTACTATACACTCTCTAATACTCACTCTCTACTTTTCTACTACTCTCTACTACTGACTCTACTACTCTCTACTACTCACTCTACTACTCTCTACTCTTCTCCACCACTCACTCTCTACTACTCTACTACTCACTCTCTACTACTCTCTCTACTACTCTTCTACTCACTCTCTACTACTCTCTCTCTACTACTCACTCTCTACTACTCCCTCAACTACTCTCTACTACTTAATCTCTACTACTCTCTCTCTAATACTCACTCTGTACTACTCACTCTCTACTACTCTCTACTACTCACTCTCCACTACTCACTCTCTACTACCAACTCTCTACTACTCTCTCTACTACTCTCTACTACTCACTGTACCACTCTCCACTACTCTCTACCACTCACTCTCTACGACTCTACTACTCTCTACCTCTCTCTCTACTACTCACTCTCTACTACACTCTACTACTCACTCTCTACTACACTCTACTACTCACTCTCTACTACTCACTCTCTACTACTCCCTCTCACTACTCTTTACTACTCACTCTCCACTACCCAGTCTCTACTACTCACTCTCTATGACTCACCTCAAACTCAATCCAGATAAGACAGAGTTGGTCCTGACCGGAGGTGGTTGCAGTCCATGGTCCCCCTCTTTTTGCCCCCCTTCCCTTGGTGCTCCACCACTCCCTGTCCCCAAAGTAAAAACTCACTGTCCACTCACAAGTTAGTTCCGTGGTCTCCTCTTGTTTTTTCCCCTCAGAATAATCAGGAAAGTTTCCCGTTTCTTTTCTCCCTCTGCATTAAACGTAATTGTGATGGCCATGGTACTGTCTCGTATAGACTATGGCAACGTAGTCTATAATGGGGCCCCTGACTACGCGATCCATCGCTTGCAACTGGTGCAGAATCAGGCGGCCCGCCTGATCCATGGCCTACCCAAATACCATCGGGCCACCCCACTGCTCAAAACATTACATTGGCTCCCTGTGAAAGAGCGCGCCCTTTTCAAACTCGGCTGCCTCACTCACCAGGCCAGATCGGGTACTGCTCCCGAATTCATCTGCTCTGCTATTAAGTCCTACTGCCCAGGCAGAGAACTTCGCTCCGCTCATTTAGCCCTCCTCACCATTCCTCGCTTTAAAAAACAGAAGGCGGGCGGAGCAAGATTCGCTGACCTTCTGGAACTCCCTCCCGGCTACTCTGCGCACCTTACCTTCTTACCTCCTGTTTCGGAAGAACCTTAAAGCCTTCCTCTTTACGCAAGCTTACTTGACTTAGATCCCTCTAGTTGCTGCTGTCCACTGTTCACCACTAGCGCCATGAAACCGCTCAGTAAACGAGCGCTGTACAAATGTTTTTAAATTCAAATTCAAACTACTCAATCTATTACTCACTCTCTACTACTCACTCTCTACTACTCCACTACTCTCTAGTACTCTCTCTCTCTACTAATCACTCTCCACTACTCACTCTCTACTACTCTCTACACCTTACTCTCTACTACTCTCTACTACTCAGTCTCTACTACTCTCTCTCTACTATTCGCTCTATACTACTCACTCTCTACTGTCACTCTACTACTCACTCCGTAATACTCACTCTCTAATATTCACTCTCTACTACTCTCTCTCTACTACTCTCTACTAGTCAGTCTCTACTAGTCACTCTACTACTCACTCTCTACTACTCACTCTCTACTGCTCCCAGCTACACACTTGTTACTACTCTATCTCTACTACTCACTCTACTATTCACTCTCTACTTCTCTACTATTCTCTACTACTCATGCTCTACTACTCACTCTCTAGCATTCACTCTCTCCTACTCACTCTCTACTACTCTCTCTCTACTACTCACTCTCCACTACTCACTCGCTACTTCTCTCTACTACTCACTCTCTACTACTCTCTTCTACTTTCTAGTACATACTCTCTACCACTCACTCTCTACTACTCTACTACTCACTCTCTACTACTCGGTTCTACTCTCTCACTCCTACTCACTCTCTTCTACTCACTCTAATACTTTCCACTACATACTACCTACTACTCTATCTCTACTACTCACTCTCTATTATTCACTCTCTACTACTCACTCTCTACTACTCTTTCTCTACCACTCTCTACTCTCTACTACTTGCTCTCTACTACTTACTCTCTACTACTCACTCTCTACTTCTCTACTACTCTCCACCACTCAATCTCTACTACTCTACTACTCACTCTCTACTACTCTCTACTATTCTCTCTACTACTCTCTTCTACTCACTCTACTACTCACTCTCTACTACTTTGTATACTCACTCTACTACTCACCCTCTACTACTCTCTGCTACCCACTCTCTACTAACCCACTACTCTCTCTCTACTACTCACTCTCCACTACTCACTCTCTACTTCTCCCTACTACTTACTCTCTACTCACTCTCTACTACTCACTCTCTACTTCTCTCTACTACTCACTCTCTGC
This sequence comes from Lissotriton vulgaris, assembly GCF_964263255.1. NCBI lineage: Eukaryota > Metazoa > Chordata > Amphibia > Caudata > Salamandridae > Lissotriton > Lissotriton vulgaris. The sequence continues at coordinate 2,069,133,697 of NC_141689.1, read as the reverse complement.
TACTCTCTCTCTACTACACTCTACTACTCACTCCCTACTACTCACTCCCTACTAATCACTCTACTACTCACTCTAATACTCACTCTCCACTACTCACTCTCTACTGCTCTCTATTACTCTCTCTCAGCTACTCACTCTCTAGTACTCACTCTTTACTACTCTCTACTACTCACTCTCTACTATTCACTCTCTACTACTCACTCTCTACCTCTCGGCTTATCTACCATCAGCCCAGACAGCAACATGTCCTCCCTTTGTTAAAATCCCTCCATTGGCTCCCTGTATCTGAACGCTGTAAGTTCAAATTGGGGTGCATCATTTTTAAATCCCTTGCAGGCACAGGCCCCTCTTTCATTTCCTCTCTACTACATCCATATGTTCCCTCCTGCAATCTTCGTTCCTCCCACCTGGCCTTACTTCGGACCCTGACCTACAAACGTAAAAAACTGGGAGGACTAAGGTTCTCATTCCTTGCCCCGTTATTCTGGAATGCTCTCCCGCTAGGCCTGAGACAAGCCTCTTCCTACACCCATTTTAGGTCCCTTCTCAAAACCCACCTGTTTTGTAATGCCTACAACTAATGCTTCTGGCCCCACGGACTGTCTGCCTCCTTTTGCTTTAGCGCCAAGAAACCGCTGGGTGTTAGCTGCGCTTTATAAATTTCTTTCACATTACATTACTACTCACTCGCTACTACTCACTCTCTACTACTCACTCTTTACCACTCTCTACTACTCTATCTCTGCTACTCACTCTCTACTACTCACTCTACTACTCTCTCTCTACTAGTCTCTCTATACTACTCACTCTCCAATACTCACTTGCTAGTACCCGCTCTCTACTACTCTCTCTACTACTCACTCTCTACTACTCTACTACTCACTCTCTACTACACTCTACTACTCACTCTCTACTACCCGCTCTCTACTACTCGCTCTCTACTACTCTCTACTACTAAATCTCCACTACTCACTCTTCTACTCTCTACTAGGCAATCAACTACTCACTCTCTACTACTCTTCTACTCTCTACTACTCTCTCTACTACTAGCTCTCTATGACTACTACTCACTCTTTACTACTCTCTACTGCTCACTCTCTACTATTTCACTACTCTCTAGTACTCTCTCTCTTCTAATCACTCTCCACTACTCACTCTCTACTATGATCTACTACTTACTCTCTACTACTCACTTTCTACTACTCCCTCTCTAATATTCACTCGCTACTACTCACTCTCTACTACTCTCTCTACTACTCACTTTCTACTTCTCACTCGCTACTACTCTATACTACTTGCTCTCTACTACTCACTCTCTACTACTCACTCTCTACTACTCTCTACTACTAGTCTCTACTGCTCACTCTTCTACTCTCTACTACTCTCTACCACTCACTCTCTACTACTCTACTACTCACTCTCTACTACTCTCTACTACTTTCTACTACTCACTCTCTACTACTCTCTCTCTACTACTCACTCTCTATTATTCACTCTCTACTACTCACTCTCCACTACTCACTGTCTACTCCTCTCTACTACTCACTCTACTACTCACTCTCTACTACTCTTTAATACTCACTCTACTACTCACCCTCTACTACTCTCTACTACTCACTCTCTACTACTCACTCTACTACTCTCTACTACTTACTCTCTGCTACTATCTCCTTACTACTCTCTACTACCCTCTACTACTCACTCTCTATTCTCTGTTACTCACTCTCTACTCCCTACCTCTCTACTTCTCTCTACCTCTCTCTCTACTACTCTCTACCTCTCTACCTCTACCTCTCTACCTCTACCTCTCTACTTCTAAACCTCTACCTCTATACCTCTAGCCTCTCTACCTCTCTCTACATGTACACCTATGCACATACATATATAAACATTTATAATCTTCATATCTATATAAATACAAATATAAATGCATGCATACATATACATATATGCTTACATATGCATGTTTTGTACATGAAAGTTTGAAAAACACTAATAAAAGCAAAGCTAAAAAGCCACCTAATTATAAACAGAATTGCTTTAACTTAAACGAGGGCGAGACCTATTGCATTTTCATTGCTTGTTTACCTTGGCTCCATCAAGAGTGCATTCAGATGTGTCACACATTTGCCATAAATTATGAATGTTATCACTCTTGTTGCACATTAGATCACTGTAGTAAAGCTCCTGCTCACCAGGGAAGTTTGCTGCTGGTATTCAAAGTGAAAGTTTCAGTCTGCGGGTTAGAATTTTTTAATGAAATAGAAGAGGATTTAAGAAGTCAAAATGTGCCCTAATTTTACTTTCTGTAGCACTAATCATACTTTCTAAGGCAAAATGAACCCCCTCATTTTGTTCCTTTGCAAATTAAATGTTTTAAGAGTTACCACTTTATTCCAATCAAGATGGCTTCAGGTGTGCTATACTTTTGTCATAAGTAAGACTGTTAGCGCTCTAGTTGTTCTTTAGAACACTCTGGGAAGCTGCAGTAGAACACAAAGGAATCAACTGACAGTCTTTGCCCTTGTTGGATGTACATGTTTTACTGAGAATGTCAGACTTCATTCTCACTTGACTGAGAAAGATAATGTGAATTTGCCGAAAATATGCACTCAGTTTAGCTTAGATCCCCTTCCAAACCTCTGTGGGAAAAGCATCAGAAAATAGTTTTCTCTCAAACATAATTCCCAGCAGAAGGGTTTTTCACATGGTAAAATCGCCTTAGAACACACCACAATGCCTAAAATGAGTATGGTACCAACATCAAATGACTTATAATGTCTTAAAACCTTCGATTAACTGCAATACTTTTTAATGAGGTGCTATCATGTATATTGGTCCCAAGATGGCTGCCAGCACTTCTTGGATGAAGTGCTGACAGCCAATCAGATCTTACAATGAGATGTGTTGTAAGGCTCCGCCCAGATATATATGTATTTTTCTCCTGAACAGATTTACACCATTTAACCAAAAAGGCACGAGTGTGAACCAAGAACTACCTCTTTGCCAAATTTGGTGTAATTCCGTTCAGCAGTTCGGGCTGTAGTAGCGAATAAAGGTTCCTATGGAAAACTGCATGGGGAAAACATGTTTTGGGACCTCTTTTTTTCTCAGCCCCCGCTTGACAAATTAATCCGAGACTTTCAGGATGGGAGCGGACAGGAGCGCCCCACCAGTTTTGAAAATTCTGCGAAGATTCGTCGACTGGCGCCAAAGTTATTCCAAATAGAATGTTGCGGATTTCCTATGAAAAATAGGGTCTAACTATAACTCTAACTCTAACTATAACAACCTACTGGCGACCGCCAGTAGGTAATTTATCTCCATGGTATGTAGATGTAGAGCTAGGAATAGCAAATGTATATTTCCTATATGTGATCTTACCTCAATATATTCTGTTCCTGGATATTCTGTCCACGGTCTTCTTATTTTTTTTTTTATTAGGTCTGATATGCAGTAGTACAACCAAGATTGATGACAAAAAGTGAGTCTCTCTTTCCCAAAAATTGTGCTGGTGTCCACAACCTGCCACTTATGGCAGAAAGTAAGAACTGCACACATTGCACTGTTGCCTGAAATTTTCTTCTCATGGTTGGGCAAATTGTCCATGATCAACTACTGAATGATGCCATTTCGGTCAGTAAAAATATTTTTGAACTGCTTGAACTGTAACCGCTCATTCAGGGTAATCAAATTTTGCAAAGGGGTGTTGGCTCAAATACCAATGATACTGTCCAATCATCATTGCAACATTGCTCAGGAGCCAACATGTGTAGTCGTGCTAAAGAAAGGATTTCTACATAGACCCGTGTATAAGGGGGCAAATCATGTAAACTTACATTTCTCGTACATAAGTACAATTATGCAAGTGGGATTACCTGCACAGCCCCTGTAGCTCTCAATATGTCATTTTTGAGCATATTCACGATTAAGCCAGGTTTGGATTATTTACTTAGATTTACTCATATTCTCTTTAAAATGTTTGAAAGTTCCACATCAAAAATTTGAATTTGGACCAGAGAGCATGTCAGACTGCTTGCTGTTTTGAGGCCATTCTGATGTTAGTAAAGAAGCCTATTTGCACATTCTCATTTCACAATCAAGAGCCTTTTTTATCGGCTCAATCAGCAAAATCTGCAGAGTTCCTCATTTTTGACAGTCTATCTCACAGCTCGTTTGTCTCAATTTGAATGTTCCCATGTTTCCATTTCCTCTTTCCCAAATCACCATTTAAGTATATCAAGTGAACACTTCATTAGGCATTCGTGCCATTCATTTTTAATTCCCAAACTTACAAATCTGCGGATATGTACTTGTTTAAAGTGGGGCCCTGGGGTAACCAATTGCTTTGAACATATTCATTAAGAATTGGAAGGTTTCTCTAGTTTGCAATTTCTTTCCCATATGTTTCTCCAATATACTAATCCGAATCTCATGACATCTGTTTGTTTATTCCTCATTTTCGGAGAATCAAGTCGTCTTTATTGCATTACTTTAGCATGCAATCAAGCACACTTTGACAAACCTAATCCTTTGCAATGGCTAGAGGAAACACATATTTAACATCACAGCAAATAGCACTCTTTGTGACCTTTGTGTGTATGTGCACTCAGGTTTGCTGCCTCGGAACTGATAAAGGCACTAGACTCGCTATGCTGCAGTACAATCAAAGGTGCGGTTAAAGACGCTGTTAAGCTTGCACTGCAATGGTTCTGCAAGCGGAAAAAATGTATTGCTTTGATGAAGTAAGAACATTCTGTAGAACCTTATAATATTCTGACGACACATGTGGGAATCTGGATGGGTTGTCACCTTGAATATACGTGTAGCTTCTCTTCTTCCTCTTTCTGTCCTTCTTAAGTGTACACTGCCCCTAAAAGACCACACTCACTCAGTCCTGGAATCCTATGCATGCGGAAGCTGAAGCCTTTCTAGAAACACCAACTTGTGATTTTAGAAATTGGTAGCGTTTAGTTCCTTCAACTCTTCTGCAGACTGTAAGGCACCGACCTCTGTCTTTTCCTGTTCATTTTAATCCTTCAGTTTGTGAAGTAGGATCTATACACACTTTCCCACTCACTTTCACTAACTCAATACTTTGAACCAGCTCTAATTACACCTCAGCGTTTTTAGATTCATAGATCCCTGTTTCGGTGTGTGCGTTGTTTCTCCATCCTGGTACTAGAGATTTCAAGTCAGAGTCAGTTCCTACCTAATTAGGACAGACGTGCATAGGGGCCCTAACTTTGAGCCACACTCCTTTCCAAGCCCTCCAGCGGTTTTGCCGAAATCCTTGGAAGCTCAAAGTTTTTGAGTCAAGCAGGGCCTAGTTCTTTTGTGCACTCCGGTGCTAACAGGAGTCCTATTTGCACAGGAGTGCAGCTTCATTTACTGCACCCCACACAATTTGGGAATGTGACTCATTAATGAAAACAGGTATGCCATGTTTAGTGTGTCAGCTAACCCTCAGAATTAGTGCATGTGTTGGAGAGAGTGCAAAGGGGAAGCACTTTGTATCGCTGCTCTAGGTGTGTTTGCAGGTGACCCCATGGTTAATTGAGAGGATTCCCAAATGTTATGTTGATTTGTATAGCACACTAATCACCTGAGAGGGTCTCTGGGCACTTGAGCAAGGTGTAGGTGTGTGGTTCCAAGGTGCTTATAGGAAGAGCCAGGTCTTCAGCCTCTTGCGGAACTCCAGAAGTGCAGAGGAAGCTTGGTGTGTTGTGGGAGGTTGTACCATGTCTTGTTTGCAATATTGGATTATAAGCGACCTCTAGTTTTGCTTTTGTGAATGTGGGGAGTATGTGAAAGAAACAGTGAGGCAGAGCATAGGTGTCTTGTGGGTTGGTGAAAGTGTATACAGCCGTTCAGGTATTCTGGTCCTATGTTATTTAGGGCTTTGTGTGTGTGAGAAACATTTAAATTGACAGCGCTTCAGTATGGGGAGCCAGTGAAGCTTCCTGAGGTGTGGTGTGATCAGGGTGCAGTATGAGAGATTCAGTGTGAGTCTTGAGGCTGCGCTTTGGATGGTCTGGAGTATGTGTAGGAGTTGTGTTGAGATTCCGGCATAAAGAATGTTGCCGTAGTCGAGTCTGCTGGTAATGAGTGCTTGCATGATGGTCCGTCTGGTGTTCTGAGGCAACCATTTAAAGATCCTTCGCAGCATGCGTATGATGTGGAAGCAGGAGATACACACTGCATTGTCTTGAGGCATCATGATGAGCTTGTCATCTAGGATGGTCCCTAGATTTTGGGCGTGACCTGTGGGTGTGAGTGTTAGTCCTAGCTCTGACGGCCAACAGGTGGAATAATATTGTGAGGTCTTGTTGCTGAAGACCAGTACTTTTGTCCTGTTGGAGCTGACCTTCGGGCAGTTAATTTGCATCCAGTCTGATACCATGTTCATGCTGTTGGTGATATTGGTTCTGCTGGTGTTTGTCTTGTCTGTGAGGGAGAGGGTGAGATGGGTGTAATTGGCATTGGAGACAACGGTAATATCTCATGATCCAATGATGTTGTTGAGCAGTGTCATGTTAATGTTGAAAAGCGTGGTGCTGAGGGACGATCTCTGTGGGACACCCCACATCAGTGTCATGATTTTTGATGTGAAGGGTGGCAGCCTGACTCTTTGGGTTCTTCCCATGAGGTAACAACAGATCCATTTGAGAACGGATCCAAGTATGCCAATCTTGTGAAGTCTTCGGATTAGGGTGTTGTGGCTGACAGTGTCAAAGGCCCTGGAGAGGACGAGCACGATGCTTGGTTTTTTTTATTCTCAGTCCAGGATGCTTCAAATGTTGTCAGTGGATGTGATGAGTTCTTTTGCGGTGCTGTGGTTCTATCTGAATCCTGGTTGTGTGTTATTTAGAAGATGATGAAGTTTGAGGTGGGTTATGAGTTACTTGGTAATGGCCTTCCAAATAACCTTAGCTGGATAGAGGAGCAAGGAGATGGGTTGGTAGTTGTTGAGTTGATTCAGGTTGGCTTTGAGTTTATTGAGCAGGAAAATGATTTCTGAAAGTTTCCATTATTCCAGTGGTGGACGTGATGGAGGTGTTGATGATGTGAGTCAGGGTGGTGCTGATGGGTGTTGTTCTAAGGTTGTAGATGTGGTGGGACATGGGTCCATTGGGGCCCCTGAGTGGAAGGTCCACATGATTGCCCCTATGCCGTTTCTGGTCATTGTTGTCATTCGATCAATTGGACGTCTTGGTTGGTGGTGGGTAGGTTAGCGATGAGTTCTCTGTGGATGGATTGATGTGCGAAGTTGCTGCAGATGTTTGTGATTTCGGTGTGGAAGAAGTTGAATAGGTTGTCACAGAGTTGTTGGGAGGCAGAAATGTTCTTAACAGTGGCTTAGGGTGAGGTGAAATACCTGACGATCAAGGAGATCTCCTTGCAGCTTCTTTCGATGCAGTTCACTTGTGCTTTTTTCTTGGTGTCTTCAATTTGCTGGTGATAGCGCCTGAGTTCAGCCTTGTAGTTATTTCAGTCTTTTGTGTTGTGGCTGGCTCTCCAGTTCCTTTCTAACTGATTGCAGTGTTGTTTAGTGTCTCTGAGGTCTTCTGAGTACCTGCTGGTGCCCTTCTATGATCTACGATGCCTGTTGGGTTTGATGGGTGCAAGGGAGTCCATGCACTTCTTGATACAATTGTTGAATGCACCTAAAACTGTGGATGCAGTTATTTATCTTTGTAGGTGACTTTGAGAAGCAACTTCAAAGGATGGGTGTGCAGACTGTATTCGTAAAGTTACTTACACCGTGTCTACTACAGTTAAGTCATGTTAATGGAAAAGGGTCAATGACACCTACATAAGTGGACCCTGTGTGCAGCCCTTTCTCTATGCAAGGACCCCCTTAATGCATATCTTTCTCCACACCACTCAATGTAAGGCGCATCCTTAGCATTTCCACCCAAGATGGTTTTGACCATGCCTTTCTGTTTATAATATGGGACAGATGAATGAACAAAACATATTCCCTTATCTGCATGGAGTCCTGACTGATGAAAATGAGACAGTACCGGTCGTGGCTGCTGCAGGTAAGAGCGGTGGTGCTGTGGGGCTGGCTGGTGAGGATTTAGAGAGTTGATCACGAGCGAAAATTATTTATTTATTTAATTTTCCCCTGTAGTCGTGTCTCGACATCCCCCCTAGCCGGTGCCACGCCCCACCGCTCTTAAGTGCAGCAGCCGCGGCTGGGCAATACCCAAAAATCTCTGCACATGGGTGCAATTTGCATATGTGCAATGTAAATTTTAGACTAGGGGCTGCCTGTTGCACTCCTGCTCATCTTTGATAGTAAAGCCCCTGAGTTTTATCGTTTCATGCTCTGAGCAGCACTTCATTCTTCCTCCAGCTCTTGTTCAAACAGAGTGTAGTAGTGCCTCCAGAGCCAAAGCTATTTCTTGGAGCTTGAGGCATATCCAGGAACATGGTCCCATTGACCTTAATGTTTTAATAGGTCCATAAAGGAAACCCCTTCAGAGAGACAGTGACATCTACACTGTGCTGAAACCACCAATGTGTGCAGAAACATAGCAAAGCTATTGGTCTTCATGAGCGAGAATCTCTACGCTATTTGCACATCCAAAATCCATGTCAATGTGCAAACACCTTTATTTATATGTGAAAGTCCACTTAATTGATTCATATGCAAACCTCTGTCAGTATATTGCCATTCTCATGCTTGCAGTGTCAAGTTTATGAGTGTAGCGCAGCCTCGAACCTGGTGTTTTATTCCATTCTGGCGGCTCGCAGGGAAATTTGCAGACATTGGAAGGATGCCTTGCCGCCTACTTTTTTTGAATGGCGTTCCTCTATCCTCCAAATCTCGAAACTCGATCTGGCAAGGGGAGGGAATCAGGAAAAGAGAGCCTTTTGGTATCAGCTGGATTGGTCACGTTGAACCTGGGGGCTTTTTTTGGTTTTTTTTTCCCCAGGTCCAATGATTACGCAGACATGGTTCACCTTCTGGTTCTGCTGCAGCATGTAGCGGTGCTTTTGGGGCCCCGGTGGGTCGGGCGCTATCGATCAACAAAATAGCCCACATGTCAGAGATTTCTGGCTCGCCAGCAGTTACTGTTGGGAATTGGTCGCCATCCTCCCTACGCTATCCCTGCCAGCTGACGCTGAGACAGTACAGTGGCACTGCCTGCTTTTCTGCTCTGTGGCAGTTTTGTTTTCATAGATTGGAGCCATGCACGCGAATGAGGATTAAAAAAAAAAAAAAGTTTATGAGTGTCATCAGAATTGGTACCATACAAAAGGTGAAGAAAAATGCACCAATTGGTAGGTTTTGGGTTATTTACAAATCGTTTTCAGGAAGAATTGAACCTAAAAATGGTCTGTAAAGCTAATTCTGTCAGTGGCAGGAAGAAATTTATTTTTAGTGTGGCTACATGTTGAAATGTTTAAAAGTACATTTTATGTGCAAAACTATGCATTTGTTTAAAAAATATATATTCATTAGATTGTATGCAAATGACAAGAGAGCTGTGAGAAACAGTGCAGCAGGCAGAGATCCGCCGCAACAGACAGCACATACATAAGGTACATATTAAATTACATTACCAGCGGTATCCCAGTGGCTGCTATCAATGCAATAATAAGAGATGCCAAGAATGTAGTCAGAATATTTATACCAATAACAATAAACAATAGAGAGAATGTGCTCTTGAGACTATGTGGAGGCCGTGGAAGGTTCAGCCTTAAAAGAGGGGGAAGAAGCAGATGAGCAGGTGCCTGTTGGACTTGGCCCGCAGGGCAGGTTCACCCCTAGACTTTTTGCCTTATTTGTGACCCTGTGTCAGTGATTTTCGGGTCTCTGCGCACTTTCCCCTGAGTCCCAGAGTGAAAGTGCATGCGTGTAGTATGGCTGGCCTGCCCTCCCATAGGAATGCATGGGGAATGTGTGTGTCCCTGGTAGTTCCTGATGCGTGGGGAGTGCAGGCTCGAATTTAGTATGTATAAACTCGTGAGAGTGAATGCTGCGAGATGGTGTCTGCGGCATGTGTGTGTCTAGTTGGGAAGTGCTACTTCTGGACATTGAGATATGTGTGCAGTGAGGGTGCTGGAGCGTGATTGGCTGGAGCTGGCTGGCATGCCAGGCTCCAGGAAGTCTGGATGGGTCTGCCCGGTGGTGAGTGGGAGATTAGCATGAGTGATGTGTGGGAGGAGTGTACCTGTGTCCTGGATGGGCTGGGTTTTCCCCACACAATGCTGGCTCCGCCCCCCTGTGGTGTGTCTAATGACCCTAGCCTCCCCAGTGAATGAAATGGGTGGTTGGGCCATCAAGAGTGCTCCAGAACCAGCTGCGACTGGTTTCTCCCCCACCCTGCACCCTTAAACAAAGGATTTGTCAGTATAAGAAGGGGCTGTGTCCCCACTGAAAATGTTCTACTTTTGGATCCTGCCAGAGGGGGCTTTTGCTGCTGCTGGGGCCAGGAGGACCGCCACTTGGGGAGTCTCCCTGCCTGGAGACCCAGTGTGCTGGCTCTGGCCCAGCCTTGCCCCTCCTGCCTGCCTCCAGCCCCTGCTGGAGCCTTGTCCTGTCCTCCAGTGCTGGGGAGCACTGAGGATTCTTTGCCTGCAGCCTGAGAGCGCTGCTCTCTGCCCTTCAGCGCTGGGAGCGCTGAAATCGCCTGCCTAGCGCTTGGAAAGCGCTGGATTTTTGCCATAGCGCTGTGAGCGCTGTATTCTGTCCTGGAGGCGCTTGGGAGCGCCTGCCCTTCGTTACTAGCGCTGCTAGCGCTGGGTGTGCACAGCCGGTGCCCACCCGGCATCTGATTGCCCAGTGTGGCGAGTTGGCGGCGCGGGTGCCACCCCGCTCATTGCCGCTTTCATTGTGCCCAGGTCCGTTTTGTTGTTGATCTACGAGGGAGCCCACTCCTCGGATCATGGGAGCCCGCCTGCCTGCCTAAGAAGCGAGCCGCCGCGCTGCCCGCGGCGACCCGGAAGCACTGGGCCGGCTGACCAATTGCAGCGCGGCCCGAGACAGGCAACCCAGAAGTCCCGCCCCCCGCAGCAGAGACGCTGCCTGCCGGGTCCCAGAGGCTCCCCGAGTGGAGAGGAGAGCCCCGGGACGAGAGAAAAGGAGCCCCGCCGCCCAGGACGAGTCCTGGACCTTCGAGGCCCCGGAGGCTGCACCTTTGTTGCTGGAGCCCTGAGAGGCTCAGCAGTACCCTGATTTGTTTAAGAGTCCTGAGAGGCTCACCAGTGCCACAGTGGTGGTTCTTTGAGGCCAGAGAGGCTCCAACGTTGCCCTAACTTTCCCTGCTCCAGTTGCCCAGCACTTTGTGGGCAACTGCCACGTTTAGGCCCTGACATTGGGACACCGGGACAGTCACAGGTGGTGACTTGTGAGTTTGGCGCAACTGTTATTGTTTGTACACCTCTGAATGTTAATACATCATGTGTTTTACCCTTGCACCCCTATAGGTATTGTGACATGTAGGTGGTTGTTTTCTCCCTAGTACAGGTGGTGCTAGTGAGGTCCTGTTACCAGTGATTACTGGTTGTATGCTCTACTTTTATATTGTGTGCTAAAGTGCTATTACGGAAGGTATTGCTAAAGTGCTATTACTGAAGGTATTGCTAAAGTGCTATTACTGAAGGTATTGCTTTATTACTGAAGGTATTGCTTTATTACTGAAGGTATTGCTAAAGTGTTTTTACTGAAGGTATTGCTTTATTACTGAAGGTATTGCTAAAGTGCTATTACTGAAGGTATTGCTAAAGTGTTATTACTGAAGGTATTGCTTTATTACTGAAGGTATTGCTAAAGTGCTATTACTGAAGGTATTGCTTTATTGCTGAAAGTATTGCTAAAGTGCTATTACTGAAAGTATTGCTTCTAAAAGTGCTGATACCCTTGACAGTGGTCCAAGTGGCCCTGTCCTGTACAAATATCCCTTGTAAATTCCGCCCGTGTCTGTTGGCACAGTGTAACAAGATGTGTGTTTTATCTGATGTATATTTATTCTAATACAAAGGCTATTTTTATATAACCTTGTGTGGAGTTTTCCTTTGTGGTGGGCCTTGGGTGTTGTTGCTGGGGTGCGTGCGCAAATACTTAACTTACATCGCCTCCAAGTTTAGCCTTGACTGCTCGCGCCACGTTACCTAGAGGGCGAGTGGGGGTTGCCTTGGTGTGTGACTCCCTTGCCCTGACTCTTGGAAATGGTGATCCCTGACTGACCTCGACGCGAGTCTTGGCCGGCCAGGGTCCCGTCTCCAACATTGGCGGCAAGCGGTGAGGATAAGGATTTGTGTTTGCGTTGTACCACAGTAGCAACTGGCCACTACAAAGCTCTGCATTTTAGATGACCACATTTGTGGGGATTATTGTGTTTTTGGTAAAATTCCATTGTTCCTTCTCCTGAAGAGGGTCATTTGATAATTGTGTTCAGTACATTTGTCCCCCGCCCTGCTTCCAGAGTTTGGTACCTGTGTCACATGTGGTCAGGTTGAGAAGTCAGGGGTAGTAGAAACTGCCTTACCGATCCGAGGGGAGGGTGTGTGTGGATGAATGGTGTGTTTCCCTGGACGCATGAGTGAGTTCTTTTTTTAAGGAGAGTGTGGAAGTTTTGGAATTGTGTACTTTTACTTCAGATTGCTAGGTCCCTTGTGTTGCATGTGTCTGTGAGCATCCTGTCAAGATGGAATCTCCTTTTAACCTTTGTGGCCTGTTTAAGTACAGTGTGCATGAGTTGGTACGGTTATGTAAGGAGAGAGACATCCCAGTGAGTGAGTCAGACACCCAGTCCAAGCTTAGGGATAAGATGATCCTGTGGCAGAAGAGTGACTGGGAGCGTGAGCACAGTGAGAGGGAGAGGGCCCGGACCGCACACCATGAGGGTGGTGGGTCTGAGGAGAGCCCGGAAGAGTCTGATGTGGAGAGTGAGTTTGACAGTGGATGGGCGCCAGCAGAGAGCGAGTACCCCCTAGATAGGGAGTCCCTTGCTGGGTCCAGTGTCAGATGTAGCACCCCATCCCTTTCCCTGTCCCCAGAGGAGTGGGCGGATAGGAGAGAAGAGAGGGAGCACCAGCTGGCCATGAAGAAGCTCAGGTTAGAGCATGCCTGGGAGATGGCGCAGCTGGGTGTGAATGAGCGGACTGCAGAGGCTGAGAGGGCCTTGGCCAGGGAGAAGTTAGCCCTAGAGTGTAGGTTATCCCCTGACCGCAGTCATAATTTTCTGGATTCCCCAGGGAGCGTGGAGTCCAGTGGTGGCAGCTATTTGAATCTCAGTCTAGAAATTCCCAGTTCCCAGAGTATGGTTCCTGTTTCTCCAGAGGAGGAGAATAGGTTGAGGTTTAGGAACCTTAGGAAACCGTCTCACCAGTCTTGGGTAGACTTTGAGGAGGACTGTTGTGGAGCCCTGTGTGATTGGGTACGGGAGCCCACGAAAATGTGATTGGGACATATTGTTCGATATGTTTCTCAGAGAGCAGTTGCTCAGTTGTTGTTCTCCAGGGTTGCGCACACACCTGTTGGGGTGTGGATTGTCTGAACCATGTGAGCTTGCAGTGGAAGCAGACCGCTGGGAGAGGGCCAGAGGTTCTGTAGAGTCATTGGTGAGCGAGTCCAGCAGTAGTGGTACAGGGAGCTTCCAGCCCAGCGTGGTGGAAGAGGCTCAGTGTAGCCCAGCTAGGTCCCAGTATAGTGAGAAGGGTGAAGGGGCTGACTGCCTGGCTCAGTGGAGCAGGAGTCAGTGGGTGGCTGAGAGCTCCCAGAGGCCCGAAGCCCTGTCTCAGAACTTGGGTGGTTTCTTGAGGGAACACCAGGTTGGGGACCTAGGCTGTCCTGTTAGTACACCTGAGGAGGATCTCCTAGTGTCTAGGGAACCTGGAGCGTCTGTAACTAGAACTCCAGGGGTTCCAGTGTCCGGCAGTGTCGCTCCAGTTGGGAGGGCACAGAAGTCCGAAGCGAGGAGTGATTGGGGGATGAGTTTCCCAGTGGATGCACCAGTGGACCAGAGACTAGCCAGTTGGGCTAGATCTTCTTGGGTGGACCCGGGTGGCGCCACTTCTGGTCTGGGGGATCTTTGCGCACTGTCAGGTGGACAGGAGGCGGGAGATCTGCGCCAGACAGACAGTCACACGACACATGGGTCATGTGTCAGCCTCAGGGGGATTGCGTGTGAGTCCCCAGAAGTCCTGGAGTGCCAGGCAATTATTCCACCTAAGGTTTTAGACCGGAGGTTGGGAGGCCAGGTTCAGGTTCTGCCTGACCTGAAGGGTAGGACGACTGTAACCAGTGTCCTGACCGGTTCTTCCAGAGGAACTTCTCCAGTTGGGAGAGGGCAGACCTCTGGAAGGGGGTGCAGAGGGTGGGAGAGCCCACCTCTGACCTCGGTGCAACCTGAGGGGTTAAACCCTCGGTTGGAATGGCGTTCTAGGTGTCCCCCTCGCACGGGGAGGAGGAACCCTAAAAGAAGAGGTAAGGGGAGGAGAGCCTTCCCTGAGACTCCTGGTCCGCCTGAGGTTGTAGACCAAAGGCTGGTGAACCAGTGGCAGTCTAGTCCTGTCTTGCAGACAGGGAGAGTGGAGAATGGACACTATGTGCCAGGGGTTACTACCCCCCGCTCTGCGAATTGGCAAGGACCGGTGGCACCTGGGTGGCCCAGGGCCTGGTCCTGGCCGCGGACAGCTGAGGAGTACCAGTGGGGTAGCCCAGTTGGTCCTTACAGTAGCTTTAGAAGGAACCCCAGGGGTTAACCGTGGCATAGAACAGGAGGGTGTCCCGGCAGTGGCGGGCCTGCGTCCATGTTCTATCGCCCCAAGCAGGGAAGTTCATCACGGTGGTGATTGTTCTCCCCTGCGTTTTGGCTGGAAGGGGGTTGTGTTGGACTTGGCCCGCAGGGCAGGTTCACCCCTAGACTTTTTGCCTTATTTGTGACCCTGTGTCAGTGATTTTCGGGTCTCTGCGCACTTTCCCCTGAGTCCCAGAGTGAAAGTGCGTGCGTGTAGTATGGCTGGCCTGCCCTCCCATAGGAATGCATGGGGAATGTGTGTGTCCCTGGTAGTTCCTGATGCGTGGGGAGTGCAGGCTCGAGTTTAGTATGTATAAACTCGTGAGAGTGAATGCTGCGAGATGGTGTCTGCGGCATGTGTGTGTCTAGTTGGGAAGTGCTACTTCTGGACATTGAGATATGTGTGCAGTGAGGGTGCTGGAGCGTGATTGGCTGGAGCTGGCTGGCATGCCAGGCTCCAGGAAGTCTGGATGGGTCTGCCCGGTGGTGAGTGAGAGATTAGCATGAGTGATGTGTGGGAGGAGTGTACCTGTGTCCTGGATGGGCTGGGTTTTCCCCACACAATGCTGGCTCCGCCCCCCTGTGGTGTGTCTAATGACCCTAGCCTCCCCAGTGAATGAAATGGGTGGTTGGGCCATCAAGAGTGCTCCAGAACCAGCTGCGACTGGTTTCTCCCCCACCCTGCACCCTTAAACAAAGGATTTGTCAGTATAAGAAGGGGCTGTGTCCCCACTGAAAATGTTCTACTTTTGGATCCTGCCAGAGGGGGCTTTTGCTGCTGCTGGGGCCAGGAGGACCGCCACTTGGGGAGTCTCCCTGCCTGGAGACCCAGTGTGCTGGCTCTGGCCCAGCCTTGCCCCCCCTGCCTGCCTCCAGCCCCTGCTGGAGCCTTGTCCTGTCCTCCAGTGCTGGGGAGCACTGAGGATTCTTTGCCTGCAGCCTGAGAATGCTGCTCTCTGCCCTTCAGCGCTGGGAGCGCTGAAATCGCCTGCCTAGCGCTTGGAAAGCGCTGGATTTTTGCCATAGCGCTGTGAGCGCTGTATTCTGTCCTGGAGGCGCTTGGGAGCGCCTGCCCTTCGTTACTAGCGCTGCTAGCGCTGGGTGTGCACAGCCGGTGCCCACCCGGCATCTGATTGCCCCGTGTGGCGAGTTGGCGGCGCGGGTGCCACCCCGCTCATTGCCGCTTTCATTGTGCCCAGGTCCGTTTTGTTGTTGATCTACGAGGGAGCCCACTCCTCGGATCATGGGAGCCCGCCTGCCTGCCCAGAAGCACTGGGCCGGCTGACCAATTGCAGCGCGGCCCGAGACAGGCAACCCAGAAGTCCCGCCCCCCGCAGCAGAGACGCTGCCTGCCGGGTCCCCGAGGCTCCCCGAGTGGAGAGGAGAGCCCGGGGACAAGAGAAAAGGAGCCCCGCCGCCCAGGACGAGTCCTGGACCTTCGAGGCCCCGGAGGAGGAGTGTGGAGAGAGCCCCCGAGGAGCGGGAGCTCTCGTGCAGGAGCCGCCGCCCGGAGTGAGGAGCCCAGCAGCCGGTGAGTGAAAGCCGGCCAGGGAGAGAGGCGCGAGGTCGCGCACCCTCTCCCCCCCCTTCTGCCTCCACTCGAGCGGCCCCACGTGACAGCGGGCCGCTCCACCAGGGTACACAGTTGTTTCCCGAGTCCCCCAGAGGTGGGGACTCCCACAGAAGCGCCCCACGTGGTCGAGGGTCCCCCGTTAGGGGCCCGACGCCCACATCATTGTTGACGAGCCCAGAGAAGCTCTGAGGGGCATTTCGTTCGTGAGCCTGCGAGGCTCTTGCAGGGCATTTGTCTTTGCTCCGGGTCCTCAGAGAGAGGGACCCCACAGCCCAGCGAGGCTGCACCTTTGTTGCTGGAGCCCTGAGAGGCTCAGCAGTACCCTGATTTGTTTAAGAGTCCTGAGAGGCTCACCAGTGCCACAGTGGTGGTTCTTTGAGGCCAGAGAGGCTCCAACGTTGCCCTAACTTTCCCTGCTCCAGTTGCCCAGCACTTTGTGGGCAACTGCCACGTTTAGGCCCTGACATTGGGACACCGGGACAGTCACAGGTGGTGACTTGTGAGTTTGGCGCAACTGTTATTGTTTGTACACCTCTGAATGTTAATACATCATGTGTTTTACCCTTGCACCCCTATAGGTATTGTGACATGTAGGTGGTTGTTTTCTCCCTAGTACAGGTGGTGCTAGTGAGGTCCTGTTACCAGTGATTACTGGTTGTATGCTCTACTTTTATATTGTGTGCTAAAGTGCTATTACGGAAGGTATTGCTAAAGTGCTATTACTGAAGGTATTGCTAAAGTGCTATTACTGAAGGTATTGCTTTATTACTGAAGGTATTGCTTTATTACTGAAGGTATTGCTTTATTACTGAAGGTATTGCTAAAGTGCTATTACTGAAGGTATTGATAAAGTGTTATTACTGAAGGTATTGCTTTATTACTGAAGGTATTGCTAAAGTGCTATTACTGAAGGTATTGCTTTATTGCTGAAAGTATTGCTAAAGTGCTATTACTGAAAGTATTGCTTCTAAAAGTGCTGATACCCTTGACAGTGGTCCAAGTGGCCCTGTCCTGTACAAATATCCCTTGTAAATTCCGCCCGTGTCTGTTGGCACAGTGTAACAAGATGTGTGTTTTATCTGATGTATATTTATTCTAATACAAAGGCTATTTTCATATAACCTTGTGTGGAGTTTTCCTTTGTGGTGGGCCTTGGGTG
This sequence comes from Lissotriton vulgaris, assembly GCF_964263255.1. Lineage (NCBI taxonomy): Eukaryota > Metazoa > Chordata > Amphibia > Caudata > Salamandridae > Lissotriton > Lissotriton vulgaris. The sequence goes on along the minus strand of NC_141689.1, from coordinate 2,069,116,209 downwards.
TTGTTGCTGGGGTGCGTGCGCAAATACTTAACTTACATCGCCTCCAGGTTTAGCCTTGACTGCTCGCGCCACGTTACCTAGAGGGCGAGTGGGGGTTGCCTTGGTGTGTGACTCCCTTGCCCTGACTCTTGGAAATGGTGATCCCTGACTGACCTCGACGCGAGTCTTGGCCAGCCAGGGTCCCGTCTCCAACAGTGCCTCAGGCAAGCACCCATATAATTGCGAGGTACTTGTAGTACTTATGTATATGACATCTGGTGGGGGGGGAGATTGAGAAACCCACCTTTAACCAGCACAAGGGGTAGCGCAATGAAACCATGGCTGGGCAATCATGAATGTTGGACAGTTTCAGGAGGAGACCTAGTAGTCACCTGTTCATTGGGCCAATTGATTGTGGGTTCAGAGGGGGTGTGTGTCATTCTTGGCTACCACAATACGTAGAAAGGTCTCCCAGCATTCGCTACCAGTGCAGGGAATCCCACGTACCCGGAGTTCCCGAAGAGTGTGAGCCTCTGCTTGGGTCCATGTCAGGAGGTCGCACATCCTGAGTAAGTGTTTGTCTCCCTTCTACTGGGGCACAGTCCCAACAGCAGGAGGAGGGTGTAAGAAGATGGGAGTATGTTGTCAGATCCATCACTGGTTCAACCGTCATGTGGCACACTGGTTGCAAATTTCGTTGCGCACGCGGCATTGCATTTGGCAATGCAGCGTGCGAAATGAAATTCGTTTTATTTATTTATTTGTTAACTTACCTCTGTTCGGCCCTATTTCGTAGTTTACTACCCTCACACTGATCCTCCCCGGCCCCGCGCCTCACCGCCCCTGAGGACTTCCTCCATGAGCCTCTACAGTTTGGGACTGCCCAGTTTTGCAATCGAGGAGCAATGCAGCGTATGCAATGAAATTTGTTTTATTTATTTATTTGTTTACTTACCTCTGTTTGGTCCTATTCCATAGTTTACTATGTGTATTCCAGTAAGACCAAAGTACATATTCCCAAACAACAGGTGCATCGGTATGTTTTGTCTAGGTGCTAGGGCCTGACGGAACGGAATAACAAGGGACATTGTTGATCGACCTTGCTCACAATGTTCAGACTAAATCCCAGAAACCTGCAGAGCGATAGGTTTTCATGTGAAAATGGCATAAGAGGCATTTGCAAAATAAACTTGTGTAGTAATGTGTGCAAAGTAGCAGACAGTCTGCAGTGTGCGCATGCCAACTTAGAGAAGACAAGATATTTCTTATAAATACAATATCATTTGTACAATTCAATTTAAAAAGTTATTTCTGCACAGGTTAAATGTGAAAGCGTTTTCAAGGAACACACAGTAAAAGCAAAGAAACCAAGTTTTCAAGGTATTGGGATGTTTTATATAATTGCATCATTTATATACACCCACATATAAGGAATTTTTTATATGCAGCTGCCAACAAGGTGAAAATCAAAGTGAGTTGCGATCAAGTGACATGTTGTGCTTAGCGGCACGGTTTGTGATATGTACAAGGTGATTAAAATATATACCCATTTGGAAGAGGCCAGAGTAGACAGAAATACAATGCCCCTGCTGCTCTATTCAATTTCAGGATTTCTGCGAGCAGGGCCTTGAGCTGGACCGGTAGGTATTGTCTACGATTCATCCCTATATGCGCGATATTATATGGTCAAGGCGGGTCTTCCTCAGGACTGTGGTGGGGGAGAGGGATGGCAGCCTGCAGAGTTAGACAGAATGCGCATTAAGGACATTGAATTTATAAAAAAAGTTTTAGGTGTGCAACAAAGGGTTATTATTGTATGGCAAAAGTGATAACTCCCCTAACGAGAACCAGATAGAATCCTGGTTATGCTGAAGTCAATGTTGTTACAGGGTCCATCATGTTAGTTTCTGGGGGTGATAGAAAGTTCCGGTAAGAGTTGGAAGTATTGGCCACCATATTACTTTCAAAGGCCATACCATGCAAGAGGGGTAGGCAAATTAGAACCCAAGGTGAACTAGGATGGCTGCCATCCCTCTCCCCCACCACAGCCTGATGAAGACCCGCCTTCACCATATATTATTGCGCATATAGGGTTGAAACGTCGACGATACCTCCCGGTCCAGCTTAAGGTCCTGCTCACAGAAACACTGAAATTGAATTGTACAAATGATATTGTATTTATAAGAAATATTTTGGCTAAACCCGACAGAATCATTGTACTTTTTCAAAGATTATACCCAGGTTCTGATGGACACAGGGTCACCCCATTGTTTATTAAGTGTAACTTAGAGAAGACGACAATGTCCCCATGGGCCATGTGACACCCTCCTCTTGGTCAGGTTGGTAGACTTGGAGTAACACAGAAATCAGAGTTAAGCAGAGGAAAAGCATCTTTTTGAAAGGCCAAAGAGACAGTCAAATCCAAAGTAGAATGGACCCATCAACAGTTCACAATGCAGAGCAGTGCAAATCATAGTGGATGTTCTTTCTACCAAACTTGTGTTTCCACCATCCTTGGGAAGGAGAAGTACCATGCTTCTGAGAGGATTGGTTAAAATACCTCAGTTCTATTGGACTTTTTTCCTATTAAGGGCCAGAAGGGAACCACAAGGAAAAATCCTGTTGCCCTGAACAGGAAACCAAAGTAATGATCCACACAAGCACTGGGAGTAGTCTCCCAGTTTTTCTGGGGCTTTCTTTTGCTTTTAATAATAGAATCCTACTTTGGGAGTTTTTAAAAAAAAAAAAAAAAATATTTCCTGGGAGGGCACATTAAATGTGGCATTTCATCATAGTCACTATGATGAATGCTTTTCTGTAGTCACTGACATTTCTATCTCTCCAGTGGTGATCTCTTTGTTTTAGCCCCTTCACATACTATCAATTCATTTGCAACTATTAATAAGCCTCCTGTCGATTCGAACTATGCTGCAGTATCATTATTTGTTAGGATTGGTGAGGAAAGAAGCCAGCTTACCTAAAAATGAAGGCTCTGCTTCCTACATTACTGCATGGGATTCCCTCAATGCATTTATCTGGAGTCTGGTGAGAGGAATTCAATTATGCTGTTGTTACCTTGTGTAGGGATATAAGATAGGGAAATGTAATCTTTGGCAAAAACTGGGCAGATTAGTACAGAACCAGTAAACGTTCTTAACCGTTAAGAAATAAAAAGCAGCTAGTTATATTCGCATATCTATCAGCTAAGGGTCCGGAAAAAGTGGTGTATTTGGCTTGTGTAGCTCAGAAGCTTTGTATTCATGAGGATGCTGAGATATTCTTGAGTACATGCTTGAAGAGTAAGATTCCTCATTATGTTATATCAGCTATCTAGGATGCCCATGTTGCAGTATCCATTATAATTCCAATTATTCCCAATTATTTATAAATTGAGTTCAAATGATTTATTTGGACCTAACATTTAACCTTCGGGTCGATGGATGATAATTCCACCTATACAGATGCAAGGAGGCCCTCACCAAGGGTGCCCCATGTTACCAACAATATACATTTATATGAAGCTATTGATAAGTGAGTAAGTTGATGTGATTCTACCCTGCCAAACTATGAGGGTGTCCAGCCACTCTGGTTACCCCTCCCAAGCACTATGGAAGGTCCCCGGTTAGGCTGATGGCGGTTAGCCAATGTACATTGTAAGCTAGTGGCCAGAAAAAAATCTGTATCTCCAAGTGCACTGTGAACGTCCTGAGTGCCAAGGTCACCATTCTCAGGACCATCACAGCATCTCTAGCCCCTATATGAGAGACCAAGAGAAGTACCATTCGAATGCACTGGTCTGTAAAAGGGTGAGTGGAAATACCCAATGTGCTGCTCTTCTGGCCCATATGCCAATCACCAGGGATCTTGAACAAAACAGTGAAGAGGAGGGTCCAAGGGGATGTTTACCGACCTAGCACAGCTACAACCCCCAAGTACAATACCTATAGCAAACTCAAAGTAGCTGTGGGTCAAACAAACACACTCTATCGACTCAAAATGTACCTGACTGAGGAGAATGTGACACTAGATCAGCTGGATACTTTCAGTTTGCAACCGATACCGCCCTTGTCATCATCTGGGATCCTTCTCACCAGGAAGGGTAATAGCTCGTGCCCATTTAAACATTGATTTTGGTTGTAGAAATGGGTATCCCAGTGAGCTGAAAATATATGGGCAAGTGGAAGTAACTATACAGCAGTGCGTTAAAAGATGTGAAAATGAGGAAAATAGTGAATAAAGCTAAAATTCGAGAGAAAATAAGAAAATATGTTTAATTAGGACCTCTCTGCTTCCAAGATAATAAAACCAGTGCGATAATCTAGTAGTTTAAGCAAATATCTACTATATATAGTGCAAGGTCACCAGGGATCCCCTTCTGAAAAAAGTATATGGTGTACAGTTTAACTACCTGTAAACTTTTGAGTGCAAACAATGCTTAATTTAAGCAATATAGAGAATGAGTGGAACTACTGTGAGTTGCAGATATCCATCACAAATGGTTTGTGATTAGAATAAATATCCTGTTGCCAAAATATTTGAGACAAACTAAAATGTATTCTATATTCACTTGTGGGTTTCTATGTACATTCTGATGTGAAAAAGATTCCTATTTGTGATATTGTAAATTTCAATATAAACTGGAGATCTATAATGTGCAGATATTTGTTCTAGAGATCTAGTGAAAGTTCTGAAACCTAATGTATGGTTGGCTTACAAAAAGCTCAAGTCACAGTAAGCTTGTAAGGGTTGTCCTAGCAGTGTACACCATTCTGCTCACTTTAGGAATATGCTTGAGGTATATTTACAAACTATAGAAGGTTGTCTGTAGGATCTGCTTGTGCATTCCTTATCAGAGGCTATTTTGAAGCAGTTCACATATGACTTACTAATTGTTAGATATTTAATAGCTGTATCTTATTAAGGTATATAATAATCAAACACTCTTTTGAAAGGTATTCAAGATTTAGTCAATTGCTGATCACATTAGTGCCAAAAGCGATATTATTGGGACGATTCTCAAAAGTAATTTATACTTGTTAATACGTTTCCTTTCATAAGAATTACTGATTGCATAAATGTCTACAAAGACATTACATGTCTTACGCACTTGAATACCAGCAAAAAAAGAGCATAATATCTACTAAATATGGGGGATTTCACAAATATGTTTCATGTTCTGGGTGTTGCGAAAGGTTAAAGCTATTCGCAATACAGAGGTTATAAAAAACAGAAGTACCTCACAGAATACCTTCCAGTATGAAAAGCATATATCAAACTATCACATTCATTGGATGATATCATCAGTGATATCATCAAAAATTTAATCATGAGTGATGTAATATGTGAGGTCATAAGTAATAAATGGCGGGATAGCAATATATAGGTATATCACTGAACTATAACTAGCAATTTTCTGTAGTTTTTGTTTGACTCATAAACAATGCTCTTTAAGCACTTCAATACCTAACTATAACATCAGTTTAACTTTTAGTTTTGCTTTGAATTTCAGGGTATTTAATGGAATGGAGAATCATATTATCATATCTAACTATCATGCCTCTTTAACATTTGTTTTTTGAGTGAATGTTTTTTTAATAATATTCCGCCAGCACCTCAATTGTGCACAGCCTTCAGTCAGGCATAGTGAGAGATTGGCCCAGGCCCACCATCCACGGGTGACCAACCCACAACAGCCTGCCAGGAGTGGTCATCTACCTCTGGGCCCTTGACCCCCTCAATCTTGCACTGTTCTCTCTCTCTGTGTCTCTGCCACCTCCCTCCTGCCTTCTCTGATCAGCTTGCTAGCCTAAAAGTCAGATTACTGCACCTGTACCACTCTTACCTGCCCTCCATTACCTCTCTGTGTTACCCTGCACCATGGCCTGCTCTAGGTGGTCAGCGTGGTGCCCTTGCTCATACCAACTTGCCCTTGTTTGCCCTCGGTGGTCAGCTTGATGTCCCTGTCCCTCCCCTGCCCACCATACTCAGGGTGTATTCCCCTGCCTCCTCCTGTCTGCCTTCAACAGTCCATTGTTGTCCACTGCCCTATCTACCTTGTAGGTTTGCTCTCCCTGCCCCTTATTGTTTGTGTACATGCCTCTACCCTGCCATCCTGCCCTCCATGGTCCATTGTGGATTAACTGCCTCAGCACATGTACTGCCTGGTGAGTTTACTACCCCTGGCCCTTTGTTGTCATTGTGCATTGCAATGCATCCTCCCTTCTACTGTCTGTGGCTTGTTGTTCTGCCACGCACCTGCCACCTGCTCTGTCTGTTCATCTTTCTGGCCCTGCCTCACCCTGACTTCAATTCTCCATGTGCATGCCACTGACCCATTGCTTCTGCCCTATGTGCTCCATTACACTAGCATTGCCTTTGCCGCCCTGACCTGCTTAGTCCTCTTTCTGCCCCTTCTCTCTGCCCTCTGATGTCTATGTACATACCTCTGCCTCCTCACTCCTAACCTTGTTGGTCACTGTGCTGCCACTGCCCCTGTTGCATTACCTGCCTTTTTAGCTTGCTGCCCCTGCCTCCATGCCCTATGTTGTCCATGGGCATGTGCTTATCCCCTCCCTCCTGCCTCTTCTGTGGTCCTTTTTGCTACCACTGTTGCCTGCCCTCCCTGGTTAGCTTGCTCCCATTGCCCCCGAAACCCTGTCCTTAGTTGTTTGAGCCAGTATCTCTGCCCCTCTCTCCCTACCCTCCATAGAGATTGTGCTGCCACTGTCCATGCTGTCTGCCCTGCCTGGTCAGCCTGCTGCCTTTGTCTCTACCTAGTGTCCTCCGCTGTCTATTTATATTCCCTTGAAACATCTCTCCTGCATCCTCTGGTCCATTGTACTGCACCTGCTTATGCCGGCTGACCTCCATGATCAGCTTGGTGACTCCGTCCTGTTCTTCTTCCCTGCCCTTCACTGTCAATATGTGTGCCTTTGCCCCCTCTCTCCCTCCCTCCATGATTCATTGTACAGCCACTGCCACTTACATGCCTACATTATAGCAGAGAAAAGTGGGAAATGTAGAAAAAAAACAGGAGAATGTTTTCCCCCATTTACTTTTATTGGGGCCTGAATCGGGTTACAGTCTCAAATGAGAAATGCACATGTCAATTTTTTTCACTTGTCTGGAGCATGGAGAAAGCACTGTGGCAGCCAGAGAGAGTGTGATGCAAGTTTCGTGCACTGGCCTGCAGAAGCAGGTTACTGGCAGTGCATACACTAACTTACACAATACCAGGCCCTGTCAGCTGAAGCCAGCAGAGAAATCAGGTTTCTGCATGCAGGAATTGGCATGCGGGAGACACGCCTTGAAATTGGTAGTCTCCCGCCTGAATCAGGAGGGTTGGCATGTATGCTGCCACTTCAACCTGCTCTCTGTGGTCGGCTTAATGTTTCTACCTCTGTCCTCCTCCCCTGCACTCTGTATCCACATGTGTACCCCTTTCCCATCCCTCGTGCCATCTGTGGTCTGTTGTGCAACCCATGCCCACTGTCCTCAGTGGCCATAACGCTGCCCTTCCAAGTCTCATCTGCCCTATGTTCGCCAATTGCACGCCTATGCCCCATTCTGCCTGCCTTTGTGGCCACCTAGCTGCCCCTCCTCATGCTGGCCTGCTCTCAGTGGTAAGTTTCTGCTCATGGCCATTCACCAACGACCTCCATTGTCCATCTGCATGCCCCTTTTCTCTCCCTCCTGTCCTCCATGGACAACTTTGCTGCTGCCGATGCCGACCTGCCCTCCATTCTCAGCTTGCTGACCCTGCCCACTGAGCTGTGTTCTCTGCATGTGTGTCCCTGCCCTCTCCCACCTGCCCTCCATAGTCAGCTTGTTGCTCCTGTCCATGCCAGCAAGTCCACCATGTTCAGATTGCTGCCTCTGTCACTGCCCCCTCACCTATCCTCCGTGTGTGGGCAACTGACTCCTCTTGCCTGCTCTCCACTGTTTCATTTGCCTGCTTTATCTAATAGGTTTTGTGCTCCTACCATTATCTGTGTGTGTCCCTGCCCCTTCCTCCTGCCCACCACTATCATGTCCTAAAGGAAAGGACATTTAAGGTCTGAGGTCTAGCTAGCCTTGACAAAAGTGAGATGCTAGGAATGTTCTGGGAGGAGACAGGAAGCACTAATTTCCTATCTCACTGCATTGAGGGAAGCAGTGAGAAGAGCAGGGGTCGAGAGAAGCTCCACATTGGTAGGCTACATATAAGAGCTGAGGATTTGATAAAGATGAGTTAGTAGCTTTATTCCAGGTGCTCTCTTTTATATAGCATACATGCCAACATTTTAGAAGGGGAAGCGGAAGATTTAAAAAAAGAAATCGGGAGAATGTACTTTCCCCATTGACACCTTCCTAGAAAACTATTCTGTCCTCAATTATTCATATACTAATCAAAACATAACATAGATTATATCAAAACCATATTTATTAAAAAAAAGGGTTTCTCATCAAATGACTTAATATAAACAATTTCTTACACATAAAATTTCATACATATTTCATCATAAATCACAAAAAATAATAGTCAATACATCAATGTACAGAAAGTCAGTTAAAAAAGCAAGTATTGTCGACGCGTTTCGGTGCTTTGATGATTGGAATACCTTCCTCAGGACTATGTTAAAAACATCTTCATTCTAAAAAAGTATATATAACATTAATTAGTATACAGTATATGAGGATTTAAAAGTTTTTACAGAAAGGTTTTTCCTAGGCTCATACAGTGTCAAAACCACGAAAAATCAATTCATCTTACATTTATAGCATTTTTCAATTTGCGGTACCAGTCTTGATCCTGGAGTTGAGATAGCCTTATATAATCTCCTACAACTCTGCTTTTTCATCATATTTATTTATTTATTTTTTTTTTGCTATTTTTAAAGCGCGCAAATACCCATACGGGTGTCTCGGCGCTGTTGCTCAAGGAACTCTTACTTTATGAGGATGGTTAAACAGAGGAGAAAAGCCATGTCTTGAGGCTCTTTCGGAATGTAATGAGGGTGGGGGCAGTTTTGATATGCAGTGGGAGGGTATTCCATAACTTGGCAGTAGCTGTAGTGAAGCACCTGTCTCCCCAAGTCGCTTTTTTTGTCCGAGGGACAGACAGCATGCAAGTAGTTGAGGATCGAAGTGTTCTGCGGTGCTCCAGAGGATGAAGAGCTATTTTTAGGAACTTAGGCCCTGGATAATTTAGGGTCTTGTAAGCTATACAAAGAGCCTTAAATTTTATTCGCTTTCTGATTGGAAGCCAGTGGAGTTCTTTGAGACGGTGGGATACTGAGGTGAATTTTGGGATTGAAAGTAAAATTCTAGCAGCCGCATTCTGGACGGTTTGGAATTTATTAAGGACTCCTTCCTGCGCGTTGAGAAACAAGGAATTGCAGTAGTCCGTTTTTGAGAACACAAGAGTACTAATGAGAGTTTTGCCCGCTGATTGAGGAAGATATGGGAGAAGTTTCTTGATTCTTTTGAGTATAAAGAATGCAGATGATGTAACAGTATTGGCGTGGTGATGGAAGGTCAGTTTGTTATCAAAGATAACTCCTAAGTTACGAACCTTAGTCACCGGTTCGGGGGGGGATCCCAACTCCGGTGGCCACCATTGTGGGGACCATGCTGGTTTCAAGCTCCCGAATGTCATCACCTCCGTTTTATCAGAGTTAAGCTTGAGGCAATTTGATGACATCCAGGAGCTTATTGCCTTCATACCCTCCCGGAAATTGGCTGCCACACTGGTTCCGTTGTCATGTACCGATAGCACTAATTGCGTGTCATCGGCATATGTGGTCAATGCAATGCCATAAGATTTTATCACCCTCGCCAAGTCCGATACATAGATAGGATCTGTATATACAATAATATCAAATTTAGATGTATTGAATATTATTTGTTGTGATTTATGATGAAATATGTATGAAATGTTATGTGTAAGAAATTGTTTATATTAAGTCATTTGATGAGAAACCCTTTTTTTAATAAATATGGTTTTGATATAATCTATGTAATGTTTTGATTAGTATATGAGTAATTGAGGACAGAATAGTTTTCTAGGAAGGTGTCTTGCTCTACAAGTTAAACTCAAGATCTAAACTAGAATACACAGAAAGGAATCTTGTTTTTTGTCACAATATTTCCCAGTCCTTTCTGGGTTTATTAGGGAAAACTCTCTCTTTTTTCTGCTTCCCCCATTGACACCTACTGAAACAGTCAATTGAATTGGGTCCTTTGGAATGTATGATATAGAGTTTTATGCTTGCCAGTGCTGTGAAGCGAAACAAATCCTGAACAGGACAACTGGTGATTAGGATGGGATTGAAGATCACGTCTGCAGAAAAAGGAGGTAAGTAACACAAGAAAGTATCAGTGCTGAGCAAGCAGTGCTGAGCAAGCACAAATTACCTGCAGCTAGCATGCAGCTTTCAAGAAAAGCAGGAATTATCATAGCTACAAGCCATGCATGCATGGCAGCCATTTTGAAGTCAAACATAATTGAAGTCCATGGGGTGGCCATCTTGAAGACAGTTGGCCGAGACAAACGCATTAAGTACAAAGAAGGGGCCAAATTGGAATCGGGCAACACAGGAATATCTCATTAAAGGCTAATGAGACAGCTATACTAAGGTCATACACAAAGCCAGGTTGGCTTCTGGAAGGAATACACATAGCTGGGGGGCATCAAAGTTAGAAAAGCTCTTTAAGAAAAGTGTGAAGCTGCCAGAACATAATGAAAGATGTGGATCAAGAATACCTCACCTTCAACTCAGCATGCCAGGAACCAGGTGAGTTATCAAACACATTTCATTTCAAGGTGACAAAGTCTAGTACAACACTACGATTTGAATACATTCCAAAATTAGTATGCAATATGGCTCAGGGTAATTAAGGGCTGTTCAACACCAGACACAAAATACAAGATCCTCCAAAAGCGGGTTTCATTAAAGGAAATCATCAGGAGGGCCATAGTAGGAGAGCAAGTCAAAGCAAGAGAATTGTACCTCAATGCAAGAGCGGAGGAGTAGAGAAATGAGATGTTCCTCATGTCAGTGAGTAAAGCCCAAGAGACCGAATGAACTGGAAAGAGTGAGGGCAAAGACAGACCAGAGACAAGATATCACAATAGACTACGTGACACAAAATACTCAGATCCAACAATACACTCTGCAGAGGAGGATTACAAATTAAAGACCTGTACAATCAGAGATTGTGGCAGCAAAACTGAAAAACTTCAAGGAGCCATTCATCACAGACAGCAGCATGCCCAGCAAGCAAGAAGATGAAACAATCCACAGAAGATTGGGCAATTCACACAGACTCGGGACACTTGTATACAAACACAGTTGAGACACCCACATCAATAAGGAGAAAACTGAGAGGCGACAGTTAGAATCACATGACAGGAGTAAAGACAAAACGAACTGGGGCCAAAAAAAAGAAAGAAACACTCAGCTATCAAATGACGCCCCGGTGCAAGAGCACATAAGACACTTCAAGAGATGTACACTGTTGGGTAATCAAATTGAGTTTAGGAAATGTATTCCATAAAATAAGACACAGACTAGATTTCAATCTTCAGTTCTTCTCCTGGTGCACTGCATCAATAATGAGCCGGTTGCCAGGTAAAACGACTGAAGTATAGAACATACAATTGAAGCAAAGTAACTCCACGGTCAGAACGAGCTTCAGCCTTGCGCATGCAGTATGTTTTGAAAGACGCTCTGCTGACAACTGATGACAAGGTAGATTGAGCGTTTGAAGACTTGCTACAGTCTCGCGCGTGCAGCCCGCTTTGCCTCGCTGAAAGTCGGAAAAAAAATGCCAGAAAGAAATCTTCAAGGTAAAGTTCAGCGCTAAGTTAACCACATAAGCTGCTCACTACTGTACACTGGCTGTTCTGTACGATAATCCTGGTAAAAAAACAAATAAAACTGCAGAACAAACCGTTGGCATGAAAATCCAGGAAGGAAACAATCCAAGAAGAGCAGGAAAGCAAAATAGCAATAATCCTTGAATGGGCAGAAAGGTAAAGATTTTCCCCAAAAAATCTTCAAAATTGTTATTGTGGGCTCTTGATATTGGTGTCTTGAACCAATCGTCGCCAAAATTGTTGGGTAAAGAAGTCCATGAATCAAATTGAGTTTAGGAAATTTATTCCATAAAATAAGACACCGACTAGATTTCCATCTTCAGTCCTTATCCTGGTGCACCGCATCAATAATGAGTCAGTTGCCAGGTAAAACGACTGAAGTATAGAACATACAATTGAATACAAACAAAAGCAATAACAGATACCTCGCTCTGATGCACAAGATGTACAAACATAAACATTCCTCACGCAATGTCACAAGGAATACAATTCAAATGCAAACTCACTTAAAAGGAACACAGAATACGCAAAGAAACATCCCAAAGATATCACCACCTCAAGGAGCAGTTCATCACAGTCCATCAGCTCATGAGACTCATCAATTAGACCACACCCAAAAGAACTTCCTCAAAGGAAATCACCGGAAGTCTCGTCTGATTCAGAAAGCGTGTCAGCACAACACTCAGGTCAATGAAATCATCTGGAACGTGAAGATCAAGAAAAAATGCATGCCATCAATCACCCAAATGCACAGTTGAATCAGAGAACTTTCTCTCCGTTTAGAGCAACAAATGGCATGCCAGTGACTCAGAACAATCACTTACCCCACAACACAACCTGTCATGTCAGTTATATTTACATCAAGACATGAACGTTATTCCTTCACCTGTGATGGGGCGGCCCAGGTGACTGAAAGAACTCACAGAATAAGAAAACATTTATGTGAAGTTATCCAGAAATGTTTGGGAACTTTTGTCTCATCACCCTTTAAGAAAGGCCGAGACTTGTTGGCAGATACACGTCAGTCTCAAGGAAAGGGGGGATAGGAAAGGGACATGCAGATGCCCGGATGGTCAAAGACTTCAACATTCCCATAGGTGACTGAGAGTGGGTGAGGCAAACAAACCAAGTATACGGGTCCAAGAGCCAAGCCAGCTTTTGTTAAGCTGCGCAGATGGAACAATACTCACCACACTAGCAAACACACCTCACAACAGAAACCCCTCTCAACATCCACAGAGCAAACAAACCAATCACGCATGAAAAAGGATGCTCACCTCACCAAAGAACACTCCCAGCCACAGACATCACTCTCAACATCCATAGAACCACTCTCAACATTCACAGAGTGAAGAAACTAACTAGAGAGCACAAAGGATGCATTGAAGAGATTGACTGAATTTCTTTGTAAGTGGGAGAAGATGTCATGTCCTCTAGGAAAAGACATTGTCATATAAGTAAGTCAGTGGTCTAGCTGGTCCAGAAAGAAGCGAGAAGCCAGGAACTTCCTGGGAGGAGACAGGCAGTACTAATTTTCCCTCTCACTTCAACGAGGGAAGCAGAATGAAAAAGATGCGTGGAGAGTAGCTCCACATTACTAGGCCATGTATATGAGCTGAGGATTTATTAAAGATGAGTCAATAGCCTTCTGTCAGGTGTTGTCTTTTATGCATAGTGTAATGCTTGAAACCAATTCAGAAGAGGACATTCATGGTCCACTGTGCTTAAACTGGCCCTGCCGCCTAGCCTGCTTGGTCAGCTTACTGCCATTGCCCCCTCCCACTGCCTTTCATTGTCTATATGCATGGCTGTTCCTGCCTCCTCCCTCACATTTTCTTTGGTCCAATGTGATTTCACTGCTGTTGCTGTCTGCTCATCTGTCTGCTCCTGCCCTCATTGGGGTGAGCCATTAATGATTCAAAGTCCATATGTAAAAATGATCAGTTTTGATAAAAGTCTGTTTATGCAGTGATATCATCTGAAAGACTGTGGTCAAGTATTTCTGCAAGGACAGAAATTCACTTTTTTCTAATTTTGAAAAGAGTGTATCCTATTTTTAATGTATGAACATCTGGGTGATATTTGGGCTACATTTGGGCTCTTTTGTCTCTGGTGGCCATCTTGGGAGACTGCATGTCAGAATTTTTTAATGTTATTGAACAGGATTTGAGAAGTCACTCAAAATGTGCCCTAATTCTTCTTTCTGCAGCACTAATCATACTTTCTATGGCAGAATATACCCCCTCATGTGTTCCTTTTTAAATTAAATGTTTTAAGAGTTGCCACTTTATTCCAATCAAGATGGCTTCAGGTGTGCCATATCTTTTTAATAAGTAGGACTGTTAGCGCTCTAGTTGTTCTTTAGAACACTCTGGGACATTCTGTCATTGGGCTATACTTGGGCTACATCTGGGTGATATTTGGGCTACATTTGGGCTATTTTGTCTCTGGTGGCCATCTTGGGAGATCGCATGTCAGAATGTTTTAATGAAATAGAAGAGGATTTGAGAAGTCACTCAAAATGTGCCCTAATTTTTCTTTCTACAGCACCAATCATACTTTCTATGGCAAAATATACCCCCTCATTTTGTTCCTTTTTAAATTAAATGTTTTAAGAGTTACCACTTTATTCCAATCAAGATGGCTTCAGGTGTGCCATACCTTTGTAATAAGTAGGACTGTTAGCGCTCTAGTTGTTCTTTGGAACACTCTAGGAGGCTGCAGTAGAACACAAAGGAATCAACTGACAGTCTCTGTCCTTGTTGATTGTACATGTTTTACTGAGAATGTCAGACTTCACTCTCACATGACTGAGAAAGATAATGTGAATTTACAGAAAATATGCTTTCAGTTTAGCTTATAGATCCCCTTCCAAACCACTGTGGGAAAAGCATGAGATAATAGTTTTCTTTCAAACATGATTCATGGTATCCCAGCAGAAGGCTTTTTCACATGGTAAAATCACCTTAGAACACACCACAATTCCTAAAATGAGTATGGTACCATCAACAAATGATTTATAATGTAACTAAAGTCCTAAAACCCTCTATTAACTACAATGCTTTTTAATGAGGTGCTATCATGTATATTGGTCCCAAGATGGCTGCCAACCCTTCCTGGATGAAGTGCTGACAGCCAATCAGATCTCACGATGAGATGTGTGGTTAGGCACCGCCCAGATATATATGTGTTTTTGAACCTAATTTTCATAAACACCACTGGAGCAATTTTCACCAAACATAGCAAAGGCACATCTGCGTACCAGTCCCTACAATTTGGCAAAGTTTAGCGTTATTCCGTTCAGCGGTTCGGGCTGTAGACTTGTCAGACCGTCCAATGGAAATTAACATGGGGAAAACACGTTTTGGGACCCCACTTTTTTCTCTGCCCCCACTTCACGAATCCCCCCGAAACTTTCAGGGAAGGAGCGGACCGGAGCTGGGCAAACTTTTGAAAAAATTACACACAAATTCCTCAACCTCAAAAAGTTATTCCCAATACAATGTTGCAGATTTCCTATGGTAGCTAATCCTAACTGTATATACCTACTGGCTAACGCCAGTAGGTAATGAATATATATATATATATCTATATATATATATATATATAGATATATATATATATCCAAAGTATTCCGCCACCAAACTGCCGAAAGGATGAAAAAGAAGACCCAGAATCAGTGCAAGTTTGGTTTATTTGGAAAACTCCTGCACCTCCGCCATGACGCGTTTCAGCCTCCAACGAAGCCTTGATCACATGACCTTTTTAACTGTTGTAGTGTGAATAGTAATTTTTCCCTCTCCTCTATACATCAGTTTCCCTACTGTTACACTCATTGGGGTGGGAATAGTAAATTTTACCTCTCGCTATCACATACTTTCCCTACTGTTGCACTCGCTGGAGTGGGATAATACATTCTATCCCTTGTTATCAAACACTTTCCCTACTGTTGCACTCACTGGATTGGGAATAGTAAATTTTACTCCTCCGCTATCCAACACTTTCCCTATTGTTGCGCTCACTGGAGTGGGAATAGCAATGTTTACCCCTTCTCTATCCAGCCAACACTTTCCGTACTGTTGCACTCACTGGAGTGGGAATACTTATTTTTACCCCTCCGCTATCCAACACTTTCCCTACTGTTGCAATGACTGTACAGTGAAATTTAAGTTTACATTTTAAGTTTACAATTTATTTTATTAGTTTAATGTTTTAATTTATTATAGATTTCTTTTTATATTTTGAATCATTGATATATATTTTTCATTTTTTGTATAACTTTAAACTTTTAACATAATTAAAAAATAATAGATTAATAACTCTTTGACAGTAAATATATGTATAAATAATTATGTTTGTGTGTTGATCTTCTTTTATTAAATGTATTTGTTATATTTTATTGAAATGTATATTCAATGTATTTTATTTAGTTAAAATTAAATGTAATATTTAATATATATTGTTTCATTTTATATTTATATAAAAGTCGATATTTTATAATCTATATTTTTACATGAATATTTTTAGTCAATATTTTTGAACATACCTATTTAGGTATGGGAGTCGATATTTTTGTGGCTATATTTTTTACTCAATATTTTTTACATTGATATTTATTACATTGATGTTGTGTCAGTGAACCCAGTAATCATAGCTCATGCCCTAAAGTAACTATAACTCCCACGCCACCATGCACAGTGTTGTTATCAATGATGTAATGTCAGAATTTACAGTGATGTTATCAATGATGTCATAGAACAAATCAGTTAGCTAATATGAAAGCTAATTAGCAGTGACCCCGACTACAAATAGCCTTTGTCCTTTGCAGAGATCTTCACTGAGTACTCACTTCTTTCAGACACCCTAGCCATACTAGGTGGGTATGGACAGTTTTCTATCATGTGCATAACACTTCATGAAGAGGCCACTCCCTCTAGACACCCAAACACTATCAGGTTGCCTAGCCTCTGCTACACACTACCATGGCCCTGTGGGAGTGCCCATTAGCTGCATACTCTCAAACCCTATTAGATAGTGAAGCCTATACAATGCACAGCCGTTGTCATATGGAGAACTATTCAAAGGGAGCACACATCCCCAACAGATCCTTGCCCCATTAGTAGACTAAGCAGGCCGCAAAAGCATATACTCCTTAGCAGTGCAGAAGCTGTAGTAAATTTGCTCTACATTTAGCTCACTAAATACTTTTCAGTTCCAGAAGCATATAGTAAATGTCACACTCATTAGATAATGTCATCATTGACGTCATTAGGGATGCCAATAATGTTATCATTTAAAGATGTCATCTGTGATACAATCAATAACATAATTGAACATGTAATGAGTGATGTAACATGTGAGGACGTAAGCAGTGCATGGCAGGGGCACACGATATAGTTAGCTCAGATAAATATAACTGGGGAACTTCAGTATAGCACTATTTTACCTTTGTTTTCTTTAAATTAGTGAATTTCTAGGGTTTTATTTGAACAAAGTGTAATGTTGCTACCATAACTAACTACGATGTCACTGGCCTATGGCAAACGATCCCTGCATGCAACCCCACTGGAAGCGGTCAACCCCACTCCCCCCTACATGGTCAGGCAATGAGGTCACGCATCACAATATAAAAGATGTCATTTGAAATAATGCTAATTTGCTGACATCATAAAGGGTGACCACATACATATATAAAAGGCAGGCCTACTGGCTTTGTCAAGAGGTGACCGTATCAATTTACCAAGCAAACCTATAGGCTTTGTCAAGGGGTTACCATCAACATTGTATGAAGGCTAACCTTCTGGTGTTGTCAATGGGAAACCACAGCAATATATAAGGCACGCCTTCTGGCTTTGTCAAGGAGTCACCACATCATTATGTCAAGGAGTGACCACATAAATATACAGGGAAAGCCTGTTTTCTTTGTCATGGGATCATAGCATCAATATATGAAGGAAATCCTATTGGCTTGACCAGCAAAGAATGAACACGGCAATATACAAGACAAGCCTATTTTCTTTCTGAAGGGGTCACCACATCAATATATGATGGCAAGCCTATTGGGTTTGGCAATGGGTGACCACATCAATATATACAACAAGTCTATTAGCTTTGACAGGGGGTCTTCACATCAATATATAAAGACAGAATGATTGGCTTTATGAAGAACACTAACCACATATTAGAATCTTTCATTTACTGTTTACAGTCCACATAATGCAGCCATAACACCAACTACAAAGGGGCGCTGCAATCCTACACTGAAGAGCAAAAGCTCTAGCGATAGAAGTTCTGGGAAACACCATAAACCTTTCCTGGGTTCAATGTGTATAAGCCCTTGGAAAATTAGGGTTAATATTATTAAATGATTTGCGTGGGGGTGCTGCAATCCCCTCAGCCCCCCCCCTCAATATTTTGTATTATGTTGGTGGTGCCTGTCCCAAGTGGGGCACCAAAAAGCAGGAAAATGTATGCAAAATAGACTCTAAAGAGTATTCTGAGGTGCTTGTTGCCAATAGCAGTGAATATTACATAAGAGGATCTGGCCACAATGCAGGCTGTTCTGCGGAGAAACAAGGGGATGCACTATTAAATTTAATGATGCTATCATTGGTGATTAAACAATAAGAAGCATCATTCAAGAACTCCATGAACTATTTAGTAAAAGTTCAAATCACTGGTGAAGTTGGATATTTAATGAATATTAAAGAAAGAGCACTTTAAGAATGTTGTCTTTTCTCTGCCAAAAGCCTTAAGAGGCTAATTTCCAAAAGCCTCCAGCTGCAGCTTTCTGAGCACCTCAGCTCTTTAGGAGGTGGGAAAACAACCCTTAACCTGTTTACCACGGCGGACATTCTGCCGCAGTGCGGTTGTTCTATTGCGGGGGCATGGCTGCGTTAGACAACGGTCGTGCGTAGTACCTCCGAGGTAGTGCTTGCGTCAGCCGTTGACCAATGCAAGCACAGAAGTGGATAAGGAGGTGTGAAACCAGCTCCCAGAGCAGAGAAACCCAGGAATTATATTTACTTCAAAGAAGCCTACACACAGGCAGATGTCAAATGACACCTGGAAAACCCCTTATTTTGCTCACTCGATCAGACAGGCACCAACCTTAGTGGGGAGTGAAATGCCTCCAGACCTAGTTTGAAGTGACCACAGCGGAGGGGTTGCTTACTTCCCTGACAACACCTAAGAAGTGGGAACAAAGGTGCCAGTAGAGAAAAATGATTCTACCTTCTTGGATTTAGGTAGAGAGGGGCACTTTGGAATTGTTTGCAGTAGGGCGCACAGGAAATGCTGTAAAAAAGGTAAGATTACCCCTGAGAACTTTTACTGCACTTGCTAGGGAAGAGCCAGGAGTCACCCCCACTATCAAGCTGGAACCAGGCAAAAATGTGGCATCCCCAGGACCTTCTCGGAGCACTATCGGACCTAAGGAAGAACAGAAGAGCGTTGAACCTGCTGTACAAAATCTGAGAAGCTCCATGAATGACAAGACATGAAGTCCAAGGGTCATAAGGCTGACCTCCTGTTGAAAACACAGGGACACAACTAACTACAAGAGGCCTTTCCTGAAATTTCCTAGCTGACCAATTTCAGCTGAACCTTCCTTGGACTATGCTGTTGGTATCTGCTGTAGTGAGTCCGGATCCACAAGTGCTGCTCCTGGGATCCTAGAACCATCTGCTGTGTCTGGCAGGGCTTCTCGTAACTCACATTAAATCCTGGGAGAAAGAACCTTTTTAGCTTCAAAGACCTCCTCAGAGCCGAGACAAACATGTCAATCCGAACTGACCAAGGTGCATTGCAACTGGGCTGAATATTCAGGTTTCTTCCACTCAGAGCCTTTTTATAATGGCATTTCCTGTGCAATAGGACCTCACATTGCTAATATCCGACCTCATGGGGCACTCTTCAACTGCAGCATGCAGCTTTGCCCTGATGGAGGAATCCACCCTCTAAAAAAGTAAGTACCTGCGAACAAAGAAACCTTAACTGGGCAAAGGCACCGAAAGTACCCGGCCAGGGACAGACCTTTTCTGAGAGGGAATCTCACATTTTTACAACTTGGAGCGTACTTGCTAATATCCAGTTGCTTTGCCAGGGCCTTATTCAATGGCCATCCGGCCTTGTACAACTCTCCTTGGCTACAGCCTGCTATTTTACCCCAATGTGAATCCTCTAAACCTCGTCAAACCAGGCTCCTGTATTTGACCCATGCTCCATTTTGGTCAGCCTCAAATCGCACCTGGGAACAGGTCTACCATAACCAGTTGACAGTAGTTGATGCTTACTGCTTTTTGGTGATATTTTAATTTGAAAGGTTAAAAATTCATATCTGTGGTGTGGCTCACTGGTTAGAGGCGGCAGACCCGGAAGCAGAGAACAGCCCGGGACCAGGGTTCAATTCCAGACGCGGCAGGGTCGTGGACCAGGGTCAGCGGACTCGACAATTCTCGCCTCGGCGCCTACTCTAACCAGGGATCACACTCGGCATCTCTGGGCATTAAGCTTGCCTCATATCTACAACGGCCCCCCACAGACGCCGGGGATGCCTGGTTTCACCTTGGAGATACCCAGAAGGGACCATCTCACAGGGAAAGCCAGGACGGGTCCCCCAGCGTTCTCCAGCTTACGGGCAGCCGTGCGCTTTACAAATCCAACACATTTACACACACACATATCACCGGTTCCAGCTGTTGGATTGTTGTTGTTTTGGTATCATTTTTATTTATTTTTCAATTTTGGTTTGGGATTTTTGTTTCATTGTGTTTTGATTTCATTACTGTATTGGTACTGCATAAAAGCTTCACACATTGCCCTAAGCTAAGCCTGTCTGCTCTGTGCCATAGCTACCAGGGGGTTGATTTCAGGTAAATTTTGTGTTTTTACTGGTTTATATTGTTAACAGGGGATTTATGTTCTCGATATTGACAACTATGAACATAACTGGCGGGCTGAAAAAGCTTATTAGTCTCTTCTACTCAGAGCCTACTGCCTGAGTAAAGATCAGACAGTGCATTTCTCCCCTTTCCTGGTAAACACAGGGGCGCGCCAAGGGTGTCCAAGGGTCTCATCTTTCTCTGCTCCCAATTGCTTTGGAGATGGAGCCTCTGACATAGAGGCTCAGGAAACAGGGCCAGACATGGGCATACCACTGGAGGAGGTGACAAACACTGTTGCCGCTCAAACACTGGGTGCCGCTCATAGCAGTTCCTGTGGATTTTGTTGCCTTTGCCTGGATTTGCCGTGACGGGACTGCGAGGACCAGCAGCCCCGTAACACTCCACAGCTGTTCCTCTTCCCGCTCACCTACCTGCATGCCTACATATAACTGCTCGCAGCCCCCGCTTCGCGGGAGCTGCTTGCAGCAGTTCCTGTGGATTTTGTTGCCTTAGCCTGGATTTTCCGGGACTGAACTGCGAGGACCAGCAGCCCCGTAACACTCTGCAGCTGTTCCTCTTCCCGCCCACCTACCTGCCTGCCGGCATATAACTGCTCGCAGCCCCAGCTTCGCGAAAGCCGCTCGTAGCAGTTCCTGTGGATTTTGTTGCCTTTGCCTGGATTTGCCGTGACGGGACTGCGAGGTCCAGCATCCCCGTAACACTCCGCAGCTGTTCCTCTTCCTGCCCACCTACTTGCCTGCCTCCATATAACTGCTCGCGGCCCGGGCTTCGCGGGACCCGCTCGTAGCAGTTCCTGTGGACTTTGTTGCCTTTGCCTGGATTTGCCGTGACAGGACTTTGAGAACTAGCAGCCCCGTAACACGCCGCAGCTGTTCCTCTTCCCGCCCACCTAACTGCCTGTCTGCATATAACTGCTCGAGGCCCCAGCTTTGCGGAAGCCGCTCGTAGCAGTTCCTGTGGATTTTGTTGCCTTTGCCTGGATTTGCAGTGACGGGACTGCGAGGACCAGCAGCCCCGTAACACTCCGCAGCTGTTCCTCTTCCCGCCCACCTACCTGCCTGCCTGCATATAACTGCTCACAGCTTCCCCTTCGCGGAACACGTGCAGGCGTGCGCCGGGTGAAGCCCGGGCCAAGGGCGGGCCCGTTTAAGCCCGTTAAAGACCGGAGAGGACAGGACCTGGCCACCCCTCTAACGTCTTGGATCTCGCACATTGAAGGTCACTCTACAGCACGTAAGTTCCTGTTGTAACAACTAATACCGTACTAGGGAAATGGCTGGGCGTGAAAGCCGGAGCAAGAAAGTGACATCGGGAAGATATGTAGCAGGGACGCTGGACAATTTTATTACGAGAGCGAACTCAATCCTGGACCATGTAATAACTTTGATTGACCGTCGGCGCTCCCAAGATATTGCCTTTGCAAAAAGATCTTCTTGGGCCACCTTGCGAATATTCGCACACCAGAGCACATGCGACGAATGTCTGCCATTGAAGGGTTTGAAATTATACAAAGCAGCGATATGACTCAGGGATTGGGAAAGTTACTTCCAATTTGTGAGACACAGCCACCTCCAACAGTAGAGATTAACTCACCAACAACCCCTGAAAGCAATCAAGCGGTGTGCGGATCTGAGGGAAGCCTAAGCTTGCGAAGCTTGCAAAGTGTACCGATAACAGTGACTCTGCTGTGTTGGTTTCAGCTTCAAAGGCTTCAAAGGCTTCAGATAGCAGGCCACCGCCGCCATTAATAGTAACCACTTCGGCAGTGGTAAATCCATCTACCATATTAGCTACAATTGAGGACTCGCTTATGTTAAAATTAGGTGTCCTCCTTCAGTCATCACTTCAACTTCTTGAGACAAGACTCCTACTGATAGAGGAGCAGTTGACAAAAATCAAAAAAGTAACATCAGTGACTGTGGACTATTTAAAGTCTAATAAGGTGACTTTCGGCGAAGTACAAGATAAACATAGTCAGGGAGGATTATTGTTACAAAACACTGTATTGCCTCCTATCTTGCCTCCCATACTTGTGACCAGTCCAACTCATATATCTCCCGCTGACCCCCCTGATAGCCTTTCGACAAAGGTTAATAATGAGAAAATTAAAGTGGTTCACCAGCACCAACAGCGAAGTGGTATAACCAGACTAATTAGAATTGATTTGCCCACAGAATCAAGCCTGTATGTAGTGGTCCTAGCCGGGGTACCTGAACAGTCCAATGCTAGTGAGAAATCCCAAACTGTCCCTAAAAAATAAAGTAATTGACTGGCTCAATAAAAACAGACTGCTCCCGGCTCACATTAGCAGTGAAATCTTGCTTGTTCGTAGGGTGTCTTGGGTGGGCCACAGGGTAAAGAACATTATGGGGGATTGCGTTCTGGTAAACTTTAGGGACGCACGGACCAAATCTCACATATGCGAGTGGATGCAGTCCAATCTTGGGACAGTTATACAATCCCTCCCATTGTTGTATTTTTATCCTCCTGATCCCCGGTGCCGCAGGCCAGACATTGAACTAGACTGGAAGCTCACTGGACCCAGGGCAGGGGGTGGGATCAACAAGCCAAGGCATGGAGAACTCCTTGCACCCTTCGATATCTGTACTCAAAACAGATACAGTTGTCTGGATATGGTAGATTGACTGAAGTACAACCTTGAGGGTGTAAATGGGGTAGTCCCGGAGAAAATGAGGGTGAATCCAGGAAATTAACTGAGGGTAAAATCCCTCAATCACCATTGGAGGCAAGAGCGTTGGAAGATGTTTGGTCAAGACAGCCTCTCAAATTAACTACCAACCACCCATTGTTAGCAGTAATGAACCTGCAGCAAATATATTTGCTGAAGGTAACTTACTGGGTCCTCTGCTAGCTGGAACAAGGTTTACTGAAGGGGGTTACAGGGAGTCTGTTACGAGTACCGATGAGGGTCTCAAGCTAGACATACTTAAGATACCGTCATGGAATGTTGCAGGTCGGCGCAATAAAATGACCTGCCCTGACTGGGGATCCTTTGTGGACAAAAACGATGTGTGCCTCTTCCAAGAGACCTGGGCTTGTGAAGAACAACTCCATACGGGTTATGTTTCATTCCATGTGCCTGCCCTATGGAGGGGAGAGATCGCACATCAGGAGGTTTTACCATCTGGGTCGGCTCTCATCTGGGCTGGACTGTTAAGACATTAAATACTTACTCCGAAGATGTTCAATGTGTAGTCCTCGTATGGCCCAATGCTTTTAAGCATTCCCTCATTAATGTCTATTCCCGCTCCGTTAGTATTGCCAGCGAGTTCAGGACTATCGAGGAGTTGTCCCATTTTATGCAAACTATTTCGAGTCACACTCATCTTTTGGTAGGGGGCAATTTGAATTTTGAGCCTCTAGAGTGTATGAAGGATGATGTTCTACTGGCAAAGGATGATTACTGGTCCATACCCCCGACTCAGGCTCCATATCCGAGGGCATGGACTCCTCTAGCCACACAGATCGCGGCTCTTACTTGAAATCATTCTCTACGAGCATGTAATGGGTGTACTCCTTCTGATACCCCAGCCAAGTGTACTTTTAATAAACCTGGACATATGTCACGTCTCTATTACATCTTGGCTGAAACACGGTTATGGCCAAAGGTTCTAGAGCTAAATGTTATTACAAGAGCTGAGAGTGATCATAATGCTTTAATTTTAGAGCTGGGCCCGCTTAGTATTAGCAGGAGCAGCACTCCAGCCTCTGGGGATTCTGATGCTAGGCTCACTCTGTCTAATGACAGACATAGAGTCAGATGGCACAAATGAATGGAACACCCGGAAGAACTATGAAAATTATATAGCCGGATATTTCCCCTCTTCGTAGAGGTTGATGTGTTAAATATTCAACCATTGCCCCCTGATTACCACATTAAGATGCAGGCTCTTCATGTGGATTTGGTATCCAACCTGGCAGAGGTATTTAACCCCCGGGTGGCCAAGAAGAATAAAAGGATCCGACAATGCACCTGGGATAATGCAGCTTTTAGGAAGGCAAAGTCAGAGCTAGTACAAGCTCTAAAGAAAAATAATAACAAACATGAAATTAAAGCTAGGAGAGCACATTATGAATGGCTGACTAAATGTGCAAATGAAGAGTGGGACTATGATAAGTGGTCCAGTTTATCTTCTGCGATAGCAACTAAAGACTCTCGGAAATTCTGGTCCATAATTAACAATGGCTGCGGAGAATAGAAAGCCGCCATTGAACGAAATATAGCAGTGGAAGCCTGGGAAGATCATTTCCGGGCTTTGTATTCCATTGAGGACCTTCCAGATACCCTCGAAATTATATCGACACAGCCAGCTTTCATCCCATACTCTGAGGTGGTAGAGTTCACGTCGACGGAAGTTTGTAATGCAATTTCTAAACTTGCCATAGGCAAAGCCCCAGGTCTAGACAAAGTTCCGGGTGATCTCTTCAGGCAGGAACCGAAGATATTGGGCCCATATGTACAAATCCTTTTTAATGCGGTACAGAGAGGTACGGCGGTGCCCTGTACTTGGCTGGGCGCAGAGATTGTCCCTATTTTTAAAAATGGCTCCCCTCTGCCCCCGTCTAACCACAGGCCCATCAGCCTTATTAATGTCCCACAGAAGATCTTTGTAAGACTCATTCTGGACCGCTTAGAGGACTGAATAAAGGAGCACACAATTCTTAGTCCGTACCAAGCAGGGTTTAGGAGGAACACTTCCACCATGGACCAAATTTTCCGCTTGTAACTACTGTTCTGGAAAACGGTCAGAATAGAGGGTGGCAGCTTTTATATGGTGTTCGTCGACCTTTGCTCTGCTTTTGATCTAGTCCCTTGTGGGAAACTCTGGGCTGTGCTCCTCAAGTTGGGTATACCGGTCCATCCCGTGGTGAAATATGGGGATGCTCCTGCAGGACCGAAATTACCAAGATAGAAAATACGTTTTTAAGACAGTTGCTAGCATTACCACCAGCACTCCACTTTTTCCTTTTTCCTTTTAGGCTCGATTTGGGGATTAGACCCATTGATGAGGAGCTAGCGCTTAAACCTCTTAGGTTCTGGCGCAGGCTTTGGGTAACCCCGGAGCTGTTAAACTATAGGCAGAAACTCAAAGAAATATTGACCTTTTCCAGCGCAGGGAAAATTCCCTGGCTCACATTTATAAAGAATGAATGTGAAAGGTTAGGAGTACCCATTCTATCGTCTGACCCGGAGAGGGGCTGCAAAATGATCACACATAAGTTACTTACGAGGACATTCTGTGATGATAAACTTACTGCTGTATTGTCTAATCCCCCTGTTGGCACTGTAACTGCTTCCTTTTTAATGGTCAAATATTTTTATCATTTTGAGTACTTCATGGATGAGATATATCCTATTTTAGCAAGAAAATTGTATGAAGAGTGGAGATACTGTGCTCTACCCTTGCGAGCCTTTACTAGTAGATGGGCATCTGCTGCTTTGAAAAATTGCCCTGGGTGTAACTGTGACATGGAAAATGATTTGCACGTTCTCTTCTTTTGTCCAGCATATTACACACCCAGGAAGTACTGGCTCGTACCTTTGTGTAAGAATCTGGGTTTTACTGAATGTATGTATGCCTTTAGAGTACTAAACACAGACACAACCAGACCGATTGTCTTCGCTGTCTCGCAATTCCTGGCAGCAATGTGGCACAAGCGAAGGTATTTAATTGCCAGAACCTGACAATGGTCTTACAGCTAATAGAAATAGTATTGTCTTTTTGTAAAATTTTGTAAATTTTTACTGTTTTGTATCAAACTATTTATTGTTCTATTTTCTAAGGTGGTGTTTTTTATCTGCAAAGATTTTGCCTAACTGTCTGCATTTGGAAATTGTTGGAGAACTCATTTTGTCTTGCTATAACGTATTGGACTGTCATCCATGAATACTGTTTTTTTTTGCTCTTGTATTCTTTTATGGCATATTGCTGAAATAAAGATTTCAAATGAATTAATTTATGTCCGAGATATTCGTGCCGGTATTTCTGAGCGTGAATTGGTGTACGTTCAGCCTGCTCCTGTGTCACCAAAATGCTCCTCACAGCACTTGCTGGTGGACTCACACCCCCTCCAATGAAAGCTGCGCACGTTCCAGTATTTGGGCATCAATATTTACCGTAACACACAAGATCTCCCAGATAGCACCACGTTTTTGAAACCTACATCGGGGTTGAGGTGACGTTCTGCTAATACAAGTTAATACAGGCGCCACAGTGATTGGATGCAAAAATTGGCACCATTCAAAGAAATCCTTCTTGATTACAAATAAAGACAGAAATATAAATTTGAAGGATTGGCTAGCATTATAAAATTAAGGTGACTATTCTTGTGCACTCTGGATGCTCGGAAAGATATACTTCCTGAACATACTCGTCATAGTTTCATCACTTTTCGCCCTGATGAAGTCCTCTGGACGAAACACGTTGGCTATGCTTTGTATGAAGATTATGAATAAAAGAAATTTTAAGCCCTACTGAACGGAATCCTTAAATCATTACTTGATTATTACTGTTATTGTTTATTGTGGGGAGTGCTGAACCATTGTGTTTTATAGCAAACTTACAAGAGTCTTTGCTACCCTTCAGCCTCAAATGGCATTCTTGGCCACACTCTCCCTCGCTGTACAGGGTAGAGTATAACTATCTAAAATGGTAAGGCTCACACGTCTGCTATGTTCCTTTCAAAATCTTCGTGCAGGTATATCCCGCAGCATAAATTTATGCCATACATGCTATGGGATTCCTTTTTTTTTTTTTTTTTTTATTAATATTTTATTATTTTCACCTGGTATAAAGTTACAAAAACAATCAAATATTATTTCAAAATAAAACGAGTTCGTCGCGTGCATACATAATCTGCTCTCAAAAAAAAAAAAAAAAAAAAGATTCATTGCTGTACATAGATCAAAACTTAGTGTCCATTCGATTCAATTCCAGTTTCCCCCATATTTTCTCATATTTCTGCAACGATTTGACACCTCTAAGTTCTGCCAACGTACATTCCATGGTGTTAATTTCATTTACCAAATACCACCATTCCATGGCGTTAGGTGGGTTAGGGCTGACCCAAGCTCTAGCTAGAGTTAGTTTAGCACAGGATAATAAGATGGATAATAATACGGGATGTGGTTGATTTATAGTGTATAAGCCTAATATTACCATAGAGGCTGTTATTGGTGTACTGGTTACGTTTTTTATAGCTAAGATTTTTCCCACTTCTTCCCAGAACATCCCAAGTTTTGAACATGTGAACAGCATATGTATTAGATCTGCTGCATATTCGTCACATTTTGGACACTTGGTTTTTTCTCCCAAATTATTATTTGAGGTCCATTTAGAGATCTTTTCTGGTGTATAGTATAGCATATAAATGGTTCTATATTGCTGTAAACGTAAACTAGAGGATCTTACATGTTGATGAATGTTAGTGTACGCATTGGCTAATTGTTTTCCTGTTATATTGATTCCTAGTTTTACATTCCATTTATTAGCTATTGTATCGTTATCATTCGTTCTTAGATCTGTCAATATCTTATATGCCAAACTGATTATTGATTTCTCCTTTTTTGAATTTAAGATATCCCAAATACCCCCACTCGATAAGTCTTTAATTCTGTTCTTCCGCACTAGGAAATCATAAATTTGCCTATATTTAAACTCATGTGTGTCGAGTAATCCATATATTTGTTTTAAGGTGTGGAAATCCATTATGCCTTGAGAGGTATATAAGTCCCCTAATACCTCAATTCCTTTTGATTGCCATCTTCGGGATTCCCCGTCACTAAATATGTTAGGTAGTCCAGGATTATCCCATAAAGTTAGTTGGGTGTGATAAATATTGCTTTTACAGTAGATTAGTATATCTTTCCATATCTTTACTAAATCCCGTGCAGTCTTAAATTTGACCCTTTTGTAGAAGTTCGGGTCTGTAATACGAAGTAGAAACTGTTTAGAATCTTCTTTTAAAAGTAAATGGTGATAGAAAAGCAGATTCTCTGAATCTAATAAGGATTTTATACGCCTTATAAATGAGGCCAAAAGTAAAGTTTTAAATCGGGAAAATTGAGACCGCCTGTTCCGATTTGATTTTTTAGCATCTTTAGCGATCTCCTAGCTCTCTTATAACCCCAGATAAAATTGCAGAAAACGCTGTCTAATTGTTTGAAAAAAAGCCTACTTTGTGCCAGAGGTATGGATCTGAATAGATATAAGTATTTGGGTATAATTTTCATTTTTATTAGATTTATTCTGCCTATTAAGTTTAGTGGAAGTCGGTGCCATTTTTTAAGATTGGAGGTGGTGGTTTTCATTAATTTATTATAATTGATCTTGTTTATCTCTTTGATATTTGAGGTGATTTGTACTCCTAAATATGTCGCAGTCTTACAGATTTCCGGCATTATTTGGGAGGGGATAAAGTTAGCTATTATTTGAGTTTTGTGGGTGTTTAATTTGTAGCCAGATACTTTGCCGAATTTGGATGCTTCTAAATTAATTGTTTTCAGAGAATTGATAACCTCAGTGGAATAAATGGCTATGTCGTCCGCGTATGCGGTTATTTTTAAGCTCTGCCTATTAGTTTTGAAGGGTGTTATTTCTGGTTGATTACCCAATGCCTTTAAGAACGGTTCTAATGATAAGGCAAATAGTAAAGGAGATAAAGGGCACCCTTGACGTGTGCCTCTCCGAATTATAAAGTAATTTGACGTGTGGCCGCAGTAGCTAATGTATGCGGATGGATTATCATAAAGTGCCTGGATCCCATTTAAAAAGTTTCCGCTAAATCCCATATATCCCATTGTGTGCCATAAATAGTCCCACCCCACCCGATCGAAGGTTTTTACAGCGTCAAGCATTATCATTGCTAAGGGAGTGGACTCTACTTCTGCTATGTCAAACGCTGTTATTGCTGTGTTTACGTGAGCTGATGTGTCCCTCCCCATCACAAATCCGTGTTGTTGTGTACTTACTATTTTAGGCAATAGCAGTGCTAGTCTTCTTGCTAACCATTTTGCGAATATCTTTGCGTCGGCGTTTATTAAAGAAATAGGTCTGTATGAGCCCATCTCCTCTTTGGGTTTACATTTTTTGTGGAAGAAAATAATTTTCGCCTTATTCCAAGAGCTCGGAGCGGACCCTGTTTTACTTATATGATTAATTACTTCCAAAAGAAGGGGGGTTAACTCTTCCATACATGTTTTATAGAATTCCAGAGGGATAGTGTCTTCCTCAGCAGCTTTGCCTGATGGTAATGACTTTATAGCTTCACTAAGTTCCTCTCTGGTTATTTCTAAAGCCAAATTTCCTGCTTCATCGTTTGTTATTTTATTCGTTAAGTTCTCTTTTAAGTAGTTATCAATTGTTTCCCCATTGGGAGTATTTTCCGGAGTATACAAAATTTCGTAATATTTGGCAAATTGTTGTGTTATAGTGTCTGTTTGATTATATCTCTTATTGTCAACGCCTATAATTTGTGAAATCGTGGATTCTGCTCTATCCTCTGCTACCTTAAATGCTAAAATTTTAACAATTTTGTCGCCCCCTTCATATTGTGCGAATTTATATTTATGGATCTGTGCACTTCTCTTTTTTATCAAAGTTTCTTTGGTCTTACATTTTAACCGGCTAAGATTGGTATTGATAGCCAAAGTTGGAAGGTTTCCTCTTAAAGCCTCCACTAGTTTTGCCTCTTCTACAGCAATATCCGAAGTCAGGGTTAAGTTGTATTTACGTCTTTCTTGATTTTGTTTTAGGACATACGTCTGTACGAACCCTCTGATACTAGCTTTACATGTGTCCCAGACTGTTAGACAAGAAGCAGTGTTTCTATTAAAAATCAGAAATTCTGTGATGTGTTGTTTCAGTTGTAAAGTAAAAGACGTATTCGATATTAAATTCCTTGGAAAAGTAAAGGCTCTAGGAGGATTACGTTTTTGAGAAGTAGCTAGTTCCACCATAATGGGGTTGTGGTCAGATGTGATACGTGGGTATATGGTCATTGTTGTGATAGAGCTCATCAAAGAGTCTGATATTAGAGCCATATCTATACGTGAGCATAGCTTGTGAGGAGCAGAGTAATATGTGTATCCTGGAGCGTTAGAATGTATTGAGCTCCAAACATCTCTAACATTATGTAACTTACACAGGTTTAAGATGGATGTTCTGGTTCTGGGCATTCGGATATGGTTTCCAGGGCGTGTTGTGTCCGTCTGGCAATTCATAATGCAATTAAAATCACCCATTATTATAATTTCTCCTTCCCAGTCTAGTAAAGCTATATTTAACTCTTCATATATTCTAGGATCTTCTCTGTTTGGTCCATATACTACACAAACCACAAGCTTCATATTGTTATGACTCAGTTGAGTAATTGCCCACCTCCCCCGCTTGTCGGTTTGCGTCTTAATTATCTCTACCTTAAATCTTTTATCTTTTAAAATGGCCACCCCTCTGACATGTGAGGCGGCTGCTGAATATGTTATCATCTCGAAGCCCAATTGATTCAGCAGCTTCTTATCGCTTTCTACAATATGAGTTTCTGACAAAAATACTAGCTGGGGACTATATAAATGTAATTCTTCAGCGACTAAGTGTCTTTTACGCTTGTTGTTTAGCCCTGAGACGTTCCATGCTAAACATTTAATACTTTGCATCTTTAAAGTAATAAGAATAAGCAATAATACCTATTAACAACATAGTTTGACATTTTCTCACATATGAGAGAAAAGGCTTTACAAAATTAAATCTCTTCTTAAGTCTTTCTACCAGGTTAAAAATATTTTTTTCTTCCCCCCTTTATCCCCAGCCCTTTTTCCACCCGCCCACCCCACACACAACCCCCCCGAACTGTGAAGAACTACCCTCCCCCTCCCCCCCTTACCTACTGCTGCCGTTAATAAGGCAGCACTTGCGGCGTGGGACCTACGACCACCCCCCCCCCTTCCTTAGTGATTTTACGTTTGCTAATAGTGTTGGATCAATCTCCCCTCTCTTTTTTTTTTTTTTTTGTTATATGCTATCTCCTTTCATTTCAACTTTATGGTTATTTACTCTCATTAACGCTTAGCATTAGTTAAGAATGTCTGCGCTTCCTGTACTTCATAAAAGAAGTTTGTATGTCCTTTCAAGGTCACTTTGAGTCGAGCAGGTTCCTGCAAATAAGCTGAACCACCCAGTTTATTGATAGGATCAATTAATTTGCGCATTTCCCATCTCTTATCCATCGTGGCTTTACTTAAATCTGAGCGTGCGAAGATGGTAAAGTTATCAATAGTTATTGGAGTATTGGGTTTAGCTTTTTGCCACACCGCTTGTCGTAGCAGGAAATTTCCAAAGTAGATCAAAAACGGGCGCGGACATTTACTGTTGAGGCGTTTTTGACCCAGGGGGAGCCGATGTGCTCGTTGAATTTGGGAGTCCCAGTCCCAATCAGAAAGTTCAGGAAATGCTCGGGGCATCAGTTTCACCAAGAAGGCCCTAGGATCGGACCCCTCTGCCCCTTCCGGAATACCGTACAGTTTGAGATTTGATCTTCTTATGCGATTTTCCAGGTCATCCACTTTGCCCTGTAGCTGGGTTAGTGCAGCATCATGTCGCTCCACAGTAGCATCAACCCTTTGCGTTCTTTCTTCAACCAATACTGTGCGCTGCTGCAGCTCTGTTATCTCCTGTGTGACTTCTTTTAGTATGGAGGCTATGTCAGTTATTGATGTTTGCAGTCTTATATTATCATTTTTTAGCTGCTGAAAATGTGCCTCCGACTCTGCCCTCTCATTCACCAGAAAATTTAAGATAGCATCTAGCTGAGGGTGGTCGGTATTACCCAGCTTTGGCTTTTCCCTTAAATTACCCTGCTTGTTTTCATCATTAGATTGTTCTGGTTCAGAGTCCGAGCCCGGGTTCGCTGTAGCTGCTGAATCCAGTGAGGGTGCACCTGCCAGGACTTCATTCACCCCTTTGATTTGTTCGTTAGCCGGTTCGTTAATAATGAGATTTGGAGTTTGCGTCATTGAGTTGGACCCATTTTCCTGACACTGCTGTATCCCATTGTCAAAGTCTGTAGGGCTGCCCCCTGAGAGCCTTAAGGTCATATTTTTGACTAGTCCTTTAGCCTCCATCCACTTTCTGAGAGGGCTTTTGTCGATAGTAGCCTTTCTTGTACTCAAAGGTATTACTCCGGCTACCATGTTGGTCAGATTTCTGCCTTTTTTTTTATAGATCGTCTTGGCCTTGCCTCTGCGTTTCCGCGAAGGTGGTTTATTCGAAGTTTTGTTCGTAGGTTTGTCTGATTCGTCCTCTGTGTCATAGTCGCAATCCTCAGAAGAAGGGTGATCATCATTAAGTTCCGAAATTTGCTCTGACACGTGATTACTCTTGAGTTCGGTGTCAAGTTTGTTAGGCTCTTCCGTTGTATTTTTGACATTATCTGCAGTAATTTCCATCCTTGCCGATAATAATGGTTTAGCAGTGTTTAGTACCTCTATTGCCTTTTCTAGCTCAATGATTATCTCGGGACTTTCCAGCTCTATTATGTCACGAGTCTTATTACCTTCGGTCAAGGTTGCAGTGTTATCATTGTTGTCATTTTTATTGAGTGAGCCTCCTTCCCCCCTTACATTAGTCCCGACTTTAGCACTTTCATTATTGTCTATATTATTTTTTTTTAGCATTGTATTATTTTTTTTTGGGATTGTTCCACAGTTAAGTAAAGGAGGGTGCAGGACCGTCTTACCTGCCATCTTCTTGTCGCTCCCCTTGACAGTAACAGTTTTTTCTGTTTTTTCAGGATTGCCTTTTGCTCCATAAGCTGATGGAACTTTCATTGCCATTTCTGCCTCTTTCTCGTTCGGCTCCATACTCGCTGTCGTTTTCTCCAGGCCCCCCTGCGTTGCTGGAACCCCTGCGGTCTGTTGGGCTGTGGCTGAAGCAGGAACAGGGGCTGGGATCAGGGCTGCCGTTAAGTCTCCTGCCGAGGGCGTAGAAACAGGTACATGTGCAGTGGTCGCCGCTGCCACCGCAGCTGTTGCTGAATTTTTTGTATTTCGCGTTGTTCGCGAAGGATGTTTAGGAGACATATCTTCAGTAGTTGTGATTATATCTGTAGACTGAAACCTTGTCTTAGCCAGACCTAACACAATAATCCCGGAGCGAGTGAGCCAGACCTTCACAGCACTCCAAATCTTCGTTGTTCGCCACAGCATTCGTCGACCTTCAGCTGTAAAGAAAGATAATTGTAGCAATTGTATCAATTGAGACAAAGTTGCAGCGGTAGCTATATCAGTTGAAACAAAGTTGGAGCGATGTTTTTCCTGCGTTTTCTAAACGTGGCGCTGAAACGGCTGTTATTGCTGAAGCCGCTGAAAGAGCTCTCCCCCTTACACCGTTGAAGGCGCTGCAGAGGGGGACAGGGTTGATTAGAGGTCTCCGAATCCAATGCTTCACTCCGGACAGCTAGCGCAGGTGAGTCAGTCTAAACGTAGTATTTTAGTGTTGCCGCTCTGCCGCTCCGCTTGTCTCGCCCATTCCCGGTTGCTACTATGCTCCGTGTATTTCGTTCAGATTTTCCCGTCTCATCGCCACCCAGCTAGTTGCATTTCACCGGTTCCAGTTTTCAGAGTCGGGAGGGTTTAAGTGAAACCGTTAGCAGAGCCGATATTGAGGAGGGGAGAGAGCACCTAGTTCGCCGCAAAGCAGAGTCCTCACTCCGCCATCTTGGACTCCGCCCAAAAAATGGGATTCCTTGTTGGACCGGTTGTTGCCGTGGTCTTTCTTCTGCACCTGGACCCTTCCTTGACTAACGCAGCTCCTCGCCGTGTGGTGCAAGGCGCTTGTGCAGAAAGGGGCGCCGTTTCCTGAGACTGGATAATTGAACTGGGGGGGAAAAAGAACAGGCAGGCTCAGGGCTGCGAGCGGACCCGCAGGGACTCTAACTTCCAGGAGTCCCTGCGTGCGGTCAACCCTCAACACCTGGGTCGCTCTCCCTGACCGCCACGCCCCCTGCCCCAGCAGTAAAAGCAGCCTCCGTTCAGAGCGTCGTGGGATTCCTTGTTGGACCGGTTGTTGCCGTGGTCTTTCTTCTGCACCTGGACCCTTCCTTGACTAACGCAGCTCCTCGCCGTGTGGTGCGAGGCGCTTGTGCAGAAAGGGGCACCGTTTCCTGAGACTGGATAATTGAACCGGGGAGAAAGAACAGGCAGGCTCAGGGCTGCGAGCGGACCCGCAGGGACTCTAACTTCCAGGAGTCCCTGCGTGCGGTCAACCCTCAACACCTGGGTCGCTCTCCCTGACCGCCACGCCCCCTGCCCCAGCAGTAAAAGCAGCCTCCGTTCAGAGCGTCGTGGGATTCCTTGTTGGACCGGTTGTTGCCGTGGTCTTTCTTCTGCACCTGGACCCTTCCTTGACTAACGCAGCTCCTCGCCGTGTGGTGCGAGGCGCTTGTGCAGGAAGGGGCACCGTTTCCTGAGACTGGATAATTGAACCGGGGAGAAAGAACAGGCAGGCTCAGGGCTGCGAGCGGACCCGCAGGGACTCTAACTTCCAGGAGTCCCTGCGTGCGGTCAACCCTCAACACCTGGGTCGCTCTCCCTGACCGCCACGCCCCCTGCCCCACCTTTTCCTCCTTATTAGTGCACTGAGTTCCCGCTGCGCGGGAGGGCGCCGGGAGAAGCCCGGGACAAGGGCGGGACCGTCTGTGGCCGTCCGGGGCCGCAGGAGGCCGGGCTGGGCCACCTTACTAACGTTTTCTTCCTATTTTTAAGTCTTTTAACTGGTACTAATTATTCGTTATATTTTTTGTATGAGACTAAAGTGACGGTTGAGTCCTCATATTTGGAAGAACAAATCTTGTTGCTTTGTTGATTGATTACTGAGGTTGGTGTTAATCTCGCTTGTTGTATTTTTAAAAATGACTTTAAGGTCAGGTAAAGAAAGGCAAGTTCAGGTCTCCACCTCCAATGGTACTTTTACTGGAACAATTGATCAATTTTTTAAACGTTCAACTGCTATATTGGAGAAGGAGATCGCTTTAGTTGAAAAACGCCTTTCGCTTGACATTATTACAGGCAAGCGTTCTTCACTAGGTAAAATTAATGAGGCTGTCTCCCCTGTCCCACTTTCCACGTTGATCACAGATAGCCATGTTGTTAATGTAGAGTCAGTGTTGGCAACTGCTCCTGAGACTCACACTGTGGAGTCAGTGGGGACAAACCAAGAAAGTGCATTTAATACTGCGCATGATAATTTGCCAAATGGCGGGACCATTTACCTAGATCAGTCCAGTGAGAATTCCGGTCTCTCTGACTCACCAAAACTTAATATTAGCACTGAACAAATGGATTCCCTTTCCCATTCACAACATACACCCACTCATAATCCTGGGAAACGCAAAAGGATAGACTCACCGGACCCAGAGGAACAAACTGAGGGTCTGGGAAACCTTACTTTATCCCCCTTACAGCTACCTAACACTAACGCGGTTGTCCAGTCAGGGGAAGGTGAGACCATAATTAGCATCACAGAAGGGATATTTTTGGCTAAGATAGAGTTGCTATTTAAATCTTTACTTTTACCGCTATTTGAAAGGACAAGATTATTAAACACTAAAATTGATTCCTTAGATATGCTGGTGAAAGATAATATAGCGACTTCCAACAGAATCCTTGCCAGCTTAGCATCTAATGGTTTGACCACTCCTGTCCCAATCATCTCGAAGCCTACTACCATGAATAACAAAGCAGGGGGTAATAGCTCTAAAGCGGGACCCTCTATATCAAAGGTCCCGCAGCAAAAAAACGTTCCTGTTCCCAAGAAAGCAACTGTCACGGAGAATTCATCAAGGCCTAAGCCTGCAAAAAATCCCCAGGTTCAGAAAAACCCCTTTCCCACTAGGGGTCATGACCTAAGCCACCAGCCCAACACCAAACCTATCCCGAAGAAACAGTGTGTGAACCTCCCCCCAGAGTCAGTGCCCTATACTATCATCTTAACTGGCGTGGCTCCCCTTGGAGATGGTAAGAGGGAAACACACAAGGATCTTTACAATAAGGTTACATTCTGGCTCAATAAAAATCGCCCGCTCCCTCCTAACCTAAATCCTGAAATTCTTAATGTAAGGAGGGTGGATTGGATAGGTTTTGGTAAGAAAGATCTTGAGGGGGATTGCGTGGTAATTAGCTTTAGAGAGCCTTGGGTCGCTGAATTTATCAGCAGGGAACCAAGATTCGGAAGAGTTGGGGATGTGCAAACGTTATCGTTGCACTATTTTTATCCCGCTTTATATGCAAATAGACCCCAAACTCCGTTTCATCACACCAGAAGGGACAGGTCTAGAGGGAGATTTCATTTTGATACTCCGCTTTACCCAATGTTCTATCCCCACCTTGCGAACCGGTTTGCTCCCCTATCCGGTCTGGAAGGTGTGGATTGACTTGACAAAGAACCCTTGGCCGCTGGGTCGTCTAGAGCTGTAGTGAACTGCTCCCCAAACAACTTGAGTGCCCCCAGGGAAGAGACTGTTTCAGGGTCAAGCAAAATAACACAGAGGGTGGTAACAAGGGAAACATTCTCAAACTGTATTCCTAGACCTTCGATCTCTGAGGAGACTGTGAACTTAGGGGCAGATTTATGTTGTGAATGCGCCACGTTTGCGTCACGCAACTGTGGCGTAAACGTGGCGCATCTCTACGCCCGATTTACAACGTGACGCATCTAGGCAGATGCGTCACGTTGTAAAGCCCTGCGCCGCTTGTGGGCGTTCCGGCGCAGGGTGGGCGTTCCGGGGCTGGTGCGCCTCGCAAAAGTGGCTGAGTGAAATCGATAAGATTTCACTCAGTCACTTTTAGGCCAATGCTGCGTCAAAACCCTGTGCCTGCTTGAAGCAGGCGTAAGGCTTGACACAGCATAGGTCAGATAGGGCACCCCCGAGCCTTGCTGGAGCTGCGTTGCGCTTGCGACGCAACTCCAGCAATGCGTCACTTTTACGGCACAGATGCGTGACGCATCTGTGCCGATTTTGCCCCATGGTGCGCCGCATTGTAAATGCGGCGCACCATGGGTGGCGTAGCTGCAGCGCAAGATAACTGGCGCATCCCTGGGGATGCGCCAGTTATCATAAATCTGCCCCATAGTTGTTAATATGGAAAAGAAACCAACACACACCCTCGCAGTCTTGTCATGGAATATAGCGGGATTAAAGGGGAAAATGTCAGAGGTTGATTGGGGCTCCTTTATGGATTTACATGATGTAATTATCTTACAGGAAAGTTGGTCAACTGACGCTATCTATCGGGTTGGCTACCTTAATTATTATAAACCAGCCTGTAAAGGTCCTAAGGGACGCCCGTCAGGAGGTCTGGTTATTTGGATAAGACAATCCTTAGCTTTTACTATTACAGACCTTCCCACTTTAAGCAATGACATTCTAGCCTTGAAACTATCCGGTAAAAATAACCAGGACTTTTTCCTGATTAATATATATGCAAGAGGGCAACCAGGTGGGAAGCCTGCGGGAGTGGTAGCTGAACTAGACTCCCTATTGAATAATATTAGTAGAGACAAATGTGTTATGGTGGCAGGAGATTTTAACTGTTCTTTTGAACCGTTTCCCAATCTTGACAGTGGGGGATATGGGGAAATTGATCAGATTTGGAACATTCCCCTTTTGTCTATCCCTCCAATTAAAAAAGTCACGGAGGCTGTTTTGCAGTGGTTAGGTCTTTGTCTTGAATGGGATTTGCGTGCAGCGAATGGAAGGACCAAATCAGACTTGATGGGAAAGGTCACATTTGACAATTCCCAGCATTCGAGCCGCATTGATTATTTTTTGTTAAGGTTAGAATTTTGGAAAATATTGGAGGACATGGAAGTAGTCACAAGACCAGAGAGTGATCACAATCCCTTGGTAATAAAACTATCAGTGTATGAGGGTCTCCTTATGGATTCTGCAACCAATATCGTTACAGCAGATGCTGGTCTTACGAATGATTGCAGAAGGGTACGATGGGCTAGGTTCCTAGACAACCCTACTACTATTAATAGGGTTGCTACTGAGGTCTTAGCTGCTACAAATTTGATGGTACCCACACTTGATGCAGGAACCTCACTCGATAAAATCGGGATGATCCATGAGTCTCTTTTTAATAAAATTAAATCTTTTTTTATCGAACCCGTGAAAGGAAGAAATAATGGCCCAGCACAAACTAGGACTAAATGGTATGACAAAACTTGTTGTATTGCCCATAGCTCCCTGTTAACTGCTATCAAATCCAAATCAGCTACGGATATAAGGTTAGCAAGGGTTAATTACAGGAAAGCACTTAAAGTGGCAAAAACCAATTGGGATGATCAGCGTTGGTTAGATTTATATCAGGCAAGTACCTCATCTAACCAACAAAATTTCTGGGAGGTTGTGAAATGGGGAGGGACTGGGGATCTGCATATTCCGGTAAACCATGTCCCTGCAGAGCAATGGGTCAAGCATTATGAGGCGCAGTTCAGCAACACGGAACGGATCTCCCTCACTATTAGGGAAGATGCCAGTGTGCAGTCTGAGGTGCCCTCACTTGATCACATTGTTTTTACCGAAACTGAAGCTATTTCTGCTCTTAATCAAGTGCAGAATGGCAAAGCCTCCGGCATGGACTGCATCCCTGCGGACCTCTTTAAGTATGATCAAACACACTGGGTCCCGTACATAACAATTTTAGCAAATGCGATAGCCAGAGGGACTGGGATCCCTAACTCGTGGAAAGGGGCTGAGATCTTGCCCGTGCATAAAAAAGGGGATAGAACTGATGCGGGAAACTACCGACCCATCAGTCTTATCGATGCCCTACAAAAGGTAATAGCCAGAATGCTGTTAGGGAAAATCCACACGTGTATGACAGAAGTCGATATTCTGTCTCCATTGCAGGCGGGTTTTAGGGCTTACATTAGCACAGTTGATCAGATATTAAGATTTGTTATGATCTATTGGAAAACTGTGTTACTGAGAGGTGGGACGATATTCGCTGCATTTGTGGATCTCAAATCAGCGTTTGATCTGGTCCCCAGAGGGAAGATGTGGGCAGCTTTGAGAAGGATGGGTGTCCCAACTGCACTACTAGAACTCACCATCAGGATGCACGAGGGAAATTTTGCCAGAGTCAGATGGGGTCGTCAGGGCCAGGTTACAGAATCCTTCCCCGTGACCCGTGGAGTGAGGCAGGGCTGTGTCCTGGCCCCCACCCTATTCATACTCTTTATTAATCAGGTGGTTAAGTTCCTCTCAGATACCCCTACTGATGCTCCATCATTGGGTGGGACTAAATTTCCCCTTTTAATTTTCGCAGATGATACTCTCATACTGGCTAAAACTCAGAAGGGCTTACAGGTAGCTATAAATAAATTCATGGACTTCTGTAATGA
Organism: Lissotriton vulgaris; assembly: GCF_964263255.1. Lineage (NCBI taxonomy): Eukaryota > Metazoa > Chordata > Amphibia > Caudata > Salamandridae > Lissotriton > Lissotriton vulgaris. The sequence goes on along the minus strand of NC_141689.1, from coordinate 2,069,076,040 downwards.
GAACGATCTTGAAATTAACATTAATAAAACCAAGTTCATGGTCCTGACAAAGAATAAACCACTGAGGGGCCATGTTTCAATGAATGGGTCTAGTCTGGAGCAGGTTGATGTAATGATATACCTTGGTGTTACATTGGATTATAGGCTGCGATGGAAAGAGCAAATAGCGGCGCTTAGTCTGAAATTTGTTCGCCTGTCCGGTTGCTTAGTGAAGGAGCAGCGGTGTTCCTTGACCAAAAGAGTATTGCCCGCACTCAAAATTTATAGTGCTAAAATTAGCTCAGCCATATTATACGGGGCCGATATTTGGGGTTGTGTGGACCTGGCTGTCCTAGATAGGATACAGAATAAATTCTTTCGAAATTTAGTCAGTCTCCCTTCCTCAACACCAGTCCTACCACTCTTGATGGACATGGGCACTTATTCCATTAAACATCAAGCCCTCTATAGGATGGTGGCATTATGGAGACGCCTATGGTCTACCCCGGAACTTGCCATGTTTGCCCTAGAATTACAGGACGTGAGAATGCAACAAGGGGCAGGTGATATACCATGGTTAAAGCTAATCAGGAATACTCTTATTGAAATGGGTCTTCCCTTGCTTTGGTCTGAGCCGGGTTCTCATACCTTTCCCTCAAAGAAAGATTTTAAACTTCTCTTTTGGTCCATGGTAAAAGAGGAACACGTTGCTCTTTCAGAGAAATCGAACTTGACAGGCCAGTTTTTGCTCCATAAAGCAGTTCCTCACAAAGAGACCTATTGGGATGTTATCCTTAAAACATTAGATAGGAAACTATACCATCAGTTTCGTGTAGGTACACTGCCACTAAGGACTTTTTCTAGTGGCTGGCAGAAGACAGAGTCAACCCTCTGTCCTTGTTGTACCGACTGTAAAGAAACACTAGGTCACTTTTTATTTGTATGCACTGCTTACCGTGAACCACGTTACAAGTGGCTAAAACCTATATGTACTAGATTAAACACCCGAGTGAGTAGTGAAGCATTGTATATTTTGAGAACTAACACTTCTGAATGGCTATCCATCGGATTGGCCAAATTCCTTGGGTGGGCTTGGTTAATAAGGATTAAGTCAGTTTGTAGCACCTTGACCTGAATAACCCAAATAGTATGTTAGCCTACTACATCTTGATTTTACCAGTACTGATGATCTGCTTTTCATATATATATATATACCTAAATGTTCTAATAATTTTTCCTTGACGTCTTTATATGTATGTTTAATTGAGATTTTTAACTATTCCCGTTATTTTGTTTTTGTCTAGTTTGTTTATATAAATATTTATGACTTTATGACTTTGCCACACTAATTGTATTTTATGTAATTTTGCTTATATGTGTGTCTTTTATGAAGAAAATTCGAAATAAAGACGTTAAAAACTGAAACTGAACTGCTATGCTGGAGGCTACCTCTGGGATAAAGGCAGACACCAAGTTGCTCTGCACAAGTTGCAAATTCCAGTCGAGGAGGGCCCTGGGGCCCCTAACTTTGTACATTACTTTTTAGCGGTGCGACTACAGTGGGCAGGTTAGCTACTGAACGAACTGGGGATCGTGCATGGCAGCCGTATGGGAGGCCTTTCTGCTACAAGGTGAGATACCCCATGAGGCCGACAGTCTTTTGCGTGTTGCTCATACCAGCTTTTTTAGAGGCTCGCACCTGATGTTGACTATGTCACAATATTCTTTTGAGATTTGTATCAGATCTATCAGGCCTTTCAGTGACCTGGTCTGGTCAGAGGGACTGACACTGTGAGAAGCAACCGGAGTGGGCCCCTTAGGTACTCTGTTTCAAAACGGCGCACTCATCCAACATGTAGGTTCTAGGAACATGACCAAGGCCGAGACATGACACAGAAGGAATGGGACAGGGTACTGTTATAGTCACACAAACTCTCCCACAGTGCTAAGTTTCAGTACATCCAACATAATAATTTACATCAGGCTGATCTCGCCAAAGTGAGGTCTGACAGAAAATGTGGGTTCCCTTCGAATTGCCCTTGATGTCAGGAGCCTGATGACGATATGGCACATATATTTTGGAGTTGTCCAGTGGCAGGGAATTCATAGCGAGAGGTTGTGGATGCGCTATCTAGCATTACAGGGCATGAAGATCTCTTAACCATAGCTTGCAGAGTCTTGGGACTATTTAAATGAAAGAAAGCTAGGAGCGCTTCGAACCGTTTTATAGACCTAGCATTCCTCATAGTCCACAGGTCCATTGCCATGAAGTGAAAAGCCAACTCGTTACCTGGGCTGGGACACAGGTGTGCAGCAACAATTAAATGGGGCAGGGCTGAATCTGTGGTGCGAAGGGTGGAAGAAACCAGAGGACTGCAGAGAATCCCCATGGCCATGGATTGAAACTATTTGCTGAATGAGGTACAGGATTTTCAGGCAGAACTCCCCGTCTGTGGAAGGATAGCGCCCTAGTGGCCAACCACCACTATATGTTGGGAGGTTAGCGCTCCCCCATTTTCCTTCAGCTCAAATAATGCAGGGGTGGGTGATGACCTGACTTGCGATACTGAGGGATGCTGTTGAAAATGTTGTGTGCACAATGTGGTCTCTCTGTACAGCCAGGGTTCTTGGTGCGTGGGGGAAGACACATGGGTGGGCAATAATTGTCTTGTATTGTTCAAAATCACTTTATTTGAATCTGTGAACTGACATGCCGTTAATTTAAGTATACTTTACTGTTAATATATTGAACCGACTACTCCTGTTGGACTTGAAATATTGCACTATATGTACAGAGACAATAGTGGGTACACCCAACGTGGAGAAATAACTTAGATCCGTCTATTTGTATTCTGTTTATGCAATACTTTGATAATCACACAACTCAATAAAACGTGCTTACAAAGAAAAACATAGTGGTTCATCCTGACAAGGAGGGTGTTTGTTTCTTGAGGTTGGTAGACAAGCCTCTCAGATAACAACCCAATTTCTTACACTGCTGTTCAGTGGGGTGGGGGGTGATTCAGGACTTGTGTTTATGCAGCGCCACTCAGTTTTTTTAAGTAACATTTAAAAATCCCAGTTTAGATTCCCTTGAAAAATTGACGTTTTTTTGGTTTTGATGAACTTTTGATTGTTATTCGGGCATGTATGTACTTTTTCCTAAAATCATTCCCCCCTCCCCCATATTTGCACCTTAAGCTTGTGATACCCTGAAGCTGGATCTAATTAGTATGGATGGCCTCTTTTTAACAATCACTAAATATATAAATGACACCTTCTAAAATGTCACTCAACAACTTCACCATTAATGGTACGAGATGTAAAGAGGGAGTAATCGCATTATTGAAGTTAAGTAAACACTATTAGAATGGTTAAAACTGGCATGAAAATCGTCTCTTTTAACATGAACGGTTTAAATAATAAAAAAAATGCGGGCGATAGAGAAATGGGTCTTGACTGAAAGTCCTGCAGTTATTCTTTTACAAGAAACTCACATCCCTTTCTCAAAAGCTGATAATTTTTCTATGTTTAAAGGGTGGGCCTCGTATCGGGGCTTCTCTTTTTTTTCCGAGTCACAGAGGGGAGTAGCACTTTTCATCACTAGGAATATGGAGGTAGAGATCTTGCAATCAAAGGCAGGGAGCCGGGGTCGATGGTGCTGGGCCACATGTAAATTCAAGAATAGGCCAATCCCTATCACATTCGTAAGCTTTTATGCCCCAGTGAACGACAATTCTGAAATATATGAGGAAATGTTTCAGTCTCTTTTGATGGTTGGAGGGGATATTGTGATTGGGGGGTATTTCAATTTACTTATGGACCCGAACTTAAACTCTACTACGAGTGGTAAAAAGCAATTGAAACCTAAAGCATTTAAGACAATCTTGAATAATGTAAGGACTTTAGATCTTATTGACCCTTGGCGCTCTATAAATCCCAACACAGCAGGTGGGGTTTTTAGGACTTCAGAAAGAGTGGGCGCACTACCTAGTGTAAACGTGATGTTATGAGACAATGATGATAGGGTTGCGATGCGGAAGGGCGAACGGATAAGACCCCTTAACCGTTCACTTGTGGGTTAGACTACTAACCTACAGAACAATAAATAACTACAATGCCCTCACACACACAAAATACAATATGACCATATAGTAGGCAAAATTACAACAAGATTCAAGTATTAGAGCTTGATTAAGACCATTGCAATCCAAAACTGTATATTTAAGGAATCAGGTGTAGATTTATTGGTTCCAAAAGCCATCCGACACATGTTTCGTCGCGTGGGAACAGTTTACTGTGACTCCTCAGGGCTGGGAAGGAAGCATAATAGTATAGGTATAGAGTGCTTACAATATATGCAAACACTTGTCTTCTATGCGATTGTCAATGATGGACCTCATCCTTAACAACAATTTTTTTATGTTTGACCGTAAATGGTATCAACAGAGAAGAGGAGTGGCCATGGGTTCAAAATTTTCCCCATCCTTTGCCAACCTTTTTATGGGGTCATTGGAGACAGACTTGATCTGGGGAACTAGAGGGGCACAATATATCGACTCCATTATTTTCTGGGGTCGATATATTGACGACTGTATATTACTTTGGTCTGGTTCTGAAGAATTACTAGAAAACTTCTTTACATACCTCAATTCCAACTCTTGGGAGATCAGGTTCACTATGCAACACAGCAAAAAGAGCATGGAGTTCCTTGACCTAGAATTTTATGTGACAAATAACACCCTTCAAAGTAGACTTTACAGGAAACCTACTTCCTGCAATGCCATTCTACATGCTTCCAGCTCGCACCCACTGCACCAAATACACTCCATTCCTTACGGTGAATTTTTACGAGCTAGACGCAACTGTAGTGATCCAACTGAATTTGATAATTGTGTTACAGACATGAGCAATAGATTCTCAAGGAGAGGTTACTCTGAAACTACGGTGAATAAAGCCAAAAAAAGAATCAGAAAAATGAAGAGACCAGACAGTCTCAAAAAACGAAAAGAACCGAAGTCCTCCACGAACTACATAAGACTTATAACTGAATATAGCGCAATACACAATACTGTGAAAAAAAGTTTTAACAAACGTTGGAATCTTTTAAAAACAGACCCCGTAGTGAGGGGATTGATTCCTGACAAGCCATAACTCACATACAGAAAAGGACTAACACTAAAAAATAGACTCAGTCCTACTGTCCCACGTCACATACCCATCAACAACTGGATGACTAAACTAAGTACCGGTTTCTTCAAATGCGGCTTTTGTTTCATGTGCAGATGGGGCAAACATGGTACCAAAACTTTTGTGGGTTTTGATGGAGCCACCTACAATATTAAACATAACATCTCTTGTTTGACCAAATTTGTGGTATACATCATTGAATGCCAATGTGGTAAATATTATGTGGGTAGCACCATCAGAGTGCTCAAAGACAGGATGGCCGAACATATGAGGGCCATTCAGAAAAGAGACCCGAAATACCCAGTGGCACTACATATAGCTGACTGTCAACCTATGGAAGATGAGGCTAAAGTACGTTTTTATGGCATTGATGTTATTCCACCAAATATTAGGGGTGGAAATCGTGAACTCACTCTCAGACACAGGGAAGCAATGTGGATTATGCGCTTACACTGTATTGAGCATGGGCTCAACTATGATCCGGAGTTACAATTCATTTTAGGTGATTGAATCATACCAAAAATATTATGGTATCATAACATCACATATGCTACATAGTAAGTACTAACCAACCATCTGCATTTAGATATCTTTTCCCATATAGATGAAACAAAGCAGGGAGATCATATTGAAATGCTTTTTGTTGTACCAAAGAAATGTTGTTGTGTTATTTAGCACAACCTATCATGTTTTTCTTGAAATTACCACTGTAATGTAATGTATGACGCAAGTCTATTTGCATGATTGATTGTAATATATCACACGTCAGCTCACATTTTCCATATGATTTCAGAAACAATTGTATGTTTAGCAAAAATTATCTGTTCACAGTCACAATCTGTGGGGTGATTTTCACTTGTCTTCTATGACACACTGGTATGATCAATCGCCGTTGAAATACGCAGTACATTAACAACCATGGAGTAGATTAAACTCATCCACACGATTTTTACAATTCTGCGGACTCAATCTATGGTCCTAAATTTATGACTTAACTCTTGGTCTATTATCATAATAAAAACCTCTCATGCAATACAAAGGCAAGTAATTTTATCAGGGATAATTCCTTTTCGCACCTCTCGGATATCAATTAGTATATCCGTGTCCGCCATTACTGTGCGGGTTCTCGTTCTAGTCTTTTAGTTCAGAAAACTACTTAATCACAATTCGTTTCCGGTCACATGACCGCATTCGGAAAACAGTGACCGGGAAACTTAGGAGGAGGGATAACAGGCTTATGGTGAGTCTATCTCGTAATACGATATGGGATTAAATAACTTTGCCACTTGAGATAATGTCCAAAGACTCTTTCTAATACGATAGTTTTTAATTCCATTATTGTAGATTTGTCGGCATCCGGTTGCACAAACTATATCGTAAATTTGACCCAGCATCCCCTCCCGGTCTACGGCTTGATACACGCCATATCAAGGTATTTACAATTTAATTCTCCATTTCTAACCTGCTTTATAGTCTAAATCTCAGAGCAATTCTAAAACCCGACACCACACCCACTTGTTTTTCATGTTTTCCTTGTCCTAGCTTCACTGATAATACCAGTCCCAAATTAGACTGCTCGACGGCATTTTTTAGATGGACAATCATGGGATTAAGAACATGAACAAGCTTTTTCTCTGGATTACTCACAGTTACGGTGAGTAACTCTACAAGACCCCTACCCCCTCCTTGTTGTTTGGTTTCTCGAGCTAATTCGGGACAACTGAATTTTTCTAACCACTGATATCCTGACGTATACTAGCATATATATATTTTATAATCCATGTGTAGGAGTGTACCACCACACCTGGGACCTCGTAGACCACAGAAATTCTCTTTCCTTCGTTTCTTACGATACCAGTCTTTGGAATGCTGGAACTGACATCGGTGTTATTACTATGGTGAGAGGCCATATTATCCAAGTTTTAGACGGTTTTTGTCTGCGCATATTGGCAGACCCACATAGGAACCTCTAGAAATTAACATCCAAGATATACACCTATGGGTGTCTTTAGAGACAGCTTTTCTCTTCCCTGTCATTTCATCTCATTTATACTTGCCCCCCCTCTTTTGTCAATTTCTCTGTTTCAGTTATCAGACAGTAGAACACATATCGGCCGAGACAGACGTGTCTTGAGGACGTGTCTTAAGGTATGCGATTTATGGAACGCATTAACAATCGCACTAAACCTTATCTTAACAGCTGGGCTAGCATGCACGCACGTTTGAACACATGATAAACGAACAATCATAAGCTGCTTGCCACGTTCCTACACCTTCTTTTCGGTGGTGTTTCTTTTCTTCGTTCATGTTACCAATTTTTCTGGTTTGGGCAAATCTACAACTCTTTAACACCAATAATTTGTTTTGTCAGAAAAAACTTGAAATGGAGTACCCCCTTTTCTTTGTTAATTTATAACATTTTGTAATGTCTGAGGGTCTCCATACCAGCACACTATTCACTGACTCGGGTGTTTTACGAACGAACGATCAAGGGAATCTCTTTCTATACTTTCTTCTTCTCGGACACAAAAGTCACCAACCGACAGATGTACCTAATGTTAAAGAGCTTTAATGCCTAATCATGTGTACATATGTTTGCATATATTGTAAGCACTCTATACCTATACTATTATGCTTCCTTCCCAGCCATGAGGAGTCGCAGTAAACTGTTCCCACGCGACGAAACACGTGTCGGCTGGCTTTTGGAACCAATGAATCTACACCTGATTCCATAAATATACAGTTTTGGATTGCAATTGTCTTAATCAAGCTCTAATACTTGAATCTTGTTGTAATTTTGCCTACTATATGGTCATATTGTATTTTGTGTGTGCGAGGGCATTGTAGTTATTTATTGCTCTATAAATCCCCACAAAAGAAATGATACTTGCAGGTCGGGAAGACATAGGTCATTTTCTCGTATTGATTTCTTTCTTGTTTCCTCAAAATTTAAGAATCGTTATCAACGGATTCTTCATAACGGCTTTTCCGACCATGCAATGTTAATCCTAGAATTGATGTTCGGGGAGAGTACAAATGTTGTAAAACGCTGGGTTTTTAATAAATCTTACCTGTCTGATGTAACATGGGTGACCCTACTGAAAAATGAGATAAATGACTTTATTGAACAAAATATGGGGACAGCCCCTATTCATGTGGTATGGGATTCACTTAAGGCGTTCATTCGGGGGATTGTCATCGGAAGGGATGCACGGGTGTCAGTTGCTTTTAGGGATACAAAGAACTTATTACAGCAGAATATCCAGGACTTAGTAGAACAAATGTACCATAATCCATCTGTTAGGCTACAGAATCAACTAAATGCTGCAAAACGTGAACTGAGTCTACATTACTTTGAAAGAAGTGAGGAAATCTTTTGTAGACAAGCTCCAAAAATATACGAACACAGCAATTTTACGTGAAAATTCTTGGCGTGGCAGGTCAAAGAACAAGCTGCAGCTAATGTAATTCGGTCTCTTAAATCTCCAATAAATGATATTGATACCTCAGATGCAGTAGAGATTGGGGAGATTATGTTGTCTCATTACGAGAAAATATATACTTCGCATCATATCACGGATCAAAATAGATTAAAAAATGTTTTAGATAAGTATAATCTACCCACTCTCTCTTATATGAATCAAGTAGCAAAGGCAACTTCGTTTTCGGGGGATGAATTAAAATCGGTAGTTAAAAGTCTTCCACATGGTAAGGCCTGTGGACCAGATGGTTTTCCAGCAGAATTTTTTGTTGTATTTTTTACCTTCCTCTCTAAACTTTTACTTTTACTATCAAATTCTATGTTGGAAGGTGGCTTAATTCCATCATCATTTTATGATTGGACTAAGGTTAGTTTCCTGAAAAAAGGATAGGAAGCAAATGATCCTAACTCTTATAGACTCATCACACTGTTAAACTCGGACTATAAAATCATCACCAAATTACTTTCACTACGTTTTAATCATATATCTTCGCAACTGATCCATTCAGATCAAAATGGCTTTATCGACGTCGGCAACTTATCACCAACACTCACTACTTTGTTGAGGCCTTACATTATTTTGAAACGTGTAAGGTGCCGGCTTTAGTTTTTCTTTTAGATGCAGAAAAGGCTTTTGATATGGTGGTCTGGGATACACTTTTTTTTATTTTACAATTTTTTGGAATCCCCTCACAAATTATAACCTTAGTTAAAAAATTGTATCAAGGTGCAAAAGTCCATGTGCTTATCAATAAATCCATGCTGGGTTCAATTTCAGTGCAAAGACGGACAAGGCAGGGGTGCCAAGAGTCCCCTGTTCTCTTTGCCTTTTTCATAGAGCCTCTGGCGGTGGCAATCCGGATGTGTACAGATATTTTACCACCTATGGCCTCTATGGATAAAATTAAATTATATGCAGATGATATAATGCTTCTTCTCAAACCTGAGATGCATTCGCAAGTACGGGCTCTTTCTGTTTTTACAGAATTTGAAGCACTCGGGGGGTATCGAATCATTAAGAGGAAAACCAAGATTTTAATTTGTGGTAGTATAATTACCAAACTACACCCGGATTTTCAGAACTGTATCAATAATAGACCCAAAAGATATCTGGGTGTCTATTTTACGCTGTCTGTAAGCGAATTGTATTTTTTGAATTTTGAACCCTTAATAAAAAAAGTTTGTGATATGTTTTCCGATGGAATACGCTACCTTTGTCTATGTTAGGCCGGGTGGCATTATTTAAAATGTCGGTACTCCCCCTATTCAATTTTCTGTTCTCCACTATCCCCTGCTCTTTACCAGGCTCTTTTTTTTCAAAAATCGAATCTATGTTCTCAGCCTTCGTTTGGGCAAAAAAGACACCTCGAATAGCCATCAATACTCTATACGAAGAAAAAGAACAAGGAGGTCTTGGTCTCCCAAACCTTAAAGATTACTACTATGCTTATTTTGCACAGTATCTCTCAAGATTCAAACATCTAATGTCGAGTAAGGTATTGTTTTTAATTTTTTTTTTTAAACAATCTGTAAAGAAGCCGAAATTCCTTCTCCATTATCCATACCCAAATCTCCCAAACTAGTCAGATATAAGGTTGTAAATAGGTTTTTTTTTTAAACGTGACACTATGTTGAAGAGGTACTCACTTGCCCTCTTTAGCTTAATAACTCCGTTAAGTGAAGCTATTTTAGGTTTTGGCATACAAATGGGGCCAGAAATTATACAAAATTGGGTCAGATTGGGGTTTACAACACTATTGAATTTCGTGGAAAAAGAAGCTTGGTTAACCCCTAATGAGATGACTTCTTTAATTGGTGGAAACTTTCTTATGAGCTTCATATAATTTACTGTATAAGGTTTTGGCTCAAATTGACTTAGCACAGGTAAGTCAAGCTTCACTTTTAATTAATGATCTCTTTTGGTCTTCACTCTTCATGAAACCAGGAAAATATAGAAGAAGTCTAGCGCAGAGTAGAGAGGAGGATCTGAGTACCAAAGCAACTAAAAAATGGCTGAAGCATGAAAGTCTTAACTTAACAGTTAATATTTGGAAAACCTTAAATAAATTCAATTTTTCGGTATTGAGAGGTGCTAACTGGAGGCGAATGCTGTTTTTTAGTAAATGCCTGCTATATTATACCCCCGCAGTCATTGCTAAAATGTTTAGTAACACTTCGTTTACCTGTTTTAGATGCTCTCGACCGGATTTGGCTAATTGGTCTCATATAGTAGCCTTCTGCCCCCGAATTGGGGCATTCTGGGAGGGCATTTTTTATTTGCTTTCACTTCATTTGCATTGTACGATTATTAACTGGTGAAAAACTGATTATATTTGGTTTTGATCCAGAGCTTAATCTGGTTGAGTCATTGGCAAAACTGGTGTATATTATAGTAGCATTGGCTAAATCACTGATTCTTAAGTATTGGAAGTCTGATATAGTTCCATCTATAGAAGGGCCCCGGCTCTAAATGTGCTACGGACTCGGACACTCATGTCTCGGCTTCAGGATCGGAATCGGATCTTTCTGGGGTTCATCGGACCGAAGGGCCGCTGGTGACGCCGCAGACGGCGGATGAGATCCTGAATATCTGAACTGCCAGCAGAGGACAATGGGTAATGTTTGGGGCGCTGGGAGGGGACCCATAATTCCATGCCTACGAGGGTCGGGGCACACCGGGGGGCTCAGAGCAGGACGATCATGGGGAATTGGGGAGGGAGCGGGGAGGTGGGCAGCGCAGCCCCCCTCTGGACGAGGCCGCGCTCAGTAGGCCCTTAAGGCACCCACGGCTGCGGCTGTGTAGTTGAGACCTGGGTCAATCAGGCGCGGGAGTTTGGATGGGGACTGATATTTCGATATTGGGGCCTGTTCTGGGGCTGGGGGGGGGTTCCACAGTTGGGGTTTGTTTGCTCTCTTTGAAGTCATTGACCCTGGGTATGCCATGGGCCGGACAGTTGGGAGGTTTTGTTTTGTTCAGGGGGGGCACCACCACCGTCGAAGGGCAGGAACTGAAGAGAGTGTTCCGGCCGGATCATTGGGACAATGGCTAATGCGAATCGTTTGAACTGCATAACCTGGAACGTGCGGGGCCTACACACCATGCAGCGTAGACATAAAGTGCATGCCTTTTTAGTGCTGAGGGGGGTGCATATTGCACTGCTACAGGAAATGCATCTCACAAAACATGAGGGGGAAGCGCTACAGAGGAGGTGGCGGGCCAGATTTTTCACACCTGCTATTCAGCCTATGCTAGGGGAGTACTAATTTGGATTAGGGCAGGCACACCGTTCCAACTCACGCGCCAATGGGTAGATCAGGAAGGGAGATATGTGGTGGTGGAGGGGAAGCTAGAGGGCAGAGATATAGTACTAGCTAGTATATATGCCCCGAATACTGACCAGCTGGCTTTCTTTGCGACACTGTCGGGGATGCTGGCTCACTCCCTGGCGGGCCCGGTCCTACTGGGGGGCGACTTTAATTCCATTGCAGACCCCTCATTAGATAGATCCCACCCCCCACTGCATGATTCCCCGGTACACAGGCTATCTAGAGGTAGGAGGGAGTGGCAGGAGAGATGGGAATTGACGGATGTATGGCGAGGACAACACCCGACTGACCGGGATTACTCCCTTTTCTCTGGGCTACATGATTTGCATGTCCGATTAGATGCGATACTATGCTCCCGGGGGGTGTTGCCGTACGTCACAGGGTCGGAATACCTGTCGAGAACGATCTCTGACCATAATCCACTCCTGGTCCGACTAGCGTGGGTGGCTGAGAAGCCCAGGGTCCCGACCTGGAAACTAAGGCCTGAGACTCTGGAAGACCCCCTATTCGGGGCGGCCCTGGCGAAGGGGGTGAATTTATATCTCGCGGAGAATGAAGGGACGGCGACCTCTAGGGCAACGGAATGGGACGCCTTTAAGGTGGTGGTGAGGGGTATCTGTATCAAGGATTATGTAGGCGTGCGGAAGGTGTTGCTGAGCGATTTGACTAAGGCGGATACCAAGCTGAGGGAGGCGGAAAGGGAGCGGCCCGGGCACCCGGAACTCCAAGAGACGCTTTGCTCGGCTAGGGAAGCGGTGGCCACTGAAGTGGAGAGGCTCCGAGCCTTTGACTATAAGCGTTATGTGTTGCGCTCCCACGTAGACGGAGATAAGGCGGGCACCCTTCTGGCCTGGCTTTCGAACCCCACTAGACGATGCTCTCCCATACTTCAGCTGCGGGATGCAGCTGGCATGGTGCAACATACTCAGTTGGGTATAGTTGACGGATTCCAGAAATATTATGAGGGCCTGTACAAGAGTACCCCGGGAGATCGGACGGCGCTGGCCGAGCCCTTCTTGAGCGGCCTACCCCTACGACGGCTAGAGGCGGAGCAGGCAAAGGAGCTGGGGTCGGACATCGAACTAGGGGAGATTAGGAAGGCGGTGCGGAGTATGGCACGTAACAAGTCGCCGGGGATAGACGGGCTCCCCATAGAGTTCTACAGTAAATATTTAGACACTTTGGCGCCGCGACTCCTGACCGTTTATAAAGAGGCTAAGGCAGCGGGCCGTCTACCGCAATCAATGCGGGAGGCATTGGTAGTACCACTGCTGAAGCCCGGCAGGGAGAGTAGCGACCCCACGTCTTACCGGCCGCTCTCTATGCTCACCGCAGATTACAAGATCTTGAGCTCTATACTGGCGGCGAGGCTCCTACCACACATGCCGGGACTGGTGCACGAAGACCAGAACGGTTTTATACCGACTCAAAACACCACGATTAATGTCAGACGGCTTGTTCGCCTCATGGACTAGCTGGAGGGGAGGGTCGGGACTGATTTGGTTCTCTCTGTAGATATTGAAAAAGCTTTCGACAGCCTAGAGTGGGACTACCTCTATGCTGTTATGGAACGATTTGGTCTGGGAGCTGGCTATATCCAATGGATGAAGGTCCTCTATGCGGAAGCGATAGCAAGAGTGAGAGTTGGGACGACGGTGTCCCTCCGCTATCCGGTAGAAAGGGGCACTCGGCAGGGTTGCTCCCTCTCGCCGCTTCTATTTGCACTGGCTATCGAGCCACTGGCGGCTGAGGCCCGGACGGGGCGGCACTTCCACGGGGTGCGGGCCCGAGACGGGCAGCAGTTCATCTCGCTTTATGCTGCTGATTTACTGCTTTTCCTCCACGACGGTGCTGAGGACCTGAAGGGAGCTGAGGCGCTGCTAAAGCACTTCGGCACGATGTCGGGCCTGAGGGTTAATTGGCCCAAGACAAGTTTGTTCCCGCTACTAGAGGGGGCTGCTTGGCCGCAACACCGGTCGGAGTTAGCCTGGGAACCTGCCTGTATTAAATACTTAGGGGTCCACATTTACCACAAGGCGGGAGACTTGCTTGAGGGCAACCTGGGGCCGTGCGTGCGAGGACTGAAGGGCTGTATGGCCTTCTGGCCCACGTTGCCGCTCTCGGTGGCAGGCCGGATCTCCTTGTTGAAGATGGTTGCCCTGCCGAGATTATTGTATTACTTTCGAACGCTCCCAATCTGGATACCTAGCTCCTTCTTTAGGCAGCTCCGATCTTTGATTACGACGTTCATCTGGGGAGCGGGGCGGTGCAGGGTGGCGCTGGCAACGCTTTCCCGCCCGAAGGATGAAGGGGGACTGGCGGTGCCGGACTTTGAGCTTTATTATTTAGCGGCCCAACTGCAGGTCTTCACGCAGCAGGTGGCACGAGTATTCCGGGGCCCGGAAGACGAAAGGTTGCGGGGGACGCCCAGGCATGTCTTGGCGTATATTACCCTTCAACAGCGGATAGATAATCGGGACTTGTCGTTGGAACAACGCACGTACCGTCAGTGCTGGAATCGAGCACAGAAGAGGGCGGGAACTAGGCGCCCATATGCACCGGAGATCCCTCTGGGCATGCTGACAGCGTTACCGCATGGTGGCGACTGGTCGCATCTACAGAGGTGGGAGGAGGCGGGGGTGCAGGTGATTGGGGACCTTTATAAAAACGGCACGCTACTCCCGTTCCAAGAACTATTGGAGCGCTTCGACATCCCGAGAGGGGGATTTTTACTTCATGCGGCAGTAACCAGGGCAGTGCAGGCCCACTGGGGCACGGGGCTAGAGGAACCCGAGACGGCAGCTGCATGCCAATATACCATGATGTCGGCGGGTACAATCAAGGCGGTGACGTGCCTCCACAGTAGAATGGTGAGAGAGAATCTCCCTCCTCTTACATCGCTGAAAGCCAATTGGGAGGTGGACCTGGGTAAAGACATACCTGACACGACGTGGGCGCAGCTTGTCCGTAGGGCTCACAACAGCACGAGAAATGCTAGATTTCAACTTATCCACTACTATGTACTGCATAGGGCGTACATGACCCGGGGGAGGATCAGGAGGTATTTCGGCGCGAAAACGGCGACCTGTCCCCGGTGCCCGGAAGAGGGGGTCAAATTAGTGCATATGCTGTGGGCGTGCCCGGCCCTTCGGGACTAGTGGCAGGCCATAGGCGACGTGTTGAACGAAGTAACTGAAAGGTCCATCGCCTTTGGACCGGCGGAGTGTCTCTTACACTGGTTCCCTCATACCCCCAAAAACAAACTCACGAGCAAGTTTATTGACATGGGGTTGATGGTGGCTAAAAGGGAGATCACTAGGAACTGGAAAGCGAGGGTGGGTCCGACTCCCCGGAGGTGGCGGCAGGAATTTCTGAAATGGGCGACAGCTGACAGCACACACAGGTACCAGCTTGCGCGCAGGACCCCTAGCCAGAGAGCGATTGACACAGCGACCTCATGGGAAGTGATGGCACAAGCACTTAGAGATAGCAAGGCAGACGAGGTGGAGGAGGCCCCCGAGGCAGGAAGGGTAGAAGGAGCAAGCTGATGCCCTAGGGGCGGCAGGTATACAGGGGAGACGAAGTAAGCACTTTAGTAACGGAGGGATGATTGTTGCAAGGGCCATAGACTGGTGGTGGGGGGCGGGGCGGGACAGGGGGGGGTTTCAGGTTTTAGCGCAGGGGATGGGAGTTGGGGTTCAGCGCGTTGTTTAGCCGAGGTATAAAAGTAGTCATGCACATAATCCGGAAACCAGCTACTCCTTTATCTTTAATGTCAGGCGTGGGAGAGCCGTGAAATTATCGCCGCCCAACCCCTGGGTTGTGGGCACGAAGGCTGTGTATGAGACAACAAATCATATTATGTAACTGCTCAAACTTATGGTGCTGAATATCTGTGCATTGGCCTGTTTTGGTATGACTACAATAAAAATTATTTAAAAAAAATAAATAAATAAATAGTTCCATCTATAGATGAATGGTATGAGAAAATGAAGAGAGTAAGGAAAAGTGAGGTATGAGAAAATGAAGAGAGTAAGGAAAAGTGAATTTATATATGCACAAAGGATTGGGGGACTGCGCAAATTTGAAAGAATATGGGTGACCTACTTTGATTAAATGTCTATGTATGTTTTCAAATTGAAATTTTTCTTTTTAGGTTCTATCCCTTCCGAGATGATGTTATATTATATTATCTGTTTCTCAGCTTATCATTTTGTTTTTTGGATTTTCTGTAATGAATGTAATGAATGGAATGTCAAGAACTGAATAAAAACATTAAAAAAAAAACTTCACCATTAATCTCAATGCTAAGGAGATTGAGAGGGTCACCCGCCCTGTCTAAAAGTTGGCCCATCGGTCCTCTCCTCTCACATCTCGATCACTTTGCAAGCTTTTTTCCGATGTGATGATATATTACGGCATAGTGAGTAACTTTTTTCACAAAGTGCGATGCAGCCCCTAGATGTGTTATACTGTTTAAGAAATCTAACGCAACATAACAAATTAATACTATTAATCACACACTTAAATACGAAACAAAAAAATATGAAGTTATATATTTTTATGTAATTTAAATTTAAAAGGAATATTTGTTTTCTAAAATTAAATAATGCTGACTTAGATCAAAAAAATAGAAGCATATAATTAGATACTGGCAAATATATGTTTCAGATGTATAATCTTTTATAATTATTATTAAATGATATATATGTTTTATGCAAAATACATGTTCTTTCAATTAAATATCATATCCATATATGGAGACATAGGTCATATTTAAAAACACACTTATGGACATAAAGTTAACATTGGTTATTCTTTCTCTCTCAATAATAGTTACTTTTTAAAGACGAAGTTATAAACATATAACATGTCTCCTTCCATTTTGTTACCATGTTAGATGTTTTGTAGCCAAGCCACAAAAGCACGGAAAAGTAAGTAGAGGAGAACTACACGAGTGTTTCCTCAAATAGGCCTGTCAGTAATGAAATCAAAATCGTATTTAGTTTTACTTAAGCTGATGCATACCAATCCACTCATTTAACAATATCAATATATGTTTGTGGTGTGTGAGACATGCACTTTGTTGTTGTATGAGCCTAACTAGTATACACAATGTACCACCACCATCAAAATTGAGAGTTTATGACGGTGGAAACATTTCTCCTGTAATATTTATATTTCAAGTGTTTTTTCACATCAATTGCATACAGGTTGTTATTGTTTTACATATTTGAAAGGAAGGTATTGTTGGGCTGAGTACTTCTATGACTGTTAAATTATAGATGTAAGTCTCATCTTGACAGTCACCTTCACGTAGGTGATTGAACTTCACCTGATTCTTTCATTATTATTAGAGGTGCGCGAAATTAAAATAATTTCCTTTCACATAATTCCTTAACATTTTGGCAGAATTACATAAAGTTATTTGTAATTACGCAATATGCAAAACCATCTCTTTGTGTAATATTTTGGGGTGAAGGGCGCATTTTGTGGTAAAAGAAGTACAAAAAACAAAAGCACCACTTACCATTCATATTCTGTTGTTGCTGTGCGGTTGCAGTACATTTTTACCATGAATGGTGCATCCACTGAACATTTTTACTTTGAAGGGCGCACAATTACGTGAAGTGGTGTTACTTCGAGAATTCTGCCCAACAAGCACAACGTGAATTTCCTGAAATTATATAATGAAGCTCGCATAATTTGAATTTCGCCCAAATCGAATTATTATATGAAGACATTTGTATCTGTCTTCAAATATCGAGAATACTGGCTGCCTGTTGAGAGTGGGAATGAGCTTGCAAACCTGAAGAAGTGGCTGTACCTGTGGAGCTATGTACAGCGAATCCCAGGTGTCTGATAAGCCCACGTAACAGGTGGAGGATTAAGATCTACATGCATGTGTGCCAATGGTGGTTCAGTATCTTTGTGATGGTTTCTCGCATTAAACACTACACTCTTATCTGCAACTGCAGAGCTCTTGCCAAATCTTTATGTGCTTTAATCAGGTTTCATTTGCAAGGCCTCAAACGACCAGAGCGTTTTGGACCTACACATCATGCAATTGATGGACTCTGTATGACTATTAAACCTGGCTAAGTAATGCTATTGTAAATTATGTAAACATTCTGTAAATATTTCATTTTATTGATCATTGTGGGTATGTTTGTATATATAAATATGAAATTATCCCCATAAAGAAGGAAACATGCGAATTATATTGTGGAACTTTAATTTTTTTAAGTGTTTATTGTGAATTATAAAATACATATTTTCTCTAAAAAATAATAAGTGTATATGATACAGGTCTAGGTTTCAGGGAAAGGGTAGGAATGTGCCGTATTTAAAAGAATGCGATGCATTCATGCTTTTTTCCATGCGTTGGTGCCGCTTTGGCTACCTAGCGCCAAAACAGGCACCCTTGCAACATGGTACATGGGTGCCTGTGTTGTAAGTTGGATTGTTTTTGTGCAGGAAGAGGCACCTTCTGGCACAAAAGCAATTTCTGAGGCATTTTCCTCTTTCTATGCAGAATGCAGCACTCATAGAAAGAGGAAAAACAAAGAGAAATAATGATAGTTCTTCGTTACACATCACCTGGGGAGGCGTAGGTTTTTAGTGCATTCCCAGTGTTAGACCTGTCTGGCCCTTTGCATAGTCCCTCCAATTTATTATTTATTTTGTCCCCTTTTTCCCCTCATTCCCTTCCTATCTTTTTGTGTCCACTAGATTTTTAAGGTGTTGGCCTGGGGGATAGATGCTCTTTTGCCCACATAGTTTTTCACCTCAGGCCTAGGTGCCTTTTCTGACAGGAATTAATTCAGATCAACAAAATGGTGGGTTACAACTGCCCTAACTGCCACACCTGGAGCTGGCACCATAGGAAAGAATAGGGACTCTCTAGAACCTTCTGGTCCCTTCTGGACCTCCTAGGTTCAGCCTATATAAGGCCAGAACCAGGGAGGCCATTTTATGTTGCCTTTTGTGTGAAGAGGAGAGGTGGACGACAGGAGTCTAGGCGGCTGAAGGAGGAGACTGGTGCCCTGTGAGGATTGTTAGAACTGCTTGGTCGCGGTCCTCGCTGTAGTGTAACTAGCCCTCATCTCCTGACCTGACCCTGTCAAGACGTGGATTCAGGGGACCTTTCCTCCCCCCCTTTCAGTAGGGGCTATTGTTGGATATCCTCTGTGGAGCCTGAAGGCGAGGACAGTTAAGTACCGCCAGGTGAGGGCAATCAGGGGTGCCCCTAGGTCAAGGTCGGGCCTATATGGGACGGAAGTAAGGAAATCCCTGCTCTACCCTAATCACCGGTGGCCAGGGAGACTGTCTTCGTGGCCAGAGGAGGTGTCCCGCCTAAATCCGGCACTTCTGAATAGCATTTGATCAAAAGTGTACTTGCCTTGGATTTAGCCTCCCGTCAGCGAAGCGCCGCGCCTCCCGGCTGGGAGTAGTGGGTCAGGTGCTGCGCAGGCCCAGTGAGGTGCGAGGTGGTTCCCGTGAGGTGAAGCGCCGTCTCAAGGCCGCGCATGCCGAGTGCTGGTGGGCGGCTTTTGAAGAGCGGAGGCGTTCCGTGAGCTGCGCAGGCCCAGAGGTGCGCTGGGCGTCCGTCTGGCCTGGTGAGGAGCGGAGCTGGAAAGACTGGCGGCCTGGTGAGGAGCACGGAAGTTCTCCTGTGCCCTTCAAGAGGACCGGGGGAAAACTAAAGAAGTAAGCGTCCTGTCTGGGTGAAGTCCCAGAGAAGGACGAATATTTCCTTTCAGGCGGCAGGGTTCGTGGGAAGTGGTGTGACGGAGTCCCTGGAGCAGAACTCAGGCAACAAGGTGACATTCAGACTTCCTGTCTCCTGGGCTGGGGTGTAGCCCAAGAGACCGGTACACCTGTTTTATTTAACGCTGCTCACAGTTGATGTGCATGTGTTCCATAGGAAGTCCGGAGCCACTGGGAAGTAGACACTGGCCCATACCAAGCAGTAGAGCCAACCTATTTGTATTTATTTATTTTTATTTATTTCACTTGTATAGCGCTACAGCTACCCAACAAAGGGTTTCCCGGCGCTGATGATCCAGTGCATTGAATAGTTCAGGTTCTAGATGTTAAACAGCCAGGTTTTTAAGGCCTTCCTGAATTTCATATGGTTGGTTTCCTGCCTAAGTGTCATCGGAAGAGTGTTCCAAAGTGAAGGTCCGAGATATGAAAAGGACCTATGAGTGGATGTTAGCAGAAATTCCCCAATTGGTAAAAGGAGTGGGTGGTTCCTTGGAATTGGTTTTACAGAGCCTGCCTGTTTCCAGTTTCTCAGTGAACTGCGTAGGTTTACCCAAACAACAGGGTCTACGGTGGAATCTTGATTATCACCTACAATCTGATTGTTGAAATGCTGATGACCAATTGGGGGAACTGAAAAGGTTAATTTGCTCAAAGTTCTATTTGCTCTGCCCCTATTGAGTAGTGCTGATAGAAAGCTGTAAGAGAGAGTTTAATGCTGAAACCTTATGAGATTGACAAAGGAAATGTAATTTGACTGTGAAATGTGATTTCTAACTTTAAGAGTGAAAAGAAATATAAGGAGAAATGATGGTGTGAAAAAGAAAGAGCAAAACCGATCTATTTTTATAAAGCAATCCATATTTTTCCAATCTATTGGTGTAGTGTCGTTTTTAGCGTCGAAGTGCATTAAGTTACTGCTGGGTGGTGTGCAACCTTTACACATGTGCCTCTAATACTTGACTGTCTTACCCTAGGCCAGGCTACCCTAGGTGACCTGACAATTTTAGGTCCAACACCCAGGTATACCACTTCTGGCAAATCTGGGAATGTGTCAAAATCAATGGATGTTACATAGGAACACCTACACAACACCCATGGAATGCCTCCCTGGTGCGGAGTAAGGCAACGCAGCGATTTGCGCTGGGTTGCTTTACCCAAAATATTTGAAGCCACACTGGGCCACACAAAGTGGACTTCCATGGCTTCATAAATCTCATTTTTAAGTTGCATCACTCTTGCACCACGTTGCGTGGTACAAGAACAAAATAAATATGCCCCATTGTTCTGACTGAGAAAATCACTGACAAAGTCAGAGAATCAGTACATATTAGCAGGACTGTGTTTGTTGAAAAAAATGTGACAAGACAACAAGCACAGAACTAAAGAGAATTTGGAGCCACACTGATGCGATTTTTGACATTGTAGTGTAGTTCTTCTTCATCTAATAACTTCTCAAGCTCCATGGTGTTTTTAGAAGAAGCACACACAGGTCAAAGTTCCTGTGTTGAAGAGGCACCATAAGATGATGGTGTATGCCGTATTCTCTTTAATACGTTCCATACGTCGGACGGCCCCCGGCAGTCTGACGTCATGGTGGGCATGTACGTTGGGTGGCTGGGGGCCGTCCGATTTCGGCACATGTAAAATCCGCCTGTACAGCGGGAAATTTGTGCCGCAGTTAACGGGTTGAGACACTGAAGACATGACTAAAGGCTGCAATTATTTCCCTAGAAATGGTTTGTCTGACAGTAGGAAAGCCACAGTGAGAAATTGGGTCAGTCGATGAGTCGTGTAGAAGCCCCAGTAAGTCAATAGCCACAATTTTGGTCTGGGTGAACCACACAATTCACTAACTTAACCTATGTAATTCACTAACGTAACCTGTGCTTAACCCTCTGGCAGCTTAGAAAAGAAGCAGTTAGCCTTAACCGAAAGGCAGTGTGTAAATCATTTATGCAGCGCACAAGCAGTAATACAATGAAAACAGAACACAAATCAATTTAGAAAAACAGAGTAAACTTTAATAAATATATTCACTCAGCAACACAAAAAAGACAATCAGTAGAACTGGAGATAATGGAATAAACACGTTGTTATTGAAAATAGTGGCAAAATATAATCCTAGAAGCAAAACATGAAGTCCTACAGTAACAACTATAATACATTTGCTAATTAATGTAAGCCTACGTCTATTAGTGTTACAAGTTTCCATGACCCACTAAAAGCCAACCGTTTAGCAGAAATTAGCAGCAAACACATTTCTTTTGTATGTTTCTACATGTGCAAATGGCAAAAGAAAGGGCCAGATGTAAAAAAAAAAGCATTTTGCGTTTCCCAAATTGCAATTTGTACTGAATCGCTATTTGGTAATTACAAAATGAAATGTATCAAAAAATTTGCTAAAATATACCAATTCGGTAAAAATCGCATTCGCAAATACAGATTCCCAATTTTCGATTCTAAAATAGCGAATTTGCAATGTAAAGATTCACAAAATTGTGAACCTACTATTTTGATGCAGCATGATGACCTCACCACCAGGAAGCGAGGTTTCCCATGCGGTTTCCAAGGTCTGAGGCTGGGTAGAAGGCTAATAGCAGGAGCACAACACTCAGGAGAACATCCAGAGTGCAGAGGCAGGCACAAATACCCAGCATGGCATCACAGGAGAAGTCAATGGAGGTTGTAGGACGTAAAAGGAAATTCATATTCAGCAAAAAAGAATTGGATGTCCTAATTGAGGAATTGAAGACCCATGATCAATTATTTGATAAAAAAATCACTACATCTGCCAGAGTCAGAGAACAGGAAACTGTGGCTGGACATTCAGACAAAAATCAATGCAGTATGAGTCACACTGTGCTCCATTGCAGATTTACGCAAGCGCTGGTATGATTGGCGGTCAAGGGCAAAGGAGAAGGTGGAAAGAAGGCTTGTGGATACCAAGAAGACCAGCGGAGGACCATCTACCCAGCCTGAGTCTGCGCCCGACAGGACTTGGTGGAGTCGACCCTACAGCCTGAGTCCATCAGTGGTGTAACGGACATCGGCACCTCAGCCGCCCCCACCACCAGCCAAGGTAGGATGCATGCTAAACTACACTTGTCCCATAACTCACTAAATGCACTGTTAGTAAGGCAAGAAACATTTTTGTAAAATCCCACTCCAGTCCACTTCTTGGCTACCACTGAATAATGCATCATGGGAGATGTAGTTAGGTACACAAGATTTTTAAAAAAAGAATTATAGCATCATAGGTGCAGTTGAGAACGACATGCTAGTGACCAATGAACACACTGCATTTTGGTAGATCAAATCCATTTTCATTGAAGTTCTAAATGTCACAAAGCTGTGCACAAATCATACTAAAGTAGTTCTGTTACACTCACAGATACCCCAGTGCCGCAGGGTGGCGATACAGCAAGACATGAGCCAGAGGAGACCCAGGAACATGCAGGGGAAGACAATAACTGCACCAAGAACATTCAAGTACACTATGTCCCCACTACAGGAGTTTGAGAAAGAAGGCAAAGACACCCAGGAAGAGCTGCAGTTGAGGCCAGATGAGCAGGCACAGACCTAAAGTTACCAACTCC
The DNA here is from genome assembly GCF_964263255.1 of Lissotriton vulgaris. Lineage (NCBI taxonomy): Eukaryota > Metazoa > Chordata > Amphibia > Caudata > Salamandridae > Lissotriton > Lissotriton vulgaris. Next base: position 2,069,052,697 of record NC_141689.1, on the reverse strand, counting down.
ACTTGCAGCGTCACAACACAGGAGACGCACAGCAAGGGCACACAGTGCTGATGAGAAAGAGAGGGCTCCTCAGTCTTTGATGGGCTAGAGGAACCATGGTGAAGGTGCAGTACCTGAAATTAAAAAACATGTGATCTATGCAAACCCACCTGGTGTGTTTGAAGAACAACATGATGGACATTAAGGACAGTGTTGGACCTGGCATCATTGGCGTGGGTCTCTCTTCCATTTTTTGCTCTTGCTTCATATGTGTTTGCTGGTTATAGATGCTTTGGGCACTGTGTCACTGTTTTTCAGCATAGAACAAAGTTATAGTATTGTCATGGGACATTCTCTAATGGTTTCCCCCACTCTGTGGACATCTTGTTGACGAGCACACACACTTAACATTTGACCTACAGTCACTTGTGGTATGAACAGATTATACTTGCAGCTGAAAACATAATCCTTAAATGACGTACTTCTTTGAATCCTGCTACATGGTTACAATGAGTGCTAATGAAATTGATGATGAGGAAGTAGAGCATGACGGACTTAATGTCACTGAACTGTGCACTAAACCAAGATGAGCCATTGACAGAGTCCGATTTCATACTGTTGGATGATGGGTCCTGTCTGAGAGATATGCGGGAGCCCTAAGAGCTGCCCACACAATCTGTCCAGCACGGGTTAGTGGAAGCCTCCTGGCTTTGAGTAGTGTCTACTACACATGTGGCTGAATTGATCACTCTTACTAGAGCTTGCTGTGTTTCTGAACAGCTGAGAGTGCTGATTTTTACTCATAGTCAGTATGGCTTTGGTGTCATTCAAGACTTCGGTCCATTTGTGTCACAGAGCTGATTCATGATGTCATCAGGGTCTCTTCTTTGAAAAAGAGAACATGTCCTGAGATTGGAGGAGGCATTGCCTTACAAAATTGCTGTTGTTAAGTGGTCATCCCATAGAAGTGGAGATGATATGTGACAGTTGGAAACTGATATGCTGATGAGGTTGCACAATATTGCACTCATTGGTCCAAACCACTTAATGGATAATATGTAAATCAGTCTGAAGATGAGACCAATTACACCCTTTTGTTGACAACAGCTGATACGTTGGAAGAAGTGAAAAGTTTGAAGGACGCAGTGCCAGAGGCAGAACAGCAGAGTTGGGCAAGTGCTCCCTGTGGTAAATTGATGTATGGATTAGTGACTCCATGATTGACTGGTTTGGTTTAATTGTCAGACCCTAGTACAGTGCACTGAGTGTGCTCAGGGCTTGTAAATCAAATGCTGCTGGTGGGCTTGCAGCCCTGGTTGTGCCACCCACAGAAGCAGCCTGCAAAGTGTGTCTAAGGTCTGCCATTGCAGAGCCTGTGTGTAGTCTGGTACTGCTATGTTGACTGGGCAAGTGCACCCACTTGCCAGTCCCTAAACCTTCCCTTTTCTGCATATTAGTCACCCCTATGTTAGGCGCAAGGGCAGGGTACATTGTAGGTAAAAGGGTGGACATGCCCTGATGTGTGTGGCAAGTCCTAATAGTGAATTACAGCCATTTTCGTGTTTCACTATTGCAAGGCTACCTGTTCCCCTTAGGCCAGAATGGTTTGTTTGATTATAACATCTTATAATCCTAAATGGCTAAGGGAACTAGGTAGAAATTCAACTTCATATGCCTGAACTCGGAATGATAAAATGCATATTTTAGTGGTTAGTTTTAACATTCTGTGCTTGAGAATACAACTTTTAGAAAATAGGTATTTTCTTGCCCAACTGTCAAAGTCTGCCTCTGCTAGGTTGTATTTTCCTTGTTTGGAGTTTGTGTGACAGGGTCTGGGGTATTCCAGGAGACAGGGTAAGTCAACACAGGGCTGAATAGAGTTATCTGCATGTAGATGGTTGGGAGGAGTTGCACCTGGGACCTGAATAGGGCTGTGCCTGCCTTCCACAATGCTGGCTCCACCTCCTGTGGAGCATCAGATGTCCCTGGCCCACACTGTCAAAAGAAAGAAGTAGTCCTGTCAACAAAGTGCTTGAGGACTGCACAGAACTGGTTTGGACTGGGTACAGAGGACAAAGGATTTGCTAGTATAAATACTTTAGATCACTTTTGGGAAACAAGAAGAACCTTTGCTGAAGGGAGGAACAAGAAAGAAACTGAAGGAGGAGACTATCCCTAAGCTGAGTGCTGCTTGGGGGATTGGCCTGCAGTGATTGCCTGACTGCGAAAGAAAGGCGAAAGAAACTTTGTGCTACTTTTATAAACTTGTAAAGGATCTCCCAGGGATTGTAAATTGAGCGTGTCTCCTGCTGAAGTCTCAGGGATAACAGACTTCACCAACCAGCTCCCCTGAGTTCTTTTTGAAGTGCCTGCTGTCGCAAGGGGCTGGAAGCACGACACACAAAGAAGTGTGACACCACCGCAGCCGCTGTTATCGCCTTACTGAAGAAGGGTGTCACCGTTACCGCTGTTGCATCGCATCGCAGAAGTGCCTCATATCACCGGAGAAGAGTGTTGCCGTCGCAGCAGACGCCGTTGCGTCCCCGGAGCAGCGTGTCGCCACCGCAGCCATTGCCGTTGCATCGCATCATCAAAGGGCCCTGCATCACAGAAGAAGAGTGTTGCAGGGCCTGTCACAGCTCAGAAGATTCGTTGAGTCGTCGCATGGCCGTCGGGCGTGCACGCATCGTTGTCGCATCAAGAAGAAGAAGCCATATTGAGTCATTGCACTGGATCTTCATCGCATCACCGTCCCCTACACAGCAGTAGGGAACCAACGCATCACCTTTCTTGCATGTAAGGAACTGATGCATCACCTTCCCTGCAACTCTTTCGTTGTATAGCGTTACGCATCCAAAGTTACATTGAACTTAAAGTGTTGCATTAACCATCTAAAGAGAACTAAGCTATTAAGTCTAGTATTGTGGATTTTTGTCGTTTGTGGTCTTGTGTTAAGTCTATATAAAAATACTTTTTAAATTTTTTTTATTTCTTTATTATTTTTGCATCTCCAAATCATGAAAACAATCAAGGTACAGCCATACATTTTGGCCACCTCCGCTGAGGTGGTTCATAGCGGAGCCACAATGCCAAATCAGTCAAATAGCCATAGGTAAAATTGTAAAGCTTCCATTGGCATCTAAGTGTGTAGCTGCAGAGTCGTTCAAATGCACCACATCTTGTAAAGGCTATGAAAAAAGGAGAAAACTCACCCCCCCATCCCCCAATCCCTCAAACTCCCCCGGCCATACAAATATAAAAAAATAAATAAAATAAAAACACCCCCCTCCGTCCCCTCCCTGCTGCCGGGCCCGTAGTGATGCAGTTTAAGTTTCCTTATCCCTGAGTTGGGTCACCTTGCAAGGCTCCTACGTGTTCAGGGGCCTCCCCCAGCCCAGAGGGCATTATCCCGGAACTGGTCTGCGTCAACTGGGAGTCTTGTCCCGCCATCTCCTGTAGCATTGCCCCCCATGCCAGTAGGACCTCAGGTAGTTTTCCATCCTTCCTAGTGTTCCGCATGTGTCCCTCCTCTGCCAGTGCCCATTCCAGCAGACTATATAAAAATACTTATTTTTATACTACAACGTGTGTGGTGTCCATCTGTAATGTTGTCACTGGATTACTGTCTGTGTTCACAAATGCTTTACACACTGCCTCTGAGATAAGCCTTCCTATTCGTGCCAAGCTGCCAAGAGGGTGAGGAGGGGTTATTTTAGGAGTGTACCCCCTTACCCTGACTAGACCCAAGGGTCCCTATTTGGTCAAAGGTACCTACCTCTGCCAATTAGAGACCCCCAAATCTAACTGGGAGCATCAGGGAGTTGAACAAAAATAGTGGCAGAGGGCCATAGCACAAATGTTGGAAGCCTCAGGGACATAGCAGAAAACATCAGAGATCCCTGTAACACCATGCAGAGGGAGCATACCTCCAAATGCAGACTTTGTCACCATCTATTAGGGCTTTTTTATGGTTACACCAATCCAGGTAACTGTCTGAGCAATGCCACAACTGTCCTGTCCAGACGCACACTGGCCATGCATGTAGAAATGGCGCACTGCAGTTCTGATGTAGCCAGGGGTTTAGTGCACCACAGTTACAGACAGCTACTATAGTTGAGACAAGTGTACTGGGTGCAGGGGACAGTGAGTTGGCCTCCCCAGCATCAATGCCCTGGTGTGACTGAGACCAGACAGTTGAGTGTGAGGTATGGTCAGTATCTGAGGCCTCATCAATGGAGGCCATTGTGCACACTAATCATTCCAGTGCTGTGCATGCCAATAAAAAGTAGTTCATGATGTGACCAAGACATGACAATGTGTGAGGTAACCTGTTGTATGTGATGCTCAGTGCAGAATGTTGTGCACGTTTATTTGAAATCCTATGTTGTCATAAACATTTACACACATGTAACATGTGTTCTTATAGTGTACCTGAGATTAAGGTGAATAAAACACAGTAGTAAATAAGTCATGAAGTGCATTGTATCATCATTACTCCCCCTAAAAATATGTCTGTGTGATTTCCACAAGATGTTGTCAGTCCTCTGTTGCCCTTGATCGGTCTCCAGCTTGCCATACCCTACATTGCCCATCTTCATCATCTGTGTCTGGATCAAATATGTCTATTGGTATGTGTTTGGAAGTCACAATGTTGTGCAACATGGCACAAGTGGCCGCAATTTTACAGCACATCTCAGGCCCATACTACAGTGCATCTCTGCTCTTATGTAGGCAGACAAACCTACTCTTCAGTAATCCAAAGGTCCTCGCAATCAAGTTGCGTGTAGACTTATGGGCAGCTTTGTATTTCCTTCCACTTTGAGTTGCATGATTCAGGTATGGGGTGAGTATTAAGGAGTGCACAGCATATGTGCTGTCACCTACAGTGTAAAAGACATTAGATTAATCACTGTACAGTTTCACTTTATCCAGAGAGTCTACCAGACTGTGTTACATGCATTTACCTAGAAGGTTTCCTTTGCCAAATTCACCCCCAAAGAGACGTGTGTATATACCACTGTGTCTAAATATGAAAGAATTGTATGTACTACCAGGGAACTTTGCCACTATGTCAGTTATTACTTGTGGGGCATTACTATGTCCTGGATGCTCATTGAATGAAAGGATTACCTGTTCCTGAACACAGACTCATTACCATAGGGGGGAAAAATGGCTACATGATAAAACGATTAATGCACCCAATTACATTGGGGGATTGGACTTCTAATTAGATCTGCTGCAATTCCTTTGGTGTAGTGGGGAATCTAATGTAATGGTGTATCCTATGGACTATTGCGTCAAAGAAGGCCTTAAAAAAGCACAAAAGTGCACTTTGGGATACCCCTCCTGCTGCTCTTGTCACCCCCTGGTAGCTCCACGAAGCTAGAAGGTGCAGTGAACATAGGACATGCACATGTGAGGGAATGGCATTTTTCCTGCAAGTATGATGCTGCAGTAGTGGATGAAGCTCAGCAATAAGGTCTAGGATTGTAGCTGAGTCTAACCTATATTTGTCATGGATTTGTTCCACTGTCTTCTGAAACAGTGTTAGGCGCACTCTAAAAATGCGTTTTTGTCTCCTCTGTGCTGCTGCAAGAATCCTCATCCTCATCGCTAGGCATACAGTGATACCATTGTGAAACATTCTGAGGCCCTCTGGGCCTGTTTAAAAAGTTGGCACCTGGTTACCACCTGATTGGAATAGGTGGTAATTTACCGTTCGCAAATTGCAAAATTTGGATCATTTGCAATTTGCGAACGGTCTGCGAACTTGCAATTTGAGATTCGCACAATTGGTGTTTACAAAATAAGGATTCAAATTATTTGCAATTAGCAATTTTGCTAATGCAAACCCTTTCATATATTGGGAAAGACCATTTTGCATTAGCAAATGGCTGGATTTTGTTAATCGCACTTTTTGCGAACGCAAAATAGTATCATACATCTGGCCCAATGTCCATAAATTGTATCATGAAATTATTTACAAGATATCCATGAGTCTTCCATATCCTTTCTTCATCTTCTTCTAAATGACACCCTTATGCTTCTTCTTAAGCTTCAGACCTATGGAATCTTCTTAATGTTTTTTAACACAGTTCATTTAATTGTCTTTAATAAAAGCACAGACAAAAGTAGAGTTTAGAGATCATTCCAGTGACAAATCATCTCAGTCTATTCAATGGCAAAGCACATTTAAAGCAGAGTTCAGCCACAAGCTTAAATTCACGGAGATTCAAATTGGAATCTGACTGTTATCCTCTAAATCCCAAGATCCCCCCTCACTGCCATGTGCCACTAAGTATTCCCATTCAGGCAATGAGTACCTGTGACAAGGTACCCTAGCTCTTTTTTATTTCCTGAGCGCAGATCATTCGTCTTCACTGTCAGACCAGAATTATCAATATCCTCTGGGATAGTGCGTGATATACGTTCTGAAGGTAGACTTAGTCTCTCTCTATCCAGCCTTCTTGTCCAACTGTCTCCAGTTCCCACTCTGCTTGCCACAGCACTAAGGCCTTCATGAGGGTCTGAATCTGGCTCAGTTAGTGCCACATATCAAGACTCTTCTATCCCAACCGCAGATGTTGCCTTATCAAGAGCCCGCTCAGGCAGTGGATGTGCTGTTTCAGGATATCACTGATTTTCTGTAACTTGATCAACCTCTTCCCTCTGTCTTTCAGTTGTGGTTTGCACTTTAGGCAGAGGTCCTGTCACAACATCAAGGGGATGCTCCACTCTGCTAGTATGGGCAGGCTGGATGCAGTTGGGAGACCTCCACATTTAACAGTAGTGCTTGTCACAGGGATGACCTGAAAAGGACCTCTCCATTGAGGTTCCAGGCGCGGTTCCGAAGCATGCTTCTTCACCAAGACCCAGTCACCAGGACTAAGGTCATGGCGCTGCTCCTGATGCGGTGGGACAGCAGCAGCTCCAACCTAGTTGCAGTAATCAAGAATCAGGTAATCTGCAATGTTCACTAGAGCATTTTGAAGGAATGCTGGCAGTTTCATGGCTCGTCCCATGATGATTTCAACTGGGGACAGTCCTATCCCCCAATCAGGAATGCTGCAAAGACTCATGAACACAAGGGGCAAAGCATCAGACCACTTCAATAACATTGACACACACACTTTGGCCAACCTGGATTTCAATGTTTTGTTCATCTGCTCGACTATGCCTGAAGCCTCAGGCTGATATCTCCCATGTAGCCTTTGATCCACTTGTAATGCTGTACACAACATTTTCAGGACTTCATTATTGAAATGAATCCCTCTGCCTGACTCCAACGAAGTCTGGAAACTGAACTTAGGGTTCAGTTCCCCGTCAACAACAGCTTAGGCACTGTGTGGCTATCGTTTCTCCTGGTTGGGTATGCTTTAGTCAAACATGAGAAGATACAATCACCAGGACATATTTAGCCCTTTGTCCACAGGAATATTGATGAAGTCCAGATGCATCCAGTCGAATGGCCATCCTGATCTTCCTATATGGCTTTGTGTCATTATAGTTCTTTTCCCTACAAGCATACAACAAATCTGTGACACAACCCTTCAGCCATCAATCTGAATCAGGTGTTAAACTAGTTCTGTTGAAACAATCTGACAATGGCATCTCTTCCAACATGTGTGGGACCATGAAATTGCCTAGCCATTGGGAAAAGCAGGCTATCTGGCAAAACAGGTTTTCCATCTGTTGAAACCCAAATGTCATCCTCTCTTTCTATGTCCCAACTCTGCTGTTCTGCCTCTGGCACTGCGTCCTTCAAACTTTTCACTTCTTCCAAAGTATCAGCTGTTGTCAACAAAAGGTTGTAATTGGTCTCATCTTCAGACTGATTTACATATTATCCATTAAGTGGTTTGGACCAATGAGTACAATATTGTGCAACCTCATCAGCATATCAGTTTCCAACTGTCACATATCTTCTCCATTTCTATGGGATGACCACTTAACATCAGCAATTTTGTAAGGCAATGCCTCCTCCAATCTCAGGACATGTTCTCTTTTTCAAAGAAGAGACCCTGATGACATCATGAATCCGCTCTGTGACACAAATGGACCGAAGTCTTGAATGACACCAAAGCCATACTTACTATGAGTAAAAATCAGCACTCTCAGCTGTTCAGAAACACAGCAAGCACTAGTAAGAGCGATCAATTCAGCCACATGTGTAGGAGACACTACTCAAAGCCAGGAGGCTTCCACTAACCCGTGCTGGACAGATTGTGTGGGCAGCTCTTAGGGCTCCCGCATATCTCTCAGACAGGACTCATCATCAAACAGTATGAAATCGGACTCTGTCAATGGCTCATCTTGGTTTAGTGCACAGTTCAGTGACATCAAGTTAGTCATGCTCTACTTCCTCATCATCAATTTCATTAGCACTCAATGTAACCATGTAGCAGGATTCAAAGAAGTACGTCATTTAAGGATTATGTTTTCAGCTGCAAGTATAATCTGTTCATACCACAAGTGACTGTAGGTCAAATGTTAAGTGTGTGTGCTCGTCAACAAGATGTCCACAGGGTGGGGGAAACCATTAGAGAATGTTCCATGACAATACTATAACTTTGTTCTATGCTGACAGCTACTGTTGCTACAGCTGTAAGGCATCTGACCAATCCTACAACTAGAGGCTCAAGAGTAGCAGCAAAATAGGCCACAGAGATTCGTGCATTTCCATCCATTTGGGAAAGCACTGAGAGAGCGCAGCCCTCTGACTCGCTGCAGAAAAGCGTAAAAGCTTTGTTATAATCAGACATTCCCAGTGCCGGGCCATAACAGAATTTTCTCTCAGTTCTAGGACGGCAACCAAGCAATCTTGATCCCATGGTACCAGATCCAATACACCCTTGTGTGTCAGACGTTGTAAGAGCTTGACAGCTAGGGAAAAGTTAGTTAGCCACTGTCAACAGTAGCCTACCATTCCCAAAAATACCCTGACTTCTCTTTGAGGAGTGGTTAGTGGATTTATTTTCAGAATCACCAAGATTCTCTCTTGCAAACCCTTCCTAGGGAAGAGGTGTGGCGCCGCGGCCAGGACGACTGATTCCGGAATCTGGTGATCACGGTTCGATCCCCGGCACCTGCGGCAGATTAGCCCAGCACCATGTAACTCTGGGCAATAGCTTGCTTATTCTTCCCGATGGCCCCCAGCGCCTAGAGACCCTTACGGGTGAGAGTGTGCTTTACAATTGTGGATTTATTTATTTATTATTATTTATTCCTAACTCCCTTCTCAATGTGATGTCCGAAGTACAGAACTTCTCCTTGAAAATACTGCAAACTACTCAGGAACAAGTAATGGCCTGAAGAGACACTTTCCAACCCACTCAAATACACATAATATATTCATACACAAGTAAAACTAAATTTTTTAACAATTGAGTAGAGTAGTGGGTAGTGCACTATAAATACAATTTTGAAAAGGGCTGACCTGCTATGTGCATATTGTGACGAAGAGTGTTTATTTTCAATTTGCGCCACTTATAACTGCCTGAGTTTTTTGTGTGATTTTTAAGCTCTCGTGACACCATCCACTACTTTACTTAATTGTTAATAAATGTGGTTTTATTTGCATATGAAGATATTGTGTCATGTTTAAATTTATTAAATTATTGTAAGTGGGACTTATTTATAGAGACTGCTGTTCCTTTAATAATGATGTACCCTTACTCCCTATGCAGCCTTGGGTTTTCCCTTGTCTCTTTTGTAGAATATTATGCACTTTCAGGTGATTTCAAGTGATTTGAGTTTACCCTACTATTTAAAGTCAGTTTCTATTTTTGTACCTCTTATTTTTTCTTCTTTCTTGATTCTTGTTTTCTTAGCTTCCTTTCTCTACCACCTTCTTTTTTTCTATTTGAGTTCCCTAGTCTAATATCCAGTATGTCAGATCACACTCCGATTTACACTTAAAAAAAGATACCTGAAGGACCATCACAATTTTCAGAAACACATAAAACCACTGCTTCAGCAAGTTCTAATCTTTCTGACCAATTGGAAAAATTCATATACAAATGTATACGGTTAAAATTTATGTTAAAAATGCTAACAGAATTTCTTCATTTGCCCACAGAAACCCACCTACTCCAACAGACCACGTCTGAAACCTCAGCATCATCCTAGACTCCTCTATCACCATGACCTGCCAGATCAACGCCGTCACCTCCACCTGCTTCAACTCCCTCTGCATCCTCCGCAAGACCTTCAGGTGGATCCCCTGAATGCAGAAAGACTGTTACCCACGCACTCATAAACAGCACACTGGACTACGGCAACACCCTCTATGCGGGAATCAACAAAACCCTGCTAACAAGCTCCAAACCATCAAGAACACCGCAGCCAGACTCGTCCTCGGAACCCCACAACACAAGCACATGACCTAGCACCTACAAGACCTCCACTGGCTCCCCGTCGAAAAGAGAGTGACCTTTAAGCTACTCACCCACGCCTACAGATCACTCCTCAACATCGGACCTAAATACTTCAACGAGAGAGTATCCTTCCACGTACCAAAAGGAACCTCCACTCCACCGACATCACCCTGGCAGAGACCCCACGCATCTGCAGAACCAGAGCAGGTGGAAATGCCTTCTCCTATGTTGCAGCACAGGCCTGGAATGAGCTTCCAGTCAACATCAGATGCTCCTCCACTCTTCACACCTTCAGGAAGTACCTCAAGACCTGGCTTTTCAACTTATCCGGAGTTGCACACCCCCCTACCCACAGCGCCTTGAGCCCCTCACGGGTGAGTAGCACGCTCTCTAAATCCCTGATTGATTGATTGAAATCCCTGAATGGTTAATTCAGAAACTATGCCACCTGCGTTAAAAGTGAGAAACATTTCAGGGGTACTTAACTGAAGAGAACAAATAAGTGCAATGCTTCAGTTTTATTGGTACCTCTTTTTCTCTCCATTAGATGGTGTTGGGAATTGATACAGCAATAGAACACTCCCAAAAACTTGTAGAAGAGATCTTGGACTTGAAAAAACAAGTTAAAGAATAAGAACTGTTAACTAATTCTAAAAGTTTACTTGAAAAAAATGAATAAAATCTGTTGGAGAATTTAACAGACTTTAACAAGTTAAAAAGTTAAACAAAGTAAAGAAGGATATACGTAATTATACATTAGAGAACATGTATCCTTATTTGAATGACAATGTTTTGACCAACAGGAACTATTCAAATCCAGTTTTTGGATGTCCCTAGGGAGGATTGAATAAACACAATGAAGTAGTATTGCTCTCAAATACCTCTGAAAATTCAGCCGCCGGTTCTGAGCTAGGCAAAGGTATAAGGTCCTTACTGGCGGTACTAACCCTGTTTTTTAGGGAGAGCCCAATCCCAGCCACCCAGAAGAGGGAGAGAGAGAGAGAGAGAGAGAGAGAGAGAGGCCAACATTGGTTCACCACTCCTGATGGCAGAAAAATCAGACATAAATATTACCAGTGGGGCCCTCTGTCCTAATGGACAATCCTGCCAAACCCTTGATGGAGGCTCCCAATAATACAACAAATACTTTACAAGCTATCCCATCTTTAATTTGTCTTCACACTTCCTATCCTCCACAGAAATATAATTACTGAGCAAATAACTATTCATCCCAATTTTCTTGAATTGCAGACAGAACTCTTTCGATTTTTTAGATAGATTGGACAAAGAGCATTCTTTTCTAACCATCCATATGCTCCGAGAACAAAGAATATTGGAATTCGGCTGGCATCCACTATCTCACCTCCCAGAAGTTCACACTTTAGAGAAACTCATACTAGAAGAAATTACAGACTTGGAGCAACAAAGGATATTTACAACATATAACATTTCAGTACCAGAAAAAAAACGGCATTACTGAGCCTTAAACAAAATAGCTATCTGATTATTAAACCAGCTGCCAAAGGAGGTGGGATACTTGTGCAGAATATTGACCAATATAAAACAAAAATCATTAGGCAACTTGCCAAAAATGAGCATTATTTAAAACCTACCGGAGACACCACTAAAGAGCTTCAGGGAATGATTACTGATATTACCAATAGAGGTCAAATAGGATTTCTGAGCTAGAATGGGTTTCTATTCCTTATTAGTAACAACCCTGTACCCCAGTAACCTACATGTCCAGGTAAGCCTGTAATTTCTGGCTGTGGTTAACTTTTTCAACCAATTGATAAGCACATTGATTTTTATTAATCGAAGACTTTAGTTCCAAAACCACTTGCTATGTAAAGATAGTATGGACATTAATAATCAGTTTGGACACTTCCTTTTGACCAGACAGACTCTTTCCTGGATTGGATGGATATTGAATCTTTATATACTAATGTTCCGCAGTTGGGAGGTATTCATGTCATGATCAAACCAAGTCCCTATGTCCTTTATTATTGAAATACTCAAATTGACTCTGACAAGGAGTTTTTTCTATTTTAAAAACATCCTTTATCCACAAATAAAATAAACTTCTATGGGAGCTGTATTCACACCAAATGTTGCCATTCAGTTTAGGAATGTTCTAGAAATTGAAGTTATTTTATCTAACCTCAACCCTTTTTGTAGCCAGATTGTTATGTGGAAGCGGTATATTGACAGTATTTTCCTTATATGGAAAAGCACACTTACCAAATTTCTCAATTGGCTCAATACCAATTGTAAAAGTCTAACATTCAGTTTTCAATACAGTAACTCTGGGATATCCTTTATTATTTGCTAGTTAAATCATGGGATGGGGACCTATACACATCCCTCATCCTCTCCCTATCCAACGAGCCCAACACCGCCAGACGCAACTTTCGAGAAGGCATGGAAGCCGTCGCCAAATGGATGAAAAACAGCTGCCTACAACTAAACACCAACAAAACAGAAGTACTCATCATGGGCCCAAACCCCGATGCCTGGAGCGACACCTGGTGGCCCACCGCCCTCGGAAACCCGTCAACCCCCACAGACCACACACGCAACCTGGGAATCATCCTGGACTCCGAGCTCAAAATGGACCGCCAGATCAACTCTGTCTCATCTTCCTGCTTCCACACCCTCTGCCTCCTTCGTAAGACCTTCAAATGAATCCCCCTCGAACACCAAAAGACAGTCACTCACGCCCTGGTCACCAGCAGACTCGACTACGGCAACGCACTCTACGCCGGAATAAACAAAAACCTCATCCGCAAGCTACAGAACATCCAGAACGCCGCCGCAAGACTGGTCCTCAACCTGCCAAAACACTGCCACATCTCCCAGCACCTGCACACACTCCACTGGCTCCCTGTCGAGGCGAGAATCACCTTTAAGATGCTCACCCATGCACACAAGGCCCTCCACAGCACCGGACCAGCATACCTGAACAGCCGGCTCAAATTCCACGCACCCCAAAGGACCCTACGATCAGCCCAGCTCTCCTAAGCCAAGGTCCCCCGCACCAGAAAGACCAGATCGGGAGGCCGCTCCTTCTCCTTCCTCGCGGCCAAAGCATGGAGCGCCCTTCCGCTCCACCTCAGACAGACAACATTGCTCCCCATCTTTGCAAGAAACCTCAAAACCTGGCTCTTCTAAAGACCCCCTCCTTGATGGAATGGAATCTGCACCCCCCCCCCCACCCCTAGCGCCTTGAGACCCTTACGGGTGAGTAGTTGTGCTTTAACAAACTCCTGATTGATTGATTGATTGATTGATTGATTGATTGATTGATTGATATCTAAAAAACAACCAAGAGAACTACCCTGTTTGGCTATTCTATCATCCCAGAGCCCTACGGTACTCGCTCTCTTATTCACAATTTTGACAATGTTGGCATATCAGAAGGAATTTTATGTACAAACAAGATTTCTTTAATGAAGCTGAGACATTATCACAGAAGGTCCTGTCCAGAAGATACCCTAAGAAACTAGTGAAAAGATTTATGAAAAGGGCTTGGTACTGTCCTAGAGAAACATTACTTATTCTGAAAGAGAAAAAGGACACAGACAGCCTGGTATGTGTAACTACATTTTCCCCTGTGTCTAATATAATTAATAAACTGTATTTTGAAACAATGAAATGTATTAAGTGTAGGTGACCTTACACCCGAGAGGCCTATTTATGCATTTCATAAGAACAAGTGCAATAAGGATCATTTAGTCAGAGCCAGTCTTTCCCCATCCAAGAGTGACCGCACGCTCAATGATCTATGGGGTTTACCCCCAGTGGTAGGCAACTTTAAATGCAGTAATTGCAGTGTTTGTAATTTTACAGTCACAACGAAGGAATTAATTTACAAAAATAGTAGAATTACCCTGAGACAATTCTCTAAGTGCAACATGGCCAATGTGGTCTATGCCATTACCTGCTCATATAACCTGCTATACATTGAGCAGACAACACAAATGATTCAGGTCAGAATATACAAGCATAGGAGTTGCCTTAGGTGTAAGGTCATGAGTGTTATGCTTGTGGAACATTTTGTGCAGTTAAAGCATAATGAGAACAACCTATGCTGGCAAATCATTGCTGTGGTAATCAACCAAACAGAGGTGAAAGTGTCCGCTCCACACTTAACAAGGAGGAATCTAAATGGATTTTACAAACAGACAACTTCTACATAAGACTTAATAAATTGGAGGACTGGACATCCTTGCTGTAAAACCTTGCACATTATCTGAATGAGTGGACATAAATCATGACTGAGCACTTGTATTTGTATTAGGTACCAACTCATCCCCAAAGGGATATCCCGGTGCTACACGGACTACAATACTAATACGTGCTACCTTTTCTTGATCTACAACCAGATGGTTCTACTTCACCATGATACTACTGCATCATTTTTAATGTGGCTACATTTACTTTTTTTCATTCATATCGGTACATATACTTTATTCTATGCACAAAATGTAGTTATTTTATATATATGTTTTCATTGTTATTTTTTTAATTTTTATTTACATCAGCTTTTTCTAATGGGGGAGCCACTACTAATAATTTGTATTCAATCTCCTCCCAATATGGCTACTATGTTAGCCGAATCGTGGCTGGACCCAGGGTTATTCCTTTAGTCCATTTCCTATGTTATTGCTGTACCTACCTGCCCATATTATCCAGGTATCTGGCTCTCTCGTCACTACTGCCTAAGACTCGATCTGTCGAGACGTGTCTTCTCTGCTCAGCTAATCACTGCAATTTGGGGAACGCAACCATGGCTTAAAACGGAATCTGGTTATTTATGCTCGCTTCTGCTTGCACCTTGATAGCAATTTGGACAATACCACCTCCTCTCGCTCGGACCTTGTCCGGACAGGGCACCCTGCACATTGGCCTCTCCTGTGAGCCGGTAGGCCAGTATTATGTGTATACACTCCCTTGCCCATTCTGCACGCCCTTTAGCAGGGACATCTTAAGGATTTTTGGGGCCAAGGGCCAAGCATATTAAGGTGCCCCCAGTCCATAACAGATTTGAATTCATGATCCAGTTTCATCTCTTTCATGCCCTCTTTGGCCAGGTCACTGACAGTGCACAGGAGCATTTGTTCAAATTCTAAATATGTTTCCTTCTAACATTCGTGGATATTGATGTATGTTTTCAATAATGTAACACAGCAGCAACTCACTAATGTTGCAAATAATCTAGATGACACCCTTCCATTTCTCAATTGTTAGGTACTGTTTGGATCTAAAAGAACCTTTTTTTATAGATGTTGCATGAAACATAAACACAACTTTACTCTGAAAAATGTCTGTAACAGACTGACACATCACCCACAATAGAAATATATTAAAGGAAAATGGTATTTAAAACAAACTGAAGAATTATTCAAGACAGAGCTGGGTCTATCAGAGATGTCCCCTGAAAGGCTATGGACCCACTTTGCCCATGCCGTAAAATGTCTCTGCCCTTTTCGGGAACTTTCCCTACTCATTTTACCATTTTAGGTGGGCGTGCTGAAATAGACTTTCCCCCGTAACACGTCATTCTACCTGCGCAAGAGAAAGCTAAAGTTCTCCGAGCAGGAGTTGGAGCACTTATTTGAAGGGGTGGTGGAGAACCACTCCAAACTGTTCGGGAAGGACTCAAGGCGGGTGCCCGACCAGGAGAAGCGCAGGATCTGGGTGGGCATAGCGGCCGCTGTGAACTCTGTGGGTGTGGCCGACAGGTCACTCGATGAACTTAAGAAACGGTGGTACGACCTCCGAGGTCGTGCCAAAGAGAAGGTAGCTGAGAGGCTTGGAGAGTCCCTGGGCACTGGAGGGGGAGGACCTACAGTCCCTCCAAACACCCCCATGGAGGATCGAGTAGAAGACACGCTGGAGGCTGAGGCGTGCATCGGAGTCACCCGTTTGGACTCATCCCGCCCCACCCAAGAGATCCAAGGTAAGTGGCATGCGACTGCGACCCTGTCCCCTATGAATGGCCATGACCATATAGCCTCCCATAATGTTCCATAATCATGCCATCGGTGCACATCAGGTAATGCCCTAAAGCATTGTGGGACATGTAGTGTGGCCACAATGTAGAAGTACCCCAATGCAGCCAGACAGGTTCAAAAGTACGCAAAGCCATTGACAGTCAGGGAATGTCACCCAGCATGCATGTAGCAACTGCACGTGTGACAGATACATGCAACTAATGAACGTCCACTTCCCCTCACAGGTGGCGCAGACAGCAGCGACAGCGAGAGGCTGCAAATAGATGAGGAAGCACAGGATGAGGAGGAGGTGACTTGTACAGGCACAGGCTGAACATAAGCCTGCCCTGTGCATTGGACGCAGCAGTATGCTGAAATACTGTTTGCAATGGCAGGATGGAAACTGGTACCATTATTGTGATTCAAACAATAATATTTAATTTAGCATCACACATTGGAGTTGTGTCATTATTACATTTTGCATGCAATTGTGATTTGTGGGGTGAGGGGAGAGGGTGCACTAGAAACTGTTCAGTGTGATGTGGTTGCGACGTCTGTGGCCTTCAGCTGGGTTCTCCCCGCGTGCATGGCGCGCATGTGCAGGTGGCCGGTCGTCCCCTTCCGATTCACTGCCAGAGATGTCGACAGGTATCCGGCGCTTGGTAGCAAGGTTGTGTAGGATAGCACACACAGACACAATGCGGCAGCACACTTCAGGACTGTAGTACATGGCCCCACCTGTCTTGTGAAGTATGCAGAATCTGCTCTTCAGTAGCCTAAAGTTCTCTCAATGCAATTCCTTGTGCGTATGTGTGATACGTTGTAACGCCGTTGCTGTGGTGAAGCAGGGTTGAGGTATGGGGTGAGGAGGTATTCACGCAGGGCGTAGCCACTGTCACCTGAATGAGAGGAGCAGAGGGTGAGTGCCTGTGCAGCGCAGCTACTTAATCGCAATGTGACATTGTGGCCAAAGTGTACTTACCAAGTAGGTGTCCTTCACCAAAGTCTCCCCTGGCAGTCGTGTGTGGAGGCCGCTGTGCCGGAATATGAATGAGTCATGTGTACTCCCGGGGTACTGTGCCACTATGTCCGTGATGTATGTCTTTGCATTGCAGACCATCTGGATGTTGAGGGAGTGGTAGGACTTGCGATTGCGGTACATGTACTCCGTTGCAGCTGGTGGGCAGATGTGGATGTGGGTACAGTCAATGCATCCAATCACGTGTGGGAAATGCGCAACATTGTAGAATTGTAGCTTGGTCTCATCCAATTCCTGATGGCTTGTTGGAAATTTGATGTGGTGGTGTAGCTGGGTCAGCATTGCGTCAAGGAAACTCCCTAGGCAGAGGGACATGGTGGGCTGGGATATCCCCCCAACAGCCGCAACTATCCCCTGGAAGCTCCCGGAGGCCAGGAGGTGCAGGCTACACAATACCTGGACATGTGTTGGCACGGCGTTGGTCCGCCTTGTTGGGTGCTGCATCAGGGGGTCAAGGTCCTGAATTAGCTTGATGATCATTGCCCCATTCAGGCGGTAATTTGCGTAAATTTGCTCTCTGGTTTGGCCCAGCAGGGTGACCCGCAGGCGGAAGATCCTGGCCTGGATTCTGCGTCTCCTCCGTGCTGCTCGCTGTAGCCTTCTCCCCCTGACCACCATGTACATTCCTGGCATTGTGACGCTCCTTATGCTGATGCTGCTTCTCCTTAAGTGTGTTTGGGCAAGCCAGCACCAGTTGCTGATAGGCCAACGGTTTTTCAAAAAAAAAAATTCTATGGGTTTGATGGTTACCACCTGCTTTGGGTTGTCCTTAAATTGCGCCTAGCAAAATGCAATTTTGGGGTTTTTCGCTATTTGCGATTTTTCATGAATCCCGATTGCGAGTAATTTGCGAATTCACAATTATTTTCGCAGAAGCCGTGATTTCTCGCTATTTCTGAATCGCAAATGGTCTACTGCCGGGATTCTGCGAATATTTTTGTGATTTCGCAATTCTGTGTTTGCGAATTCGCAATTTTCATGGTGAATTCCGATTATGGGAATTGCGCCCGCGATAGCATTTTCGCAGCTATTGCGAGCGCAATTTTGCTTCATGAATCAGGTGGATAGTGATTTCCAATGGGGTCGCAATTGTCCTACATCATTAATATTCATGATGTAGGTCTCAATTTGCGACCTAATGGGAATCGCTAAAAATACACTGATTGTGCTCTGCTGGGGACAGCAGACCACCATGTCGGTGTTTGCCTTTAAATAAAGCAATGTTTTTAAAAATGTTGAAATGCAAGCCGTTTTCCTTCATGGAAAAACTGGATGCTTTAAAAAAAATAAAAGAATTAAAGGTTTTCTTTTCATTTTTTAAGAGTAGTCATTGGTCTGAGCGAAGAGTGTCTACTCTTCAAAACGTTTTCTCCTACATTCACAAAGGGTAAGGGGTTTCCTGTGGACCCCTCAACGTTTGTGCATGGATTACCACCTACTTGAATGCAAATGTTAAGCAACCACATTTGGGTAGCTAAATATTCTTACATACCACTGCTATTCGGTATTAAGAAAGGGACGCACTAAACTTGCACCTTCCTAATACCTAATCGGTATGTGTTTACAATTCCAAATTGCGATTTGGTAACATGATACCGAATCGCAATTTGTGAATGATACATAGTAAAATGCATTTTTCCCTCACAAACGGCTCGGTTCTGTGAATCGGGCCATTTGCAACCAGAAAAATGCTTGATACATCTGGCCCATGTGTCATGTTTAAATTTCTTAAATTATTAAAAGAAAACAGTGAGCCACAAGGCAGAGGGCAGTGTCAGTATTTAAAGTACCATAGACAGAGCTAGAAAGCCCAGCCGTAAAATTTTACATACTTTAAAAAATGCTGCATCCAAAGATGTAATCAGGAGCTACCCTTCATTCCATGACTAACTGCAATGCTCTTCAATGAAGTATATCATACTCTTCATGACAACATTATTTATAATGGCATAAATAAACTCTGGAAAACAGTTCCCCTATCAAATGTTAATGTATTTTACCTTTAAGAGATACAAAGGGCCACATGTACGTAGGATTCATTCCTGCAGTTACCTAATAGCAAATGTTTGCAATTCGCTATTAGGCAATCGCAAACACCTATGTACTAATGTGTCTCTTTGACAGATTTAGTGACTTCCAATGGGGTCGCAATTGTCCTACATCATTAATATTCATGAGGTAGGTCTCAATTTGAGACCTATTGGGAATCGCTAAAAATACAGGGATTGTGCTCTGCTGGGGACAGCAGACCACCATGTCTGAGTTTGCTTTTAAATAAAGCAATGTTTTAAAAAAAATTGAAATGCAGGCCGTATTCCTTAACCCGTTGCCTGCTGATGACGGAACCGCTCCGTCATCAGCTGCGGTGGCGCTGTGCTGATGACGGAGCGGTTCCGTCATGGCCCGCCCGCCGCTCATGCGCGGCGCGAATTCCGCACCTGCGCTGAGCGTTCTATTGAGCGTGGCGGGGCCATGACGGAACCGCTCCGTCATAAGCACAGCGCAACCGACGCTGGTGACGGAGCGGTTCCGTCACCAGCATGCGCCCGCCGCTCTTCCGCCCCGCCCCCTTAGCACTGCGGCGGAATAGCCGCCGCAGTGAAGGGGTTAATGGAAAAACTGGATGCTTTAAAAAAATGTAAAAAATGAAAGGTTTTCTTTTTATTCTTTAAGAGTAGTCAGTGGTCTGAGGGAAGAGTGCCTACTCTTAAAAACGTTTTCTCCTACATTCACAAAGGGTAACGGGTTTCCTGTGGACCCCTACCAGTTTGCGAATGGGTTACCACCAACTTCATTTCAGTCGCAAAACATTCTTCCATACAACTGCTATTTGCTATTAGGAAGGGACGCTCTTAACATGCCCCTTTCTTATACCGAGTCACTAACCCATTTTGCGGTTACGTAATAGGTTACTAAATCACAAAATTGACCTTTTTAAATAAAAAAATAAAAAATTCTGGTTGCAAACGACCCAATTCACAGTATCGGGCTATTTCCAACATGAAAAAATCTACGTACATGTGGACTTATATGAGAAAAGTTTTCCTGTTTTGCTGCCTGAACATATCCATAATTCAGGAGGTATTTTTTAAAATTATCGTTATCTATATTACTTTACTTACATGATTATATTCCATGCGAGGAGTGTTTGTATGTGTTGTCTGTGTTTTGTTCACTTGTCAAATGCTAATGTATCACAAAAAGGTTGTTTTGACAGCACACACTGTCTTTAAACGGTGAGCAGAGCGTGAGATTTAAAGCTTCAGGAACTCGAAGTACCAGGATAAACTGTACTGTTCATGCTAAGGCTGAAATGGAGACTATTATAAGGCATCACTGGCTGTCACTCATTTGATGACAGTCTTAACTTCTTTAGAGCACTGAGCTCGTGTTTCAACTATAAACATTTTCATGAGCACAACTCTTTACCTCTAAATCCAGGTGCTTTTCCTTAAAAGGCACATTTAAAGTAGGTGAAGTGATTTCTCAGTAGATACACTCTATTATTTTTTCTTTTCATCAAGACAAAATCTTGGTTGATCTGATTAAATCCACTGCGAATATTTGTTTGTGATATCTGCCACATAGATTTGTTATATTTCTGTCATAATGGCTGTCTGCTTCATGGAGGGTGCTAAAGCATTCCGTAAGATTAGTTTAAAATGTTTCTTTAAATGTTCATTAACAAAATAGTCCTATGATATTTATGACTCCTAACTTGGGCAGTGAATTAAGGGACTGGGGGGCCAGATGTACATAGCTTTGTGTTTGCAATGGCCTAATAGCTAATCCAAACAGCGATGTACTAAAGTGTGGTTTACACTGTTGGTCCGCAAATAGACCTACCTCAATAATATTCATGAGGTAGGTCGCAATTCACAACCCATTGGGAATCTATAAAATCATAGAGGTGGTGGCCTACTGGTGTCAGCAGACCACCATGTCTGTGATTCCTTAAAGGAAAAAGGGATGTATTTCAAAAAGAAAAATGAAAAGCTTTCTTTTCATTTTTTAAGAGTAGGCAGTTGTCCGCGAGACCACTGCCTTCTCTCGAAAAAAACGTTAACAACCATTCACAAAGGAAATTTCATTTTTGAGAATGAGTTACCACTTAGTTCAATTAGGAAGTAAAATGCAAATGTTCTGCATCAGTATTTTGCTTAAAAAACATTCATACATACCGCTGTGAGTCGCCATTTTGGAAGGGACACCCTAAAAACAGCCCTTCCTAATACCGAATCATAAACTCATTTTGCGAATCGGTAATAAGTTACTGATTCACAAAAAAGGGTTTTGTATATGTAAACATACCTTCATGCGGTCGCAAATGGCACAATTTGGCAAATTGGGCCATTTACGAGCTCAAAACAGCTACGTACATCTGGCCCTTATTGGTGTTACAGCAATTAAATGTCTACACAGGTTAGTTCATTTAAATGTAATTTTCATTAAGTTCTCCTACTCTTCATCTTTGAGTCACAATCTACTACGACAGATTCCAGTATATTTTACTTGTAGCGAATCTAGATATATACTGCTCTTTTATTTAATTACCAGATCTGATGGTCAGAGTATTGGCAGTGCAATTCTACCCACATTACAGTAAGTGTCCATAAAGCTTCCATGTAAGGTGTTCTGAATGTGAGACAGCCACTGTAATGCTCCTTAAGTGGGAATAAATGTCCCCTCCAATTTTAGTTGCAATTGCGAGCACTCCTTCACAAATCCCCAGGAAATGTTCCTACATTTTCAAATCATTTCTACTTTTTTGGCACTATGCTTATCCACATCAGGTTCTAAGCAGCTAAAGAGTGTTTCGCCACTTGATAGCAATTAATTACTTAATCAGGGCTAGACAAAAGTATACACAGCTGATAATCAGTTTACCTGTATACTCTACTGTCATTTCCTTCAACACAATCCATAAGGCAAGTATCCCAAGATAAAATCACAGATAGTGCTAAGAGGCGCATAATATAAATCAAGAGACATTAGAATACATGAAAAATAATTACACTTGTAGTGTTGCGAACAATATAGCCTTGGGATGAGTATTCTGTCCCAGCACTATGATGTTTCCAGGCTCCACGCTGGGAGTGGAGATGCGCACATGTAGTGGAGACATCAGTTTGTTAGTGGCTATTGACAAGGATAGATAAATAGGGGTCAGATGTACGTAGCTTTTTAGAGCTTGCAAAAGGCCTGATTCATATAATCAGGCCATTTTCTACCTCAAAAAAGCTTTTTTATATGTACAGAACCCTATTTTACGATTTAGGAACATATTACTGAATCACAAAATATGTTAGCAATTTCGGAATTAGGAGGGAGTGTGTTAAGGGCGTCTCTTCCTAATAGCGACTCTCAGTGGTATGTGTGAATGTTTTGTGACCGTAATGCGGTCACAACATTTACATTTTACCTCCTACTTCAAGTAGGTGGTAACCCATTCTCAAACAGGAAGAGGGCCCCTATGGACCTCTTTCCCTTTGTGAATGGTTGTCAAGACGTTTTTAAGGGCAGGCGGTGGTCCCACAGCTCACTGCTAATCTACAATCTACTTAGCAAAAAATTGACCAGCATCCAGCCAATTAGAACTCTCCGCTCTACAGTAAACACCTTCTAACGATACCCAAAGTCCGCACTGTAAGGAACGGCTGTAAATCCTTTTCCAGAATTGCACCAGAGCTATGGAATGCGCTACCTCTACAGCTTCGTCTAGAAACTAACCACAAATCATTTTGCAAAGCTCTTAAAACGTGGCTTTTCTAATGATCTGCCCGTACTTCCTAGGTTTCTGACTCTCGGCTAGCGCTATGAGACCTACGGGTGATATATCCGCTTAATAAATACCAATACATAGACATAGACTGCCTACTAGTAAAAAATGAAAAGAAAAATTTTCCGTTTTCCTTTTAAAATGCTTCTCATTTTCCTTTAAGGAAAACGGACTACATTTTAAAAATAAATTGCTTTATTTAAAAGCAGTCACAGGTATGACGGTCTGCTAACCCAAGCAAGCCACCATGCCTGTGATTTTAGCGATTCCCAATGGGTTGCAAATTGTTCTAGAAATCACAAGCTACTGTGTCCCTGAGATTTGGAACAAGAGAACTTTGTACATTATTAAATACATTTGGAGCCAACGTTGATAAAGGTTGACGATCCAACCTTAAGAGACATTTGTGAATAAAAGGAATGACACAGATGTAAAATATTACTTTTATGTTGCTGCATGTCCACTGGTCAATAAGGTGATTCCAGGCTATTACAATGGTGATGTGAGTAAACCGAGTGAGGTATTGTCAAGCAAAGATTTTGCTGTCTACACAGGGGCTGTAGGCACTGAAAATTAGGATACTGCTATGCATCATTATGTGATTTTATTGGGCCGTCACAATATATCAAATATCAAATTGTAGGCTAAAAATCTTTCATATGGTGGTCTGAAATAATTGCTGATGGAGTAATTTCTCCCAAAATGAACTTTGAATTGTGAAAGAAACTTTTTACACTGCAGGAGACAGAGCAAGGTAAGTATATTATAAAGTGCACGATCACCAAAGTATCTTGGTGCTGGTGGAAGCCTCAGAAACAACTGCGCAGAAATACGGGTTATTTAGATGAGGCAGCAAAGAGCCATGTCTTTAGCGATTTTCGAAAGAGAACATTACCGGATTGGCATCTTAGAGATAAGGGCAGCAAGTTTCAGAGTTTGCCAGCCAGATAGGAAAATCTCCTATCCAACCCCTCTCCCCTGACCCAGGTGGCCTTTCATTTTGTGATGACCACCAATTTGGCTGTGGCAGATCTCAGATATCTCTGCGTGGAGTACCAAGTAAACAGATTTGAAGGTATAAAGGGCCCAAACAATGCAAGGCTTTGTGGGCCAAACAAAGTACTTTAAATTTCACTCTGTTCACAACCGCCAACCAGTGTCACTCCTGATTCTTTTTGGAGATCAAACTGAATTTAGGAGAAGTAGCAATGCTGCTAGATTCTGCAGAGATTGTAATTTCGACTGAGCCCTTTATTTAGTAAATTATCCACAACAGGGTCAGTGCTACCACCACAGGCTTTTGCAGTTCCCTGGGAATAAATAGGAAGATCTTTTTTAGTATCTTGATTCGATAAAATCAGGAAGATGTGATGCAGTTTATCTAGCTTGAAAAATGTAAATGCTCATTAAAAAGTTATCCTACGTTTTTATGCCTCGTGAACTGGAGAAGGTAGTGATCCAAGATCAACCGGCCACCAAGGGTTGTTTAGGACAGAGTATTATTTCCAAACAGGATGAGCTCCGTTTTTTCAGCGTTCAGCTTGAAACAGTTTCTTTGCATCCAGGTAGCAATCTGAGTCAGACAGCTGTTAAAATTGCTTGCTGCTTTAGCACCCTAATCTGGGATTTATTCAATAATTTGTGTATCATCGGCATAGGAGATGGCAGTCAGGCAGAATGATTGAATCAGTTGTATCAAGGGAGAGATGTACATATTAAAAAGTGTAGGGGACAAGGAAGACCCCTGAGACACACCACAAGGCTGAGAAAAAGCAGGAGATGTATAATCACTCAACTCAATTTTTTGTTCTCTGTATGCTCAAAAAGAACTCAACATGGCCAAGGCAGGTCCTCCCATCCTGAACCCCTCAAGCCGGGTGATAAAGACCCCATGGTTCACCATATCAAACGTGGCTATGAGGTCTAAGAGAATCAAGGCTGGCCCGCCTCACTCGCCCACAAGCCTGCGGATTTCCTCAGTTGCAACCACTAGGGCAGATTCTGTGCGGTGCTTTGGCCTAAAGCCATATTGGGAGGGGTTTTGATCAATCCTGATGCCTAGGTTCTTGACCACGTCCCCCAAGGAAGTGGTCAAGAACCTAGGCATCAGGATTGTTTAAAAGCTAACTGTTGACGCTCATGCAAACACCACTGCTGGCTCTTGCTTCTACATTCTTAGTCTACTTAGAAGGATCTTCCCCCCTTCTACCATCTTCCACCAAAAAAATATTAATGCACGCCTTGGTACTAAGTAGACTAGATTATTGTAACGCACTGTTATTTTTGGCAAACGGAGGCTCCCTTAATAAGCTACAAGTGGTGCAGAACTTGGACGCCCGTCTCGTAGCTCACGCCCGATCTAAAACACCCTCTGTTCTCCTCCTCAATAAACTCCATTGGCTCCCTTTGAAAAAGCGGGTAAAATTCAAAATAGGCTGCACCATCTTTAAAGCCCTCAATTGACTAGGTCCTTCCTATCTCTCTAACAAACTAGCGATGTACACCCCTTCACGTCCGCTTAGATCAGTCTCTAAACTTTTATTATGCACCCCTAGAATTAAAAAGGTGCGCAGCGGAGGCAAAGCTTTCTCTTACCTTGCCCCGGCTTTCTGGAATGTGCTACCTCTCCAGCTTCGTAACTGTCAGAACCTTTCCCAGTTGAGGAAGCTTCTGAAAACTCACCTTTCCTGAGCTCTTTGCTCAGGCTGTAATCTTCCGTCCTAAGTGCAGAGATACCCCTTGGGGTGATTCAGCGCTATACAAATCAATAAACTTCAAACTTAGTAGAGTCGAGATAAATGGTAAGCTCCTCGTTTAAATCCTTTTCCAAGATTTACGCAGGGAAAGGTAGGCGAGATATTGGGTGATAGTTTTTAGTCATAGTGGGGTCTAATGTTGGTTTCCTAAGAATAGGAAGCAGCAATGCCTTCTTAAAGTACATCGAATAATAGCCTTCCCTTAGGATAGTGGTCCATAAGATTGTCAGATGGGATGCAATCATATTAGGAACAGGATGCAGGATGAAAGGGGGACATAGATCTGAAGGGGAGCCCGATTTAGTGGCCTCAATTAATCTAGTAACTTACAGCTAGATTCATGAAAGGAAATTGCGCTCGCAAAGGGCCAGATTCTGAGAATCTGGCCCTTTGCGAGCGCAATTTTTGCATTTGGGATTCATCATCCCAAATGCAAAAATCGCTATTTGCGAAATCGCATATTTGCGAGGAATTGCATTTAAGGATTCTCTATTAGAGATTCCTTAAATGCAATTCATTAACCAATTTTAAATTGCGAATTCGCATTATTTGACCGCTATTTACCACGTAGTCTGACTTCGTGGTAAATAGCGAAAAAATTGATAAATGCACTTTAGTGCATTTTTCTCTGTTGCATGTTACACACACACATGTCCTTTTGACATGTGTGTGCGCAACACCTGTGTAAATTTGCATTTCAGGGGTGCTACAGGGTGTCCTTTGGACACCCCTGGCACCCTTGAAATCGCTATCTTATTTGCGATTAGCAATTTGCTAATCGCAAATAAGGAATGTGTAGGAATCGCTATTTATTTAGCGATTCCTACATGAATCCCGTTTTGCGAGTCCTTAATAATCGCTATTAGGGACTCACAAAACGGCTCTTTGATGAATCTAGCGTTTAATCCACATGAAGGATGAAAAGTTAGTCTGGGCATCTGGAGGAGTCCTAATGACCCTTGATTCTAATGTTAGAGGCCAAGGTGAAATTGAGGGGGTCTGTCCTACACTGGAACACTGAAATTTAGCACATTCTTTATAAACACAATTGACTTTATTTTGGAAAAAATTGGCCAGATCATAAAAGAAGGATTGATCTTGGATAAAGGTGTTTCCTTGATTACAGTTAGAAAGTTTGGTCACTGTTTTAAACAGTTCAGTGGAGGAATTATTTGCTGCCCTAACTTTATAAGAAAAGTATTAGGTTTTTACTAGGGTGATAAGATCTTTATACTCCATGTATAATATGATGCATTTAGTTTTCTTGGCTAGATCTCATTCTTTCCTCAAAAATTCGATTGGCCGCTCTGCACTTTTGTTTGAGGGGCCAGGGGGAATTTCCTAAATCTTTTTCAGTTATCTCCAGGGCTAGTTGTGTGAGTGAAGATTCAATCCAACCCATGAAGTTGATGGTGACTGAATCAATGTCCGCATCCAGTCTTGGACTCACCTCATTGAGGACAGCGACTAAGTGAGTTGCCTCAACTTTCCACCAAGAGAGTACCATCCAAAGGACACCTACATTGCTAGGTTGAGGTATTTTTGCTGTGATTGCTAAATTAAACTGGATTGCTTTATGGTCTGTCCAAATCAAAGGCAGAACCTTGCGAATGTATGCTCTAGATTATCAGCAAAAAACACCGTCCAAGATGTGACTGGCATTATGAGAAGGTACATTGACAATTTGTTTCAGGCCAAAACTGCAACAGCAGTCTATCATAGACTCTGTTTCCTTAGTGGCAACCTGGTATAGATGAAATTCCCAAGTACAGTGAAGTTCTGTAATTCCATGCACGATTCTAAGATGGTCTGTAGCTTTGTGACAAAAACATTCCTGGGGCCGATATATTAAAAACCCATTGAAAGTAGTTTTAATTTCATATTTGAAAGAGAACATTAAGGCTTTTCGATTATCAAGAGGTATCACAGTGACAGAAACGTTACCTAAGTTTCTGTAAAGGATTGCAATTCCTGCTCCCCACTTGCACACTCTTTTGCCCACATGCATCAAACTGAATTGCATTTGCAAACAGTGCGAATCGCAAATTCGGCCATTTGCTAATGCAATTCATTGATTTGGGATGCATTAAGCTTTTTTGCTTTTTTCGCAATTTTAAAAATCGCAATTTATTTGCGATTTCTTAAATTGCGATTGCTTTTAAGAAATCGCAATTTTGAGATTTCTAAAATGCAATGCATGATTTTTTTTAAATTGCTAAATTGCAAATAGGAAGTGGTAAATTAACATGAAGTTAAACTTCATGGTAATTTGCGATAACTTTCAAAAATGCACAAAAGTGCATTTTTGAAAGTTTCATTTTACACACACACATGCCCTTGGGGCATGTGTGTGTGTAAAAAGTACTTAAAGGTACATTTCAGGGGTGCAGGGGGGGTCCTTTGGACCCCCCGCTGTACCCTTGAAATTGCATTCTCATTTTGCGATTCCTTAATTGCGAATCGCAAAATGAGAATGCCTTCACATTCATTCCTATGGGCCTCTAGGCCCATAGGAATGAATGAAACGGGATTCCTTAATTGCGATTCGCAAATTGTGAATAACAATTAAGGAAAATTAAGAAATTGAAAAAAAAATTGTGATTTCTTAATGCATAGCCGTTTGCGAATTCTTAATTGCGATTCCTTAATTTTCGCAATTAAGAATTCGCAAAGAGATGAAGTCTGCGAACCCAAATTCATGCTTAGTCAATGACCTAGTGTTCGGTAATAGTCCTCTCTACAACGTTATTTTTATTGGGAAGGTGACAGAGGCTATGTATTTGAATGTTTGTACCACTATGCTGTGTAAAGTTAAATTTACAACTTCGACACTTGTAGGAATTGGCTAACTGATTTTCATCAAACCGGGCACAGAGAGTGGGCTTACCTGTACAGCTCTATGCTAAAAGTTCCGTCTTTGAATACTTTCGAGGCTCAAAATGGCCAGGGGTTCTGGAGCACAGCATAGTCCGCCGCGGACGGGTGTAAACAGGCTTACCTTTGGCACGGTGCGCAAGTGGCACAGACGCGCTCCACAGCCCTCCAAATGGCCTGTCATCGGGAGCGTGGCCGTGGCTTCTGTGGCAAAGCCTCACACGATAAGGAAAACGGACAGTTGATAAGAAGTCAAACTGGGCTCCAGCAACCACAAATTCCACCTGACAGGCTCCTCTGCAGGTAAACTTTCACTGGTAAAAGCAATCTAAGAATAAAAATAAAAAGGAGAAAATCAGAGCATAACATTATTAAAACTGGGCACTCGACACAGCGCCGGTAAAAGGGAGCCACGCACCTCCCGAACATGTCAGCACTGCGAGTACAAGGAAATAAATTAGTGTGTAGCTGTATTTAGAGCCAGATGGTGCTTTTGTGGCGAGATTAAAAGATCGAGTGCAGCAATGTAACTTCAAAAGGTACAACAATGAAGAGGCTATGAGATCACAAATCATTGCTTGCTGTAAATCTGACATCTTCAGACCGAAACTGCACAAACCAAGAAAACTACAAGATAATCTTCCCATAGCAATGACATCACACGCTGTTGAATATCAAGCAGAAATTATGGGATGCCACAAAGCTGAGAAGGAAGTTCAGAATTAGCTGTGCCAGATTAGGGCCACACGCTTACCTGCAGGTGATGGCAGATGCCCCAGATACAGGTGTGGGTTTGCTACCCATACTCGGACATAGGTGGTACGTCCATTCCTTTCCTTGTGGATAAAGGAGTCACCATTAATATGATGACAGACACTGACTTTTCATCTCTAGTGCACCGGCCCATCCAGAGCGGCACTAATGTGTGCATATATGTCTATGAATTGCAACAACCCCTCAAATGTTTGGCCACCTTTCGCCCAGCAGTCAAACATTGAAGCATATGTTGATGACGCTGCTGCAGGTACTGGATGCCTGTTGTGCTTCATATCAGCAGGAAAGCTTGGCCTCTCAAGCATTTAAGGTGCATTGCTCAACAGACTCCAGGGGATGAGCCCAAGAATCTTGAACAATGTTTTCCAAAGCTATTTGATGGCATAGGCAAACTGAAAATTTCCAGATTCAGCTACGCATTGACAGTGCTGTGAAACCAGGTGCCCAGCACTTCACCGGTATTCCCTTCAATATTTTAAAACAGGTTGAACAAGAACTTGAAAATCTCATGAAACGTGATATTATTGAACCTGTTCAAGGTCCCAAACCATTGGTCCTATCCATTGTCCCTCTTCCCAAGAACAAAGCAGGAGATAGTATCTATTTGTGCATGGACATGTGCCAACTAAACCAAGTGTTTTTATGGAATTGGATTCATTTATCGATAAAAATGAAATCTCATCCGTTTGAAAAGAATTGCTCTTTGTGAACTCTAAATTAAATTTGAGTCGCAAAAATGTAGGCCCACAAACCAAGACCCGAGATTTCCGATTGATAGTTCACAGGTGGGAGGGTGCGTAGCTAGAAGGCTAACTCTCAGACTGGAAACTCTTGACCAATCCTACATATAGGTGCAACAACATTAGAAAGAGCCACAGGAGAATGCCAGGGCGTGAGGTTCAGTGAGAACTTGGCGAGTAGAGTGGGGTGAATCCAGCGGAATTCGGCGGACCCGCTTGGACTCGATAACTGCGGGATGAAAGGAGGAAGCGTGGGCGGTGCTCCGGTCCAGTCTTGGTTTCGGCCTCCGCTATTGCAATACTTCACTCACTTGCTTTGTTTACTCGGCTGTTGGCTGTGCTGCTTTGTTGCTGAGAGCGCGGAGTGCTGAGTGACCCGGGCAGCGCCGGTTGTGGTGGGGGGGCGGGCGGGGGCGCTGCTTTCCTCTGATCTTCACTACTCGTTCAGGTGTGCATCAGGACGGCTGTTCCCGACCCGGTAATCTTCCCTATGAGGCTCCAGCAGAAGGGAAACAAAGGCATGGAGAAGTTTAAAGCGGTCAAAGCGGCTGCTGCATGATTCCGGGTGTTTTGGAAAAAAAAAGGAGTGCTCTTCTGTTGGCGGCGACGGGCTGAATAGGAATCCAGTCGCGCAAGAACCATACTCCACGCTGTTACTTGAAGTGTAAAAGGCCATTTTATTAGGACAAGGTTGCAATCCATTAAAATTTATTACATAGTACATAAATGCAATAAATAAATATACTCTCCCCATCTCCTTCCGACTCACTCTCCATTCCTCCTTCTCAAACCATCTCACCTGTTTGACTCTTCCCCATTCACTCGGTGACCTCCTTCCTCTACCCATTCTCACCTTCACTTGCCCTCCGCGCATCCTCTGTTGAATTTACTTCATTGCCTCCCGCGCCCGCTATCAGTCACCCGTGTACCGTTCTCCCCCCCCGAGGGGTGGATCCGCCCGTATGTGACTCACCACCCCTCCAAAGAACCATCACACCACTGCAACCTGCCCTAAACTGGCATGCACCTGACCCAAAATCACCCCACGGCCAACGCTTAGGGCCTGTAGGGTGGGTGGGTGGACAAAGTTCTCATGACCCTCCCGGTGGTGCTCCGGAGTTAGGAAGAGGCTGTTTCCTCCTCTTCCGACTCCTTATGGCCTCCTAATCCCACCCCTTCCCCTTGACCCTCCTAATCCCACCCCCCACCTTGTCCTTCCGGTCCCGCGCGAATTCCCCAGGGGAAGACTGGTCTGCGACCTTTACTTCCCCTGGGGGCCGCATCGCGCAAGAACCACACTCCACGCTGTTACTTGAAGTGTAAAAGGCCATTTTATTAGGACAAGGTTGCAATCCATTAAAATTTATTACATAGTACATAAATGCAATAAATAAATATACTCTCCCCATCTCCTTCCGACTCACTCTCCATTCCTCCTTCTCAAACCATCTCACCTGTTTGACGCTTCCCCATTCACTCGGTGACCTCCTTCCTCTACCCATTCTCACCTTCACTTGCCCTCCGCGCATCCTCTGTTGAATTTACTTCATTGCCTCCCGCGCCCGCTATCAGTCACCCGTGTACCGTTCTCCCCCCCGAGGGGTGGATCCGCCCGTATGTGACTCACCACCCCTCCAAAGAACCGCCACCCAGGGAACCCCCGGAGGGCGGTTTCCTGCCCCACCCCCTGTGTGCATCGAATGCTCCCGCCACCCTGTGGCATCCGGTGGCTGACCAGCCACCACCCTACTGTGCGTCCCGGACACACAAATAACCCATCCGAGGCAATCCCCGACCAGGAAGATGCCCCCCTTTCGCAGTAAAAGACCAAGCCCACTTTGTGTGCAAGCCGTGAAATCCGACCTTCGGCAGGCCAAACCATGTCAGTGCCATGAGTCCCCAATTGTCGGTGAATGACCATCCACCACCTGTATCCGTGCCACAGATTTAACCAAGCACATTACGTCGGGCCCAGTCTTATCGGGAAGCTACCAGCCTTTCTAAGGTGAACGACCATCCACCAACCATTATGACATCCCGCGTAAATAAAGCATTCTTAAGGCCATTCTTCGCCCTTGAAAAGGTGCCACCCCATGGTGAACGACCATCCACCACCGTTTCTGCACCTCAAGTAGATAATTGGATTTCTGACCAACATTGATTGCGACAAATGTCCCCCTCCTGGTGAACGACCATCCACCCTTTGCTTGCAGCCAGTGTAACAGAAAATTCACAGGCCAAACTCCGCCAGCAAAAAGCACCCCCTCCTCTGTGAACGACCATCCAACCTTTTTCTCGCCCCAATCGAAACAGCTAGGACCCTCGGACCAGAAACTTTGCTCATGTCAATCGCCCCATTCGGGTGAACGCCCATCCACCCTATAGTTCGCCTCCATTGGAAAACAAAAATGTTATGAATAGGCCGAAACTTTGTGCGCTACAAGCGCAAACCCCCACGTGGTGAATGACCATCCACCCACTTGCACCTCCACCTTGACACATTTAGGATTCTTGGGCCAAAACCTTGCACAACCCCACGCGGTGAATGACCATCCACCCATTTGCTCGTCCAAATTAAAACAGATAGGAGTCTTGGAGCAAACCTCGCTCATGTCAAGCACCCCATCCGGGTGAACGACCATCCACCCTATCGCTCACCTTCCTTGGAAACAACATGGAACTGGGCTGAAACGTAGTGCGTCACAAGCGCACCCCCATGCGGTGAATGACCATCCACCCCTTGCTCATCCCAAGTGAAACCGATAGGATCCCTGGGCCCGAACCGGGCTCATGTCAAGCACCCCATTCGGGTGAACGACCATCCACCCCATAGCTCGCCTCCCTTGGAAAACAAAATTTCGAATGGGCCAAAACTTTGCGCGTTACTAGCGCACCCCCACGCGTCGAATGACCACCCACCCATGTACACATCCGAATTGAAACAGGATACTCAGGCCAAACCTCGTTAGTGCCAAATCCCCTCCTGTTTTGGTGAACGGTCCTCCACCTTCCCGTCCATCTCCATTGTAAACTCATATGATTAAATGCGACAGACACTTCGTTCATGACAGGAGCCCCCCTTCGTGGAGGACAACCATCCAGCCATTGTTTGTATTCAGTGCATCAGAAAATTGTTGCAGGACCAAATCCGCCTGTGCCAAGCACCCCTTTCATGTCGAACAACCATCCACCGCACATGGCAGCAACCCGTGCCCCATACAGCATTCTTGTTCCCCATCTCAGCCTGTGCCAAGCGCCCCCTTTGCGGTGAACGACCGTCCACCTGTCCACATTCCACCTGCATAACGGAAAATTCTGTGCCCAAACTCCACTTCTTGCCGAGAGCCCCTTCATCTGTGAATACCCATCCAATCTTTGCTTGCCTTCCATGTAGATAGATAGGATGCTGGGGCCCCGAACCAGTATCAGCACCACGTGTCCCCTTCAGGATGGACGACCATCCACCCCCCCTGCTCGCCACCATAGTAGACATATAAGACCAGATCAGGCTGAAACTCGGTTCGTGGAACTTGCCCCCTTTTGCTTTGAACTACCCGTCCACCCCCTGCCCCATCCCGCGAAGACCGTCCTGAACTACTTAGGCCAAACTTCGATTATGCCCAGAGCCCCCTTCCGGCGAACGACCATCCCACTATGGCCCGCTTCAGATTACACTAGGAACACGTATGGACAGACCGACCGAGCCCCTGCAGGCGTCCCCCCCTGGCGCAATTCACTACCCCAACCTGTACCTTCGCCATTCAACAGCTCCCCCGCTGACTTATTCCGCTGCGAAGCCTGAAGTCATCACAGCGACCTGATTGCCCCCATCATCCGCTTCCTCGCACCATGTCCCACTCTGTGCGCCATCATGAAAAACCATAACCAAGCTCTCCCAGCATACATCCGTCTTCCGCCCGAAACGTCAGCTTGGGCGACTCCTCATTCAACAGACACACCAACAGCATCCAAACCTAAACCCTCCAATACGTCCCCCATACTCCTACATCATCGTACAGCCCCTGGGCAACCGGCTAAATCGCCTCTTCTGACGGTCCATGCCCAGGAGAAAAAGGGGGGGGGCCACCCCCACCAGGCGACCGCCTGGGGCCCTGCTCCACTCCAAACTCCTGTAGTAGGAAACAACAATTAGTCTTACATGAAGTGAGGCATCTGTCCCTTAGCCCCCCGGTCGACAAATGTCCAGTCGCCACGTCAACCCAGAAACACTGTGACGGACACCCGCCACCCCGAATCCTGCAGCCACTCCCCCCCCCCCCGCCTGACAAACTCCGCCACGGCCCCTTGAAAACACCCAAAGAACGTGGTCCGCCGTCGGCAGCCTCCTTGCGTATGAGACCTAAAACGAACTACAGAAATGAACTCTCACCTCCTGTCCTCGAAAACAAACACCCCCAGGCCAATGCCGCCGATCACAAGCAAATAAACTCAGTGCCCGCGGAGACTGCCGCCCCCCCTCCCACCGTAACCCTTAAAAACCACCCCAGTTCTAGGCCCCAGACAAACCATCCCACAAAGCCTAAAGCACCAAATTGCGTTGTTTGAGAATCAGGCGCCCCCAGCATGTACCCCAAATCACCTCAGCCATAATGCCGGCCACCCATCCATCCACCGCCCACTGCAAACCTCCAGGGTGAAACTAATGCACTTCCAAGTCCCTGCAACTCATGAGAAGAGCACAATGCCAGAGTCTTCCTCCCACCGCCCTGCGCGCAGGCTCCACAGAAAACTGTACTTCAACAAACAGGGGCAGCACCACTTGCAAAAAACCCCATCCCCGTATAGCGCAAGCCTCACGTCCTACCACTCCTACGCCGGTCTGCAGTATATGCCGTAGCTGTATCAGTCATCCACGTCCCCGCAGCCATCCCATCCCACCCTCAGTGTCCCGGATCCAACCCTGCCTCTGCGCCGGACTCCCAGCCTCCTCCTCGCGACAATGAAAATGTCCTGGACCCCATGACCTCGACCAACGGCTGGCCTCCCCAGTCCCCAAACCCCCCCCCCCCCCCACCCATCAGGCCGCTCGATCCATCCATTACTGTGTTGCATCAGTCGGCACCCCAGCACATCCCTCGCTCCGAGAACCGCTCCGTGACCCCTGGCAATGAATTTCAACCATGCCGAACCAACAAAACCCCGTTACTTAACAGTCCAGCTAGCACCCGGGTGCCTTGTCAGTCAACAGTCCAGTCTTAAGCGTACCCGTCCTGACCGTAAACCATACACCAGCCTCCCCTGCACCCCCCCCTCCCCAATGCACCCGGCCAACCAGCCGGAGACCCTTGTCCAGGCAGCTCCCTTTGTTGCCCCCATCCATAGATCCGTACCTGGGAGTCCGTCCAGGACCTCCTTCTCCTTTCCAGTCGCTGGCGTCCCCGCATTTTCCGTCCCCGCATATGTCCGTTACCGTACTTGTCTCCTGTAGTAACACAAACAAACAAATTACCAGGAACCCCCCCCGACCCCCCACACCTTGGGCAAACCCTCCTGTACTGCATCCCACACACACGTAACCAACTCCCCATTCACACAGCATACCCCACACACGTCAGCACCCTCACTCCGCAGCAGACCACCATGCCGCACGTCAACTGTCACACACTGGTCATTGTTTCAAAGAAATTCAGAACACTGCAATGGTTGAGCTGCGCGATCCCACGATGGAGGGCAGGCCGCCGCGGACCCCCCTACTGCTTCGGGCCAGCGTGTGGAGGCCGTCGTGCGCCCCACTGGCATCCTCTTCTGCCGGAACAATCCGGTCCTGGTCCCCCCCCACCAGGTCGCTCCAACCAGGTGGGGGCCGAGCACCACCGGGCCTCACGCCGTGCTGGCGGTCCCTCAACACTACCCCAGTGCCCCAACCTCACCTGCGGGCCCCGACCGCCACCCCGGACCTCCCATGCAGCACTCCAAAAAGCCCCCTGCAAGAAAAACGTCGCCATACTCCAGAGGTGTCATGCGCCATAACTGGCCTACATCCACCACTCTATCTATGCCCCGCTGTATGTAAAAGGGGGGGGCTGCGTCAAAAACTCCATAAGCCCCCTGTCCCCCCCCCCGAGCTCCTCCGCCCCCCCCCCCCAGGAGTGCAGGTCCGCTAAAGACATAAAGCGAGCCGCAGCCGAGCACTGCCCCACCCCCCGCCCACGTGTGATCCAGCCGGGCCACGCAATACGCCACAAACGGGCAGGGCCCTGTTCAGCTATCCCCCACTCCAGGGCAACCAACTCACAACAACATCACCGGGCAGAGAAGGGGGCCAGAGCGCACCCGCTGGCAACGCCCCCCCCCCTTTGCGGCCAATCCTGCCAAAGACGCGGCACCTCACGGGCCCTCTCCCGCCTTAAGTCGCCCCCCCCCCCCTCCTCCCCCAGGGATCGAGCAACACTCAGACAGCCAATACGAAAAAATGGGACTGCCGCCCCCCGCCCAAACTCCCGCCGGACGCCAGAAAGGGTGCCCACCCAGCAGACATAGCCCCTGTCGCAGCATGCGCCCAGCCCTTCACCCGCCCAATCAACTGGCCGGCAACAGCCCCTTCCACCGCCCGCCGCAGATCGCAAAACCAAACCGGGTGTCAGCCTCCAACCTCCTAGAGCAACCCAGCAGTAAGCCCTACCCCGAAACCAATAAACTGAGTCATCTCCCCGCCAAACGACAATTCGGCCCCCGACCCAAAACCCCTTCGCCTACCGACCACAAAGTTCTCATGACCCTCCCGGTGGTGCTCCGGAGTTAGGAAGAGGCTGTTTCCTCCTCTTCTGACTCCTTATGGCCTCCTAATCCCACCCCTTCCCCTTGACCCTCCTAATCCCACCCCCCACCTTGTCCTTCCGGTCCCGCGCGAATTCCCCAGGGGAAGACTGGTCTGCGACCTTTACTTCCCCTGGGGGCCGCATTGTGCCGTGAAATGCTGTACCCTAACACTGTGTGATCCTATGCACCTGTAAATGACTTGCATGAGGAGACTGCGGTTTGTGATATAGCGGTGAACTTTTCCGAGGTGGAGAACTTTCCTGACACGTTGGACACTCTTGTTGTCGAGGAATTGCGGGGAGATAGACTATTCAAATAGTGACCTGACTGGGAGTGGCGCTATTTTGTTAACGATTACCTGCACTGGGGGACTGCAAGTCCCAAGACTCCCTCTGTCCACAATCACCTGGACCGGACCATCGGCACGCCGGCTGCCCCAGGCGTGATTTAACCGTCCTACCATCCCTGCGGTGTGGGAGCGCACGGGAGCGTCCCGGGAGAAGCTCGGGACAAGGGCGGGGCTGTTTTTGGCCATTAGTGGCCAGAAGAGGCCAGGCCGGACCACCCCTCTTGGGTTTTTGCGGCAGGGGGTTCAGGTGCCCTCCAACCATTGTGAGCTACACTACTTCTTATTATTCTAGACTGGTTATTTCTTTATGCCCCGTATTGTACCTTAATTATTAGTACCACCGTATTAAAATATAGAACTTGTGTCATTGGCAACCTTTTTTATCCCCATGTTCAAGAGCCCAATTTCAGGTAAAATCAGCTTCTGCGATGCCTGCCCCAGAACCAAAGCAAAAGCTGGGTCCACAACCCCAGTTACCCAGCTTGACGGCGATCGACCACATGCTCCAGAAAACCATCGGGGTGGTGGCCTTGGCCATAGAGCATACAGAACGCCATCTCTCATTACCTGCTGGCTCCCTTCCACCCTTGCCATCCTCCAATATATTCACGACTTCCATCAATTCTCAGGACTCATTTTTGGCTCCATCATTTGTCTCCCTCCCAGGACTCCATCACGCTCCAAACATCAAAATCAGTTCCCCTACTAGAGGCAATACATCACCGGAGTTTTTGCCCCCGCCATCTAGGTTATCCCTGACCCCTACAATCTTTTTGAATAAGCCCTTACCCGATCCCCTTCCTCAAGTCGAGGATCTCACAGTTAGCGGGCCCGGTGATTCATCCATTAGTCTCATTTCGATCCCTGCCTCTCCCCAAAGCATTAGTAATGATAGCCCGAGGGTTAAAACTAGAGGACAAAAAGCCAGGCTTAATCCTCTGGCACGGGGCTGCTGAAAATTCCCAAAGTAAAAAAGACACGCATGGGGGTAGGTCCTTCCAGTTTCTGGCAGCAAGAAGCTGGAATAGGCTCCCGATGGAACTCCTCCTGGAATCATCTGAGTCCAGATTTAGGGTAAAACTTAAAGCTCACCTGTTTGTCCAGTAGATTGGCCCTGGGTGCTGCGGGGACTCTGTTACTCCCACTCATTATAGCGCGGGGACACGCCGGTGTGCGTAACCAGGCACTTTATAAACCTCCCTATTATTATTATTATTATTATTATTATTATTATTATTATTAAGTTAAATCACAGTAACTCAGAACGTCCACCCATAGAGAATGCTAAGGGGAACGCGGGGGGCCAGAAACAGAAACAGAAAAAGGCTACTGTTACATTAAGTACAACAAGATGAAAAAACACTAACAAAAGAGTGCCTGTAGCAGCACTTGTTCCATCCAGTGACAGTGGTCCCCAGGATTGAATCAATGATACCTTAGTCACCCCCCTCACGTCCCCTTCAAAAAACGAGAGTCTATTAAGTAAAATAGAACATCCTATGAAATCCCTAATGGCACCCCTCTTGGAAAGGGTAAAGCGCATAGGGGAAAAAATAGACAATTTGGAGAGAGTAGTGACTTGCGTCCCGTCCACTCCAGGGCTACTAACTAGCGCATCAAACACAAAGCCTATCGCCCAGCAACATCGCTCTATTGTTCATAACACTCGTACCAATAACAAGACCCACCCCTTACCCGTCCACAGATCCTTAACTAAACAACCAATGACTATGGCGGACACCACAGGCAGATCCCCACAGAATATCCCGGAGACATCAGAAATCAAGGAGCAGAAAAAAGCAGAGGGATCCTCAGGTCAGGGCATGAACCACGAGAGACAGACGAAAGTTAATCCTACCGTAGGTAAGGACCTTTCCCTGTCATCTAAATCAAGGAGACCATTCACACGCATTGACCTACCACCGCAATCACTGCCATACACGGTAGTGTTAGTCGGCGTCCCGGAATTGCCCCAAGGAAGAGTAGAGCACTTTCCTGACCTAAGAAATAAAGCGGCCCACTGGCTTAATAAGAACAGGCCCTCGCCCCCTGACATATCCGGGCAAATTCTATTTACAAGGAGAATAAGCTAGTTGGGACACACAAGAAAGGATCTTCCTGGGGAATGTGTTGTTATTCATTTCGGAAATAGGCGGGTGGTGGAACATATTTGTAATTGGCCTCCTCAGTTTAGTGAGAGTAACATCCTTGCCAGGGAGATGAGTTTCTTTTACCCCCAACTTCCTCCAGTTCAAACCATTAACCTTTGCAGGTGTTTTCCTAACCGAGATGTGGCAGAGGGGGGGTCTTGAGATATAACATCCCTACCTTTAATTACTTTGATTCGCTTTCCGACCTGGAACAGGTGGACTGACTTCCTCCAAGGGTTCCGACCGAACCTACACGGGTTAACACTCCTGTTTGTTCTTTAGATGATTCGGACTGCAGAGGTCTAACAAATAAGGAAATCCCTTCAAACTGCACACAGTTTAGTCATTCAGAGGGAATTGTGGAAGTAGACCCTAAGCCCGCAACAATTAAGGTTGATCCCATCCTGAACATATTGTTCTGGAACGTCACGGGCCTACGTCTAAAGGTCGTAAATGACATCTGGTTAGATTTCATCCACAAAACAGTATCATAAGTTTGCAGAAAACATGGGCAACGTCAGACGTACACATAGAGGGTTATAGAACTTTTTTTTCCCCAGCGTTACCTTCTCCCTCTGGTAGAGCAAAGGGTGGTTTGGTTATTTACGTATCCAACACTCTTCAACTCACAAGTATAGTCCCAGTCAAAATGGAAATAAATTTCCAAATAGTCGCTCTCCATCAAGGTAATACCAACACCCTGGTAATAGTAAATTTTTACAACAACTTATTTGCGGAGGCTTTGATAAAAACAGTAAAGGAAATAGGCCTTTGTCTCCATGAACTATCTATCAGGGCTAGCAAGGAGTTGACCAAGATCTGGGGCGAGGGTTTTAATCAAACGCTTTGCAAACACAGCGCTAACTCACTCTGCGGTATAGTAGATGAAAATAGCGATGCGATAACCCATTTCCCTCACACTGCAGTCGGGCATACCCTGAACGATACCCTGTGTGGCCTAGACCTCGTCCTTGCCAATGATCTGGTTAACCCTCCTGTACCTGTAACACCTACCTATAATGGCAGAGGAAGTCATAGCATAATTTATTTTATATTTATATCAGTAACAGCGGTTGGGGTTCTCTTATATTGCAAAACCCACAATATCGCTGTTAGCGACCACTTCCCGAACAGCATTACCTTAAAGCTTCCTAATAAATGACATGTAAAATAAAACTCATCAGTTGGAACGTCAATGGGCTCAGGGATAGTAAGAAAGCTCGCAGGATAATTGATTTTCTGTATAACTCGGGAGCACATATCTGTCTACTTGAGGAGACTCATTTAGAGAAGGAGGAAGGTAAGCAAGTTTTCAAAAAATGCGGGTGGATCCAGGATGTTGTTTGCTCAGAGCAAAGTGGCAGTACGAGAGGGGTGGCTATAATAATTAAAGCGAACGCAGGGATCAGGCTTACGAAACATGAGACAGATTACTCTGGGAGATGGTTGGTGACATCTCTAACATTTGAGCGTATTCCTCTTACCTGTGCAGTTTACTATGGCCCTAATCAGGATGTTCCAGGGGCATTGTTGAAACTTAAAAGCAGCTTAATAGAGACAGATAGTCCTATAATTCTAGGCAGTGATTTAAGTTAATTTTTTATAGAGATCTGGATCGTACCTCTAGAGTGAGATTCACTCCCCCCCCAAAAAACTAGATTGGAGCTGAAGAACATCATGCAGGATTTTAACTTAATAGATATCTGGAGACTTAAAAACGCAGGGGAAAGGGACTACTCCTTTTATAGCAGAAGGTACGGCCATCATTCCAGAATAGATTTTTTCTACTGGACAAAACTCTTTCCTCGGTAGTGGACTTCATAACTTATATCCCGGCCATCTTGTCTGATCATTCAGTTGTGGAAATGGTGATTCATCTGAGGCAAAAAGTACAGCAAAGGAGGTGGACCTTTGACCGGACATTACTACTTGAAGAGGAGGTCAGACAGGACCTTGTGACTCAGTCTGAGGATTTTTTTTAGGGTCAACAATGGGTCAGAAAGCAAACAAACTGTTTGGGAAACATACAAATATTTCACCCGAGGTCTTCTGACCACCCTGATGATAAGGAAGAACAGACTGGGGAGGAAGAAAAGGGAAGCACGTCTATTGAAAATTAAAGCAAAAGAACTTGAACTGCAGAGAGCATCAGCAGAGCAGTCTCATAGTAGGCTCCCCCTTCAAAGGGAACTGGACATCCTGTGAGCAGAATATCAAGCAGAGCTAGATAACGACTTAAAGGACAAATGGGACGTGAGCAAATTACAACAGTTTGCGTATGGGGAGAAATGTGGGCGCCTTCTCGCGTGGAAAGCCCGAGCTGACAGGACGAGGAATCAGATCGATAACCTATTATTGTCAAGCACAGGGGAAACCACAAATGACGATGATTTTATCAGAGAGGAGGCCAAGAGGTACATGCAGTCCCTATACAGATCCAATACTTCTCTGAGCAGGGAGCAGGCAGAAATCTGGTTGCATAACATACAGCTCCCCGAGTTATCAGACACAGAAAGGTCTTTCCTCAGCTCCGGGATAAGGGAAGGAGAGGTGAGGACTCAATTGTCCAAAATGGTTAAAGGCAAAGCAGCAGGCCCGGATGGGCTTCCTGTGGAACTTTATAAGATTGTATTGTAACAAATAGCTATAGTCTTGACATTATTATTTAATGAAATCTTACTTCAAGGGGGGCAGGCTCCAAGGTCATGGGCTGAGGCCATAGTCCCACTACTACTGAAGCCGAATAAAGATCCAAGCAAGATAGAGTCATATAGATCCATCTCTCTATTAAATGTCGATTATAAGGTATTTGCGGGGGTATTAGCGACTAGACTGGCCAAGGTAGTAAAATCTGTCGTACACTGTGACAAAAGGGGTTTCATTCCAGATAGGCAACTCAATGAACTGACTTTTCAAGTGGTTGCGGCAATAGATGTTTATCAAGAGAAAAAGCTGCTCCTGACCATCGTGGCAGTCGATGCCGCCAAGGCTTTCGACGAGGTAGATTGGGAATACCTCTGGATGGCTATGGCCAAATTCGGCCTCCCAAATAACTTTATTACAGCTATCAAGTCATTATACTCTGTTCCAAAAGCAAAAATCTTAGTAAACGGCTCCCTCACGGATCAGATCTTTATTGCCTGAGGTACTCGACAGGGCTGCCCCCTGTCGCCCCTTTTGTTTAATTTATATATAGAGCCTTTTGTTTGCCTGTTAAGATCAGATCCCCTAATTAAACCTTTTAAGATTGCGGACTTAGAGCTGACATTTTCATTATATGCAGATGATTTGTTGATGTATACCTCAAACCCGGAAGAAGCCATACCTAGACTTATGCATCTTGCAGAAGGCTTTGGTGAGATCTCCGGGTATACAATCAGCAAAGAGAAAACGGAAATTATGGAATGGAACCAGCTGGTAGACACGGCAGAGAATAAAAATAAAATGAGGTACTTAGGAGTCCATCTAGCTAAAAAATTGAAGAAATCCCAAAAATCAATCTAGACAGAGTTATTAAGGACACAAATGCCCTACTACAGCGATGGTCCTCTCTCCCCTTAAATATCTATGGGAGGGTGAATCTTCTGAAGATGATTATCCTCCCCAAAATCACATTCTAATTTAATTATATTCCTTTATCTTTTCCATTATCTTTAATTCGAAAGCTGCAAGGGAAATTGCGATCATTTATTTGGAATTCTAAAGCCCTGCGAATCGCCTGGAAAAAACTAAGAAGAAGCCTAAAAACAGGAGGGCTGGCTTTTCCAGATTTACTTCTTTACTGCCAGGCATTTCATTTCAAACATTTAAGACTAATGGCTGGCCAAATAGATCAATCACTACAGGATATCCCACAGGGATTAGATTATTTTCTCTTTAAGTTTGGGGACCCACATTTTTTTTATAAAAGTAAGGTTGAAGATTCTGGGGACAGCCCTGAAAAACTGGGTATTTGTGAGGAATAAGCTGAATATCCCTTACTACGCATCACAGGCCCCTATATGGGATTCACCAGGCCTTCCAGCATGCCAGAATGACCACCTGTCACTGCCATTAAAACAGGCGGGGCTGAATTGTTGGGGGGGT
Source organism: Lissotriton vulgaris (assembly GCF_964263255.1). Classification (NCBI taxonomy): domain Eukaryota; kingdom Metazoa; phylum Chordata; class Amphibia; order Caudata; family Salamandridae; genus Lissotriton; species Lissotriton vulgaris. The sequence goes on along the minus strand of NC_141689.1, from coordinate 2,069,009,019 downwards.
TTGCAGGAGGATGGACGGCTTTTGAGTTGGGATATGCTTTCCAATCTGACAAGGGGAACCCTCACCAGGTTTAAATACTATCAGTTATCCGGGTGGTGGGCAACAAGGCCAACAAGACCCTCAGATAGTAATATCCCAAATCCTAAATTCGATGCGGTGACGAGAGGTGGCAGGTGGAAGAGGCAAATATCTTTTTGGTACTCAGCGCCGCTAGAAGGTGAGGAAGTGACAGAAGTGGAGGTAAACAAACTGTGGTGCAACGCTTTAACATTGGACAGTGGGACCTTTATGGATTTTTGGTACGACTCTTTCAGCATTTTAAACGCAGTAATAAAGTCAGCAGCACTAAAAAGAAATCATTTGTACACAATGTATAGGGTCTATATAACTCCAAAGAAACTGGCTAAATATTCCAACATAGCTTACCACTGCCCGAGATGTGGTCATCCGAAAGCGGATGATGTCCACATGTTTGCTGATTGTCCCGAACTAAAAGAATATTGGGGCAAGATTAGTGAATTTCTGGAAAATGTTCTTTCTATGCCCATCACAATCTTTTCCCCCACTATACTATCAGGGCTTATTTCGGGTAATAAGGTAAACTATCTCCCCACAAAATTTGTTTTTTATGTTATTTTACTCGCAAGGCGTGAGATCTGTAGAGCCTGGAAGAACCCAATTCCCCCCACTTTCTCAAGCTGCTTACGGCAAATTATGATAACTAGTAAGTCAGACATGGCTTGTGATCCCGCGAGTCAGGTTAATGTTTGGGCGGCATTGGAGGCATGGCATCTTCGATGATTGGTTTTCCAATGATTTATCTGGAACCCTGCTGGTTCCCTGGACTCCTAAGTAGCATGGGCGCCCACAGGTTGGTGAAAAGGAGTATGGATGGGAAGGTAGTGGCTACTTGAGGGTGCAGGCTTACCACCTTGCTTTTGGCCGTTTACAACAAGGGCCGGATCAGTACGACCAAAGTGCATTGAGGCGCCAGTTTCCCATCAAGAGTTCCAATCATGGAATATGAGGATTACTAAAAAAAAACAACAAAAAAAAACTTCCTAATAGCCACTTAAGGGCTAATATCGAAACACTTCTAAGCCAAAATAACATCCAAATGGACAGATCAAACGGCTATTCATTAAGGTGGGAAAAAGTGGACCCGCTTGCCATCACAACAAGTCTGGTTAAAAACCTCAGGCAAGCGTTTGCAAATTGCCTCGACCCAGCAACTACTAGTGAGGGAATAATGGCTAACTTTTTTAAAATGATAGTATTAATAGGGAAACACTTTTTGTAAGCATAAAACCAGGTAAATCCAGAATCAAGGGATGGTTCGACAGCTCCTGTACAAAAGCGCATCAAAACATAAAAACAGCCTTAAATAAAAAAGATAAAAATATAAAAGACCTATAATCCAGCGCTAAAATCCAGGAAGAACACTATTAAACAAGATCTCTGGACACAACTCCACAGATCATGCACCCTTAGGGATAGCACCGCTTTCTGTAAGGTTGTGAAGTCCCCTTTTTTATTAGATCCAATGGCTAACCCTAGTATCGATGTTGCTATCGACGAACATCTGCGGGTTGAGTATTTTGAGCGGATATTCAGCCTTCCACCAACCGCAACTCGATCTCCTCCAGAGGGGTTAGATAAAATAAACTTCCTGCTGCCCATTTATATTACACACGAGGAGGTGGTACTCACTTAAAAGGCCAGTAAAAACGGCAAGGCGCCAGGCCCCGATGGGGTTCCAATTAACCTTTTCAAGTTCAATACGGATCTATGGTCGCCAATTTTAACCAGGGTTCTTCAAGCTTCATGTGACTTGGGACTCATTGAATCTTGGTCCCAGTCAATCCTCGTTCCTATTTTTAAAAAAGGGGATCGTCAATCGCCATCTTGTTATCGGCCTATTTCCCTTTTGGATTCGCTGGGGAAAGTGGCCGGTCATGTTATCCTGGAGCGTCTCCAACACTGGACCTCTGATACCAAAGCTCTTTCTGACTTACAATTTGGGTTCCGTGAGGGACTGGGAACCACAGAGCAAGCCCTTAATCTATCCTTACTTATAGGGAAATATGTAAATGCCAAGGGGGGCCCTTTATATGGCATACGTCGACCACTCCGCAGCATTTGACTGTGTCAACCACAACAAGCTGTGGTCTATTCTGGCAGATATGGGAATAGAGTCTTCCCTCATAACGTTTCTCCGCGAATTATATTATGACGCATCAGCCAGAGTCAGATACGGTACAGGGGGCAAGCTAACAAAGTCATTCAGAGTGGACGAGGGGTAAGACAGGGTTGCGTCCTGGCCCCGTTTGTATTTAATTTATATACCAACTGCTTGGAAAAAGCCATGCTGGCGGGTTGCCAGGACCTCCCCTTAATAAACACGCGCCCTATCCCGGTCCTACTCTATGCGGACGTCGCTGTAATCCTAGCCTGCACCCCTATGGAATTACAGCGTGCTCTCGAGAAATACCACACTTTTATGGCCAACCTTGACCTTAAGGTTAACATTAATAAAACGTTTGTAATGTCCGCAGGGTTGAGGATTAAGAACATCAAGCCCATATTTATTGATGCACAAAAAATAGAGAGCACAACTACGCATCCTTACCTGGGAATTATATTAGAGCACGCCAAAGAATCTAGGAAACTCACCTTTATGAGAACAACAGCTGCCTTAGTTAAATTTGCGAAAAAATTAGGCAGACGGCCCCTGGTTGAACTTTTAGAAATTTACAGGGCTAAATGTGTATCGAGCGCCCTCTATGGGGCGGGAATTTGGGGTTACGCCAATGTCGAGGAGGTGCAAAAGGTGGAAAACACTTTCCTGCAATTCCTTTTGGCAGCGCCCCAGGGCACATCTACCTATGCTTGTCACTTGGAAGTGGGTCTGTCCTACCTAACAGACCTGATTAGGATTCAACTCCTTCTTTTGTGGCATCGCATTTGGTCGTGTAGTGAAACAAATCTCTGCCGGGGGATCATAGAGGACTGTCTTTTCCTAGATATGGCCCTAAAGATCGGTTGGCTTGCTTACATCAGAAAATCCTTCCGCGACCTCGGCATGATACAGTATTATCACTCCCCCATCTCAATAGCTGTAATCCCGAGAAAGAAATTTAAAAAGATCTGTCTGGCCCACTTTGAATCTCTTCGGCTTGCTAGTGAGGCTCCAATAGTTACAGTCCAGCACTCACTACTAATTCAAACATCACTCACGACTCCGCCCTACTTAACCTACAACTTTACGGGCTACGAAAGATTCTTGTTAACCAGATTTAGACTGAATATCTTTCACCACCTGGTCACTTTCCCCAATACTAACACCTGGACAAAACCCCTTCAGGCTTGCCCTTTATTTGACAGCTCCCCCCAATCGACGATCCACATAACCCTGTTCTGCAATTTCTATCAGGAACCGAGGTACCTTTAGCTTTTGCCAATTTTTAAAGTAATTGGTTTACGTAGGTGCCGCCCAGCAGTTCTTGCTCTCCAATTCCTTGATGCTGAACCCTTTGCTAGACAAGTAGTAAAATGTCTGAAATTTGTCATCAAGCATAGGCAAAACCTGGGCTGAACTGGGACCGCATTCCCCCAAATTAGTGCCCTCTTGCGATCATCTACACCTCACTACGCTGCATTGCACGTCAGTTTTAGCACTTAGAATTTTTGTTCAGCCCTTGTTTTTATCCTGTCAGTTCTCAGGGCTGTTGCCATCATTTTTTAGTATGCTTTTAGTATTTTTGTACATTCCTACTATATTTTCCTCTATAGCTGCTATATAGAGCGTTTCAAACTAGACTGCTCTTTCATGGGTAATATGGAATATAGTGCGAACTTATGGTGTAAATGTGAACTTGTCATTTCCTTTAAACAAATTTTTATTGTGATCTTTTTATACGAAATGTACCGTGCTTTAATGGCTGTTTTGCTTAGAACGGAATAAAGTTTGATTTGATTTGATTTGATTTGAATGCCCGATAAAGTGCACATGGCTGGATGGGGAACGTGCATTCCTAAAAACACCATAAAAGTCAGATGCCACATAAGTTAGGAACACGTAACCAATAAGGGTCTAGCACACGTAGTGATCACTCGTTCCCCATGCTGGACATCTGGACACATATCCATTGGCCAACATTGTGTCCATGTGAGTTAGAAGATCTACCTGTGGTAACCATTGGGCAATTAATGTATGACTCCACCGGCAGCAACCAACATTCCTCACCATATATATGGTATGTTGGAAACTTTTACAACTGTTCACATTTTGTGCAAAAGAAGGATACCTGCAGAATGTAAATTGAGACAGTACTCGGGCCTTGTGCCTATAACTGTTCTCCCAGCTGTAATATTCAATTACACAAACTGTTCCTGTTTTGCCAAATACCTCTTGTCTTCTGTATTTTCAGGGGATTTCAAACTCGAACTACACAAGCAATTCAAATAGAGAGACATGTCACTGAATAAATACAAGATATGATACCCAAGTTGAATGGAGCCCTTGTTTTCTCCAACCTTGATCTAAACCAAGGCTACCATCAATTGGAATGAGTGAAAGAATCACAATATATAAACAGGTTTGCCAACCACTGTGCATTAAACCCCTACATCAGCCTCAGGGCCACATGTATTTATGTTAGAAATTGTGAGTTCAAATGTATGAAACTCTATCGAGTTTCATTTGCCATTCCCAGTGGGTCGCAAATTGACCTACCTCATTAACATTCATGAGGTAGGTCGCAATTTGCGACCCATTGGGAATTGCTGAAAACACGATGATTGTGATTGGTGGTTCAGCACTAAGACGAATAAAGATTTATTGAAAGGAGAAACCTTCTCCATAAGCATTTTTTGTGACTCAGCAACAAATTGTCATGGCTACTGGTGGTATAGTCTATATATGACTCCATGCATAAAGCAAATGTACTTTTCCATACTTCATTACTAATCTTAAGTGCTGAACCACCATTCATATAGCTTGTTTTGGAGAAACAAATTCCATTTAGAAGTATAAAAGGGTTGTACACTGGGTTTGTAGCAACTCCAATATTGTTGCAGTCTTCTAATACTTTGTCAGCAAGTGCGGACTTTAGTGCTTTGACCCTTCTTTCTCGTTGCATACTAAAAAAAAAAGCAAAGATGGTGGACTGCTGAGGACTGCAGATCACCATGTCTGTGCTTGCTTTTAAGAAAACAATGTTTGTTTTTTTAAATGCAGGCCGTGTGGGGCGTGGTGTGTGGGGCGCGCGGCGGCGGCGATCCAAGATGGTCGCTCCTTGAATCAGCTCCGGAGTCATGGAGGAGCGTCGTTTATCAAGAGGCTTTTATTTACGCTCCTAACATGCCAAAAACAAGGATTCCAACTGCAACGGCTCTACTGCACGCTGAGGCAAGCTTTTTCTTGATAATTTTGGTTTTTCGACTGATTTCTGGTCTCGACTTTCTCCAGCCCAGTGGCAGTCGCCATTTTTTTTTCTCACAGTCACCCTGCATTTCTTTACTTTCTATGCTGCCTCTTTGCAAAAATGTGCACTTTTTCTCATTTTTGGCCCTTTTGAGAGAAGGTATTAACAATTGGTGCTTTATCCATCATACCAGTGGCACTTTTACATGTCCTATTTTTCGCTTTTGTTCATGGCGTCATCAAGACTAACTAGCGATTTTTAGCCCTTTTTTCCCTCACATGGCTTGTTGATATTCCCTTTTACTGGCTGTTATTGACTGAGACTTTGTACTTTTTGTGCCTATAATTACATACTACTGGCTGACTTCCAACAGGATGCAAGCTCTACTTCAAGCCCTTGGAGAAAACTCTAACAGCAGGTTAATGAAAGTGCAACCTAGTCCTTTCCCTGACCAAGACAGAAGCAGCTAGCAGCAGGCCAACACAGCAGAGCAGGCAGCAAAGTGTCATTTCCTCCTGACAGCTTTTCCAGTTCTTACTCATGGCAGGTTCCTTAGTCCAGCAGTAGTCTAAAGTTCTGGGGTCTGGGCCCCAATACCTATACTCAAAATTCCTTTGTTCTCTCAAGCAGAGTATGTCTGTGCTTTGTCCAAACGAGTTCTGACCTCTCTGGCCCAATTTGGCTTCCTGGCAGGAGGTGTAGACACATTGTCCAAGGCAGACGGGGCCTAATCAGGTGCACGGGAAATATCCTCCCACCACTTTAAATGCAGACCAGGCCTGTTCATGTGCTAGTGAAAACTCATCCTACTACTCTTAATACAGCCCAGGTCTTTTCGGCCCAGCCCTGACACATTCAGGAAAGGCAGGGCACACATCAACCCCCTCGCCCCAGTGGCCGTCTGAGAGAATGCACATCTAAAAGTGGTATTTTGAAACACACAATATAAAAATAATCTTTACTAAAAAAAGCATTTTTATATTCTAAGTTCAGGCATACTAAACTCCATCTTTCTATCTTATTCCAATGGGAAGTTATATTTATACAATGTTATAAATTAACTCCCATTTTATCCTTTGGGACAAATAGCCTTTCAATAGAGAAAAACAAAAATAGCAGTATTTCAGTATCAGGACATGCCACACACCTCATTACATATCCTACCTTCCACATACACAGCACCTTGCCCACAGGGGTACCTTTGGCCTATCTTAGGGGTGACTTATGTGTAAGAAAAGGGAAGGTTAGGGCCTGGCAAGTGAGTGCACTTGCCAGTTCGAAATGGCAGTTGCAAACTGCAAGCAGACCCTGCAGTGGCAGGTCTGAGTTACATTCACAGGCTGCTCATGTGGGTGGCAGAATCCGTGCTGCAGGCCCACTAGCAAAAAGAACAATTGATGGACAGAATGCAGAACAATGTTATACATTAACCCAAGTACAGAGATCTGGGACTAAATCCATTGTTTTTTCCTCCCCATGCCATTCCAGTTTGAACTCAGCCATCTGCAAATTAGTCATGCCCCTGCACCCAATGGGAATAGTCCAGCCCGAACTGCCAGGCCAGGTTCTCCCTGGATTATAAACAAGCATTCCCGGACCGGTGTCATGGGCATTCATGCCCTGTTCCATGCCAGGGTCTCTTGTTAGTCTACTGTGTTGGTGCAGTCAAGAATATGCTGTATTTAATATTTGTTGCTGCAACCAAGAGTATACTGTATGTAAAATGTATTAACACATTGTTAGTCAGAAAATGCTCTTGCAGTAAAATCTTGCATAGATTTTGTTTTTCTATTTTAAGCGTTAGGTTACACTGAGCGCAACTAATGGGACTACTTGCATATTCATGTTAACTGAAAGTTGTTGATTAAAGCCTGTATACACGTTTTCACTTGTAAGCTGTCAGCACGTGAAAACGGGACACTAAGAAGATTAACACGAGCGGCTGAAGCTATTTAGGCCGCTCGCATCAAAGAACACGCGCTTGGTCTCGTCAGCAATTGGAGACAGCGCACTCACCCGTGTTCCCTCCGTGGATCGGGACGAGCCATTCTTCTTGGCCACATTGGAGTCACGACTTCCTGGACTCGTGTTGACTCCCGCTGGGTTCTTTTCGGACAGCGCTCATCGGAGGCTTCCTTTTCGGCCCTGTCCTTCACTCCAACGCTGCAGCAGCACTTCCCGGGTAGCTCTGGATGACAATCATTTCCCTTTCTGGCATCAGCTCTTCCGGTGTCACCTTCAAAAATGAAACTGAATAAGAAAACAATAACAGATAAGTTCAACAAGAAATAGCTGATTTTCCGGTGAGTTTTCAAGACACCTTTTTAAAAAGGAAAGGAATTTAAGACAATGGTCAATTAATAAACATTGTTCAAGTTGTTTACTCAATCTTGGAGAGTCAACCCAAGAGAAGGAAGTGAAAATTGTGCAAAAGAAAGGCAGCATTTGCACTGGTTAAAAGACTTGAAAAATCTTTGTGTTTTCTTTTAACAAGGACCTTATTGTTTTGGCAAAGACTTAAAAGGCACTACGATCTTCTAGTGGATAATACTTAACAAGAATGTGCATATATTCAGAGGTATTTAAGTAGAAAGTTATAACATTTAATAGTGTTCATGTTGACAGAGAGGTGTATTTCAACTCATTGTCTCTTTCCAGAATTACTAGAAGAATTTAAGGCACTTCAACACAATGCACAACTAACAAGAGAGATACACAGAGAGTCCTTAAACTAGGTATATGTTCTTGGATGATGTTTGTTAAGCTGTAATAAGTTATGTATTTAAACTCCAGTGAATTCAGTGAATTGAGCACTTACCTGTTACACTTGTGTATTCCCTACCCTAGATAGAAGAATCCCGGAGTCGGCAATATCCTCCAGAATTCGCATTCACAGAAGAAACCTCCAGATACGTAAGAGGTACCCAGTACTCCAAGAGGACTCTCTTTCTCTCTATCTCTACCATTTCCCTTTTCCCTTCAGGGACTTTCCAGGAGACTGAGTATAAACACATTCTGGCTCTTGGGGAGTATTTGGAGGGATTGGGGTTCGCTCGTCGTCAGCAAGAGCAAGGAGCACAGGTGAGCGTCTTCCTTGACAGAAGACAAAGCCAAAAATAAAAATAAATAAATAAACACTCTTTCTAACGACGATAAAACATGGAATTCTCTGGGGATAGTACACAGCTCTTACAACTCACTGAGGTAATCCGAGGGTTGCAAGAAGAAATGCAACACTTAAAGCGAGAAAATCAGACACTCAAGGAAGAATTAGCTAAGAGTAGAGCAGGGTTTACTGAATGGAGGGATCCCAAGTTTCCAGACACACGTCCTGTTTTAGCTGCTCCCAAATTCATTCCACAGACCCTCTCTTCTTCTAGTACACAACAATCCGAACAAAATTTGCAGGTGACCGCTGTTGCTCCTACTCCAGTTCCTTTGGCCAACCCAGAACGTTTCACTGGGGATAGCTCCCGGTTTGCAGCCTTTATGAGTCAATGTCAACTATTTCCTTTGTAAGCCCCACATTTTTAATACTGATTCTGCTAAAACAGCATTTGTGATTTCCTATTTAGACAGAGTGGCAGCCAATTGGGGTATTCCTCTTATAGATTCAAATGACCCTCTTTTGCAAGACTTTGATAATTTTAAGGATACAATGACACGCTTGTTTGCCCGACATGTTTTTGTACAGTCTAGTGATAACAAGCTTTTGAACCTCTGTCAGGGTAACATAGACCTTCTCCCCTACATTACTACTTTCAACAGACTCCTAGCTGAAACACGTTGGCCGGAAGGTAAACATACTTCTTTATTTTACTGAGGTCTGAGAGATGATCTTAAGGATTCCCTGTCTCATATTGTAGATCTACCTGAAAATTATACTGATTTTGTTGATTTACTTGTGAAACTTGATCATAGGATAAGAGAGAGAAAAGGTGAGAGAACCAAGACAGACTTTTTCCCTATCGTATTGAAAATAGAAAGAAAAGAAAAAGAACCAAAAATAATGAATCAGAACCCATGCAAATAGGAGGTCTCAGAGGCCCTTTGTCTCAGGAAGAAAAGGATAGAAGACTTAAGGAAAATGTATGTCTTTACTGTGGAAAAGCTGGACTCTTTGCCAGAGAGTGCGCAGTTAAACCACAAAATAAGAAGAATATTGCAGTGGCTCAACCTGAACTCCCAGAATTGGAAAACTAACCGCCTCGGAGGAAGTAGAGATCGTTTCTCCGACAAAAAACTACGCAAGGATCTCAAAACGTATAAATAATATTGTCAAAAGCACCCCGAGACACATGATGTTGTTAATGACAATAATTGTCACAGTACAACAAAGACATATCCTACCCATTCTTCTAGACTCAGGAGCAACTGGGAATTTCTTTGACATCCAGTTAGTACAAAGGTTAGGGGTTTCCCAAATAACAAAATCTGAACCAGAACCGGTGAGGGCTGTTGATGGCTCTGCTTTATCCTCTGGTATGATTCGATTTCACACCACTCCTTTGACCATAGTTAGTGAAAACGAACATACAGAACAAATAATGTTTGACTTAATCGATACTCCAACTTTTGGAATAATTTTAGGAATTCCCTGGCTAGAAAAACATAACCCAACTATTGATTGGGTTCAAAGAACAGTGAGGTTGGATTCAGCCTTCTGTCGGAATAATTGTTACCAAGAGGCACAAGATCCTATTTATCCCTTGCATTGTGCTAGTACTTATACCGACCTAGATTTAATACCTAATGACTATAGAGACTTCACAGACGTCTTTAATCCAGTTCAAGCTACTGAACCTCCACCCCACAGAATATACGACTGTAGGATTGATTTAATACCTGGGCACCTTTACCCTGTAGTCGTATCTATGCCCTTACTGAACCCAAAAACCAATACCTACGAAGCTATCTTGTTGAGCTTTTAGAAAAGGGTTTATCCGTCATTCCACTTCCCCAGTGTCTTCGCCACTTTTTTTTGTGACGAAGAAATCCGGAGACTTGAGGGCTTGCATAGATTATCACACTATTAATAAGGCTACTATTAAGAACAGATACCCCCTTCCTTTGATCCCGGTCCCTTTGGAGCAAGTGAAGGGTTCAACTATATACACCAAGTTGGATCTTCGGGGTGCGTATCATTTCATACGCGTCAAAGAAGGGGACGAATGGAAAACAGCATTCCGAACCAAATTTGGTTTGTTTGAATATACTGTCATGCTGTTCGGGTTATGTAATGCCCCGGCGGCATTCCAGTATTTCATAAATGACATGTTCATGATCTCCTTGATGTCTGTGTGATAGTTTATATCGATGACATTCTGATTTTTTCTAAAAATCTTGAAGAGCATATAAGTCATGTTAGGACTGTTTTGCAAAGAATAAGGATAATTCTCTTTATGCCAAACCAGAGAAATGCATTTTCCATGTCCGTTCAGTGGAATTTTTGGGTTATGTCCTTTCGCCCACTGGCATTAGTATGGATCCCAAAAAGGTTGATGCCATTTTAAACTGGCCCATTCCAAATTCAGTAAAAGACATACAAAGGGTATTGGGTTTTACCAACTTTTACTGACATTTTATCGCCAACTTTTCTAGAATTGTAACCACCATTACTCAATTATTAAGAAAGGGACACGTTTTCCACTGGACAGATGATGCTAATACAGCATTCCAAACTCTCAAGAAGGCTTTTACTTCAGCATCGGTTTTGACACATCCTAATCCTGATCAACCATTCTTCGTAGAGGCAGACGCCTCCCAAACTGCGGTAGGGGGTTCTAATGCAAAAAGACCCAAAGACCGGTCATCTTCATCCTTTGGCATTTTACTCACGAAAACTCTTGCCAGCTGGACAAAATTACACAATTGCAGAAAGAGAGTTACTGGCTATTAAATATGTTTTTACTTGTTAGGAGCTAAACATACCATAACCATCTACTCTGACCATAAGAATCTACAGTTCTTTACCTCAGTGAAAGCTTTGACACTTAAACAGATGAGGTGGCTACACTTTTTTTGTGAGTTTGACTTCCTAATCACCAATCGGCCTGGTCAAAAACAAGTGTTATCAGATACTTTATCACAGTTAAACGAAAAAGAGTCCAGAAAATCTGACTATCAGGAGCAAACTGTCATTCCAACTGAACGTATAGTAGCAGCAATTCAATATGACACATTCCTGATCAAGGTAAAAATTGAGTCTCAAAAAATCAACTTAGATGATTGGAAGCAAGGAAAACATAACACAATACAGGGCGGATTTCTTTTCCACAATCATAGATTATTTATCCCTTTAAAAGAAATAGAGGCCAAATCAATATGTGGCATCATGACTCAGGGTTAGCTGGGCATCCAGGCTTCCACAAAACTCAAGAGTTGTGTGAAAGGAACTTTTGTTGGGACAGTATGGGAAGGGATGTGCAAGATTATATTAGAAGATGCCCAGTCTGTGCTCGAAACAAATCAGTGAATATTGTACCAGCTGAGCTTTTACATCCATTACCTATTCCAAGAATTCCCTGGCACACGATTAGTGTAGATTTCATAACCGATCTCCCGGTTTCTAATACATTCACCACAATTGTAGTATTCGTAGATGATTTATCTTAAATGGGTCATTTCCTTCCTCTGAAAAAGATACCAACAGCAAGTGAATTCTGTGACATCTTTATCCAAGAAATAGTTAGATTACATGGCTTGCCCAGTAAAATCATTTCGGACAGAGGCCCCTGATTTATTTCCAGATTTTGGAAAAAGGTTTGTGAACAATTAGGAATTGAAGTAGCCTTGTCATCTGCCTTTCCCCCTAAAAGGATGGACAGACTGAAAAGGTGAAACAATATTTAGAACAAACCCTACGATGCTTTACTATGACACTAAGCTCTCAATGGGATAGAGCTCTTTCCTTGGCTGAATTGTCCTATAATAACTCTGTCCATTCTGCCTTAGGGTGTTCTCCTTTTTATTTCACTACTGGTTATCATCCCCGTAGTATCCCTACACAAAAACCAGATGTTGAGGCTCTAATACTATCAGTATCCAACAAAATAAAAGATTTACAGATTATTCAGGAGAAAGCAAGAAATTGCTTAGGTAAACATAAGATTCAAGTAAAAATACAGGCTGATAAACGCCGCACTCTTAAACCTTCTTATCAGACTGGGGACCTGGTCTGGTTATCCACTCGCAACATTCGTTTAGAAGGTCCAAGGAAATTACAACCACGGTTCATAGGTCCATTCAGAATTGAAAAAGTGATAAATACCATAACCATGAAGTTAGATCTCTCTCACCTGAGTATTCAATTCACCCAGTATTCCATGTTTCCCTATTGAAATCTTCCTACCCGGGCACTAGGAAGGATAACTCCCCTCCTCCAATCATCATTGACAATCATCTAGAATATGAGGTTCATTGTATAAGAGATTCTAAAATAATACATAGAAAACTCTATTATCTCATTGACTGGAAGGGATACGATAAAGCTGAGCGTTCCTGGGAACCTGCTTCTAATGTAAACGCTCCCCGTTTGGTAGGCAATTTCACGCTTTTCATCTCAATAAACCAAGACCCGTGGGGGGGCCTTTGCGGGGGAGAACTGTCATGGGCATTCATGCCCTGGTCCATGCCAGGGTCTCTGGTTAGTCTACTGTGTTGGTGCAGTCAAGAATATGTGGTATTCAATATTTGTTGCTGCAATAAAGAGTATACTGTATGTAAAATGTATTAACACATTATGTTAGTCAGAAAATGCTCTTGCAGTAAAATCTTGCATAGATTCTGTTTTTCTATTGTAAGCGTTAGGTTACACTGAGCGCAGCTAATGGGACTACTTGCATATTCATGTTAACTGACAGTTGTTGATTAAAGCCCGTATGCACGTTTTCACGTGTAAACTGTCAGCACGTGAAAACGGGGCTCTAAGAAGATTAACGCGAGTGGTTGAACTATTTAAGCCGCTCGCATCAAAGAACACATGCTTGGTCTTGTCAGCAATTGGAGACAGCGCACTCACCCGTGTTTCCTTCCTGGATCGGGATAAGCCATTCTTTTTGGCCGCATTGGAGTCATGACTTCTTGGACTCGTGTTTTTTTTTATTTTTTTTTTATTTTTTTTATTGAAAAAATATAAGTGGCATATACATTGGCAGTTGTATACAGTACATTTGTGTTATCTACATTTCTTGGCTTGTCGAAGGGGAGAGAAGAAAAGAAAGAGAGGGGGGGTAGCTGGTGTCATTGTGTTGTCTTTAAGTGTTCGTCGAGTGGCTCCCACATGAGCTCCTTGGCGGCATGTTCTTTCGAGAAATTGCCTGTGATATTGTCTGCTCCTCTTAGGAAGGTGACCCAGTTGATCCATGTTTTGAAGTTTGCTTTCACCGTGTTCTTCCAGTTCGTTAGGATTATCTTTAGGGCCGCTGTTAGCAACAGGTCTAGTAGGTCTCTCTCTTCTCTGTTGTTCAGGTTCATTGTTAAATGCCCTGTCGCCAAGCTGGCATAATTGATTGTTAGGTCTGTTTTGAGCATGTCGTTTATGAATGTGTTTATCTGGGCCCAGAGCCTCTTGACTTTCACGCATTCAAAGATGAGGTGCTCGAGGGTTCCTTCCTCCTTCTGACAGTTCCAGCAGTCACTTGATTCTGCAATCCCAGCTTTGTGGAGCCTGGAGGGAGTCCAGTTGGCTCTGTGGAGGAGCCAGTATTTCGTTTGCGCCAGCTGTGGGGTTATTTTGTTTTTTGTAGCTGCGCCCCACATTTGAGCCTGTTCTTTTTCGTTTAACTGTCTGCCTAGATGTGTCTCCCATGATTTTGTCGTTTTCTTGTTTAGCGACAGGGTGGTAGGGCTTAGTAGTTTATAGATCTTCGCAGTTTGGTGGCCTGCCGAGTTTAGTGTTTCCACATATTTGACGATGCCTGGCTCCCCTTTGTGTAGGTTAGCTCTAGTTATCGTGGTTCTGATCTTTAGAAAGGTGTATAGCTCTCTGTTGGGGAGGTCATATAGTTGTTGGATGTTTGAGAAAGTCAGCTGTTTCCCCTTGGTTTCCATCTGTTTGGGGAGTGTGACTCCCTTCTTAATCCATGTGTCATTGTTCATTGTTGCCCCTTGATATGTTATTTTTGTATTGAACCAGATGGATTCCCATGTTGTACCTCTCAGCTTCTGTATCATTCGCCTGTCTATTTTCATCAATGCTTCTCTGGTGTGCTTCAGTATTATGTTCGACCCTAGGGGGTGTTTATTTGCCGTTAGTATCGCTGTCGGGTGTAGGCCTCCCAGGAGGTCTTTCTTCAGCTCTAGCCAGACTGGCTTATACTGTTGTGTTTCATCGATCCATGCCATCCCTTGTTTCGCTAAGCATGCTGTTTGGTAGATTTTAAAGTTTGCCAGGTTGAGGCCTCCGAGTTCTTTCGCTATTCTCAATTTGGGTAGGCCGATTCTTGGTCTCTTGTTTCTCCATAGGAAGGTGTTAATCATGCTGTCCAGTTTTTTGTGGAAGCTCTCTGTCATTGGGATCGGTATCATGTTTAGCGTGTAGTTTATTGCAGGTGTTATCATCATTTTTATCGTCTCTATCCTTCCCCACCAGCTGATGTATTTTGGCGACCACAGCTCTAGTCTTTCTTTTACTTTTTTTAGCAATGAGTCCTCGTTGTGTTGTATTGTGGATGTTAGGTCTCTTCCAAACTGTAGCCCTAGGTACTTGAGTGGTTTTGTTTGCCAGGCTGGGCCTGAGTCTCCGAGTACTGATCTTGTGGTATGGATGTTCATTGGTTTGCATTCCGATTTGTCCTTGTTGAGTTTGTACCCGGATGCCTCTGCGTACTCTCCTATTGTGTCCATGAGTGCTGTAATTGACGTTGACGGGTTTGTGGTTGTGATGAGGATATCGTCCGAGTATGCTGCCAGTTTCACTGTTTTCTCTCTGATCTTAACACCGGTGATTCCCTCATTGTCTCTTATTTTTGCTAGTAGTGGTTCGAGTGCCAGTAGGAAGAGGCCCGGTGACAGCGGGCATCCTTGCCTAGTTCCTCTTCCTAATAAGAGCGTTTCAGATGTGCTTCCATTCACCACTATTTCTGCTCTGGGTTTGTTGTACAGGGCCATCACCATTGCTATGTATTTTTCCCCTAGGCCGAACTTTGCCATGCAGTTCCTGAGGAAGGGCCACGAGACCCTGTCGAAGGCCTTTTCCGCATCCAGTGCTATCATGACTGCTTGCTCATTGCTTTGTGTTGTGTGGTTGATTAGGTGGCATAGCAGCCTTGTGTTGTCCTGCGATAGTCTGTGTTTGATGTATCCCACTTGTGAGTTGTGGATGATATTCGGTAGGATTCTGTTCAATCTGTTCGCCAGCACTTTCGCATAGATTTTGCAGTCGACATTTATGAGCGAGATGGGTCTGTAGTTTTGCGGGTATTGAGGGTCTTTCCCCTCCTTGGGTATTATTGTGATGTTGGCCTCCCGCATAGTGTTCGTCATCTCGCCGTTGTGTATGCAGGCGGAGTATGTTTCGGATAGTATTTTTTTGATTTTTTGGCAGAACGTTTTATAGAATACAGTGGAGTATCCGTCCGGTCCTGGCGCTTTGTTCCGTTTCAGTTGGCTGATTGCCGCTTCAATCTCTTCTTCCGTTATGTCTGCTTCTAGAGGTGTTCTATCCTCCTCTTTGAGTTCCGGCAGGTTGATGTCTTTTAGGAGAGCGCAGCCTCCATCTCTGTTCAGGTTCTTATCCTCGGAGTATAGTTCTTGGTAGAACTGTCTGAAGACCTCTAGTATTCCTTTGTTTGTTGTTTGCGATTTGTTTGTTTTATCAGTTATTGCTGCTATTGTGTGTTGCCTTTGCTTCGCTTTGAGGTAGGACGCCAGCTGTTTCCCTGCTTTGTTGGCTCTGCACAGATTCACAGATTTGAATTTTGTTAGCCACGAACCTGCTCGTTCGCTCAGGATTCTGTTCAGTTCGTATTTTTTTTTTGTGAGCGTGGTAAGTGTGTTTTTGTCCGTTATGTTTGCGCAGTGGCCTCTTTCCAGTGCTGCTATTTCGCCTTCTATCTCTGAGATTTTCTTGTTCCTGCTTCTATTCATTCTTGATTTGATGTTTATCAGTGTGCCTCTTAGTGTCGCTTTGAGTGCGTCCCAGGCGGTGCTTTTCCCTACCTCACCGTTGTCGTTGTCCTCAAGGTAGTCCTTTAGTGCGTCCTCTATTTCTTTCACATTCTCTTTGTTCTGTAGGATGTCGTCGTTCAGTCTCCATCTTCTCGTCAGGCTGTCGTTGTGTTTGCCATTCAGGGCGAGGGATATATGCACGTGGTCTCTTGTTTCTCCATAGGAAGGTGTTAATCATGCTGTCCAGTTTTTTGTGGAAGCTCTCTGTCATTGGGATCGGTAGCATGTTTAGCGTGTAGTTTATTGCAGGTGTTATCATCATTTTTATCGTCTCTATCCTTCCCCACCAGCTGATGTATTTTGGCGACCACAGCTCTAGTCTTTCTTTTACTTTTTTTAGCAATGAGTCCTCGTTGTGTTGTATTGTGGATGTTAGGTCTCTTCCAAACTGTAGCCCTAGGTACTTGAGTGGTTTTGTTTGCCAGGCTAGGCCTGAGTCTCCGAGTACTGATCTTGTGGTATGGATGTTCATTGGTTTGCATTCCGATTTGTCCTTGTTGAGTTTGTACCCGGATGCCTCTGCGTACTCTCCTATTGTGTCCATGAGTGCTGTAATTGACGTTGACGGGTTTGTGGTTGTGATGAGGATATCGTCCGCGTATGCTGCCAGTTTCACTGTTTTCTCTCTGATCTTAACACCGGTGATTCCCTCATTGTCTCTTATTTTTGCTAGTAGTGGTTCGAGTGCCAGTAGGAAGAGGCCCGGTGACAGCGGGCATCCTTGCCTAGTTCCTCTTCCTAATAAGAGCGTTTCAGATGTGCTTCCATTCACCACTATTTCTGCTCTGGGTTTGTTGTACAGGGCCATCACCATTGCTATGTATTTTTCCCCTAGGCCGAACTTTGCCATGCAGTTCCTGAGGAAGGGCCACGAGACCCTGTCGAAGGCCTTTTCCGCATCCAGTGCTATCATGACTGCTTGCTCATTGCTTTGTGTTGTGTGGTTGATTAGGTGGCATAGCAGCCTTGTGTTGTCCTGCGATAGTCTGTGTTTGATGTATCCCACTTGTGAGTTGTGGATGATATTCGGTAGGATTCTGTTCAATCTGTTCGCCAGCACTTTCTCATAGATTTTGCAGTCGACATTTATGAGCGAGATGGGTCTGTAGTTTCGCGGGTATTGAGGGTCTTTCCCCTCCTTGGGTATTATTGTGATGTTGGCCTCCCGCATAGTGTTCGTCATCTCGCCGTTGTGTATGCAGGCGGAGTATGTTTCGGATAGTATTTTTTTGATTTTTTGGCAGAACGTTTTATAGAATACAGTGGAGTATCCGTCCGGTCCTGGCGCTTTGTTCCGTTTCAGTTGGCTGATTGCCGCTTCAATCTCTTCTTCCGTTATGTCTGCTTCTAGAGGTGTTCTCTCCTCCTCTTTGAGTTCCGGCAGGTTGATGTCTTTTAGGAGAGCGCAGCCTCCATCTCTGTTCAGGTTCTTATCCTCGGAGTATAGTTCTTGGTAGAACTGTCTGAAGACCTCTAGTATTCCTTTGTTTGTTGTTTGCGATTTGTTTGTTTTATCAGTTATTGCTGCTATTGTGTGTTGCCTTTGCTTCGCTTTGAGGTAGGACGCCAGCTGTTTCCCTGCTTTGTTGGCTCTGCACAGATTCACAGATTTGAATTTTGTTAGCCACGAACCTGCTCGTTCGCTCAGGATTCTGTTCAGTTCGTATTTTTTTTTTGTGAGCGTGGTAAGTGTGTTTTTGTCCGTTATGTTTGCGCAGTGGCCTCTTTCCAGTGCTGCTATTTCGCCTTCTATCTCTGAGATTTTCTTGTTCCTGCTTCTGTTCATTCTTGATTTGATGTTTATCAGTTTGCCTCTTAGTGTCGCTTTGAGTGCGTCCCAGGCGGTGCTTTTCCCTACCTCACCGTTGTCGTTGTCCTCAAGGTAGTCCTTTAGTGCGTCCTCTATTTCTTTCACATTCTCTTTGTTCTGTAGGATGTCGTCGTTCAGTCTCCATCTTCTCGTCAGGCTGTCGTTGTGTTTGCCATTCAGGGCGAGGGATATATGCGCGTGGTCAGAGACGGTTATTGGGGCTAACTCCGTGTTGTCGATTAGGTGTGTGTGGTTGTTGGACATCAATATATAATCGATCCTGCTGTAAGAGTTGTGCGGGTGAGAGTAGAAGGTGTATTCACGCGCTGCAGGGTGTTGTAGCCTCCATGGGTCTGCTAGGTGGTGCTTTATGCATAGGTCTTTGAGGGTGTTATTGCTTGGAGAGTTGTGGCTTGGCCTGCTTGGGTGTCTGTCCGTAGCTTGGTCCATCGTCTTGTTCATGTCGCCTGCTGCGATCAGGAGGTCTTCCTGCGGTAGGTCGCTGAGCTTGCTATCCACCATCTGCCAGAACTCTTTGTCATCAGAGTTTGGTCCGTAAATGTTCGCCACGTGTACTCGATCGTTTCCTCTCTGGACGCTTGCTATCAGCAGGCGACCGTCTTCGTCCGTGTATGTCTTTTGGATGGTGAGATTGGCTTTCTTGCTTAGGATAGTTATGACACCTCGTTTCTTCCCCTTTGCTGGCGAGCATATGATGTCTCCTATCCATCTTGCCTTGAGCAGCTTAGCTTCCTCCTCTGAGAGTTTGGTCTCTTGTAGCGTGTATACGTCCCCTTTAAGTTTTGCCAGGTGTTCTAGTATTTTCCTGCGTTTGATTGGATGGTTCAGGCCTTTAACGTTCATGGATACCACCTTTAGGTTCGTGGCTAGACTGACTGCTGTTTGATCTGTCATGGGGGTTTTTTGTATCCGCTTGTGTTTCTGTCTTCTTCCTGAGCTGACTCCAAGAGGACAGCCCTTGTTCCGTTGTGGGACCTGAGTGCCCCCCCACCGGGGTTTGAGTAAGCGGGAGTGGGAAAAGAGTAAGGAATGGGTATAACAAGGAAGGAAAAAGGAATTATACGTTGCACAAATGTCTGTTATCTCGTTAGTCTTCATGTCCACCTGTCCCTCCCGCCCCATCTGGCCAAACCCCCGCCCACCCCTTCCCCCTCCCCCCGCCTGTAGAAAAACGGGTGTGCGACAGCAAGGGTCCTCACACCCCCCCCCCCCCCCAAGTCTGACATTGTCTCTTTTGCCGGTGTGAGGTCTGGTTGCAGCGCCTTGAGTGTGGGTGGAGAACGTAGGCATGTGCAGCCCCCTGCAGAAACCAGAGAAGGATATGTCTGTTGTATTTTGTCGCTCCTGTCGTTCCCGACGTTGAGGTAGATACGTTGGCTTAGGTGTGCATGTTAGAGGTAGTTATGGTCGCTTGAGTTCAAAGCACTCACCCGTGTTTCCTTCCTGGATCGGGATAAGCCATTCTTTTTGGCCGCATTGGAGTCACGACTTCTTGGACTCGTGTTTTTTTTTTTTTTATTTAAAAAAAATTTTTATTTAAAAAATATAAGTGGCATATACATTGGCAGTTGTATACAGTACATTTGTGTTATCTACATTTCTTGGCTTGTCGAAGGGGAGAGAAGAAAAGAAAGAGAGGGGGGGGTAGCTGGTGTCATTGTGTTGTCTTTAAGTGTTCGTCGAGTGGCTCCCACATGAGCTCCTTGGCGGTATGTTCTTTCGAGAAATTGCCTGTGATATTGTCTGCTCCTCTTAGGAAGGTGACCCAGTTGATCCATGTTTTGAAGTTTGCTTTCGCCGTGTTCTTCCAGTTCGTTAGGATTATCTTTAGGGCCGCTGTTAGCAACAGGTCTAGTAGGTCTCTCTCTTCTCTGTTGTTTAGGTTCATTGTTAAATGCCCTGTCGCCAAGCTGGCATAATTGATTGTTAGGTCTGTTTTGAGCATGTCGTTTATGAATGTGTTTATCTGGGCCCAGAGCCTCTTGACTTTCACGCATTCAAAGATGAGGTGCTCGAGGGTTCCTTCCTCCTTCTGACAGTTCCAGCAGTCACTTGATTCTGCTATCCCAGCTTTGTTGAGCCTGGAGGGAGTCCAATAGGCTCTGTGGAGGAGCCAGTATTTCGTTTGCGCCAGCTGTGGGGTTATTTTGTTTTTTGTAGCTGCGCCCCACATTTGAGCCTGTTCTTTTTCGTTTAACTGTCTGCCTCGATGTGTCTCCCATGATTTTGTCGTTTTCTTGTTTAGCAACAGGGTGGTAGGGCTTAGTAGTTTATAGATTTTCGCAGTTTGGTGTCCTGCCGAGTTTAGTGTTTCCACATATTTGACGATGCCTGGCTCCCCTTTGTGTAGGTTAGCTCTAGTTATCGCGGTTCTGATCTTTAGAAAGGTGTATAGCTCTCTGTTGTGGAGGTCATATAGTTGTTGGATGTTTGAGAAAGTCAGCTGTTTCCCCTTGGTTTCCATCTGTTTGGGGAGTGTGACTCCCTTCTTAATCCATGTGTCATTGTTCATTGTTGCCCCTTGATATGTTATTTTTGTATTGAACCAGATGGATTCCCATGTTGTACCTCTCAGCTTCTGTATCATTCGCCTGTCTATTTTCATCAATGCTTCTCTGGTGTGCTTCAGTATTATGTTCGACCCTAGGGGGTGTTTATTTGCTGTTAGTATCGCTGTCGGGTGTAGGCCTCCCAGGAGGTCTTTCTCCAGCTCTAGCCAGACTGGCTTATACTGTTGTGTTTCGTTGATCCATGCCATCCCTTGTTTCGCTAAGCATGCTGTTTGGTAGATTTTAAAGTTTGCCAGGTTGAGGCCTCCGAGTTCTTTCGCTAGTCTCAATTTGGGTAGGCCAATTCTTGGTCTCTTGTTTCTCCATAGGAAGGTGTTAATCATGCTGTCCAGTTTTTTGTGGAAGCTCTCTGTCATTGGGATCGGTAGCATGTTTAGCGTGTAGTTTATTGCAGGTGTTATCATCATTTTTATCGTCTCTATCCTTCCCCACCAGCTGATGTATTTTGGCGACCACAGCTCTAGTCTTTCTTTTACTTTTTTTAGCAATGAGTCCTCGTTGTGTTGTATTGTGGATGTTAGGTCTCTTCCAAACTGTAGCCCTAGGTACTTGAGTGGTTTTGTTTGCCAGGCTAGGCCTGAGTCTCCGAGTACTGATCTTGTGGTATGGATGTTCATTGGTTTGCATTCCGATTTGTCCTTGTTGAGTTTGTACCCGGATGCCTCTGCGTACTCTCCTATTGTGTCCATGAGTGCTGTAATTGACGTTGACGGGTTTGTGGTTGTGATGAGGATATCGTCCGCGTATGCTGCCAGTTTCACTGTTTTCTCTCTGATCTTAACACCGGTGATTCCCTCATTGTCTCTTATTTTTGCTAGTAGTGGTTCGAGTGCCAGTAGGAAGAGGCCCGGTGACAGCGGGCATCCTTGCCTAGTTCCTCTTCCTAATAAGAGCGTTTCAGATGTGCTTCCATTCACCACTATTTTTGCTCTGGGTTTGTTGTACAGGGCCATCACCATTGCTATGTATTTTTCCCCTAGGCCGAACTTTGCCATGCAGTTCCTGAGGAAGGGCCACGAGACCCTGTCGAAGGCCTTTTCCGCATCCAGTGCTATCATGACTGCTTGCTCATTGCTTTGTGTTGTGTGGTTGATTAGGTGGCATAGCAGCCTTGTGTTGTCCTGCGATAGTCTGTGTTTGATGTATCCCACTTGTGAGTTGTGGATGATATTCGGTAGGATTCTGTTCAATCTGTTCGCCAGCACTTTCGCATAGATTTTGCAGTCGACATTTATGAGCGAGATGGGTCTGTAGTTTTGCGGGTATTGAGGGTCTTTCCCCTCCTTGGGTATTATTGTGATGTTGGCCTCCCGCATAGTGTTCGTCATCTCGCCGTTGTGTATGCAGGCAGAGTATGTTTCGGATAGTATTTTTTTGATTTTTTGGCAGAACGTTTTATAGAATACAGTGGAGTATCCGTCCGGTCCTGGCGCTATGTTCCGTTTCAGTTGGCTGATTGCCGCTTCAATCTCTTCTTCCGTTATGTCTGCTTCTAGAGGTGTTCTCTCCTCCTCTTTGAGTTCCAGCAGGTTGATGTCTTTTAGGAGAGTGCAGCCTCCATCTCTGTTCAGGTTCTTATCCTCGGAGAATAGTTCTTGGTAGAACTGTCTGAAGACCTCTAGTATTCCTTTGTTTGTTGTTTGCGATTTGTTTGTTTTATCAGTTATTGCTGCTATTGTGTGTTGCCTTTGCTTCGCTTTGAGGTAGGACGCCAGCTGTTTCCCTGCTTTGTTGGCTCTGCACAGATTCACAGATTTGAATTTTGTTAGCCACGAACCTGCTCGTTCGCTCAGGATTCTGTTCAGTTCGTATTTTGTTTTTTGTGAGCGTGGTAAGGGTGTTTTTGTCCGTTATGTTTGCGCAGTGGCCTCTTTCCAGTGCTGCTATTTCGCCTTCTATCTCTGAGATTTTCTTGTTCCTGCTTCTGTTCATTCTTGATTTGATGTTTATCAGTTTGCCTCTTAGTGTCGCTTTGAGTGCGTCCCAGACGGTGCTTTTCCCTACCTCACCGTTGTCGTTGTCCTCAAGGTAGTCCTTTAGTGCGTCCTCTATTTCTTTCACATTCTCTTTGTTCTGTAGGATGTCGTCGTTCAGTCTCCATCTTCTCGTCAGGCTGTTGTTGTGTTTGCCATTCAGGGCGAGGGATATATGCGCGTGGTCAGAGACGGTTATTGGGGCTATCTCCGTGTTGTCGATTAGGTGTGTGTGGTTGTTGGACATCAATATATAATCGATCCTGCTGTAAGAGTTGTGCGGGTGAGAGTAGAAGGTGTATTCACGCGCTGCAGGGTGTTGTAGCCTCCATGGGTCTGCTAGGTGGTGCTTTATGCATAGGTCTTTGAGGGTGTTATTGCTTGGGGAGTTGTGGCTTGGCCTGCTTGGGTGTCTGTCCGTAGCTTGGTCCATCGTCTTCTTCATGTCGCCTGCTGCGATCAGGAGGTCTTCCTGCTGTAGGTCGCTGAGCTTGCTATCCACCATCTGCCAGAACTCTTTGTCATCAGAGTTTGGTCCGTAAATGTTCGCCACGTGTACTCGATTGTTTCCTCTCTGGACGCTTGCTATCAGCAGGCGACCGTCTTCGTCCGTGTATGTCTTTTGGATGGTGAGATTGGCTTTCTTGCTTAGGATAGTTATGACACCTCGTTTCTTCCCCTTTGCTGGCGAGCATATGATGTCTCCTATCCATCTTGCCTTGAGCAGCTTAGCTTCCTCCTCTGAGAGTTTGGTCTCTTGTAGCGTGTATACGTCCCCTTTAAGTTTTGCCAGGTGTTCTAGTATTTTCCTGCATTTGATTGGATGGTTCAGGCCTTTAACGTTCATGGATACCACCTTTAGGTTCGTGGCTAGACTGACTGCTGTTTGATCTGTCATGGGGGTTTTTTGTATCCGCTTGTGTTTCTGTCTTCTTCCTGACCTGACTCCAAGAGGACAGCCCTTGTTCCGTTGTGGGACCTGAGTGCCCCCCCCCCGGGGTTTGAGTAAGCGGGAGTGGGAAAAGAGTAAGGAATGGGTATAACAAGGAAGGAAAAAGGAATTATACGTTGCACAAATGTCTGTTATCTCGTTAGTCTTCATGTCCACCTGTCCCTCCCGCCCCATCTGGCCTCCCCCCGCCCACCCCTCCTCCCGCCTGTAGAAAAACGGGTGTGCGACAGCAAGGGTCCTCACACCCCCCCCCCAAGTCTGACATTGTCTCTTTTGCCGGTGTGAGGTCTGGTTGCAGCGCCTTGAGTGTGGGTGGAGAACGTAGGCATGTGCAGCCCCCTGCAGAAACCAGAGAAGGATGTGTCTGTTGTATTTTGTCGCTCCTGTCATTCCCGACGTTGAGGTAGATACGTTGGCTTAGGTGTGGATGTTAGAGGTAGTTATGGTCGCTTGAGTTCAAAGTTCAAAGTTCAGTGGTTCTTAGGTGTCGTTCCCGACGTTGAGGTAGATACGTTGACTTATGTGTGCATGTTCGAGGTAGAAATGGTCGCTTGAGTTCAAAGTTCAGTGGTTCTTAGGTGTTGGCTGTCTGTTCTTATCATGTGGGTTCGGAACTAGGAGTGCGACGGATCCCCCCGGATCTTACTTTGTCGCTCGAGATCATGGTTCTAGGGTACTTAGACACGGGCCTCCTGCTCTTATCATATGTCCTCTTCTTCTGCCCCGTCTGTGGAGGCTCTCCTCTTTGTTCCTGGGCTTTGGTGCTCCATTTCTTCGGGGGACGGGCCTTGTAGGTACCTGTGTAGCTCGTTGGGGTCCTCAAATGTTTTGCTCCCATGTCTGTCTGTGATCCTCAGTTTTGAGGGGCCCGCGAAGGAGAAGGTGATGTTGTTTTTCCGCAGGGTGTCTCGCTGGGCTAGGAAGCCTTTCCTCACCTCCACCGTCAGCCCAGAGAAGTCCTGTGCGATTGTCACCTTCTTTCCGTTTATCACCATAGGCTTGCCCTTCCTGGCCACTGCGAATATTGCATCTGTGTGATTGTCACGTAGTGGTTTGCATATGATTGGTCTGGGGGTGTTGCTGTTTGTTTGTTTCTTTGCTGGGATGCGATATGCTTTGACGAGCTTGAGCGGTTTGTCGAAAGTGAGACCTGTCAGTTTTGGGATCATGGCCTCCAGCATCAGGGCGCAGGCTCCTGGGGTGTCGCCCTCTTCCTCGGGTATGCCCAGTAGTCTTATGTTCCCCTTGCGGCTTCTGTCATCCTGCTCGGCCATGGATCTCTGTAGAGCTGTTGTTCTCTTTATGACTAAGCCAAGGTCTTTGTGTGTTATATTGGCGCGGTCTTCTAGCTGGCTGATTCTTTTCTCTGCCTCGTCTATTCTGCCATTGGCTTTGCTTTGCTCGGCTCGTATCGCTATTAGTTCCATTTAGATGTTGTCCACTATTTTCTTTGTTGCTTTTGCTAGATCGTTACCCTCTGTTATCTTCCTCAATAGTGTATCCAGAGTGGTTGTTTCGCTGCCTTGATTTCCTCGTTCTTTCGAGGGTGATGCAGTTAGGTCGTTTTTGTTCTTCTTTTGTGCATTTGTAATTTGGGTGCCTTCTTTCCCTGCCATTACGTCGAAGCCTCTTCTGACCTGGTGTGTTTGAGGTCTCACTTCTGTTGGGTGTTGTTTTGTTAGTCCCTTTTTTAGTCTTCCGTCCTCTTTCTTGCCTGGGATAGGCGCGGTCGTTAAGTTACAGTCTCTAAATCGCGGTGGCCACTTGACCACTCTGGTCTTGGTCCTAGACTCCGCCAGCCTCTTGCGGTGTCGCACTTTTAACTCCTTGCCTTCTGTTTGTAGGCGGGTGTTACCACTTTCTACTGTATAGTGGCTTCTCCCTTGTGCACAGTCTCTCGGACGGTAGGTGGGCCTCTTGGCTCTCCTCGCTCGCCGTGTCTCGCTAGCTCTGTGTTCCACCTTCCGGAGTTCCCTTGGTGCAGCGCGTTATCCCTGTTGGTGCCGGTGCCGTTCGTTGCGGCGCGTCTCTGTCTATGGCTCTTCCGCGCTGTTGTTCGCGTTGTGCCCCCCTTTTCCCCCCTGTGTTTACGTTACTGTTGGCCTGGTCTTTTAACGTTTCCGCCTAGGGGGGTGCCTCTGTGCGCTTATTTCTGTGCCTCTTTCGCGCTGGTCGGCGTTCCGCTTCTTCCGCCTGAGTCTAAGATGGCCGCTCACCGCTTCCGTCCTAACCAAAATGGCCGTTCCCTGGTGTTCGGGCTGTTCTCCCTTCCTCTCTGCGCCCGCGCTAGTGTTGGTTCGGTCTTAAGGGATTTGCCTGGTGTGGTGCGCGCCTGCTTCTATGCGCTTCTTCTGTGGCTTTGGCGCTGCTCGGCGTTGGTCGGCGACTCGCTCCTCTCGCCTGTACTAAGATGGCCGCCGCAGCTTCCGACCTGACCAATATGGCTGCTCCGGTTGTTCGCGCTGTGCCCCCTCTTCCCCCTGCGCTCTCGGTTAATGTTGGTTAGGCGGCTTTTTAGGGTTGGGGGGGGGAGCTGCTACTCGAACAGAACAGCGCGAGGCTGATTTCCGGCCTCTGCCCGGCTCGCTCTTACTTGGGTGTTTGCGTCTGTTGTGGTCTCGGGTCGTCTCTCAGGAGCTAGCCGCCATCTTGCGCTTATATTCTCTCGTCTCCTAGTTTCTTTCTTGGCTGTATCTGCCTTCCCAGCGGATGCTGCAGGTTGTGGACGCCCGTGGTTGGTGCCCCTTATGTTCATACACCTCTCCGTCTGTTTCCCTTAAGCGCTCGTTGGCATTTGCTTCTTCTGCTCGCCGTTCTTTGACTTGGGGGGTCGGGAGCTCCGGACTTAGGTCTGCTGCCTCCTTGCCATCCAAGCCACGCCCAATCCTTCTTGGACTCGTGTTGACTCCCGCTGGATTCTTTCCGGACAGCCCTCATCGGAGGCTTCCTTCTCGGCCCTCCGCTTCGCTCCAACGCTGCAGCAGCACTTCCCGGGCAGCTCTGGATGAAGATAATTTCCCTTTCCGCCATCAGCTCTTCTGGTGTCACCTTCAAAAGTGAAACTGAATAAGAAAACAAGCACAGATAAGTTCAACAAGAAATTGCTGATTTTCCGGTGAGTTTTCAAGACACCGTTTTAAAAAGGAAAATAATTTTATGACATCAGTCAATTAATAAACATTGTGCAAGTTGTTTACTCAATCTTAGAGAGTCAACCCAAGAGAAAGTAGAGAAAACTGTGCAAAATAAAGGCAGCATTTGAACTGGTTAAATGACTTGAAAAATGTTGTGTTTTCTTTGAAAAAGGACCTTATTGTTTTGTCAAAGACTTAAAAGGCACTAGGATCTTTTAGTGAATAATACCTAACAAGAATGTGCATATATTCAGAGTTATTTAGGTAGAAGGTTATAACATTTAATAGTGTTAATGTTGACAGAGAGGTGTATTTCAACTCATTGTCTCTTTCCAGAATTACTAGAAGAATTTAAGGCAGTTCAACAGTATGCACAACTAACAAGAGAGATACACAGAGAGTCCTCAAACTAGGTATATGTTCTTGGATGATGTTTGTTAAGCTGTAATAAGTTATTTATTTAAACTCCAGTGAATTCAGTAAATCGATCACCTACCTTTTACACTTGTGTATTCCTTACCCTAGATAGAAGAATCCCGGTGTCAGCGCTATCCTCCAGAATTCGCATTCACAGAAGAAACCTACAGATACGTAAGAGGTACCCAGAACTCCAAGAGGACTCTCTTTCTCTCTTTCTCTCGATCTCTCCCATTTCTCCTTTCCCTTCAGGGACTTTCCAGGAGGCAGAGTATAAACACATTCTGGTTCTTGGGGAGTATTTGGAGGGATTGGGGTTCGCTCATCATCAACAAGAGCAAGGAGCACAGGTGAGCGTCTTCCTTGACACCGGTTTCGGGGTTTCACCCCTCATCAGCCAGGATAGTTAACTCCAATGGCATGGAGAGCATGGGACCCATGTTTGGGCATAGCCGTCCCACTCGGGTTGACAAATGCAAAAAGAACAATTTATGGACAGAATGCAGAACGATGTCATACATTCACCCCAGTACAGAGATCTGGGCCTAAATCCATTGTCTTTTTGCTCCACATGCCATTCCAGTTTGAACTCAGCCATATGCAAATCGGTCTTGACCCTGCGCCCAATGGGAACAGTCCAGATCGAACTGCCAGGCCAGGTCCTCCCTGGACTGGAAACAAGCATCCTAGGACCGGTTTTTGAGTTTCACCCCTCATTAGCAAGGATAGCTTGACTCCAGTGGCATAGAGAGCACAGGACCCACGTCTGGGCATGCCAGGCCCACTAGCAGCATTTGATTTACAGGCCCTGGGAACACCCAGTGCACTGTACTAGGAACTTACCAGTAAATCAAATTTGGCAATCATGGAAAAACCAAGCCATAACATAATTTACCTAGAGAGCATATGCACTTCAGCCCTGAATGGCAGTGCTAAAGTTCCCAGAGTCCTAAAACCAACAAAAACAAAGTCAAAAACAGTAAGCCAAATATCAAAAAGTCTAGGGGTAAACCCACTGAAAAATCCAGGTCTAATACAGCACTCTCCCAGCCTAAACCCAGGGTAGACTATTCAATCCCTTGATGGATTTCCCTGCTTGGGGCAATAGAACATAGACCTGGTCCACAACAGCAGGGGCAAGTTCTGGTTCTAATCCTTGCTGAACCCAATTGGATCCCTCTGTCCTTACTCTCAGGTCCCACTAAGCTGACCCATGGGGAACCCTTCTCTTCACCTGGGGACCCTGTCTGTGTAGCACCTAAACTTAGCTTGCTCAGAGGTGGGTCCCTGCAGGCAGACAGTACCCACATGGCCAACACAGTGGTGTGGCCCAGTCTACCTCCAGGGTGTGACTCTGGTTCCATTCCCTAGGGGACCTCTGTCTACCAGGACAGCAAACCACAGTAGCCACTGAAAGCTGTCAGTGATGAGAGACAGGCCTCGTGCCTCTCAGGGCTCTCTGGCCTCTGTGGCATTTGAGAGTGGGTGGCTGCAGCCCCACGTGCTTGACACCCTTTGTCTACTCTCCCTCCTGTCAGATCAGATATGACCTCCTGACACTGACCTACCAGCCCTGGGTCTGTATCCTGCGACTGGCCAGGACACTGTGGTGGGCTCTCCCACACCCTGTTCTTCCTGCTAGGGTCCTGTATCCATTACCCCTGACTCCAGAATAGTCAGGGTACTGGGCCAGCCATCCTGTACAATTTTCCCACCAGTTCAGGATGTCTACCCTGTAACAGGTCTCCCAACCCAGACCAAGCCCTCAGGTTGAAACAGGGCCAGAGATGAGAAATCCCTCCCCCTGCACTCCCCTTCCAGAGTTCTGCACCCTCCCACCTGAAGTGGCACTATTAGAAGACAAAATGGTAGGGACACTGCTAGCAGATGTCCTTCCCTCCAGGTCATAAATTACCTGCTGAACCTGGCCTACCAACCCAGAGACTACACCCTGTAGCTGATCATTTGCCTGGTAGGACCCGACTTCCTGGGGAGCACACCTGCCCCCTTCAAGGGTAACACATACCTCATGTGTTACATGACAGTCTGCCTGGCACTGACCTCCCAACCCCTGTCCATCTGACAGTGCACAAAGACGCCCCAAACCAGAAGGGGTATCACTATGGTCATTCCTGGGGAGCTCTACCCTCAGACCTGGCCCCTGACCCATTGATTTTCCCATTGGTGACAACCTCACCCTCTCACCCCTCCTTCTGGGCTTCCACACCCTCCAATCAGGAGTGGGGCTGCCAGCTCCAGAACTGGTGGAACGCTCTTGCAGATGTCCCTCAAAGTTCTACTGACACTAGGAGTTCCCCCTCAGCAGCTGGCCTTCCAGTACACACTAGACCCCCCTCCTGGTGTTCCCTCATGGAACCAACTAGACCTTGAGATTGGGTTTCGGGCACCTCAGAACACCTCCCACTCCCACTCCTTCTCCTCTGAGACAGGACATGGGACCTACACCCCTCCCACTACTCTGGAACCTATCTGGGATACCACAAACCTCCCCTACCTCACTTGGTGGGGGAAATCTGAGCCACCTCCCTCATGATCACACTCAGATGCTGCTTCAGACCCCCTGGACTCCACCACAAGGTCTGCTTCGAGTGTGAGCTCCCTGGTGTCAAAGAACTCACACTCCACCAAGTGTTGGAATAGCTCTGGAAAACAGGGACTGCACATATGCTCTCCAGCATCCACATTACACAGCCCCTCACATGTGTCAACCAAACTACCCTTCACCCAGCCATCCAGTGCCTCATAAAAGTACTCCACATCATTCTTGCAAGACTGGTAAGACATTTTCTTACTGTTGCTGTCCCTCTTCTGGCTGTTCTCCATACTCACTTATGAGGGCTTCTACCATTCTACCATCGGGACCCCTCTCCATGCACCTCTCAGCTATAGTCAGTAGAGTTTCCCACCCACCACCAGGAATATGATCCCTTGCACCAGTTCCCCAATCCACCTCAATGACACTGAGCACCACAGGAGTTACCTCACAATCCTGACCCCCCTGGTGTATGCTAACCTCCTTGAATCAGGGCACCAAGTCTGTGTGTGTGTGCCTCATCCTTAGTGCTAGACCTAACACTTTTGCTGCCACCATCTGGGCTGGACCTAGCCCTCCTGGCTTCCCAGTCCAGCTCCAGCTCTCTCACTTTACACTCATGATTCAAGATCATTTTCCTTTCCTCCATGGCTATTCATTTGCCTTGATAACAAAACAAAAGAAGGAGTAACCCCAGGACAGAGAGTCCTAGTAATCCAGCACGGAGAAAGGTGTAAAAAGAAAAAAATCTTTTTGATTTTTAGGAAATCCCTCACTCACCGACCTGGTCCACCCAAGTGACCGAGTGCCACTTGGGTGTGCTGCGACGCCTGCAACTGCAGCAGAGCTGGGTTTTTTTGGGTGTGAGTGAGTTGGGAATTTGTGAAGTTTAAAAAGTGTTTAACAAGTATTCCCTATAGACTTTTATTCTGGAGCCAGTATAACACTACTAAAAACAAGTGAGATACTTCTGATGGTTTAATTGACCAAGTAGTATCAAAGTGTGCATAAAAGTGTGGTCAACATGTTTCAACCGTTTGCGATTTTTGGTTTTCTTCAGGACCAGGTGAGGTGAGCCGGGAGGTCTGCACTCGCTAATGTGTACCCTTTCCTGACCCGCCTATATGTTAGACCGCGTACTTACGGTTTAGCTTGCTTACAGAGTTCTGTGTAAGGGAATCTGAAACAATAGAACAAAGCATAGTAATGATGCAATGATATACATAACTCGGGTATAGCTCTAAATCTCCGTGTGGTTCAGTTACTGCATGCAATCACCATATAAAGAAAGCAGGCTTTTTTTCACAACCTTAAGTGAAGGTGTAACCCAGCTAAACGTCTATGAGTACCATACATACCCACATTCTATTCTATCAAAGTGGGTGTCAAGCGTTCCTTAAATTTATCTTAAGGGCGCTATGTGACTAGATCTAGTCAATGTGTATATATATCGTCATAGAGTCCGGGAGACCATTGGGCATATATACACTCGTTACGTAAAATAGGGCGAGAAAAGGTATCCTCCGCTAGTGATCTGACCCGGCTGTATTAGGGTGACATTGTAAACAAACAGTCCAACTGTGAGGACTTACTCGTGAATAATGGTGTTCGTGCCCCATGGATGCCATGGGGGGCGGCCTTTGAGCGTTCTGTGGGTAAAAAATGCCAAGCATGAATATAGCGTTTTCCGGGACGTCATGTTCTGGGGCGCCCAGTTTCGGTTGCACAGGGTTGTTACAAAAGTACAGTTGAGCCCAGGAAACTTACTTGTCAAATAGCGCCTGCCCCCTGGAAACCTGTCCTTACCGCACTGCGTCCCGAGGATACTGCCGTTGGGGCTTCCGTGTTTATTAAACAGGAGCTTCGCGGTTGGGCAGTCGGAGCCCGCGTCACTTGATCACGTGACCGCGGCTACTGACTGCGTGCAGGGAGCGTATTCAAAGGTGTTGCTTTTCGGAGTGTCAGAATTTAGGGGATGTCAATG
Source organism: Lissotriton vulgaris (assembly GCF_964263255.1). NCBI lineage: Eukaryota > Metazoa > Chordata > Amphibia > Caudata > Salamandridae > Lissotriton > Lissotriton vulgaris. Next base: position 2,068,977,009 of record NC_141689.1, on the reverse strand, counting down.
GTGGGGCATCAAGTGTAACCAACTTTATTGGCCATTTTCACGGGGACAAAGCCGGTGTCATTAGATCGGCGTGCTTGTATAAAGCCCTATGTGTAGAGAAATGCTGAGGTGTACCGTCAGTGTGTAAGAGTGTCAATATTATTAGTTAACAACGTTTTTCGGCTACATGCATGGAGCGTACTCAAAGGTGTTGCTTTGGAGTGTCAGAATAGGGGGATGTCAATGACAGGCCTCACGTGTAACCAACTTTATTACCCATTTTCACGGGGACAAGGCCGGTGTTATCAGAACGGTGCGCTTGTTAAAGCCCTATGTGTAGATAATGCTGAGGTGTACCGTCAGTGTGTAAGTGTGTTCATATTATTAGTTAACAGAGTTCTTGAGCTACATTATTGATGGTTAGTGGTTACTTCCAAGGATGTAACAGATGATGTTCTTGATTCAGGCATGATGCAATAGCAAGTTCAAAGTAAAAAATGATAGGATCACAGAAATAGACCAAGGAGAAAATAGTGTGTGGCACTTAATGGTCTGCGATATGGTAGTAGGGTAAATCTATAACTGTAGGTCAAGTGCAAACGCCAGTCCTATCCTCACCGCTGACAACCAATGTTAGAAATGGGGGTCTCTGGTTGGCAATGGTTTGCACCTTTGTCCAAGTAGGAACCCTTCTTCCTAGTCAGGGAAAGGGAGTTACACTCCTAAAATAATCCCAGCTCACCCCCTCTGTAGCTTGGCACGAGCAGTCAGGCTTATCTCAGAGGCAGTGTGTAATGCATTTGCACATAGCCAACAGTAATACAGTAAAAACACTACAAAAGAACACCACACCAGTTTAGAAAAATATCCAATATTTTTATATATCCAAAACAAGACCAAAATGACAAAAATCCAACATACAATACTTAAAAAATATGCACTTTGCAAGAATACTTTAAAAACACAGTTCCTTGCAGTCGGAAGCTCTGTCATGGGGATGTGCCTTGCATTTACACTGTGTTAAGTTAGCATGATCTTAATAGAAGTTTAAATGCTATTTTTCCTTTCTGCAGCCTTTGCACACGGAACACATTATTATAAATGTTTAGAGTCTAGCAGACTGTTTTCCTTCACACGAGAATATTATGTTTTCCTATAGTAGCAGCTTTGCTTGGTAAGCTTTGTTTGAACAGTGAGTGCCGAGGCCTTCAAGGTTATTTCAACACAGTGGTTGTTGTTCGGTCTGATCAGCGCATGTTCTAGACATAACATATATGCAGCTGTGGCCACCTCTGATTTTGGCACGTTTAATAATGCTCTGCGCAGGAATGCTCAGACACTTGGAGAACATTTGCATGCAGAGAGCTGGTGTGGAAAATTATGTGATCCATTTCTACTAGGACCAGAGGTATGGGGCCACCCTTGTAAACCCAAGAGACCTTCTGTAGATATAAAATAACCTACTAGCAAGGGAGGGTGATTTCTAGGTGTAATCTAGCCTTCTTTTTCATTTAGCATTTTAACATGCTTTCTCCCTTTGTATTTTATGGAATAGTAACTATACTGATAATCTTGTTGCAAATAATATGTCTGCTTGTATTAGCTAAGATACTGCGCCTGAGAACATGGCATTAGAAATAAATATTTCAAACTTGCACGTGTCTTCATTTGCTCCCCGTTTTGGACTGGTATGAGAGTATAACGAAGGAGTGTTAATTTGTTCCACATTGCCTGAGGTATTCTAAGTTCCATGTTCTGGGTTGTCTAATCATTGGGGGTATGGAAGAACCAATGAGACAGTGATTGCTAGTCTGGTAGGGGATTTTGGCTACTAAGGTGAGTTTTGGTACACCCTAATTCAATGAGGTTCCAAGTTTCTATGCACAGTTCTGTGTATGAGCAGAATCCCTGCTACATGGCGCCCAACGTTGGTGGTCTTATTACATGACACTTGAGTAGTACTTCTATCAGTCCTTAACCCCTTCACTATTGTTTCCGGATAATAGTAGTGTCGAACAAACCTACCTATAATTACATAGGTCTTTTCACAGCTTGAATATTTTCAAACAGTTTTCTTTTGAATTACTACTCAGTTGTGCTACTACGTTTTACATTGTGCCTTTTTATTCTCTGTGTCACTATGGCTGACATTGTTATACCGCAACATAGTCGCATTGCGGTTCGCAATCATTTGTAAGCATATAATGTTGGTTTGGAGGGCATGGCAGTGATTTTGGTTGTAAGTGCTGAGGTTGCTTACTCGTTTGAGATTTTCTACTCTTGGGGGACTTTTCCTGCAGTGGAAGCGGCTACGCAGGTTTTTCACACTTACACACACTCAGCCATGCTCAGGGAATAAGTCCCCTATAGAACATAGGAGATTCCGATTTCTGCATGGCAGCACCGTGTTTGGTTTGATGGCGCCCTTCCCCACAGTGTAACGGCGATTAGATTGGGTCCTTTGTCCATTCCAGGCGCTTCTTGGCCGGTTTTGGCTGGATTCACCCCTCATCCTCTTCCGGGGCAAGTCCCCGTTGCTGAGTTACGGACCCTATATGACTCTTCTGTGTTAGTGTTATTCGGGCCCTAGTTCAATATATTAACCGCAATTTCCAGGGCGGGTCCCTGGTGTTGCGGCCCTTCCAGCTGGACCGAGCGGAGTGAAGCTTTGTCCTGTGATGGTCAATGCGGTAATGGGCAAGCGTCCCCAAGATAAGGATGATATGCCTTTTTGGCTTGCCGAGAAGTTTGACCAGCTGGAAGCAGTGTTTCCTAATTCGACTCCCGTAGAAAAACACAGGATTCTTACAATTAGTTTACCCAAGGACTTGGTACCAGAAGCCGGTGACTGTGAGTTATGGGGTAAGATTTGTGCGGCAATGTACACGAGATGCTTCGGCACTCCGTCAATGGCTGTCCTTCCAACGGTCATTAAACATGTTCAGGACGAACACGGACCTGAGGCTGCGGTTGAATTGGGAATGAGACTCGATGGCACGTTTGATGTAGTAGCCGATCTCGTCCTTTCTAATGTAAAAGGAGATGCAGTGAACTTTAAAGTGGCCAATGCCTTACGCGATGTCCCCGAAGCCGACAAACCCCAACAGTTACCGAGAATTATTACGGCTGTGTATATAACCATTGGCCGCAACAGTTTAGGTGTCAAGCCCTTTACTGCTAAAGATAAAAAGCAAACCCAGGGTGCGAAGTCTGAAAATGACGTTCAACCCACAGCTCCAAAGAAAATTTGGAACAGAAATAAAAACTGGGGAAACAGCAACAGAAACAGGGGTCCCTTCCCCCATCACTACTGGGCACGTTTATGATTTGCGCAACCGCACTATGATTAAGTCCCCTGATCGAGTTCAGGTTCCAGATCAACGCTCTCTTCGTTCTTTACAGGACACATCGGCCTCATCCTCCGGTGGTGGAGGCAGCGGCAGAGGTCTGGGTGGCCAGCAGAGTCGCGACCAGCCCCACCTGAAAGACAGAAAAGGCAAGCAGGAGGATTCTTCACAGAAAAGACTCCAGTTTCAGAAAAAGAAAGTTGCCGCTTTAACAGTAAGATATGCCACAAATGATGAGAACGCAGCTTCAGAATCAGACATGGGCGCTGACGTTGTTGGACAGCGCGGCTGAGATTACCATAGTGCGAGAGGCCCTGCGTCCAATACTGAAGGTGACAGCGACTGACCAATATGTTGTTGTAGAGACAGCTAATACTAGAGTAGCTCTCCCTGATAGGCTTTGTGGAATAGTACTTTTAATTGAAGGTGACATACAACGTACCATAAAAGAGGTATTTTGGGAAAATCTTACAACTACCTATGACATTTTGTTGGCAGAGGCTGACTGGCCCCCACCTTTTGTTCTCGCAGCTCCGAGAGGGGAGGAAGTAATCCTCCCTAGTTTCGCTCACACAGTGTCCAAGGAGCATGCACTGAATTTTTCAGAAGAGTGGGCTAAAGCCCTTGCTCCGGCTCTGTACCGTATGTACGGTGGTTGGGATAAATTTTCCCCACACCACGAGATTCCCTTACGGTCTATGCGACAGCCTCAACCTCAATATCCCATCCGGCGTGACGCTAAGTCTTCCGTCGCTGAGATCCTTGAACAATTAGAATATCAAGGAGTGATTGAAACTTGTGTGTCACCGATGTAACCCACTTTTTACTGTGACCAAGCCTGACGGTTTGTATCGTTTGGTATTGGTTAATTGGCATTTGAACTCGCTTTGCTGTACCTGTGCAGTACAGAATACCCAGGGCTCTGCTCTAGTGGATGGTTTTGTGCGAAAACAGTTTAAAACCACACTTGACATATCCAAAGTTTTTTTTGCCCACAATTTGGATGGTCTAAGTTCCCAATGGACCAGTTTTACCTGTGGCGGCAAACAACGCCAATTTAACCGCCTGGCCATGGGCTATAAGAATAGTCCAGGTGTGTTTGCTACCCGCATCGTCTGACTCTTGGAGAGAGTTGACCCAGATGCATGTTCGTATGTGGATGATATCTATCTCACAGACGATGATATTTGGGCGCATCTGAGTCGCGTTGACCGCATCATTTGTAACTTTGCGGACTTCGGTTATAAATTCAACTTTGTGAAATTGCAGAGTACACAATGTTGTTCCTGGGCTACGAGCTCAAAAATGAAGGTCGAGGATTGGCTCCTCACTTCTTGGAGTAAGGCACACAGCTGTGTGCTCCTACAACACTGAAAAAACTACAGTCCTTGCTGGGATTTTTGAATTTCGGGCATATTTACATTCCCGAATATGCCCAGCGTATCAAGCCTTTGTATGCTTTGATACAACCTACTTACCAAATCGTGCTGGCTGCCTGAACATTCAGCCATTTTGCAATCTTTGCAGGCTGATCTTCTAGAATCTAAATTCTTACTGACTCGTAATAACCACACCAACCTGGTGATAAGAATTATATCTGGGGCGATGGGTTTCACTTACCTTACGTTTAACAAAGGAGAGACAGTACCTATTGCTTACAAGTTACACTTGTACACTTTGGCGGAAATGCGGTTTTCCACTGTGGAAAAAGTTTTGTCTGCATTCAATGGCGATTCCTAATGAACGTGCACTGTTGCAGAGAAAACGCATGTTGGTTGTTACCCCGTATCCTGCGCTAGAGGCAGTGACAAAAGCCAGTGTACCAAATTCTTAAGCTTTGCACCCATGGTGGATACTATTGGCAGCATCTTTGATGTCTCCGGATGTCATGTTTATTTTTGATGCCTCCTTAATGTCACAAGAGTTTTTTCAGTATGAATTTGTTCATCCTGCGCCACTGAATATGGGACCTTTGGAGGATTTCCATTTTTTCATATATACTGATGGTTCAGTGCAAGTTGTGCATGGTCTAAGCATGCAGACGTCTCAGCTTGCGCCATAGTGGTAGGTACCATGGTGAATGATGAATTAGTCCAAAGTCGTGCACACGCAGACTTTAGGGGACTGTACCGCACAATTGGCAGAGCTCTGTGCTCTGATGCTTGCATTGGAGTATGCTGATCCTCGTGTGACGACTCTTGTTGTGACTGATTCTTACTACTGTGATCAGTCTTACAATGAAAACTTGTTCTTTTGGATTCTGAATGATTTTTGTGACTCCAAAGGTAGCACAATAAAACATAAAATGATCTGGGCCTGAGTGGCTGAGCTTAAAGAGCAGTTGCCACTCGTGTATGTAATTCACACTCTCAGTCATCAGCGCGTGGGAGTTCATGCTGATGGCAATTCTTTGGCCGATGAGGCCGCAAAATCCGCAGTATCGACATATTTGGTTGCAGCAGTTACACGTTCCAAAAGTAAGATTGATGATGATATCTTGGCGGCTGTAGCCGCAAATGAGAAGGGGAAGTAAATATCCTAAGGGGTTCCCTTCAAAGTATTCATACCACTTAAGTCCTGATAAAGTTGCTTATGTGAAAATACCGGACGTTGGCGAAAGGTTAATTCCCAACGCGCACCGCAGGTCCACACGCCTTGTGTGGGTGCGGCCACACTGCAGCGCTGATTCACGAACTGTCATAAGAGACTTGCGTGTCTTTGTAGGGATTTTTGCCTGTGACACCTTCCATTCTGATCAGGGTCCTGCATTCGCCTCTAAGGCGTATAGGGATGCCATGACTTCGTTGGGGGTCTGCGTCAAGTTTTTGTCTCCATACAGACCTGAGGGTAATAGTGTTGTGGAACGAATGAACCCAGATTTAAAGCAGTCTTTGACAGCTAGGGTTATAGGCACTGGCAGGAACTGGCTGGCCCACCTCAATAGCATGCAGCGTGCCCTTAATGATCTCCCTAGAAGGTCCAGGGTGGCCGGACCCCATACGAAATGCTCTTTGGTATCAAGATGTTTGTCCTGGACCTTGACAGTCTAGACCAGGTAGCAGTTGCTGCCTCCTTTGACGTAGATGAACATTGCAATGCTTTACAGGATCTACAAAAAACGAGAGACAGTCTTGCAAAGGAACACTTGCCCTCCACATTTGAGGCTGCGTTGCATATTTCGGTAGTTGGTTGGCTACCCTAAGTTGGTGAACTGGTTCGAGAGAAGATCAAAAACAAGAAGGAATTTGGTCCCTCATATCGAGCTCCGGTTCCAGTGCTTGGCGTGAAGGGCACAAGAACAGTAATTTTACCACCACTTCCAGGTCGTAAAGAAAAAAGGTATATCTCCATTGACAATGTCAAATTACACAGAGTGGCCGATTCTTCTTAGTATGACTCCGGCAGTCTCATGTCCATCGATTTTGAGAAATTCTGTTTTGGACCCGGCTCCTAACCCCAGGTCTGATGTTGCCCTCGAGATGCCTGCAGTTTCAAGTCCTTTATTGAGTTCACTACCTGGTGCTCACCTTGATGAGACTGAATATACTTACCCCACTGACTTATCGATGCCTGATTTGCAAACTTGTTTTACTACAGAATCCAGATTTTCATTTGACACTAACTCTCACACATCGAAGACCCCTTCCAAGATTTCTGTTCTTGCAACACTGTTTAAAAAACCTTTTTTGATTCCTCCTTGGACCTACATTTGGTTGGTGGTTTTTCCATTTACCTGTTCATGTCTATTGGATTTGTGGTGTATTTTTTCCGCCTTGTCAACGGACACTATGTTGAAGAAAGAACATGCATTCGACATATTAATGGAACATTGGCACCCCATTCTTCATCACACAGATTGAAGAGGGACCTGGCTTATGTTAACATAACTGCTTGGCCCGTCTTAGATGGGATTGTGTGGGATGCTATTAGATTTCAAATTCACGGACCCACTGAGGTTATAAATGTCCCAAATGTCTTAGGGGTTTCTATGGGGGTTGTAATTAAACAAAATATATGTTCTAATGATTGGGATGTTCAGGCCGTAGGAGCTATGTTTTCTGATTTGAAATATTATGCTGCATTTGATGCTGAAGATTTGTATTTAGATTCTGCAAATTATGGTGATTTGTTTTGTTATCAACATTTTGGCAATCACTACCTGCATAAGAAAGTTGCCGCTTTAAGAGTAAGATATGCCACAAATGATGAGAACGCAGCTTCAGAATCAGACATGGGCGCTGACGTTGTTGGACAGCGCGGCTGAGATTACCATAGTGCGAGAGGCCCTGCGTCCACTACTGAAGGTGACAGCGACTGACCAATATGTTGTTGTAGAGACAGCTAATACTAGAGTAGCTCCCCCTGATAGGCTTTATGGAATAGTACTTTTAATTGAAGGTGACATACAACGTACCATAAAAGAGGTATTTTGGGAAAATCTTACAACTACCGATGACATTTTGTTGGCAGAGGCTGACTGGCCCCCACCTTTTGTTCTCGCAGCTCCGAGAGGGGAGGAAGTAATCCTCCCTAGTTTCACTCACACAGTGTCCAAGGAGCATGCACTGAATTTTTCTGTACCGTATGTACGGTGGTTGGGATAAATTTTCCCCACACCACGAGATTCCCTTGCGGTCTATGCGACAGCCTCAACCTCAATATCCCATCCGGCGTGACGCTAAGTCTTCCGTCGCTGAGATCCTTGAACAATTAGAATATCAAGGAGTGATTGAAACTTGTGTGTCACCGATGTAACCCACTTTTTACTGTGACCAAGCCTGACGGTTTGTATCGTTTGGTATTGGTTAATTGGCATTTGAACTCGCTTTGCTGTACCTGTGCAGTACAGAATACCCACGGCTCTGCTCTAGTGGATGGTTTTGTGCGAAAACAGTTTAAAACCACACTTGACATATCCAAAGTTTTTTTTGCCCACAATTTGGATGGTCTAAGTTCCCAATGGACCAGTTTTACCTGTGGCGGCAAACAACGCCAATTTAACCGCCTGGCCATGGGCTATAAGAATAGTCCAGGTGTGTTTGCTACCCGCATCGTCTGACTCTTGGAGAGAGTTGACCCAGATGCATGTTCGTATGTGGATGATATCTATCTCACAGACGATGATATTTGGGCGCATCTGAGTCGCGTTGACCGCATCATTTGTAACTTTGCGGACTTCGGTTATAAATTCAACTTTGTGAAATTGCAGAGTACACAATGTTGTTCCTGGGCTACGAGCTCAAAAATGAAGGTCGAGGATTGGCTCCTCACTTCTTGGAGTAAGGCACACAGCTGTGTGCTCCTACAACACTGAAAAAACTACAGTCCTTGCTGGGATTTTTGAATTTCGGGCATATTTACATTCCCGAATATGCCCAGCGTATCAAGCCTTTGTATGCTTTGATACAACCTACTTTCACCAAATCGTGCTGGCTGCCTGAACATTCAGCCATTTTGCAATCTTTGCAGGCTGATCTTCTAGAATCTAAATTCTTACTGACTCGTAATAACCACACCAACCTGGTGATAAGAATTATATCTGGGGCGATGGGTTTCACTTACCTTACTTTTAACAAAGGAGACACAGTACCTATTGCTTACAAGTTACACTTGTACACTTTGGCGGAAATGCGGTTTTCCACTGTGGAAAAAGTTTTGTCTGCATTCAATGGCGATTCCTAATGAACGTGCACTGTTGCAGAGAAAACGCATGTTGGTTGTTACCCCGTATCCTGCGCTAGAGGCAGTGACAAAAGCCAGTTTACCAAATTCTAAAGCTTTGCACCCATGGTGGATACTATTGGCAGCATCTTTGATGTCTCCGGATGTCATGTTTATTTTTGATGCCTCCTTAATGTCACAAGAGTTTTTGCAGTATGAATTTGTTCATCCTGCGCCACTGAATATGGGACCTTTGGAGGATTTCCATTGTATCATATACACTGATGGTTCAGCGCAAGTTGTGCATGGTCTAAGCATGCAGACGTCTCAGCTTGCACCATAGTGGTAGGTACCATGGTGAATGATGAATTAGTCCAAAGTCGTGCACACGCAGACTTTAGGGGACTGTACCGCACAATTGGCAGAGCTCTGTGCTCTGATGCTTGCATTGGAGTATGCTGATCCTCGTGTGACGACTCTTGTTGTGACTGATTCTTACTACTGTGATCAGTCTTACAATGAAAACTTGTTCTTTTGGATTCCGAATGATTTTTGTGACTCCAAAGGTAGCACAATAAAACATAAAATGATCTGGGCCTGAGTGGCTGAGCTTAAAGAGCAGTTGCCACTCGTGTATGTAATTCACACTCTCAGTCATCAGCGCGTGGGAGTTCATGCTGATGGCAATTCTTTGGCCGATGAGGCCGCAAAATCCGCAGTATCGACATATTTGGTTGCAGCAGTTACACGTTCCAAAAGTAAGATTGATGATGATATCTTGGCGGCTGTAGCCGCAAATGAGAAGGGGAAGTAAATATCCTTAGGGGTTCCCTTCAAAGTATTCATACCACTTAAGTCCTGATAAAGTTGCTTATGTGAAAATACCGGACGTTGGCGAAAGGTTAATTCCCAAAGCGCACCGCAGGTCCACACGCCTTGTGTGGGTGCGGCCACACTGCAGCGCTGATTCACGAACTGTCATCAGAGACTTGCGTGTCTTTGTAGGGATTTTTGCCTGTGGCACCTTCCATTCTGATCAGGGTCCTGCATTCGCCTCTAAGGCGTATAGGGATGCCATGACTTCGTTGGGGGTCTGCGTCAAGTTTTTGTCTCCATACAGACCTGAGGGTAATAGTGTTGTGGAACGAATGAACCCAGATTTAAAGCAGTCTTTGACAGCTAGGGTTATAGGCACTGGCAGGAACTGGCTGGCCCACCTCAATAGCATGCAGCGTGCCCTTAATGATCTCCCTAGAAGGTCCAGGGTGGCCGGACCCCATACGAAATGCTCTTTGGTATCAAGATGTTTGTCCTGGACCTTGACAGTCTAGACCAGGTGGCAGTTGCTGCCTCCTTTGACGTAGATGAACATTGCAATGCTTTACAGGATCTACAAAAAATGAGAGACAGTCTTGCAAAGGAACACTTGCCCTCCACATTTGAGGCTGCGTTGCATATTTCGGTAGTTGGCTGGCTACCCTAAGTTGGTGAACTGGTTCGAGAGAAGATCGAAAACAAGAAGGAATTTGGTCCCTCATATCGAGCTCCGGTTCCAGTGCTTGGCGTGAAGGGCACAAGAACAGTAATTTTACCACCACTTCCAGGTCGTAAAGAAAAAAGGTATATCTCCATTGACAATGTCAAATTACACAGAGTGGCCGATTCTTCTTAGTATGACTCCGGCAGTCTCATGTCCATCGATTTGGAGAAATTCTGTTTTGGACCCGGCTCCTAACCCCAGGCCTGATGTTGCCCTCGAGATGCCTGCAGTTTCAAGTCCTTTATTGAGTTCACTACCTGGTGCTCACCTTGATGAGACTGAATATACTTACCCCACTGACTTATCGATGCCTGATTTGCAAACTTGTTTTACTACAGAATCCAGATTTTCATTTGACACTAACTCTCACACATCGAAGACCCCTTCCAAGATTTCTGTTCTTGCAACACTGTTTAAAAAACCTTTTTTGATTCCTCCTTGGACCTACATTTGGTTGGTGCTTTTTTCGATTTACCTGTTCATGTCTATTGGATTTGTGGTGTATTTTTTCCGCCTTGTCAACGGGCACTATGTTGAAGAAAGAACATGCATTCGACATATTAATGGAACATTGGCACCCCATTCTTCATCACACAGATTGAAGAGGGACCTGGCTTATGTTAACATAACTGCTTGGCCCGTCTTAGATGGGATTGTGTGGGATGCTATTAGATTTCAAATTCACGGACCCACTGAGGTTATAAATGTCCCAAATGTCTTAGGAGTTTCTATGGGGGTTGTAATTAAACAAAATATATGTTCTAATGATTGGGATGTCAGGCCGTAGGAGCTATGTTTTCTGATTTGAAATATTATGCTGCATTTGATGCTGAAGATTTGTATTTAGATTCTGCAAATTATGGTGATTTGTTTTGTTATCAACATTTTGGCAATCACTACCTGCATAAAGCAAATACCAGGAGGAATACTGTTACATATACACAGTGGGAGCATTGTCCCGCTCCTGTAAAAAGCAGTTCAACGTCTTTTTTAAAGAGGTTCACTTATTTTACTGATTTTTATCAGTCAAATTCAAATGCATTTTATTTTAAAATGACTGAAAAGTCCACTTCCAAGGTTAGACTTACCCACACGAAATTATTGTATTGTAAGTCCTTTTTAGACCAATTTGCTGTTGGAGGCTAGGAGATGTGGAAAGATACTTTTGATCCTAAATCTGTTTGGGGTTCTACAAGTTGGCAAGTGCAAGGCACTGAGACTTTGCATCGTGCATGCCTCATCCCAAACCATATGTTGTTTTTGAATTCTACAATTTCACAATCTACTTGCTTTGAATTGGCTACTACAAAAAAACTAAATGCTCTTTCTTTTCCTGAATTAGAAGAATATTCCGGTTGGAATAGTAATACCAGGTTTTCCATCAGAGAATTACAGACTGTTACTGAATTCTTCCTTTAACATATCCAGTTTGGATCCTAATGGTTGGTTGCTGTGGCACAGAAGTGCTTATTCATGGCAGCATCGTTTTCTGGGTTTAGCTCCGGGCTACACACAGGTCAGGGCGGAACCCCGTTTTGAAAGTGGCCATTCTGTGACTACCTATTCTGTGGGCAAATTATGTCAGAGTTGGCTAAAACATTCCACTTTGGCATCAGTTAAGATGCATTCATCCGAATTGACTGACGATGTTGATCTGAATGATGTTGTGAAAGGCCCGGCTTCTGGCAGATCTAAAAGATGGATATATGCTATTTACAACGAAGTTTGGAAACTGTCCTAAATTGAGGCAGCTTCCCACATTAGAGCTATAGATCAAGCAAATTAGGAAAAGTGCTAGCAGTTGTAGATGACAGCATTAACACACTTTCTTCCCGCATTTACACATTAGATAATATTGTGTCATCTGTTGTTGATATTGTGCAAGATGAGGTGTCTGTTTTGTACCATGGTCAAAATCATTTGCGTTCTATTATGCAGTTTGCATGGGCCTTGCAAACTCTGAAAGCTGGAAAAGTGCCATGGCACTACATGAATAAGTCATCATTATTTGCCCCGTTTAATTTGACTTAAAAGCAACGTTTTATGCCAATGAAAGATGCAACATTTTCTATGTTACACATTGAAAAGTTAGAACCGTTACCATTTTCTGTGGCCGAGACCAATTCGGCAACGTGGCTTATCCACGGGTTAATAACTCTACTTTTCCCCTTTTCAAATTCGAAGCCTGTATGAAGTACTGCAATTAGCAGATATGAACCACTGGGCACAGCTTACCTATATGAAGCTTGGTCGCTACCATTTACCTATAGAGGAGGGAAAAGAGGTTTACTTGAATGGTGAGGATTGTACTACAACACCAGATCACTCATTAATGTGTACGAATGTCCAATTGCATGGCTCTCGTAACCAGAACGAGCCGAATTTGGCCTGTATTTTGAAAGGTACACCAGCACCTGCTATCATGCCAACATTCACATTACTGGCAAACGGGGGTTATTTACTTTTAAATAATGAAGATTGTGGGATGGTAGTAGGAATTCCTTACGTGGTTACGGTCAGTGAGCGTGTAGTTTGTTGTAAAAATGTAATGTTTCCTCCTCCGCTTGGGAAGCTTGACGTTTCCACCTAAACGACGATTCCGACCTTAAAAGCAGAGTTCAACAAGATGAGTCGTATAAGAACTCTATTGTCCCAGAAAGAAGTCGCCCTCACATCTGCCCTTGAAACATTTGTCCTTCACGTGGCAAACACCCGCACATAAGTGCATGCTTCATTGAATACAGATTTGCCCTTGCATTTCGGTGAATTAATTCACACTATCATTAATGCATCCTCAACCACAGGGCTGGCTCACTTTTTTAAAGTTGTTAGCAGCGGCCTTGTGTCTTCTTTTCAAACTATGTTTGGTGTGTTCCTGGCATTTTTTCATTTGATTTTTTCCAGCCTGTTTGGTGGATTTCCCTTAATGCTGGCTCTGGTTGCAGGCGTACTTCTGCTGTTTTGTTTATTTCAAAATGGATGCACGTCCTGTATTGCGAGAAGATCTGTCACGACTGCTGCTGCTCTGCAGCCAAATGCTTGAAGGTTATGGAGCGCTGCCTCTTGCTACCTTGAGTGCAGCTTATGGATTATCGTTTTGATTTTCCTTTTTCACATGCGTCCAGCAGGTCTTTCATTGCCTGAGTTGCGATTTCGACTGGGCCCTGGATTTGTGTCTCTGCAATACGGTGTCTCTAAATGCGGATTATGATCAGCTTATGAGCCCCTTAATTGCTCATGAATTGCTTTGTTCTGGCAGAGGGATTATGGCCTTTGCAGCGATGCATGGAGTCCTGGGACGTTGGAATGTTTTTGCAGCGGCGCAAGATTTCTTGGCACACAGCTTCATTGAAGAAACACCGAGTTGCCCTCTGATGGTGCTAGAGGCTCCGGTAATTGAAGAACATGTATGTTCTTTCCCTTTGCTAAATTGGATGGCTGACATGTTTTCGGATGAGAACAGTAACTTCCTATTGGAGGCTGTTGCTTCGTATTTTGCATATACATTGTTGGATTGAGATGTGTCATCGCTTCTCTCTCTTCCATGACCGCGGTCACGAGTTGGACATCGGATATTTTTTAATTTTTTTTTTTCGCTCAGTTTCATTTTTTTTCTGCCCAAACCTATTGACTTCACTATGTCCATGGCTAGAATTGCTTAATCTGAAGTGCATTCAAATTATGGAGTTTTTGTTCCCATTCTTTCCCTTTAGCAATTTGAACTTGGTTATGACAGTCGTTCTTGAACTCTGCTTTCCAAATAGCTTTCCAAATGTGCACTTTGTCTTATCCGTGCTCGGATTAAGGGAGGGTGTCTTAGGGATGTGCCTTGCATTTACACTGTGTTAAGTTAGCATGAGATTATTAGAAGTTTAAACGCCATTTTTCCTTGCTGCTGCCTTTGCACACGGCACACATTATTATAAATGTTCAGAGTCTAGCAGACTGTTTTGCTTCACACAAGAATAAAATGTTTTCCTATAGTAGCAGCTTTGCTTGGTAAGCTTTGTCTGAACAGTGAGTGCCAAGGCCTTCAAGGTTATTTTAACACAGTGGTTGTTTTTCGGTCTAATCAGCGCACGTTCTAGACATAACATATATGCAGCTGTGGTCACCTCTGATTTTGGCACGTTTAATAATGCTCTGCGCAGGCATGCTCACACACTTGGAGAACATTTGCATGCAGAGAGCTGGTGTAGAAAATAATGTGATCCATTTCTACTAGGACCAGTGGTATAAGGCCGCCCTTGTAAACCCAAGAGACCTTCTGTAGATATAAAATAACATACTAGCAAGGGAGGGTGATTTCTAGGTGTAATCTAGCCTTCTTTTTCATTTAGCATTTCAAGTCTCTATGCACAGTTCTGTGTATGAGCAGAATCCCTGCTACAGATACAGCGACAGTACCTTTTGTGTGATGCGGGTTGGTCGTGTCAACCATCGCAATTGCAATGTGAAATGTAGCAGTGCGGCATGCAGTGCCTTCAAGTCGCGGTGCAGGCAGCGGCTTGTGACGGTTATCCAATGGCGTCGATGAGACCAAGGTTGCGGTGCGGAGTGAAGGCGGTGCTTGTTGCAGTGCTGACAGATCACGGTGCAGGCGACGGAGCCAGCTGCGGGGAGCTGGCGTTGATCGGTCGAGACAGCATTGTAGGACGGGGCGGTCCATCATGAGAATTACAGGCTGGGCTCCCAATCCACGCTGCGGTCACGGAAGTCACGGTCAGCGCGCAGCGACGGCTTCTGTGAGACTGGGATGTCAAAGTGAAGCTGGAGATGCGGAGTGCAGTGCCCACAGGTCATGGTGCCAGCAGCGGCTCAGTGGAGTCAGTGTCAGTGAGACCCAGGTTGAAGTGCGAGATGCGGACTGTACCCTTTGCATTGCCTACAGGATACAGAGCCAGCAACTGAGCTTTACCCTCAGCAGCATGAGGGGCATCCTGTTGGTGTGGTATTTGTGGTATTCGATTCTCAGGATCAAAATCTGATTCAGTCTCCAAATTGTGAAGAGTCCTCCTAAATAGAAAGATTATGCAACATTGTATATGTAGCTAAGATTTTGCAAACTGTTTGCGGACAGTACTGGAGGGCTCCGCCACTGTTGTGCAGACACCTGAAGCGTCCTTTTAGTATTAAAAATACCCTCTCTGTAACAAAGCATGTAGTTTTGTGAGCACTGTCATATCCCCGCTCACTCCTTGTATTTGGATGTAAGTAAGGTGTCAAGATCCAAAGCCATAATGCATATGCACTGTCTCCTAAAACGTTACAAAGACTGAAATTAGTATGGCTTTTTAATTTGAATTATAAACTGGGTGTAAAATATTTAAATTGGCTTACCAAGTATAAAACTGTCGCCAAAATCACATTGTATATCACTATTGTATATTCCACTGTAGAGGAACATATATGAATCAGGAGTGCTGCCTGGAAATCAGGCTTCAAAGTCTGTTGTTATATAGGATATACCATACACAACCTGTGTATTGAGGGATCGACTTTTTGCGGTTTTAAAAAATAAATTCATTAGCAGATGGTGGACAGATAGCAATAGGTGTACCATCAACACACCTTATGATATTAGGAGAATGTGCCAGATGATTAAACAATATTTTTGCATGCTGTAAGTCCTGTTGAGATGAAGTAAAATAAATGTACTCATTCATGTTAGACAACATAACATCAAGAAACCAATGGAAAAAAATGTGATAATGCACTTTGGGACACATCCCCTGCTACTGCTATTGCTCCCTGGTAACTTCCAGATGTAAAAAGGTGTAGGTAACACAGTACCTGCAGATGCGGTGGAATAGCATTGCTTCTATTGGTGGGGGTCTGTAGGCTTGTGTGTAAATCAGCAATCAATTCTAAAATGACCTGTCTATTGAGTCTGTATTTCTCAAATATCTCCTCCTCACTTTGATTGAAAAGTGTTACTCTAACTCTAAAGATCATCTCCTGTCTCCTCCACTTCATACTAGCCAAAATACTCATCCTTCTCGCCAGAACATACAATGCTGCCATTGTGAAAGGGTCTGAGGCCTTTTGGGCAGGCTGCCCCGATTAGCCCCAGATTGAAATTGGTGGTAATTGCATTACCGAAAACTATTCCCAGTTAAAAAATGTTTCCTACTTACAAATTGCACATCAGAATTTGGAAATCTCTACATGCGATTCCATGTTTGGAATCGCAAAAACAACTATTTCCAAAAGGAAGACATTGGCAAATAGCGATTCACACCATTTGCAAATGCAAAAACCTTTCGTACATGTAGCCTTTTGTTCGGGTCTTGGCCCCATTCTCTGTGATACTCTCATATGTTAGCTTTCTATCAGTTTCCAACTGTTCAGTCCCACATTTTAATGTGGTCGTGTGTGCATATGTTAACATTCAACTAGTTTGTGGTGAGATTGATGCTTTCCTCATACAGATTGCACTGATACGGCTTATTATCCTGTTGTGCAGAGCTCATTTTCCTCTCTCTCCCTTCTGTCAACCTTCATGATGCTCTAAGTGTCAGAGATGCAAGGTGTTTTATTTCACTCCGTCCATTTGTGCACAACATACAAAGTTCCAAAACTAACAGCATTTTGCCTTTCTCTTTCAGATCTCTTAGTAAATATATTCATTTTACACATGCCAGAACTAATCAGTTAGATTTCTGTACAATTTTGCTATTTCATTGCAAGTAAAATATTTCCACCCTGCGGTAGGCTGCGTAGTTGATCGGCAAAGCTGAAAAAACTGACAACAATATTCTTTAGCATCAGTAAGGCATTTGAGACATGTCAATGCCTATTGTTTTCAAACTACTTTGTACAGACCACTTTCAGCCATTTTATTGGTCGTTTCACTGGGATCACTATTTTAGCTCTCTTTCAAGCATTATTTCTCCAATAAGAGGACTGGTAAAACTGCCATATTGTATACTGCAAACACATCTTAATCAAGAAAACGTGCCTTAAAACGTACATTAATAATACATTTGTAAGATAAAACTTATAGAAATCAAACTTTGACAACATTTTTTAGTGGACCACCATATCATTGGATGCGAGTGACTATATCAGTCACTATAAATATAATTTATTTTAAAAACCCACACACTGCCATACATATCTAGATATATGGATACGTAATATATTCATGCCATGACAGTGAAACTAAATGTAGCCAAATAACACATTTTATTCAGTGCAAATAATGTCAAGATCAAATTTATTACCAAAGTACAGAAAAATTGACAAGACAAGAACACTTAATACTGTCTCACAAACTACATTCACTACTTAACACAGGATAATAACTTTCATAATGCTCACAAAATCTCTTCAGTGTGATTATACCGTATGTTATATTATGTGTATTTGTAAAGCCCACTTTCAACCGCAAGGGTATCCTGGCACTGATGTATACAAGACAACTTCCTGACCCTGATGTTAGTGCAGCATGTATACTGGCACCAAACCCGGTCAAACAAAAAATGCAAAAAACGTTCCTTACAATGCTAAGGAAAGACACGCTCTCTCAGGAAAATGGAGGACAAAAAGGTTTACTGTGCAAATCCCTCAACTTATTTCAGCTCACAGAGCAGTGTTCATAGCCTCTTCATCAATGATCTGTTTGTCATCTGGGATGATGAAGAATCTGCATTCAAGGATTACCCTAAGGAGTTAAACAAGAGCAAATTCAATATTCAGCTCACGTCCACCTGGAGTAAAGTTAAAATGTACTTCCTAGATGTGACACTGTATGTGAAAGATGCAGAATTAAAAACTAAAATATATCGAAAGATACAGCAAGTAACTCACTGTTAATTGTTAACAGTAGTCACTCAAAAGCAATTAAATTGAGTATTTAACCTACTTAGCTACTGAGAGGACCAAGGATTTGGTAATTAGATGTGGATTTTGAAAAAGAATCATCGATAATGATCATGAGATTTTTAAATAGAGGTTATCCCAAAAAGATTTTACAGGAAGCATACTATAGCCTTATAGCCCGCCGGAGAGGGCTATACCGGCTATTAAAGGCCCTCTCCAGTTCGGCTCGGGACTTTAACAAGGGAGAGGGACTTTAATAGCCGGTATAGCCCAGCTACGAAGTGCTATAAGGCTATTAGAACATTCTGCCACTGAAGGGCAGAATGTTCTAACAAAAAAAACAAAGCTTTATGGGAGCGTGAGGGGATTGGAATCCCCTCAGGCTCCCTGAAGCCTTTGTTCACAGCCAGATCTGTGAACAAAGACACATTGGAATGTTGGAGCTCCGTGCTTATAACAGCCATTGTAAGCCCAGAGCACTCCATTGTTTTCAATGGAGCTCCCAACATTCCAATGTTCTAATAACAACCATGCAAGAAAAAAAGAGGTGAATTACTTTTTGGAGGAAAACAAAAGGAGAAATCAAAAAAATATAACAAAAAAAACAAATAAATTAAGGGTCTTCTCATATCAGTTTTTTATGGAATATAATAATGAACATCAGAATATAAGATCACTGCTTGAAATAAAATTGCCATGTCCTCCAACACGATTAACATCTGGAAAAAAAGGATGGGGTCCTACCCCAAAATTGCATGCAGCAAAAACCAAATCTTTGTGCAGCATACTTACAGTTTCTTCCAACTGTTAAATGATAGAAATTGGCTGATAAATAAAAACAACGGATTTTGAAAATTTGGGAATTGTAAAGCCTTCTCGTATGGTATTTACAAAAAGGAATATAAAACATTTGAACCAAGTAGCCTGGTTATCACTGAAAGTATTGCATGTAACACAGAGTATGTCATATATGTATTGGAAAATACATGGCAAAAAAAATATGTTGGATGTACCATTAATAAGGTTAAAACAAGAATTTTACAACATTGAGAGTCATTAGAAATCAGGGGAGAACTTACCCCATGGCCAAGCAGTTTTGTGAGGTACACAATAGTGACCTTACTGGATTCAAGTAAAATGGGTTAAAACAGATCGAGCTACATCCACGAGGGGAAGACCATGAACTGGAATTATGGATGTGTGACTCAAGGATGATTGTCATGAGCCACCTACCTGGATCCCAGGTGTTTCCAACTGGGTGGCGATGCAAGTTCCCGATCCTCTAAAGACTTGCCCTTGGTTTACTGAAGGAGAAACTGCTCCTGTGTCAAATCCCCCAGGGATGGGGGCTGAGATGGAGAGATCGTGTGGAGTCAAAAGATGTTGTGGCTCGTCTACTCAACAGCAACACTGCTGCAGGCATTCACACCAGTCTGATGAATGGTACCGGCATATATGTTACCTATAAACAAACAAATAACAACTTTAGTTTAGTATTAGCTACATCTTTTATGGTATCCCCTTACAAAGCTTTTTATATCTCAACCAACCTTCAATTTTGTTGTCAGTTTTTTAGATAGTCAATGGAGGTTCCTTCATCAAAGGTTTTGAAACTATAGTGAGTATGCTTCTAGCATCAAACCAACAAACTCATTTGGACAGGGTTAGCTTCACCAAAGTCCTTTCTGGCAGAGCTCTACCAAGAGTATGTACAAGTAAGAGTTGAACGAAAA
Organism: Lissotriton vulgaris; assembly: GCF_964263255.1. Classification (NCBI taxonomy): domain Eukaryota; kingdom Metazoa; phylum Chordata; class Amphibia; order Caudata; family Salamandridae; genus Lissotriton; species Lissotriton vulgaris. The sequence goes on along the minus strand of NC_141689.1, from coordinate 2,068,956,925 downwards.
CACTGGTTACCTTGTCTGCAAGCACAATGTTTCAACTGAGCTCAGTGCGTAGCAAAATCAAGTCTGTTAATGAGTCTATCCTTTTCTTCCTGTGTTTCCGTCCAGGTGCGAGGCTGATGCAGGACGTCCTTTGAAGTAAGGTCCAAGTGGAGGGAACAAGGGAGATGGCAAGACAGAGTCCTAGAAGCAAGGAAACAGGTACGTGGCAGACAAAGAAGCTAAGCAAGGGGGAGGAGTGTGAACGGTCTTTAAATAAGACAGTTTGTCTTTGTTCGGCATGTGAATGGTAATTGAACTGCTTTAGAATGTTCACAAAGGTCACATTCTAATTGTTGGTAGCAGGGAACAGGTGAAGATAATTACATTGATGAGGCAGCCTTGTAGAAGTTGTTTTAGCATGTTCACAAAGGTTGTATTTTAATTATTTATAGCAAGGAACAGGTGAATGTAGTTAATTTGATGAGGATAACTTCTAGAAGGTACCTTAGAATGCTCACAAAGGTTGCGTTCTGTTTTCTGAAAAGTTCATGAAGCACTTATAGTCCAGATATAAATAAAGCAGGTGCCCAAGTTTAAGCTGAAATTCAGTAACTCATTAATCAGCCCCCCAAAGAAATAGGGAGCTTTGTCGGGGCTGGGCAGGTGTTCTTTCTCCCCATATCTACAGTCGAAAATTAGCTGTGATGCTTGATGGAGGCCTTTGCATCCTTGACTTTCACGAGTGCAAGCCTTGTGCAGTTCCTGTGACCAGGAGCTTCTTTTTCCTCATATGCTACTCTGATCGGTCCCTGACCTTTTATAAACACAAGAGAGGCATGTTGTGAACTCCCAAAGAAGCCCCGCCCCTGAAATCTCTGCGAGCATGTGAAATTCCACGTGTTCGCAGAGACTTTTTGCAGTTTCGCGACATTTTGCGAAAGGCAATTTTGCAAATTCCGCCCACCCCTACTGATTATGTAAATGGACTGTTGCTTGGCTGGCAGTTTGCTGGTGGTGTGCTTGGATAGCGCTTGGCTGTTTGTGTGTGTGGGTGGAGCTTGGCTGGCAGCTTGCTGGTGGAGTGCATGGATGATGCTTAGCTGGTGGTGTGTACACCCAGTGCTTGGCTGGCGGTGTGGCCTGCATGGTTCCTCCAGCGTTTTATTACCCAGAATCTCCTGCAAACCTCAAATGTAGTGGCTCATTAGTATGGCGGGCGGACTTTGTTTGCCCGCCATACCAGTGAGAAATGGGACCACCCGCTAAGGGTGTGGCGGACCCGCACATCCCATTAGGATGCCCCCGCCACACTGGCAGGCGCATCCCACATTTCTGACATTGCGGCGTGCAGTACTAAAAGCACCGCCCGCCGCAATGTCAAAATTGCATGCTGTGCTTTTCAATGCACAATGTGACAGGCACCACGCAGTGCCTGCCATGTTGTACATTGAAATGAAGATGGGTACCATAGGTACCCCCCATGTGCACCCCCCACCTCCCAGAGTCCCTGGGGGCCTGCAACAGGCCCCGCAAGAGATTCCCGCATCCTCCCACCCCCATCATAATATGGATGGTGGTGTCTTGCAGACACTGCCACCATATTAAACTCTTTTCTACCCTGTCGACTTGTTGACTGGACGGAAAAGCGGTAGACGGTCTTTCTGTTCGCCGTGGTTTCCCCCGTCATGGTAATATGGTGGGGGAATTGGGTGGCGGGCGGGGACGGATCTTGGGTGGATTGCCACCACCATGCGGGTGGTGGCGATCCGCCTCAGAACCTAATGGCCCCCTTAGTGTTTGCCTTGGTCTCCTGATAAAAATGATACCTCACTTGCTTGGGTGCCCAAAGCAGAGTCACACACAAAACACATAAAATGAAAAACAGAGGGAACTAAAGTGGGTCCAAACGGGCAGAGTTTTTTATTACATTTTTAGGCTGACTCAGCTTTGGGTACCTACACAAGTGAGGTATCATTTTTATTGGGAGGCCGAGGGGAACACTGAATGGTGGGAAATTTGTGCCAGCACAATGCTCCCACAATATTCCCATACAGATATGTGAGAAAAATGTTACAGTTTAGATAAATATAAGGGGCTTCTGGTTATGAAAACTGTTGGGAGATGCATGCAAGCCGCACATCCCTTACTCTGCTAGGTGTCTAGTTTTCAGAAATGTCTAAGTGTGGTAGGTTAACCTAGATGGCCACCCAGCCCAGGACCAAAAACACAGGTGCCCCCTATCTATCACAAAAGAACATGTTTTTGCTAGGGTGGCAACTGCATTTTTGGTCGCAGGCTTGGGCTTAGGAAACCTAACAAACCCAATCATTTCTGAAACCTAGACACAGAGGGGAGTTTAGGGAGATGTGGCTTGCATCAATCCCCCATGCAAACCTCACATTTAGCTTCAAAAATCTAATTTTCCTCACATTTCTAAGTGGGAAAGTTGTGGTATTAACAGGCAAGCACAAATAGCCTACCACCCAGTGTTCCCCCAGGTTTCCTGATAAAAATGCTACCTCACTCGCGAAGGTAGGCCAAGTACCCGTGGCAGGGGAGGGCCTAAAAAATGTATTGTGGAGACATCAAAACGACTTGCTTTTGCAAGAGGGTCACCTGCATTTTATGTCCTGGGTTCAGCGGCCATATAGGGAAACCTACCAGACCTGGACATTTCTGAGAAATAGACATCTGGGGGAGTCCAGGGTGGTGTGGCTTGTGTGAATCCCTCAACTTTCTTGTACCCAGAACCCCCTGAAAACCTCAAATATAGCTAATAAAATCCAGTTCAGTTTTTATAGTCTTTATTTCGAAGTTTTCCTTCATAAAAGACATAACATACATAAAAATTCACAGAAAAAAGAAGAGAATGATATTAGTCAAAAGCAAAAATTTAAAAAGGATAAACCTTAATATAAGCAAATAACCACTTAATACATTTTTTTCTATAGCAGTTATCAACAAAGAGCCATACCAACAATATCTGGAACAGTTTCCATTATACACAATGTTAGAACCAACGAATATAACAGGCAATATGTCCCAGATCATAATCAGTCAATTTCAGTTTCGAAATAATCTAATTAAATTAATAATGGACGCTATTTGCTAGCTTCTTTGATATACCTTCCTCGGATTACCCAAGCCCATCCAAGATATTTTGCCAAACCAATAGACACCCACTCAGCTGTATTAGTTCTTAGAATGTGTATTGCTTCTTTACACACCCGTATTTTTGTTCGTCGACAAACTGGTTTGAGCCACAGCTAATAAAATCCAATTTTCCTCACATTTCTGTGTGGGATCACCACTCCGGCACAAATTTCTTAACACCCAACACTCCACTCAGTTTCCTGAGAAGAATTATACCTCACTTGCGTGGGTTATTTTGATGTCTCCAAAATATGGTCCGGGCCCTTGTCTGCCATGAGCACTTGGCCCATCCACACAAGTATGGTACCATTTTTAGCAGGGGACCTGGGGGAAAGCTGGGTGGGTGGAAGTTTGTGGCTCCCCACAGATTCCAGAGCTTCCATCACAAAAATATGAGGAAAATTATATTTTTTTAGAAACGTTTGAGGTCTGCAAGTGATTCTGACCAACAGATTATGCGAGATACACAAATCAATAAATAACAAGAAATACTTCTCCCTATTTATTACTCTTTAAACATAGTAGTACATCCAGGAATATATAATTCCCATAGACCATTTTTTTATCAAAATGTATTATCGGAAAAATATACACATCATTTTTATAACTTCATTTTCAGGTATCACAAATATATATAAAATAAGTCATAAATACTTCAACATAGAGAAAGCCCCAAAAGTTAGACGAGGAACAGTGAAGTACGATGTACACATTAACAAGAGCAAGAAAGAGATAAGACACAAACAATGGGCAGAATAGATACAAAAGCTGGACACAACATCATGTGAGCACAATATTACATACACACAAATAATGTATAATACAACATTCTCAATACAAAATACAAGAAAGACAGAAACGCGCCTTTCGGAAATGTGAAGCACACAAAAAATCCCTTCATTAGGGCGCTGAGAGAGAATCAATACATCAGTGGCCACAGGCCATCTATGTGTCGTACACTGTCGTTGAATGTACAGTGTAGGCGGCTCAATGTGAATTGAACTTTTTGAAACGGTCTGTAGGAACAACAAATCATAACGTAAAAATACAATACAAATATAAATATAAATGGAGTATAAAAAGAAGATGATCAAGAATAGACAAGTCCCCGGACGTGTGTAATAGTAAAAGGCCCAAACAATCTTGTGCACCAAACTAGATAAGGTGAACAACACCATGTGAAAAGATTAACCTAAAATTAAATCACCAGAGAAAAAAAAATCAACTAAAAATAGTATATATATATAAGACATTACTAAATAACCACTATACCTGTTTTATACAAAATAGCATAAAATGCCGGTTACCCTGTACACAATGTCACAATGTAGAAAGGAAGATTCCGACATTGGGCTGGCTAACAAACAAGTAGTGAATTTAATGGTGCACAATTTACATATTTACCCCAGCCAGGGTTTACAATGACACCATGGGATAAAACGCCGAAAGTTCAATGAATGCTCGACTTTGAAATTTAATAGATAATCGGTTTTAATTACTGGAACTCAAATCTAAAACGACAAAAGAAATAACGATACAAAGTATGAAAAAAAACTCCCAAGTGAAAATGCTAACAATACCTAAAAACTCACAGGTCTGCATCCTCAGGTTTGTACTTATTACATTTTTTCATTTTAAAACGATCAATCTGGGAGCCCGTCTGCAATGTGTGTAATGCGCTAGTGCGAGGGGGCTGGATGAAAGCTGTCATGCAGGGGTGGAGGTACCGCCTAATACTCAGAATAAGGTATAATGGAGTGCACCAGGAAAGGGGGGGCGCTCGGCCCCCCCGCACGTATGGCAGGTCACCGGACCCCCTCCCTTCCCCTGCACCCTAAGTGGTGAGACGGGCCCCTTCACCTCGTCTTGATGATACGGCGGACGCGCCACACCCCCGATTGGTGCCGGCTCCCGCGTTTGACCAGGAAGCAATCGGATTGCTTCAGGGTCAAAGGGGGGGAACTAGGGGGGGCGGACCAGTGGGAATTAGACCGCCCCCATGGAGGTTAAATGGCCGGGAGAGCACGGGAGGTGCCCTCTTGTTCCTGCGCTCTTCCAGGCCTGCACCGTGCCCCCGAGGGCTGAATAATATTTTATTCTTTTTTCATCCTTGTACAGGTGGAGTTTCCTTCAACGAGCGGCTTGGCCTGAGTGTATTTCGGAGGTCGGCATCGGGAGCAGCGAGGGAGGCATTAGGTGGGAGGCCGCGTGGGCCGGCAAGGTTTTATTCTCATCGGTGGTACTGATTTTAAAATCGAGTGAGGATCGGCGCGTTGTCAGGCAGCAGTTAGCTGGAGGTTGCAGTAACGGGGCTGCGTGAGGCGCGAGGCGTGCAAACGGTAAGGCAGCATTGGGGGGGCACTTTTCCGGAGCTTGTAGCGGGGGCTTTGCTAGCTACGAGAGATAACTGGCTGTGCTGCAATTTTACTGCGCAAAGCAGGGTCAGCCTTTCAGTGCGTGGATGGGAGAATAAATAACTCCTATTCAGCATTTTAGTTTTGAAACCAGCTGTTTTTGATTGTTGGAAAAATCCTTCCCTCAGCCTAGTGAGTGGCTAAAACGACGTAATTGTTTTGTTTTGGGGCATTAAGGCTGCGGTAGGTGTTGTAGGTGGTGTAATTAAAGGCAATTTTTAGGCACACAGAAAGTAAACGTGAGAGCCTTAGTTCGTTCCTCATTAGGGCTGTGGCTGGCCAAGTGGTAGGGTAAAGAGCAAGCGAACGCTGTGAAACAGTATTGTGCCATATTGGTTATTGTGCCACCCCAAATTTTAGAACACCAGTAATGATTATTGTCTCAGGGGACTAGGACATTTCGCAGGTCTCTCTGGTCCACGGCTCATTTGCTGGAGTACATGGTTACTTGGAGTATTTGTTAATTCCTTTTCTCTTCGCAGAATAACCACCGTACAGGGGTGGCTGGTGCTGAAGGGCTGGTGCTGGTAGCGGCTGGTGCTGAAGTGCTGGTGCTGGTGCTGGGACTGACGAAGGCGGACAGAGGACACAGGCGGGCATGCATTTCACTGCTTCTGGAGGGCCGCCGGGCTAGAGTGCACTCGCCCAACACCCAGGTTAGCTGGTGTGCCTCGCGGTCACAGTTGCGTGGTGCTTACGGCCAGCCTGTGTTCCTCCATCTTTGAACAGGTAGAAGAGCACATCGTGCTCATAAGTGTGGCATAGGTATAGGTTGTTTACTGTTTTAAACAGAAAAAGAGAATGTCTGGTGGTCGTGGCGCTAAGCGTTCCCACATGGAGCTTATGCTGCAGGGTATGATGCGCAAGATGACAGCTATGGACAGGAGACTGGAGAGAGTGGACCAGTTGGGTAAGAACGTGGCGGAGCTCTCACAAAGGTTGGATGACCAGGTGGGGCCATCTGGGAGACCCAAGCGGGTAATAGTGCCCCGCAGCCAAGGGGAGAGTTGGATGTGTTATCAAAGCGGTTCAGGGCAAAAAGGGGTAGTGGTCGGGGGCCCAAAGCCATAAGTAGCAGGGGGGTCCCCAGGAACAGTCCCTGAGGTGGGCCGCCTGGGCCGGTTCCACCCATACCTACGCCACTAATCCCGATGAGTATACCGGTGATACCGGCTCCAGCCCCACTGGCGCCAGCCCCATACATAGCGCATTTGGTTGTCCCACCAGTTGTTCCAATGGGACCACTGGTGATCCCGGCTCCTCCCCTAGTACATGACATGGGATCCCCCACCACAGTTAGTGCACCTCCAGGGATGGGTCAGGTGCCTCCTGAGCTGGCAGCCCAGAAAGTGGCAGTGCTCCCCTGGCTGTGGGCGCTAAGGAGGTTGGGGAAGATCCCTCCACAGAGGCTCAAAAAATGGTAGCAAAAATTTTGATTGCTAAGGGTGGCGGGGGAGTGCCAAGCGCGCCAATTTCTCCTCAAGCAACAAGTGCGGACAGCGGCGCTGGAAAGGACAAGAGTGTTGAAACAACGCAGGTCACAGAAAGTGGTAAGAAGGTGGCTTTGCTGGTGTTAGGGGAAGGTACAATACCCTCCAGGAGGGAGAGTCTGGCCCAACATGTCCCACAAGCAGTGAAGGAATTGATTTGGGCGGGCAAATATGTCTATTTGTTTTCCTTGCTGGTGGATCACAGGGAAATGGAGTATGTTAAGTTACAGAAGGACTGGATGTTACCTAGCGAATGGCGGAGCCAAATGGCAATATTCAGGGAGGAGGAGTCACTGATCAACTGGATCAGGGCCTTTTCTGTGTTTATGGCGATCACAGCAGAGTGTTCCCCTAATTTGCAGGCAGAGATGGCATGTTACCAGAGTAGAATTAATACGTTCAGTGACAAATATGGGGGGATGGGTGGAAGGAGTATGATACGACCATCAGGAAAGCTAAAGAATTTGACCAAACTTTAACCTGGGATAGGGTCGATTCCGTCTCATTGTATGGCCAGTTTACGGCCGGGCAACCAGGGGGTGCGGGCCCAAGCTGGAACAAGGGTTACCTGTCCAAACCCCAGCAGCCCTTTTGGTCAGCAGAAGGGGGTGACATGGCAGGTAGAGCACGGGCCAGTGGGGACCGAAAAGGGGTGTACTGGGATTTTAACAAACGTACATGCACTAGACCAGCAGGCACATGTAAGTTCAAGCATGCATGTTCCTTATGTGGCCACCCTTCCCATCCAGAAACAACATGCCGCATAAAAAGTAACGCCTCTGGGAACAGGGGAAGATGGAAGCAAGATTAGGGGGGGACCGGCATGTAGCTCATTCACCCATTGACATTCTGGCTATGACTCCTTGGCTGAACAGGTACCCAGACCATCCCTCTGCGAGGATGTTGCAGGAAGGTTTTTCACACGGCTTTAGGATCTCAGCAGGGGGATATACAGGGACATCACAATGTAGGAATCAACTGTCAGTTAGGCACAACCCAGTGGTAGTGGCAACAAAGATTGCTAAGGAGCTGCGCCTGGGGAGGATAGCGGGTCCTTTTAATGACATCCCTGCACCTAACTTTGTTTGCTCGCCCCTCGGGGTGGTCCCAAAGAAGGAGAAGGGTGAGTACAGGCTCATCCATAACTTGTCAGCACCTAGGGGCGCATCATTAAATGACGCTATCAATGGGGACATTTGTAGTGTTAAGTATGCGTCTTTTGACCAAGTAGTATATATGCTGAGGATTCTTGGGCCCGGGGCCCTGATGGCCAAGTCAGACATTGAATCTGCGTTCCGTCTTCTGCCAGTACATCCCCTAGATCAGCATCTGCTAGGTTTCACATTCCAAGGAAAATTCTACATGGATATGTGTATGCTCATGTGTTGCTCTGTCTCATGTGCTTATTTCGAGAAATTGAGCTCTTTTCTGGAATGGGTTCTGAGGCAAACAGCGGGACACCATCATGTCATGCATTACCTAGATTACTTTCTTGTTCTGGGTGCAGCGGGATCACAGGAGTGTGCATGGGCATTGCAGGAATTTTGCGTCCTCATGTGTGCTTTTGGGGTTCCGCTAGCGCCTGGGAAAACGGTAGGGCCAGCGACATGCTTGGAATTTCTAGGCATAGAATTGGACTCAGAGGAGGGCTGTTTCAGGTTACCCAAAGAAAAAATCAGGAAGTTCAAAACAGCTTTACAGCAATTCTTGTTAAAAGAAAAAGTGACACTACAGCAGCTAAAGCAGACTGTGGGGCAGCTGAATTTCGCTCTAAGAGTAATACCTATGGCACACCCCTTCTCCTGCTCAATACCGCATGCCATGACGGGCCTGTGGGAGCGACACCATCGCACTAGATTGTCGTCCGAGGTTCTCCAGGACATGCATATTTGGATGGAATTCCTGGAGGATTTCAACGGAAGAGTGATGTAGTGTGGTCCCCCCACAAAGTCTGCTGAGTTAGGTCTATGGACTGATGCGGCGGGCAGTGTGGGGTTTGGCACCATACTTGGAAACAAGTGGGTGGTCCAACAGTGGCCGGTTTGGTGGGAAGAGAGTGGTCTGACAGCTAACATCGGATTTTTGGAGCTGTTTCAAATATGGGTTGCGTTGACAGTTTGGCCTGAAGAGTTGTGTAACCAGTTTAGTTGCTTCGCATTAATAGCGTATTTATGTTCCTGGTAAGCACTACCAGTACACTAGTTCTTTGGTAAAACCCACACTCCCTTATCCCCATTGTCCAGTCTTTATTTTTTCATTACAGGTACCTAGCGACCTACAAGGAGCAGAATTATATATCATCTCCTTTGTGATCTAAAAGCAGGCAATTAAGGAAATGCCTATTTGCCCAACACTCACAGAGACGCCCTAGGTCTCTGCACACCCTGCACTTCGGTCCTGAAGAAAGCCCACTTGACCTCACTGGCAACCAAGGGCTGAAACATGTCGACCTACAACATACACTAAACTGAGTGTGTGAGAGTCCTAATCTCTCTCATTCACACGACTCTATTTTTATTATCTCATATCCAGAACGAATAAAAACACCACTCTGGCAGAAAGAGATTTTTAACCCTTTCACTTCACACTGTCACTGTCACGTCACTGATCACTACTGTTTTTAACCAAGGGCAAAACTTCCGGGTGGAGGATGCATAACAACTAAACCCTATGATTATGCAGACACGTGTCAAGAACAGCGGAGAATCAAGATATACCCTCAAGTTACCAACTCTACACGTGCATGAGGGTTTTTTATTGGGACTAGTTAGAATGAAACCTGCATACCCTGGTTATGCAGGACAAGTGATCCTTCTCTCTTGATTATATGATATTAAAACTAAGGAAACTGAACGGATCACGTTTTCCTTCCCCCCCAACTCTGATTTTTTGAGTTGTGTAACCAATCAGGGATCTTCTGGTCCGATAACATGACCGTAGTGGAATGTATCAACCAGCAGGCGGTGCGGTGTGTGTTTATACTCCGCCTCATGAAGGAAATTGTGTTGATTTGCATGAAATTGAATGTCCAGTTTAGGGCCAAACATGTCCCGGGGGTGCTGAATAATGCGGCTGACGCACTCTCTCGCTTTAAGATGCAGGTATTCAGGGAGCACCTACCATCCGCGGAGGCAACACCGGCACACTTCCCAACAACACTATGGCAAATTGGTGCCCCCAGTTACAGGGCCTCGTGGCAGCTAGCCTAGCGCCCAGGACAAGGACGGCTTATGAAGGGGCGTTCATGTCTTATTGCTCCTTTTTGGGTCAAGATTGGGCGGGGAAGTGGGATCAGGAGGGGAACCTTACCCAGTACATGGATACATTATATAAAGAAGGGCGCACAGCAGCGGCAGCTAGCAGACACAGGGCAGCTGTTTTTTCCTTGCGCAGCTAAAAGGGGCCAGGGATCCCACAAACATTTTCATAGTCCGGAGGGAACTGAGAGGGTGCCGGCGCCTGAAAACAACTGCCACTGATCCCAGACAACTGATAGGATTAGAGCGATTGGGATCATCTGTAGTTCGGCTGTGGAGGTAGTTTTATTCAGAACCGCTTTTTCGTTGGCCTTCTATGAGACATTACGGGTGAGCGAATTGGTGGCTAGCAGCAAGCAGGACACGCTGGGGGGTCTGCGGCTGGAACACACAAGGCTACTGGATGATATGCTGTTGATCACCATATTCAAATCTAAAACTGACCAGGAGGTCTGGGGGGATAGCTTGGTACTCCACCGGGCACGGACTAATCCTTGCTGCCCCGTGTCCCATGTAGAGTCCTTCATCAAGCAACGAGTAGGCGTGGTGGGGGGAGCATTTTTAATGCATGCAGATGGTACCCCATTGTCCAGGTTTCAGTTTCAAAGAGTGTTAACAATGACAGTTGGCAAGGCTGGCTTAAATCCTAAAGACTTTGGGACGCCATCATTCAGAATAGGAGCGGCCACAGAAGCAACAGCTAGAGTGTTGCATGCTAACAGTGTAAAAAGATTGGACGGTGGTCCTCCAACTGTTATAAACGTTATGTGCGATTGCATATGTTGTGAGGTGATAAATAAGTTACGCTGACGCCTGTTGTGTGTTTGTTTATATTTTAGTTTCCCGAGCCTGTCACACAGGGTGGAAACTATTGCCGGGTCAGAAACATCAAGTATCCTCAAAACGACGGACGCAAGAGCAATGGAAGGAGACAAAAGTGGTATGGGTGGTTGGTCACTCATACGTGAAATGCGCTAAACATGTTTTCTTTATGGCGATTATGGACGGAGGGCAGAACAAGGAGGATTTAAAGTTTCCTTTCATGGTAGGGGGGCCTCTGCCTGGGTCAGCTTAGGGGGCTCCTTACAGAATTAATGGATAGACACACCCCACCACCTTCAGTGGTTATCTTACACGTGGGTGGCAACGATTTGGTTAAACTGGGCAGGAGGATCCTAATGGAAGAGATGATGTCAGCAGTGAGCTGGTTAGCAAAAGTACGCCCAGGCTGCTGAAGACGGCTGTAATGCCAGAAACCGGTCCTAGGAAGCTTGAATCCGGTCCAGGGAAGGCATGGCTTGGCATTTCGGGCTGGACTGTTCCCATGAGGCACAGGGTCAGACTGATTTGCATATGGCCATGTCTGAACTGGGGTGGCAGAGTGGGCTAAAGAAATGTGATGGATTAAACCCAGATCTGTTGACTGGGTATGAGTGTTTGATTGGTTCAGATGCTCCGTCTATCACCACCCCCTTTTGTACCGCTTTGTTCGCCATAAGTTGGCAGGGTATGCTCAGACATCAGTCCCTTGCTCACTTTGCCACTGGATTCAGGCAAGCATGGCTGAAGGCCGCTGTAATGCCAGAAACCGGTCCTAGGAAGCTTGACTCCGGTCCAGGGAAGGCATGGCTTGGCAGTTCGGGCTGGACTGTTCCCATGAGGCACAGGATCAGGCTGATTTGCATATGGCCATGTCTGAACTGGGGTGGCAGAGTGGGCTAAAGAAAGGTGATGGATTAAACCCAGATCTGTTGACTGGGTGTGAGTGTTTGTTTGGTTCAGATGCTCCGTCCATCACCACCACTTTTCGTACCGCTTTGTTTGCCATAAGTTGGCAGGGTATGCTCAGACGTGAGTCCCTTGCTCACTTTGCCACTGGATTCAGGCAAGCCTGGCTGAAGAAGGCTGTAATATCAAAAAGATGGTCCTAGGAAGCTTGAATCCGGTCCAGGGAAGGCATGGCTTGGCATTTCGGGCTGGCCTGTTCCCATGAGGCACAGGGTCAAACTGATTTGCATATGGCCATGTCTGAACTGGGGTGGCAGAGTGGGCTAAAGAAAGGTGATGGATTAACCCCAGATCTGTTGACTGGGTGTGAGTGTTTGATTGGTTCAGATGTTCCGTCGATCATCACCCCCTTTTGTACCGCTTTGTTTGCCATAAGTTGGCAGGGTATGCTCAGACGTGAGTCCCTTGCTCCCTTTGCCACTGGATTCAAGCAAGCCTGGCTGAAGACGGCTGTAATGCCAGAAACCGGTCCTCGGAAGCTTAACCGGGCCATGGAAGGCATGGCTTGGCAGTTCGGGCTGGACTGTTCCCATGAGTCACAGGGTCAGACTGATTTGCATATGGCCATGTCTGAACTGGGGTGGCAGAGTGGGCTAAAGAAAGGTGATGGATTAAACCCAGATCTGTTGACTGGGTGTGAGTGTTTGATTGGTTCAGATGCTCCCTCCATCACCACCCCCTTTTGTACCGCTTTGTTCGCCATATGTTGGCTGTGTATGCTCAGACGTGAGATCCTTGCTCACTTTGCCACTGGATTCAGGCAAGCCTGGCTGAAGACTGCTGTAATATCAAAATGCTGGTCCTAGGAAGCTTGAATCCGGTCTAGGGAAGGCATGGCTTGGCAGTTCGAGCTGGACTGTTCCCATGAGGGATAGGATCAGACTGATTTGCATATGGCCATGTCTGAACTGGGGTGGCAGAGTGGGCTAAAGAAAGGTGATGGATTAAACCCAGATCTGTTGACTGGGCGTGAGTGTTTGATTGGTTCAGATGCTCCGTCCATCACCACCCCCTTTTGTACAGCTTTGTTTGCCATAAGTTGGCAGGGTATGCTCAGACGTGAGTCCCTTGCTCCCTTTGCTACTGGATTCAAGCAAGCCTGGCTGAAGACGGCTGTAATGCCATAAAACGGTCCTAGGAAGTTTGAATCCGGTCCAGGGAAGGCATGGCTTGGCAGTTCGGGCTGGACTGTTCCTATGAGGCACAGGGTCAGACTGATTTGCATATGGCCATGTCTGAACTGGGGTGGCAGAATGGGCTAAAGAAAGGTGATGGATTAAACATATGGCCATGTCTGAACTGGGGTGGCAGAGTGGGCTAAAGAAAGGTGATGGATTAAACTCCAGATTAGTTGACTGGGTGTGAGTGTTTGATTGGTTCGGATGCTCCAGCCATCACCACCCCCTTTTGTACCACTTTGTTCACCATAAGTTTGCAGGGTATGCTCAGACGTGAGTCCCTTGCTCACTTTGCCACTGGATTCAAGCAAGCCTGGCTGAAGACGGCTGTAATGCCAGAAACCGGTCATAGGAAGCTTGAATCCGGTCCAGGGAAGGCATGGTTTGGCAGTTCGGGCTAGACTGTTCCCATGAGGCACAGGGTCAGACTGATTTGCATATGGCCATGTCTGAACTGGGGTGGCAGAGTGGGCTAAAGGAAGGTGATGGATTAAACCCAGATCTGTTGACTGGGTGTGAGTGTTTGTTTGGTTCAGATGCTTCGTCCATCACCACCCCCTTTTGTACCGCAGGCTGCATCATAGGCTGGTCTCAGATGATTCCTAGGCTGCAATGGAGAGGAGGGGACTCTATTAGGGCATTGAATCACTCGGTAAAGAGGATCAACAACAAGGTAGAGAAGCTATTTTGGTCACCTCAATTACAGAATATCCCTCATGGGTACATCTGGGGGGAACACTTCTATTTACAAGATGGGGTTCACCTGACTAGGGCAGGCAACAAATTACCGGCAGAGAATATTTTGGCATGGCTGGGTGGTTTGTCCAGGGAGGCATGACCTTTTCGTTTAGGAGGTTTGGGGGGCCAGATAGTCGGTGAGCAGTTAATTTAAGGTCCTTAGGGGGCATCACCATTCTTGAAATGGGGTCGCCAGGGGGAGGGGCCAATGGTCTCTCCCAGAAATCCAGGGGCAGGATATCCGCTTGGTTGGATGGGTGCGGGGGAAGGGGGAGTCACGCTTTCTTAGGGCTGGTTAGCCACCCTGCACGTACACTATGACATCATAAAACGGCGCAAACTGAAAGGGCCCTCTTTGAGTAATGGAGTCATGGAGCGTACGGGGTAACCGGGAGGGGGGTAAGAACTCTCCCGGTAAACTGGCCCTCTGCGCATGCGCACTCAGACGTGAGTGCATAGCTGGTTAATAAGGATCTGACACCGGTTAGCGACCTTGCCGTAGGCCCATAAGCTAGGATATGCAAAAATTCATACGTAGGATTTTAGATTCGGTTAGGAAACACGCTGTATTGGAAATTTGTTAAGGGTAGCCCTTTGACACCTGTCTACATTCTTGTAATCTAATTTTTTGCATATTAATGTTTGTGTAAATATTATTTATTTCAACAATTTTTAATTTGTTTTCATGTTTTAATAAATACGGCCGGGGGTCGCGAGACCCTCTGCCTTCCAAAGAAACTCCTTGCATGTCTAATTGACTTAATGGTTTGGTGTTGGTGGTGCACAAGACAGGGAGGGGGTGGTCGGTAGTCCCTGACCATAAGGAAAAGGGTGGCCGCTCGGCTCCCCCGCACGTATGGCAGATCACCGGACCCCCACCTTCCCCTGCACCCTCGGTGGTGGGGCGGGCCCCTTCGCCGCATCTTGATGACGCGGCTGGCGCGCCCCAAACCCGATTGGTGCCGGCTCCCGCGTTTTACCCGGAAGCAATCGGATTGCTTTCGGGTCAAGGGGGGGAGCAAGGGGGGGGCGGACCAGTGGGAATTGGTCTGCCCCCATTGAGGTTAAATGGCCGGAAGAGCGCGGGAGGCGCCCTCTTGTTCCCGAGCTCTCCCAGGCCGGCGCAGTGCCCCCGAGGGCTGAATAATCTTTCCCACCCACCAGCCCCTGAAGCAAATGTTTTTGTTTTCTGTGTTGATTGTTCTTACCAATTTGGCAGTTTTCACTGTATATATCGTTTGGGTGACTTATGTCCTTAGGCCTTTTTCCCGTTTACAGGATTGTAAATATTGGTGGTTAGCATTTGGTGCATATTGCAGTTGGATGTACATGTTTTTTTCCTTAGGCCTTTTTTCCCGTTACAGGTACCATAATTGTCGTATTTATTGAATCATTAGGTCATGCGGTAAGGTCATGATCGGTGAGCAGTTAATTTAAGGTCCTTAGGGGGCGTCACTATTCTTGAAATGGGGTCACCAGGGGGAGAGACCAATGGTCTCTCCCAGAACTTCAGGGGCAGGATATCCGCTTGGTTGGATGGGTGCGGGGGAAGGGGGAGTCACGCTTTCTTTGGGCTGGTTAGCCACCCGCACGTACACTATGGTGTCATTAAATGGCGCAGAGAGGAAGGGCCCTTTTTGAGTAATGGAGTCATGGAGCATACGGGGGTAACCAGGAGGGGGGAACTACTCTCCCGGTAAACAGGCCCTCTGCGCATGCGCACTCAGATGTGAGTGCGTAGCTGGTTAATAAGGATCTGACACCGGTTAGCGACCTTGCCGTAGGCCCATAAGCTAGAATATGCAAACATTCATATGTAGGATGTTAGATTTGGTTAGGAAACACGCTGTATTAGACATTTGTTAAGGTTAGCCCTTTGATACCTGTCTACATTGCTTGTAATCTAATGTCAAACGTTTGCATATTAATGTTTGTGTAAATATTGTTTATTTCAACAATTTTTAATTTGTCTTCATGTTTTAATAAATATGGCCTGGGGATTTCGAGACCTCCTGCCTACCAAAGAAGCTCCTCACATGTCTAATTGACTTAATGGTTTGGTGTTGGTGGTGCACAAGACAGGAAGGGGGTGGTCGGTAGTCCCTGACCATATGGATTAACAGCGAACGTATCGTAAACTGGCTAGAACCCAAGGAAAGACAATAGCTCTATGTTGGCGCATTTCTGTCTTTCTTGTACTTTGTATTAAGAATGTTGTATTATACATTATTATTGTATTTCCCCATTGATATTTATATTTCAAAAAGGAAAAATACCGTACTGATTTACCAAATTTGTTTTTACTGACCATGACATCAAATTAACGCCAGGATGTAGAAATACTGGCCATATGGCAAAACCATAGAAGGGTGCCAGTCCAGGAAATATGCCTTTAGGGTTTGTTTCTTCCATTGAGCCAGTTTCAACGTGCTCTCATATTGTCAGATTAGTGGAGAGAAGGAGAGAGTATGATTTGGTAAAGTATGTGAACTGAGGCTGCAATTCAGTACTGCTTGCTACAGAAGCTATAAGATTACGACGATACTGCATTTTAGTGAGAAGACCATGAGACTGGGCCATGTCCTCCCACATCCTAGGTGAGATATCCAGCCCAGTTTTTTCGAACCACAAATTTATGAGCTGAGTTTATCTTGACTCTATGCCCTAAACATTGCAAAAAATGAAGCACAGGAATATGGTTAGTGGTTGACAACGAGCACACACGCTTTGTCCAAATGGGGAGTCCCAAATTGAAAATGATGTCTCCTGCCAACGGTTTTCAAATCGCCAACACCTGGGATGGCAGTGATTCTCATTGCAAGTTCAAGAGGAGCTCCACTGCACCGAGAAATGATCCAGGCCATGCCTATACTTTGTTTATAAAATGTTTGTTTCCAGCATGGCGTTAAAGACGCGATTAGATGCCAAGGGGCCCATTAGGATGGCGGGCGGATGCTGTTGTTTACCATTGTTGTTTTAAGGCTTGAGAGTATTTTATTGCATATGGATAATGGAATTATTCATGTTGTAAACTTGTATTCCAAAGGAGGCAATAGTGGGCGATCGAAGTTTACTCTAGAGGTGACTTCTAGAGAACTCAATAGAGTACTCCATGAGTTCATAGTAACCCCACTTTATAAATTCAATATCCAGTCCAGTTATGTGTTTCAAAAAGGCTGGATTTAGAAGAGAGGGTTCCACTCACAGCTTCCCACTAACACCCCACAAATCAAGTATTCTGATGTCTACACGCATGTAAAAGCTCCCAGGGCATGCAAAACTGTCCTACGGAGTGAAAATTTAAAGTTAGCCACCCTACTAGCCGTAACCAGTATTATTACATCCTGACACGTGCTGTCTACGGCAGTTTATTAACACACTAGGCTATTTTATAAAGTGTTGGGGTTTTCCCAAAGGTAAGCCAGGCACCTTTCCTATCGCATTTTTCTTACTGTCGTTTTCTTCGTGGACTATGAGAAAAGTATGAATGAATGGGCATCAGCAAAGTCACTGCCTCTGCTCATGACTCCACCCTCAAATCCTGCCGTCTTCCTCCCTAATGTTATCTGAGTGTCTTATTTTCCATTCACAGCACTACCACGCATTTTACGTGTTCTTTTTCTTATGCAGCGAGTAGTGTTTTTTGCCACTGTGTGCAATGTGTTGTTCACTCTGCTGTGCACGGGTTTTCTCTGTGCTTATCTTTAGTGTAAGTTTATTCTCTCTCTTTAATGCGTTAGGTGTAACTCTTTACACTATTGCAGTCTACCGGCCCAAACTCCTGCCTCCTCATCTCCTGCAGCTTCTCTCCCACCATTTCTGCAGCTGCGGTGCAGTTGCCAAGAGATCTGCCAGGCTGTCATGGCTGTTATGTTCCTGAAGGTCCGCCCCGAGGTCCGGAGGGACGGACAAGTTGGTCATGTGACCGCCCTATAATAAAAAGAGGTCGAGCACGTGCGAGGGCGTTCAGAGAGACGCGCCGACCGAACAAGCAACTTCATTCCCAGTGTCTGGCTGAGTTTATTCTAGGGCCACGAGTTAGGCCTAGTCAGGGTTAGATGCCCCTTGAGTGTAGATCACCCGACACAACAATTGGCGACGAGGGTGGTGATCGATCCCCCGCTCGGGGTGCGTGTGTGTGTCCCTCTTGAGGTGAGGCGGCTGCGGGCACTACCACGTGTCCGCGGTGCTCGTGCCTTGCCACCACACACCCCCCGCTCTGCCTGCCTGGTGGAAATACTCTGATCCCTGGCTCTCATCAGGTGAGCGGCGCTGGCTCACATTTTCCTGCGGCGCACAGGAGTCTGATTGGTCGCGCGAGGTGCTTCCCCCGTGGACCCTCCACGCCTCGGTGCCACGCCGCACTGGGCTGCACGGGTGTAATCCGCACCAAGACACAACTGGACGGGCGCTCCGGCTGCCACTGGATCACATCCCGGCTGCCCACGGACATCCTCCCGGGCGTCTAGAGCGATGGCAAACATTCCGCCCATTGAGCCGTTTGTGGTGGAGGGTGCGCCATCCACTCTCGCACCGAAGTGGAAAGAATGGGTGGACAGGCTCTTCATATTCTTCGAGGCCACCAAGGTCCATAAGGAGCAGAAGCGTGCCATGATCCTCCATCTTGGTGGCAAGGACATTCATTCCATCGCCCGCACCCTTACGGAAGCAACTCCCAAAACCCACCACACGCTCATAAACGCGCTCAATGCGCATTTTGAACCCATGGCCAACCAAGACTATGAACGGTTCATTTTCAGACAAGCGCAGCAACTGCCAGAGGAATCGCTGGACGCCTATCACTCTCGGTTGAAGAAACTGGCACTAACGTGTGGTTTTCAGGATGTCACGGAGGAAATCAGAGGCCAGATTATTCAGGGTTGCGCTTCCGCTAAACTACGCGAGAGAATTCTGGAGGAGTCGGGGAAACCCCTCCCAGACATTCTCACGCTGGGCCGCACGAAGGAGCTGTCCAAGGCCAGGGCAGCCCACATGGAAGCAGCTCTACAGGCCAGCATGAAAGTGGAACCGGTGAACAAACTACAAGTCCGCCCACAGCCCAAATGGGTGAAGCGAACAACAACTCCGCAGGGCGGAGCCGCGGCGCAATCATGTGGGTACTGTGGAGGCCCGAGACACCCGGCGCCAGAATGTCCAGCACGGGGCAAGATATGCTCCGGGTGCGGAAAAATGAATCATTTTGAAAAGGTGTGCCGGTCCAAGAAGTTTAGCAAGCCCCGCCAGACAGTACACACGGTGGCGGAGCCCGAAGGCGCGGAAGGAGGACCCAGCAACAGTGATATGGATGACGACGAGGAGGAGCGGTCCGTCCACAAGGTGCACATGATCGGCACGGCCACCCGACGCACAAGGACACTACCACAATGTGCGATACAAGTAGCTGATCAGGACATCATGGCAACTGTGGACACGGGCGCCTCGATAAATCTTATGAGTGCGTCCCTCTACGGAAGCATGGCTAATTCCCCCAGCCTCCGCTCCACTCCGATCACCGTTTTTGCCTACGGCCAGGACGTGCCCCTCCGCATTCGAGGAAAGTTTAAAGCAGCAGTCCGGCACGGAGGCAAGATAACGCGTGCCAACATCTTCGTGTCGGAGGAAGGTCAAGGCATGCTCCTGAGTTGTCGGACGGCAGAAGACTTGGGAGTGGTCTCTTTTGCATTTGGGGTGCACGAGGAATCGGTGCAGCAACTGATTGCAGACTTTTCGGACTTGTTCGAAGGGATTGGCCGCTTCAGGGGTCGGGAAATTCACCTGCATGTGGACCCCACTGTTCAACCGGTAGCCCTGCGACACCGGCGGGTTGCGTTTCATTTAAGGCCACTGGTTGAGGAAGAACTACAGAAGCTGGAAGCCGCGGGCATCATTGAGAAGGTGTCCGGACCCACCCCCTGGGTATCGCCCATTGTGGTTACCAGGAAGCCAAAGCAGCCGGGAGCGGTCCGGATATGTGTGGACATGCGCCTTCCCAATGCGGCCATCAAAAGGGAACGACACATCACCCCTACGATCGACGACCTGATCGGAGAGATGGCCGGGGCCCGGTGGTTTTCCAAGCTGGATCTCCGGGCGGGGTACCATCAGCTCGTGCTGGATAAAGAATCCTGGAACATTACGACGTTCTCCACCCACATCAGACTGCGCAGGTACACCAGGCTGAGCTTCGGGATATCCAGTGCTGCCGAGGTGTTCCAGAATGTTATCCAAGAGCTCATTACTGGCATACCGGGGGTGATCAATGTCAGTGATGACATCATGGTGCACGCAAGGACAATTCCCGAGCACAACCAACGTTTGGCACAGGTGTTCCGTAGGCTCCGTAGCGCTGGACTCACTCTGCACCGAGACAAATGCGAGTTTCTTCAGACCAAATTAGGATTCTTCGGCTACATATTCTCGGCCGATGGCGTCAATCCTGATCCCGACAAGGTCAAGGACATCAAGGATGCACCTCCGCCCACGACTGTCACGGAAGTCCGAAGCTTTCTCGGGATGGTGAATTACTGTGGTCGTTTCATAAGGGACCTAGCCAACCTGACCCTCCCTCTACGTGATCTAACCAAAGACTCCACACCATGGAACTGGGGAACGGAGCAGGAAAGGGCATTCCAGGATATCAAGAGTGCGCTGTCCAGCAACACCACGCTGGCATTTTTTGATCCAAGACATTCCACTCTCATTGCGGTAGACGCCGGACCGGCGGGATTGGGGGCTGTTCTGATGCAGAGAGCCCGAGACGAGATAGACTGGGCCCCTGTCGCTTTTGCCAGCCGGTCCCTCACGGACACAGAACAAAGGTACTCCCAAATCGAAAAGGAGGCCATCGCGATTCATTGGGGATGCCGGCACTTCCACTTGTATGTATATGGCAAGCCCTTCACAGTAGTGACGGACCACAAGCCGCTGCTGTCGCTGTTCTCAGGCACTTCATCCAAGCCACCCCCTAGAATTGAAAAGTGGATTTTGCAATTGCAAGAGTACAACTGTGCCATCGAGTACCAGCCAGGGGCAAAGAATCCGGCGGATTATCTGTCACGACACCCCCGGGCGGCCACCCCAGAGGAGATGGACGAAGCTGAAGAGACGGAGGCCTATGTGCGATGGGTCGTGGCCAGATCATGCCCGCGCCCCATATCCCTGGAAGAGGTTGTGAGCGCCACGGCTCAGGATGCCTGTATACAGCGGGCCAAGGATCTGCTCCGGACGGCTAACTGGCAGAAAGCCAAGGAGAGCTGGAAGGTACTCACACCAGAGGCCCAGAAAATCATGGACGGCCTGTACCACGTGAGGGCTGAACTGAATGAGGACGCGGCGGGGTGCCTCCTGCGAGGGCATCGCCTGGTGATCCCGACGGCTTTGACAGGCCGAGTAGTTCAACTGGCGCACGTGGGGCACCAGGGAATGGTTAAGACAAAGGCCCGGCTGCGGACAAAGGTGTGGTTCCCGCTCATGGACGATATGGTGGAAACTGTGGTGCGCACCTGCACGGCCTGCCAAACTACGGGCGACAGCCCCCGCGAAGCCCCCATCATTGTGGAACCCAGGCCCCGAGGCCCCTGGGAAAGGGTCAGCATGGATTTTGGCAGCCTTCCGGATGGACGGCACACGCTAGTGATGATCGACGACCATTCCAAATATCCTGAGGTCGAAATCGTCACCGGCACCAGTGCAGACTGTGTGATCCCCAAGATCGAGAAAATCATTGCCACCCATGGAGCCATGAGAGAACTCAGAACGGACAATGGACCGCCCTTCCAGGGTCAAGACTTTGCGGAATATCTCTCGTCCCTAGGAACCCGTCACAGGCGCATCACCCCGAGGTGGCCTCAAGCCAATGGGGAGGCCGAGAGGTTCATGAGAACTTTAAACAAGGTAATTCGCATTGCGCATGATAAGGGACAGTCAGTGGAAATGGCTATTTTCACTTTCCTTCGTAGCTATCGACAGACCCTACACTCCACAACGGGGGTAGCTCCTGCACACCTTCTCCTGGGGCGGGTAATAACGGACTCCATTCCCCATCACCCCCAGTGGGCACCTGAACTGATAGATGAACATGCAGTGGAGATGAGGAGACGTTCCGCATGTGACAAGATCAGCAAGAAACGTAGGGCCGTGGCCCCCCACTTCAAAAGAGGTGACCTAGTGCTCATCAAGAATCGGGCCACTGGGGGCAAATTCAAACTCAGTTACGAAAAACGACCATGGCGAGTCAGTGGTGTGAAGGGCACCCGCATCACGGCCACTCGAGGACGAGACAGGGTGACTCGCAACGTGTCTCACTTCAAACTCTACCACCCTTCGAGCAGCGAGCCAAGGCGCCAGCAAGGCGACAGAGAAACCGAAACTGCAACTACGTTGCCGCCTGGTGAATCAACATCTCAGCCCGAGGTCAGGCCACGTGATGAGCAGCAGGTTTCTAGTGAGGAAATGGGCGGAGACACGGAGGCCCTGGATGAGGCCCCAGATCCGGAGGGGGCCGACAGTGAGGCGCCAGGTCCTGAGGTGGAGGCTGGAACAGAGCTGATGACTCATCGGGGGTCCCAACGCCAACTACGTGCCAACCCCACCCCCTCCGGCTGGCTGAGGGACTACTTTACGTAAGACTGTTCTCGTTTACATATACGCACGTAATGTTTGAACTGAGTGCACTGGCATTTTGAAAGACGCTGAAGGTTTCGGTCCTGATAGTATTAAGACAATGAGTATGATCAGACCATGGTTAAGGTTTTGCAGTTTGTTCTTGGTTTTTGTTTTGTTTCCTTGTTTTAGGAGGAATGTTATGTTCCTGAAGGTTCGCCCCGAGGTCCGGAGGGACGGACAAGTTGGTCATGTGACCGCCCTATAATAAAAAGAGGTCGAGCACGTGCGAGGGCGTTCAGAGAGACGCGCCGACCGAACAAGCAACTTCATTCCCAGTGTCTGGCTTAGTTTATTCTAGGGCCACGTGTTAGGCCTAGTCAGGGTTAGATGCCCCTTGAGTGTAGATCACCCGACACAACAATGGCCACCCTTAGTGCCACAGGATGGCACAGTCCCCCAAAGAGCGGTCTAGTGTTTGGGACCGGAGGGTCTCCAATGATGTCACTTCCGGCGGGGGACTGGCGGAGCCAAAGGTATATGGCCTGGGGTCGTGGGCCTGGCACCCTCCTTGACCCCTGATCAGCCGCGTGGACGGACCCTCTCCCCCTTGACCCGGACAAGTGGTGCTGACCGGACGCTGTTTTCCTACCCCAACTCCGCTTCGGTCGTGTCCCTTGGGCTGCTGCATCTCCAGCGTGGTGAGTGCATACTCCTCCTCTGCCCCCCTGCCTGGTCTCCCCAGTCTGGGGTAGTACCTATTGCTGGACGCCCGGCTATGGCTACAGCCTGCCGGGGTGGGGTGGGCGAGGTTCTGAGCAGCTCTCGGTGTCGCAGGTGGTGGAGTTGGAGGCCCCCTCCCTTCGATGCAGGGGGGCGAGGCGGGACCCCTAGACGGCAACGCTTGCCTAATAGGGGCTACAGGGGTCTCTTTCAATGCAGTAGGAGAGCCCATCGCCCACTGGGTCTGTCTCCCTGTGGGCTGTGCCACGTTCAGGGGCAGTGGGTGCTGTGCACGCTCCCTCGTCTGGTAATCCAGAGTATGTCGTGTAGTTGCCCCCCCGCAGGGGCGCGACCCTCCATGGGGGCTGAAGCGCACTGTGTGGCCTGGCCAGAATGGGGCTTACCTCTGCAGGCCGGGCACGTCCCCCTGTCAGTGTAGTATCCATGACAGGGCGCCCGCCCTTTTCTGTGGTCCATCCTAAAAAGGGGTGGAGGGCGTAGGGCAGCACATTATAGACAGACGCCCCGTTCGGGCACTAGGAACTGTTCAAAACACTCGGAGCATCACGTGGGATGAGGCCTTGCCCGGGTCGGGTCTGCCCATGCCTATGGATGTTATACGAATTAAGTCCCCAAACAAGCCATGGAATCATTCATGTAAGCCCTCCAATACCTTCGGGTCAAGTTTGCGCTGTGGAAATATCAAAGAGAGGAGGTGGGCCATCAACATAAACGGCCGACGCTGGTGCGGGGAACCAGGGTGCGAGCCTCAAAGTCGTGCCCACTTCCTGTGATTCTGGGCACATCATTTCATCCCCCTCGCCTGGATGTGTAATGTAAACACGATGCTCGTGTATGCATGGTGGTTTGGATTAACATCTGTATACACGGAGCACCATGGTGATTCCAGCGGGGTGGAGGGCACAGGTTGGGCTGATGTCACAGGCGCGACATGAATAACATTATGGTCCCTGTAGTGGCTTCCTTTGCCCCTGCGGGTAAGGGGCGCTGCTTTAGCCAGGGGGGGGGGGGGCGTGAAAAAGCCCGCAGCAGTTGGCAGATGTGATTCTGGTGCCTTGGGCAGCGCCAAGCACTGAAACCCCTTCCCCGTAGTTAGGGGTACGGTACGCAGAGGGGGCTAGAGTCCCTGTATCACTTTTGTATCAGGCGGCACACGCGACTTGGCACGGCGGTTCCAGGACAGAATTGTGTTTGTCGTTTTGTTTGGAGGTGCCATGTGGGCTGGTCGCAGTTCCGCACCTTTTACACAGGTTGAATTGACCCGGATCTGGTGTCCGGTGGAAGCGATGATTGGTGACTCGCAGCCCCATAGGATGCACATGCGCATTAGGATTGAGCACAATGCGGTCATAGGTTGGGCCCGTGCAGACATCGGCACTTAGGCTATGGCAGCTTTGAGAAGGGGCATGGCTATTGGGGCCCGTGTCCCTTCAACTGCACTACGGAAGGCATGTACGATTGGACTCCCAATGCTGTTGTGACCGGTCTGCGGTGTTGATGTGAGATGCTTGGTTTGCAGTCTTTGGTACCGCGGTTGGCGTGCCGACAGCTTCTCTCATGCTGTTGGTTTGGCTGAGCCATCTGTTGGACTGGATTGTGACAGAGGAAATACCAGTAAAATCCTTTAAGGTACAGCTGTCCTGCCGGGAAGCGGGAGTCTGCTCTACTGGTGACAGGAGTTCATTTTGTACATTACCGTTACCACAGGCCACAGGCCGGCCTTTCTCTCCCTTCCTCTCTGGTGAATTATGGTTCCAGATTTCACCACTGATGGCCATTTCAGAGCTTTATTGAGGTAGCATGCGGAATTGTTGGTTGCAGTCTAGAAAACCTCGGTTTGGCCTGCCTACTACTTCCCTCAGGCTGTGGGTTTGGCGGAGCTATTTACAATAATACTGTACAGCAGTCTGCTGAGGAGCGCCAGCCCTGCCGGGAATACTAAGTATGATCTGCTAGTGATATGAGGAGTTCATATACAGCCTTGGGTTCACAGCAGCAGCTCCGTTGTTTGGTTAGCCGCCTGCTTGCAAAGTGTGCCCCCTTATAATAGCACGGCGAACTCCCTCTCTGTTGCTGAGGAGATGTCCTTTGAGGAGATTTGGGGAAAGGTTAATTACAATTGTGAATACTTTGTAAGTGCAGGGCATGAGATGGCAATGGTTCTCCGGGCCAATTTGATTCCTATATGAGAGGAATTCCGGAGACCTGAGTAGGCCCTATGGTTATACAGTAGCCTCCTGTGACAAGGGGTCTGAATTGTTTCAGGAAACGAGCATCACAGGGTGTCCTCACAGCCTTGCGTGCCAAGTTCACTTTACGATAGTGTCTGACCCGGATGGTCAGTCGTGCTGTTGGGCTGTTATTGATGAAGAAGGGAGGAATTATTTAATTTCATAGATGGAATTGACGATTATTGTTTCCATTCTGCTCCTTCCAATTTTTCCTGGAGACTCTCATTCCATTATTGATGGACTTCCTTGGGAATTCTCACTAAGCAGTATTGCTTGCTGTTCCAGCTATGGAGACTGCTACCTTTCCAATATGGGGGTGTGCATCCGGGTCTTTCAGCACACTTCGCCCATGGGGAGCTAGCTGTGCCCTGGCTCGCTGGGCACAGCCAGGGCACGGTGCAGGGGGCACTTACTGGGCACGGCAGCCTGTGAACCTGGGTAGGTAATGAAGAGTGATGAAGGCAGGGTCGGAGCTGCAGCCTTCATGGGGCATGCTGTCATGTCGATTACCAATTTAGCAGGAGTACGGAGCACTTTCAGGACCAGGACTTGTGCACCCTCGGTGGCCCCCCACACCTCTCTTGTGCTGGCTAGCATTATCTAAATACAATATTGACGTGTGTTGTGGCACTTGATATCGTTAACATCAATAGAATTTATGCAGGGAAGCTTGGCATTTATAGGAAGGTAAGCCTATTGGGGTTTTGATGAACAGTACTTGCCTCACAAAGGGGTCCCTTTGTGTGACCATCTGGTATTCTTCCCCTCTTTTGAACTTTGCTAAGGGAAGAGTAGAGGGATTTACAATTTGCACTGTAGGAACAAAAATAGCATACTGGGAACTTTTTAATATTCCAATTTCCATTGGAATAGAACGGTATATAGTGCAACCATAGTCGGACGCCTCTGAATTGGATTGCCTTGGTTGGGTACCAGGTTGACATCCTTAATTTATATACAGAGCATTTTAAGCGATTTTACTTTGGGTTGGGTTTACTGCAGGGGGGGACTACTTCACTCTCACCCCAGCCAGTATAAGCACAGATATACCCTCTTTTCTGACTTGTACCTGGCTTTAAGTCCAGCCTGTTTCGATATCCGTAGTTGAGAAAGTCAACCCTGGGCTCCCAATGTGAAGTATGGCCCACAATGGAACCTCACAGGATCAAGCTTACTGGGACTATAGGTGAACGGGGGTTCCTGGTACGCCCTACTCCCCCGCAACTCAGGGGCGTAATACGCCTGCTGCAAATATGTTTATACTTACATGCCACTAGACCCATTTATGCTGGATCCTCCCGATTTTCAAAGCAATACCGTATCGAAAGCAAACACAATGTAAGAGGTAGCAAACAGTTTGTTACAGGAGAAAAGTGATGTGTGCATGTTACAAATGAGTGACAAACACAGGTGAAAGGATAATACTGCAGTAAGTGGCAGACTCTCAAACCACTAAGGGCACTTTGGGATGACACTTCCATAGTCAAAGTATAGAGAATGGTCTATATTAAGGTCTTCCTTCACATAATAGAGAGGGCATGAATTACATTTGGAAGTGTCTTTGAAGGAGGAGAACTTTGAGGTCAGTTTTGAAGACCTGGGAGGAGGAAGTGTTTCTGGGAAGAATAGTAAGGGTGACGAGTTAAGAAGTGATTCATATTTGACTTAGTTTCTAGACACTACACTACTGCATCAGGCACGGGAGGTACGCTAGTATTTGCCCATCCCAAATCCTTACGAGAATGTAATGTGGAAAACTAGTACTAGTAACTGACAAACAGGCTTGACCTTGGTAGCGTGGGGGGCATCAATGGCCCCTGTCTCATTGCAGAGAATCCATATTGCTATATGGAGGGGGCAGGCCTGAACTATCAACAGGTATAAGGGTCATAGCACACTGGGGGCAGTGAGCTAGGGTCTGGGACACCCAGGTTCTCCCCAGGTGTCATTACTGTCCCTTTTGTGGGGCACGCCGGTTACACCCCATGGAAGTAATACATTTGTAGTTAAATGGTGAGGCTGAGCATAGCAGCTAGCTCCTGTGCAATAATTGGATGTTTTTTCTTGTAAGACAACTGATGAGTCTGGGCAAGTGGTTGACTTACAGGACAAGAATTGGGGTGTTCTCTCAGTAAGCAATGGCAGAGTGTGGGCAAATCATGCATGCCCTGTGATAAATTGAAATGCGTTATCTTTTAAACAACTGGTGTATCTGGGCATTTCATGCACCCCATGTGCAATAAGGGAATGTGTTCTTTGGTACAGCAACTGGTGCGCAAGTAAGGGGCTCTTATCCTGGCGATCGAGTTATCAATAGGCTTACCTGTCAATGCTGGTTAGGGGCTGTTTTCATGGATTTGTTCTCTCTTCTAGAAACACACAGGTTTCGGTCTATAATGGTCAACCCACGCCTAGCAGGCTGGTCTGACAGGGCTCAGAGCAGGTACAGGGGAAGAACACACTGGGGCCAGTGTGTGAGGTTCTGGATCAGCATGTCCAGGATTCGAGTGTAACCTGTTTTCTAATTTCAGGACAATCGGATCAAGTACACAGGCACCACTCTGAGAAGGTCGGTGGGAACGGAAGCAGGAATTGCCAGGGGGGCTCCGGGCTCGGAGCCTGAATGCTGTTCCTGGTTAAGTGCCCTTGGGGGGCAAGGTGACAACCCGGTTCTGACTTCTTGTAGGGGAGAGTAGAAGCAGTGTTAAGTGTAGCGGTTGTGCTATTACCATGACCTCCTTACACATCAGCCCCAGTTGTGCTCAAGTACCTTAGAAAATACTAGCCCCAGCTCTTAGGTCACAGGAGGGGTAACTTCAAGGGTAGATGGGCAGAAGACTGGTATGGTATCTTTAGGAGGGTGCCCAAGGGTCTTTTCCAGAGGTTATCTGAAGGGCAGTACTTGTGACACACTATAGGGTTTGCACATAGCAGGGGAGAGGGGGCGTATGCTCCATGGGGTGGAGCTCCTTAGAGTAAGGCGTGTGAAGCATGGACCTGGGGTAGCCCACTCAGGCTCGCTCCTGGGTTTGTAAAGTTGATGTGATGGGCTAAGGGTGTTGCACCATGTGTAAGTGATATAGTACAGCACCGAGTTTACCAGTTATGTACAGGACCATCATTAGCAACAGCAGCTGCCTATGGATAGCAGTATAACCTCTTTTAGTTCGCCCAGGGCTGGGGCGGGCAAGGTCAGCAGCTTGGCAGCCGGAAACGGAGTAGAAAAAAATCATATCCAGGACAGAGCAATGTGCACTTGGCAGTGAAGCAAACTATGTTTCAACAGAACCCTGATACACTGTCTGGAATAAATGCAAGGTTATGGGCTACACATAGATAGGCCTTGCTTTGTACGGGGGGCGCGAGTGAGCCATTCCTAGGAGGGTGCGATTGGCCTTGACAGTGCTGAAATGGAGGGGAAGGAGCACTAATAGGGACATCTCCAAAGCAGAGTTTGCAGTGACAGTTAGAGGTTCAGGGACATTACTGATACAGTTCACAGTCCAGTGGAGCGGCAGAACTGATAGGGTATTTTGGTTGCTGGACAGCACTGCTGTCCAGAGGAGGAAAGGACTTGTCCTTGCTTGAGCCGAGGGAGGCCTCTGAATGAACAGGCTGTAGGTAACGAGGTCTATGGCGGTGGGGTGCCCTGGGGGGACGGTGGTCACACCTAGTGCTGTGGTGGAATTACAAGATGATCCAAAGGCTGTAAGGTACAGTAAGGGTACTGTTAGAAACGGGACGCTGGCCGGCCAAGACTCGCGTCGAGGTCAGTCAGGGATCACCATTTCTAAAGTCAGGGCAAGGGAGTCACACACCAAGATAACCCCTACTCGCCCTCTAGGTAACGTGGCGCGAGCAGCAAGGCTAAACTTGGAGCCTATGTAGGTTAAGTGTTTGCGCGCGCACCCAGCAACAACACCCAAGGCCCACCACAAAGGAAACTCCACACAAGGTTATATAAAAAAATAGCCTTTGTATTATGTCAAAAACACATTAGATAAAACACACATTTTGTTACACTGTGCCAACAGGCACGGGCAGAATTTACAGGGGGGGATATTTACAAGACAGGGCCACCTGGACCACTGTCAGGAATCATCACTTTTTAGGAATAGTAATTAGCACATAGAATACTTTTAGAACCAAATTGAACATGTAGCACAAATTAGCACACAACCAGTAATTACTGGTAAAGCATAAGAACCTCCTACGCAACCCTAACCACCTTAGGAAACTATTGCGCAGGGAACAAAAGACCTCACTAGCAACACCTGTACTAGGAGAAAAGCAACCACCTAGGAATCACCAACATCTAGGGGTATAAGCATAGGAACATTACACATGATGCATTAACATTCAGCGGTGTAAGGAAAGAAAACACATGATGTATCCAAACACATTCAGAGGTGCAAGCACAAGAAAACACATGATGCAGAACCTACATTCAGCGGTGTATGCAAGGAAAGACACATGATGCTTCAGAACACATTCAGAGGTGCGAGCACAAGCAATTGCGCAAAACTTCACATGAGCCACAACCTGTGGCAGTCCCTGTGTCCCAAAGTCAGGGCAGGCTGTAATAAGCCAAAAGTACACCCAGCCTAAACGTAGCAACTGTCCACTAAGTGCTGGACAGTTGTAAATACCAAGGATGCCAACGTTGGAGCCTCGTGGGCTCAGGACAACTGACTGGGCCCTCAAGAACCTCACGGGGCTCTAAACATAACAACGGGGCCCTGGGACCTCGCAGGGTTTGAAGACAAGATGGGGCAGCTGAGCCACTCGTGGCTTTCAACGATCACTGTGGCGCCTGAGCCCCTCATGGGCTCTAAATTACCCACTGCGGGCGTTCGTTGGAGTCTCTCCTCGGGAGACTCGAAAACGGAAATGCCCCCGGAGCCCTCTCAGGGCTCCACACAAGAATGGCCCACTCGTTGGAGTCCCGCTCGGGGGGACTCAGAATCCAGAATTGCCCCCAAGAGCCTCGGGCTCTCCAGAACACTGCTCCTGTCGGCGGAGCGGCCCGCTGACAACCGGGACCGCTCTGCTTTCACTCGGGAGGCCCCCGCCCTCCTGCACTCACCGGCTCTCCTGTGGCGGGCGGGGCTCCTCTCTCCTCACGGGGAGCCTCCCAGCAGCAGCGCGGGGCTCCTCTCTCCTCACGGGGAGCCTCGGTGAGACGCTGCAAGCTGCTTCCTGCTCCTTCGGCTGTCTCGATGACGCGGGGGAAGGCTCGGCCGGCTGGGCCAATCCCAGCGCGGCCGGGCGATGACGTCAGCGGCTGCTTTCTCTCGTCCCCGGGCTGCAGCGGTGAACACGGGGCAATGCCGGGTGGGCTCCGGCTCGGTAAATTAAAAATAAAGCGAGGTGGCACTCGCTACGCGCCGCGAATCAGCAGATCAGGCGGCCAAATGCCGGGTGGGCACCGGCTGTGCACAACAGCGCTCCCCAGCGCTAGGACCAACAATAAAGCGCTCTCAAGCGCCAAAGGCAAACAAAGCGCTTCCAGGCGCTCCAGGGAAAGTCCAACGTGCTCCCAGGCGCTGGGAGCACAAGCACAGCGCTCCCAGGTTCCCTCAGCAGGGCAGAGTTCCAGCAAAGGTCCTTAGGTAGGCAGGGGGGCAAGGCTGGGCCAGGGGCCAGCTCACTGGCCCTCCAGGCAGGGAGGCAGTCCAAGTGGCGGTTCCTCCTGGCCCCAGCAGCAGCAGCAGCAGCCCCCTCAAGATCCTAGAAGAGAACAATTTCAGTGGGGACACAGCCCCATTTTTATACACTGAAATCCTTTGTCTGTAGGTGCAGGGTGGGGGAGAAACCAGTCGCAGCTGGTTCTGGAGCACTCTTGATGGCCCAACCACCCATTTCATTCACTGGGGAGGCTAGGGTCGTTAGACACACCACAGGGGGGTGGAGCCAGCATTGTGTGGGGAAAACCCAGCCCATCCAGGACACAGGTACACTCCTCCCACACATCACTCATGCTAATCTCCCACTCACCACCGGGCAGACCCATCCAGACTTCCTGGAGCCTGGCATGCCAGCCTGCTCCAGCCAATCACGCTCCAGCACCCTCACTGCACACATATCTCAATGTCCAGAAGTAGCACTTCCCTTCTAGACACGTACATGCCGCATACACCATCTTGCAGCATTCACTCTCACGAGTTTATACATACTAAATTCGAGCCTGCACTCCCCACGCATCAGGACTTACCAGGGACACACACATTCCCCATGCATTCCTATGGGAGGGCAGGCCAGCCATACTACACGCACACACTTTCACTCTGGGACCCAGGGAAAAAGTGCGCCAAGCCAGAAATCATGAACACCAGGTCGCCATCGAAAGCAAAAAGTTCAGGGGTGAACCAGCCATAAAGGCCCGGGTCCAACACAACCCCCTTCCAGCCAAAACGCAGGGTAGACCGATCACCACCGTGATGGGCTTCCCTGCTTTGGGCGAAAGAACACGGACACGGGCCCGCCACTGCCGGGACACCGTCCTGTTCCACGCCACTGTGAACCCCTGGGATTCCTTCTCAAACCACCATCTGGAACAACTGGGCTACCCCACTGGTACTCCCTAGCTGTCCGCGGCCAGGACCAGGCCCTAGGCCACCCAGGTGCCACTGGTTCCTGCCTACTCACAAAGTGGGGGGTAGTAACCCCTGGCACATAGTAGCCACTCTCCACTCTTCCTGTCTGTAAGACAGGGCCAGACACCCACTGGTTCTCCAGCCTAGGGTCTACAACCTCAGGCGGACCAGGAGTCTCAGGGAAGGCTCTCCTCCCCCTACCTCTTCGTCTAGGGTTCCTCCACCTCCTGCGAGGGGTACACCTAGAACGCCATTCCAACCCAGGGTTTAACCCCTCAGGTTGCGCCGGGGTCAGAGGCGGGCTCTCCCACCCTCTGCACCCCTTCCAGAGTTCTGCACCCTCCCAACTGGAGAGGTACCCCTGGAAGAAGCACTGGCTAGGACTCTGGTTACAGAAGTCCCACCCTTCAGGTCAGGCCGATCCTGAACCTGGCCTCCCAACCTTCGGTCTAAACCCCTAGGTGGGATAATTGCCTGGCACTCCAGGACTTCTGGGGACTCACTCACCATCCCCCTGAGGCTAACACATGACTCATGTGCTGTGTGACTGTCTGTCTGGCGCAGATCTCCCGACCCCTGTCCACCTGACAGTGCGGGCAGATCTCCCAGAACAGAAGTGGTGTCACCATGGTCACTAAACGGGAACTTCGCCCAACTGGGTAGTCCCTGACCCACTGGTTCTCCCACTGGGGAACTCCCCCAATCACTCCTCACTTCGGACTTCCGTGCCACCCCCAACTGGAGTGGCACTGCCGGACACTAGAACCACTGGAACACTATTTAAAGATACTCCAGGTTCTCTAGACACTAGGGGATCACCCTCAAGGGGTCTAACAGACAGCCTAGATCCCTAACCTGGTGTTCACTCAAGAAACCATCCAGGTTCTGAGACTGGGTTTCGGGCACCTGGGAACTCTCAGTCCCCCACTCACTCTTACTCCACGGAGACAAGACGTGAGCCCCTTCACCCCTCTCGCTACACTGGGACCTAGCTGGGCTACTCTGAGCCTCTTCCACCACACTGGTCTGGAAGATACCTAACCCACTACTCTCGGGTTCACTCACCTATGACGTGTCAGAACCACTGGCACCTTCCCAGCGGTCTGCTTCCTTTGCAATGTCCCAAGGACACACGTAGTCACCTCTCGACAGGTGTTTGCGCAACTCTGGCACAAAACAATTGAGCAACTGCTCTCTGATAACAAGGTTGAGTAGTCCATCAAAATCAGGTTCCCCATGAACCTCTAACCAATCAAGCAGGGCATCATGACAATCATCCACATAATCTGCCCAATCCTGGTGAGGCAGTCTCCTACTGCTCCTGAACTTCAACCTGTATGTGTCCTCTCGGGAACAAGGTACCACTCGTTGGAAACGGGGCATGGCACTTCCCGCACCAAACTCTCTCTTGCTGCCACCACTGGATCCAACCCTCCCTGGGGAATCCAGAAAACTATGACTGCGGTCAGGGGATAACCTACCCTCTAGGGCTATCTTCTCCCTGGCCAAGGCCCTCTCAGCCTCTGCAGTCCGCTCATTCACACCCAGCTGCGCCATCTCTCTGGCATGCTCTAACCTGAGTTTCTCCATGGCCAACTGGTGCTCCCTCTCTTCTCTCCTATCCACCCACTCCTCTGGGGACAGGGAAAGGGATGGGGTGCTACATCTGACACTGGACCCAGCAAGGGACTCCCTATCTAGGGGGTCCTCACCATCTGCTGATGCCCATTCACTGTCATCCTCATCCTCCTCTTCAGACTCTTCCGGGCTCCCCTCAGACCCACCACCCTCATGGTGTGCGGTCCGGGCCCTCTCCCTCTCACTGTGCTCACGCTCCCAGTCACTCTTCTGCCACATGATCATGTTATCCCTAAGCTTGGACTGGGTGTCTGACTCACTCACTGGGATGTCTCTCTCCTTACATAACCGTACCAACTCATGCATACTGTACTTAAACAGACCACAGAGGTTAAAAGGAGATTCCATCTTGACAGGATGCTCACAGACACGTGCAACACAGGGGACTTAACTGTCAGAGCTGAAGCAAGAGCACACGGTTCAAAGTATTTCAGCAAGCTCCCTACTAAAGAGAACTCACACTAATCTGTCCAGGCAACACACCATTCATCCACGCACACCCCCCCCTCGGACCGGTAAGGCAGTTTTTACCACCCCTGATTTCTCAACCTGACCACACGTGACATAGGTACCAAACTCTGGGAGCAGGGCAGGGGACAAATGTACTGGACACTCTTTGGAAAAAGAAATACTAGAACTTCAAAGGACAATAATCCCCGACATGTAATTATCTAAAATGCAGAGCTTTGTAGTGTGGCCTGTTGCCACTGCAGTACAACGCAAACACAAATCCGGATCCTCACCGCCTGCCACCAATGTTAGAAACGGGACCCTGGCCGGCCAAGACTCGCGTCGAGGTCAGTCAGGGATCACCATTTCTAAAGTCAGGGCAAGGGAGTCACACACCAAGATAACCCCTACTCGCCCTGTAGGTAACGTGGCGCGAGCAGCAAGGCTAAACTTGGAGGCTATGTAGGTTAAGTGTTTGCGCGCGCACCCAGCAACAACACCCAAGGCCCACCACAAAGGAAACTCCACACAAGGTTATATAAAAAAATAGCCTTTGTATTATGTCAAAAACACATTAGATAAAACACACATTTTGTTACACTGTGCCAACAGGCACGGGCAGAATTTACAGGGGGGGATATTTACAAGACAGGGCCACCTGGACCACTGTCAGGAATCATCACTTTTTAGGAATAGTAATTAGCACATAGAATACTTTTAGAACCAAATTGAACATGTAGCACAAATTAGCACACAACCAGTAATTACTGGTAAAGCATAAGAACCTCCTACGCAACCCTAA
Source organism: Lissotriton vulgaris (assembly GCF_964263255.1). Taxonomy (NCBI): domain Eukaryota; kingdom Metazoa; phylum Chordata; class Amphibia; order Caudata; family Salamandridae; genus Lissotriton; species Lissotriton vulgaris. The sequence goes on along the minus strand of NC_141689.1, from coordinate 2,068,921,866 downwards.
CCACCTTAGGAAACTATTGCGCAGGGAACAAAAGACCTCACTAGCAACACCTGTACTAGGAGAAAAGCAACCACCTAGGAATCACCAACATCTAGGGGTATAAGCATAGGAACATTACACATGATGCATTAACATTCAGCGGTGTAGGGAAAGAAAACACATGATGTATCCAAACACATTCAGAGGTGCAAGCACAAGAAAACACATGATGCAGAACCTACATTCAGCGGTGTATGCAAGGAAAGACACATGATGCTTCAGAACACATTCAGAGGTGCGAGCACAAGCAATTGCGCAAAACTTCACATGAGCCACAACCTGTGGCAGTTCCTGTGTCCCAAAGTCAGGGCAGGCTGTAATAAGCCAAAAGTACACCCAGCCTAAACGTAGCAACTGTCCACTAAGTGCTGGACAGTTGTAAATACCAAGGATGCCAACGTTGGAGCCTCGTGGGCTCAGGACAACTGACTGGGCCCTCAAGAACCTCACGGGGCTCTAAACATAACAACGGGGCCCTGGGACCTCGCAGGGTTTGAAGACAAGATGGGGCGGCTGAGCCACTCGTGGCTTTCAACGATCACTGTGGCGCCTGAGCCCCTCATGGGCTCTAAATTACCCACTGCGGGCGTTCGTTGGAGTCTCTCCTCGGGAGACTCGAAAACGGAAATGCCCCTGGAGCCCTCTCAGGGCTCCACACAAGAATGGCCCACTCGTTGGAGTCCTGCTCGGGGGGACTCAGAATCCAGAATTGCCCCCAAGAGCCTCGGGCTCTCCAGAACACTGCTCCTGTCGGCGGAGCGGCCCGCTGACAACCGGGACCGCTCTGCTTTCACTCGGGAGGCCCCCGCCCTCCTGCACTCACCGGCTCTCCTGTGGCGGGCGGGGCTCCTCTCTCCTCACGGGGAGCCTCCCAGCAGCAGCGCGGGGCTCCTCTCTCCTCACGGGGAGCCTCGGTGAGACGCTGCAAGCTGCTTCCTGCTCCTTCGGCTGTCTCGATGACGCGGGGGAAGGCTCGGCCGGCTGGGCCAATCCCAGCGCGGCCGGGCGATGACGTCAGCGGCTGCTTTCTCTCGTCCCCGGGCTGCAGCGGTGAACACGGGGCAATGCCGGGTGGGCTCCGGCTCGGTAAATTAAAAATAAAGCGAGGTGGCACTCGCTACGCGCCGCGAATCAGCAGATCAGGCGGCCAAATGCCGGGTGGGCACCGGCTGTGCACAACAGCGCTCCCCAGCGCTAGGACCAACAATAAAGCGCTCTCAAGCGCCAAAGGCAAACAAAGCGCTTCCAGGCGCTCCAGGGAAAGTCCAACGTGCTCCCAGGCACTGGGAGCACAAGCACAGCGCTCCCAGGTTCCCCCAGCAGGGCAGAGTTCCAGCAAAGGTCCTTAGGTAGGCAGGGGGGCAAGGCTGGGCCAGGGGCCAGCTCACTGGCCCTCCAGGCAGGGAGGCAGTCCAAGTGGCGGTTCCTCCTGGCCCCAGCAGCAGCAGCAGCAGCCCCCTCAAGATCCTAGAAGAGAACAATTTCAGTGGGGACACAGCCCCATTTTTATACACTGAAATCCTTTGTCTGTAGGTGCAGGGTGGGGGAGAAACCAGTCGCAGCTGGTTCTGGAGCACTCTTGATGGCCCAACCACCCATTTCATTCACTGGGGAGGCTAGGGTCGTTAGACACACCACAGGGGGGTGGAGCCAGCATTGTGTGGGGAAAACCCAGCCCATCCAGGACACAGGTACACTCCTCCCACACATCACTCATGCTAATCTCCCACTCACCACCGGGCAGACCCATCCAGACTTCCTGGAGCCTGGCATGCCAGCCAGCTCCAGCCAATCACGCTCCAGCACCCTCACTGCACACATATCTCAATGTCCAGAAGTAGCACTTCCCTTCTAGACACGTACATGCCGCATACACCATCTTGCAGCATTCACTCTCACGAGTTTATACATACTAAATTCGAGCCTGCACTCCCCACGCATCAGGACTTACCAGGGACACACACATTCCCCATGCATTCCTATGGGAGGGCAGGCCAGCCATACTACACGCACACACTTTCACTCTGGGACCCAGGGAAAAAGTGCGCCAAGCCAGAAATCATGAACACCAGGTCGCCATCGAAAGCAAAAAGTTCAGGGGTGAACCAGCCATAAAGGCCCGGGTCCAACAGGTACCCTCTACAGGAGCACTGTAAGGGTGCGAAAGCCAAAAATCCACAGGTAGGTCCTCACATTGGACCCTGAAGGAGCAACGGGCTTTGAAGTTCATGGGATTCACCTGCCCAAAGTAGGAATAGCCCTATTTCTGCTAGAAGAAGGCCAAGCATTGGCAGCAGCAGGCTGGAAGTGAAGGGTCAGGGGCTGGGAACTCCCGACATGCACTGGAATAGCTTGAAGCAGAAAATTCTTCAGAAACTGGGCAAGGGGGACTCACCACCCGATTTATTGGTATTACACCTAGGAGGTGATGAGTTGGTTTCACCTGGGGTGCAGGGGCCTGCTGAACATGATGAGGAGCACTTTGGGCGAATTGAGCAACTTGCTGGGGACCTGTGAGATATGGTGTTCCGAAATTACCCCGAGACTATCTTGATGGGGCGCAAGGTCAGGGGAGGCAATGGAGGCCTTGTGCAGGCCTTGTGCAGGCGAGTGAACAGCGCAATGCGCAAATTCACAAAGCAAAGAGGATTTGGTTTGGTCAGGCATGGGTTGCTACATGCGAAATGCACAGGGTGCTTTGAAGAGGACGGCATACACCTATCCAAAGAGGGCATGAACCTCTTCCTGCTAGATTTAGTGGAGGCACTGGTAGCAGCAGGTGGTAAGCGAAAGAGAAATATAAGGTGAGGAGGGGGGTCTGGGGCAGCGGGGGCCACACCCAGAGCCATGGCGGAGTTACAGGGCGATCCAACACTGGAAGGTACAGAAGGGTACCCTCTACAGGAGCACAGTAAGGGTGCGAGAGCCAATTATCCCCAAGGGAATCCTGGAGGAGTGACAGCGCCCCGTTAGTCCTTTGGGCGGTTATGGACCTGAGCAACCGGGGGTTGCTTGCAACGCTCCGCCCCCTTTTGGAGGAGGGGCGTGAGTAAGGGGTAGACTGGAGGTCCTCTGGGGGGAGGGGGTTAGCCCTTCCTCAAAAACTGACAACACCCCCGCGGTTAACACCACAGGGGGTTTATGGTTCATCAGGTGGGCAGGTCACGAGGGGCCGCCTGACCCTGGATCGCCCGTAAGATAACCCAACATGTTGGCATAATGTTTATGCAAATAAAGCTGCAACAACTTTCTCCAACAAAACATTGTGTGGCATCTGTTATTATGGGAAATTGTTGTGAGCGGTTTTGGGTATGGGCCGATGTTGGCACTATTCCAGGCTGCTCCGGGCCCCCGAAGGGGGCCACCTAAGAAGGCGGCCACCCTTAGTGCCACAGGATGGCACGGACCCCCAAAGAGCGGTCTAGTGTTTGGGACTCGGGGGCTCCATTGATGTCCCTTCCGGCGGGGGAGGGGAGGAGCCGAATGTATATAGCCTGGGGTCGCTGGCCTGGCGCCTTCTTTGACCCCTGATCGGCCACGTGGATGGACCCTCTCCCCCTTGACCCGGACGAGCGGTGCTGCCCGGACGCTGTTTTCCCTCCCTACCGCTAACCCGGCTGTCGGGCAGCAGGGGGGTAGTTATCTAATACTATTTTGCTTTGTGTTGCAGGCAGAGTTACAGGGCGATCCAACGCTGGAAGGTACAGAAGGGTACCCTCTACAGGAGCACAGTAAGGGTGCGAGAGCCAATTATCCCCAGGGAGATCCTCGGTGGGATCTTGGAGGAGTGACAGCGCCCCATTAGTCCTTCGGGTGGTTGTGGACCTGAGCAACCGGGGGTTGCCTGCAATGCTTCGCCCCCGTAGGGGGAGAGTGGTGAGTAAGGGGTGGACTGGAGGTCCGCCGGGGGGAGGGGGTTAGCCCTTCCCCCAAAACTGACAATGCCCCCGCGGTTAACACTGCAGGGGGTTTATGGCTCATCAGGTGGGCAGGTCGCGAGGGGCGGCCTGACCCTGGATCGCCCGTAAGATAACCCAACATGTTGCCATAATGTTTATGCAAATAAAGCTGTAACAACTTTCTCCAACAAAACATTGTGTGGTGTCTGTTGTTATGGGAAATTGTTATGAGCGGTTTGGGGTATGGGCCGATGTTGGCATTATGAAGCCAGAAGTGGGTGTATAAACGCTTAGGATGAAAACGAAAGAGGAGTTACCAGTGCAGTGGCCATCTTTATTAGGAAACAGCTTGTGGTCATTTTAATTTAAACAAGCATTTGCAATGCAAAAGGACTCGCATTTAAACTAGACATATTGCATTGCAAATGGTGGTCATCACAGACAATGGGAGGGAGGGCGGGGGAAAGCACAGAGAATGAGAGTGTAGAGAGGGGGAGGGGGAGAAGGGGGCGAGAAGACACAGACAACAGGAGTGTGGGCGGGGGTGAGGGGAAGAAGGGGGCGAGAAGGCACAGACAACGGGAGTACGGGCAGGAGAGGGGGAGGAGGCACGGACAACTGGAGGGAGGGGGAGTAGAGAAGGCAATAGGAGAACCTCATTAAAGAAAATAGTGCTCATAGTCTAAATAAAACGTACTGTGTAACACTGGAAGTAAAGGGGCCAGTAGCCATGGGAGGGGACAAATGATGGCATGGGCATAATATTCAGGGACTAGCAAGCCTATAAACTAATCTCAAGGCAGAATTTAGAAGGACAAAGACACAAGCCAATGAAAAATATGGGCGGGGGAGTGGGCAGGCCTTCCCTCACATACTGAACTACAGCAGATCTTCACCAGAGCAGCACTCGTGCCCTGCCCCTAGGCTCAACCTAAAAAGATAGGTGCAATCACAGACAGCATGTACCATTGTGGAACTCTCATGCCCCCTCAAAGATATTACTCCATGCAATATACTCCATGCTGTCTGCGATCGAAAGTCATGGATAGGAAAGGCGTGTCACTGGATGTGGTATACCATGCATTTTAAATAACCCCATGAATAGTTGCTCTTTGTAAAAGACACAGTAGTTGGTCATATGTGGAAGGAGGGGTCATTCATGCCTCTCCAGATAGTTCCAATAAAAATTGTATTTCGAGGATATGAGAATTAAAGTGGTGATTCTTGAAAAATGCAAATAGTTGTTTAATCACAAAAGCAAAGAAGGAGGAGGCTAGGATAAACGTATACATGAAGGAACCATTTAAAGGGATATACACGAAGCAAGATGCTTGTAGAAAATTCAAGAGGCCAAGTAGAATATTCTGAAATTATATAGGACAAGCCTGAAGGACCTCATATAGTATACATTATATTTCCATCTTGTGATTGAGTAAAATAGATAACAATGCACTTGAATTTAAAAAATGCAAGGTTTAACAAAAGTGATACCATGCACAATTTAGCACCTTAGGACATCACAATATTCACTCCTCGTGAAAATCCCTCCCGTTTGTCCTTGAGTGTTTAGGAAGAGCAACAGGAGAAAGTTACAACAAAATAGCCTTTCATAGTCGCGTTCACGCTCCGGTTCTGCCACTGCTTTCTAGACCACTGAGATTAGGGGTAGAAAGAGCTGTGCCAATGGTAGAAAAGAGCAAGCAAACGGTAGAAACCTTGCGATCTCTTTGTGAAGTCTATGAAAAAAATACCAATGCACTTCGTGAATACAATGTACGCGAAAAATGAGACAACCAGCACGGGAACGCACCTATTGGAAATCCGAAGACGATTTTATGAGTTTAAGCTTACATTCTCATTAGACAGCAGTGGAAGCTAATGGAAACTCGTGTGAAGTGTACCGGTAATTTATTGTACATATTCACTTCTTGTATTGACCTTTAAAGTAAAGCACAGTGGTTAATCTCTGCAGGTTTGCAAATGACATACAAGAAACTAATGTCCTCTTTATGAGAAAAGGCCTTGAATTGCCTCAGTAGTCAGTAAGTGCCTATTTAAAGATGACTTAGTGTGTCAAAAATAAATGTTCTGCTCCTCAAGTTCATAAAAATATAGAGAAGGCAAAATGACGAAAGAGAAATCCATATTTTCTATGTTAATAAGAAGGAAAATTGCAACTAAAGTAAGACGATTTGATATTGTGTATGTTTATTATGGCATGTTTAATTACAGCGCATGAATGAAAGAAAATATAACCTAAAGCATGACAAACATTTGATTTTAACCTCTTTTGTGTGCCGCTTTTGAGCTAAATGCATTTTTGATTGTCATAGGACAACGTTTTAGTTGGCTTGATTGTGTTTTTCTCCGTGCACGTTGTTTTTGTGTGTGTTTTTTTCTGATATTCATCAGTGTAGTAATTATTGTAATTGACATTAATTATATCCTACATCGTACTGATCACCCCAAACACCAATATTTATCTTGTTGTTATTCTTGTTCAACATCTCTGAGAGATGTCAGCATTCAAAGTGTTACTACCTGTAGATTATTTATTCGGTGTGACTGAAGTTAGGGGTTGATTATGATGGTGGTCGGAAATGTATTCCGACTGCCTTGGTAGCAGAAATTAACCGTCTGCATGTACCAGCAGGATAAACAGCGGTCAGATTAGGATGAACCTATAGAAAAATCTGACCACGGCGGACGGATTCCATGAAACTCCGCTACGACTGTCCTGAAAAGCTGAAAATCCATCCGCGGTGGTCAAATGTGCTGCAGAAAGACCAAAAACCGCTGTTCTACCAGCGTAATGACCACAAGGGAAATTCTGATATGATGGCAGTGCCAGGGGAATGATCGGTTGTTTCTGATTGCCGGGATTGCAGTAAAAGATGAATGGGGAACCGGCGGAAGGACTGTTGCATTCCGATCACCATGGTTGCGCTAGAAGGGTAATGGTGGTTGAAAGCAACCACACAACAAGGCTACTAAGTGTGGCTGTCTATCTGTCTCAGCCTCAAAAACACCTAACACACCCCAATGACACATCCCCATCGCAAAAAAAAAATACAAATCCCAGGGCAACTCACACAACACACCCGACATGACTACTCCATTTTGACCCTTCCACATAACTGAGTATAAAATCAGCCACTGCCCTGCCCAGAATCCTTTGCACAACTCCAGAACTAAAGACCCCAACCACAAAGCACAAAAGAGATGCAAATCAGCACACATCACACCATCACAACCACACACACACCACACACCTCATCACCACCACCTTCACACCTGCACCTTTCACCCATTTGCACATCACACACCATGTCACAGAAGAAGATGCCCAAATTCACTGACAATGAGTTGTCAGTGATGGTAGATGAGATAATCAGAGTAGACCATATTTGTTTGGAAGCATGGTCTAATAGACTACATTAGCCACAAAAACTCAAAAGTGGGAAAGGACAAGTCAATGCAGTAGGTATCACCCCACACACCATGAAGGACATCAAGAGGAGGTGACATGACCTCAAGAGCGGGGTGAAAGAGGGTGCCAACAGGAAAGATGAGCTGGCTCAGAGCACTGGCGGTGGCCCTCCCATTCCACCACTAACATTCACAGACTGAGAGGAGAAGGTGCTTGACATACTGCATCCAGAGAATCTCACTGGAATACCCCAAGGGATTGGAGGCTGGTAAGTACTAGCAAATGTCTACCATTACACTGCCATGTACTGTCTTGCACAACTACAAAGCTATACTTCCTAAATACAAATGCACTTACATACAACACACATCTTCCTAACATATGTCTCACATGTCTACATTTCCTTCCTCTGAATCACCCCAAAGGTAGCTAGCAATATTTCCATGGGGGTCAGGTGCACAGGCAGCCAGCATTACAACTCCCACCAGGCAACCTTGTCCCACAGCTGAGAAAGATGCAGACCTCCCCACACCCACATCCATGTGGCAGCCATTTCATTTCTCACATGAAACTTACAGGTAGGTAGCCATCCTAACAGGGAGGGGTGTTTGTGGGTGGGAAGCATGTACCACAACTCCCACAAGGGCCCCTTGTCCCACAGCTCAGCAGGATAGAGCACTCCTCCCACTCATAACCATGTGGCAGCTATTTCTCTTCACTGTGTCACTAAACAGGTAGATAGCCAGTGCATGTACCCTGCCATCCTTCTCAAAATGCATGGGGCCATATGACAACACCAGCACTCAAATGTAAGCCAACTTGGCATAGATCCAAAAGCCACATTCAGTGTGCAGACAGCTAAGCGTACATAACGGTCACAGAAATTAAACTTTGATTCACCAAGTCACATGTGAAAGAAATTCAGGGCCAATCATGCACAGCACATAATACAATGTGTAAGTGCCACAATGTCAGAGCACGAAGGCCCATATGAACATAAAACATGAATGGTCAATCGAACAAAGTAAAGAACATGATATTAAAAAGGTATCAATAACAAGAAAATGGCTAGTTCTTGCTTATCTGAAAGTGATTTCATGCAGAACAAACCAAAAAAGACGCATCACCTAAAGGCGATGTGCAGCAAGTCATTAGATGATGACAGGCCCTTGTAAACTCATAATCTACAAGTGACACATGGTTTCTATTTTTCATGTTACACCATGGACAAGTAATTTATGTACCTCAACATCATGTCATGATGCTCAGTATCTTGCAGCCATAACAAGTCATTGCAATGTAAAGTGTTTGGTGTATCACATGCAACATCCAAATGTCTAAGATCAAGCTTGTGGAATGCACTTCAATGACCATTTGACCTCTGTTCAATAGGAGATCCACAAGCTACTGCAGCAGAAGACAACACCAACTTGAAGAGCCTGTCTCCCCCGGAACGTGAACTCCCTACGTTTCTCGGACGAGCAGGAACAACCTGGCCCATCCGGACTGCCAGGGTGCACCACATCTCAGGCCCTCATTGTCCCCACTACCACCACAACAACAACAACAGCGCTGACCCCTGCTACAACGACCTGTGCGGCCTCAACCACCACCATCACCACTGCTGCCTGCAACATTCTCCCTGCCTCAGTGGTTACCAACACCCAAACACAATCAGAGGATGCCAGGGAGAGTGTGCGGGTCGTTGAGTGCCAACGCCACAGTCCCAAGTCAGCAGGGCAGTGGGAGTGAAACTGGAGGACAAATACAGGATACTGAGACAGACGCCTGGCCACCATTGCCAGAGTCATTGGGGCATTTAAGCAGAGCCAGGGAAAGATGGGCCAGGTTGTGGAAGAAGTGCGTGAGCTACGCCTGCTGCTGAGGTCCATGGACACGCGTATGGGCCACCTTGTGGACCTCATCGGCCAGCTTGAGGGTGTTTTGAGGGACAGACATATGGCCCAAATGACAACTCAACCCCCTTCTAGTGGCCGGCATGCTGATACTCCCACCACCTTGGCTGTGGCCACAGAGAGGGGTGAAGTGCAACAAAATTACTCCTCAGGCACTGCTGAGCCTGGAGCAGAGCCCCCCCTGCCAAACCCATGAGCGGCCGTCCAAAATACATCAGGGGAGGATCACGTGGCAATGCACCATCCAAATGCTAGTCGCTGAGCCAGCCATGATGGCACCTGTGTTCCCCTTGACATTGACTTTGTTGACTATCCTTACCCACATTGCCATATTGATGGCAGGAGTCTGTTGGACGGTGTGACTACATCAATGTGGTGACTACTCTATTTGTCTCATTTACCATCAGTGACAACTAATAAATTCACTTAGCACAGTTTCGTAAATAATCACTTCTCTGTCACAAATACTTATTGTAAATAAACACTCTATACATACCTATGTCTTTGTGTCACCTCCATGTTTATCACAGTATGTACAATGTCAACTCAGATTCCAAAGTACCACAACCTCTGATTGTGGCGAGGCATTGAGAGGGTGAAAGGACCTAGAAAGACACAAGAAAATGAGATGTACTTGTCAGGTGATGCCATTACAGCTAGAACACACCACTAGTCATCAATGTGCACAAACCAGCACATATAACAATGAGCAACAACTTCATCATAGACATGAGGTACCTGTATAAAAATACCCTGTGCCACAAACATCAGCCATTTGCACAGAGCCAACAAGGCAGCAGTCAAAAAGATCATCTATGCTTTGCCACTACCATCAAAGACAACAGACAATGTCACTGTTGTTCAATGTCACTTGCACTCAAGGGAAGCAGTTGTTTATGAGCTGTTGGCGCAAGTCATCACCTTCCTTTTGTCCACTATCGTCGTCACTGGGCATGTGTGGGTTTGCAGGGGGAGCATCTGCTGCTCATCATCATCCAGGAGCAGGAGGATCTCTTTGCGCAAGGCCAGGTTGTGGAGCATGCAGCATGCAACTATGATATGATATACCTTATGGGGAGAGTAGAGTAGTGCACCTCCGCTCTTGTCCAGAAATCGGAATCTAGACATCAGAAACCCAAAAGTACGCTCCACCACACAACGTGTCCTCCCATGTGCATCATTGTAGTGAACTTTACCCGGAGTCCTTGGATTCCTCAGTGGGCTCAGCAACTAAGGCCGGTTGGGATACGCAGAGTCACTTAGGTGTGAGATGCAGGGAGCAATTTACTAATATAAACAGTAGCTGAGAACAGAAACGTCACACAAACAACACACTACTTAACTCTGCGTACTCACCAACAAGCCACGCATGCTCCAGATGCAGATTAGCCATCAATTGTGGGATGATGTGGCTACGCAGTATGTAGTAGTCATGTGCAGAACTGGGGACTTTGGCACAGACATGGGAGATAATCATATCCGCTTGACATACCACTTGCACATTAATGGAATGGAAATGCTTCCTGTTCCGGTAGATGTGCTCACATGCCTGTGGTGGAACTAGGCCAGTATGAGTGCAATCAATGGCACCCACAACATTAGGTATATATCCAAGATCATAGAAATCACCCTCCACACCTGCCAATTCATGTCTCCTTGGGAAGAGGATGCAGCGGCCCTTGTATTTCATCATTTCTGACAGGACATCACGAAGCACCATGCTGAATATAGCCTGAGACATCCCACCGGAGATGGCCACCGTGTACTGAAACAAACTAGTTGTAAAGAAATGCAGGGCCACCATCACCTTAACTGTTGGTGTCAAAGCAATCAGATAGGTTCTGTGAAGTCTCAAATGGGGCTCCAACTGATCACATAGATCTTGAAGGGTAAGGACATCCAGACGGAATTTCCTTATGATGTCCTCAGCCGCCATGTTCGCCAGCACTGGGAACGAACAAAGCACATTTCGTCGTCTCCTACATAAAATAAAAGGGGACATATGGCAATTATTTTATTTTCCTATGCGATGTGTCAAAAATCTTACATCTTGACTGACCCAGCTCCAAAAATGACTGTTCTGAAACAACAGCCTAATGCACAAGTCACATGCAGAGACAACTTGATCTCATGTAGTCGTACAAGAGGTCAGTATGTACATACTGACTACTGACTACCTCCAAAATATAATCTAACTATGTGAATGGAAAATGGTACATTCCTACATCTTGCGTCCCCCAGCTCTGTGAAAAGTTGACACAGCACATGTTTGAAATAGCAACACTGCTGACGTCTACGTAGCTGCTGTGCCTGCCACACGTCTTGCTTAAATTGCACAAACCACAACTTTTCTACACAATGAGCATAGTCTGTGTAAGCTGATCAACTATCAAAATGAATACAGCAATCTACACAGTGAAATAGGCACATAATGTGGTCAGTCCATCATTAATGTTGGTTGATTAGCCATCTCACACATTGACATGTTCACAAATATGGGAGTTCATTACACACCAAATCTGTGTACATGCACACAAATATCATATGAGACATGTGAGGAAGTACATGCCAATGCATATAATCATGTGCACTGACATGGCATGTGTAGGCATTAGTGAGTTGAATGTCACACTAGCATTGAATTTAGCAATCAGGTACTATAATACATTGTAAGGGTCTAGTGTTCTATGATAAGAATTGGCCATTGCTATAGCAAGTTCAAGTTTAAATACTTTATTCGACAACATTGTCATAAAAGCTTTCATCCCTATCTAAACATAATAAATACTAATCTAGTAATAAAAAAACATATTAAATAACATGCATTAGTGCATTGTTGGCGAATAAGAATCTTTAAAATTTACACATTAAAAAGTATCATCACAGACCAAAGGAAGTTCATGTAGTTCATGGGGGTTTTAAAGTGCGCGTGCGTATTATCCAAGCCCATCCCAGGAATTTGGCCACTGCAATTGCAAGTTGAGGGGCACAATTTGATTTCAGGACCCTGAAAGCCTCGACACATCTCCTTGTGCCCAGGTTTTTACATGCCGGTTTCAGCCACCTATTCCTTGGGACAGCGTATAATGGACATACGAATAAAAAATGCAAAATGTCTTCTACATGGGATTTACAATAAGAGCATGAGCTAACATTATCAGGGGACCATTTAACAGTAAAAGCATTTAGGGGCAGGGTGCCGGCTCTGAACTGAAAAAACAATTTCCTATCTAGAGGCTTGGAGATCAAATCCCAGTACTGTTCAAACATAGGGAAAGTTTTTATCTCTAGAAACTGGGATGTCAAGGCAGGAGATTGGTTGGAGACCAATGCGGCATTATTTATCATTTCCCAGTATAGCTTTTTTAATGTATTCTTTGAAGGAAAGTCATCTGGGTCAGTTACGGACCACAAGTGTTCAAGGTGCAATTTTTGAAGTAGCTTCCTCACTTCTTTTAACCAAACTACTTTGTGGAAAGTATCAGAGTTATCAACATCCAATAAGGCAGCAGCATAGTGGCTCAGTTCCGGGGTAGTTTTTATACGCCTCCAGTATAGGAGGGGGCGAAGTCTAATCATGTCCACAATCCTTTTCCTCCCCAGATCATAAAGGAGAGGAGTGGAGGGGGTACTCTGTGGGACCCCGATTAAGCCTCGCAGGAATTTATTTTCTGCCACTGATAAAGCATTCAAATTGGTGAAGCCCCAAAGTTCTGACCCATAAAGGCATGCACCCAGCACTTTCATGCCGTAGATCTCCAATGTTGGCTGTATTGGTTTTGTAAATGAAGTTTTATACTTCTTGGCTATTGCCCCTGCCAACTGATTATATTTTAACATTACAAAGTCCATGTGAGATCTCCAATTCATACTAGCATTCAGAGAGATGCCTAGATAGGTAAAGGCGTCAACTTCTTCCAAGAAAGCCCCATTGTGAACCATTTTCCCCTTGTATTTCTTGGAGGGATTCAGATTCATAAATTTTGTCTTTGATGTATTTATTTCTAGGCCTCGGATCCGGCAGAATTCTCCAAAAGCGTTTAATGTCTTTTGTAGACCGCTAGGGGTCCGCGAGACCAGCAGAGTGTCGTCCGCGAACATAAGTACTGGAACTCGCTTCCCATCTAGTAATGGAGCGTCCGTCGGAGTTTGCTTCAGAAAGTCCACAATGCCGTTTATGTAGAGGGAGAATAGCGTGGGGGCCAGGACACAGCCCTGTCTTACTCCTCTCTCGACAGGGAAGGTTTCCGTGACCTCCCCCTGGGTTCCCCACCTAATCCGGGCATAGTTGTTCTCGTGGAGTCTTACAAGCAAAGTTAATAATTCCGGGCTCATTCCTAAATCCCTTAAAACATCCCAAAGTTTTTGACGGGGAACTAAATCAAATGCGGCCTTTAGGTCAACAAAAACAGCGAACAGGGGACCATTTAGCAGGGTGACGTTCTTCCAATATAAAGTTAAAAAGTGGAACACTTGGTCAACAGAGCTGGTTAAAGGGCGAAATCCGGCTTGATAAGGCGAAAGAATGTCCTTGTCAACTATCCAGGCTTGCAACTTGTTTTGAACCAGCCTACCCATCAGTTTTTGGGCACAGTCGATAAGGCTGATTGGCCTGTAGTTGCTTGCTAGAGCCTTATCTCCTTTTTTATAAACTGGAATTATTTCTGCTCCTTTCCACGTTGTGGGAATCTTTGCCCCCTGTGCCATAGCATTCCCAAGCCATACGAAATATTTACACCAGCTATCTCTGTCTAATAAGAAAACGTCAGCCGATATACCATCAATGCCTGGTGCCCTGCCTCTGGTCACTCCATCCATTGCCTCATGTACATCTTTTAATGTGAATGGTCCATTGGCAAAGAAGACCCTATCTGGGGGAGGGACTGCCTGGGGGCCTATATTGTCAGCGTATTGGGGTTTAAAGAAGTCAACCCAGGACTCCTTCGGGACATGGTTTTTTGGGCATTCCGCTACACCCCCTGAACCCCATTTTAATATGGCCCAAAACTCTTTCTGATGTTTGTCAGCACATGCCATCTTCAGATCTAACCAGAGATTCTCATCCCATTGCTTTTTTGCCTTTGCCTGGGTTTTTCTGTATTCGTCCCTGGCTTTCAGAACTCCCATTTTAGATCTAAGAGCATTACTAAGGTTATGCCTTGCTACTCTACATGATTGGTCGTACCAACCCTTTTTTATAGGTTGTCCGTTACCCTTCTTCTTCTTGCCCGCTTTCAAGAATAACTTCTGAAGGTTAGCGAAGAACTTTGGCTGTGAGTCTTCAATTATCATTTTAAAATTTTCATCGTTCATTAAAACCTGCAGTCTGGCAACTTCATCAATAACTAGCCCCTCAAGGACCTGCCTATCCTCTGCATTGGCTACTAAAGTTGTCCATCTAACATGACAAACGTTGTTTGATAAAACAACATCTGAGGTCATGAGGTTCCTAGCTAAATTTTCTGTCATAATTTTTTGTTCTAGGTTAAATATTAAAGACAGAGGGTTGTGATCACTCTCCAACCTGGATATGACCTGCATGTCGATCACTTTATTCCAGACTCTAACATCTATCAGAATATAATCAATTCTACTACTTGATCTTAGGTTATCAAAGGTATGCCTACCCTGAGCATCAGAAGGAGTACGGCCATTTACTGCCCTCAATCCTCTGGATAGGCATAAGCTTTTCACCTGAATAGCTACTTGTGACCATTTTTTAACCACTGGAATGTCTAACTGAGGAATTCCCCATTTGGTGTCTTCTTCGTAGGTCAGATCATTGTCCTCACAACCTAGAGGTTCAAATGTTGTATTTAGGTCTCCTCCTACTAAGATGTTGTACTGGGTAGATAACTTCTCTAGGTCCGCATCTAGATCTACTACTATATCTGAGGGTATACCCCCTAGAGTCCCCCTAGCGTAGATGTTGTATATTGCCAACTTGCAACCATCGCTACAAGTAAGCAGGATAGAAAGTAGGTCACTATTGGAAATAAGGTTCTGCTTAGTGGTGCATTGCAGAGCTTGCCGTATCCAAATGATTAAACCCCCCGAAGGGCGTCCCTTTAGATTCTTCTTCGCGGGCACATAAAAGTTTAAGAATCCCAGGCGAAATACTGGTGACACTGACCATGTCTCTTGTAACAGTACAATGTCATAAGAATCTATAAAGTCACACCATTCCGGAGTCTCAATTTTATGTTGGATACCTGCAATATTCCAAGAGATGATCTTGATGGGACTTCCTCTTTCCATACTCCTCTTATTTAAGGGAGTAGTCAGGTTAGGGGAAGGCTCACCAGGTAGGGACCTTACTTCATTCAATTTAATACCTGATTGGGCAGCTGATGAACTGTTCTCCACTGGTTTAGTGGTACAGCCTCTAGGGTCGAGTATCCTACGATCTATTACTTCTATCATAGTAGGACTAGGGTTCCCATGCTGAACCTCTGTAATCTTTGGTTGCCCTACACTCCTCTGGTTTTCCAGTCAATCACATTGGCTCAGTCCTGATATGGCGGAAAACCTATTTTCTAACGTAATTCCCCAGTTACTTTTGTTTGGCGGGTATTTAGCTTTTCTTATAACGGGGTTCCATTTAGTTTTTAACAACGTTGGATTTATGGCATTTCCCTTTTTTGTATAAAAGAAATCCAGCGTTAATGGCACTATTTCTGTAGATCTTCGCTGGGGGGGTATATATTGGCTAGTATGTTTGGTAGGACTTCGGGATCTGAGAGGTGCAACACCACGCAATCCCCCCTGAACTTTTTAATGCCACCTCCGATCCATTCGACCCTTCTAGCTTTTACTACTTCCTGTGCCAGCTGATCCCTGCCTCCTGGTTTAAAAGCCATATTCTTGGATAACCAATGGAGTGATTTGTTTATCAAAGAAGGGATATTCTCCTCTTGTCCTGATTCTAATTGAGGAACGTTTGCTAGAACCAGAATTAGTGGGGAAGCTTCTACTATTAGTTCTACAGGACCCCTGTCCAAGTTCTCTAAATCGTTGGTATTTCTGGTAACAGGCCCTGTTGGATCCTCAACCCTCGGAGCTGGATTTATAGTTCCCATCCCTTCTCCCCCTTGACCAGATTGGTGCATGATGTTTTGGGAAGTGCTTGCGGCACTATCTGGGCAGATTATGGTTTTAGTATTTTTAGGGACTGCCATTGCCAAGTTTGTTTGGACAGACCTAGGTGTTTCTGTTATAGTTTTTTGCAGAAGCGATCCCAATCTAGTGACCTCTGCTGTGAGCGAATCAATTTTACTTAAGAGTGGTTTGGTAATCGTTTTAATTTTGTTATCTATGGCATTCAGTAGCTTTTTGAATTGATCTTCGTCTAGATGGATTCCACCTCCCCCATTATTCCCAATGTCGTCACCATTTTTATCCTCTGAGGAGACCTCAGGACACTTTTTACCTGATCTAAGTCCGCCCCTTTTTGGTATATTTTTACCCTTGTTCTTCGTTACTCTAGGGGCTGGCACCGGTGTGGGGGCTTCCTCCTCTAGGGTATTACTTTCAACGTCAATAGTACACTCAGGGGCTGCTTCGTTAATTTCAACCAGTAATTGGGTCAGTGAGTTAGTATCAGGGATTTGAAAAACCTCATTACTGATGTCAAGAACTGAAACTAGTGGAGGTGTATTATCAATGAGCATGTCCGGAGAATAGCTAAGGCCCAAAGAAGACCTCCTATCCTGGTTGATTTTGGCAACTTTCTGTACCATGTAGTTTTCAATTGTATTAATAGGAGCAGAGGATGCTTTAGCTTTAGACATATTAGTATCAGCAAAGGTAGTCCTTGGGATGACAGACAATGTGAAGATCCAGACGAATACAGGAATAAAGGGTGACAGCACTTACTTAGATAGAAAAGGACAGCGTTCTTGGCCCTGCTCCTGCCTCCTTGTGCCGATGAGGGCCGTAGAGGGCCCGCCCTTTGCCCGGGCTTCGCTCCGGGCGTCCCGCTCGCGTCCCGCGAAGCGGGTAGCTGCGGTGCTTAAGTGCGCCTCCTGGCGCCCTCGCGTCGTCAGAACGCGCGCCGCCGCGTAGGCTGCCGGGAATTGTAGTCCCGGAGCGGCGGCGCGTGGAGTCAGCTGGACTTTGACTCTTGGCGGTGGCGGCATGCTGCAGGGCTTCCTCGTTGCCTCACAATGACTCCTGGCGGTGGCGGCGACTATCAGGTAGGTGCTCGCTTGTCTCCCCCGCTCCGCCGGTAGCTGCGGTGCTTAAGTGCGCCTCCTGGCGCCCTCGCGTCGTCAGAACGCGCGCCGCCGCGTAGGCTGCCGGGAATTGTAGTCCCGGAGCGGCGGCGCGTGGAGTCAGCTGGACTTTGACTCTTGGCGGTGGCGGCGTGCTGCAGGGCTTCCTCGTTGCCTCACAATGACTCCTGGCGGTGGCGGCGACTATCAGGTAGGTGCTCGCTTGTCTCCCCCGCTCCGCCGGTAGCTGCGGCGCTTAAGTGCGCCTCCTGGCGCCCTCGCGTCGTCAGAACGCGCGCTGCCGCGTAGGCTGCCGGGAATTGTAGTCCCGGAGCGGCGGCGCGTGGAGTCAGCTGGACTTTGACTCTTGGCAGTGGCGGCTTGCTGCAGGGCTTCCTCGTTGCCTCACAATGACTCCTGGCGGTGGCGGCGACTATCAGGTAGGTGCTCGCTTGTCTCCCTATAGCATAATGTGTCCATAGGTGCAGAATGCATGCCCTTCCACTGCAATCACGGTCATTGGCCACAATATGAAAAGTGCCAAACAGAGGTAGTGACCGCCTGGACCCCGTGGTGTGACACCACCAATGCCAATGCCATTGCAGCCAATGAGAACCGCAATCGCGGTAGTGCAATACAAATTTGAAACCTGCGGTAGGTGTGCTCCACTACCACGGGCCCGGTTATTGGATACAATTGAAAGATGCACAATTGCGGTAACGACTGCCTGGACCCCGCGATGTGATGTGGCCAATGCCAATGCCATTGAAGCCAATGGGACCCGTGACCGAGGTAGTGAAATACAATTTTGAAACGCGTGATAGGCGTGCTCCGCTACCGTGGGCCTCATTATTGGATACAATTGAAAGATGCACGATTGAGGTAGCGACCGTTTGGACCCCGCGGTGTGACACGGCCTATGCCAATGTATAGCCAGAGGGAAAAGGAGGTACTAAAGAACAGGTCGCCCTCCTAGGACGTCATATGAAAAGTGTGAGCCCACATTCCTGGGTTCAGAGACCTGTCTTGTGTTGTGGCTGTTCACAAAAAAATAATAAGTGAAGCCAGAAAATTAATGAAAGAAAACTTTCTTTCTTGAGTCCCCTCACTCACCGGAGTTTCCTCACGGTGACATGCTTCATCATTGGGGCCAACCCAGTTCTCTACGAAAAGGGGCGTGCTACGACTTGCGAACTACGTAGGAGCACTTAGTTGTGAAGGACTATGTGTGGTGCAAAAAAAGGGTGTAGTGGGTGAAAGTGAATTAAAAATACCGTGCTAGTGGGCCTCAATAATTTTATTCTGCTCCTAGGTTGGTATAATAAAAATGGGGTTTATACTGTAATCCGACCAGCTATGAAGGTAGGGTCAGTATATGGTCAACATGTTTCACTCTACCCCAGGCGTTTCTTCAGGACCATACAGGGACCAACCCTGTATATGCCACTCCTAAAAACCTAAAGTAAGGGTTAGGAAGAAATTAATGAAAAAAAGATCTCGCAATAGTGAACGCTGCTCAGTATTGAAACATGCGTGGTTCAAAATACATACGCTGTTTCTTACTGACGTATGTATAGCTCATTGAAGAACCTGTAAAAAATGAAACAAAGTTTAAGGCACCTTACCCCTTTCTCTAAGAGATCGGGTACATGTATGTCCTTCTTGCCGCACGTTTAGGATATATATATATATCTATAAACATTAATGGTGCAGATTGCCCCATATTGGTGCGTGCAGGCTCTCAGGTTCGGCGTATAGTGAAAATAATACACAGAGTGATTGTGACGTGAATTCACACACGAAAATACCACACGACTTACTGTGACAAAGACGATAAAACTACACTACAGATAACATATAAATCAAAAAAGAATGTCAATATTTACATTTGCTGGTGCTTAATAGCACTTCATGGTCTCTGAGGGGGGCAGTGTCGCTTCTATGGAAGCATTGCTGCAGTAGCGGGATTAATGAGAAATGCGGTTCGTTTTCCAAAAACCAGATTTTGTTTGTAACAAGCGGGCAGACTTCTGAAGCCTTGCTCCGTCTTCTCCGCTGAAAAGGAGGGAGAGAGGGTTGTACACTTACTTCCTGATCAGCAACACCGCACGGTATTACCTAGCTGCTTCCCCGTCGGACCGCATCTTAGAATGTATTCGGCGGGGGATGCTTATGTTTTCTTTCGCTTCCGGGTTTGGAACAGAAAAAACTAGACAACTCGATCTCGGGGGCCATCTTGGGAGGATGTGATTCCTCTTGTCGATAAAGTTCCGTAATATAGACAGTAAGAAAAAAGTGGATATTGTTTCACTTATATTCAAGCAAAAATGATTTTTTCGTAGGTAATTCTTTAAAAAAAACTCATGAATAATTCGTAGAGCAGAGGTTCTCGGGCAGGGTATTTGAATGCAAAATAGTCGCTTGCATCCACATGTTTTCTAAAATTAAAACCTCATTATTTAGTAGGTTGACCGGTGGGCGTGATGCCTTCACACGGGATTAGTTTCTAGTTAGACATTATTTTCAGAATAGACATTATTTTCAGAAGGGGCGATTTTATTCTCGAGGGGCTACATCAGTGAATTGAACGGTAGTTCTTTTATTATCCGTTATGGCTGGGAGAAAGTAATAGGCATACATAGATCCTTGGTGTTCATATTGGAAGTTTATGCTGGGTAGGGGCATTGGTTTTTTAACAAAGTGAGTACTTTGTGCTTATCCAGTTTTCAGATTCTAGTGGTTAAACGCACCCCAGGGTATGTCGTTGTTTAGCCCATGTATATCAGTTTGAAGCTTGAAGACCCAACGTTGTTCACGTTCATGCAGGGTTCTCTCAAGGTTCTCTTTGTTCTTGATGCATTCTAGAACCACCCATTTGAGGTCATTTGGTGTGTATTTTTTTTCGATGAAGTGGTTGGTCATGCGTGTTGTGGCCATTTTGCAGCGAATGTTACTTCTGGGCTCCACATTGTGGGTGCTGACCTTT
Source organism: Lissotriton vulgaris (assembly GCF_964263255.1). NCBI lineage: Eukaryota > Metazoa > Chordata > Amphibia > Caudata > Salamandridae > Lissotriton > Lissotriton vulgaris. The sequence continues at coordinate 2,068,901,383 of NC_141689.1, read as the reverse complement.
CTTGAGGTCATGCCCACATAGTGTAAATTGCAGGTGCAGGTGATCAGGTAAACTACTCCGCTTGTATTGCAGTTTGAAAAATGCCTTAGCTGCCATGTTGTGTTGTTGTTGAAATTTACTGACTTCGTAACTGATGTTAAATGGCAGACAGGAACTGGGTTTACGTAGCAGCTGGGTTCAAGGTCTGGCAAGTATCATACGTTGGGTAGTAGCTTTATCTAAAAGTGAGCCTAATACCTTAAGAGATCTTACAAAAAATGAATTATTAGGATCTTTTAATGATTTCTCCTTGATTGTAAAAAACTTCAGATTTGCCGTGCTACAATTGAAATTGGATGAGGAGACTCTATTTTCACTATCCTCTTATCAATTAAAAACCATTCTGAAGTCAGCCTCTTGGGAATTGGGGTTTTGTCAAGATAGAGACTTCTGTTTAGCGAAAAAAGGTTGTACGCCTGTTATTGAGTCTTATACCTTGCGGAAAGCTCAACCTTATATGTACTGGAACATCTCTCATGGCGTTAGACGCCTTGTGTTTTTATTAAGACAAAATTTGCTTCCGTTGAAAGTTCTACATGCCAGCTGGTATGGCCATTCGGCACGCTGTGATCTTTGTCAATTGTATGATCAGGACTTAGATCACGTCATGTTCGTTTGTCCTGCACTGATGTCTTGCAGGCGTAGATGGTTAAGACCAATTTGCTTACAACTCAACATTTTATCTGCTTCTTCATTTAAGGCGGCCTTGATTAACCCACCTAATGAAATGTTTTCTTTTAAACAGTACAACTTTTTTAAATGTTTTTTGGACCTGTACTAGGATGTCTCTTCTAATTGGGATGGAATAATATCTTATGTATTTCTTGTTTTGTATGTATATTTTGTTTTATGTGGACCTCATAATGAGTTCCTTATCATAATAAATAAACTTGAAACTTAAATAAACTTGATGGCAGACACTGCAATTATTACACGGGTAGTGGCCGCTTGGTAGTCGCTGCAACCTGTTGATGGTTTCAGTAGACTTTGGGCCAGTATGCACCAAGTAGTTTTTCAGATTCATTCCTCTGCGATGGCTGAACATCGGTGTGGGTATGTTTAGGTCGCCGCTGTTCAGTATAGTCCAATGTTTTTTCACTATTTTCGTGACTTGATCTGACACCTTGTCAAAAGTGGTGATGCAAATGGGTCTGTTGTTTGTCAGAGTACTCCTCACTTTAGGTTCTAAGAGGGCATCCCTGTTATTGTTGCTCGCCCTCTTGTTTGCATCTTTTATCATTTTTTTAGGGTAGTTTCTTTCTTTCAGTTTTATGCTCAACTCTTCAGCTTGTGAGTGATAGTCCAATTTGTTTGTACAGTTTCTACTCAACCGTAGGAACTGTCCAAACGGGAGATTCTGTTTTAGATGTCTTGGGTGGAAACTGTTGTAAGTAAGCAAGCAGTTCCTCGCAGTTGGTTTATGGTGAGTTGTTGTTGTTAAGGTCCCAACGGTCGCCCAGATATTTAGGTCGAAGAAAACCAGATGTGATCTACTCATGGTATTCGAGAATTTTTTTTATTATTCCAACCTAGGAGCAGAATAAAATTATTGAGGCCCACTAGCACGGTATTTTTAATTCACTTTCACCCACTCCACCCCACTACACCCTTTTTCTGCACCACACATAGTCCTTCACAACTAAGTGCTCCTACGTAGTTCGCAAGTCGTAGCACGCCCCTTTTCGTAGAGAACTGGGATGGCCCCAATGATGAAGCATGTCACTGTGAGGAAACTCCGGTGAGTGAGGGGACTCAAGAAAGAAAGTTTTCTTTCTTTAATTTTCTGGCTTCACTTATTATTTTTTTGTGAACAGCCACAACACAAGACAGGTCTCGAAACCCAGGAATGTGGGCTCACACTTTTCACCGCCTATGCCAATGCCATTGCAGCCAATGGGAACCGCAATCATGGTAGTGCAATACAAACCCGCGGTAGGTGTGTTCTTCTACCGCGGTCCTGGTTATTGGATACAATTGATAGATGCAGGATTGCGGTAGCGACCGCCTGGACCCCAGGGTGTGACACCACCTATGCCAATGTCATTGCAACCAATGGGAACTGCCATCACGGTAGAGCAATACAAATTTGAAACCCACTGTAGGCGTTGCTAGATTTGGGGGTCTCTAGTTGGCAGAGGTAAGTACCTTTGACCAAATAGGGATCCTTGCGTCTAGTCTGGGTAAGGAGGTACACTCCTAAAATAACCCAAGCTCACCCCCTTGGTAGCTTGGCAAGAGCAGACAGGCTTATCTCAGAGGCAGTGTGTAAAGCATTTGTGAACACATACAGTAACCCAGTGACAACACTACAAATGGACACCACACAAGTTGTAGTATAAAAATAATTATTTTTATATAGATTTAACACAAGACCACAAATGACAAAAATACACAATTCTGTACTTCAAAAATGGTAGAAATAGCTTAGTTCTCTTTAGATGTAAAATTCGACACTTTAAGTTCAATGTACCTTTGGATGCGTAACGCTATACAACAAAAGTGTTGCAGGGAAGGTGATGCGTCGGTTCCTTACATGCAAGAACAGTGATGCGTCAGATCCCTACTGCTGCCTAGGGAATGTGTTGGTTCTTCTCTGCCTGGGGAGGTGATGTGTCGGTTTCTTACTGAGCTTCTGTGGTGATGCGACCAGCAGTGCTGCGCTGTGATGAAGATCCGGTGCAATGAGACAAAAATGGCGTCTTCTCCTTGATGCGACACGATGCGTGCATGCCCGACAACCGTGATGCGACTCAATGATTCTTCTGAGCCGCGACACGTTTCTCCGGTGATGCGACGGCAACACTCTTGTCCGGTGATGCGAGATGCTTCGGCGATGCAACAGAGGCAAATTTCTTCTTTAGTGATGCTACGACAGCGGCAGCAGTGGTTACACTCTTCTCCGATAATGCGACGGCATCTCATGCAATGGCAACACTCTTCTCCGGTGATGCGAGGTGCTTCTGCAAAGCTAAGCGGCAGCGGCGACACCCTTTTCCAGTGATGCTACGACATGCTTCTTCTTCATGAGAAAGTCCAACACAACTGTAGGCATTTCCAAAGAACTCTTGGGGAGCTGGTGGGTGAAGTCTGTTGTCCCTGAGACTTCAGCAAGAGGCAAGCTCTATCTCAAGCCCTTGGAGATCCTTCACAAGCTGAATAAAAGTAACACAAAGTCCTTTCTCCTTTCTTTGGCAGTCAGGCAACCACTGCAGGCCAATCCACCAAACAGCACTCATCTTAGGGATAGTCTCCTCCTCAGTTTCTCTGGTTCCTCTCCTCAGCAAAGGTTCTTCTTGTTTCCCAAATGTGATCTAAATTTCTGGGGTTTGGGTCCCCTCTTTTATACTCATTTTCCCTTTGTTCTCTGGAGGTAGAGAGGCCTTTGCCTAGTCCAAACCAGTTCTGGTCAGTCCTGGAGCACTTTGTTGACAAGACTCCTTCTTTTCTTTCACAGTGTAGGCCAGGGACATCAGACGCACCACAGGTGGTGGAGCCAGCATTGTGGAGGGAAGGCACAGCCCTATTCAGGTCCCAGGTGCTGCTCCTGCCACCCATCTACATGAAGATCTCTCTATTCAGCCCTGTGCTGACTCACCCTGTCTCCTGGAATCCCCGAGCCCCTGTCACTCAAACTCCAGACAAGGAATACACAACCTAGCAGTGGCAGGCTTGGATAGATAGGCAAGAAAATACCTACTTTCGAAAAGTGGTATTTTCAAACACAGAATGTTAAAACCAACTTCACTAAAATATGTATTTTATCATTCTGAGTTCAGGCATACTAAACTCGAATTTATACCTAGTTCCCTGAGTCAGCTAGGATTATAAGATGCAATAATCAAACCATCCATTCGGGGAACAGGTAGCCTTGCAATAGTGAAAAACGAAAATGGCTGTAATTCACTATTAGGACATTCCACATACATCAGGGTATGTCCTACCTTTCCCTACAATGCACCCTGCCCTAGGGCCTACCAAAGGAGTGACTAATATGCAGAAAAGGGAAGGTTTAGGGGCTGGCAAGTGGGTGCACTTGCCAGTTTATATGGCAGTACCAGACTGCATACAGGCTCTGCAATAACAGACCTGAGACAAACTTTACAAGCTGCCTCTTTGGGTGGCACAACCAGTGCTGCAAGCCCACCAGCAGCATTTGATTTACAAGCCCTTGGCACACGCAGTGCACTGTACTATGGTCTGATAAGTAAACCAAACCAGCCAACCATGGAGTCACTAATCCATACATCAATTTACTGTAGGGAGAGCATATGCACTGTAGCACTGATCAGCAGTGGTTAAGTGCCTACAGTCATAAAACAGCCAACAACAGGTCAGGCAAAAACAGGAGGAAGGCAAAAGGTTCAGGGGTGACCCTGCAAAAAAGGGTTAAGTCCAACAGGTGGTTATTGGATACAATTAAAAGATGCAGGATTGCTGTACCCAATGCCTATGCCCATGCCATAGCAGCCAATAGGAACCACGGGCGGCGCTAGTGAAATACAATTTTGAAACCCGCGGTAGGCGTGCTCCGCTACTGCGGGCCTGGTATTTTGATACAATTGAAAGATGCACGATTGCGGTAGCGACCGACTGTCCCCCGAGGTATGACACTGCCTATGCCAATGCCATTGCAGCCAATGTGAACCGTGATCGGGAAATACCATTTTGAAACTCGCGGTAGGCGTACTCCGCTACCGCGGTCCCGGTTACTGGATACAATTGAAAAATGCTAACCAGGCGGACCAATTGCAGCACCAGAGTACCACTGAAACAACCCTGGGGCCTTTAAATGTCTGTGAGAGAGCCACTCATTTCACTTGCATTCACACACTGGTGCCTGCCATTCTTCACCACCAGCTGCTGCTGTTCCTGTATTCTGGAGCCAATGGTGGCAAGAACTGAGAATATGAGGGCCCGTACCTTTACCACAGAGGAGCTGACGGCCCTGGTGGACAAGATCATTTTACAGTATGGGAGGCTATATGGTGAGTTAGATGTACTGGTAGGTGTCTGAGTAAACATTTGAGGGTGCTCAGAATGCTCACATGATGTTGCTCTGCAGTAGTATGTGCTTGTGAGAGCAAGTCAATGTGCACGCATCCATATTTTTTCTACAGCATGCTACATACATGACCTATTAAGAATTGCAATTGAGTATGTGGGGATGATGGCAACATGGACACTTCTACAGCTCTCCTTAAGCAAAAATAAACACACATTGGTCTGAGACCGGGTAATGTAAATGTGTGATACACTGCCTAGCATGCTGACTTCATGTCAATGGGGTGTGTAACCTTATTTCCACAGATCCATGACTGCAGTGAAGGATGGGAGTGACATGCTGTGGTTTCGCTCCCATACAGTTACCCTGCTGGTTTGAGACAGTTGTAGTCTGAACAAACATTGCCTGTGCTATGTGATGTCATAGTCCATTAAGTCTTCACATGCTCATTTGTGACTTTACAATTGTATTTTCTCCATAGGGTACTGAATGATGTGTGTACAGTTTTGAAATTGCCCGAAGGTGATATGTGCATTATGCACATGAGTACAATACCTGAGTGTAATACTCTTGGTGGTAATTCACCTATGACATATCAGATAAAGTTGATTTGGAGATGTCATCCTTCTATAGATTTCATAATGTGTTTAGTGTTGCATGTGTAAGCACTGTTTTCCCTCTCATATTGTACATGCATGTGATTTCTCCTATGGCCCACGTTTTACATCAGTGTGAGTCCCTCTGGCCTGCACAGAAACTGCCCAATGTTACAAGGACCCATCACTAAATGGACTAAGTGAAACATATGTGTTGTCCACCACCCTATTTCTCAATGAGCTATCTTAGCCCTAAGGATTGCACAAGACAGGACTACACCTTGTGAGAAGAGTGAGAGAATGTAAGTTCATGTCCTTAAATGTGACCACCATGACCCTGATGTGGAGGTGTGGATTTTTAGTAGGCAGGACATGTGTGAGTAAACTGGGGGATATGTTCCTGTCTCTACCAGAGTGTCTGATGAGGACAGGAACCATATTCCATTCAGAAAAGGGGGTGGTGATGGACAGAGTATCTTAATTAAGAAGAACACTCGTACCCAGTCAACAGATCAGGGCTTGGTCCATCACCGTTTTTTAGCTCACTGCACCATCCCAGCTCAGAACTCAGCTATATGCAAATTAGTCTGTCCCTGGCCCAGTGCATCATGGGAACAGGGCAGACCGAACTACCAAGCCAATTCTTTTACTGGGAAGGAAACAAGCTTCCGGGGACCGGTTTCTGGCATTACAGCCATCTTCGGCCCGGCTTGCTTGAATCCTGATGGTGCAATGAGCAAGAGACTCATGTCTGAGCATACCCTTCCACTCTTATGGTGGACAAAACGATTCAGAAAAGGGGGTGGTGATGGACAGAGTATCTGAATTAAGCAGAACACTCGTACCCAGTCAACAGATCAGGGCTTTATCCATCACCAATTTTTAGCTCACTGCACCATCCCAGCTCAGAACCCGGCTATATGCAAATTAGTCTGTCCCTGGCCCAGTGCATCATGGGAACAGGGCAGACCAAACTACCAAGCCAATTCTTTTGCTGGGAAGGAAACAAGCTTCCGGGGACCGGTTTCTGGCATTACAGCCGTCTTCGGCCCGGCTTGCTTGAATCCTGATGGTGCAATTAGCAAGGGACTCATGTCTGAGCATACCCTTCCACGCTTATGGTGGACAAAACGATTCAGAATAGGGGGTGGTGATGGACAGAGTATCTGAATTAAGCAGAACACTCGTACCCAGTCAAGATATCAGGGCTGGATCCATCACCGTTTTTTAGCTCACTGCACCATCCCAGCTCAGAACCTGGCTATATGCAAATTAGTCTGTCCCTGGCCCAGTGCATCATGGGAACAGGGCAGACCAAACTACCAAGCCAATTCTTTTACTGGGAAGGAAACAAGCTTCCGGGGACCGGTTTCTGGCATTACAGCCGTCTTCGGCCCGGCTTGCTTGAATCCTGATGGTGCAGTGAGCAAGGGACTCACATCTGAGCATACCCTTCCACGGTTATGGTGGACAAAACGATTCAGAAAAGGGACAGACTAATTTGCATATAGCCAGGTTCTGAGCTGGGATGGTGCAGTGAGCTAAAAAACGGTGATGGATCAAGCCCTGATCTGTTGACTGGGTAGGAGTATTCTGCTTAGTTCAGATAGTCTGTCCATCACCACCCCCTTTTCTGAATCGTTTTGTCCACCATAAGCTTGGAAGGGTATGCTCAGACATGAGTCCCTTGCTCATTGCACCATCAGGATTCAAGCAAGCCGGGCCGAAGACGGCTGTAATGCCAGAAACCGGTCCCCGGAAGCTTGTTTCCTTTCCAGTTAAAGAATTGGCTTGGTAGTTTGGTCTGCCCTGTTCCCATGATGCACTGGGCCAGGGACAGACTAATTTGCATGTAGCCAGGTTCTGAGCTGGGATGGTGCAGTGAGCTAAAAAACGGTGATGGATCAAGCCCTGATCTGTTGACTGGGTAGGAGTATTCTGCTTAGTTCAGATACTCTGTCCATCACCACCCCTATTCTGAATCGTTTTGTCCACCATAAGCGTGGAAGGGTATGCTCAGATGTGAGTCCCTTGCTCACTGCACCATCAGGATTCAAGCAAGCCGGGCCAAAGACGGCTGTAATGCCAGAAACCGGTCCCCGGAAGCCTGTTTCCTTTCCAGTTAAAGAATTGGCTTGGTAGTTTGGTCTGCCCTGTTCCCATGATGCACTGGGCCAGGGACAGACTAATTTGCATGTAGCCAGGTTCTAAGCTGGGATGGTGCAGTGAGCTAAAAAACGGTGATGGATCAAGCCCTGATCTGTTGACTGGGTAGGAGTATTCTGCTTAGTTCAGATACTCTGTCCATCACCACCCCCTTTTGTGAATAGGAACCATATTCCAGCACAGAGTTGTTTGTTGTGGTTGTGTGCAGATATTTATTATTTATGTACCTGCGATGTTGACCGCTGCAACATCTTATCTGCTGGTAGTGGTTGAGGTACAGCAGTGGAAGGGCTTAAAGAGCTGGATCCATAGCGGTCAGGAGAGCGTAGAGGTGCCCGGGATTCTAGTTTCGTTCTCCGCAATAGTGTTTCCGCCGCCTCCGAGTTGCTGGTTTCTCCACTGCGTTCTGATGGGCTGTTAGAGGCATCGTGATTTGACCGGCAGTGGGGACATAATTTCGCACAGCGGTCTTTCTCTATTAGCTCCCTCCACCACCGTTGTGGAAGGAAAATCCTGGCAGATCCAGAAACTCCACAGCAGACGGGAAATGGGCTATCTTTGCTCTTTGTAATATGTCGAATGCAAGGACCGCTGCTGGAGTGCAGAAAAGGACGTTTTCTGCCACTGCCAGCACAGCGGATGTGCCAAACACTGCATTTCTTTTTTTTTTTTTTTTTTTTAAAACCTTTATTTACAAATGTACAATACACAGCGTCTGCCCACAACCCCGCAGGGCCGGCCGCTATGACAAAAACAGGCTGAGCGAAAAGTGCAATACGAGGCAGTACGTTGCTGGAGCAATCTATCACATCAACATTATCGGCAAGAGCGTAATATCATACAATTAGGATAAGAAAGGTTTAATTTTATGTTTTTGTCGAAGAGAACACAAACAACAAACACATGGTATCATAGTGGCAAGGGTTGCTGGAGGTGGGAGGGGGGGAATGGATGCAGGAGAAACAACGAGGGCATGGGGGGGGTGGCGCGCACAAGAGAGCAAAGAATGTGGTGAGTAGAGGAGAGGAACGTAAATCACGGAGAGGAGGGGAGAGGGACCTCGTAGTCAAGTGGAGGAGAACAAATGTCTCCACGGTAAGTATTCCAGGGGGCCCAAACTCTGGACCACTTCCCCGGACGCCCCCGGGCCTCATATACCGTCTTCTCTCGGAACATGGACCAGTCCATGTTCTCTTTCCAGGCACTTAGCACCGGCGGTCTAGGGGAGCCCCAGAGCTGCGCAATATCCCTCTTCGCGATCATATTGCCTAGGGTGACCCAAAGTGCCTGGGCAGCAGTGCAGTCAGTCGGTTCCCACACATTCAACAGACAACGACGCGCCTCAGGAAGCAATGGGACCCCCATGACACGACTCATAACGTCATGCACCCTAGACCAGTACGCTACAATCATTGGACATTCCCACAGAACATGAAGAAAGGTACCATCCATCCCACACCCACGCTTGCAGCGTCCGTCTGTAACCAGACCCATTCGCACCAGACGCATTCCAGTGAGATACACGCGATGGAGGATTTTCAATTGGACAAAGCGAAGTCGTGCCGGAATAGCCACCTCCTTAGGGGAGGACACAGCGGACTGCCAGTCCTCGTCGTCCAATTCGAGTCCGTCAGCAGTCCAGGCAGCCCGGAGCTTCTCGAGCTGGTCAGCTCTGTTGTTTATAAGCTTCTTATAAATCAAGGAGATGGTACTGTCTGGGACGTGGCCATCCAGAACTCGATCCTCCAAGGGGGAGGACTGCGGAATGTCCGTACCGGAGGGGAAGACAGAAGACAAGGCATGTCTCACCTGCATATATCGGAAGTGCTCCCTGTCATCGAGCCGGTATTCCAGCTTTAATGATTCAAAGGACTTAACCGCGCCACGTGTCCAAAGGTCCCCCACAGTACTTATCCCAATCATGTCCCATTTCTCAAACCCTTTCGTCTTCCACAGGTTGCCCAGTCGTTCCGAGTCATACAGTGGCGTCATCCCTGTCAGTCTACCACCCCAGCCCGTGGCCACCGTAGCGTCTCGCCACGCCCGCACTGCACATTTCGTCGGGCCCGTAAGGAGTCGAAAGGGGGCCTTAGAATATAGCGCCCCATTAAAGTTACCACCGGGCAACAGCAGTTTATCTAAAGCAAAGGCAGGGGCGGGCTCCGGAGAGTATGTCGCATGGTTGATGGCGCTCAGGTGCGAGGCCCAGTAGTATCGTCTAATATCCGGCAGCGCAATACCTCCGTCGTACCAGGAGAGCGTGAGCTTAGATAAGGCAATGCGGGCACGGCCATCCCAGATAAGTTGCCGCTGCAAACTCTCGACTTCATGGAAATAGCGGGCTGGAACGGGGTCGAAGAAATTTTGCAGGGCATAGAGGAAGCGGGGAAGCGACATCATTTTGAAGAGCGCCGCCCGGCCCAATGGAGATAAGGGCAGATCGCGCCATCGCCGAACATCCTGCTTCAGTCTGCGGAGCGGGGCATACAAGTTCCGCTCATAGCGGACCGAAGAGATCATGGATACATGGACCCCCAGATATTTAAAACCGTCAGTCGCTACCAGGATGGGAAATCTGCGCGGGAGAGGCGGTAGAGTACCAGCTATGGCATAGACATAGGACTTGGTCCAATTAATGACCAGTCCCGAGTTTTTACCGAAGGACGTGAGGACGTCGAAGAGAACATTGAGTGACTTCTGAGGGGAAGTAAGATAAAGGAGGATGTCATCCGCATACAAGGAGACACGGTCCTCGAGGTCAGGGGACCATCGGATCCCTTTGATCGAGGGTTCCCACCGGAGCCACGCGGCAAGGGGTTCGAGTGCCAAAGCGAACAAAAGCGGAGAAAGGGGACATCCTTGACGTGTGCCACGGCCCAAGGGGAAGGGGTCCGAGCACCTTCCATTCACCGCGACCTGAGCTAGCGGCTGTTCATAGAGAAGCTTGACCCATGCGATGAAGTTGGGGCCAAAGCCAAATTTGGCGAGGGCTGCCCATAGGTATGGCCATTCAATGGTGTCAAATGCCATCGTTGCGTCAAGGGAGGCGATCACTGCTGGCTCGGCGAGAATAGAAGCTCTCGCGAGAACACTGTGGAGCCTACGCAAATTAAGAGCAGTGTTCCTGTGAGGGATGAAACCGGATTGATCCGGGTGGATCAGGTCACAAATCACAGCAAGCATCCGATTGGCCAGCACCTTGGCGAGGATTTTGGGTTCCGCATTAAGGAGGGAGATGGGGCGGTACGAGGCACATTGGTCACGAGGTTTGCCATCCTTATGAATGACCACTATGGTAGCGAGGCGCTGCTCAAGGGGGAGGCATCCAGCCTCAACCGCCTCGAGACACATGTGACGCAGGTGGGCGGCCATCTTGTCGGAACAAAGTTTGTAAAGTTCAATGGGGAGTCCGTTAGGGCCCATTGCCTTACCCGAGCGAAGGGAACGAATTGCGAGGGCAATCTCGTCGACAGTAAAGGGGGCCTCCAGAGCGAGGCAGTCCGCTTCAGACACAGTAGGCAAGGCAATGTCACGCAGGAGTAGCCTGGAGTCGGCCTCATCTCGATCACTAACAGGCGTATAAACCATACGGAAGTGGTCAACAAAGCACTCAACAACCTCACCCGGATCAGAGACATTCACACCAGAATCACGAACAATGGAGGGAACAACACGACTCGCACGCTCAGTCTTATCCAGCCACGCAAGGAGCTTACTAGCCTTGTCACCCACATCATACAGTCGACCAAGTTGATTGGACCGCATCAATTTAGCAGCATCCGTGACACAGGCCTTATAGTCCGCTTGTTTCAATTCCAATTCGTGCAACAGTGCAGGCGTGTCATTCCCACCCAATTCACTTTCAAGCGCAGTGATTTCGGTTTCAAGAGCCACAACAGCCTCCCTCTTGACCCTACGCTCAGTGGCAATGAGTGACAGGGCGGAACCCCGAATAACCGTCTTGAAGGCCTCCCAGAGAACAGTGGGGGAGGTGACTGAGCCCAGATTATCAGAGAAATAGCAATCTATTGCCTTAATCACATCGGAGCGGAGCCGGGGGTTTTTAAAATGCCAGGGAGGGATCGGGGGAACTCTATTACCAGGCAGACCACCCACAGAAATCGTAATCAGCAGGGGGGAGTGGTCCGAGATACCCCGGGGAAGATGCCGAATCTCACGAACAGTGGACAAAGTGGAGGCTAACATAAGAAAATAATCGATACGGGAGAGGCTGCCGTGCGCACCAGAGTGAAAGGTGTATTGTTGGAGTGCGGGATGTAGTGAGCGCCAGACATCCACTAAGCCAAAAGTGTCAGCCATTTCACTGAGCCACATCTGGGACTGTGGCAATACTCTGGGGGGTAGTCGGTCGCAGTCGCCGGACATGACAGAATTGAAGTCCCCGCCCAGGACCAACAAGCCATCTGGCAGCCCAAGGAGAGTCCTGCCTAAATCAGCATAAGTGGTAGCCTGCAGTCCCGGGGGGATATAGACAACAACAAACACAACCTGTTTACCCTCCCACCTCCCCGAGACAGCAGCATACCGCCCACGCCCGTCCAGGATAACATCATCAATAGCAAGAGCAAGGGAAGACTTTACCATAATACCCACACCCCGGGAACCCGAGGTGAAACCCGCATGTGCAACCAGTCGATAACCCCGGCGGTCTAAGGCCTTGCAAGCATTGCCAATCAAGTGGGTCTCTTGAAGGAACACAACATCAGGGGCGTGGCGCCTCAAGAATTGCAGTACAATGCCCCGCTTAATCCTGTCACCCAGACCATTTACGTTCCAAGAAAGAATCCGCATTTCACCCCCCCCCCATTACGACAAAAACATTCCACACCCACCCCCCAGCAGGACCCACTATGAACAGTCATTGCAAGATATGAAATACCATAAAACAGAGAACAGAACAAAATAAACGAAACACAACCCAGTCCCCAAACACCGACCCCAGAACCCAAACCCGTTACAACACCCCCTCCCTGCACCCCTGCTGACTAAAAAGCCACCCCCAACTGCAGTGTGCCTGTCGCCCCATACGTCTACACAAAGAACCCCCTGAGGAGGAAGGGAGAAATCACCCGTTACCGCACCGCCACGGGCAGAGTCATTAGAGAATAAGTCAATATGTACAATACGTTGCATAGTCTCAATCGAAACCTCCAGGGCATCTGTTACTCCTGGGCCGCTGCACCACCTTCCGCACCACCAGGGCCTCCGCTCCCAAAGTCCTCTGCCGGCAACGAGTCCAACCAGTCGGCTGCACGTTCAGGTTGATCAAAGAAATAGGCACGTTCCCGATATTCGATCCGGAGCCGGGCCGGAAACAGCATGGCATATTTCAGACCCCGGTCCCTTAGGCGACGCTTCACTCCGAGGAAACCTGATCTTTGCCGCTGCACTTGAGGAGTGAAGTCGGGATATATTGAGACAGAGGCATTGTCATACTTTAGGGGACCATGTTTACGGGCGGCCTGGAGGATAGCATCCCTGTCCCGGTAGTGAAAAAGCCTGGCAATGATAGGCCTCGGTGGGTTCCCCGGCTTCACTTGGCCTCCGGGAAAACGATAAGCGCGCTCTACGGCAAAGAACTTACTAAGTCCTGCCGGAGCCAGTTGGGCGACTATCAGTTCCTCGACCAAAAGGTCGGTCGCTACCGCACCATCGCCTTCCGGCACTCCGACAAGGCGTATGTTGTTTCGCCTGGCCCTGTTGTCATAGTCCTCCATCCGCCTGAGCAGTATGTCGTGCGATGCACGCAGATTGCCAATTTCGGATTGCGCCTCAGCCATATCGTTCACCAGGCTCGACGTTTTAAGATCCAGTGCCTTCACCCGCTCATTCGTTTTGGCCAGGTCGGCTCGAATCAGAGTCACATCCACCGCCACCGTGTCTATTTTGGTCACTACGGCTTCGAACTGTTGGCCCATGTCAGCCTTGAGTCCAGTAATGGCAGCCATAAGGTCTTGGAGCGACACTTCCGACGTAGACGATGTGTCCGTTTGAAGTCCTTCAGCACCCAAGCATACGGCCCCGGGGGAGCCTCTCGGCTGGGTGTAGCGTTCGATCATGTTCGTCTGGATCGATCCCCCCCGGGACGCAGCCTTCCGACGTCTTTCGGCCTCCACTTTCGTCGCCATCTCGCAATCAGAGACTGCCGGTTAGCAAGGAAGTGGCGGGCAGGTAGAAAAGTCTCGAAACTCCGATGCGCCACTGAGACAGAGGTGTCGCGGCCTCTTTGCCAGTCCAACGGAGGAGCGTGCAGACTGAGAGGGCAGCAGGCAAGGCAGAGTAGGAGGAGACAGGAACAAAGGGAAGGAAACCGAAAGTGAAAGCAATACACCTCCGGCGGGCCAGATGCCAGGCAGCCGTTGTTGTTCAATTACAGGTCGGCCACAGTGGGCAGCCGAGTCCCCGGTCGCGCCCGTGGGCAGGCCAGAAAGTTGCAAGTTGCAGAAAAGTGGTCCCCAGGGTCCGAATTCGACCGGAAAAGGATCAGTAGCATCAGCGATGATAGCGCTGCAAAAGCCCGTCGAAATGACCAGGATAGGTGAAGGATAGATAAAGGAGGACGGCGCGGGTCTCGGGAGCTCTCTGCTCACGCGACCATCTTGGATGCCCGCGTAGCTCCTCCTCCAAACACTGCATTTCTAATGAGCCCCTGAGTGTCTTGAATCTGGGAGGCAATATTACAAAAAGTGACTCAAGGAGAGCTCTGTGATCTGTAAAGTCAAAAGAAACAAGAGCAACCCAATATGTCCACGTGTACTCCATATAAATGTACAAACTGAAACTAAGTGTTCAGTTGGAACTCATTTATCAAAATAATCTGATATCACCAACTTTTGTGTGGACCTAATCTATATAAGCAAAGGTATAATGTTACGTACACTGATTCCATTAAGAGTTAACTTTTTTCAAACTTAAGTCATTAATCAGCAACCAGTATTTCATTATTTTGTTTTTCAATTCGATTCAGCCGAACCTACATTTATGTAGAAACACATAAAGAAGATTCTTGTTGCATATATAATCAAGAGAATAGGTGAAAATGATTTAAAAAAGCACCCCAAGTGGAAAGGCCAGAACAGTAAAGAGGACAAAAGTGAGCAATTAAGTGAGCATAAGTAATAAATTGCTCTCTCTGAGGAGACAGCCAGTCTTTCTTCATACAATAAGCAACAGAGGGTAAATATACAGTGTTCCATGCATTGACTATGGTCTGTCTTTTGTTTTGTTGTGGTCTCACTAATCCGTAGGAACTGCGTATTTGTTGTACAACAGGAATTATGGGCAATGTGCTTAGTAGGATTCCTGCATGCCACAGGGTATGTTGGCCTAGAGACCAGATAGCTCACAGGTACACCATAAGCCCCCCTAAACTTACAAGGGAGCAAATGGTGTCTGGCAACCACATAACATGACAACCCTGACACCTCAGGATCGTGGAAACAGATCAGAATCTTTCGCTCAGTCACTCGTGCTCAGAGAAATATACAGAATACACAGTGGCACGTTTTCAATATATTTATTGAACCAAAGTTATTCTAGTATAGAATACATGTGCTACATTAATCAGTAGACAGAAGCAGATGAAAGTGATTACAAGTGATTACAAGCACCATAAGAGTAAATAGTAGATACACTTCTACCATGGTGCTATATATTCAGGCATAAAACAAGGCAGTAAGCAGGTGTACTTCTACTATGCGAATCCTACTCTTAGTGTACCAATAGTCTGTGAAGGTTTGAAGACAATAATTTTCCCAAGGGATGAACAAACCCTGGCATAAGAGATTGTAGGACCAAGTCTAGGTCATGACCAGGACCCGCCTCAAGAGATGCCAGACCGCTGCCTGGTGAAGTCTCAGCATGCAGGGACCCTTGGTGTCAGTTGAAGGGCCTCCTCCGCTTATCTATTGGGATGCTCTTTATAATAGAAAGCAGCCTTGCAATGTGCATACAGATTAGTGATGTTATGGATAAATAGCTAGCCCTTTCACCCTGTGTTTAATGATAGAACAGCATTTGCACATATTGCATAGAAGGGCATTGTGCATGATGTTCGAGGCATCGTGATAATGTTGTGCGAAGCCAGATGCATAAATAAAGAATTCTCTGAAAGAAACAAATCCAACATTGTTGTTCATGCAAAGGCGTGCAAAATATCACAGCAGAAATGTTATTGTGAAAAAAAGGACAATGTAAGAAATGGGCAGCCTTGCTACATGGGCCTAACCCGGGCGCATAACACCCTCTCCTCATTCTAAGGTAAAAAGCCAACAGGTTATTATTTAAACTAAAAGGTTCTAAAACCACTCTTAAAATCAACTAAAAGTAAGCTTCCCTTTATAATATTTATAAAAGCCTTTAAAAGTCAATATACTTCGTGTGTGGGTGGAACTTGGTGGATTCGGTGTGACTAAGGGGGAGGGAGTGGAGGAGGGGGGAGTTGGGGGGTCGTTGTGAAGGGGGGGCGGTTGATTTTTAAATATGGCTCTGTCATATATTTGCTTGTTCATGCTCACAATGAAAAGTTGATTGCACTCTGGCTGATGTAATGTTTATTACTGCAGATGCCTCTGGTGTGCAGAACCCTGCAACACACATGTGCAGTCAGACAATAAAGTATGTTTTAAAAAAAAAGTCATTATACTATTTGAAATCCCAAGCACCCAGAAAGCAATGGTGCCTAGAAAAATAAGCTAAATGCTATTGAGTGTTTAAAAAGAGGCCAAACAATTCCCACCACACCAAAAATCCAACTGTTTATGTGTTCTGAGTGGTAGACGGAATATTGATGTTGTCCACAACCGCAGATGGCATTCCCAGAGGCGCACCTTGAAGCATGTTTATGGAGCAAAGGTGATTTCTACAACAGCAACCACTGAGGGTGGGACTGCATCCTGTAAGCGTATCATAGAGCCGGTATCAATTTCATTAGGAGCCAAAGCATCCTAGGGGGGCTCGAAGAATGCATTCATCAGCAATGGAATACACTGGGGACAAGAATACCGATGGGCCTTTAATGGGAATATTAGTACTTAAATTGTCCAAAGGCGGAACCAATTGTGATCCTAGTCATAGATCCAATACGCATTCGTGGCTGCAAAGCAGGCAGTTGAATACAGGTTGTACGCAGTCAATCAATCATCTCATTTGTAAAGCGCGCTACATACCCGTGAGGGTCTCAAAGGGCTGGGGGGGGGAGGGTGGGGGCTGCTACTGATCGAAAAGCCAGGTCTTCAGAAGAGTAAACAGTCATAATATCGATTCCAAAATATAGAATGGACATAATATCGAAGTAAAAATATAGAATGGACAAAATATCGAATGGACACAATATAGTGGTTAAAAATATCGAATTTAAGGTAAGTAATATTGATTTTCAAAATATAGAAGTCAAAATATCGAAGTATACAATTTGGGCATTAAATATATCGATTTTTTAATAATATCAATTTTTTTAAAGTGTTTTGTATGTTAGTATATGTGTGAAAAGTGTATATTAATTTTTGTAATGTATGTTTAATGTATTTTAAGTAATGAATTTTATGTTATTTAATTTTTGCGTAATTTAATTCTGTAGCGGGTTGTGGGTTTATAGGGGAATAGGGTGGGAAGTAATTTAATTGTAATTAATTAAATAATTTTATTTCTTTATTGGTATTCATTTTGAATGTATTGTTATTTTTTAATTGGTAATTCATTTTTATTAATTGCCAATTAATTTGTATTAATTGATTAATTGTTAATTATGTTAATTTTCTAAATTTATTTTCTGTAGCGGGTTGTGGGTTTATAGGGGAATAGGGTGGGAAGTAATTCAATTGTAATTAAGTAAATCATTTTTTTCATTTATTGGTATTGATTTTAAATTTATTGTTAATTAATTTTTAATTGGTAATTAATTCCTATTAATTGGCAATAATTTGTAGTAATTGGTAATTATTTTGTATTAATTAAATATTTGATAATTATGATAATTGTATTAATGTATTTTCTGTAGTGGGATGTGGGTTTATAGGGGAATAGGGTGGGAAGTAATGTAATTGTAATTAATTACATATTAAAAATACTTTTTGTGTTTTGATAATTAATTTAATGTTAATTTTTAATTGGTATTAATTTTTATTATTAATTAGTTTTTGTTATTGAAAATGAATTAGTTGTTAAATAATTATGAATAGGTTATTAATTTTTAATAACTAATATGTAGTTGTATTTCTAATTAATTATTACATAATATTAAATTGGTTATTAATTTCAATTAATGTTTTATTGGTATTGATATTTAATTTATTTTTAATAATATATTAAATCATTACTTTCCCTACTGTTAAACTCACTGGAGTGGGAATAGTAATTTTCACCCTCCCGCTATCCAACGCTTTCCCTACTGTTTCACTCTCTGGAGTGGGAATAGTATTTTTTACCCCTACGCTATCCAACGCTTTCCCTACTGTTGCACTCTCTGGAGTGGGAATAGTAATTTTTACCCCTACGCTATCCAAAGCTTTCCCTACTGTTGCACTATCTGCAGTGGGAATAGTAATTTTCACACTCCTGCTATCCAACGCTTTCCCTATTGTTGCACTCTCTGGTGTGGGAATAGTATGTTTTAACCCTACGCTATCCAACGCTTTCCGTACTGTTGTACTCTCTGGAGTGGAAATAGTAATTTTTACCCTTCCAATATCCAACGCTTTCCCTACTGTTGCACTCTCTGGAGTGGGAATAGTAATTCTTACCCCTACGCTATCCAACGCTTTCCCTACTGTTGCACGCTCTGGAGTTGGAATAGTGATTTTTACCCTCCCGCTATCCAAGGCTTTCCCTACTGTTGCACTCTCTGGAGTGGGAATAGTAATTTTTACCCTTATGCCATCCAACGCGTTCCCTACTGCTGCACTCTCTGGAGTGGGAATAGTAATTTTTACCCCTACGCTATCCAACGCTTTCCCTACTGTTGCACTCTCTGGAGTGGGAATAGTATTTTTTACCCCTACGCTATCCAACGCTTTCCCTACTGTTGCACTCACTGGAGTGGGAATAGTATTTTTTACCCTCCCGCTATCAACGCTTTCCCTACTGTTGCACTCTCTGGAGTGGGAATAGTAATTTTTACCCTTACGCTATCCAACGCTTTCCCTACTGTTGCACTCACTGGAGTGGGAATAGTATTTTTTACCCCTACGCTATCCAACGCTTTCCCTACTGTTGCACTCACTGGAGTGGGAATAGTATTTTTTACCCCTATGCTAGCCAACGCTTTCCCTACTGTTGCACTCACTGGAGTGGTAATATTAAATGACACCCTCCTGCTATCCTACGGTAAAATATTGTACATTTTTTATTATTAACTTAAATTAATTATATCTTAATTTTAAGGTTATTTGAGTATTTTTAAGTATGTTTTAGTTAATTATATTTATTATTTCATTAATTTTAAATTACTTTTAAGACATTTAAAAAAATTCGATATTTTGACTGACTATATTTTTTACAGACTATATTTTGGATTCAATATTTTTGTACTTACCTGTTTGTAGATAGGAATTCGATATTTTGGCATTCTATATTTTGGTGACTATATTTTGGTAAGTCTATATTTTGTCATTCTATATTATGTCAGTGATCCCTTCAGAAGTCTTCTGAAGGCCAGCAGGTCCTGGGTCTGTCGTAGGCTGGTAGGGAGAGTGTTCCAGGTCTTGGCGGCAAGGTAGGAGAAGGATCTGCCGCCGGCGGTGGTTTTCCGGACACGCAAAACCATGGCGAGGGCGAGGTTGGCAGAGCGGAGGCTGCTGTTGTGGGTGTAGAAGCTGAGTCGGTCGTTGAGGTATGCTGGTCCGGCATTGTGTAGGGCTTTGTGTGCGTGGATGGGGAGTTTGAAGGTGATCCTGTTGTTGACGGGGAGCCAATGCAGGTCTCTCAGGTGGGGTGTGATGTCGCTGCGTCGGGGGACGTCAAGGATCAGTTGTGCGATGCGTTCTGGATGCGTTGCAGCCATCTCAGGAGCTTGGTTGTTGGTCCTGCGTAGAGGGCGTTCCCGTAGTCCAGCCTGCTGGTGAAGAGGGCCTGGGTGACGTTTTTTCTCGTGTCGGAGGGGATCCATTTGAAGATCCTGCAGAGCATTCGGAAGGGTGTTGAAGCAGGAAGCGGAGACGGCGTTGACCTGCTTGGTCATGGAGAGGGCGGAGTCGAGGATGACCCCCAGGTTACATGCGTGGTCGTGGGTTCTGGGGCTGTTCCTAGCGATGTTGGCCACCAGGAGTCAGCCCAGGCTGAGGGGGTGGGGTTGAGGATGAGGACCTCTGTCTTGTCTGAATTCAGCTTAAGCCTGCTGTCCTTCATCCATTCGGCGAAGACCTTCCTTCCTCTGTGGCGGTTGGCTATGGCGGTGTGGGGGTCTTCGGTGAGGGATATGACCAGCTGGGTGTCGTCGGCGTAGGAGATGATGTTGAGGCTATGTTGTCGTGCTACGTGGGCGAGTGGTGCCATGTAGATATTGAACAGCGTCGGGCTGAGGGATGATCCCTTTGGAACGCCGCAGATGATCTCGGTGGTCTTGGAGCGGAAGGGTGGGAGGCGGACGCTCTGGTTTCTGCTGGAGAGGAAGGATGTGGTCCAGGCCAGGGCCTTCTCTTGGATTCCGGCGTCATGGAGGCGTGCTGTTAGGGTGCGGTGGCAGACCGTGTCGAAGGCTGCTGATGGTCCAGAAGGATGAGGGCGGCTGTTTCTCCTTTGTTTATGAGGATCCTGATGTCGTTGGTGGCGGCGATGAGGGCGGTCTCGGTGCTGTGGTTGCTGCGGAAGCTGGACTGGGATGGGTCTAGGATGTTGTTGTCTTCGAGGTAGCGGGTCAGCTGTCTGTTGACGATCTTCTCTGTGACTTTCGCCGGGAAAGGGAGCAGGGAGATGGGCCGGAAGTTCTTGAGGTCATTGGGGTCTGCCTTGGGTTTCTTCAGTAGGGCGCTGATCTTGGCGTGTTTCCAGCTCTCTGGGAAGGTTGCTGTCTCGAAGGAGATGTTGATTGTTTTCCGGAGATGGGGTGCGATGGCTGTGCTGGCTTTGTGGAAAACGTGGTAAGGGCATGGGTCAGATGGGGATCCGGAGTGGATGGAGTTCATGGTCTTGATGGTGTCTTCGTCACTGATGTTGGACCAGGTGGTGAGGCGACTGGTGCGGGTAGTGGTCACAGGGGTGGTGGTCTCAGCGGTGAATGTGGGGGTGGCGGTGTTGAAGCTCTTGTGGATGTCTGTGATCTTGCGGTGAAACAAGGTGGCCAGTGAGTTGCACAGGTCTTGTGATGGTGGAATGTGATGGAGCTGTGGTTGGAGAGTTCTTTCACGATGTTGAAGAGCTCTTTGCGGTTGTGATTGTTGTTGTGTCTGCGGGTGGCGATATTGTGGGCTGTGTAGCTGTCTGGTGTTCGATCGCGGAGCAAGCTCTTCTCCAGCTTCCGACTGGTGCGCTTATGTCGGTCTTCGATGAACCATGCGGCTTTCTTGTTGGTTTGATTGGTGGCAGAGGTCTTGAGTGGGGTGAGGGTGTCGGCGCAGTGGTTGGTCCACTGTTTGAGGTTGATCGTTGCGGTGTCGGGGTCAGTGGGGTCGGCAGGTGGTCCCAGGGCGAGGGTGGTGGTCAGTCGGTCCTCGGTGACCTTGCCCCAGCAGCGGCATGGCCTCTGTTGGGTGCGGTGGTGTGTGGTGGGTTTCCTGAAGGTGAAGTGGACGCATCTGTGGTCTGTCCAGTGGGGTTCAGTGGTGTGGTTGAAGGAGACGTGGGGACTTGCGGAGAAGATGGGGTCCGGCATGTGTCCAGCGGCGTGGGTGGGTGTTGTCACGAGCTGTTTGAGTCCGAGGTTGTCGATCAGGCCAGTGGAGTTGGCATCGTTGTTGTTCTTGAGGTGGAAGTTCAAGTCCCCAAGGAGGATGAAGTCCGTGGAGGCGATGGCGTGGGTGCTGATGAGGTCGGCGATGGAGTCGCTGAACTGTGGTCGGGGTCCGAGTGGTCTGTAGATGAGGGTTTCTCTGAGGGTGGTGTTGGGGTCAGTGTGGATCTGGAAGTGCATGTGCTCGGCGGTGGTGAGGGTGTCGTCGGTGTTGGTCGAGACTCTGAGGGTGTCCTTGTGGATGATGGCAATTCCCCCTCCCACTCCATTGGTGCAGTCTCTGCAGGAGATCTTGTAGCCTTTCTTTGATGGCTATGGAGATGTCTGGTGCTGAGGTGGCGTTCAGCCAGGTTTCCGTCAGGAAGGCGACGTCGGGGGTGGTTGAGTCTAGGAGGTCCCAGAGTTCGATGGTGCGCTTGCGAGCATAGCGGATGTTGAGGAGGATGCATCAGAGGTGGTTGGGTTCTCTGGTTGATGGTTTGGTGGGCCAGATGCTGGTGAAGCTGCAGTTCCGGCAGGTGAAGGGCCCTTGGGTGCGCTTTGGGGAGGCCCGGTAGCAGGAGTGATCTCATCCGGGGTTGAGTGCGTGGAGGGTGCTGGAGTTGTAGTGTAGTCTGGTGTTGTGGCGGCTTCAAGGTCCAGGGGTTCTGGCACTGGGCGTGGTCCAGACGCGGACGAGTGCAGACGGGCTTGCCTTTGGCAGCCTTTGCCTTTGCCAGCGGCGCGCCCGCTGCGCATGTCCGCTGTCCATATGAGGGGCTATGGGAGGGAGGAGAAGCTGGGAGGCGGGAGCGGGGTGGCGAATGGGGTACCAGTGGGCGAGGCCGCAGGGAGGCAGCAGCGGGAAGCCCGAAGGGAGGGGAGTGGGTGGGGGCAGGGTGGAGGGCACAGGGTACTGGCGACATTGGAAGAAGCACAATAAGCGGCAGAAACCAGTAACAGTGGTGAAAGGAAAGAAAACAGATGGCACAAAAGGAAAGGAGAAACAGCAGTCCGAGGCAGAGGAGAAGAAGGATGGCAGCAGTCAGTGGCAGCCAGGCGAGGACACAGCGGCACAGGGGGACCATGTGGCGGCTGTGGGGGGCGACCTACCTGGTGTCACAGTGAAGCCAATAAGGCCTGAAGGACAATAATCAGTGCACATTTAGTTTTGAGGTGTGCTGAAGCAGTGTACCATGCGCTCACGGCATCACAGCTCAAGCGGTGCTGCCTCCATTCTGGGTTGAACTGGGATGTCCATTGCAGAGAATGAAAACTAAAACAAGTATTCCCGCCACAAGTAGCAGAACAAGCGGGAGACCTCCAAAAACACTTCCTATAACAGAGTGTATGAAAGATGGTATATCGAAAATAGTCTGAAAGGTGCTAACCAGTCCAGAGCCAATACATTTTAAAAATGTGTAGTATTTCCTTCATATCATACAAATTAAAGATACGATTGACCAGCTCCTTAAAATGTAGCAGGAAGTTAGTGTGGAGTAGTGGCTGAAGCTCAGATGAGAACTTTGCAACCTGGAGATCAAACGTCTCTCTGGCTAAAGTTAATGCCACAACTTTTTGAAAAAGCATGGCTCTCTGTTTGGTCAGAGAATCAAAGTGTATGTTGGAAACATTTATCGAAGGCCAAAGCGATGCCTCCCTAACTCTGTGGGCAGGTGGAAACTGTACGTTTGTTCAACAAGTAACTATTGAATTAACCATTACCAGATAAGCGATGCCTGGTTCTATTCCACAGCAACCATGATCATTCAGCATCTAGACACCCCCCATTCAAGGGCAGCCTGAAGACCGGATGAATCATGGCTGCCGGAGGACCCTTAAGATAGCAGGAAAAGTTTGCAACTGAAGCATTACATGCCCCATATAGAGAAATGGCCTTGCAAACTAAGGACCCACTTAAAGCATCCTCAAAGTCATATCCACCAATAAAAACTTCTGTCTCTGTCACCTCATTCCTGCATCTAAACCTGAATATTAACTCCCAGTACTCATGTGCATAACCTTCCACAAGTGTTTCATATCTGTCTACTCGTTCTTATTGTAGACAGTACTGGAATTGGAAAGTCATGACCAGAAGGGTGATGTAACCATGGATTACCAGTCCATGGAGGGTGTTTCAGCCACAGTGAAAGGTAATTGGTCTTATTTTTCAATATTCAACATGGTATACTTTGCATCTCTGTGTGCCATTACTATCTGTCTCTCCATTAGATCACACGCAGAAAACAGACTCACACTATTGATGTAACGCCATGGTACGTGGCCAGAACGTAGTGTTTGAAGCATCCAGGTCAATATAATAATGGACCGGAGTTGTGATTGTCCATTTTGTGATGTCCATGTTGTGATTGTGACATGTCTTGCTGTATTATTTTGTGAGAAAGTGTTCTCTTTCTGCATGGTTGTCCCCACTTTTTGATGAATTGCAGATGTGCTTTGACTGAGTGTGCCTAGCTAATCAGGTACCCAGGGCCTATGTTCTTTCCCCCAAATTGCATTGATGCCTAAACTCAATTGGCATCTCTGGTCAAAGGTCTGCCCCTGGGAAATTGTACCACAGATACCCAGGGCACTGTGACTAGAGAAGGCCTCTAAGGGCTGCAGCTCGTATTGTGCAACCCTTAGAGCTCCTTTACCATTACACACACACACTGCCTTTGCAGGCTGCTTGTTTTGGTGCAGAACAAAGTGAAGAGTCGACATGCCACACAACTCTGTGTGCCAATCCCAAAATCCACTGCCCGGGTATAGATCAGTCACCACTCTATCTGGGTGCACTATGCCAGTGGTGAGGGTACAGGTGCATGGGCCCTGTACCCCTACAGTGTCTAAGTCCATTCTTAGACATTGTAAGTGCAGTGCTGCCATTTAGAGTATATTGTGCTGGCAGTTGGTCAATGCAAATTCCACAGCACCATAATGGCTACACTGAAAAGTGAGAAGTTTGCTATCAAACTTCACAGCACATTAAACCCACACTGATACCAGTTTAGGATTTAATGAGAAATGCACACAGAGGGCATCTTAGAGATGCCTCCTGAAAACTAACCAACCACTAGTGTCCAGGCTGGGTGGCTGCTTTCAGCTGCCACCACCAGACATGTTTCTGGATCCCTAGGTCGAGAGCCTGCTGCTCTCTGGGGCCTGAAACAATGCACATCCTGGGACGAGATGCCAAGTCTCCTCCCCCACGTTGGGCAGGGTTCACTAAGGAAAACTTCAAAGGCTTGCCACCTTTGTGAGCTTCCCCAGGCCACTTGCTGCTTTCAGCAATTTGTCCTCACTGGTTCTGACCCCCACTTTGGGCGGGAGAACCATCAGGAAAAATAAGTGAGGAAGAAAGGTGTGGCCACCTCTGCCAACTCCACCCCTCAGGTGGTGGAGGTGAGGGGAAGCACAGCTATCTGTCCTTCCCATCTTGCAGATGGGGGGACTTAGCCAAGCAGGGACAGGCTCCTGTCGCCCTCCCACTGGAGGGTGGCTTAATAGGGGTGTACTCACCCCAGGGAAGGGACCCATTGGTCCCTACCTTTTACCTACCTGTAAAACCCCTAAATCCAGTATTTAGGGGCACTTCTAAACCTTGTGTCCTCAGACAAGAACCAACTACAAGAACAGAAGAAGGATCGAACAGCCATGCCGAAGCTAACAAGAGGAAGAAGCCCACTGACTTGGCCCCAAACCCTACCAGCCTGTCTCCACCTCGAACCTGCTCCTGTGAAATTCCAGTGTGTCCTGCAGCCAGCAACCTCGAAAATCCTTGCCTTCAACCACAAAGACTGTGTCTCCTGTGAAACCCAAATTTGTTCTTCTGCAACCTTTGGCGCCCGCCAGACATGGTGAATGTGCACTATTCTGCATTTGCCATCCACGGCCCAAGCTTGAGTGGGTAAACCCCACGAGGAGGTCCCCCTGGCAATCCTGACGGGAGATCCAGTGACCCCTGACCTGCCCCAAGCCTCCAGCCGATGCCTGCAGCCAAAATCCGGAAAGTCCCCTCAACCACGACCAGGAGTTGGTAAGAAGATCCGACCCTAACAGGCACCCCTGCACCCGACGTCCCACGGGTGTGGGTGGCCAAACCGACGGTTCCTAACCAACCCCCAACTTCCCAACTTACCTCTTGAAGTGGTGGTGGCACCCAGAAGACCTTCGTCCCCAAGCCTGCAGTGCCTTTGCAAACCGGAGGTTCCCCATTGCAAACAACAGCGCGCCCGACATCGAAACAACACCCTGCACCCGACCGCCCTAGTGCCGCTAAGGGTGCACCTTTGGTGCTACTATGTTTTCCCATTTGCCCTGAGCTGAAGTCTTGGAGCTTTGCTACCACAACCAAGTGGCCTGCTCTCAGCAGCCACTAACCGAATGCTCCCATCCCCTAATGGATAACATTGGGCCTCAGCACTCTGCACCCGGCCACCCTAGTGCCACTGATGGTGTACCAAGAGTGCATCCTTGACCCTGGGGGACCCCTGAGTCTTTCCCAAGAACCTCAACCCACACTACCAAATACTTAAAACCGATAACACTATTTTTCTCCATAGGATAACATTGACTGTTTGTCTTGGAAAAGTTGCCAAGTGTGGAGTTTGAAAACCTAAAGAAATTCTTTAAAATTACAGTTTAATAAAATCGAATTTACTTACCTGTTTGCAGGAAATTTCCAAGAGTCGTATCCAGGTATACTACTCTGAGTAAGAAAAGCAAGGCAAAATGTTATCTGGTATTTTACTGAAAATCCCATTCAACTCTATGTTCTTTATTTACAAAGTATTGCATTTTTTTGCAAACCATACTGTAAGTCAAAACAAAGTGCATATGCAATTACAACTCAAACTGTTTACAATTTGCAATACTACCGTAAAGTATGGATTGCTTACCAGCGCCAGGCTTGCTTGGTTTTAGAAAATAAAATAACTAAAAGAATATTTTTATACAAAAACAATTGGTCTGAAGTTCAGTCTTTGAGTGTGTGAATTCATTCGCTGACTGAGTGTGTACAACAAATGCATAACACTGTCCTCTGATACTGCCTTACTGCTCGACCACACTACCACAAATAGATAGTGAGGTGCTATCTACCTTTAACTCTGCCTAACTTTAGATTCCAGTGGACTCTGTGCACACTATACCTCAGTTTGGTATAGTATATACAGAGCCAGCTTCCTACATATGTCAATTGCAGATGATACTATGTTGCCCAGTGGATAGATTCTGGATGATAATGTGGTCATACCGTTGTCAACCACAGCCAAAGTCATTTCTAAGTTCCGCCTATTGATCTTGCGCAGTCTCTCAGCAACTTTCTGCTGGGAGATTTTCCACAGCTCTTAGTAAATTCCATATGAGAAGTGCTTTTGACGTGGGTTCCAGGGACAATAAATCGTTACGATCTTTCTCATCAGAAAGAAGGAACAAGTGTTGCTTCACCTGAAAAAGTGTTGAGGTTTTTAGCTAAGGCACCACTTCCCAACATTTTATGTCACCACCTGAGTGTTCTGACATACCGCTGATCAGGCCTATTGATCCTAATCCCTTCAGTGTTATCCAGGAATCTTGATTGACACCCATTTGAGTCCACAGTCCAAACCAACCATCCCTTCCAATTGAGGTCTGATGAATTTAAAGAACCATTTTGTATCGTGGTATCTAGTGCATCCTCACTGTAGTGTGTTATGTGCTGCTAGCTCTCCAATCTTAAGAATGTGGGATGCAAAGTGTGTTCAAATCCTTCATCTTGGCACTTCCAAGACAAGAAGTCTGGTGCACTGTTCTAAAATTACCCTCAGTTCCTTGAAACTGCCAATCTTTTGTCAACCAGACAGATTTTTTGTCCATGGTGTGTTTCCAAAAGTCGAAACCTTGTACAGGATGTTGGGAAATAAAGGAAGGAGATTATATCAGCTTTGTGTATGTAAGCATATTCTTCTTTGCAGGTGGAGGTGCAATCCTATAATAATAAGAGGCTGGGTCTGATGTGTCACAACCAGAAAAATAAGCAAACTTGTGTGCAAAGGTTTTTGAATACCTTTTGGCGGTGCTGGCCAATGTTCCCATTGATTGTAACTGTAAACAGCGCATGGGATATTAGCTTTGTGTAAAAAATGGGGACCAAAATGTTGTTAACAAAACATGTTGTCATGTAGTTCCTAGGAATCCCCAGGACCTGTGCATTTTGGATGACCTAAACTGAGGGCTTGGTGTCCAAACAGCTTCCGGACACCCCAACAGGATCTGTCAGCCATTAGACCAGCTAGCTCAACAGTGCCACTACCACCACCCTGTATCTTACAGTGGTGTATGTAGTTTCTGGAAATCACTGAACATGACAACCTTGATTCCTCAAGGATCGTGGAAAACAGTACAGTACTTTTTCCTCAATCACTCATGCTTACTTATTCTCAGAAAATAGACAATATGGCGGTTAGGATGTTTACAATAAGTATTTATTGGTCCAGCAACAGTCTTTTGTAAAACATATTTGCTGCAACAATCAGGAGATAGAAGCCTACAAAGGAAATCGCAAGTGCTAATATAATAAACAGTAGATACATTTCTACTATAGTGCTAAGAAGGTGTACATATACAGTTCAGATGAAACAATAGCATTTGCATACTCCTATAATGAGTGCCCTACATAACTATCCTAAATGTACCTAGCCTAGATATGTAGGTGTGACATGTATATGTGCATATGTGTGTAGAGCCAAGAATCCCCTAGAGAAGCTCCAACCCCCTCACCTGGTGGTAAAGAACGAAGGACCCCGTGGAAGGAATTCTCCTCAAATTTGCAGGGGGGACTAAGGCTCCTATATACTAGAGTGGTCACTCCAGGGTTTCTTCTAGAGTTGGTATGTTTTAAAATCAATCATAAATGTTTTGAAAAAAATCATAAATGTTTTTCCAAACAAATGCGATCATGCACAGCATGACCCAACTGCCACCCCAGCCTAATACTCTTGCTGTTAAGGACTGCTTCAAGTCTTGTTTTTGCCTCTCCACTATTGAATGTCCCTCAGGATGGTAGGGGGAGGAGTACTGCAAGGCCACACCCAAACTTCCCATGGCTTTTTTGTTAGCACAAGAGCTAAAAGTCAGGTCCTGGGCAGAAAGTAGTGTGCCAGTTGAGTATCACAAATCCTTTATAACAGTTCAAGCATCAGCTGACCACTGCGGCCAAACCCACAGGAATCTGAAGCATGAATCCTCTGCCACCAAGATGTACTTTTAAGCCCCATTTTAGTGTAAGGGGCAGCAGTGACACCAATAAACAACCACTCGAGGCTTGTCTGAAATCACTAGAGGTGTCTGTGGAAGACGTGCTATGGTAGAACTCTTTATCTGCTGGCAGATGCCAGATTTGAGGTCAAAGTCCTTAGTCTGTTTTGTAATACCAGGCCACCATTAGCGATGCTTCAGTAATGAAACTTTAGCAGTGACCCCTGTTTGTGCTGATCCCACACCCTCATGTGCAGCTAGCATTAAACCAAATCTGCAATCAGTGTTTGGTATTACTTTATCCCCCAGTCCTGGAATCTGAGCACACAGAATGGTTTGTGCATCTAATTTGTAGGAGTATTTGAGTGGAAAGCCCTTCAACGGGTGGGTGTTGTTGCAAGCAGCATTAACAGCCACCATGATGTCTCTGTCTTTTCTCATACTTGAACGAGTGATTGCAGCAACAGCAGCAGTACAGACTGTTGCCTCAGCGGCTTCATCAGTCATTAAATTCCTTTCAGTGCGAAAACGAACACATTGATGAGTCAATGTGTCGATACCATGAGCCCGTGTAAGCATGATTTCCGCTTTGCCACTTGTTCCCAAAGCAGCTTGTGCTTGATTGTGCAACCCTTGGAATCTTGAAATTCATTTTGTTCCCAATAATGAAGATATTCATTATAGGACTGGACACAGTAGTATGAATCACACAATGCAAGTGTGGGGAATTCGTGGTCTGTCCTTTGTAGTGCCAGTATAAGAGATTTGAGTTCTTCTAGCTGCGCTGTACAGTCCCCTGGTGTGCGTGTTTTTCAGGATGGAACTTTCCATCATGCATGCGCCCCTTTACTATTGTGCATACCGCAGAATGTTGGTGTTGTGTCCCTATAGCAGGTTGAGCAGATCCATCGATATAAATTGTGTATTTATAACGATGTAGAGGTAATATTTCATTCAGCAGAGGATATTGTTCGTATTGCAGGAATGCTTGTGTTTGTAGTGTAAAAGTGAATCTGTAATCTACATCTGGTGCCGTGATAGAGTTATCCCTTTCAATCCATTGTGGATGTAAGGCTTTGGCATTTGCAAAGCTTGCTTTTGTAACAGCCTCTAAGGTTGGTACTGGGGTAATGACAATAATTAGTTTACCCTGAGCTAGTGCTCTCTCTCTCACTACTATTGAACAAACAAAACAAGTGCCGGACAGTATCAATTGGGAAAGACAAGTACGCACCTAGTATAATGAATTGCTAGGCTGACAAACCATTTGTGTTTAGTCACTTGTATTTTTATGAAAAAAGATTATGAAAAAATGCATTGGCATCAAATAATTCACACCGCATTTACAGGGGTTCACAAGTACATTGAAGAAACCATAAACAATACATTACATCAAAACATACACATATAACAATTATGATGAGTCAAGACAACAGTGTAATGCCTCAAGAAATTCGCTTTGTTGAGGCACCAATCCTGGATGCAAAATAAACAAGTGGACAGCTACGATGACAAACTAGCCTACTTGTTTTTACCACCACTAGATACACATAAATTGGTTTGTCAAATGGTGCAAAAATAGGAAATCACAAAACTATGCAACAATGTAGAATTGTGTGTTAATTTTATTCCTATTATGCCCTGATGATTCAGTATCCGGGTGGAGCAGGACGCCGACGCGTTTCGAACCCGTTCAGTAATTAATGGGTTCTCCTCAGGACAAGGATTGGGAAGGTCGTTGTCACTTATGCTGGAAAATATCAGGATGCTACCTTGGTGTTAATTGTACATGCACCTATCCGGAATGCCCAAGTGCCCGGAATCAAATGAATGCGCCTTTGTATGTAGGAGTTGAATTCCAAACTTGGGCACGAGCGGCAGTTTCTCACCGGCGGTTGCCTGACCCACAGCTCTTGATCCATCGTCAAAAACTTTTCGAACCACCGCGGCGGCTGCCGCTCGTGCCCAAGTTTGGAATTCAACTCCTACATACAAAGGCGCATTCATTTGATTCCGGGCACTTGGGCATTCCGGATAGGTGCATGTACAATTAACACCAAGGTAGCATCCTGATATTTTCCAGCATAAGTGACAACGACCTTCCCAATCCTTGTCCTGAGGAGAACCCATTAATTACTGAACGGGTTCGAAACGCGTCGGCGTCCTGCTCCACCCGGATACTGAATCATCAGGGCATAATAGGAATAAAATTAACACACAATTCTACATTGTTGCATAGTTTTGTGATTTCCTATTTTTGCACCATTTGACAAACCAATTTATGTGTATCTAGTGGTGGTAAAAACAAGTAGGCTAGTTTGTCATCGTAGCTGTCCACTTGTTTATTTTGCATCCAGGATTGGTGCCTCAACAAAGAGAATTTCTTGAGGCATTACACTGTTGTCTTGACTCATCATAATTGTTATATGTGTATGTTTTGATGTAATGTATTGTTTATGGTTTCTTCAATGTACTTGTGAACCCCTGTAAATGCGGTGTGAATTCTTTGATGCCAATGCATTTTTTCATAATCTTTTTTCATAAAAATACAAGTGACTAAACACAAATGGTTTGTCAGCCTAGCAATTCATTATACTAGGTGCGTACTTGTCTTTCCCAATTGATACTGTCCGGCACTTGTTTTGTTTGTTCAATAAGAGTGGTCCAGCCGGTCAGGGATAGGACCCAGCCTTTCCCCTTTTTCCCTTGCTCTCTCTCACTACAGCAGTCTGTTCCGCTGTGAGAATTTTTATGAGGATCATGGCTGCAGAGAACCACACCTCCGTGTAGCCACAGGTGACGCTGCCTCCACACCCTGCAATGGAGACTCGGCGTCTTGCGCGGTTTGCTCGCTAAGAAACGGAGCTCCTGTCAGAGGCTCCAGTTGGCGACTCTCTTCCTCTCTCCCCGTGGCTGATGTGGCTGGCCCACAGCGCTTGGATTTCACTGTAGGACTGGCTTGGGCTTTGGCAAGGGCTGATAAGGATGTGGTGTAAACAAAACAAGATGCCAATACTGCTGAATGAGTATGCCTATTTTCTATATTCAACAATATTAAACTGTTGATATATACCAAGGACAAACAAATGTCAGATTAAATCAGTTTGTAATTTTTAATTTTTCGAAAAGTATATTTTTTGTTATATTATGATAAAATTGTGAATATTCAATTACAAATAGGGAGAGGAGCTGGAAAGAATTCTTATCTACGCAGAATAAAAGAACACACAAAAGATGTGGGTGTAACAAGTGAATGGTATCAAAACATCAAAGCTCAAAACATACAGACTCATCACTCATTTACTCCTCAGTGAACACAACATTCAACCAACAATCACAATGGAAACCTTACACACTGTGTCAGACTCGCAAGTGAAATGAAAACTTAGAAAAGGAAAAAAGAAAAGAAGGACAAGAGCCTTTTTTAATACCCTCACCTAGAGTCAGGGAGTCTATTATTAATTTTAGGAGTGGGGTATTAATGCAGTTAGTTTAACGAAATTTTGACAATGTGTTTCAATCAAAAATACAGGCCATCAACAATTTTTACAGTCAACAGAAAGTTACGAGTAGTCTACTCGTGTGATTGGCCTGGACAACAAGAAAGGGTCAACGCGTTTCTATGCCCCTCAATGCCGGGGAATCTCCTCAGGACCTTGAAGGATTGAATCCTTAACCTCTTCGAGGTGAGAACTGGGGGTATTTAAATCCAACGTTTCGTATGTTCTAGATGGCGGGGTCTTACTCAATGCAGCACCAGCAGGCTTAACGCCTGGTCTGGGTCACGTGATCTTGACTAATGGCACTCGTTTTATGGCAGCTGTAACGCGGCGTCTTCCTGATCAGCCGTCGCATATTGCGACGGCTGATCAGGAAGACGCCGCGTAGAGGAGAGGAGACCCGGTTAAACTTAGATTCCGGGAACGATGTTACAGCTGCCATAAAACCAGTGCCCTTAGTCAAGATCACGTGACCCAGACCAGGCGTTAAGCCTGCTGGTGCTGCATTGAGTAAGACCCCGCCATCTAGAACATACGGCAAAATTGAAGAGGCTGTTGCTTGCTTCCCAGAAAGATTACAGGAAGCAGAAACACGAATAGCACAGATTGAGGATCAGATGAGGATCAGATGATCAACATGTTTGCGAAGGCGAATGAAGAGGAAAAGAGTAAGACTTTTCTGGTAAACAAATTCGAAGAACTCGAAAATCATTCCCGTAGGTCCAATCCTTAAATAGTGGGGGTTCCAGAAGGGATTGAGGGGTCTCAAACTCTCCAATGGGCCGCTACATTTGTTAAACAAAAGGTTCTCCCAGACTTCAATGGTGATTTAATGATTACAAGGCCACACCGGGTTCCCGCTCACTCCCTGCCTAACTCAAGAATACCACGAACAATCTTGTTGAATTTCTCTGATTTCCATGTTAAGGAGAGAGTTGTTAGGGTTTTGGGCAGCTAGTCCTTTCTCAGTGACCATGCCGTGGCATCACATGACCAATGACCTGTAGGATAAAAGGGTAGTCCTACCTTTACTCTTTGCTTAAAATCGCCTAATTTGGATTCCGGTTGCTGGCTGCTGTTCGAGAACGCTTTTGCTGATTGAACCCTTTTTTCCCCGTCTTCTTCACGGGCTCGTGAGAAGAATTCCTGTTGCTTTTTGCAATACTCTTTCCGTTCCTTTCTCCCGTCCTTGTCCCCTCCTTGAGGTTATTTAGCGTAGGGTCCCGGGTTGGTGTTTCCCTTACTTTCCCTTTGCTTTCCCTACCTAGCGTAGTGGGGTGGTGGGTGTTCGGGGGCTCCCGTTCACTGTCCATTAGTTTGCTTCTTTTCGGTGTGTGAAGGCTTTTGCCACCGTACGTTAGGAAGCCACGGATGTGATCAGCGCGTCTTGGTTAGACGCCGGTTCGCATCGTTGTTTGCGGACGTGACGTTTTGGGGCACTCCGCGATAGCTGTGCCTCTAACGCTAGGGTTTTTGTTTGGGATTCCACTCCTTGCTAAAACAGTCCCGGTTCCCTTCCGCTTCTATTTTTCATAACGGGGTTTTTTCTGGTACTTGTCAAAGTCCTTTTTTTTCCCCTTTCACTAAGGACACTGATTATGAGCTCCCGATTGTCGAGAGCATTTGCATGATGATTTAGCTTTCCAGTGCATTTGCATTGGTGTTTTACAAGTGCCTTCACGAAGCAAAGCCTGCGCTGTAAACCGGTAAGAGGGGTTGTTTGTGTGTGTCAGGGCATGGTCAAAAGGGGCTGGGACCTACCCTGTAGAATATGTATATATGAAAAGGTTGTCTTCCCTACAGGTGCAGAGGCATGGAGGAAGAAGGGAGCAGTGTCCTAGTACTTCACAAGGGTGGCAGACTTGGTGTCTCCTCAACAATACCACCCTCTTTTCATGTTCATTGTCTCACTCATAGTGGTCGTCCTGTGAGTGGTCAGTGGGCAAGGGAAGGGGACTGGTGCATGCTACGTTCCTGCAGTGCTCGGGCTGGTTGGAATCCAACAGAATTTCAAGCCCACGATAAATAGCACTGCCCGGACTGGCATGGATGAGGTTGGGAACCAGTTAAGTGGGGGTACGGGGGCCCTCACGTTGCAGGACATTATGGGGGCAGTACACACTCTACAGGCACAGGTCCAGGAATCACAACAGGAGAATGTAGGCCTAAAACAAGAGTTAGCGGCAGTAAGGGCCAGAGAACAGACACATCCCCGAGGGACGGGTCCTGTTATACAACCTGCTACCTTCCAGTATGGGGGTGGAGCGGGACAAAATGTGGCGGGAGGGGGTAATCCTATAGCTGTTACTGTAACAACTCCGGTTGCAGTGCCCCTAGCCCCCCCGGAAAGGTTTACAGGGGATAGTGATAAATTTGGGATGTTTGTGAATCAGTGCCAACTGCACTTTATGTGTAGACCGAGTGCGTTTCCCGATGACTCTGCCAAAGTCGCATTTGCGCTCTCGTATCTGGCTGGCAACGCGGCCCAATGGGCAATACCCTTGGTTGAAAGCGATGACCGTGTGCTGTATAATTATACTGCATTCAAGGAATTGATGCGGGGTTTGTTCGCTAAACACGCATTCATGCAGGCAAGTGATGCAGAGCTCTTGAAACTACGGCAGGGCAAACAGGATCTATTGGTGTACATAGCTACCTTTAATCGGCTAATATCTGAGACCCACTGGCCAATCGAAAAAAGGACGTCACTGTTCTATCAAGGCCTTTGTGAGGAACTGAAGGATATAGTGTCACAGGTAGTAGATCCACCGGAGGATTGTGCTGCTTTTATTGACCTGGTGGTTAAGTTGAACCATAGAGTGACGGAAAGACGGGGAGAACGGAATCGGTTTCAGTCATCTCGGGGGAGCTACGTGAGGGCTGAGGCAAAGGCAGTAGGGGAGTGCAAGACAGCACCCGAACCTATGGAAATAGGAGGGGTACGGGGACCTCTGACCGCTGAGGAAAAGAAGAGAAGGAGAGAAAAGAATCTGTGTTTGTACTGTGGCCAGGGAGGTCATTTTGCAAGGGACTGCCCGGTGAAGCCGTCAGGGGCAGGGGCAGGGTTTGGGAAAAAGGTAGCCTGCATACTGGTGGATCGTGGTACAGGTGAAGAACGGCATGAACAGTATGAGGTAGTGGGGGCCCTGGATCAAGTCCCCAGACACTTTGTAGTCAATGCCCAATTGTTGCTTACAGCACAGAACCATGTTCCGGTGTCGATATTGCTGGACTCTGGTGCTACCGGAAATTTCATGGATATTTCAATGGCCGAGAAATTGATGGTTCCATGCCATCGAAAAGAACAACCTGAGCCGGTAAGGGCAATCGATGGGTCCGAACTGTTGTGTGGAAATATTACCCGACAGACCGTACCCTTGCGCTTGTTGTGTGAGAACGGGCATTCGGAAACGGTGGTTTTCGATTTGATCGATGCACCTTCCTTTGGGTTAGTGCTGGGGGTTCCGTGGCTACAGAAGCACAACGCCAGGATCGATTGGGTACAGAGGCTGGTAACACTGGACTCGGTGCATTGTCTGGGCAATTGCTATGCGATGGCAGGGGAGCAGGCCAATCCTTTAACCTGTGCGGTAGCGGAGGTGAGCACTGTCCCGCCCCAGTATACAGCATTTCAGGATGTCTTTGACAAAGGCTGTGCCCAAGTACTTCCCCCGCATCGTACGTAAGATTGTAAGATAGACTTGGTACCAGGAGTTCCACTGCCTTGCAGTCGGGTATACGCATTATCGGAACCCGAAGAGAAACATCTGAAAGAGTACATAGATGAGATGTTACAGCTTGGATTCATCCGTCCCTCTTCCTCTCCCGTGTCATCGGCTATATTTTTCATACCAAAGAAGGAAGGGACCTTGAGGGCCTGTGTTGATTATAGAGTTTTGAATGCCGCCACTGTAAAAAACAGGTACCCTCTTCCGCTCATCTTCGTGTTGTTGGACCAGCTCCGCAAGGCAACGGTGTTCACCAAACTAGACTTGCGGGGCGCGTACCATCTTATAAGGGTTCGACCCGGGGATGAGTGGAAGACGGCTTTTAGAACAAAGTATGGCCTGTTTGAATATACAGTGATGCCGTTTGGACTGTGCAATGCGCCGGCGGCATTCCAGTTTTTTATCAACGAGATCCTCAGCAGATACTTGGACCAAACGGTCATTGTATATCTGGATGATATTCTTGTCTATTCAGAAAATGGGGCAGAACATGTTGAGCATGTAAAACAGGTGCTTCAAACCTTGCAGGAGCATCACCTGTACGCTAAGTTAGAGAAGTGCCAGTTTAGTACCCCTGAGGTAGAGTTTTTGGGGTTCGTTATCTCGGCAGGAGGTATTCGGATGGACCCAAAGAAAATCAAGGCCATTGCGACCTGGCCAGTACCAACTACGGCTAAGCAGATACAGGTGCTACTGGGTTTCGCCAATTTTTATCGGCGGTTCATTACGCATTTCTCAGATATAGTGGCACCCATGACCCGTCTTTTAAGGAAGGGAGTTCCTTTTGATTGGACCAGTGAGGCTCAGGATGCCTTTCAAGCACTGTTGAAACGGTTTACTTCCGCGCCAGTATTGGTGCATCCTGATCCCGCCCTGCCGTTTTTTGTAGAGACTGAATCTTCTCTGTGTGCCGTAGGTGGGGTGTTGTCACAACGTGATGAAGCCTCTGGCCATCTGCACCCTATAGCGTTCTTTTCAAAGACACTGTTGCCGGCGGAACGCAATTATACTGTGGCTGAACGTGAATTGCTTGCTGTGAAACTGGCCTTTGAGGAGTGGCGCCATTATCTATGGGGCGCTAGGCATGTTATCACCATTTATACCGACCACAAAAATCTAGAGTTCTTCCGTTCAGCCAGGGCGTTGACTCCTCGCCAGATGAGGTGGGTCCTATTCTTTAATGAATATGACTTCATGATAACGTATAGACCTGCGGCCCAACAGATTAAATCCGATGCTCTTTCTCGGATCCATGTGGATCCCAAGGAAGAAGGTTCGTTGAGTAACAGTAGGGCTATGATCTTATGATCGCTGAGGAAAGGGTCATAGGGGCTTTGGTTGTGGAGGACTTTCCATCCGTTGTCAAAGAACATATGAGGCAAATAGACTTGGCCCCCTGGTCATCCATGCCTATGGTTCAGGAGAAGGATGGGTTTTTGTATAATGAGGATAGGTTGTTTATACCCCCCAGCTTGAGGAACGAGGTTCTGGAATGGTGTCATTCTTCGGCCTTGGTGGCACATCCAGGAATAAGAAAGACTACAGAATTGTGCAAGAGATGGTTTTGGTGGGAGTCCATGACTGGTGACATTCAGGGATATGTGAGTGCTTGTCCTGTTTGTGCCACCAGTAAACCATCACACAATAAGCCCTCAGGACTCTTGCAACCCTTGGATGTTCCTCCCGCCCCATGGCATACCATAAGCATGGATTTTGTGACGGATCTACCCTCCGTCTCTGGTTTTACCACCATTCTGGTAGTGGTGGATTTGTTTACCAAGATGGCACACTTCATACCGCTATCCAAACCCCCTACGGCCAAGGAGATGGCGGTGGTCTTTATGTCTTCGGTGGTACGGTTGCATGGGCTACCCGTGGTTATCATCTCGGATAGGGGAGCACAGTTCGTCTCTCATTTCTGGACGGAATTATGTTTGGTGCTCAAAACTGAGATCCGT
Source organism: Lissotriton vulgaris (assembly GCF_964263255.1). Taxonomy (NCBI): domain Eukaryota; kingdom Metazoa; phylum Chordata; class Amphibia; order Caudata; family Salamandridae; genus Lissotriton; species Lissotriton vulgaris. Next base: position 2,068,863,273 of record NC_141689.1, on the reverse strand, counting down.
TTGTCCTCGGCTTACCATCCCCAGTCGGATGGTCAGACGGAGCGTACCAACCAGACGATGGAACAATACTTGAGGTGTCTGGTTGCTTCTTTGTCTTGTGATTGGGTGACAGCTCTACCCATTGCGGAATTTGCGTATAACAACAGTCTGCACTCCGCATTGGGTATGACTCCCTTCTTTTGTTCACTCGGATACCATCCCAGAGCTGTTGCTATTCAACCCACGGGCCGCGTGCCAGCCATTGATGATGTGTGTGAGCGATTGAATGGTATTTGGGGTTTGGCTAGGGACAGTCTGATGGAGGCCAAGGTGGCAATGAAGGCACAGGCAGATAAACATCGTGTTCCTGTTCCCACATACAAGACAGGGGACTTAGTGTGGCTGGCATCACGCAACCTGCGACTGGGAGGTTCACGTAAGCTGCAACCCCGGTTTGTGGGTCCATTCCCCATACTCCAGATCATTAACCCCGTGACAATGAAGCTTGAGTTGCCTCCTGAGTATGGAGTCCATCCCGTATTCCATACATCATTACTGAAACCCTATTTACCCTCGGCACAGGCCTTGCCGCCCCCTCCTCCTGTGGAGGTGGATGGACAAGAAGAATTCGAGGTTCAGGCTATCCTGGATTCCAAGTGGGTCAGGGGTCGCCTCTTTTACTTGGTGGATTGGAAAGGCTATACACAGGAGGACAGGACATGGGAACCAGCTGGGGGGGTGCACGCACCACGTTTGGTACGATTATTTCATAGACAACATCCATCGAAACCCCGCCCCGTTGGGAGGATCATTGGGGGGGGTACTGTTAGGGTTTTGGGCAGCTAGTCCTTTCTCAGTGACCATGCCGTGGCATCACATGACCAATGACCTGTAGGATAAAAGGGTAGTCCTACCTTTACTCTTTGCTTGAAATCGCCTAATTTGGATTCCGGTTGCTGGCTGCTGTTCGAGAACGCTTTTGCTGATTGAACCCTTTTTTCCCCGTCTTCCTCACGGGCTCGTGAGAAGAATTCCTGTTGCTTTTTGCAATACTCTTTCCGTTCCTTTCTCCCGTCCTTGTCCCCTCCTTGAGGTTATTTAGCGTAGGGTCCCGGGTTGGTGTTTCCCTTACTTTCCCTTTGCTTTTCCTACCTAGCGTAGTGGGGTGGTGGGTGTTCGGGGGCTTCCGTTCACTGTCCATTAGTTTGCTTCTTTTCTGTGTGTGAAGGCTTTTGCCACCGTACGTTAGGAAGCCACGGATGTGATCCGCGCATCTTGGTTAGACGCCGGTTTGCATCGTTGTTTGCGGACGTGACGTTTTGGGTCACTCCGCGATAGCTGTGTCTCTGACGCTGGGGTTTTGTTTGGGATTCCACTCCTTGCTAAAACAGTCCCGGTTCCCTTCCGCTCCTATTTTTCATAACAGGGTTTTTTCTGGTACTTGTCAAAGTCCTTTTTATTCCCCTTTCACTAAGGACACTGGTTATGAGCTCCCGATTGTCGAGAGCATTTGCATGATGATTTAGCTTTCCAGTGCATTTGCATTGGTGTTTTACAAGTGCCTTCACGAAGCAAAGCCTGCGATGTAAACCGGTAAGAGGGGTTGTTTGTGTGTGTCAGGGCATGGTCAAAAGGGGCTGGGACCTACCCTGTAGAATATGTATATATGAAAAGTTTGTCTTCCCTACAGGTGCAGAGGCGTGGAGGAAGAAGGGAGCAGTGTCCTAGTACTTCACAAGGGTGGCAGACTTGGTGTCTCCTCAACAATACCACCCTCTTTTCATGTTCATTGTCTCACTCATAGTGGTCGTCCTGTGAGTGGTCAGTGGGCAGGGGAAGGGGACTGGTGCATGCTACGTCCCTGCAGTGCTCGGGCTGGTTGGAATCCAACAAGAGTCTTGGCAAAGGCAATTCAGCAAAGATACATTTCTGTGAATGAAACTACTAAATGTCATGTATTTTCTGACATGACGGCAGTGGCAGTGGACAGGCATAAGGAATTTGTAAAAAATTATGTATCTATTCAAAGCACAGGGCACTCAGGGCTTAATAGCGCAACAATCCTTGTTAAGTGGAAGTTTCATCTCTTCTCAAACCTAGAAGATGCTCAAGGTTTACTCAAAGAGATTTCTTCTAGAAGTTGATAATAACTTGTGCATACAGGAGAGAGGTTTAAGTTTCTTCATTGTTGGGGGTAGCACTTTCACCCAGGGTGTAGTCCTATGACGCCCTGTAGGTATGTAAGTAGGGCTGAAATGTGGTTACCGTGGCCTGTGGGGTTCTCCACATTTCAGGGGGTGTGGTTTTGTTTGTAGGAGGGGGTGTGGGTAATGTTGGAGGGTTTTCTGCAGGGAAAAGAGCACAAGCAAAAAGAACGAAGAGCAGAGTAAACAGGATTTTACACTTGTTTAGATATCAAGCCTTTTTAAGAAATAGCAATTACCAGTAAATGTAGTATTTTGTCAATTATTATGAATGGGATACTCAATAGGCAAAAATATGATGGTCTCATCAGGTGGCATTCCTCTTTTTCACCTCATGTTTTGTTTATTCAGGAAACACATCTGAAGACCAATTCACCTAAACTTTATTTGCCAAGGTTATTTTCTGAGGCCTTTTTTGCGTCAGCTGGATTAGCTACGAGAGGGGTAACCATTTATTCATTTAAGAAGCTGCCTTGGGAATTTGATCAATTTCACAGAGATCCACAGGGGAGATGGCTATGTGTTGCTGCAAGACTGAATGGGAGAATTCTAAAGTTTGTAAATTATTATGGCCTGGAATTTGATGATGCCTCTCAGTTGACCAAGATTAATGAGCTGTTAAGGCGCGTCCCTGGCCAGATTATTATTGGGGGTGATTTTAACTATATAAAGGATTTAAAAAAAGACACCTCAAATAGAAATAGAAAACAATTGAAACCAAAAGCAAAATAATTTTTTAAGTTATCAGACATGATTATCAGCTACTCAATCCTTGGCGGACAGCCAACCCTGATAAATATTGCTACACATGCCACTCTTGCCGACTTCAGACCTCATCTCACATTGACTTTTTCCTAATATATAGATGATTTAATATTCTGAAGACAGATATTGGGATCAATGCCTTTTCCGACCGTTCTTATATTTCGCTTGAAGTGGAGATTTATGAGGCTAGAGAAGAGCGATCCAGCTGGCAGATGGATCAGCCCATCTTGCAGGATCAGAATTGTATTAAAGGTTTTAAATCATGGATCCTAAAATAGTTTAGGATCAACGAGGTGACGGCAGAACCCTTTGTGGTTTGGGGTGGGTTCAAGGCTGTGGCACGAGGACAAATTATTTCTTTCTCAGCTGCCCAGTCAAGAGCACAATGAGGTAAAATAGCTGAATTACAGCTGGCTGTGGAAAGGGCGCAGAATCAGAGTCAGCTTGGAGACGCTAAAAAGGCTCTGAGAGGATTCTTTACTTTAGAAGAGATTAGCAGTTTGCGAACCTACCAACAACGGGTTTATGAAGACAGTCAAATGGTTGGCAAATTGCTTGCCAGCTCTATAAAAACTATATAAGAGAAGGCTTATATCTCAAAGGTGATAGACCCCAAGAGTGGAGACGAAGTATTCAATAGTGAGGGGATTGCACAGATCTTTTTGGAGCACTACTAGCAGCTCTATACTATGGAAAATCAGGTTGGGGAAAGGAATGCACAGGATTATTTCAGACTTATTATGGCAGGAGCTAAAGCATGTGGGGAGGATGGGTTTCCTATAGAATTTTGTAAATTAACTGAATTCACCTTTGAAAAAACTTTTAATTACATTAGAAAAGGTGGAAAATTGCCCTCCTCACTCAAAGAGGCGGTCATTGTTTGTTTTGTGAAAAAGGACAAGAATCCAAAAGACGTCAATTCTTATAGACCCATTAGCCTCCTCAACGAGGACTATAAAATCCTAATGAATGCTTGGGCACAGCGTTTTATCATCTGCTGCTCAGTACAGAATCCATAAAGATCAGGCCGGGTTTATAGTAAGGCAGCAAACACCGAATTCTTAATACAGCCATTGGATTACTGAAACACCAATTCAATCCTGACCTGTATTATGATGTTTGATGCTAAAAATGCATTTGACCTGGTAAATTGGAACACTCTCTCCTTTGCTCTTGGTAGGTTTGGCATCCCTGCACAGGTTATTTTAATGCTTCGTTACATTTATCAGGGGGCTCAGGCTCAGGTGGTGAAAAATGCAAAACAGACAGGCACAGTTAGAATTAATCGGGGGACAAGACAATGGTGCCTGCTTTACCCAATGTTGTTTACATTTTTATAGATCCATTGGCCATTAGAATACAAGATAATGCTGCAGTTAGTGCTCCAATCCCGAGCACGGCTACATTAAAGCAATTCACAAATTACATCATATTATATTTAAGACCTAATAGCCAGAATGTGGAATTGGTGTTGAGGGAATTTACTAAATTTGAAGTAATAGGGAGCTATATGATAAATCAAAATAAAACAGAAATTCTAACATTGAATATTGATTCAGTTTTCCTGCCAGTTAACCTTAGGCATCAAACAGCAAAACCTGACCCCATAAGATATTTGGGGATCTATATATCTGATCAATACTAACAGTTGTATAAGCTGAATTATATAAAAATGTAGGACAAAATTAAGAACCTCCTACACAGGTGGCAATTACTCCCTTTGACTCAGGTAAGACGAGCATCTCTTATCAAAATGTCTATAGTTCCATTTCTTGTTTTCCATTTTTTTAATATACCCATTGAAATAAATAAAAATTATTTTAAAGAATTGGAGACTATGTTTAGACAGTTTGTTTGGGGTAAAAAGGAACCAAGGGTTAAGTTTTGAATATTACAATTAACCACGGAACAGGGTGGGGCGTGGCTAGCAGGCCACCATGGCGGACGGAGTTTGCTAGTGCTCCGGTGCCGCTGGGAGAGGTGAAGATCCTGTAGCCTACGCCGAGGGTCATCTCCACCTGGAAACGGTTGTTTTTGGAGGCGCTTCTCCCCCGACTGCTCCGCTGAAAATCCTGGAGCTCTGGTGACCGGGGTTCCGGACTTGCGCCGGGGCTAACAGGGGGGCCTAAGGTCACGCTGCAGACCGGGGCCTCGAGTGACAGGGGTGCCCGGAGAAAGAGGACGGTGAAGCGACAGAGCACCGGAGCCTCCGATCCTGCAGGCGGACACCTGCACCTGGGATTCTGACCCTGCGGCTGCCGAGGGGCGAGGACGGCGCCTTGTGTACCTGGACGTCGGGGGAGGAACGGAGGCTGTGGACGGGCCGGTGCTGCAGGCTGGGACGCTGAGACGCGGGCGCCGAGGGCCGGACATTCCCGCCGCTGGCAGTGCCTACCTGCTGCGGGGGCCCCCCTGCCTGGCTTGCTGTCTGCCCGAACTGCATTGAAGGTGAGGAGCCCCGGGAGAGTGCGGGGCGGACCCCTGGGACCCTGCACTGGGCGGCGAGCCGGGTCTCGTGTGCCATTGCTGCCCTGGTTCCTGAGAGGGCGGACTGCGGAGAGGCGGGGACCCCTGGATTGGAGACCGGGTCCAGCTGGGGCGCCCTGGATGCCTGGCAGAGACAAGGCTGGTGAAGGGACTATCCCCACGCAGTGGGCTGAGGACTGAGGCGCCGGAGAAACATGCAGCAGCACAGCTAACGCCCCCCAAAACGGCACTGTTACTGCGCCTAACCCATTCCCTTTGTAACTACGTTGTGCCCATACATTGCTGGGGGCCCAGGCGGGGCGGCGCCCAACTGCTCCTACTGCCGTTTTTGACTGCTGCGGACGGCCTGATGAGGTGGGGGACATAGCGCTTCAGGGTGGTGGGCCCAGTGAAAACCCTCGGCGCTCATATACGCTGGGTGTGGTAGAAAGCGGCCCCTCCCCCCTGCGGAGACGCGGACACTGCCAACAGCTTCCCCAAGGTGGGAGCATCAGGTGTGACCGGCGGGGAAACAACTGGAACATAAGGCGCACACTAGACTGCAAATACTCGCCCTGACCCGCGCTCCTACCGCCAACCAGGCGCCTGACGTCTAATATGGTGCGCAAAGGCGTGAAGAACACGGAGGGCAAGGAGGGCCCGGGCATAGGACCTGCCCGAGATACGGACCCTGGGGGCTCTGCACCGCTAACTCTGGCCTCCAGCACCTCAGAGAGCCAGCAAGGCGACAAACTAGACCTTATCCTAAAAGAGATCAGAGACTCTAGGGCCGTGATGGAGACGCAGATGGGCACCCTCACCACTAACTTATCCTTGCTTAAGGCGGACCACGAGAAATTGGCGGATAAAGTTAAAGATCAAGGTCTGTCGATAACTGAACTCGCCCCGACAGTGGCGGAACACACGGACTCCATCCAAGTGATCCAACGTCAAGTCAAAACCCTGCTGGAACGCGTGGAGGACGCGGAAGGGCGCAATCGACGCAATAACATTCGCGTTATTGGCCTGCCGGAAAGAAGCGAGGGGTCCCGGCCGGCAGAGTTCATGGAACAGTGGTTCCGAGATAACGTTGCCCCTGAGGGTCTGTCGCCGTTGTTCTGTGTAGAAAGGGCACATAGAATCCCAACTGGCCAGCCAAAACCGGGACAGACACCACGGCCGCTTATTGTCCGGATCCTCAATTACCGGGATAGAGACATGCTGCTAACTCAAGCCAGAATCAAATCGGTCATACCATGGGAGAATAAACGAATTTCACTATACCCAGACTATACCACTCAAGTGCAAAAACAACGGTCCTCATACTATGAGGTGAAACAGAGGCTCCAAAAGGCTAAACTGCGCTACGCCTTATTGTTCCCTGCACGCCTAAAGGTGATCCACGACAAGAAGACTCACTTTTTCGAAAGCCCCACGGATGTGGAGGAATGGATGGAGGTGATGGACATCGAGGAGCGACTGGACCCGACGCAGGACTCCACAGGCAACGGATCCAGGGAAGACTCGACTCAAGGGGAGACCGAGAATGGCGCCCAATGCACTCATCCGAAGCAGCGCAAACCGACCGCCCACCAACAAAAGCAGGGACAGGCTGATGCAGTGGCAGCGGTGGGATCCTTCAGAGACGACGGTGCGACAATCAACACGGACACTGAGGATAGCACTGTACACTCTGACTCGGATAGCAGTATGATCCTATTTCCGACGGTGACGCCTAGAGCCGCGGATGAACTTATAGACAATGCCCAAGAGTAATACCTCCTATGAACTAGACCTGAGACTTGAATACAACACGATATCCTTTTCTGTATGAAGTGGGGGGGCGGCGGGGATGGGGGGGGAGGGGAAATGTGCTTGCTCAGAATGTGTATGTTGCCCTTTATTTGCTGGCGAGCACCGTGTGGCCTGCCCTGGATGGGGAGAAAAACTCAGATACAGGGATCGTGCGATGCGGTTCCTGCGCCTCCTGTGCTCCTGCGGCGCATAGCTGCTACGGGCTGGTTCTGCCAGTATGAGGCCGCCCTTGTCCCCCCCTCCCCTGCCCCCTTACTTCCCCCCCCTCCACGAGACGTGGCTACCTACACTGACTAACTTCGAAAAGAACTCTCCCGGCGGCGCCGTTGAGCCGGCGACATGACCGAGCATGGCACTATGGACACGGCAGACGCTTGGCCGACCCCCCACTAGCGTATGCATTGTTACTTGTTTATTTACGTTCCAATGTTTCTGGTTTGGCACAGCAGGGTTTGGAGGCTGCGCCTTTACAGTTGGGGTTTGGGATAGGGAGGGTACTGTCTCCTGGGGGGCATGGAAGAATCACTCAATAGGACATATGGGAACACTACTTTTGACACCAACACGGGGCTATGGCTGACACACACGGAAAGTATAGGCTGGTCACCTGGAATGTGAGAGGGCTGGGGGCAGTGCAGAAGAGACACAGAGTACACGCTTTCCTACTACGGCAAAGGGCACACATAGTGTTCCTACAAGAGTCGCACCTGACACACTCCGAGGCACTCCTATTGAGAAAGAAATGGAGGGGTACTGTTTTTTCTACCACATACTCTGCCTTCTCAAGAGGGGCCACGATATGGGTGCGCCATGGTACTCCATTTGTGGAACTGGAAAGGCGGACTGACGAACAGGGACGCTATGTGTTGGTGAGAGGCACCTTGGACGGGGAGGTGGTAGTGCTGGGTAGCATTTATGCCCCGAATTTTGACCAGGATAGGTTCCTAACTGCTGTGGGCCGGGCGTTAGCGGATTGGGTGGACGTCCCCTGGATTCTGGGTGGTGACTGGAACATGATTTTGGATGTGACCCTCGACAGATCACACCCCCCCCTCCAGGCGGCGGGAATACATAAACTATCAGAGTCATTTGGGACGTGGCTTCGGGGTTGGAGCTTGGCGGACATCTGGCGCACACTCCACCCGACACACAAAGAATACTCATGCTACTCCCCTGTACACAAATTACATACCAGATTGGATAGGTTTGTATGCTCTAACTCTGTAGTGACTAGGTGTGCCACAGCAGATTACCTTGCTAAAACGTTCTCGGACCACCGACCGCTGGCGGTTGACCTGCACTGGGGTAGAGTACCCTCACCAGTTCCTACCTGGAGGCTTAACCCTGCGCTGCTCGAGGATGGCCCGTTCCGAGCACATTTAGCTGACGCCTTAACTGATTACTTCAATACCAATTGGGACTCCGCATCCTCGAACCTAGTGGTGTGGGACGCAATGAAGGCTGTCATACGGGGGGCTGCTATAGGCCGACAGGTGGGAGCCAGGCAGGAGATCCACGGTAAGCTATGTGAAGTGGAACAGCGCTTGCGCGACCTAGAAAATGCGGTGGGGCAGGACCCTGGCCGTACAACTGAGCTACAGCAGTGTAATATTGACCACGCAGAATTGCTAGAAACCCTGAGGGTGATGGACTATGGGGCCTATCTGAAAAGACAACAGGCGGAGGCGGACAGATCCGGCGCTCTGCTTGCCCGGATAGTTCGGGATGCCCCCGAACGCCCTACCATAACGACTATTAGGAACGCAGCGGGTACACAGGTGCACACTCAAATGGAGATTAACACAGTATTTAAGACTCACTTGGAGAACCTCTACGCCCCCCCCTCTGTAGGGACCAGAGAAGACATAACGGGATTCCTAGATGACCTAATGCTCCCAGTGCTGACCCCGGGAATCCAGGCGGCTATAGCCGGACCTATTACACAACACGAAATAAAGGTAGCAATCCATACACTTAACCGGGGAAAAACCCCGGGCATGGATGGCCTGCCGGGGGAATTTTATCAAACCTACGCTGATGTGCTGGCCCCCGTCCTGGAGAAAATTTACAACACCGCCTACGAGGTTGGTCACCTCCCGACTACCACCATGCAGGCCTTGGTGATCTCTATCCCGAAGCCCGGCAGGGATGCTCAAGATGTGGGTAATTACAGACCCCTATCCATGCTCTCCACGGAGTATAAGATCCTTAGTAAGGCTATTGCCATGCGGATCCAGCGCCACCTCCCTGGCCTGATCCATTCTGATCAATGTGGCTTCCTTCCAGGGAGGAGTACCTCCCAGAACTCGAGGCGACTCCACGCTCTAATGACAACTACACCTCACAACTTACCGCACGCTGGCTGCATAGCCCTTGACCTCCGTCAGGCTTTCGATTCCCTGACGTGGGACTTCATGTTTGAAGTCCTGCATCGCTTTGGGTTCCCAGAGGCCCTTATAAAATGGATCCGCTTGTTGTACACAGGCCCGACGGCTAGGGCACGCACGGGAAGACACACATCGGACTGTTATGAGGTCCATAGGGGCACAAGACAGGGCTGCCCACTGTCGCCACTGCTGTTTGTGATGACGTTGGAACCCCTGGCTATTGCGCTCCGCATTAGAGCTGTGGAGGAAGGCATACCAGTAGAGGGCATCGACCACATGGTCTCGATATATGCTGACGACATCTTGGTATTTCTCCGGAACCTGCGAGGGGACCACTCGCCCCTGGCGACTGTTTTCAGACGCTTTGAGATCATATCTGGACTGGCTATAAACCCGGGAAAGTCCCTGGGCTTCTTCTTCCGAGAGGGCCAACAGCCCCCCTACATACAGTTCGGGGCCTATGAAATTCAAGTGGCACCAACCACGTTCAAATATCTCGGGATACAGGTCTACCGGGACCCAGAGGCTCAAATTGACGGTAATATCCGTAAGGCCATTACTGGCCTGCGAGGTAGCATAGGTTTCTGGACGTCCCTACCCCTATCGGTAATGGGACGGGTGGCAGTCTCGAAGATGGTCCTGCTCCCCCGCATATTATATTACTTTGTAAACCTACCGGTCCTGCTCCCGCGACAGATTTTCACCACACTTGATACATTACTGGTCAGCCTCATATGGGGATCGGGGAGAAGACGAATTAGCCTTAAAAAACTGCAGCTACACACCAGACGGGGCGGCCTGGGGGTACCGGACCTGCGAAGCTACTACTATGCCAGCCAGCTCCAATGGTTGACCCGATGGGTGGCGGGTAGAGACTTGCATGAGATCGGTTACACGACGGACAAATTAGCACGTGGAGACCTACACTCCCTCCTCTTGCCCAATGCTAGGACCCCCAGGGACTTCCACCCCCTCCTGCATGTGGCCCTGACCTGCTGGAAGAAATCGCTGTCATACACGGCGGGGACCTCCCCATATGCGGATAATATCCCTCTACTGGGGCTCCCGACTCCACAGGGGACTCTAACACAGCGCAGACTACGTCCATGGACGGAGGCCGGGGTGGACAGGGTGGGAGACCTGTTCGGCGATGACACCATACTGGACCATGCCTCATTTGTGCAGGTCACAGGAGCCCCTTCACGTTTATACCTCCTACACGCCTCGGTAACGCACTACATACGACGGACCTGGGCCCCACAACGTACAAAACCAGATCAACATGAGTTAGTACACCTCATGCATCATATGGGCACGGGGGGACACTTGGTGAAATGGCTGTATGTTGGTATCAGAGAACATGTGACGTCGCCGATCGCCACACTCAGGGAGACCTGGACTGTAGACGCGGGTGAAGACATATCGGACGGAGAGTGGAAGATAATTCTGGGTCATCATAGACGGGTATCTAGGAATGTTAAATTTCAGTTCATACAAGCCATGATTCTCCATAGAGCTTACCTTACGCCCCAGAGACTACACAGAATGTTCCCTACCGCTGCACACTGCTGCCCGAGATGTCAACAAGACGAGGCACATATTCTTCACATGCTATGGGCATGCCCGAAATTACATACTTACTGGGGGACGATCAAACACACGCTGCACTCCATAACAACACTCCGGATCCCGGAGGGAGCATTACCCTGTATACTAGGGAACAGGAAACGGCCCAAAACATGTAAGGCACAACTGAAGTTTGCGGACCTGGCGCTAGTGCTGGCGATCAGGGTGCTCACTATGAGATGGAAGTCGCCCAGGGCCCCGCAAGTAGCAGTGTGGCGCAGCGACATGCTGAAATGGGGTAAAGCAGAATCTGCAGCTCTGCGGGAGGAGGAGAGCAAGGGCCTTCGCAAATACCCCATAGCACAGGAATGGGACCAAATGCTGATAGAACTGGAAGAGACAGACCTGGACTGCCCAGGAGACCCGGTGGGATGAACTTACACAGATGGCAGGGGGGGGGGCTGAGGCTCACGAGCAATGGGGCAACTCACCGGGGTTAGACCAGACCTAGGACCCTACACAAATTCCAGATAGACAGAGCCACCTTGGCCCGGGATATTGAGTGTAGGAGAGAGACCAACCAGGAGACAGAGGGGGGCGGGCGGGGAGGGGGGGACAGTTGGGGTTTGCCAATAATGTGAACCATGATTATGGTGTTTGAAACACATACTTGGGATGCATCCGGGGAATGTTATGATAAGTACCTCACAACTGAAATGTTATACCCCCACAATTAATGGTTAAGAAAATGGAAAAGACTGCTGAGTGATATGAGGTGCAATTGAACAGAAATGTATGTCATCCTGAAACAGTCACGAATAAAGAGTTTAAAAAAAAAAAACCACGGAACAGGGTAGGCTGGCGTTACCGCATGCACGGACATACTATTAGGCTGCTTTTTTGGATTTAATAGCTCGCTTATTGGGTTCTTCGGGGCTACATTACCTAAATTTGAGGGAGTGTAAGAATCTCGACCTCCCAATTCAATCTTGTCATCTAAAAAAATGTTAGTCTTGTGGTATACTAGAGTTAAGACATTTTTTAATTTTCAACAGGATATTAACTTGGGAAAAGGTGTTGTCGAGAAGCGTAGACCAGAGGAAGCCCCCCTTTTTGAATATTTACAGATTATTCATTTTATAAATAAAAAGAACTTTTTACTTTGCACACAGTCCGATTTTGTGACAGCCTTGTTCGGAGCGAAGATAAGAGGAGTGGAGAATTGGTATCGCTTGTTACATAACTCAGGCCATTCCCTGTTGGTGCAAAGTCAGCTTGAAAGGGTGTCCTGGGCAACGCAATGTACCTTCTCCAAGCACAAATGGGAGGTCTTATGTATCCTAGGGAGAAAGGCCCTGAGAACAGCCAACTTTAAAAGAATGGCCTTCTTGTCCCAGTGGTTGGCATATTTAACTCCAAAAGCACTCAATAAAAGAAATCTGGAGTTTGAAAATAGATGCTTCCACTGTCAGGCAGAAGGCGAATGAATTTGGCTACATATTTTTATACTTGTACTAGAATAGGGCCCTTCTGGGGGTGATGATTTTTTGGGGCTTAAATTTGGCAATTAAGAAGAAGATAGTGCCTGAAGCTGAGGTAGCCCTGTTCGGAATTCGCAAGGATAGGACAAATTTGAGGAAAACTGAAGAGACTTTTCTTGCCATTAACTCCTTAGTCGCTTGCTTTTTAATCCTGCAGAATTGGAGGTCGAGGGAAGTTCCCACCTACAATAAATGGATTAATAAAATTAAATGGACAAGGGCCTTTGAGGAAGCCTACGCGAAGCGAGTGGGCGCTTCCAAAAAGTTTAATGACAACTAGGTGTTTTTGAGTGATTTGGAAAATTCGATTAATCATTAGTACTAGCCTGAAATGGATCTCAGGCTCTCTTTTATATTGTGTTTGCTGGTATGAGGAATATTTAAATACAATTTCAGAAGTTTCTCTTGTTTAAAATCTAGCACTTTAGCACTAGCACTTTAGCATTAGCACTTTAGCACCGGGACACATTATTATTATCTTTTTAAAGTTCTTGTGCCTTTTTTTGTATAGGTCTTCAAAAAATACTTGGCAGCTTCAGATGAAAATCTTATTAACAGTGGATCTCCTTGCTGATATTAATCTTGTAGAGATAGCTTGTATAGTGAATCAAATGATAATTAATATGGATCTTATTAAAAATGTAAGCTTATTATTGATTCTTGTTAATGTAGTGCATATGTGATTGCTTTGTTCTTGATGCTCTACTCAATAAAAAAAATTTGGAGGATTAAAAAAAAGAGAATTTTCTCAGTGGGTGCAAAACGCATTTCATCGTTCGTGTACAAATGTGATTTGTATGCAATAGATACTGTATCACCTTTATTGAAAGTGATATAGGTGTACCTGCTGGGTCCAGCGAATACGCAGATCACCAGGTTAATTGTGTTTACACGTGTGGGTAAATGTTTGGAAGCTTGTACGGAACGTAAAATGTTTTTATGTTCCTGTGTCCAATGGTTGATTGAAAAATTTAGTCTAATTAAATCGTATAATGGTTTTACTCGTTATTTGTAATCCAATATGTATGTTTTGCCAAAATCAAAAAAATCCTAAAATGGATTGTAGTCCCTGCAGAGTCATTGGAGTTTAGAGCAGTTCACATTTTTGTAGAAAATGTGCTGAAAGGCTTTTGCCTTCACTTGACAATGCATATCCTAGAAAAAGGATATTGAGGTGGGCAAAGTTTTAAATTAAATTTGTAACCCAGGTGAGGAAACCCAAGAATTATGTGGTTCACTCTAGCCAAGTGTACCATTAACTCATCGCCCGTCAGATAAATATTGTCTACATAGACAATGACTCCTAATCAAAATTTTGAAGTAACTGTTACCTTGGCTGAAAACAGCCGAGGGCTGTTCTTATACCCTTGAGGTACACTGCAAAATGTATGCTATGTACTGAGAGCTGAAAATACTGTCAAATTTCTTCTTTCAGGTGCTATATTCTGGCAAAAAAATAGATATGTAGACCCCCATTAGGATAGCGGGCGGAAAATCACCCCTTCCGCCATGGAGGCGGGAAACAACCGCCCGCCAGGACCGCGGATAACCCGGCGGACAAATTAGGATCAACCGCCACAAAACCACTGACGCGGGCGGTGACTGCAAAAAAACAACCGCAGCGGTCGCAAAAGCAGCGGAAAAGCAACAACCCACCGCAAGGAAAGCGGAGACACCGTACTGGAAATTAGGATATCCCCCAGGGTCCCGCGGTCAGAACCGCTGCTTCCGACCACCGCGGTCGCACACTGGAGTGAATGGGAGAGATAGCGGAAGAGCTGCAGCATAGCCACTGCAGCGGACGGTACATGAAAAAAATGGCGGACGATGCAAAAACACCGCAGTGATGCCAAACATTGCACAAATCAAAGTAGCCATGCCCCTCAAATACATAAAACACATACAAATGAAATAAATAAGTGCAAAATCAATAATAAAAGCACAGGACAACTTCAACAACACACCTGACAGCCAAATCCCACTTGGACACACCCACATAGCTGAGTATAAAACCAGCCCCTTCACTGACTACAATCCTTTGCAACACTCCAGAAGAGAAGTCCATACACCACATCTGACAGGAGAGGCAAAAGAGAACAGCTCTCACACACAACCACCACCATCATCACTACCACCATCACACCAGCACCAACAATCCCCCAGCACACAACACACCTCACACATCAACACCACATCCGCCACCCACACACCTGCACCCACAAACACTTCAACCACCACACACCATGACCTCACAGAAAATGTCCAAATTCACAGAGTGTGAGTTGACAGTCATGGTCAATGAGATAGTCAGAGTAGAGCCACAATTGTTTGGTAGCCTGGTCCAACAGACACCATAAGCCACAAGGACAAACATGTGGGAAAGGATAGTACAAAGGGTCAATGCTGTAGGGACCACCCCGCGATCCAAGAAGGAGATCATGAAGCGGTGGCATGATCTTAATAGGGTTGTCAAGGAGAAGAGGAGCAAGAACTGGGAGCTGGCGAACGTGACCGGCAGTGGCCCTCCAATCCCACAGAAAAAATTCACACCATGGGAGTAGAAGGTGCTTGCCATACTGCATCCTGAGAGTCTCACAGGAGTATCCGAGGGAGTGGAGGCTGGTAAGTACAAATAAATGCCAACCAACACACTGAGAAGTTCTTCCTTGCACAAACCAAACACCATTACACTGTCCACCCTCACCTAACAGGTAGTTAGACATCTTGCTTAGGAGACCTGTATGGGGAGGGAGGTCTTTTCCACAACTCCCACCATGCCCCCTGTCCCACAGCCTACCAAGATAGAGGCCTTCCTCACCCAGAAGCAAGTGTCAGCCATTGCACTGTTCCCCCTCACCTAACAGGTAGGTAGCCATCTTCACTGGGAGGGTCTTTGAGGGAGGGAGGCCTGCACTACCAATCCCACCATGCCTCCTGTCCCAAAACTGAGCAGGATAGAGGCCTCCCCTACCCAGAAGCAAGTGTCAGCCATTGTACTGTTCCCCCTCACCTAACAGGTAGGTAGCCATCTTGCTTGTGATGTTTGTCCATTGTGCTTGGGAGGCCTGTTTGGTGGTGGGAGGCCTGTACAACAACTCCCACCATACCCCCTGTACCACAGCCTACCAAGATGGATCCCTCCCCCAACTCTACCCAGAAGCAAGGGTCAGCCATTGTACTGTTCGCCCTCACCTAACAGCCATCTTGCTTGTGATGTCTGTCTGTGGGAGGGAGGCCTGTACTACTAATCCCACCATGCCCCCTGGCCCACACCCCAGCCGCATGGAGTTCTCCCTCCCACCCAGGAGCATGTGTCAGACATTGCACTGTTCCTTCTCACCTAACAGGTAGGTAACCATTGTTACTCTTCTTGATGTGTGAGTGTGTGTGAGACGTGCATACCTACACCACACAGCAACAATTACATGCAATGCATTGACACTTGACATGTATGAGTAAATGATGTTTCTCTGCACCATGAAATTACACACGTGTTACAATGAATAATACTAGTGGAGACTTCACAATTGTGTAGTGTACAGACAGTCGATGACACACAGATGACACAATACTTGCACAGTGCCCAACACTGACCATTGCCCATCTAATCCACAGGTGATGAAGAACTCACTGCTGAGGACCACAATAAGGAACAGCAGAGCCAGTCTCCACCCCCGGTACATGGACGCTCGGATGTTGACTCCCAGGACAGTTTGGACAATGAGCTCCAGGCCAGCCCATCTGGTGTGCCAAAGACCAGCAGGTCCCAAGACCCCATCCTCCCAATCACCACGTCCGCTGCAACAACAACAGCAAAGCAGACCTACAGTCACGGCCTCTGCCTTCACCGCTGCCACCACCACCACCACCGCCACCAGTACACCAGTACCACCTTCAGCACCCTCCATGTCCCAGGGGGTGACCAGGCCACACCAACAACTGTGGAGGGCAGGGAGAGTGTGCGTGGACCCAGAGTGGCGAGGCAACAGGTCTGTGGTAGCAGGACAGGTGGGAAGGCCAGGGTCACCACCAGACCTCGGGAGAAGTGGACACCATCCCTGGATGACTTCATCAGAGTTGTGGAGGCATACCAACAGCTCCAGTGACAAAGTGGCCGGTCTGATGAACTATTATGGGAGCTCATCCTGCTGATGAGGTCCATCGACAACCGCCTTGGACAGATGGTGGACCTCATGGACCAGCAAGTGGCATTACTGAGGGACAGGCCAACGTCCCAAACAACACCTCCGCTCCCCTCTGTTGTGCTACAGGATGACAGTGCACCATCCTCCCCTGCGGCCACATAGAGGGGTGAGTCCTCAAACACCGCTGGCCATGCAGCAGCACCCCCACCCAAGAGATGAAGAGGGCGTCCAAAGAAGAGGCTGGGAGTCTCTGGAGGCAAAGCACCAGCCACACGCCAGTCACGGTGCCAGTCCTGATGGCAAGCCTCTTCCCCACTGCATTGACTCTTTGGGCTGTCCTTCCCCGCACTGCCTTGTGAATGGCACATGTCTGTTAGACTGGGTCACCACATCCATGTGGTCTCTACTCTTGCATATCATCTACTATGACTCTCAATTCACTGCTCCATCACCACCTACATGTGAAAATGCCCGCACCCCTCACATGTCAACTTCGTAAATAAAACACCTTACACACTACAATGTGTGAAGTCCTGTCTTTAGTGCTATTTTGATTGTGTCCAAAATGTCCATGATGTATACAAAAGATGTACATTATGTAGGCCAGGATGACTCCGTAGCACCTAGGGAGACACAACAGAACAACAGTCACTGGCGTCAGTGTGCTATCACAGACATAACACTACACCAAACATCAACATAACTGTACAAGCAGACAACACAATGTGCGGCAAGTGTCAACAAACAGATTTCTGCATATGGTCACATGTGAAATGTCACTGCCACATTTTCACATACAGGTGACTCCACATGTGCCTGTCTGTTACATCCGCGCATAGCCCTTCACAACAACAGCAACCCCACAAGACAATGTACAAGTCGTACCTCGTCACCCACCTTCAAGTGAAGTAGCAATCAATGAGCTGTTGGCGCAGGTCAACTCCTTCCTCCTCTTCACTGTCCTCATCACTGGACTCAAGTCCTTGAGCAGGCAGTGGCCTTAGTTCCTCACCATCGTCCATGAGCAGGGGGATCCCCTTGTGGATGACCAGGTTGTGCAGCATACAGCATGCCACAACGATCTTGCAAGCCTTCCCAGGCGAGTATGCCGGTGCACCTCCTGTCCTGTCAAGGCAGCGGAATCTTGACTTCAGCACGCCAAAAGTCCGCACGATTACACGTCGGGTCCTGCCATTGGCCTCATTGTACCGGACGTCACCCATGGTCCTGGGATTTCTTAGCGGGCTCAACAGCCATGGCCGACTGGGATATGCCGAGTCACCTATGAATGACAAACACCCATTGCAATGTTGCACAGCCAGAGTGCAGCAGGTAACACACAGCAGGCCATAATAGTAGGCATACTCACCCACAATCCAAGCACGTTCCGGATGCAGATTTTCCATCATCCGTGGCACCATGCTGTTCCTCATGATGAATTAATCGTGTGCAGAGCCAGGAAATCTTGCACACACATGGGAAATGGTCATGTCCGCAAGGCACACCACCTGCACATTGATAGAATGATAATGTTTACGATTTCTAAAAATGTGCCCAGTTGCCTGTGGTGGTACCAGACCTACATGGGATAGAAGTCACCCTTAAAACCAGCCAATTCTGCTCCCCTAGGGAAATGAATGTAGCAATTATTATATAGCATCATGGCTGCAAGAACATCCCTCAGCACCTGGCTGAAAATAGGCTGCGACATCCCTCCAGCGCTGGCCACGGTCTGCTGGAAGGAACCAGTTGCAAAAAAGTGGAGGGCTGCCATCACCTTGTATGTGGGTGGGAATGCTGTTGGATAGTGGCGGCAAGGCTGCAGGTGGGGCTCCAAAAGATCACACAGGGTCTTCAGTGTTGGTCTGTCGAGGCGGAAT
The DNA here is from genome assembly GCF_964263255.1 of Lissotriton vulgaris. NCBI lineage: Eukaryota > Metazoa > Chordata > Amphibia > Caudata > Salamandridae > Lissotriton > Lissotriton vulgaris. The sequence goes on along the minus strand of NC_141689.1, from coordinate 2,068,844,525 downwards.
TTCGAATGATTGCAACATTCTCCATGTCCTCCAGCACTGTCAGGTGACTTAGGAGATTTGGCCTCCTCCTAGTTGAGATGTAAATGTGCAAATGTCAGTGACAACCATCATGAGATGGCCACAGCACTTACCATCAACGATGTCATGGAAAAACAAAGACTGCCTTGAGAGATGCATGGCACACCAGGTTACATGGGTGGCCATTTGAGACACACAGAGGGCACACCTCTCCACTAACAATACACAAGTGCCGCAAACAACACATAGGTCAATGTGAATGCACACATACTGAACCACACATTTCAAATGTGCACGCCTGGTGCTGTACCATCCGCCAATGTGTCTAAAATGACCATGACTGTATCATACCCATCTGCTGTACCTGTCACACCTCAATGCATCATGTAAACTCTGCACACATCCACAATACAATGATCACAGTAGCCAGAAAACTGTCATTGTGTGCTTGAGCTGATGTGAAAGCACCAGTCTGGTAAGATACCATACAGTGAGACAAGCCTTGACAAGGTCAGCACTGACCCACAACACATTGATTTCTTCAACATCATTGACACCAGCTCAAGAGTGTCAAGCATCATCAACCATCAAATGCATAAGTAAATGTAAATGTAAATGTAGAGTATTTATATAGCGCACTTCTACCCGGAGGCCTCGTAGAGCTGTATTCATACCGCTGTGGAATCCATCCTGGCTTTCCTGTGAAAGGTCCACTCCTGGGCAACCCCAAGGTGAAGCCAGGCATCCACAGCACTGCTGGGGCCGTTGTGGAGATTAAGCAAGCTATTGCCCAGAGTCACAGAGTGGGACCCATGATTAGACTAGGCACGAGGCGAGAATTATCAGGTCCGGGGAAATTGAGCCCAAGAGCCGCCGAGGCGGGAATTGAACCCTGGTCCCGGGCCAGACCTCTGCATCAGGGTCTGCCGCTCTAACCAATGAGCAACGCTTCTCCACTCCAGTGACATGGCAGGGACCACAGACCAAAGTGCGTCACACAGAACGTGCATCCACCTGCGGATGATATGGAAGAATGGCATTGTGTGTACAATGATGTGCCCTTCACCATGTTGCTGCTGTGTACTGATGCAGTGTTCACGATGGACATAGCCATTAAATGTTACAAAAATGGTGGTAGCTACCGCCTGGCCGCGGTGGTGTGACACCAGCACCACCCCCTTCACAAGTGCGGTAGCCATTGTCATGGAGACATGTGTAGATGGCTATGGGCATGCTCCGCCACCCAAATGGCGGTAGCTACCGCCTGGCCTCGGCGGTGTGACACCAGCACCACTCCCTTCACAAGTGCGGTAGCCATTGGCATGGAGACATGTGTAGATGGCTGTGGGCATGCTCTGCCACCCGAATGGCAGTAGCTGCCGCCTGGCCACGGCGGTGCATCACTGCCATAAAGCATTGTCTACAGCCAATGGCAGCGATGATCGCGGTGGCATGATGCAGATTTGAAAATCGCAGAAGGTGTGCACCACGGATGCGGTCATTGGATGCTTTTGAAAGATGCACCATCGCGGTAGCGCACCCCGGGCCCCCGTGGTGCATCACCGCCATGGAGCATTGCCTACAGCCAATGGCAGCGATGATCGCAGTGGCATGAAAATCGCGGTGGCATGAAAATTGCGGAAGGTGTGCACCGCCACCGCGGAGGCGGTCATTAGATGCTTTTGAAAGAGGCAGACCTGGACAACCAATTGTAGCAGCTTTGCAGCTTACAAACGCCCCCAGGGGCCTATAAATCTGTGGGAGTGAGCCTCACATTTCCACTGCTCACAGAGCCTGCTGCCTGGGACTCTCTCCTGCTGCTGCCTCAAGAGCCTGCTGTCTGGGACCCTCTCCTGCTGCTGCCTCAAGAGCCTGCTGCCTGGGATCCTCTCCTGCTGCTGCCTCAAGAGCCTGCTGCCTGGGACCCCTCACCACTCACTTCCACCACAGGTGTTCCATGTCCACAGGGATGGCAAGGACAGAGAAGATCTGTCTAACCAGCCCGATTCACAGACCAGGAGAAGTTAGGGCCTGGTTAGACAGTAGAGATCTACCCCACCTGTCCAAACTTGATATCGTTTTTCTAGCTTCCGATATATCGGAAGGGGACATCAGAGAACAGTTGAGGAAAATGAGTAGGGGCAAAGCTGCCGGCCCCGACGGTTTACCAACTGAAGTTTATTCTAGCCTCTCAGAGATGGTGGTGCCGATATTGAAAACATTTTCAAAAAAATTTTTTTTACAAGGCGAAAGTATTCCTCCATCTTGGTTGGAAGCGACGGTAACACTAATAAATAAACAAAATAAAGACCCTCAAAAAATGTAATCATATAGACCGATTTCACTTCTAAATTCAGATTCGAAGATCTTCTCAGGGATATTGGCCACCAGGATGGCCAAAATCATTAAAACAATTATACACCCTGACCAGAGAGGGTTTAAACCAGGGAGGCTGCTTAATGAGCTTACCTTTCAGGTGATCGGTGCATTCGACTTCGCGGAGGAGAGGAAGTTGCCACTCACCATCACTGCAATCGACGCCGCTAAGGCATTCGATTAGGTTAATTTGGAGTATTTATGGAAGACCATGAATAAGTTTGGCTTCCCATTAAATTTCATAGGAGCCGTTAAATCTATGTACTTGAACCCCAGGGCGAAAGTTTTAGTCAATGGTGCCCTTACGGGGTAGTTTAGTACATTTAGAGATATAGGCAGGGTTGCCCTTGTCCTCCTTATTGTTCAATGTTTACATTGAGCCCTTCGTGTGCGCACTCAGAACAGATTATAGCATTTTACCTTTTAAATTGGCGGACCTGGAGCTTAAAACTGCCCTATAAGCAGATGATCTTCTTCTTTATACCTCAAATCACATTGTCGCAATCCCACGGTTATTTGAATTAGCTGAGGAATTTAGTAAAATATCAGAATATACGATGAATAGAGAAAAAACTGAGGTAATGAGGTGGAATAATATAGATATCATACAGGGAGCTAAAGACCAGATGAGATATCTAGGGATTTATATAACCCAGAAATTGATGGATATACCAAAGATTAGTTGGCAGAATGTATCAAAGGAAGTTTGTAAGCTATTACTAAAATGGGGGAGTTTGCCATTGAATATTTGTGGGAGAGTTAATCTTATAAAGATAACGATTCTACCGAAAATAACCTTTCTGTTCAACACAATTCCATTACCCTTTAACTCTAAAGATATTGCTAGCCTCCAAGGGCAGATTGGTTCTTTTATATGGGCAACAAAAACACCCGGAATAGCGTGGAAGAAGTTAAGGAGAGGGTTGAAGATCGGAGGTTTAGCCTTACCTGACCTACTTTCCTACTGTTATGCCTTCCATTTTAAGAATTTAAGAATTTTGGCAAATAAACTAGATTAGTCTGCACAGGGCATGCTATGTAGGACAATGTTATATGATCTACCACAAGGACAGGAATTCTTTCTTTATAAGTTTGGGGACCCCAAATTTTACAAGAAGGTCTGTCTGAAGATACTGTTGAATGCTCTTAAAACTAGGAGAATACTGGGGATATCATATTACACCTTACAGGCCCCGATTTGGGATTCCCCAGGGACCCCTGATTGTTTGTTAGACCAACTATCTCAGCCGCTTAAACTAGCAGGTATCAGGTTGCGGAGGAACCTATGTAAAAGCACACAGCTTATGAGTTGGGAGTCCCTCTCCAATTTGACAAATGGGTCTTTAACGAGATGTAAGTTCTATCAGCTGTCTGATTGGTGGGCAACGCAATCATGGGGTAATGAAGAACATAGTATGCCTTCTGATTTTATCTCTGGAGTGGGTTTATGGAAGCAGGAGGTTTTCTTCTGGTATAAAGCTTCTATAGAAGCAGGGACATGTTTGGATTCCGAGTTGGAGAATCTTTGGGGTAATGTTCTTACAGAAAACCGGGAGGAAATCCGGAATACTGGTGTGATTCCTACACTATGTCTCAGACAGTGAGTAAACCAGAAAATCTCAGGAGGAACCACCTGTATACCACTTATAGAGTGTATTGGACACCGGGGAAACTATACAAGATGAGCACAAGGTTATACTATTGCCCCAGATGTAAAGATCAGGCTGTGGACGATCAACACATGCTTATGGGGTGTCCAAAGATTGCTCTATATTGGGCCAGGGTATGTGGTTTCCTGGAGGAGGTTCTATTAAGACCAATTGAACTTACCACTACTCTGGTATTTTTTGGACTCTCATCGGATTATTGTATAAGTACCCCTGCTTCAAAATTGATATTTTATGTAATAGTTATTGCCAGGAGGGAAATCTGTAGGGCATAGAAATCGGAGGCCCCACCCCCATTTACGGACTGTCTAAAAAATATCATCATGACGAGTCAGTCTGATATGGCCTGCGATGAATCTAGTTGTAACAAGGTTTGGGCAGCCTTGGAGACCTGGAGTACACAATAACATCAGTCCTATGATTATGCCAGAGGCTTGCTGTTGTCCGGTCCTCCCTAGCAACTTGCCTCTCGTTTAGTCAAGTGAACGGGAGTAGGACCAGGAGGCAGCCCTACCTCTGGGTGAACTCTGTTTGCCAGGCACAGATATATCCAGGGCGCCATTGATTTTGTTTGTGTGGAAGGCACAGAGGGATCCCATCTAGGGTTTATCTGGTCTGATGGTATGAGGACAAAATAAATAAATAAATACAATAAAAAGGACAGAGAAGATCCATGCCAGTCCATTCACAAGTGTGGAGCTGGAGGTCCTTGTGGACGAGGTGCTGGCACAGTACCCAAGGCTGTTTGGTGGTCCCAATGTAGTGGTAAGTCACCATGAAGGTAGCTGTATGGCAGGGGGGTGTCAGACGTATAGTTGTGCTGCTGCAGTATATGCCTGAGGGTGTGGGGTTGTGTCAAACCCTGACGCTCCTTTCTCCAGTTCCTCCACACTGAATATTAGATATGGCCCATCTGTGCCCTGTATAATTGCACACTTAATAATAACAACAACTAGAGAGAGAGGGAAGAGACACTCTCAGTCCCCCAGGTTATAGTTATAAACAACAAAAGAGTGTCCACATAAGGATAGTTGTATCCAGCACAGAATTGAAAAGAAAGTAAGATCAACCTGAGCAAGAATCAATCAGGGATTTCTTAGGAAGCCCTCACTCACCACCCTGGGTGGTGACATGCTTCATCATCGGGCCCACCAGGAGAAGCCGAATGCCTCCCTGATGTGCTGCAACGCCAGATTACTGCGGAGCTGGTTTTTTTGTGACAGTAGTGTGCGAAAGAAAGTGAGTTAAAAAATACCAAACAGCTATACCAAACAAAAAACTTTATTCCGTGGTTAGCTGGGTATTGATTAAAAGGTATGTGTAGGGAAATTTACCAACTAATGTGTTGGGTGTTTTCCCCTTTAGAGTGGGGTCAACATGCACCAGATGTTCCACCTACAAAGTACATTTAAGAATGTTAGATGTCATAGACATACACCACTCACTAGCATTTTGTCTAGGAATGTCTAGGAATGAAGAAATGTGAATACAGAAACTAATCTAATAATTTGTGACTGTCTACTCTAAAGTAAAATTTTCCAGTGAAGGGTCTTGTCTTGCTGCACTTTTTGGCACAACTGATGATTGCTTGCTTTTTAGCACGCACCATTTTACTAATAACAGACAGAAGCTTCACTTCTAAGAAAAAATCATCATCATCACCACTAGGACAGAGGGACCAACGATTCATCACCAAAAAGAAAAATGAAAGTTCAAACCAGGTGAGGGCTCGGCTCACCCACAATAAATGTGTGAAATAAATCACTATTAGCACTTTTCCATTTTTAATCAACCGTTTCTGTTTTATGACAAGCTTGATTTTAATAAATATTTTTACTTTTAATAAAGCTTTAAAACTTAAATAGACTCTGTGGTTTTTGGTCATGAGTGAATGAGCAAAAGGTTTTGCAATTTGCAAGCATGAGCTCATGCCTCTGACACTTCTGGACTCTGACTCTGTACTCTTGTCCTGCGTTGGATATTCATTCATCACTGGGGATCAATCATCGATGAATTCGGAAGCTAAATGACTCTGCCACACTATCTAGTCAGTAAGGAGATTGGGGGTTCTTCAAAGTCTGATATCACTGAGGTATGTGGAAAGTCTACCTGCGCCTATTATAATTGATAAACAATGCACTATTTAGTGTCCATAGTTCTGTTTGTGCAGATTTGTCCCTGCAACAGTAGTAGAATGGATTGTCCTCCTATCCAAACCAAAAGTGAAGTAGTATCTTATTCATTCTTGGTGGTCATTCACCTTTTTATTGTTGGCAATTGTCAAAGCATAAACATTTAGAAGACTTGAAAAGACATTATGGACAATCCCAGAGGACTGCACTCAGTGCATAGAGCTATTGCTGACTAGAATAGGAGTCCAATGGAATTGCCAAACGTGCAATCTTACTTAGCTACACAGACAGACTAAGAAGAATAATCTAGTAATACCACAGGGAGTCATAGTCGAGGCAGGATAAGAATTTAGATACAGTCTACAAGAAGATCAAAGATGATTTAGAAAAAATCGAATGAGGAACGCTAGGAAAAAATGGGTACTCTATATTAAAATTAAAACTTACCGGGGCCAGCAAAGGAGCCCTCGCCTGACCGATCCTGTTCAGCAGCAGCAGCAGCCTCCTCCAATGCCCTCTTGCCCCTGGGGGGAGCTGATGTACAACATGAAAGAAAGAAAGATCAGAAAACATGGATGAGATTTGTCAACCAAATCAAGCATTTCAAAAGAACAATAACAAAATATTTTGGCGAAATAGCAAATAGACAACTATTCCACGGGATATATTGACCGATCTCATGTGGTCTACTACGTTATTAGTATTGCTTGATTTGCGGACCGTCGACTTGGAAAGTTCTTATGTAACTCACTAAACAAAGTACTAAAAAGGTTTGCCTAGGACTGGCAGGCAGCAGTCCGCAGCACGCAAAGTGACAGACAAAGTCCATCGTGATTGCAGATCAGCGACAACACTAAAGTTTCCTACTACATTAACCAGTCATTAAAATACTCAAACTATCAATCCACCACCACTATTTCTTCTTATCGCCATGTGTACAAAGGAAGGACTGGACTTGAGTCTGTAGGAGCTGATTTAGAAGCCCCTTGCGGCTCTTTTGCTCCATTGTTGCGTGACTTTTGTGACGCAGCGGCAGAACAAAAGAGGCGCCATGGTGCGGCGTATATTAACAACGTGACGCATATGGGAGATGCATCAGGTTGTAAAGCCCTGCGCCATCAGGGGGTGTTCCGGCACAAGGGAGGGCGTTCCTGCGCAGGAACGCATTGTAAAAAGTGGCTGAGGGAAATCTACAAGATTTCAATCAGTCACTTTGAGGACAATGATGCGTGACTTAAACCCTGCGCCTGCTTGAAGCAGACTGTTAGAACCGGCTGTCTCTAGTTGGCAGAGGTATGCACTTCTGACAAATAGGGACACACCTTTTCTAGTCAGGGCAAGGGGATCACACCCTTCGATAACCCCTGCTCACCCCCTTGGTAGCTTGGCAGAGCAGACAGGCTTATCTCAGAGGCTGTGTGTTAAGCATTTATGACCACATACAGTAACAAAGTGAATACACTACAAAGGGACACGACACAGTAGTATTATAAAAATAAGTATTTTTATATAAGGCTTAGCACAAGACCAAATAACGACAAAAATGTACACAATCTTAATAAATACTTTGGGAAGGGAAAAATGATAGTTCAACGGTAGTTTCTTCTTTAGCACAAAGTCTTTAGGATCCAAGCAAATCTTCTTCTTGGAAACACAGTTCTTAGCAACGAGGTAACTCACACGGGAGCTACACGGCGTCGAGGCAAAGTTAGTCCAAAGGCTCGGCGTCGACCGCGAGGAGCGCTACGTCGAGCCTGGAGTCACACGGACCCCCACCAACACAGTACCTTGGAAAATGAAGCACACGATGATCAGCGACGTCGAGCAATCCGGTGTCGATCAGGCCTCAGCAGGTGTCGTTGTCGATGATGCGGTTGCAAAGCGTGAGCAGCGCTCACGGCGTCGAGAGGGCACGAGGGCGATTCGATCAGCAGCGGTGCAGACACGAGATCCCTTGGAGCTGGAGCCGAACTCACTACTCACTGGCGTTGCTGCTGGCGTCGATCGGGCCCGGCGGCTGGTCGTCGAGGAAGCGGGACACTGGGGCCGTTACCCACTATGTCGAGCTGGATTCGTCGACGTCCGTCGGCGTAGAGATTGCTGGTTCTTTCAGAGGTGCTGGCTTCTCGGTTCCAGCAAATAGCACTTTAAGCAGATGAAGTCCTTTAGCCCTGTGACTTCAGCAGGAGACTGGCACTCTTCCAGTCCTTGGAGATTTTCTTAGCAAGCGTGAGAGTACACACACAGTTCCTCTCTCCTGGTTCCTTGGCAAAAATAAAGAAGCACTGCAGGATTCCCCCCAGCAAACAGCACACTGGCAGAAGGGGTAGGCAAGTCCTCAGATCAGCAGGCCTCTTGTCCTTGGTTACAGGGTTCCTTGTCAGAAGTGATCTAAATTCTTGGTTCAGGGGTCCTTCTCTTATACCCCTTTTTGGCTTTGATCCCTTTGTCCATGCAGGGGAATTTCCCAACATCCTGGGTCTGTTGTGGGTGGAGCCAGGCAGAAGCACCTGACCTATTCATTGCGCAGGGCTGGGTCCTCAGACGCCCAGCAGGAGGTGGAGCCAGCATTGACACTGGCAGGAGCAGAGCTATCGGCCTCCTGGCAGGAGGTGGGGCTAGGATCGTTCCTGGCAGGCACAGAACCATCAGCCGCTTGGCAGGAGGTGGAGCCAGCATTGTACCAGGCAGGGCAGGCTATCAACATCTACTCTCCCCCTACTCTCAACGCAAATGTCCCACTCAACCCACACTGACTCATCCAGACCTGTGGAGCCACCCAGCTCCTGTCACACACACGTAAGACCAGCAGAAACCAGATATGGTTAGACAAGAAAATAGACACTTTCTAAAAGTGCTATTTTCAAACCCAGAGTCCAAAAACCATCCACACCAATGGATGCGTAATTAAACCCCGAGTTCAGGGATACCAAACTCGACATTGCACCATGCTCCCCGAGCCAGCTAGGATCATAGCATTAATAATCCCGGCGGCCCATTCTAACTAACAGAGAGCAGGCTACCTCGCAATAGTGAAGAACGAAGATGGCAGTAATTCACTATTAGGACATGCCAACTTGGTCAGGCGTGTCCTACCTTATACTCACAATGCACCCTGCCCGTGGGCCTACCATAGGGGTGACTAACATGAAGTCAAGGGAAGGTTTGAGGGGCTGGCAAGTAGGTATACTTGCGCAGCCTGCGTGACAGCGCTAGGCTGCACGTGGGTCTCGCAATGACCGACCCGTAGACATTCTTTCACGAGGCCGCTCCTGTGGGTGGCACAACACGTGCTGCAAGCCCACGAGCGGCATTTGTATTTACAAGCCCCGGCACTCCGGGTGCACTAGACTAGGGACTGACAGTAAACCAAATAAGCCAAACATGGATACAATAGATACATCAATTTAACATAGGGAGCACTTGCGCTGTGGCACTGATCAGCAGTGGCACAGCGCCCAAAGCATATACCAGCAAAACGTCGTAAAACAGTGGAGGCAAACAGAAAAAATGGAGGAGAGACTCAAGCCAATGATGTCAGGTCTAACACAGACGTACGGCTTGACGCAGCATTGGGGAGATAGGGCTCCCCAGAGCATTGCTGGAGCTGCGCCATCGTTGCGACGCAACTCCAGCAATGCGCCGCCTTTACGGCACAGATGCGTAACGCTTTGGTGACGTTTTGGGCCCATGGTGGGCCGCATTGTAAATACGGCGCACCATGGGTGGTGGTGGCGTGGCGCACAATTACTGGCGCATCCATGCTACTTTGCAGGGATGCGCCGGTAATTAAAAATCTGACCCTTGGTGTCTAGCATTAGGCAGTTCTTTAAACTACACTCATGCATAATTTCACAGGCCAATGAAATGAGCACAAAATCGAAAACAAATAAGCATAGTAGCAGTGCTACTGAGAAGGAGAGCAGTGCACCTGAAATGCACAGAAGATTTTGAAATATAACTTACCTACAATGTAATCAGCAGCATTATTGCTCTTGGTAAAAAACAAAAATTTGCAAGATAATAACACACAGAGCAGGAGAAAACATAGTAAAGAAATAGCTACTACTACTCACCAAGCCCGGGGATCTCAAGGCCGAGCAGGTTGAGCAGATAGCGTTCCCGGTCCAGGACATCCGTCCAGCGGTGGGTGGCCTGGTGGTAGGTGCGCCGGACCCGTGAGTGGTGGTACATGGCCCAGCACACCTTCTCCCACCGCTTCCGGCGCTCCCGGATCCCGTACCCGCTACCGATCTTGCCGCCTGCCATGATGGTCTTGGGGAGGTGGCGCTGAACATAAAAAATTAGTGCGGCCACCTCCTCCGGGCTGAAGATCTCCCGGGGTGCGACTGCCTCCCCCCTCAAACGCCCACACGGGAGCCGGGCATGGGGTGCAGGACCCTTCACAAAAACAAACTATCTAAAAGAGGGTCCAAGGGCTATTTTAACGACTCTACACTGGACACGTGCCCCCAATAGAACTACTTACAACAAAAGGTGTCCAGGAGTCACAACCCTGTTATCATACTTTAGACTAACCACTATATGACTAGCAAACTAAATTGTGAGTTAAATACAATTAAATGTGTAAACACCATCTCATCACTCATACCTATGACATACAACCCAGGTAGGAAATTTTTCCCATCAGTTATTGTTCTGTGCCACCACTATTACATCATTTGGGTACTCCTTACCCAGGAGTTAGTATGAAGTCCGTCACCCTAGTTATAAGGTGAGGGCTATATGAGTAAGGAGGTGTTGGTCATAGGGTTATTACTGGGTGGTGTCAGTATGGTGTTGGTGTTTACAACTGAGGAAAAGCAGTGCAAGTGAGAATGAGTGAAGTGAGTAAAATTAGGTGGAACTGAGTAGAATAGATATTTTAATGATTTCTCTCAGACCCCTAAGTTTAAAAACAAGTGAATAGTGAAAGAAAAAGTAGATTTGACATAATATCTACTCAGCAAGTGGTCGACATGTTTCTGCATATAGGTGGAAGGTTTCCTATGCTTTCATCAGGACCATGATGTTGCTACTGCTGTATTATTAAGTGAAAAAGAGTAAAATAGAAAAATATCACCTGTTTGTCAGGTGTTGATTCTCCACCACAATCTAGAGTAGTCATAATAGTGAGAAAAGAAAAAAGAGAAACAGGCATATTTATCACAGAATGCACTTCTCAGTAGTGGTATTCTTGTGGTCATGTACATAAAGTTCAAATGACATGATAACACTCACCCAATTTCTGTGGGGATAGCGCCTCACCTCACCTGGCTGCAGCTCAGGTAAATAAGGAGCACCGCTCTGTTTAGCAAAAAACAATCGTAGTAGCACTCAACCAATTCATGTCAAAGCAACATTGACAAAAGTAAAACCTTAGGTATTCACAAGGCTGAGCAAGAATATGCCCTGGAAATTAAGAGTTAATGCATGTGGTTCAATTGATGAACCACATGCATTAACTCTTAATTGATGAACCACATGCATTAACTCTTAATTTCCAGGGCATATTCTTGCTCAGCCTTGTGAATACCTAAGGTTTTACTTTTGTCAATGTTGCTTTGACATGAATTGGTTGAGTGCTACTACGATTGTTTTTTGCTAAACAGAGCGGTGCTCCTTATTTACCTGAGCTGCAGCCAGGTGAGGTGAGGCGCCATCCCCACAGAAATTGGGTGAGTGTTATCATGTCATTTGAACTTTATGTACATGACCACAAGAATACCACTACTGAGAAGTGCATTCTGTGATAAATATGCCTGTTTCTCTTTTTTCTTTTCTCACTATTATGACTACTCTAGATTGTGGTGGAGAATCAACACCTGACAAACAGGTGATATTTTTCTATTTTACTCTTTTTCACTTAATAATACAGCAGTAGCAACATCATGGTCCTGATGAAAGCATAGGAAAACTTCCACCTATATGCAGAAACATGTCGACCACTTGCTGAGTAGATATTATGTCAAATCTACTTTTTCTTTCACTATTCACTTGTTTTTAAACTTAGGGGTCTGAGAGAAATCATTAAAATATCTATTCTACTCAGTTCCACCTAATTTTACTCACTTCACTCATTCTCACTTGCACTGCTTTTCCTCAGTTGTAAACACCAACACCATACTGACACCACCCAGTAATAACCCTATGACCAACACCTCCTTACTCATATAGCCCTCACCTTATAACTAGGGTGACGGACTTCATACTAACTCCTGGGTAAGGAGTACCCAAATGATGTAATAGTGGTGGCACAGAACGATAACTGATGGGAAAAATGTCCTACCTGGTTGTATGTCATAGGTATGAGTGATGAGATGGTGTTTACACATTTAATTGTATTTAACTCACAATTTAGTTTGCTAGTCATATAGTGGTTAGTCTAAAGTATGATAACAGGGTTGTGACTCCTGGACACCTTTTGGTGCAGGACTCTTCCCCTTCTCGGGCTGCTTCCCGGCTCCCTTTACCATGGTCTGGGCAGAAAGGAAGCTAAATAATAAAGAAAATAGAATAGGGAAGAGAAGAAAAGAAAAGAGTTTTAAAAAAGTAGTTTACAATTAACCAAAAGTAGCAGAAAACACAAAATTATAGAGCTAGAAAAATAGAGGGATAGATAATAAGTAAAATAGATTAAAAAAACTTCAAACAAGCAAAAGATTCAGAGAGGATAGAAGAAGCATGCCCAGAACCATAGCAATGAATGAGAAACAAGATGGCCGCGCCCGTTCACGACCGCGTGGGTAAGTTCGCGCGAGATTTTGCTCGCGAACACACGCGAAATTGTACTAGCGAGCTGCACACTTTGCGAGATTACACATCGCGCCCGGAAACGGAAATACGTCATGCAAACAAGATGGCCGCGCCCGTGAACGACCGCGATGGTAACTTCGCGCCGTTGCGCTACAAGCGGCTCGCTAAAACGCACAAAACCTTGCGAACTAACACGCCGCAAAAAAACAAATCGCATATTCGCACGAATTCGCGGCTTCCGAATTCAATCTCGCGCAAGTTCGCGCCCCGCGAATCCCGTGAAATTGCAGAAAAACGAGTTTTGCAAAAGTGAAAGCACTCAGCAGGTGCAAAAGTTCAAACTCATCATTAGTAACCATTCCCTGTAGTGCTTCCTGACTGGGGCCCCTCCAGAGTTCAGTTGCTAGTTGCAACAATTGTATGACCCTGCTCTGACCCTCACAGCAGGCTCATAGAATAGCTACAAGTAGGCCACAAAGGTCCTGGAAAAAAAATGCACTGCAACAGAAAGCAAATCACTGATATGGAAGCAGGTGCCAGACTGGAATTTTAAAACAGTGACTCATTAATTTACCAACCCCAAATTAATTCATGTCAGTTGAAGCAGGGCAGGTGTGCTTGCTTTTCCCCCCATAATCTACAGTGATGATGAACCAGAGGGTGGCATTGATGTACCAGAGGGTGGCATGGGTGAAACAGAGGGTGGCAGTGGTGAAACAGAGGGTGCTGGGAACCTGTGATGATGAACCAGAAGTAGAAACAACATAGTCGCAACCGTTCCGAGCCGACAAGTAAGTTCGCAATTGTGAACTGGTACCAAACCCTCGCGAACTGGCAGAAACCCTTCCGAACACAAAAAAAAATCCTCACATTCGCGAGAATTCGCGGATTTTGCGGATTGCGAGTTCGCAAATACGCAAATTTGCGAACGCCAGACTCGCAAAATTCGCCCATGCTTAGTCATAATAGGTGTGTGTGTTGTCCCCTCCTGTTCTCTGAAGGTTTGTCAGTGGTAATAAGTGTTGTGCCCACATCAAGTCCCTAGGTGAGGGCAGGGCAAGTTGTGTGTGTGGTGCACTCCATCTACGGGCAGGGTGTAGTGCTCTGTGGCATCAACATGGCTCACTCATGGCAGATATTCTGCGTCACAGGCACTGTTGTGGTCTATGTTGTGTGTTGCTGCACAGTGATTGCAGGGTGTGGTGGTTACCATGTAGATTTTGGCTGCTCCTGTACTGCATTGATTTGAATTTGTGTGACCAGATGAGGACACTTACACAACCCTGTATCTCTCTCTCAAGCAGATTCTCATGAACATGAGCCAGAAACCAGTGGTGGCGAGAGTAGCACAACAGCTGCAGCAGAGGCCAGTGACACAGAGCCAACCAGCGTATCTGAGGGGGACCGAAGTATGCAGGAGGAATCCGCGGCTGAGACACAGAGTATAACATCATCTGATGCCAGCAGGGATGCATCCATGTTGGCAGGCACAGGGGATGGGGAGTCTGCATCATCATCTATCACCCAGCGGCCAGTGCCCAGCCTCCCATCCACTTCCTCTGGTGTTGCCCGTCTCCGTGTCACTAAGAGGGGACGAGTCACATTCACACCTGGCACCGCTGCCCCTGCACCTGTCCCCCCTGCACCTGTCCCCCCTGCTGCCCTCAGTGCAGAGTGTGTAGAGCTCCTGCACCAGCTTTGTGTGGGTCAGACCGCACTGCTCAATGCCTTCAGTGACCATGACAAGAAATTAGGCCAGGTGGTTGCATACCTGGAGGGCATGCACTCTGACGTGGGTGGGCTACACTGTACAGTCCAGGCGTTGTCATTCACAGTGATGTCTGCCCTTCAACAGGCAAATTCTCCCATTCCAGCTCAGGTGCCTTTGTCCACCCCCCAGTCGGTGGCCACATCAGATGACAGTGACCACAGTTCGCCTGCGTCACCGAAATGATACAGCACAAGGAGCACACAACAGACACAACCCAGGAACTCCTTCCCACATACACCATCCCCACTGAAGAGCAGGGCCACCCCGGAATGCACAGACAAGAGCCAGTCAGGGAAGAGCAAGGCCAGAAGAGCAATGAGGCAGACATCAGGCTCACATGCCGCAGAGGCATCGCCAGCAAAGGGCTCTTCTGTAACTAAAAATTCACACAGACCTACCCATGCAGTGTCTGTGCCCACTGAGGAGGTGTTGCATATCAGGGGTACACCTAGGAAGAGCACAGGGACATATCCACCCACCACATCAACCCAATTCCAAGACCATTGAAGCAGATGGAGGAGGGCACTGTATAGACCCCAAAAACACATCAAAATTGAAGTAGGGTCAGAGGCCAAAGTTTACCGACTCAGCAGGATATACAGCAACATTATAAACAAGTCAAACACACAGAAAATACCCTGCGGTCTCTATGCAAAAGAACAATGAATAACTGACAAATACCAAGACTGATCAAAAAAATATACAAACATTTGTACGGATTCCCATCCTTTTCGCCGACACACAGCCAGGTCCAAGTCCGCATGACAGCCAGGAGTGAGTTGACATCCCCCTCATATATCTGTGACTCATACAGGTGTGCTAGTCCTGACCATTGTTTACAAACTGGCTGTGTTGCTCTGCTGTGCTGTACTCTCCCCTGTGCAGCCTCTCATGTACTTGCTGTCTCACCTGTGCCATGGACACTGGCCCTGTTGCTCTGCTGTGCTGTACTCTTCCCTGTGCAGCCTCTTATGTACTTGCTGTCTCACCTGTGCCATGGACCCTGGCCCTGTTGCTATGCTGTGTTGGGCTCTCCCCTGTGCCATGGACACTGGCCCTGTTGCTTTGCTGTGCTGTACTCTCCCCTGTGCAGGCTCTCATGTACTTGCTGTCTCACCTGTGCCATGGAAGCTGACCCTGTTGCTCATCTGTGTTAGACTCTCCCCCGTGCCATGGACAATGGCCCTGTTGCTCTGCTGTGCTGGGCTCTCCCCTGTGCTATGGACCTTGGCCTTCCTGTTTGTATTTAACCTGTGCATAGTATCTTGTATATGATCATCATTTTGTGCCTTGCTGTTGTCTACTATTGTCTACTGGGTCTTCAGTCCATTCTGAACCTGATAATAGTGTAATCTGTGATGGCTATTTTACCTGCCATGCAGTTATCTTCTTAGTGATTTGCTATTGTTGGCTACACTGTTCACATGTCAGGTTGGGGGGACACTGCTAGCACAGGGTGTGATGCTGTGCAAAGGTTTGGAAGCAGGCTAGGATATTTCATGATGTATGTGGGTGGATTCCTTTATGTGTGCCCAGCCGTGTATTTGTATGGTCATCTTGTGTTGGCCCTTAGTCCTCGTACCATGTCCTACATGAGATGCGTTGTCTTTGGTGAAGCAGAGGTGTGCAGTGTGAAGGGTGTAAGTTTGTAGTCGATGTGTGTGTGCCCCTGGATAGTGAGAGACACACTTTTGTCACCCAGGAGTTGTGTGCCTGTTGTTTGTTTTGTCTTGCCCTGTGTAGAAGATTGTATGCACTTGTGTGAGCTGTTTGTTGCGCACTGTGCTGTGTGTTGGTGTCTCCATGCTGTTGTGTGTGACTCCTCCTTGTTGTGTAGGTAAGTTAGAAGTGTGCAAAGTGTGTGAGTTGCACATCAGTGTTGTGTTTCTTTGATCCTCAATGTGTCTTGGTTGTGTTTGTGTAGACTGTGTGGCCCTGCTGCTCCACACTGGCATTGTGTTTGTTTGTCATGCATTGCAGGCACATGGTGGCTTTTCTCCTCCTGTATGGCATGGTATGTGTGGTGTAAAGCCATCCCCTATGTATGCCACTTGTGCCTGGCCATTGTGGGTCTTCCCTCCCTCTATTTGTGTGTGGTACACCACTTACATGTCTGCTACTGACATGCAGTATATTTCCCTTTGATGTCAGCTGTCCCCTTGGTTTCCATGTGTGTGTGCCTCCCCATCACTTCATTTGCGAGCTTGTGCTTTGTGGTGCAGTTCTTGGGCCTTGAGTGTCGTTCCACTCTGGACATTGCCCCAATGTTTTATGTGTGCTGTCCTTGTGCTATTAGTCATTCTGTAGTGGTCATGTGCACTTCAGCTGTGTGTGCTGCCCAGTGCTCTGGTGGAGATGGCTTGGCTCTTGTATCCCAGAGCGGTGCTGGTGTACTTGTTGTGTTGGATGTCTGTGTGTTTGCTGTGGTATTGCTTCACTTCCTTGATGTGCTGTTGTATTTGTTCTGTGCTGATTGGTGGTGTGTGTGATGAGGTTGTGTCAATCATGTATGTGTGTGGCTGCTGTGCTTGTTATGCACACACTGCTTGTTGTGCATGCAGTTCTGTGTGTATGTGGCCTTGGCATTGCCTGATGTGCATCCCCTGATGTCCTGTGGTGTTTGTTGATTAGGGTTTCATGTGCATCTGTGATTGGTTTGATGTGGCAGTGTGGGTTTGTCCTGATGCACTTCTTGTGTGATTTGTGTTATGGTGTGTGTGTTATGTTCCTGAGTGATGATGTTGTGAACTCCTGTTGTGTCTGTGCTCCCATTGCCTTTCCCCAGTTTGGATGACAGGGTATATCTGGTTCTGTTGGGGTTTAGTATGTGTTCCTGTAGTGTTTGTGTGTTATTCTTGTGCAGGCATCTGTTGAGGCATCCCTGTGTGTGTGTTGTGTTTGTGGCTACACCCAGGGTGTGAGTTTGTTTGTGTGTGCTGGCAAGGATTGTGAGCCTTCAGTGTGTGTGGCACTGGTTTGTGTGTGTGTTCCTTGTCAGCCACTCCTGCAGTGGCTGTCTCCCTGGTTGTGTGTTGTGTGGTGCAGGGTGTGTATTGTGCTTGCTTGCTGCAATGCTTGTTGCTTGTTGGTGCACAGGATGGGCACCTGGCCTGTGACTTGATGGGGTGTGTTGCTGTGTGGTTGGGGGTGGTGTGTCCCTGTGGTGTTTGTGCCCTGCCCATGCCTTGGAGTGGCTCTGCTTTCTGCATAGTGCACATGTGTTGACCGAGGCAGTGACCTGACCGGGACCAGGAGGTTGCTGCTGGTTGGCGGTCGATGTTTGTCCCGGATGCTGAGGGGTGCCTTGTTGTGAGGTGCGTCATGTGTGGGTGCCCTTGTGGATGTGTTGTGACCCCCATCAGGGTGTCTGTGCGGTGATTAGACCCTGTGTCGGCCTGTGTGTTGTGTGTTGTGTTTGAGTAGTTGCCTACCTGCGGCGGCATCCTAGGTGGCCCATCTGACGGTCGTGTTGTAGGAGGTACATCACCGGATGCATATGGAGGGCTGGGTCCATGGCGTTCATGACCGGGTCTCAGCTATCTTGCTCCGCTGTGGAATTTCCGTCTGCTCAGGTTGGGCGGTATCTCCGCTGCGGTGCGTCTGCTTGTTTGGGCCATCCTAATTTGTGGAGCAGGCGCACGTCATTCTGCATGGCGGTGAGTCTTGATTGGCTCCCACCGCCAAGGTGGTGGGCGCACTTTGATGGTGGTGTGCGGCGCTCCAGGCGGACAGGAAATTACCTATGTTTTGCTATCCTAATGTGGCGGACGTGAGTACCGCTGCTCACAGGCGGAAAATGCTGTTTCCCCCCCCCCCCGCCACCACCGCCCGGCATCCTAATAGGCCCCCTAGTGTTGTTTTGTATGTCTTCCACACAATGTTATGCATTAGTGGGCCACTATGTGCATTTTGTATTGCAAATGTGCATGTGGAAGTGTTCAAATGTCTGTGATTTAAGACTAGATGGTAGGAATTGTCTTGTTTTGTTACAGGCAACAAGGGATTTTCATTGATGAGTTGCAATTTACTATGACACCCTGGTATTCAAGTTGTTCTAGGATTTCACTAACTTGTTTTTTAGCTTCATGTTTTATTGGGCACTGTCAATGGTGTTGAGGGGTGGTGTTTAATGGGATCTTGTAATGAGGTGACTCATCATCCTACCAACATGATTGCAGTGTAGGGCAGGAGCTAGCGCTAATGCAGACGCCCATCAACTAGCCCTGCTCTCTCCATTTCACAACTTTTTATGTATTTTTGACCTCCTTTGCCACTCTTTGGCTTCTTTCTATTTCCATTCACTTTTAATCTCTGACACTTACTTTTGAATTTCCTATTCTTTCTCTGCCACATTTCTCTGCTTTTCTCAGTCATTCTCACTCATTCTTTGCTGCTGTGTGAGCAGTTGTCAGTCATTCTCTCCCACTCTTCTGTGCTTCTGCCTTTCATTCTTTCACATTTCTCTATTCCTTTTTCAATTAGTCCTTTCTGCTTTTTGGCCTCTTAGAGTCTCTGGCCATTTAATTAAGTTCCATACTCTCAAGTGCTCTCTTACCTCCTCTTTTCCTTCCATGTTCCCTCGCTTTTGCTCTCTATCCTGCACTTCTGCATGTGGCACTTTCCATTCCCACTTGCATAGCTCCACCCACTGCAGAACCAGGGCCGGACTGGCTACTGGGCTTTCCTTAATAAACAATGTGAAAAAAATATTTTAAGAAGTATGCAGGAAAGCTATTTGTTTTGCATTGTTCATTAAGAAGCGCCTTCAGCTCCCCTGCAACAAAATCGGCCCCCTCAGCAGTGAACTTGAACCCCACTGTGCCACCCCAGCAAAAATCGCCCGGTAGCCAGTCCAGCCCTGTTTAGAACACAATTACACAATATCACAACTTTCTAACAATAAATTATTATAATTCTGTAGTGACGTGATTTTCTTATTACCGAAGTTTTCTGACATCAGAACATGTTTGTATTATTAGAATAAAGTAGCAGTGTTGTTTTGAGAGGGGCACCATTGCCTTAAGTAAACCAACAGTAGTTTTTACTGGCATCCTGATTTTTTGTGCCCAGTATATACATTCATCAAAAGCATGCTCTGAGGTCTGAGCTGTGTGGGAAGCTCACCAAGCGTACCTTTCTAGGACTCAGGACTACTGTACATGTCACAAACATAATGAGGAGTATTGGTATTAGCACACTTTTTTAATGATCTGTAGAACAGGGCATACATTTCCTTGCTCTTAACCCCTTCGATGCTGATGACGAGCTCAGCTCGTCATCAGCCACGGGGGGCGTGTGCGGATGACGAGCTGAGCTCGTCATTTAACGCGGCTTTTGAAAAAAAGCCGCACAGCGCGAAAATCACCGCTGCAGCGATGCGGTTAAAGAGTGAGATGCATACTGGGGTCTCCTCTACTATTAGAATGTGCCTGGAGGACCCACTGCTAACATCCCTAAGTTGGTGGTACACATGGAGTACGTATCGTGACTGGTCGTGTGACTTATGTTGAAGGAATCACTGACATAATCTCAACAGACCGAATATCGACTAGACAAAATATCGATGTCAAATTATTGACTACAAAAATATCGTCTCACAATACTTAAACAAGAAATTACAAATATATCGAAACAACAATATGGATGATAAAAAATATCGACTACTAAATTATCGACCATCTACATTATCGAATGTCAAAAACACAGAGCACCAATACTTAACATTAAACACCGTCAAAATATCGACCATCACTATATAGAATACTACAATATCGAAAAATCATTATTATTGACTTTACAAAATACATACAAAATACGTGCTTTATAATTAAAAAAACATATGTTACACTTCACAAATATACATAATATATATTTTTTTTAAATAATACTACATACAATAAACATTTCTAAATAAAAAAAACATTGACATCAAATATACTTTTTAGAATACATATAAAACATTGCAAATAATTATACATTGCTTCATACACATAATAAATATTCTTTCTCTTTAAACATAACAAAACGCCATTAAACATTTAAAAAATTGCTTTTCTCATTAAAAAAACACTGATTGGAGTCCACCATTTAAGGATAACAATTACCAAAACAAGGAAAAAAATTCAAATAAACCAATAAGAACAAGGTATCAAAGAGGATAACCAAGTAACTTTCACAAACAATTTAACACACCCTATAAAAAGACAAATTACACCTGCTAAAATCACAATCTCAAACACAAAGAAAAAGGAAGGCGAAACTCTGCCAGTTTGCTGAAAGAAAATGGATTTACCTCTACCAAAAAGCTGCTACACCTATCTTCAGAAAACGTAAATCTAAAACTTCTAACTGCTATTTAGAAAACAAATAACTGAAACATCTCTTTTATTCCTGCTCTATTTTCTATAGATAAAAAGAAATTATAAAAAACCTGCACAACATCAACACTTCAAAGATAAAACATAAAAAGTAGGTATCTAATCTAAAAAATAACTAAAAAACTTAGTAAATAGAAAACTAAGCAAAAACTAGGTAGCTGACCAAAACCAAAGAAACATTAAGAAATAAACATTCTTCTAACACATCTTCTCCATCTTAACAGGTACAGAAAAAATAAAGCAAAAAGAAAACTTGGAAGAAAACCAACAACTACATTCAACAAAGAAATAAACTGGTAAATAATTAACGTGCAAATAAATGTTTTGATAATACTAAATACATGATTTAAATACTTTTCTAATAATGTAATGTTTAATCTCTCCTAGCACTAAAAAGCAAATATGACTGAAGGAGCTAAATTTGTGTATTCTCAAAAAGGCAAAATGCTTCTATGTTACATGGGATATGGATACACTCAAGAGAAACAGAAAGATATGAAAGTTCTTTGGAAATGCACGAAATACTATTCTAACAAATGTTATGGGAGAGCTATAACTCAGGAAACTACTGTATCTTATACTAAGGAACATAACCACCCACCCAATGTTACAGAAATAGAAATTAGAGAAGTGCTTGATTCCCTTAAAGAAGCTAGCACTACTAGTGATACACCAACAACTACTATTCTAAAACAGCAATTAAGTACTCTACCCCAACATGCCTCTAGCCAACTCCCAAGTATAGCTAGACAAAAAAGAGCTAAAGCAACTACTCCTCCCACACCTAAAACTTTTAAAGAAGTTCAATTTCCCCCTGAACTCTGTGTAATTCATAATAATGAACCATTTATAGTATACGACAACAACTCAAAAGATAAATGAATAATACTGTTTGCCACTGCAGACAACATGACTAAACTAAGCCAATGCCAAACTTGGATGATGGATGGTACTTTTGCTGTATGTCCTAAACCTTTTTACCAATTGTACACTTTCCATGGTCATTTCCAAAATGCTAATATTCCATTCCTATACGCCCTACTACCAAACAAACAACAATCTACCTACCAAGAAATCCTAAACAAAGGCAAACCACTAACTAATGACTCTTTCCCACAAAAAATTATCATTGATTTTGAAAAAGCAATGATAAACAGTATCCTAAAAATATACCCACATTCAGCAATACAAGATTGCTATTATCATTTGTTCTGCCTATGTTCCTGTAACAGACGTTGCAGAACACTACAATCTATTAATAGACAGCCCCTACTATAAAAGAAACAAAGAAAGATTAAGCCCTATGCTTAACTACTTCGAAGATACATGGGTAGGAAGGCTACACAAATCAGGTCATAGAAGACAACCAAAATATCAAATAGCCTGGTGGAATTTCTACCTTAGCACCCTAAATAAGGAAGCAAAAACAAACAACGCAGTTGAAGGATGGCACAACGCCTTCCAAGCAACCACAGGCATAGGAACACCTACCCTTTACAAATTAATTCAATCCCTACAAAAAGAACAGAGTTACCAAGAGCTCCGAATGGAGCAATCAGTAACCCTGATAGGACTAAAAATTAACTAAACAAACCAAAGAAATGTATAACACACTCCAAAGCCAAGGTACCCTTTATCCAAGTACCAGAGGACTAGAATATTATTATTATTATTATATTTCTTATATAGCGCCAGAATCGACCCCCAAAGGGGTATCTCCACACTTGCCTTGGGAACCCGTCCTGGTTTTTCCCTGTGAGATAGCCCCTACAGGGCATCCCCAAGGTGAAAGCCAGGCATCCCGCCGCGGGGGGCCGTTGTGGACATTAAGCAAGCTTAATGCCCAGAGTTGCAGAGTGTGAACCCATGATTAGGTCAGGCACCGAAGCGAGAATTATCAAGTCCGTGGACATTTTGAGCTCAACACCCTGCCGCGTCGGGAATCGAACCCTGGTCCCGGGTCTGACCTCTGCTTCAGGGTCTGCCTGCTCTAACCAGTGAGCCACACTTCTTCACTTCTCCAATATCTCTCAGTGATAGCTAAAACGATTCTATAAAATATATAACAACTATACAAACATTAACCATTTTTAAAAGCACATTTTTCTACCATTACCATATGTAACAAATTGTAATTAAATTATCAAATAAATTACAAACACATTTATTAAATTTTTTTTGATAATTTACTTACAAACTGTTACATATAACGTAGCAATACAAAACATTTAAACAGATTTTCCACGCAAAAACATTTCCTTATATACTTACAGTTTTTGTTGCTTCTTCTAAATTAATCCAATGTAAAAAAATCTATACGAAAAAACCCAAAATATCCATACAATCCAAGGAAGCCCAAAAAAAAAAGAAAAAATACAAACAAATCCATTGCGATGCCTCTCCAATGTGATCCACAGAGTATACCCTTCAAAACCCGAAAATGGTAATTTAAAAAAATAAAGGCTCCTGGAAAATGCAAAAAAACAAAGTATATGTGTAAAAATCTGAGTATATAATACTCGTCACACTACTTTAAAAAAAAACGGACCTCCTCCAACAACTAAAAGAGCATCGACAACCTAAAAATAGAAAAAACACATACCCACCCACAAAAATACATCCATACACATATAAAAATACATTTTTATCCTATGAACATAATCATTTAGTAACATTAAAACATATAAACATCTTTCACACACCTAGTACGAAAACGCGATAATCACTAAATATTGTACACTCGAGCTAACACCTAAAACACAATTTACGATATATATTGCAATCCTACTCAAGCTAAATACACCACACATACACTTAAATTACATTTCCTAGCTTATAAAATAGAACAAAAATAAACTTACCCTCTCCAATGCGATGCTGCATCCAACCTCGAACTGTTCCAGCACCAAATCAAACATAATAACATTACGCGGTTAAAAAATAGTCCCTGTATAACTGAAAAGCCCATTTATTTTCTATTTTCCTACACTTTAAAATTAATATTATAGGCTTACATTATATATTTTTTTCCTAATAATTTTTTTAAATAATTATAAATAGCTATTTATTTAAAAAAATTATTTAGAACATTATTTAATAAAGAATGAAAGAGAAAATATTATTTATATGTACAATTGTAAATAATTATAATGTTGAAATTACCTTCTGCTAAACCTGATGTTTATAAATATGTTAATATGATAATAAAATGTATGTACCATTTAAAAATGTCTTCTCATTATTTACTTTTGGAAAAATTAATATTATTAATATTTTCAATATTAATTTTATTAATTTATAAAATAAATATCATCATTTTGTAAGCAACAAAAATGTTACTATTTTTAGATCTGTAAAAAATGTACCTATCAATAATTTGTACTATAAAAGACTGAAAAATGTATGTACAACAACTATAACAATCATTTTCAACATGTTTACTAATAAAATATATCTATTTTGAATGTGATTTATAATTATTGTTAAGAAATAAATGGTACATTATGTAATAATATTTGTACTAAAAATTGACATTTGCAATATATGTGAATTAACATAAAAATTGTTTCTTTGTAATTTATTTATTTTTTATATTAAAAAATTTACTTGCAATTTATTTTTATTTTTGAAAACTATTCACTTACAAAATTAAACTACAAATAAAAACTTTTCCTCTAATTGCCATTTATTTTTACATCTTAATAAACAGTTTGTAAATGTTTTCTCTTAAACATGTATGTGTCTCCTTTCTTAACTTGCAAAATAAAATATAATGCAAATATATTTAAAAATATTTATTTATTATTTTTATTAAATTATAAAAACTGTGAAATCTTTATCAATCTACTACTAATTTAACAATAAATTAAATTACTATTATTGTTAATTAATTAACAAAAAAATAATAAATTTAATATTCTACCAACCAAAATATATATCTCTAAAAAGTTTTTGCTATTCCCACTCCACCAAATATAAAGTCAGGAAAGGTGCTGGACATTCAACCCATATAAATTACTATTCCCACTCCACAAAGTAGAAAGTCAAAGAAGGTGCTGGACAGTGAACCCATATAAATTACTATTCCCACTCCACCAAGTATGAACTCAGGGAAGGTGCTGGACATTCAACCCATATAAATTACTATTTCCACTCCACCAAGTATAAACTAAGGGAAGGTGCAGGATATTGAACCCATATAAATTACTATTCCTACTCCACCAAGTATAAACTCAGGGAAGGTGCAGGACATTCAACCCATATAAATTACTATTCCCACTCCACCAAGTATAAACTCAAGTAAGGTGCTGGACATTCAACCCATATAAATTACTATTCCCCCTCCACCAAGTATAAACTCAGAGAAGGTGCTGTATATTCAAGCTATATAAATTACTATTCCCACTCCACCAAGTATAAACTCAGAGAAGGTGCTGGACATTCAACCCATATAAATTACTATTCCCACTCCACCAAGTATAAACTCAGGCAAGGTGCTGGACATTCAACCCATATAAATTACTATTCCCACTCCACCAAGTATAAACTAAGGGAAGGTGCTGGACATTCAAACCATATAAATTACTATTCCCAGTCCACCAAGTATAAAGTCAGGGAAGGTGCTGGACAGTAAACCCATATAAATTACTATTCCCACTCCACCAAGTATAACCTCAGGGAAGGTGCTGGACAGTAAACCCATATAAATTACTATTCCCACTCCACCAAGTATAAACTCAGGGAAGGTGCTGGACATTCAACCCATATAAATTACTATTCCCACTCCACCAAGTATAAACTCAGGGAAGGTGCTGGACATTCAATCCATATAAATTACTAATCCCACTCCACCAAATATAAACTCAGAGAAGGTGCTGGACATTCAAGCCATATAAATTACTATTCCCACTCCACCAAGTATAAACTCAGGGAAGGTGGTGGACATTCGACCCATATTAATTACTATTCCCACTCCACCAAGTATAAACTCAGGGAAGGTGCTGGACATTCAACCCATAGAAATAACTATTCCCACTCCACCAAGTATAAACTCAGGGAAGGTGCTGGACATTTAACCCATATTAATTAATATTCCCACTCCACCAAGTATAAACTCAGAGAAGGTGCTGGACATTCTTACCATATAAATTACTATTCCCACTCCACCAAGTATAAACTCAGGGAAGGTGCTGGACAGTAAACCCATATAAATTACTATTCCCACTCCACCAAGTATAAACTCAGAGAAGGTGCTGGACATTTAAACCATATAAATTACTATTATCACTCCACCAAGTATAAACTCAGGGAAGGTGCTGGACAGTAAACCCATATAAATTACTATTCCCACTCCACCATGTATAACCTCAGGGAAGGTGCTGTTCAGTAAACCTATATAAATTACTATTCCCACTATACCAAGTATAAACTCAGAGTAGGTGCTGGACATTCAACCCATATAAATTACTATTCCCACTCCACCAAGTATAAACTCAGGGAAGGTGCTGGACATTCAACCCATATAAATTACTATTCCCACTCCACCAAGTATAACCTCAGGGAAGGTGCTGGACAGTAAACCCATGTAAATTACTATTCCCACTCCACCAAGTATAAACTCAGGGAAGGTGCTGGACATTCAACCTATATAAATTTATATTCCCACTCCACGAAAGATAAACTAATAAAATATACTGGACATTCACCCCTTACAAATTACCATTCCCACTCCACCTATAAATAACTCATTAAACATACTAGACACTAAAAACATATAACCTAACAAAAATTGAACAATATTTTAAATAGAATTTGTACAAAATAAACAATATTTCACACAAATGATTAAATTAATAAAACATAACGATGAAAAAATAAAGATATATACATATATTAATTATAAAATATTTATTATTAAATATTAAAATTTCAAATCATATTTTTATTTACTTTCTATCTTATTTTAATAATTAAAATCTTAAGTTAACAAAAAAATTAAACTGTTATCTGCTCATTTTTTTTAATTTCTAAATTATTAATTGAAAATCTTTTTTTTTCAAATTTAATTTCTAATTAATCTCTAAATTATAAAAAATTATCACATAAAATTAGTAATTATTCTCAAATAATTGTCTAAATTAAAATTATTATTTTTTAAAAAAATTCAAAATTAATTTCAAATTAATTTCAAAAGCCCTAATAAAAATTTCACATTAATTTCGAAAATGAATTCTAAACAATTTCAAAATTCAATTTAAAATGTTAACATTTTATTAGAAATTTATTTTTAAATTATTTTAAAACACTTCCCACCCTATTCCCCTAACAACCCACAACCCGCTACTAAAACATCTATTTTTACTACATTTTACAATTATTATACATTTATTTTATTTTAATTCTATACATTTTAAAACACTTCCCACCCTATTCCCCTAAAAACCCACAACCCGCTCCTAAAAAATTTTAATATTTTTCAACTACATATTTTTTTTTATAAATTATTTACATATTTTATTACATTAAATAACAAACAAAATCTAAATTTAAGTAAAATAAATTAAAAAAAATACATTCCAAAAATCGATATTTTAGCAGTCAATATTTTCTCTTTAGATATTCTGACAGTCTATATTTTAACATTCGATATGTTTTACATATACAAAAAATTTATATTTTCTACACTCGATATAAACTACTCGATATTCTATACTTCAATATTTTTAAATATAATTAAAAATCAATAAAATTAACACCAATATTACTTACCTCGATATTACTGCAATGTCGATATTCTGTAGTCGATATTCTGTCCAGTCGATAAAAAATACTCGATATTTAGACTGCACACCATGTTGAAGGCCTGTGTGTGACTATGAGGTCAGTGGGGTTCATTCTAGATTGTCCAGGTAAAGCATGTAATAAGGTCAGCCTCCTCAGACTAGCAAAGTTTATTGTTGCTGCCTTTAATGATCTTTGGGAATATTATCAAGTATTAATGTGGAGAAACCCAGAGACAAGGCTAATTTAGTGATGCAGCACTAACCTTTTTATCAGGGGCCTGCTATTTTTTCACTATAATCGCTGGTAAAATACCGTCGACACACTACACCCAAGTAGAAGGAGATGAAGCAGCACAAGAGTCAACCTAAGTTCTGGAGTAGGGCTTCCTGCCTGCCAATTATTGCTCAAACAAGAAATGGTGTACAGCTTCAACCCAGGCAATGGAGAGAGTTTCAAAACGTGACTGCATCTGTGGTCTTCACACCCTGCCCGGTGCTAACTCTGATGATGAAAGGAGAACTGCTGAAAACCAAAGACTCACCAACACCATAGGGTGGGCACTTCTCTTCTTTTTGCTTTGGGCTTGTTTCTCTACTGGAACATGCAGCCGTTCCCGTTGACCAGTCGCAGTTTGCAAGGACTACCTAATCCACACTGGGAGAAGACAGGGCTGCTGCTCGTTCGCTGGGTACCTCGCCACCACTCATGATCTCAGTAACTCCCGCACCTTTGAACTTTTGCTCATGAGACATTGGAACTCATTTGCCTTTAGGAAAAGCTACGGCGAGGGTTACAAGTAACTGAGGCATTGAACAATTGGCCTACAGGCTGGGAATAGTGAAGTCCGCTGGGCTGGATGTTTAGGCTATATGATAAGCCAAATACCACTAGGACAGTGATCTTGGTTGAGGAGATTCTGGGAAGCTTATATTGGAAAAGAAGAGACATGACAAATTTGCTTCATTCAAATAGCCTCTATTTCCATGATCTACAGACATAAATTACTTAATTTATTTCCATGATCTACAGACATACATTAAGTTCAGATTTCCACATTCCCTTTTTCAATCAAGCATAGATCATGTGTGCAATAAACGTAAGTCTACAAATGAACCTTTCATCCTTTTAGCTTACCTGAGCGCTCAAACACAATTCTACTGGTGTGAAGCATTAAAGGTAATTTCTAACACCATTGACCATGTTATAAAACCATCTCCATTAATATCTTTGCGAAGTTATATTGCAGAAATTCCCAAACCTGCAATGAGATTGGCAGCTATCCTGTTCCATTTGCCAAGAAAAGGATTGCCATTTTCTGGTTTAAGGCCCTCCCCCAATTGTTTAATATTGCTATTGGAACACTATATGGTGCAATGAGTGTAATGGTGTAATGCGAATGCTGAGCCAAATACTACTTTGCAGTGAAAGATAACAACACTTCATGGCCTTATTTGCATAAAAGAGAAGCCTTGCACTACTTAACATGTATACTATTGTAAAATTAAGAATTAAAAAATATAATTAAGTCCTTGTTATGGTCATACTCCAACCTCTTGCTATTTTGTTTCACATTCCAGATATGAATTTGTTATTCAATCCATCTGAATAGCATGCTTTTCATTTCAGGATCAATTTCCTCTTTTTGGTCTTCCTTGATTGGTTTCTGTAAGGTTTCTTAATACTTCTGTTTATCTATTTATAGAGCTCCCTGGCACATCCTGGCCTTTCCCTCTATTTATTTTTTCTATTTTCCTTTTGTATTATTTGGTCTACTTGGTCTTCAAGTGGATTGACATTAATGATATCCCACAGAGGTACTTACCTTAGCGTCCCCATCCAAAAACTAATTGTCAATATTTGCACTCCATTTTTCTCATTAGGCAAATTGGTAAAATAAAACCCATATATTGGACTCTTTAGTGGGCTCTTATTCATCAGAACTTTAGTCAATGCTAATGACATAACTGATTGTCTCTTGTTGCAGCATTGGGTTCTGGGATTTCACTACAGTGTCCTGTTCTGGCAGACATTTCCCTTCCTCCTTATCTTTTCCCTCCTTCAAGAAAAATGAATCACATTGCACTCGCAAAGGATCTATTTTTATAAGAAACATCCATTTGTTAAGTGGAAGGCATACTTATGATCTGTTCTAGAACCACAGACTCCATTGACCACAGAAACAGGTCAGGAAATACTGCCTCCACTTAAATACTAGTCTGGGGACTACATCTGAAGACATTGTGCATATTTTATTAACACCTGTAGTGTCTTGCGAGTTAGAAATGACAGAACCCTTTTTTCTCTTGATAGACTCCATAGAACTGTGGTGTAAGTGTTAGAGCGGAATGCAATGAATACTGCTTTAGAATGTTGAGTTTGCAGTCAACAAATGAAGACCACACACACAGAATAATAACTACGCAAACCCAAAAGATGGAAAAATGAAAAGTGTTAAAATCTTTTTTGATTAATACAATAAGCATATAACAGCAACTGAATGTGACTTGTAAAGCACTAGAAGAATACTGAAAATGTGCCATTGTGATTTAGATGTATAAGTTAAAAACCAAAAAAAGGTTATTGGATGCCAATCATGTTCACTTTTTTTGCAGAAATTTTGAGTGTCGATCTTTAGGAGTCACAAACTTCTCTATAGTACATTTATTACATTTTGGAATGTCCGGTAATTTCCCTTTTATAGAGACAACATGGCCAATGCATTTAGATGAGTCTCTATCAAGGTGTTCCTTAAGAATGTTTTTCTTCTCTTTGGAGTTGAAAAACACAGCTTGGATTCTGCGGTGGTCATGGGTGTGGTGATCAGAATCTTCAACAAATTAATAGTCTCTGAAAATGGTTCTTGTAGATAGTTTTCAACAAATAAACCAAATAAAGGAATTGCACCACTAGCTCTTCGAAATTCAAGCCTCCCATATATCATTGGTAGTTCAGAGTAAACCTTTTTTTTGTTTAGCATGGGATATGCCTTAATAGTTTTGTAGAGTATTTTATTTGGAAATGATCATTCATGTCTATACAAGTGGTCACTTTGTATGTATGTATGTATGTATTGCGACTTATATAGCGCACGTATCACCCGAAGGCATCAAGGCGCTTGCCTTGGGAACCCGTCCTGGCTTTTCCCTGTGAGATAACCCCAACTGGGCATCCCCAAGGTGAAAGCCAGCCGTAGTGGAGATTAAGCAGCTATTGCCCAGAGTTGCAGCGTGGGACCCCATGATTAGACTAGGCACCGAGGCAAGAATTATCGAGTCCGTGGACATTTTGGAGTAAAGTAGCACTTACAAGATGTTTGGTAAATATAAAGCGTTCTCTGGAGTGGACAATGATAGTATCACAAACTTCTTTGGCAACTTGGATCAAGATATTTATTTCAGTTCTGTTGCTTAAAAACTTAGATTCCACAGGCAGTTTAGCATCTAGATTCTCAACAGATGCTCTGAATTGGGTGATGCGGCTGACAAAATATGTTGTTGCTCTTTGTACATATAAGGCATCTATGTCCAGCTTTTCTAGTTGGTTTTACAAAATGTCCACCTGGGACATTATGTCATGAAATAAAAAAAGGAAGAAAAGAAAGTCCCTGTCTTCCAATGTTCTGATGAATCCATGGGCCTCAAGTACAGCAACAGATTCAAAATGACTGATACTTTTAATTATCGTAAAACATTTTTTAAAGTCTTCTCTGTACTCGTAGATCATATTGACAGTGAGTGCATGGAAATTCCAGCAAGTTGTGGCCCATTTTGGGAGTCTTCAAGCCCGCCATCCTCAGCTAAATGCCCCCGCCATATTAGTATGGCGGGGGTGACCGCAGTGGACGGAAAGACCGTCCGCCGCTTTTGCACCCTGGGTGCCTTGCGACCGGGGCGGAAAAGGTCTAACATGGTGGCGGTGTCTATTTGATACCGCCAGCCATATTAGGATGGCCGAGGTTAGATGCCTTTCCGTGGCGGCTGCCGCCATGGAAAGGCATGCGGTCTTCATTTCGGGGTCCCCCTGTGGGCCCCCGGAGTGAAGGAGAGGGGGAGTGCACAGGGGGGTACCAGTGGTACCCCCCTGCATTTGTATTAACAAAGCGGCAGGCACCACGCGGTGCCTGCCGCTTTGTTATTGAAAATGCATTCATTCATGTTTACCATTGTGGTGGGCGGTGCTGAGAGCCCCGCCCGCCGCAATGCTAAACTTGCATAATGCACCCGCCACAGTGGCGGGTGCATCCTAATGCCCCCCACGGGGCCCCCGCCCTTATGGCGGGTGGTCCCAAAGACCGATACGATGGAGGGCGGACTAAGTCCACCGGCCATCCTAATGACCCCCTATGTCCTGGAGAACTTCAGTTATGTTTGGTGATCATGAGAAAAATGGAGAAAAGACACACACAATAGCAAAAAAATATTTACTTTTGAGATCGTTGATACTGCTTGTTTCATAATCAAATTTAGTTGAAGAGCATAGCAATGCACATAACGGGCATTGGGGTAATCATCTCTAAATTTTTTCTGGACTCCCCCAGAACCGCCACTCATCACACTAGCCCCATCATAGGGGCCCATTAGGATGTAGGGCAGATTGCCCCCGCCAGGCTGGCAGTAGCCACCGCCAGCCTGGCGGGGGCAATCCGTCCGACATCCTTCCCTGAATTTCCCCCCCGCCATATTACAATGGCGGGGGGACCGCAGCAGAGTAAAACACCAGCCGCCACTTTCCCACCCCGGTCGCCTTGCGGCCGGGGCGGAAAATGAATAATATGGTGACGGTGTCTATCAGACACCGCCAGCCATATTATGATGTGCTGTAGGCAATGCCTTTCCATGGAGGCAATGCCGCCACGGAATGGCAGGTGGACTTTACTCTGGCAGCCCCGTGCGGGCCCCCAGAGTGAAGGAGAGTAGGGGGTTGCACACAGGGGGGTACCTGTGGTACCCCCCTGCATTTGCATAATCAAAGCGGCAGGCACCGCACGGTGCCTGCCGCTTTGAATATGTAAATGTAAAAGTGTTTTTTAAGCATTGTGGCGGGCGGTGCTCAGAGCACCGCCTGCCACAATGCTTTACATGTTGGATGTGTCCACCACTGTGACAGGCACATCCTAATACCACCCCCGGACCACCGCACTTTTGGCGGGCGGTCCCGCATACCGACAGGATGGCCCGTCATCCTAATGACCCCCATAGTTTTTAGCAATTACTTTTTTTTGTCACTGGTCTCTGGGAAAACATTAATAAGTTCCTGAAGCAAAGTTTTTGCAATTTATTGAGCAGATTAATCTTTTCTTGATTAAAACAATAAAATCTCACAACAACTTTATTGTTGGCATCATCATAGCGGAAAACCAGTAGAGACTGAGTGTGTGTGGATACATCAGTAGTATCTTCTGCATGAATGGCCACAAATTTAGAGCTTCGTAGCTGCTGTATTAGGACTTCTCTTGTTACTACAAACATACAATCCAGGAATTTGTTCTGGATTGTTTTGGAAGTACCTTTAAAAACTGCTGCTGATTTTCAGTGAGTGTTGTCCATTCCACTGTGTTAGCTGGCAACAAAATCAACTAGGCCTCTAAAGATCTTTTTTTTTGAAAAACCTTCCTACTCATCGTGACCACGTAATGTCAATTCAAAAGCGTCACAATAGAAGAACAAAGTCAATAAATGTAGACAAATATACCTGTTTTTTCAACTTCTAGATTATGGTTTGTATTCCAATGTGATAGCTGTCATCCAGCTGTGAAGCAATATTCATACTTTCAAACATGGCAAGCTTTATGTAGTGTAGTTCCTATAGTACCCTGCATGCAGGACCTACGCTGTTTTTGGATAACATATACTGTGGGTCTTGTGACAGACTGACTCTGTACACCCCGCTGAGTATGTTAACCTATTTTTGAATTAGCCAGCTCACAGTGCTACTAGAATCTCCTTTTATCAGACAGATTCGTTTTTGACAACCTCGGAATACAACAAACCCTGATTCCTCAGACTCAAGGAAACAATATAATACTTTTCACCCAGTCACTTGTGCGTGCTCATTTTCTCTCAGAGAGTTACACGGAAGAAACAGTAGAGGGTGTTTACAATAAGAATATATTGTACCGTTGTTCTACTAGTATAAAATATAAGATCAGCAGTATAATGAATAAAAAGTAATAGTACAGTTCAACCATTTTGCAATAGTCATGAAGAGATACATGAATATAAAATGCATTTATAAAAGATGGTACGTACTCCTACGATGCCTGTCTAGATGTACCTAAGTGTACCTAGCATGTGAGTAGGTGCGAAAGAGCTTAAGTATAAGAGCCTTAGAGCCAAGAATCCCACTAGGATTTAGTTGAACCCATTACCTGAAATACTGAGAGTGTGGGACTTCATCCTGGACTGGAATTGGACACCTTGCAAGGGATAGTCAGACCACTGATAGCTGGAGCGATTGCATGTGGGAGCCGCAGTGTCTCTGGTCAGTGTGTCGGGGTGAAGTTTCAGTCCCTCCCCCTTACTGATAGCAAGAGATGCTGAATTTATACAGTCCATGTGCGTGTGTTAGCTATTGTTTAGTATGAGGATAACGTTGGGGATTAAACCTTGTGCATAGATAGGAGAGGAGAAGTATACCCACGGGTATAGTTCTAATAAATTATTCATATGCGCTAAGGATGAAGTCCTAGTAATATCTATTGGGGAGAACCCTCCTTCAGCATGGAAGTAGTTGAAAGGTTTAGTCCATAAAAGGGGTCAGTCTTTATAAGGTGTTCAGTCCCTATTAGTATGTCCTTATTAGGAGTTATGACTCGTTCATATGAAATGAAGGGGAGATGATATAGGGAAGGTGTACGATTTTCCCTGGATCTACATTAGGGTATCGATATGAAATATAACATTATTGATCTACCTCGATGAGATTTACATGCCTTGAGCTTATTTATTTTTTAACAGATATGCTTTAAATCCATAACTCCTGTTCTTGTCTATTGTGCTTCACCACCAAACAGAACACAGGGAAAGCAGAACAGAGAATTTTTATTAGTGCTAGCAGTAAGTCACGTTTTCTTTGTAAACCATGTATAGATTTTCTAGTGTAATCTTTTCCACGATCCTTTGCAGACTGTTTAAGCTTGATATCAGGCTTATCAAGTCCTAAACTTCTGATCTGCATTTTCTCTGGCCAACTGTATTCATTTTGTATAACAGAAAATAAGCTATGGATTCAAGTGATGTGAGTAGGACAGTGCTTTGAGTTGTATAGTGATGCTGGCCTTGCTGCCAGTTACTGGGTCAACCGATGACCCCTAAGAATAAGTAAAAATGAGGTGTAAGTTTTGGCACTAGATAGTGCAGAATTAAAAAGGAGATGTAAATGATAGTGTAGAGAACAAACAGTAGTGAGTGGTGCAACATCAACATTCTATTAACCAGGCAATACAGAATGGTAGAATGTGCTAAATGCCAATGGCTTATTTCCAAAGCCTCCAAAATATACCAGAAAGCAATTTACACACATGGTATTTAAATACTGCAAGCTACATTTTAAGCAGTTGACCCATTCTTATATCAGATACAGGTTATGTTATTGAAATAAATTGTCACTATAAAAGCAGGACCTGCTTACGATGATGGTTTCACTTAGAAGCATTTATTAGATTAGCACACTGGCAACATCAGCCTCATCCCAGATGTAATGGTGACATTTTAGATCAGGTCATTGATCATTGTTTGCTTTTTTCACATACAATGTCTGTTGTTTTGCAATGCATCCTTGCTTGCTGCTCCTGCTCATCAAAGAGCTTGTTTTTGAAAAGGCATACTTTCTTACTTTACATGGCCATAAAGCTTTACAGTGTCTATGTGGATACAAATGCTAACCAGTAAGCAGTTAATATGAAGTTGGAGAAAATGCAACTGGAAATCATGACTTCAAACAGCAGGCCATGGAGAGCCCTGGAAGATTAGGATTCTTCCTGGAGATAGACTATACATGGTATAAAAGGGGATAACCACAACATGCTCTTAAGAAGAAGAGTTCTTGTATTCTGCGCTAAATAACCACTTAGTGATCTGCTATTCATGCCCTCCCCGATCCAGAGTGTTTTGTTCATGCTGCTTCCCTGGGCCCTAACAACAGAACAACTGGAAAGCAAGTACCACCTTCTTTAGTATTCGAATATCATTGAAGAAGTCCTCCTCCAGTCCAAAAACATCTCTTGTTTCAAACACGAATAAAATAAATATCCCAAAAACAACTATAAAGTAAGAGACTTGATTGACAGAATATTGCACATGGAAACAGGGTTAAGTGCTTCACAGGCACCTCAAGACTGGAAGCTGATAGTTGACAAATGTGGTCACAGATGTAGCTGCCAAACATCTAACTGGTGCAAATAATATCAATACTGAACAGAACCGGGTGCTTGGCAGATCCACATTTAGGTTTAATATTCAGTGTATTTATTATAATATATTTGCATTCATCTTAAAATATAGACTTAGAAGCAGGGCTTGTGTAACTAGACCATACTTTTACACCAAGAAAGCAACAGGAGAAAATGTAGCTTTTCATCATGAATGTGACCTGACGATCAAATGTGGTAAAAATAGAGTGGTTAAAAAATATTACTAGCTTATTATTTTAATTAGGGATGTTGTGCCCCTTTGACATCGGATACCATTACAGCACACAGCAGGTAAGTCTTAGCCTTTTATTTGTGGGAACAACGAGTCACCACTCTTCCCACAACAGGCGACAGGCACCAACTGTCATTAGTGGAATATCCTACACAAGGGTACTATGGCAACATGTGGAAGTTCTGGTAGGAACAACAAACAATTATAGCTAAGCACAACATATTACCTCTTTTTTTTAACAAATAAATTCAAAGACATAAAAAGATGCTCTAAGAACAACAGCCCAGAAGATGAACAACAGCAAGGCAATAAAAAATAATGAAAGAAAGGAAACTTACAAGTAAGAACAAATGACGGTAAGAATACATGAGTAGCATCAAAGGAAAAAGGCAGTAGTTATTTTAAAGAACCTGCCTGGTCCAAACATTGCACTGACCTATACTAACTCCTTAGTGGTTTGGAGCCTGGCACCTACCTCATGAACTCAGGTGGGTAGGTGCCCTAGTGACCCGGGATGCAACTGGAAAACATGAAGGAAATGCAGTCTTACATCTCTACTGTTTTTCTGAATTCTTGGTACTGTAGTCAATGCTTTCTGGGTTATGTCAAGATTTGGAGGGATAGGGTAGGCTGCAATGAGTCTGACAGGCCCAGCAGGTAAGGGTACTGCAAAGACGGAAAATAGGGTCGCCCTAGGACCGCATGTAATCGCAATGCATTTGTAAACATGGTGTGCAAAGCAGTGTGCAAGCAAATGCGTGTACCAGCCAAGCTCAAACTGTGAGCTTACTTGACACATTCTTAAGATGTTTTCTGGCTCAATTGCCGAATAACCAGTAAACACACCAGAACTGAGGTGAGCCATGAGTGAGCCGAGGTGTCTGTCCAGGCCCTGTCCTTGAAGGTGTAGGCCGGTGATTCTGAGAGCTGGTGCGTGTGAGGGATGGGGTCTTTTCATTTGTCTCAAGTTTTACCTCAAAAAACAATTACTTAAACATTAAAAGAGAATCACTAAAAACTCAATTGATATCGAAAATTGAAATAAATATAAACATTATTTATAGTTAGAAGGTTTGACCAGGAACAACCTTTCCCCCTTATCGATGAAGTTTCAAAAGAACAAAAAGAAGCATTTAAAATTGTGCAATTGGAGTTTTCTTCCATCTTTAAAATGAAGAGTAACGCACATTCTTATTTCCTAGATGTAAAATGTGTTAAGTAAAAAAAGCATCTGCAAGACATGGACCTGCTTAAAAAAAACACTTTTTATTAATATACTTCTTTCATTTACATGTTTTATCTTTGCCTAAAAATATTCTGCAACATTGTGCGTTTTCTAATTACGTTTTTTTCAGATGTGTTATTAATTTGTTGATTTTTTTAGTGATTGTATGCGTTTTACTTTCTATGCATCAAGTTTAGTTGCTTTTTAAAAAAAAAACATCGCTATTACAAAATTGCAAACACACAGTTCTAGTAACCGATAATCCAGACCAAAAAATAGCCATATATACAGAGCTGCTCAAACAAGAGGATGACTAGCAAGAGAAAGGCAATTCAAGGGTGGTGCCCTCCACTTAGGAGATGCAGACTTTTAGAATAGTTTCCAGCATGGTTCACTGATACAACATCAACTCCTATAACATCGAACTATAAAAATATTGGGTCAATAATATTGTATACAAAAATATCGACACCAAATACACAAAACTGAAATGACACAAATATCAATAGGAAATTATTGTTAAAATAAATTTCGATAATATAAATATCGACAACAAAAAAAACCACAAAAATATTGATCAAATTAAAAAAACATATAAAGCAACACAAACTACGATGTAAATAATATCAACACAATCCTCAAGAAAATACATATAAACAATACCAAAAAATAACATTTAAGCATAAAAATAAACTATTTTCAATTAATAATAAAATAACATATACCAAAAATTAAAACACTAAAAAGAATTACAAAATTAATGAAACAAAAAAACTAACAAATACACTGAAAACCGACCTCAAAATATAGAATGGACAAAATATCGAATGGACAGAATATAGTCAACAAAAAAATCGAATTTAAGATAAGTAATTTAATA
The DNA here is from genome assembly GCF_964263255.1 of Lissotriton vulgaris. Classification (NCBI taxonomy): domain Eukaryota; kingdom Metazoa; phylum Chordata; class Amphibia; order Caudata; family Salamandridae; genus Lissotriton; species Lissotriton vulgaris. The sequence goes on along the minus strand of NC_141689.1, from coordinate 2,068,805,898 downwards.
TCGAATTTTATAAATATAGAAAGTCAAAATATCCAAACATATAATATTGGTATTAAATATATCAATTTTTTAATAATATCGAATTTTTTAAAGTGTTTTATATGTTAGTATATGTGTGAAAAGTGTATATTTATATTAAAATTTATTTTAAGGAATGAATTTTATGTTATTTAATTTTTGAATAATTTAATTCTGTAGCAGGTTGTGGGTTTATGGGGGAATAGGGTGGTAAGTAATTTAATTATAATTAAATAAATATTTTAATTTATTTATTGGTATTTATCTTGAATTAAGTGTTATTTAATTTTTAGTTGGTAATTAATTACATTTTAATTGGTAATACATTTTTATTAATTGATTAATTGATAATTATGTTAATTTTATAAATGTATTTCCAGTAGCCGGTTGTGGGCTTATAGGGGAATAGGGTGGGAAGAAATTGAATTTTCATTAATTAAATATTTTAATTTATTTATTGGTATTTATTTTGAATTAATTGCTAATTAATTTTTAATTGCTAATCAATTAATTGGTAATTGCGAATTAATTTGTATTAATAGGTAATGAATTTTAATAATTAATTTTTATTTGTATTTTTAATTGAATAATTATTATATTATATAAAATTGGTAATTACTTTTAATACCTTTTTTATTGGTATTAATATATATATTTTTAAAATAATATATGAGGTATTTACTTTCCCTACTGTTGCAATCACTGGAGTGGGAATAGTCATTTTTACCCCTATGCTATCCAACGCTTTCTCTACTGTTGGACTCTCTGGAGTGGGAATAGTAATTTTTACCCCTACGCTATGCAACGCTTTCCCTACTGTTGCACTCACTGGAGTGAGAATAGTAATTTTTACCCCTATGCTATCCAATGTTTCCCCTACTGTTGCACTCTTTGGAGTGGGAATAGTAATTTTTACTCCTACGCTATCCAATCTTTTCTCTACTGTTGCAGTCTCTGGAGTGGGCATAGTAATGTTTAACCCTACGCTATCCAACGCTTTCCCTACTGTTGCACTCACTGGAGTGGGAATTGTAATTTTTACCCCTACGCTATCCAACGCTTTCCCTACTGTTGCACTCACTGGAGTGGGAATAGTAATTTTTACCCCTACGTTATCCAACTCTTTCTCTACTGTTGTACTCACTGGAGTGGTAATAGTAAATTTGACCCTCCAGCTATCCTACGGTAAAAATATTGTATATTTTTTTACTAATATTATGTTTATATATATATATATATGTTTTGAAAAATAAAATTGTATGTTTTTTTATACCTTAAATTAATTATTTTATCATTTTAAGGTTATTTAAGCATTTTTAAGTATATTTTAGTTAATTATTTTTATTATTTCATTATTTTAAATTATTTTTTAGACATTTACAAAAATTCGATATTTTGACTAACTATATTTTTTTAAACGATATTTTTGATTCAATATTTTTGTACTTACCTGTTTGTAGATAGGAAATTGATATTTTTGTATTCAATATTTTATCCTCAATATTTGTGTAATTCTATATTAGTGTAATCGATATTAAATAAATAAATAAACAATACAACATAAATAAAATCACACAACTATCAAAAATAAACAAGCATATATATATTGAAAGTATCACATTTATTTACACATACATTTTAATAACACTAATAAACAAAATAAAAACAAACATTAAATAAACATAATTAATATTAAGCAAATTAAACCATACCTTCCCAAAAATCCTAAAAAGCTATCTCAACCAATAAATTTAAATTGCACTAACAAAACCCAATAGAAAACTCTAACTAATTAAATAAACCATATAACAGCAGTCAATTCATTAACACAAATCTTACTGTGAAATGGTCAAACACTCAAGAAGCACAAAACGTTGCGAGACAGAAAACAGAACGATAAAGAACTACTCAATCAACTATTCAGGAAAACTCTCTTAAATGTAAGAACAAAACTTTTTAACTAAATAAATAAAATGAGCTTAAAAAAATATAAACAAATTAACTAAAATATAACATGTTTTCCTTTATATGTCACAGATTATACTTCACTAAAACTCCACCTAGAACATTTAAAATAATGATTTACTTCCAAAACAACTACAAAATCAACATTAACAAAAAATATAAAACAAAGTAAGTATAGGACCTAACCAACAAAAAGAGTAAACTAAGAAAAACTAATAAATGTAATTTAAATAAAAGCATAACTAAAAAATACTTTTCTTTTAACAGCTTCTACAAACTTTATCAAAACAACAACAACAACATAAACTTCATCTAAAAATAGTAGGGGGCCTATTACGATGGCGAGCGGACTATGTTCGCCCACCACTGCATCGTTGCACGGGACCTACCGCTGATGTTGCGTCGGTCCTGCCATTCCAATTAGGATGCGACTGCCACACTGGCAGGCCCATCCCACATTTTTTTACATTGCGGTGGGTGGTGCTTTAAGCAGGACCCGCAGCAATGTTAAACATGCATGTTATGCATTTGCATGCACAACGTGACAGGCACCGCGCAGTGCCTGTCACCTTGTGCATGCAAATGCAGGGGGTACCAAAGGTACCTCTCATGTGCTCCCCCTCAACACCCTGGGGTCCCGCTACGGTCCCCCAAAAGCAAAGACTGCCTGCTGATCTCTGCCTGCATCACAATATGGATGGAGGTGCCTTGCAGACACCGCCACCATATTATGCCCCTTTGCCCCCCGGTCGACAAGACTACTGGCGGAAAAGCGGCGGATGGTCTTTCTGTCTGCTGCGGACCCCCCAGCCATACTAAAATAGCAGGGGTCAATCAGGCATGGGTGGTAGGCGGATCGCCCCCGCCGGGCCAGCGGTGGCTGTGGGGGCGATCCACCTGCCATCCTAATGGGCCCCAGAGTATTTATTTTACAACTGAATAAAAAGAGAGACTAAGGGGTCCATTAGGATGTCGTGCGGTGGCATCACCGTGGTGCTGGCAGTGCCGAAAAACAAATTTTTCCACATGCGATCAGGTGCAAACACGTCCGCCATATTAGTATTGCTAAACATAGGTCAAATCCCGCCCGCGGCTGAGCGACGCGTACCGACATCAAAGTGCGCCCGCCACCGCAGTGGTGGTAGCCAATGGAGACTCACCGCCATGCGGAATGACGTCCGCCCCGCTCCACAAATTAGGATGCCCCAAACAAGCAGACGCACCGCAGCGGAGAAGCTACACAATCAGAGATGGCAGCAGCTCGACAGCGGAGTACGAAACCAGAGTCCCGGTACCCTACATCTGGTCATGACTGCCATGGCCCCAGTCCTACATGTGTTCCCGGTGCTGTACCTAATATTTAACAATCAACTCATGGCCAGCCGCGGACGCCGCCGCAGGTACGCAACTACACAAATACAACACACAACACAAAGGCTGACAAAGGGTTCAATTCCACAACAGACACCCTGCTGGGGCAATAACACATCCACAAGGTGACCCACACATGACCCACTTGCCGCCAAGTCACCCCTCTGCATCCTGGACACACATCGTCCGCAATCATGCACCAATGTCCCGTTCACGTCACTGCAGCGGTGAACACCATCTCACATAAAAAGCTACTTACTACACTAAGAAGGAATGGCATCTGCGGAACTGCACTTGAGTGGATCAGGTCTTTTCTGACAAATCGGACATTTCAAATAACCTCCCCCTCGCTTGTTCTGAAACGTTCAGCACCCCCCATGGAGTACCTCAGAACTCTATTTTGAGCCCTCTATTTTTCAACCTGTATCTCCGTCCTTTGGCTGACGTAGCAGACAAATCAGGACTTACCCTCATGACCTACTCCGATGATTCGCAGATTTTCTTTTCAATGTCTGAATCCAACCCCTCAGTTCCTTCTTCTCTTAAACAAGGTCTCCACGATATCTTCAGCTGGATGTCTAACAACCAGCTGAAATTAAATGGAGAAAAAACAGAGTTCCTCCTTCCGGGAAAAAACCAAGACTTATGGAACTCCGCACATTGGCCCTCTGGCTTGGTAAAACTTCCCCAACCAGCCACTCATGTACGTAATCTGGGGGTAATTGTTGATAATGCTCTCTCCGTGAAACAACAGGCCAACAAGGTCGTTGGCCTTTGTTTCACTATCATGAAGTGGCTAAGAAAAATCCTGTGGATGCAGCCCTCCTCTACCCAAAAGATCGTAGTCAATGCCCTCCTAACCTCTCGGCTTGACTACGGCAACATCTTGTACCTTGGTTCCAATCAGGCCATAATCAGGCGACTGCAACTGGTGCAAAATTCAGCCGCCAGACTACTATGCAAAATCCCTAAAACCACCAGCGTATCAAAATACCTTAGGGACCTGCATTGGCTCAGGGTTGAGAACCGGATCAAGTTCAAAGCCTTGAGCTACATGTTCAGGATTAAAGCCGGCACAGCACCAAAATATCTTCAAGCATTGGCCCGTCCTTATTTTCCTAAACGAAATATGCGTTCACAATCTGCAGCTAATTTCTGTGTACCTAGGTTCAAGCTAGCAAGAATGGGAGGGAGGTCCTTTTCACACCTAGGACCCACTCTCTGGAATGCACTCCCTCCCCACATCCGCAAGGAGGAGAACTACGTCAGGTTCAGGACAAGCATCAAGACCTGGTTGTATGAGAAATAATTTCTGCTTGCTCCGCTCCATTATACTTATCTTGTACTGTGCACCTTATAAGTGTATAAAATAAAATAAATAAAATAAAATACAAGTGAATACATGCTCACTAGGCAGAAGGCAGGGACAGTCCAAAGCATGGGCAGGGCACTAAGACCTCAGGGACTCACCTCCTCCAAACACACATCAGCACACCCCATGAAGGCACATGCCATGTGCCCATCCTGTGTACAACAACAAGCCAGCCGAATCCACACCCTGCACCACACAACAAACAACCAGGGAGACAGACACTGCAGGAGTGGCTACACAGGAACACACAACACACAGCACAGTGCCAGGGTAACACACACACACCACAACACCACCACACACATGGAAAAACATGAGTACAAGCACCAAATAAACACCTACAAGGAACAAACATACACATGGACACACAGTTACACATACATACCACACAGTGACACACAGACACACAAAATGCAGACAGCAATTGAGCACAACAAATCAGCAAGCCAAAGTGGGATGAACACAAATGGAAGGCCATGGAGACACACAACAAGCATGTGCACATCACATGCAAGACAAGGAACACAGAACACCCCCCTCAGACCATCAAACCACACATGGTACGGTCAGTGAAGTCAAACCACAGGCACCACAGTGGAACAACAGAGGGAGACAGCAAGGCATACCAGGTAAAGGCACAAGGAACATAGGAAGGCCTGGAAGTCAAACTGGGAACAGCCACACATGCATACAACCACCTCACAGGAGTACACCAGCAGCACAACACACAGGGCCCATATACATACTCCATTACTGACAAACACCAGGAGGAGGAATGGACACACATACCCCCCACACAACAGCAGCGCACAACACCAGTGCCATACACACACTGAAGGCTGCCAATACTTGCCACTCCATACACACAAATACAAACACACACCCTGGGTGTAGCCACAAACATCACACACAGGGATGCCACAGCAAATGTCTGAATAGAACATCACACAAACACATAACCCAAATGAAACACACACATAACCACAAGAGAAACAGGAATTCCGTGTCAGCAAAACTGTGGCAAGGCAATGGGAGCACAGACACAACAGAGTGCACAACCTCATCACTCAGGTAAAAGCACACACAACATACCACAAATCACACAAGAAGTGCACCATCCCAGAACAACACAGCCACATGAAAACAACTACAGATGCACAGGCCAAACAAACTGAACAAACACTGCAGGACATCAGGGGATGCACATCAGGCAATGTCAAGGCCACATATACACAGCACTGAACACACAACAAGCAGTGTGTGCACACCAAGAATACCAGTCACACAGACATGAGAGATACAACAGCACATCCAGAAAGAGAAGCAACAACACAGCCAACGCAGATACATCTAACACAACCACAACAGATGCACAGATCTGGGACACAATGGTGGAATAACATTGAACATAGCAAAAGCCAACACACACAGCTGAATAGCAGATGAGCGTCCATGACTGCCAAACAGCACAAGAACACCACAAAGACACAATTAGGGAAAGAACATGAGTGGTACATAGCCGCAGCCCAAACAAATGCACCACACACTACAATGTTACAGATGAAGTGATGAAGAGGCACATACACACACACAAAGCAAGGGGTCAGCCGACATCCAAGTGAAGTGTACTGCACGTCATCAGTGGACATGGTAGGAATGCACAAAACACAATCCAGGCCCCCAAAGAGTAGGCACTAGATGCACACATAGGGAATGGCACTATACCACACACACCATGCCATACATGAGGATAAAAGGCAGCTTGTGCCTGCAATGTCTCAGAAACACAACCACAGTGCCAGTGTTTAGCAGCAGGTCTGCACAGTCTACACACACATAATCAAGACACATTGATTATCAAACAAACACAACACTGATTTGCCAGTCACACACTCTGCACACTAACAAGTGACTAACACAACAAGTAGGAGTCAGAAAGAACAGCATGAACATACCAACACACTGCACACCTCTTGATAATACAAGAGCACACATCTCATGTAGGCCATGGGACCATGATGACGGGACATCACAAGATATCCATATACATGCACAGCTAGGCCCACAAGAAGGAATAACACACAGACATGATGACATTGCCCAGCCTGCATGCAAACCTGTGCACAGAGTCACACTCTGTGCTGGCAGTTTCTGCCAACCTGACATATGAACAATGTAGCCAACAATTGAAAACCTGGAAAATGAGAACTGCGACACAGTTTAAATTGACACCACATATGCCACAAGTATCAGTGTCAAAAAGAACTGAAGTCCCTGTCACCCCTGTGAAAAAAGAGTAGGTGAGCAAAGACCTTGGAAATGTTGAAATGCCACATAGAGCATGGGGCACATCCAAACACATGCACGCACAAAAATAACTTTATTCAGTAAGGACACTGACAAAGCAGACAACAGGAGTAACTGTCTTTATTCACATGTTGCATAGATAGGCACCAACAGCAGAGAAGAGCAAGGCACAAAATGCACAGCATATCCATTATATTCTGCACAGGCAGGGGAACAACTGGAAGGCCAGTGGCCAGTACAGGGTGCACAGCAAGTACATCATAGGCTGCGCATGGAGGAGTCCAACATAGCATAGCAACAGGGCCAGTGTCCAGGACAAAGTTCACAGCAAGTACATGAGAGGCTGCACAGGGAGGAGTCCAACACAACAGAGCGACATGGCCAGTGGCCTGTTCAGGGTGCACAGCAAGTACATGAGAGGCTGCACAGGGACGGGTCCAACACAGCAGAGCAACAGGGCCAGTGGCCAGTTCAGGGTGCACAGCAAGTACATGAGAGGCTGCACAGGGAAGAATCCAACACAGCAGAAACACAAAGACCAGTGGGCATGGCAAAGTGCAGTGTGAGGACATGAGAATCTGCACAGGCAAGGGCAAAACACAAAGGCCAGTTGGCATGGCAAAGTGCAGAGCAAGGACATGAGAATCTGCACAGGCTAGGGCAGAACACAAAGGCCAGTGGGCATGGCAAAGTGCAGAGCAAGGACATGAGAATCTCCAGAGGCACGGGCAGAACACAAAGGCCAGTGGGCATGGCAAAGTGCAGATCGAGGACATGAGAATCTGCACAGGGAGTGTGTATGACTGTACCCTTCCAAGGGCAGTAATACAGTCAGGGGGGTAACAATGGGCAGAACAGGCCCACCTGTGAGAGAGACAGGTATGTGCCTTTCCACTTCTTGGGAATCCAAAATAGCTTCCCTGTACTGGGGTTAATGGGAACTGGACTTGCCACAACAGGCACACACACCAACAGAGCCACATCAGGTGCAGACACTGGCACTCCCTCTGGTGACGTGCTGGATTTGTGGAACGCTTCATCTGGCTACGCCTATGGCCCACCTTCCTCTGTTTGCTAGGTGTAACCCCTACATTGCCTTCCTTCCCATGTTTGCCATGGGTAGCCCCTACAGTGCCCTCCTTCACCTGCTTTACTGGCCTTGGAATAGGAGTCGATGTGGTGGGGGAATGTGGCCCTGAGCCCTTCCTAGGTGTGCCCTTACCATACAACTCCTCCTCGTTGGGCACGGAAACTGCATGCCTTGCCTTGCGTTACGTTTTAGGGACAGGAGAGTCCTTAGCTGGGGATGACTCTGAGGCATGGGAGCCTAAGGTCTGCTTCTTTGCTTTGCTTTTTGAGCCTTGCTTTTCCCTGACAGGCTCTTGTCTTTGCATTCTGGGGTGGCTTTGCTCTTCAGTGGGGATGGTGTCTGCGGGCGGGACCGCTTGGGTTGTTTCTGCTGGGTGCTCCTTGTGCTGTATCGTGACTGTGCCGCATAGGAACCATGGTCACTATCATCAAACGTGACCACTAACTGGGGGGTGGACAAAGGCCATGAAGCAGTAATGGGAGTATGTGCTTGTTGAAGGGTAGACGTCACTGTGGACGAAAAAGCCTGGACACTACAGTGCAGCCCACCCACGTCGGAGTGTATGCCCTCCATGTAAGAAATCACCTGGGCTAATTTTGTGTCATGGTCACTGAAGGCATTGAGGAGGGCTGTCTGACCCACACAAAGCTGGCGCAGAAGCTCAACAGACTCAGCACTGAGGGCAGCAGGGGGGACACGTACAGGGGCAGCGGTGCCAGATGTAAATGTAACTTGTCCCCTCTTACTGACACGGACACAGGCAGCACCAGAGGAAGTGGATTGGAAGGTGGGCACTGGTCGCTGTGTGGTAGAAAATGATGCAGAGTCTCCATTCCCTGTGCCCGCCAACATGGATGCATCCCCGCTGGCATCTGATGATGTGGTACTTTGGGTACCAGGCAGGGATTCCTCCTGCATACTCCGGTCCTCCTCTGAGGCGCTGGTGACCTCTGTGTCACTGGGCTCCTGTGCAGTTGTGGTGCTAGTTTCACCCCCACTGATGTCCGGCTCCTGTCACTCCGTGACCACTGGCAAATCTGCATGGGTGAGAGATGCAGGGTCAGGTTAGTGGCATCAACAGGACAAAGTAATGCAATCAATGCAGTACAAAAGATGCCCAAATCTACCTGTTCCACACCACACTCTGCAATCACATTGCAGCAACTCACTACATAGATCACAACAGTGCATGTAACCCTGATCACCCGTCATGACTGAGCCATGTTTAGACCACACAGCACAACACCATGCCCGTGGCTGAAGTCTACCAGACACACAACTTGCCCTGCCGACACCTACAGACATGATGTGGGCACACCACTTGTTGCCACTGGCAGACCCTGAGGGAACAGGATGGGACAACACAGACACCTATTACGACATGACAATTCACAATGGCAAATAGCCCAAGCAAAACACCATGTTGTACTCTGGGGCTAAAGATTAGTGCACATTGTTGACAGATGTCTCGGACTCAACATTCATGGTCCATGCAATGTACACATAGATGGAGTCACACTTAGATTGGGAACACTGCTGTATACTCCCAAAATGATTCCCCATACTACCCCAATGCTGAATGACCATCAAGAGCACAACACATACGGCAATGGGACTGCACAGCAGGGAGGATCACCTTTGTAAGTACAGTTTGTGCAAATGCATGACACTGGCACACAACCCAGCAGCCACTTATATGACACTGCACAGCACCACTCCACAAACATCACATATTGTCCTGGGACCTGCATTGCCAACATACTGTGTCACTGTATGGCTGACAATGCAACACACTTCACTCAGACCTACAACTGCAGGCAAGAAAACCTGTGACATTGGGACACACACTCCTTCTCTCCATGTTTGTCAGTGCATGACACAACCCCACACCCTGAGGCAGATACTTCAGCAGTACAACAACATGTGTGCCCCCTTACCCTACACCTCCATTTTTGATGACTTATCACGACGATTGGGGCACCATACAGCCTTGAGTACTGTGCGAGTACCTTGTCCACCAGGACCTCCAGCCCCTCGCTTGTGAATGGACTTGCACGGATCTTCTCTTTCCTTGCCATTCCTGTGGACATGGATCACCTGTGCAGCAGCAGATGAGGGGTCTCAGGCAGCAGTCCCTGGAGGCAGCAGCAGATGAGGGGTCTCAGGCAGCAGTCCCTGGAGGCAGCAGTAGATGAGAGTCTAGGGCAGCAGTCCCTGGATGCAGCAGCAGGTGAGGGGTCTCAGGCAGCAGTCCTTGGAGGCAGCAGCAAATGAGGGTCAAAAGGCAGCAGTTCCTGGAGGCAGCAGCAGGTGAGGAGTCTCAGGCAGCAGTCCCTGGAGGCAGCAGCAGATTAGGGTCTCAGGCAGGTGTCCCTGGAGGCACCAGCAGATGAGAGGTGCCAGGCAGCAGTCCCTGGAGGGAGCAGTAGCAGAAGAGGGGTCTTAGGCAGCAGTCCCTGGAGACAGCAGCAGATGAGGGTCTCAGGCAGCAGTCCCTGGAGGCAGCAGCAGGTGAGGGGTTCTCAGGCAGCAGTCCCTCGAGGCAGCAGCAGGTGAGGGGTCTCAGGCAGCAGGCTCTGTGAGCAGTGGAAATGTGAGGCTCACTCTCACACATATAAAGCACCCTGGGGTCGTTCCTAAGGTGCCAAGATGCAACAATTGGTTGTCCAGGTCTGCCTCATTCTAAAGCACCCAATGACCGCCTCTGCGGTGACGGCGCAAGCCTATTGCGAATTTCAAAATTACATCATGCCATCGCAATCATCGATCCCATTGGCTCTAGGCCATGCTTCATGGTGGTGAGACACCCCCGGGCCAGGCGGTAGCTACGGAGATTTGGGTGGCGGAGCATGCCAACCGCCATCTTCCCATGTTCCTATGGCTATCACTACCGCACTTGTGTGTATGGGGGGTGCTGGTGACACACCGCTGGGGCCAGATGGCAGCTACCGCAATTTGGGTGGCGGAGCATGTCAACTGCCATTTTCCCATGTCCCTATGGCTATCACTTCCGCACTTGTGTGTATGGGGGCACTTTGAACTTGTATGGTATATGAAAATCCATTTTTAATCTGGGAGGCTTGCAGCACCAGAATAAAGATAGAAGGCTGCACTTTACACTATTTTATTTATTAGTTTTTGGTTTTGGGGTCATATGTGCACAGACACACTATTTGTAAAGGTGCACTGTGGTATTGGTTATTGTCTTTACATACCACTATTTGTTTTCTTCTTTTCTTCTCACACTTTACACAGAGAGAGTGACTGATAATGAGAAGTGGGTACACTGGAAATTGTTAACCAGGAACCCCCTCAGGAGTTACGTCCGTGAGGCGCTCTCTCTGTGCTCACACATTTTTTTCTGAGGCGTTGGGACCTGTCTTTGTTTTTGCTTTAAATCTACATCTCTGACCCATGGGTTTAGTGTTAGTTAACACACTTGGAGGATCTGGACGATGCGTCAGACTGTCCCGGGTGGTCAATAAATCTTTGATGTAGTTCCAGTAGGTAAGGCATACTTTGTTTACAGACACACCGCTGGGGCCAGATGGCAGCTACCGCAATTTGGGTGGCTGAGCATGTCAACTGCCATTTTCCCATGTCCCTTTGGCTATCATTTCCGCACTTGTGTGTATGGGGGGTGCTGGTGATACACCGCTGGGGCCAGGCAGTAGCTATCGCGATTTGGCCCACATACAATGGCAATGTCCATTGGGAACACTTCAGCAGTACACAGTGGCCACATGCTAAAGGGCACATCATCGTGCACACAATGCCAATGTTCCATTGACTACACAGGTGCCTACATGCGCCATGGTAGTTTATGTGTGACGTACATTGGTCTGTAGTCCCTAACATGTCACAAATGCATTAGATGGTTGATGAGGCAGGACAGTGTTGTAGTGGACTCTACAATGTGTACACATTAAGCGTGGGCGTAAAATCCGTTTCGCGGGCAAATTTGGGGATTTTTGGCGATTTTGCTATCCGCGAATCGTGCGAATTTACCCAATAATCCACAATTTCACAAGCGACAAATTATTTTTATTACCGTGATTCTGAGTCCGCCGAGTTGTTTTTCTTCAGATTTTGCGTGTACGGCGCCATTTTCGATCTTGCTGCGTGATCGCGCGAGAGTTCTTCGAACGCAATTACGTTATCGCGGCCTGCCATCTTGCACGACGAGAGTTTGACAACGCGAGTACATCATAAAAGCCCGCGACGGCGCGCAGCTGACTTTCGGCGGGAGATTTGAACAGCTCGCGTTCCCGAAATTGCAAAAATTGCAATTCTGCACAAGAAATCCACTGCAGGAAGCATAAACCAAGTGAAAATGATGATTTTGATCAGAATAACTCCTCTGATTTTTTGACTGCACTTTTTGGTGCAGAAGTCCATTTTTTGGGGTGGGGTGGGAGGAAGGAAGTGCTTCAGAGTCTCCAACTTCCTGTTCCTGTCCAGCAGGCTCCTCCCAGTGCTTTGTGCATGTACTGGTCACTTTTCATTTGGCTGTTGAGCTGGAAGTATTACTTTCTGTGACTGCTGCTGGATTTGTATTTGAGGACATTTTGGACTTTGGAGTTTGGATCACTTTTGGACTTGAGATTTTACAAGTAAGTTGGTGTTGTTTGTTTGGGGCATTGCAGTTGAGGCAACTACAGTTCTAAAACTTTTTTCACAACTTTAACAAAATATATATTGTGGTGGGTAACCACAGTATCCAGTAGGCCCAGGGTTAGTCATGGGTGCATGATACAACTGTTTCTGTGATTTGTTTTTAACTTAATTCTCATGTATGTCATGGAATTTTAGCTCACTACTTATATGTTGATTTTTTTTAAATTTTAGGGTGCCTGTAAAGCCTCACTAGCCAGTGGGCCCAGGTATAGTGAGTGGTGCATGGGCCTAGTCTTTCTGTGGGGGGTCTTGAATTTAAACATCATTGAGGGCATGGATGGTATGGGATTGTGGTGATTTTTGAGTGTTTTTAGACTTTTTGGGCTGGTGTTAGGGCCTGGCCATGTGGGTGGGGGACATTTGGAGGCCTGGGACAGGCAGGGCCTGGCCATGTGGTGGGGGTCAAGGGGCCATTTTTAAGCCAGGCAGTGTGCTCAGGCCTGCACCCACTTTGCCTTGCTTTCAACCATTATGCCCAGGGGTACTCAGTGGTGCATGGGCATAGTCTTTCTCTGGGGTGTCTTGAATTTAAACATCATTGAGGGCATGGATGGCATGGGATTGTGGTGATTTATGAGTGTTTTTAGACTTTTTGGGGTGGTGTTAGGGCCTGGCCATGTGGGTGGGACACATTTGGAGGCCTGGGACAGGCAGGGCCTGGCCATGTGGTGGAAGTCAAGGGGCCATTTTTAAGCCAGGCAGTGTGCTCAGGCCTGCACCCACTTTGCATTGCTTTCAACCATTATGCCCAGGGGTACTCAGTTGTGCATGGGCCTAGTCTTTATCTGGGGTGTCTTGAATTTAAACATCATTGAGGGCATGGATGGCATGGGATTGTGGTGATTTCTGAGTGTTTTTGACGTTTTGGGGTGGTGTTGGGGCCTGGCCATGTGGATGGGTTCCATTTTGAGGCCTGGGACAGGCAGGGCCAGGTCATTTGGTGTGGGTCAAGGGGCCATTTTTAAGCCAGGCAGTGTACTCAGGCCTGCACCCACTTAGCCTTGCTTTCAACCATTATGCCCAGGTGTAGTGAGTGGTGCATGGGCCTAGTCTTTCTCTGGGGTGTCTTGAATTTAAACATCATTGAGGTCATGGATGGCATGCAATTGTGGTGATTTTTGAGTGTTTTTTGACTTTTTGGGGTGGTGTTGGGGCCTGGCCATGTGGGTGGGGGCCATTTTGAGGCCTGGGAGAGGCAGGGCCTGGCCATGTGGTGGGGGTCAAGGGGCCATTTTTAAGCCAGGCAGTGTGCTCAGGCCTGCACCCACTTTGCCTTGCTTTCAACCATTATGCCCAGGTGTAGTGAGTGGTGCATGGGCCTAGTCTTTCTCTGGGGTGTCTTGAATTTAAACATCATTGAGGGCATGGATGGCATGGGAGTGTGGTGACTTTTGAGTGTTTTTAAACATTTTGGATTGGTGTTAGGGCCTGGCCATGTGAGAGGGGGACATTTGGAGGCCTGGGACAGGCAGGGCCTGGCCATGTGGTGGGGGTCAAGGGGCGAGTTTTAAGCCAGGCAGTGTGCTCAGGCCTGCACCCACTTTGCCTTGCTTTCAACCATTAGGCCCAGGGGTACTCAGTGGTGCATGGGCCTAGTCTTTCTCTGGAGTGTCTTGAATTTAAACATCATTGAGGGCATGGATGGCATGGGAGTGTGGTGACTTTTGAGTGTTTTTAAACATTTTGGATTGGTGTTAGGGCCTGGCCATGTGAGAGGGGGACATTTGGAGGCCTGGGACAGGCAGGGCCTGGCCATGTGGTGGGGGTCAAGGGGCGAGTTTTAAGCCAGGCAGTGTGCTCAGGCCTGCACCCACTTTGCCTTGCTTTCAACCATTAGGCCCAGGGGTACTCAGTGGTGCATGGGCCTAGTCTTTCTCTGGGGTGTCTTGAATTTAAACATCATTGAGGGCATGGATGGCATAGGATTGTGGTGATTTTTTTTAGAGTTTTTCAACTTTTTGGGGTGGTGTTTGGGCCTGGCCATGTGGGTGGGGGCCATTTTGAGGCCTGGGACAGGCAGGGCCTGGCCATGTGGTGGGGATCAAGGGGCCATTTTTAAGCCAGGCAGTGTGCTCAGGCCTGCACCCATTTTGCCCTGCTTTCAACCATTATGCCCAGGGGTACTCAGTGGTGCATGGGCCTAGTCTTTCTCTGGGGTGTCTTGGATTTAAACATCATTGAGGGCATAGATGGCATGGGATTGTTGTAATTTTTGACTGTTTTTTTTACTTTTTGGGGTGGTGTTGGGGCCTGGCCATGTGGGTGGGGGCCATTTTGAGGCCTGGGACAGGCAGGGCCTGGCCATGTGGTGGGGGTCAGGGGGCCATTTTTAAGCCAGGCAGTGTGCTCAGGCCTACACCCACTTTGCCTTGCTTTCAACCATTATGCCCAGGGGTACTCAGTGGTGCATGGGCCTAGTCTTTCTCTGGGGTGTCTTTAATTTAAACATGATTGAGGGCATGGATGGCATGAGATTGTGGGGATTTTTGAGTGTTTTTTTACTTTTTGGGGTGGTGTTTGGTGCCTGGTCATGTGGGTGGGGGCCATTTTGAGGCCTGGGACAGGCAGGGCCTGGCCATTTGGTGTGGGTCAAGGGGGCATTTTTAAGCCAGGCAGTGTGATCAGGCCTGCACCCACTTTGCCTTGCTTTCAACCATTATGCCCAGGGGTACTCAGTGGTGCAAGGGCCTAGTCTTTCTCTGGGGTGTCTTGAACTTAAACATCACTTAGGGCATGGATGGCATGGGATTGTGGTAATTTTTGAGTGTTTTTGACGATTTTGGGTGGTGTTGGGGCCTGACCATGTGGGTGGGGGCCATTTTGAGGCCTGGGACAGGCAGGGCCTGGCCATTTGGTGTGGGTCAAGGGGGCATTTTTAAGCAAGGCAGTGTACTCAGGCCTGCACCCACTTTGCCTTGCTTTCAACCATTATGCCCAGGGGTACTCAGTGGTGCATGGGCATAGTCTTTCTGTGGGGTGCCTTGAATTTAAACATTATTGAGGGCATGGATGGCATGGGATTGTGGTGATTTTTGAGTGTTTTTAGACTTTTTGGGGTGGTGTTAGGGCCTGGCCATGTGGGAGGGGGATATTTGGAGGCCTGGGACAGGCAGGACCTGGCCATGTGGTGGGGGTCAAGGGGCAATTTTTAAGCCAGGCAGTGTGCTCAGGCCTGCACCCACTTTGCCTTGCTTTCAACCATTAGGCCCAGGGGTACTCAGTGGTGCATGGGCCTAGTCTTTCTCTGGGGTGTCTTGAATTTAAACATCCTTGAGCGCATGGATGGCATGGGATTGTGGTGATTTTTTATAGTTTTTCGACTTTTTGGGGTGGGGTTGGGGCCTGGCCATGTGGTTGGGGGCCATTTTGAGGCCTGGGACAGGCAGGGCCTGGCCATGTGGTGGGGGTCAAGGGGCCATTTTTAAGCTAGGCAGTTTGCTCAGGCCTGCACCCACTTTGCCTTGCTTTCAACCATTATGCCCAGGAGTACTCAGTGGTGCATGGGCCTAGTCTTTCTCTGGGGTGTCTTGAATTTAAACTTCATTGAGGGCATGGATGGCATGGGATTGTGGTGATTTTTGAGTGTTTTTTGACGTTTTGGGGTGGTGTTGGGGCCTGGCCATGTGGGTGGGGGCCATTTTGAAGCCTGGGACAGGCAGGGCCTGGCCATTTGGTGTGGGTCAAGGGGCTATTGTTAAGCCAGGCAGTGTACTCAGGCCTGCACCCACTTTGCCTTGCTTTCAACCATTAGGCCCAGGGGTACTCAGTGGTGCATGGGCCTAGTCTTTCTCTGGGGTGTCTTGAATTTAAACATCATTGAGGTCATGGATGGCATGCAATTGTGGTGATTTTTGAGTGTTTTTCGACTTTTTGGGGTGGTGTTGGGGCCTGGCCATGTGGGTGGGGGCCATTTTGAGGCCTGGGACAGGCATGGCCTGGCCATGTGGTGGGGGTCAAGGGGCCATTTTTAAGCTAGGCAGTTTGCTCAGGCCTCACCCACTTTGCATTGCTTTCAACCATTATGCCCAGGAGTACTCAGTGGTGCATGGGCCTAGTCTTTCTCTGGGGTGTCTTGAATTTAAACTTTATTGAGGGCATGGATGGCATGGGATTATTGTGATTTTTGAGTGTTTTTAGACTTTTTGGGGTGGTGTTAGGGCCTGGCCATGTGGGTGGGACACATTTGGAGGCCTGGGACAGGCAGGGCCTGGCCATGTGGTGGGGGTCAAGGGGCCATTTTTAAGCCAGGCAGTGTGCTCAGGCCTGCACCCACTTTGCATTGCTTTCAACCATTATGCCCAGGGGTACTCAGTTGTGCATGGGCCTAGTCTTTATCTGGGGTGTCTTGAATTTAAACATCATTGAGGGCATGGATGGCATGGGATTGTGGTGATTTTTGAGTGTTTTTGACGTTTTGGGGTGGTGTTGGGGCCTGGCCATGTGGATGGGTTCCATTTTGAGGCCTGGGACAGGCAGGGCCAGGTCATTTGGTGTGGGTCAAGGGGCCATTTTTAAGCCAGGCAGTGTACTCAGGCCTGCACCCACTTAGCCTTGCTTTCAACCATTAGGCCCAGGGGTACTCAGTGGTGCATGGGCCTAGTCTTTCTCTGGGGTGTCTTGAATTTAAACATCATTGAGGTCATGGATGGCATGCAATTGTGGTGATTTTTGAGTGTTTTTCGACTTTTTGGGGTGGTGTTGGGGCCTGGCCATGTGGGTGGGGGCCATTTTGAGGCCTGGGAGAGGCAGGGCCTGGCCATGTGGTGGGGGTCAAGGGGCCATTTTTAAGCCAGGCAGTGTGCTCAGGCCTGCACCCACTTTGCCTTGCTTTCAACCATTATGCCCAGGTGTAGTGAGTGGTGCATGGGCCTAGTCTTTCTCTGGGGTGTCTTGAATTTAAACATCATTGAGGGCATGGATGGCATGGGAGTGTGGTGACTTTTGAGTGTTTTTAAACATTTTGGATTGGTGTTAGGGCCTGGCCATGTGAGAGGGGGACATTTGGAGGCCTGGGACAGGCAGGGCCTGGCCATGTGTTGGGGGTCAAGGGGCGATTTTTAAGCCAGGCAGTGTGCTCAGGCCTGCACCCACTTTGCCTTGCTTTCAACCATTAGGCCCAGGGGTACTCAGTGGTGCATGGGCCTAGTCTTTCTCTGGGGTGTCTTGAATTTAAACATCATTGAGGGCATGGATGGCATAGGATTGTGGTGATTTTTTTCTAGAGTTTTTCAACTTTTTGGGGTGGTGTTTGGGCCTGGCCATGTGGGTGGGGGCCATTTTGAGGCCTGGGACAGGCAGGGCCTGGCCATGTGGTGGGGATCAAGGGGCCATTTTTAAGCCAGGCAGTGTGCTCAGGCCTGCACCCATTTTGCCTTGCTTTCAACCATTATGCCCAGGGGTACTCAGTGGTGCATGGGCCTAGTCTTTCTCTGGGGTGTCTTGGATTTAAACATCATTGAGGGCATAGATGGCATGGGATTGTTGTAATTTTTGACTGTTTTTTTTACTTTTTGGGGTGGTGTTGGGGCCTGGCCATGTGGGTGGGGGCCATTTTGAGGCCTGGGACAGGCAGGGCCTGGCCATGTGGTGGGGGTCAGGGGGCCATTTTTAAGCCAGGCAGTGTGCTCAGGCCTACACCCACTTTGCCTTCCTTTCAACCATTATGCCCAGGGGTACTCAGTGGTGCATGGGCCTAGTCTTTCTCTGGGGTGTCTTTAATTTAAACATGATTGAGGGCATGGATGGCATGAGATTGTGGGGATTTTTGAGTGTTTTTTTACTTTTTGGGGTGGTGTTTGGGGCCTGTCCATGTGGGTGGGGGCCATTTTGAGGCCTGGGACAGGCAGGGCCTGGCCATGTGGTGGGGGTCAAGGGGCCATTTTTAAGCCAGGCAGTGTGATCAGGCCTGCACCCACTTTGCCTTGCTTTCAACCATTATGCCCAGGGGTACTCAGTGGTGCAAGGGCCTAGTCTTTCTCTGGGGTGTCTTGAACTTAAACATCACTTAGGGCATGGATGGCATGGGATTGTGGTAATTTTTGAGTGTTTTTGACGATTTTGGGTGGTGTTGGGGCCTGCCCATGTGGGTGGGGGCCATTTTGAGGCCTGGGACAGGCAGGGCCTGGCCATTTGGTGTGGGTCAAGGGGGCATTTTTAAGCAAGGCAGTGTACTCAGGCCTGCACCCACTTTGCCTTGCTTTCAACCATTAGGCCCAGTTGTAGTGAGTGGTGCATGGGCCTAGTCTTTCTGTGGGGTGCCTTGAATTTAAACATTATTGAGGGCATGGATGGCATGGGATTGTGGTGATTTTTGAGTGTTTTTAGACTTTTTGGGGTGGTGTTAGGGCCTGGCCATGTGGGTGGGACACATTTGGAGGCCTGGGACAGGCAGGGCCTGGCCATGTGGTGGGGGTCAAGGGGCCATTTTTAAGCCAGGCAGTGTGCTCAGGCCTGCACCCACTTTGCATTGCTTTCAACCATTATGCCCAGGGGTACTCAGTTGTGCATGGGCCTAGTCTTTATCTGGGGTGTCTTGAATTTAAACATCATTGAGGGCATGGATGGCATGGGATTGTGGTGATTTTTGAGTGTTTTTGACGTTTTGGGGTGGTGTTGGGGCCTGGCCATGTGGATGGGTTCCATTTTGAGGCCTGGGACAGGCAGGGCCAGGTCATTTGGTGTGGGTCAAGGGGCCATTTTTAAGCCAGGCAGTGTACTCAGGCCTGCACCCACTTAGCCTTGCTTTCAACCATTAGGCCCAGGGGTACTCAGTGGTGCATGGGCCTAGTCTTTCTCTGGGGTGTCTTGAATTTAAACATCATTGAGGTCATGGATGGCATGCAATTGTGGTGATTTTTGAGTGTTTTTCGACTTTTTGGGGTGGTGTTGGGGCCTGGCCATGTGGGTGGGGGCCATTTTGAGGCCTGGGAGAGGCAGGGCCTGGCCATGTGGTGGGGGTCAAGGGGCCATTTTTAAGCCAGGCAGTGTGCTCAGGCCTGCACCCACTTTGCCTTGCTTTCAACCATTATGCCCAGGTGTAGTGAGTGGTGCATGGGCCTAGTCTTTCTCTGGGGTGTCTTGAATTTAAACATCATTGAGGGCATGGATGGCATGGGAGTGTGGTGACTTTTGAGTGTTTTTAAACATTTTGGATTGGTGTTAGGGCCTGGCCATGTGAGAGGGGGACATTTGGAGGCCTGGGACAGGCAGGGCCTGGCCATGTGTTGGGGGTCAAGGGGCGATTTTTAAGCCAGGCAGTGTGCTCAGGCCTGCACCCACTTTGCCTTGCTTTCAACCATTAGGCCCAGGGGTACTCAGTGGTGCATGGGCCTAGTCTTTCTCTGGGGTGTCTTGAATTTAAACATCATTGAGGGCATGGATGGCATAGGATTGTGGTGATTTTTTTCTAGAGTTTTTCAACTTTTTGGGGTGGTGTTTGGGCCTGGCCATGTGGGTGGGGGCCATTTTGAGGCCTGGGACAGGCAGGGCCTGGCCATGTGGTGGGGATCAAGGGGCCATTTTTAAGCC
Source organism: Lissotriton vulgaris (assembly GCF_964263255.1). Classification (NCBI taxonomy): domain Eukaryota; kingdom Metazoa; phylum Chordata; class Amphibia; order Caudata; family Salamandridae; genus Lissotriton; species Lissotriton vulgaris. The sequence goes on along the minus strand of NC_141689.1, from coordinate 2,068,785,571 downwards.
AGGCAGTGTGCTCAGGCCTGCACCCATTTTGCCTTGCTTTCAACCATTATGCCCAGGGGTACTCAGTGGTGCATGGGCCTAGTCTTTCTCTGGGGTGTCTTGGATTTAAACATCATTGAGGGCATAGATGGCATGGGATTGTTGTAATTTGTGACTGTTTTTTTTACTTTTTGGGGTGGTGTTGGGGCCTGGCCATGTGGGTGGGGGCCATTTTGAGGCCTGGGACAGGCAGGGCCTGGCCATGTGGTGGGGGTCAGGGGGCCATTTTTAAGCCAGGCAGTGTGCTCAGGCCTACACCCACTTTGCCTTCCTTTCAACCATTATGCCCAGGGGTACTCAGTGGTGCATGGGCCTAGTCTTTCTCTGGGGTGTCTTTAATTTAAACATGATTGAGGGCATGGATGGCATGAGATTGTGGGGATTTTTGAGTGTTTTTTTACTTTTTGGGGTGGTGTTTGGGGCCTGTCCATGTGGGTGGGGGCCATTTTGAGGCCTGGGACAGGCAGGGCCTGGCCATGTGGTGGGGGTCAAGGGGCCATTTTTAAGCCAGGCAGTGTGATCAGGCCTGCACCCACTTTGCCTTGCTTTCAACCATTATGCCCAGGGGTACTCAGTGGTGCAAGGGCCTAGTCTTTCTCTGGGGTGTCTTGAACTTAAACATCACTTAGGGCATGGATGGCATGGGATTGTGGTAATTTTTGAGTGTTTTTGACGATTTTGGGTGGTGTTGGGGCCTGCCCATGTGGGTGGGGGCCATTTTGAGGCCTGGGACAGGCAGGGCCTGGCCATTTGGTGTGGGTCAAGGGGGCATTTTTAAGCAAGGCAGTGTACTCAGGCCTGCACCCACTTTGCCTTGCTTTCAACCATTAGGCCCAGTTGTAGTGAGTGGTGCATGGGCATAGTCTTTCTGTGGGGTGCCTTGAATTTAAACATTATTGAGGGCATGGATGGCATGGGATTGTGGTGATTTTTGAGTGTTTTTAGACTTTTTGGGGTGGTGTTAGGGCCTGGCCATGTGGGAGGGGGATATTTGGAGGCCTGGGACAGGCAGGACCTGGCCATGTGGTGGGGGTCAAGGGGCGATTTTTAAGCCAGGCAGTGTGCTCAGGCCTGCACCCACTTTGCCTTGCTTTCAACCATTAGGCCCAGGGGTACTCAGTGGTGCATGGGCCTAGTCTTTCTCTGGGGTGTCTTGAATTTAAACATCCTTGAGCGCATGGATGGCATGGGATTGTGGTGATTTTTTATAGTTTTTCGACTTTTTGGGGTGGGGTTGGGGCCTGGCCATGTGGTTGGGGGCCATTTTGAGGCCTGGGACAGGCAGGGCCTGGCCATGTGGTGGGGGTCAAGGGGCCATTTTTAAGCTAGGCAGTTTGCTCAGGCCTGCACCCACTTTGCCTTGCTTTCAACCATTATGCCCAGGAGTACTCAGTGGTGCATGGGCCTAGTCTTTCTCTGGGGTGTCTTGAATTTAAACTTCATTGAGGGCATGGATGGCATGGGATTGTGGTGATTTTAGAGTGTTTTTTGACGTTTTGGGGTGGTGTTGGGGCCTGGCCATGTGGGTGGGGGCCATTTTGAAGCCTGGGACAGGCAGGGCCTGGCCATTTGGTGTGGGTCAAGGGGCTATTGTTAAGCCAGGCAGTGTACTCAGGCCTGCACCCACTTTGCCTTGCTTTCAACCATTAGGCCCAGGGGTACTCAGTGGTGCATGGGCCTAGTCTTTCTCTGGGGTGTCTTGAATTTAAACCTCATTGAGGGCATGGATGGCGTGGGACTGTGGGGATTTTTGAGTGTTTTTTGACTTTTTGGGGTGGTGTTGGGGCCTGGACATGTGGGTGGGGGCCATTTTGAGGCCTGGGACAAGCAGGGCCTGGCCATGTGGTGGGGGTCAAGGGGCCATTTTTAAGCCAGGCAGTGTGTTCAGGCCTGCACCCACTTTGCCTTGCTTTCAACCATTATGCCCAGGGGTACTCAGTGGTGCATGGGCCTAGTCTTTCTCTGGGGTGTCTTGAATGTAAACATCATTGAGGGCATGGATGGGATGGGATTGAGGGGATTTTTGAGTGTTTTCTGACTTTTTAGGGTGGTGTTGGGGCCTGGCCATGTGGGTGGGGGCCATTATGAGGCCTGGGACCGGCAGGGCCTGGCCATGTGGTGGGGGTCAAGGGGCCATTTTTAAGCCAGGCAGTGTGCTCAGACATGCACCCACTTTGCCTTGCTTTCAACCATTATGCCCAGGGGTACTCAGTGGTGCATGGACCTAGTCTTTCTCTGGGGTGTCTTGAATTTAAACATCATTGAGGGCATGGATGGCATGGGATTTTGAGGATTTTTGAGTATTTTTTCGACTTTTTGGGGTTGTGTTGGGGCCTGGCCATGTGGGTGGGGGCCATTTTGAGGCCTGGGACAGGCAGGGCCTGGCCATGTGGTGGGGGTCAAGGGGCCATTTTAACCCAGGCAGTGTGCTCAGGCCTACACTCACTTTGCCTTGCTTTCAACCATTATGCCCAGGGCTACTCAGTGGTGCATGGGCCTAGTCTTCTCTGGGGTGTTTTGAATTTAAACATCATTGAGGGCATGGATGGCATGGGATTGTGGGGATTTTTTAGTGTTTTTTTACTTTTTGGGGTGGTGTTGGGGCCTGGCCATGTGGGTGGGGGCCATTTTGAGGCCTGGGACAGGCAGGGCCTGGCCATGTGGTGGGGGTCAAGAGGCCATTTTTAAGCCAGGCAGTATGCTCAGGCCTGCACCCACTTTGCCTTGCTTTCAACCATTATGCCCAGGGGTACTCAGTTGTGCATGGGCCTAGTCTTTCTCTGGGGTGTCTTGAATTTAAACATCATTGAGGGCATGGATGGCATGGGATTGTGGGGATTTTTGAATGTTTTTCGACTTTTTGGGGTGTATAACTGATGTTCCTCTGGCTTCCATTGCTTTTAGGTGCACAAGAGAACCACCAGTGCCAGGAGGAAGTCCTGCAGCGGTGTGTGCAGCACAACGTCACGTGTGGCCATAGACAAGACAACTCTGCAACTGGTGCAACTGCGGCCTGCTGTTCTGACATCTCAAGAAGATGGCCTAAAAGAAAGTTGGCCGTAGCTCCTCAGCGAAAAAAGTCGCCAGTGCCACTGCCAGTAACAAGGAGCAGAAGAAGCAAGGAGACTGGTGTGCACACCAACACCTTTTTTGGGGAAAAAAAACTACGCCTGCAGCAGCAGCGGTGTCTGCCCTGGACCAAGCTGGAAGCAGCACCTCCGCTTCATTGGGCTCAGTGCCACCACGCCAAATTAGGTCCAAGACCACCATGAGTGCTGCTGTGGCAGCCACTTTGGTTTTTGAATCACCATCGACCTGTGATCTTGGCTCATCACAAGAAAGTACCATCCAATCAACGTCGGGTGTAACTCAGCAGACGAGTGTTCAACAACCACAGCCACAAACACAGGTGCAAGTAGTACAAGCGCAAGTACATGGGCAAGGAGAGGCGCAAGTAGAGGCGCAAGCAGAGCCGCAAGGAGAGGCGCATGGACAGGTGCATGGAGAGGTGTGACTAGAGATTCATGGAGCGGCACAACTGCCTACAACGCTTGTTCCTCCAGAAGTAGGGGCACATCAGGAAATTGCTATTCAAGAGGAGGTATCACCCGAGGAAGCCACTCCTCCTGATGATGATTCATTTTCTTCCAGATCCCCAGCAAGAAAAAGGGCAAGGAGGGATACTACTACTACAAGTTCTTCTTCAAGCCCCCTTCCTTCTGATGACCTTAATCCTGATTGGAACCCACAAATGCAGTCTGAGAGTGAGGCACGCCATGATGAGTCGACAAAGGTAGCTAAGCCTAAAAGGAAGGCTCCCGCAAAGCTTCGAATTATGGGTGATGACGACGAACAAGAAGTGGTGTCTTCTGCTGCTGATGAACAGCCTGACGACGACCCAGTCATCACAGTTGTCACTCCAGCCCCAGCAGGCATGCAGCAGACAGACATGCTCACCCTATCCCGAATGGCTGCTGAGCGGGATATGGGCAGTGTGGCACTGGTACCACCACAGTTAACTACAACACCAACACGACCTACAGCTTCCATCTTTTTTAGTCAGAAGGGCCGGCATGGACCTCCATCCAGCTTGACCACAAGTAGTGGTGCTGTAAGTGAACAACAGAAACGAATTCAGCCACGCCCATCCTCCACTTCATCTGGCATTGAAAGTCGAAGTAGCACCTCCACCTTCAGCAGACATCACCAGTACCTAGTTTGGGACTTCTTTACTGTTAGCGAAAAGGCGGAAAACATGGTTGTTTGTTCGATTTGTAAAGTATTAGTTAGTCGGGGTAAGCTTGGTACTATGGTACCGGAGGCCAGAGAGGTCATCTCAAAAAACACCACACTATCCAGTGGGATGCGCACCTAAGGAACATCCGGGAAGCCCAAAGTAGAACTGATCCAAATGTATCCATTGACATTGCATCTGATGCTGAGGAGGGGCTGTTTGTGCAGGGGGGTAGTCAAGAACCGACCGACATTTTTTCTGGTCACCCAGTACCCCTGGCGGCAGCACTGCAGTGGTAGGGCCCACACCCTCTACCCCTGCAACATGTATAAGGCGGAAAAAATGGTTGTTTGTTCAATTTGTAAAGCATGCGTTAGTCGGGGTAAGCTTGGTTCCAACTATGGTACCGGAGGCCAGAGAGGTCATCTCAAAAAACACCACACTATCGAGTGGGAAGCACACATGAGGAAGTACGAGAAAGGAAAAAGAAAAACAAATCCAAATGTATCCCTTGATATTGCATCTGATGATGACGAGAATCTGATAGAGCAGGGGGGAAGTGAAGAAGCGACAGACATTTTCTCTGGTACACCCAGTACCCCTGGCAGCAGCAGTGCAGTGGTATCGCCCACACCCTCTACCCCTGCAACATCTATGAGGCACACTAAGAGTGTTGGAGAGACACCAATGCGAAAAACTACATCAATGGGCCTAACTGGTTTGAAGACGTCATCATCATCATCACGTAAAATGATCCAGCCCACTATTCGCGCAATGTTGTGGTCGGAGGCACCATTTGAACGCAACCACCCAACAATACGTCTGTATAACGCAAAGCTGGCTAAGATGCTAGCACTGGACCTTCTCCCTTTTTCTTTCGTGGAAGGGGTGGGGTTTCTAGAATTAGTGGCAACAGTCTGCCCTAAATGGAAGGTTCCTAGCCGGTCCTATTTTGCCAGAGTTGCGGTTCCAGCACTACATCAAGATGTGCTGGAGGTGATTGGGGCAGCTTTGCGGAAGAGTGCTGTTCACACTATCCACTTGACAACAGACATGTGGACCAGTTGCCAAACCCTTGATTACATGTGCATCACTGCACACTGGGTCTCTTTTGCAGGGTCTTTTGCAGGGGTCAAGTCAAGTGCAGTTGTTGACCTGGACACAGTTTTTCAAGCTTCTCGGAAACATGCAACATTATCCATGTTTGCCATGGAGAAAAGTCATACTGCAGAAAACACTTTGGATGAATTTAACAGTAAGGTCTCTAAATGGCTGCAACCAAGAAATCGCATATTTGGTTATGTTTCCACGGATAATGGCAGTAATATAGTTAGAGTAATGCAGGACGGTGACTATTTCAGAGTGCTGTGTTTGGCGCACTGTATAAACCTGGTTGTTCAAGATTTCTTGAAAACTGAAACCCAAGTCAAGAAGTTACTGTATATGTGCCTAAGAATCTGCACACATTTCAGCCATTCTTTTAAGGCCCGGGAGCAGCTGAGGAGCATTCAACATGTACGTAAAGTGCCAGTCAAAGGACTCATCCAGGAGGTGGCAACACGTTGGAACTCAACCTTTTACATGCTTGAGCGTCTGTTTGAGCAGAGCATGGCAATCAATGACTATATCTTTACAGTAGGTTCTACTATTAATGACATGAGGCTAGAGTCGGAGGAATGGCAGCTAGTTAAAAGCCTGACAGACATGCTTCGTCCTTTTGAGGTCTTCACGCATTACGTCAGCAGGGAGGACTCTTCTTTGAGCAAAGCTATCCCACTGTTGCGCATGCTAGAGAACCAACTGAAGGCGGTGTCTTCAACGTTGAGATATGATGATGGAAAGCAAGCTGCATATCTGTTGGCGGAGAACTTGTTAAGCCGCCTAGTTACCAATGAAAGGCTTCAAAAGAGACATACAGAACAACATTACATTTGTGCCACTATTCTGGATCCTCGGTACAAAAAGGCAGTGGCCAGCAAAGCATTCATTCCTTTTGATGAGGCAGATGTTTCAAAGTACAAACATTGGATAGCTGTGTCAGCCAGATGGTTCAAAAAAGATCAGCAGACAATTCAAGGAGCCGTCAGAAGTCCAACTGAATCAGCAGGCGATCCAGCGTCAAGTTCCACTTCTGAATCTGTGGGCGAAGGGAGTCACTTTCCCTCACAGCCGTAAATGACACCAGCAGCAACCCTATCATCATTCTCACCTGCACCAGCCCCAGCCATAATATTGTCGGTAGCGGATTGGCTAACTCATCAAGGGTTTGTTCGTTCCAGTGCTGAGAAGGCCACAGATGGTACGCAAAGTGGAGCAACCGTGGAGAACCTTGAGTTGATGGTGCAGGCCTATCTGGATGAGCCAACACAGGTCATTGTTCATATGAACACATTGCTGTATTGGTATAGGAAAATGGCTCTATGGCCACTGATCGCCAACCTGGCTCTAAATTATTTGTCTTGCCCACTTGCAAGCGTGTCTTCTGAACATGTTTTCAGTGCTGCTGGTGCCATTGTAACTTCAAAAAGGTCCCGCCTCTCGGCCAAAAATGTGGAGAGGTTAACACTGATCAAGATGAATCAGCACTTGATACCACCAGATTACAAAGTACGTGAATGCACGCAGGAAGAAGAGAACACCAACTTAGGTGACGGAAGTTCTTCTCTGTTACCTGACCTACTCCCGTCTCAAATCATGGAGTTGGAGACGAGCTCTACTTCCCTGACACCGAGCCCTGAAAATGACTTCCTTTTTTCGTCCTTATTCACTTTTATTCCTGTGTGTCTTTCTTTGTTTTGCAACTTTTACCACAACAAAACTCTAATCACATAATCACAACAAGTCCATCAGCAGCACTGTCTTCATCTTATATTTCTTAAAGATTTGAAGGTGCCGCAGTCTGCATTCCTGAGGTTCAAAAGTTCCCATCTCAATCATGCTCCTATATACTTCTCCTCCAGACTCCCCCTATCCATTTCCCTCAAGGCAGATGGATGGACTATGACAAGTCCCCTCAAGTGGGACTGAAATTACTGACTGACTACATGCTTGCTGATTGCTGACAGACTTACTTTTGATATTGACAGGAGAGGCTGACCTGTGGGCCCTCACTTTCCGAAGAAGATGCGGACAAAAAGTAGAACAGGTACTGAATAATTGAGAAGATGGCATGCACTGGACAGCAATGGCTGTCTGGCTCTGATGAAACCAATTGCTGTTTGTTTTTTGTGCATGAAATGATGATTCATATGTCTTGTCTTAGTTATTATCAAATCTTTCACACAGTAATTGTAACTCATGTCAATCAACAACTCTTTTTTTTTACCTTGTTTAATTAAAATTGTACTCCAAATTCAGGGGCCACTATATTGCATTCCACAAAATATGCAAAATGTCCTTGGAGCAGACTCACTTGCCACTTTACCATGATGATTGATTAAATAATACATCTTTTTTCTTTACAGTCACTCACTGGGATGGATGAATCATCAGCATCGATTTAGGGAAGAACTATGGCCAATTCGTGAGTGGCAAACAGGTAAACCAATCCACAAACACTACTACAGCAGGACTACATGTCTGTCTATTCGTGGTATGTATTGGTCGAGAGCGAGGCAGTGTACTGTTGTTGTTATGCCAGGCAGAGTCCACTCCAGACAGCAGTTCATGTAAAATTGGGGCTATGTGGCTTGCTGTATACAATTAGATATGCTTTGTCCGTCTGACAAAGAGCCTAGGTATGCTACATAAGGTTGCTTCACTCAGTAGTGCCTGCCTTGACCCTCTGCATGGCACTGCCTCAAGCTTGGGCCAAACATCCGTTATGTTTGCAAAATTTGCTGTTTTTCGGTATTTCGCAAATCTTGCGAAAGTACCGAAAAATCGCAAATTCTTGAGCGGAACAGATTTTTGGCCCATGCTTGCGGCAGGCCCATGCAGACGGCCGAGGCAGGCACCACTGAGTGAAGCATCCTTCTGATGTAGCATACCTAGGCTCTTTGACACAGACAGACAAAGCATATCTACGGTTTACAGTTCAGTGCGTTTTACTAGGCTTTTTGGGTTTAAGTTGGTATGGTTCACGCTGATTCTAGGGCTCGGGCCCAATGCAGGCCCACTCATAATGATGTTGTGAATGTTTTAGGGGGGTTGGTGTTCTTTGGTCCAGAATTGGCAGAATTTTAGCCTTTTCATGTGTTTTGCGGGCGCGTGTGTTTGGATGAAAACTAAGTGAAAACTAGTCCCAGACCTTCTTCTTCTTCTTCTTCTTCTTCTTCAAAGAGCGCAGTGGTTCGATTTTGTTCTGCCTTGCTGAAATTCTTGTGAATCGCTGGAACAAGTGACTGTCCAGGTGAGTTTCAAGAGGATCAAAGTAGTGGAAGTGCTGAAACCAGCAATGTTTTGTGAACAGCGCAATTTGCCATGCTTTGAATATACCAGTATTGCTTGTATTGGGGGGCTGTTTGGTGGTGTTCTAGATTTGTGGGGGAGCATGTGGGGGTCTGGGAGCACTGCTGGGATAGCATAATTTTTATTGGAAGTGATTTGAAGAAAATCCATGGTGGGAAAGAGGAGTTAGGGCCTAGCTGCAGAGCGCCTTTGGACCGATGTTGACTGGTTGGCTGAAAACGTTCTAAGTATGAGTTATTGTATTTTTGCTTTTTGCCTGTTTAGGGGTGTTCTGCTTTTTTGCGGGTGGCTGCAGGGGTCTGGGGGCATAGCTCGGAAGGTCTAATATCGGAATCAAGTGTTTTGGACCAAATCCATGGTGAAAAATGTTTGCGTTTTTTTCTCACTTGCCTGTCTTTGGGGTGCTGTTTGGGGGGCTTCCAGGTTTTTCTGGGTGGGTTTTGGGGTCTGGGAGCACTGCTGGCACAGTCTAATGTTGATTGCATTTGTTTTTCAGGAAATCCATGGTGGAAAAGAGGAGTTAGGGCCTAGCTGCACAGTGCATTTGGACTGAATTGAAAGTAGTAGGCCCATTTTTGCCTGTTTGAGGGTGTTCTGCTTTTTTGCGGGTGGCTGCAGGGGTCTGGGGGCATAGCTCGGAAGGTCTAATATCGGAATCAAGTGTTTTGGACCAAATCCATGGTGAAAAAGTTTTTGCGTTTTTTCTCACTTGCCTGTCTTTGGGGTGCTGTTTGGGGGGCTTCCAGGTTTTTGTGGGTGGGTTTTGGGGTCTGGGAGCACTGCTGTCACAGTCTAATGTTGATTGCATTTGTTTTTCAGGAAATCCATGGTGGAAAAGGGGAGTTAGGGCCTAGCTGCACAGCGTATTTGGACTAAATTGAAGGTAGTAGGCCCATTTTTGCTTTTTGCCTGTTTGGGGGTGTTCTGCTTTTTGGTGGGAGGCTGCAGGAGTCTGGGGGCATAGCTCGGAAGGTCTAATATCAGAATCAAGTGTTTTGGACCAAATCCATGGTGAATTTCTTTTTGCGTTTTTGCTCACTTGCCTGTCTTTGGGGTGCTGTTTGGGGGGCTTCCAGGTTTTTGTGGGTGGGTTTTGTGGTCTGGGAGCACTGCTGGCACAGTCTAATGTTGATTGCATTTGTTTTTCAGAAAATCCATGGTGGAAAAGGGGAGTTAGGGCCTAGCTGCACAGCGTATTTGGACTGAATTTAAGGTAGTAGGCCCATTTTTGCTTTTTGGCTGTTTGGGGGGTTAACCTTGTTTCCACCTGAGTTGACAGGTCTGGGGGCATTGCTGTGAAGGTCTAATACCGGATAAAAGTGGTTTGGAGAAAATCGGAGGTGAAAAAGTTTTTAACTTTTTAGAGTTTTCGCTCACTTTTGTGTTTTCGGGGGCCTGCTTGGGGGGTTCCTGGTGTTTGTGGGTGGGTTTTGGGGTCTTGGAGCAATGCTGCGTATGGATACTTTTGATTGCAAGAGGTTTGAAGAAAATCCATGGTGGCAAAGGGGAGTTAGGGCCTAGCTGCAGAGCGCGCACGGAGTGATCTGGGAAATATGCAGAAATATGTCAAAGTGCCAATTTTGCCATTTTTGCTTTTTGGCTGTTTGGGGGGTTAAACTTGTTTTCGCCTGGGTTGAAGGGTCTGGGGGTATTGCTGTCAAGGTCTAATACCGGATAAAAATGGTTTGGAGAAAATCGGAGGTGAAAACGTTTTTCCATTTTCAGGAATTTCGCTCACTTTAGCGTTTTCTGGGGGCTGTTTGCAGGGGTTACTGGTGTTTGTGGATGGGTTTTGGGGTCTTGGAGCAACGCTGGGTATGGATACTTTTGATTGCAAGAGGTTTGACGGAAATCCATGGTGGCAAAGGGGAGTTAGGGCCTAGCTGCAGAGCGCGCACAGAGTGATTATGGAAGTAGGCCAAAATATTTCTATGTCCCCGTTTTTGTACTTTTGCTTTTTGCCTGTTTGGGGGTGTTAAACTTGTTTCTGCCTAGGTTGACAGGTCTGGGGGAATTGCTTTGAAGGTCTAATACCGGATAAAAGTGTTCTGGAGAAAATCGGAGGTGAAAACGTTTTTAACTTTTCAGAGTTTTCGCTCACTTTCGTGTTTTTGGGGGCCTGCTTGGGGGGGTTCCTGGTGTTTGTGGGTGGGTTTTGGGGTCTTGGAGCAACGCTGGGTATGGATACTTTTGATTGCAAGAGGTTTGATGGAAATCCATGGTGGCAAAGGGGAGTTAGGGCCTAGCTGTAGAGCGGGCACGGAGTGATTTTGGAACTAGGGCTAAATATTTCTAAGTGCCCATTTTTCAATTTTTGCTTTTTGGCTGTTTGGGGGGGGTTAAACCTGTTTTTGCCTGGGTTGGCGGGTCTGGGGGCATTGCTGTGAAGGTCTAATACCGGATAAAAGTGGTTTGGAGAAAATCAGAGGTGAAAAGGTTTTTCCATTTTCAGGAATTTCGCTCACTTTAGCATTTTCGGGGGGCTGTTTGGGGGTTCCTGGTGTTTGTGGGTGGGTTTTGGGGTCTTGGAGCAATGCTGGGTATGGATACTTTTGATTGCAAGAGGTTTGAAGAAAATCCATGGTGGCCAAGGGGAGTTAGGGCCTAGTTGAAGAAAGCATTTGACACTGTTTTAAACTTAGGGCTCGTCAGGGTTAGCAGTATTGCATGTGTTTGGGGGTGTTCGAGATTTTGGCAACATGGGGCCAGATGTAGGTAATTCTGTTTTACCGATTCATAAATACCGAATTTTACCGATTCGGTATTTATGAATCGGTAAAATAGAAGGGGGGAGATGTAGGTAGAATCGGTAATTGAATTACCGATTCTGTAAGAATCGGTATTTACCGAATCGGTAAATACCGATTCGGTAATGTCCATTGATTCCTATGGGCATTGAAGCCCATAGGAATCAATGGGCATTGCTCTCTGCTTCTAAATCCATCCCTCCAGCCATTGTATAGTTTTACTTTGCTATTTTTCAAACTAATTTAATGAACAAAGTGTTTCTCTGAGTGCTGAGATAGGCAAAAATGCATAATTAGTGCAGGCCTGTACTGTCGCATTCTTTCATTCATTAGAAAATACTACTTAGTTTAAGTAACCTAACCATCCATTGAGCAATCAACTTCATGCCTGCAGAAGTGCATGCACTTCCTTTATGTCCCTTAAAATATTTATGGATTTCTTCGTATCCAAAGATTTGTTTATCTTCATTTGTTGTTTCTCCATACTATGTTTTTTTTCCCTCTCTCAACAAAACTTTTTCAAAAAACCCCATTCCCATCCAATTTCCAAACCCTAACCCTCTTCCCCCGGGCTGTGTGGTTTTACTTGATGTGTGAGTAAATGACAGCAATAATTCCACACACTTGCTGCGGAGGATAAGGTCATAGAAACTGAAAATGAAATACATTTCAAGTCTGGTGAAGGAATCGAAGGATATATTCTTACTCAGCTTGACACAGACCCATGACTATTGGCAAATCAAAGCAGATTTTCATGGGCGCCATCAACTGGATTGATCATGAAGAACATCCTCCTCCAAGACAACAATGGGAGAGGTAGGGAAAATCAAGGACACTCTCTCAGTCCCCGGTTAGATATAGTTAAACAAAAAAAGAGAGGTAAGGTCAGTCTCAGTACTGCCACAGAATAGGAGCGAGATGGATGAGGATCACACACTCACTTCGGGTGGATTTTAAAGCCCTCACACACCGACCTAGTCAGTGTCATGCTTCATCACTGGGCCCCACCACAGAGGCCGAGTGCCTCTATGGTGTGTTGCAACGCCAGAAAGACTGCGGAGCTGGTTGTGTGAAGAGGGATGTGTTGTGAGGGTAAATAAAGTTAAAAGTGTCTAAAAGGGTATCAAAAAAGAAATTTAATATGTGATCCCTACGACACGAATATGGAGTATTATGTGTCTGAATTTAGATGCCAAGGTTTAGGATTGGTTAAATTCAGAGAATACAATCAGTCAACATGTTTCTGCCATAAGGGTGGTTTAAATTTACCTAGGCATTCGTCAGGACTATACCCCGGCGTTATGGACACTCTAATAGTCCACCCTAACCTGGGGGCGTGAAAGTGAAAAGGGGGTGAAAAAGTGCTTTTAGAAAAAAAGGAAGAGCGGGTCGCTCATTCCAAAAATGCTCCAAAATAAGGAGTATTCCAGCACCTGTGGAGTAAAATACACAGACAAACACAAACAAACAATTAACATAATTAGTTAATGGATAGCGTTGCATTTCGTAGCAGTGCTCCTTAAATGTGGCCTAAGTGGTGTTCCCAAAGTAAACACTAGTTTTTAACATCATCCACGTAACCCTATGGGGATGATATCGGTAACTCTGGGAAGTGAAGTGAAACAGTGTTTAAAAACCTACTAGAGATGGAGAGAGAGTTAAAAACATAATATATGTACTCCTTATGAAGGGATCAATGGACCAAAGGTCAGTGACCCCCTAAGATGGTAATCAGGATTCAAATCTCACTTTAAAAATGGGCGCTACTTGCACCATGGGTCTCGGGAGGGGGGTTGGAGCGTACCTGGCACATCCTGTGAAGAAAGAGGTTAGTTGTTAGGTACCCGTATCTTGGGTGGCACTTAGCTCGATTCTTGTTGGAGATCAGCGATCTTGTGACCCGGGTGTACTCACGCCTTCAACGCTCGCAGCCCGCTGAAAACCTGTGTTCAGCCTCTAAACCGGACCCCGACGATGTGGAGCGGGGCCGGTGTCTGAGTGTTATAGCAGTGGGGCTGCACATCGCGTACTTCCGGGTGGGCGTGTCCAGCCGACATGAGGCTTGGGACGTGCCCGCCCACGGTGGGAGGGGCGCGATCGAGATCCAGGCAGAGGCTTGGAAGCGTGACCCAATCAAAGGTCTAAGCGGCCTCTGAGCAGATGATACGGCTAAGGTCATGAAAGAAAAAGAGTTAAAGAGGCAAGCATCGGAGTGGTTTATAGATCAGAAGGATCATGTTTACTTGTGGTTAACAATCTGTCATGATCAGGAGAGAACAGAGTTCCACGGGATGTCCTCGTTAAGGCCGTTGATGTTGGCACAGAGAGAGCACACTAACTGCAATTCAATGAATGTAGTATATTTGATCACCTGTCCCTGCCAGCTTCGCTATGTTGGCATGACCACACGCAGAGTTAAACAGCGCATCTGCGAACATCGGAGCAACGTAAGGTGCAAAAATACAACAACCAAACTGAGCCGCCACTTTTTAGACAGGAACCATACACCCAATGATATGAAGTGGACTGTGATCGAAGCAATCAGTGGAACAACAAACATCACTGATAGACTTTTTGAAAAAGAGCAGCGTTGGGTGTATCGTCTAGGCACCAACATCAACGGCCTTAACGATGACATCCCGTGAAACTCCGTTCTCTCCTGATCATGACAGATTGTTAACCACAAGTAAACATGATCCTTCTGATCTATAAACCACTCGGATGCTTGCCTCTTTAACTCTTTTTCTTTCATGACCATAGCCGTATCATCGGCTCAGAGGCCGCTTAGACCTTTGATTGGGTCACACTTCCAAGCCTCTGCCTGGATCTCGATCGCACCCCTCCCACCGTGGGCGGGCACGTCCCAAGCCTCATGTCGGCTGGACACGCCCACCCGGAAGTACGCGGTGTGCAGCCCCACTGCTATATCACTCAGACACCGGCCCGCTCCACATCGTCGGGGTCCGGTTTAGAGGCTGAACACAGGTTTTCAGCGGGCTGCGAGCGTTGAGGGCGTGAGTACACCCGGGTCACAAGATCGCTGATCTCCAACCAGAATCGAGCTAAGTGCCACCCGAGATACGGGTACCTAACAACTAACCTCTTTCTTTCACAGGATGTGCCAGGTACGCTCCAACCCCCCTCCCGAGACCCATGGTGCAAGTAGCGCCCATTTTTAAAGTGAGATTTGAAACCTGATTACCATCTTAGGGGGTCACTGACCTTTGGTCCATTGATCCCTTCATAAGGAGTACATATATTATGTTTTTAACTCTCTCTCCACCTCTAGTAGGTTTTTAAACACTGTTTCACTTCACTTCCCAGAGTTACCGATATCATCCCCATAGGGTTACGTGGATGGTGTTAAAAACTAGTGTTTACTTTGGGAACACCACTTAGGCCACATTTAAGGAGCACTGCTACGAAATGCAACGTTATCCATTTAATAATTATGTTAATTGTTTGTTTGTGTTTGTCTGTGTATTTTACTCCACAGGTGCTGGAATACTCCTTATTTTGGAGCATTTTTGGAATGAGCGACCCGCTCTTCCTTTTTTTCTAAAAGCACTTTTTCACCCCCTTTTCACTTTCACGCCCCCAGGTTAGGGTGGACTATTAGAGTGTCCATACCGCCGGGGTATAGTCCTGACGAATGCCTAGGTAAATTTAAACCACCCTTATGGCAGAAACATATTGACTGATTGTATTCTCTGAATTTAACCAATCCTAAACCTTGGCATCTAAATTCAGACACATAATACTCCATATTCGTGTCGTAGGGATCACATATTAAATTTCTTTTTTGATACCCTTTTAGACACTTTTAACTTTATTTACCCTCACAACACATCCCTCTTCACACAACCAGCTCCGCAGTCTTTCTGGCGTTGCAGCACACCATAGAGGCACTCGTCCTCTGTGGTGGGGCCCAGTGATGAAGCATGACACTGACTAGTTCGGTGTGTGAGGGCTTTAAAATCCACCCGAAGTGAGTGTGTGATCCTCATCCATCTCGCTCCTATTCCGTGGCAGTACTGAGACTGACCGTACCTCTCTTTTTTTGTTTAACTATATCTAACCGGGGACTGAGAGAGTGTCCTTGATTTTCCCTACCTCTCCCATTGTTGTCTTGTATCTTAGCAGCGCACAGCTGTGAGAGCCTGTTTTATTTCAAGCAAGATAAAATACCCTTATTATCATTGCCTGTTTTACTCACCAACTCATATCTCCTTACCTGGACATCTCACCATGGCGAACCTGGGTCTGACATATTCTGAGGCTGAAATTGAGGAACTGATGTCGGATCCTGCCATATTTGCAGATCCACATATATCGCAAGCAATAGAAAACACCACCGAGTGGGATAATCTCACTGAGAAAAAAAGAGAGCACATACGTACCATCCTTCATGGCACTATCCTGAAGCGATATTTGGTTTCCAACACAGCACCAAGAGGTTTGCTGGTTACTAATGCCCCTCGCATCTTCTTGAATGATGCAACTTTTAGAAAAGACTGGGCCATGATCGCGTGGCATTGTGTGCGCGACTGGCTGGTCTTGATAATAAAAACAGCACTCAGACTCTCTGAAGCACTAATGGTAGAAATCAGAGAAACTGAATCCCATTTTAAAGCTACAATTACGGGCTTTAAAAAACGGCTAGATGAAATAAATAAGGAACTCAATGAGTATAAAGACAACCTGATGCAGTCGAAAGCAACCAAACTTCAAAAAGACGAAAAAAAGTTTGACTTTGAAAAGGTATACCCATATTCTGCGGCAACCTTTACCCCACTAGCATGTAATGACAACAAGTCCGACCATTCAGATGACGATTCCTCGAACAGCAGTGGATCAAGCAACAATTCATTCAAACAAACAAAGAAAAGAGGGAATCGTGCCAACAGGAACTACAGAGGGAGGCAAGCAAATCAGGACCACCATCAACAATGGTTCCCACCACCAGTGGGAATGGGCCCACATCCTTATGCCTTTCAACAGCCACAATTCGCGTTTATGGGCTGGAACCCGGGCTTCATGCCCCCCACAAATTTTCAAAACCAGTACAGACAGCCTTTTTTAGAGAGCGGCCGGAGGGGCCGAGGCAAAAGAAGAGGCAACAACAGAGTGTCCTGGGAAGAAGAAGACCCTGTAGCGAGTCACACCCGCAGCAACCAACAACCGGGAACGAGCGGATTGTGAGCCTGGTGACAAATCTATCTGAAAGAAGTCTAACCCCAACTGAAATTCAAGTACTGGAAAAAGGCTTGGGGTTTGTCCCAACCGCAAGACCAGACAAATTCAAGCTACACTGCGAGCTGGCTGGTTTCTTTCGAAAACTTAAACTAAAAGCTTACTTTGAAGACAAAACAGACCCTAATGAAGCAATTAGGAGAGGTGATACAGGACTTAGACCAAGCTCCACATTCACCCCTTCCCCGCACACTGTCCCTGCGGCTATCACCGCCTTTGAGCAGGCCGTGTTTAAAGATCTGGAAACGTGTCACACCCCAAAGATTTTGGGGAATTTCAGCACTGCTGAATATCAAGCACTACAAACATTGCAGAATGACACCTCAATAACGATAAAGCCGGCAGACAAAGGCGGTGGGATTGTCATCCAAAACACAAAAGACTACGAGAAAACGTGCACTGACTTACTTGGGGATACTAGGAACTATACCCCACTCACAACAGATCCTACAGCCGACCTAACCAATAAAATCACGGCCTTGGTCAGACATGCCGAGGAACGCGGTCACCTACCTAAAAATGAAGCAGACTTCCTAAACAGCACCAGCAATGTTATACCATATTTTTATACATTGCCTAAGATGGACAAGAATCGGTTGCCACCTCCGGGACGACCTATTGTGTCCGGGATTGGTTCTCTTTTAGAGCCTTTGTCACAATTTTGTGACTATTTCCTGAAACCAATAGTGCAATCCACTCCCACCTATCTAAAAGATACCAAGAGCCTGCTTAAACTCCTAACTGAAGTCACATTCACAGAAAACTGTGTCACTCTAGTGACCCTCGATGTAGAAAGCCTCTACACGAGCATCCCACAGGACGATACCATTGAAGTCCTGGCAAAATCACTAGATTCCATCGAATGGGATTACCAAACACCTAAGGCCTTCATCATTGAGTGTGCCACCATAGCACTCAAAGAGAACTTTTTCTCCTTTAAAGACAGACTATTTCTACAGTGCTCAGGAACTTCAATGGGCAGTTCTTTCGCGCCCAGTGTGGCCGGGTTGTATGTGGCCGATTTCGAGGCCAGACACATTCTACCACCTACCTCAGCTTTCTCACCGTCTATGCTTTTATGGAAGCGTTATATAGACGATGTTTTGCTCCTCTGGACAGGCAGTGACAATGAACTTGCAACTTTTCTGCTTTGGATTAACACTCTAGACCGGTATTTAAGATTCACCAGTACTACGAGCAAAACAGACATTGTCTTCCTCGATGTTGTGATTACTGTCAATGGAACTGGGCTCACGACGAAAACCCATCATAAGCCCACAGCTAAAAACAATCTTCTTGAATTTAGCAGTTTTCATCCGCGTCCACTTAAAGAGAACTTGCCTTATGGGCAATTTCTCAGATAAAGGAGAAATTGCAGCACCTTGTCTGATTTCAAGGAACAGTCTTCTGAACTTACAGACAAACTCAAAGACAGAGGTTACCCAACATCTATCTTGAGTAAAGGGTTTAAAAGAGCTAGAAACCAGCCGAGAGAAGTACTCTTGGAGGACAAAACCAACAACTCTGACTCAATACCACTTACATGTGTAACCACTTTCAACAGTCTGTCCAATCCAATGAAGAAAATCATCAACAAGCATTGGAAGATCATAACATCCTGCAAAGAGAACTGGGAGAAACCTCTCTTCTCCTTCAAAAAAGGACGGAGCCTAAAAGATGCCCTGGTCCACACTCGTCCCAAAGAGAAACCCCCTGACAGCATACCGACAATAACTGCAGCATGGGGTCTACCAAGAATCACCGGGCACTACCCCTGCTCTGATTGCAGTGTGTGCCATCTTACAGAAGCCTCAAAAACACTGACGCTGGAAGTAGGCAAAGTTTGGACACAGAGAGAGCACACTAACTGCAATTCAATGAATGTAGTATATTTGATCACCTGTCCCTGCCAGCTTCGCTATGTTGGCATGACCACACGCAGAGTTAAACAGCGCATCTGCGAACATCGGAGCAACGTAAGGTGCAAAAAGACAACAACCAAACTGAGCCGCCACTTTTTAGACCGGAACCATACACCCAATGATATGAAGTGGACTGTGATCGAAGCAATCAGTGGAACAACAAACATCACTGATAGACTTTTTGAAAAAGAGCAGCGTTGGGTGTATCGTCTAGGCACCAACATCAATGGCCTTAACAATGACATCCCGTGGAACTCTGTTCTCTCCTGATCATGACAGATTGTTAACCACAAGTAAACATGATCCTTCTGATCTATAAACCACTCGGATGCTTGCCTCTTTAACTCTTTTTCTTTCATGACCTTAGCCGTATCATTGGCTCAGAGGCCGCTTAGACCTTTGATTGGGTCACGCTTCCAAGCCTCTGCCTGGATCTCGATCGCGCCCCTCCCACCGTGGGCGGGCACGTCCCAAGCCTCATGTCGGCTGGACACGCCCACCCGGAAGTACGCGATGTGCAGCCCCACTGCTATAACACTCAGACACCGGCCCGCTCCACATCGTCGGGGTCCGGTTTAGAGGCTGAACACAGGTTTTCAGCGGGCTGCGAGCGTTGAGGGCGTGAGTACACCCGGGTCACAAGATCGCTGATCTCCAACAAGAATCGAGCTAAGTGCCACCCGAGATACGGGTACCTAACAACTAACCTCTTTCTTTCACAGGATGTGCCAGGTACGCTCCAACCCCCCTCCCGAGACCCATGGTGCAAGTAGTGCCCATTTTTTAAGTGAGATTTGAATCCTGATTACCATCTTAGGGGGTTACTGACCTTTGGTCCATTGATCCCTTCATAAGGAGTACATATATTATGTTTTTAACTCTCTCTCCACCTCTAGTAGGTTTTTAAACACTGTTTAACTTCACTTCCCAGAGTTACCATTATCATCCCCATAGGGTTACGTGGATGGTGTTAAAAACTAGTTTTTACTTTGGGAACACCACTTAGGCCACATTTAAGGAGCACTGCTACGAAATGCAACGTTATCCATTAACTAATTATGTTAATTGTTTGTTTGTGTTTGTCTGTGTATTTTACTCCACAGGTGCTGGAATACTCCTTATTTTGGAGCATTTTTGGAATGAGCGACCCGCTCTTCCTTTTTTTCTAAAAGCACTTTTTCACCCCCTTTTCACTTTCACGCCCCCAGGTTAGGGTGGACTATTAGAGTGTCCATACCGCCGGGGTATAGTCCTGACGAATGCCTAGGTAAATTTAAACCACCCTTATGGCAAAAACATGTTGACTGATTGTATTCTCTGAATTTAACCAATCCTAAACCTTGGCATCTAAATTCAGACACATAATACTCCATATTCGTGTCGTAGGGATCACATATTAAATTTCTTTTTTGAAACCCTTTTAGACACTTTTAACTTTATTTACCCTCACAACACATCCCTCTTCACACAACCAGCTCCGCAGTCTTTCTGGCGTTGCAGCACACCATAGAGGCACTAGGCCTCTGTGGTGGGGCCCAGTGATGAAGCATGACACTGACTAGGTCGGTGTGTGAGGGCTTTAAAATCCACCCGAAGTGAGTGTGTGATCCTCATCCATCTCGCTCCTATTCCGTGGCAGTACTGAGACTGACCGAACATCCTCCTCCTACACGTGGCAAATGATTACGCTGCTGTGTCCTTCACCTTCAGTACTATTACTTGCAGTAGTTGTAGCCAATGTGAAATTCCACGCAAGTAGTAGTTATACTTTCAATACTTTAGCATTTGTAAGGCTACATTTTGGCACTGTTCTAGTGTACTGTCACGTGCTATAGTATCTATCGTACCGTTCTAATGCTCCACTCAGGAAAATCAAGGTTTCAATTTCTTTTTTTTCATATGCTACAACTGCCACTATGTACCACCACTAGTACCACCGCAATGATGCCATTTCAACGGCCCAGGATTGCCATCCTTAATCGCCATTTGCCATGCAGCCAGCCCTGTGCCTAGCCCTATTTTCAAACACAAATTACAGGTAAGATAAGCGTTTGGGGGAGGAAGAATAATGGAGTAGTATGAGAGACGAGAGACTGACGGTAGTACTAGTAAAGTCCTAAGACAATTGAATTCACTGACTCTGTGAGAGGCACTTACTTTTGTAAACATTTGGGCAATTACTTACAAAATTTGAATCAACAAGCCACTTAAGTTTCAGGAAAACAAACTTACAGTTAACCCCCCCCTCCAGCCTTAACTGCAGTAAAAACACATATGCTATGTTTAGGTTGAAAATAATAATTATTTATATCCCTAACAAAAATAAACTATCCCGCAAGACCCGACTCACCCCGCACCTAGCCCCAACGAATGTCCATGAAATAAAAAAGTCCCCAAAGTCCAAAAACCCAACTCCCAATTCCCACCCCCCAAAAGTCTTTAAAAAAGGGGCAAGGGACAGTCTCTCCTTCTCTAATGCTGCCGGCGGCGTACTTTTTGGGCCAGGTGGTCATGCTCTTTGCGGAGGTTCTTGAGCAGGATTCTCAGTTTCTTCTGCTCAAGGTAGGACACCCTGAGGGTTAGGCGGTGCACACGTGCCTTGCACCTGCTATGGGTGGCAGCTGATTTTCTGGCTGCTTGACGGTGGCGGGTGGCTGCGGTACCACAGCTCCGTACCGCTGGAGGCCTGTGCTGACTGGCTGACCCAGGGAGCGCGGAGAAGGATGCAGCTGTCCCTGTGGATGTTGTGGTGGTCTGCGACAGTCGCCTCCAGTTTCCATTGCCGGGCCCGTCTAGCCATCTCCTTCCTTGACAGTTTGGAAAGAGCATCTATATGAAGAAAGAAAAACATAGTCTGTAACCAATGTTTTTTAAGATTAACACAAAATAATTCAGCAGAAAGTTGTGTCACAGTAGAACTAGCAACTTGCAAGCACAGTACATAACATTTGTGGCCTGTATCTATCTAACCTCCCACTTCTTCAGCCTTGCTCTAACATTAGTGGGAGTTTCAGGAATCAATTTTATGAGCACTATGGACTCAGTACATTAGAGTCGACTATGACAGTACACCAGTCTTATTCTTCTTCTTTTCTCTTGTTTAGCGAAATTGGTACGTAAACATCTGGAAGCCGGCATAATGCCAGCGCAGTCAACTTGCACGCCATGATGACACAGGCTTGCGTTACTGTACCAGTCCAGTACATGCAGGTGGTGAAGCTCTTACTTTTCTATTACGGGTGGCACTGAGAAAACTCTGTTACAAAGGCTACTGATTAATTAATTTAACTTTCACCCTACAGTGCCAATGACTAATAGAAAAGGAAAATGAAGAAGATAAATAATATGATTATCTATCCCTGCACAGGATATTTATTTGATTACATATGGGATGACTTTAGGTGCTTTGTTTTTTATTGAGTGAACACTGATAGGCCACACATGAATGACAGAGTTGTACTAAAATTATTAACAGAGGTAGTGAGTGGCCCCCGTAATCGCTGGATATATGCTGTGCTTGCAATATAAAGTACTGCTACTATTCATGGTAGTATTCGGAAAAATTACAACTTTTTTTCCTTGCCTTTCCTACACTGGAACGGACGTGCGGGTGCGGTGTTACATGCTCTTCAAAGTAACACTTAGTTTATCCAGTGACCGTCTACTCTCTCTATATACACATGTGCTATCTATGAGTTAGATAGTACCATGATCCAGGCATCCCTCCATTCAAAGTAAATGTCAATCATTCATCTTAATGTATCAAGTGGACAAACCTTACTTTTTCTCACGGGAAAAGAACATTTTCATTTTATTTTGGAAACTGCAAGCCATGCATCCGTGCTTGACCTGCTTTTGAATTTCAACCAAAGGATATATTGCACACACATACAGTTTCTGTTTCACCCACCCAGGCAGTCCTCTTTCCTTTCTCCTTCCACCCATCCTTGCTTCATCCTTCCACCGGACATGCATCATATTCCCAGCCACCTCGGGCAGCATTCAAAAACACGTATCATTCTTTGCCAGTCATCATTATTTTTAACTTGCTCATCCTTCCACACTTATGTACACCCTTCTTTCCCTTTTCGTTCATACCATCCATTAAGTTAATCTCTGATCTGACTTGGATTCTCGAAAAAAAATTCACAGCTGAGTTGAAGTCAATTTAGAGGAGGCTACTACCTGGTTATTAAAAACTTAGTTCTAAATGTGTAAGTCTTCTCATTCTTAACAGTATAATATACTTGTACTGTACAACATATACTACACCTGTGCAGAGAGCACACTCTGCAGTCTGCTATCTCAATAAGTAAGGAAAAGAATAGCTTACCACTGTCCGCCACTACCGTGGCATCCCCCACAGCAGCTTCCGTTGGCTGTTGCACCGCCTCCGCCCCAGGAGTGCCCACCTCCGCGCTGGCCCCGGCACCGGTGGATGGTTGTGCCGATGTTCCGCCTAGAAAATACATTTCAGATTCTTAGATGCCATATACACCACTCCCTAGTATTTTGTCTAGGAATGAAAAAATGTCACTACAACACACAAACAAATGTAATAATTTGTGACTGTCTAGTCAAAAGTGAAAATTGCTCTTTTTTTCAGGGAAAGGTGTTGTCTTGCTACACTTTTTGGCACAACTGATGAATGCTTGCTTTTTAACATGCACCGTTTTTCTCATAACAGACAGAAGCTTCCCTTCTAAGAACAAGAGCAATATCAGATCATCATCAGTAGGACGGAGTCAGCAACGATTCAGCACCACAAAGAAGATTTGAAGTTCCAACCAGGTGAGGGCTCGCCCACAATTAATGTGTGAGATCACTAAGCACTTTTCCATTTTCAATCCACCATTTATGTTATATGGTTACTTTTATTAAAGCTTTAAAACTTACATAGACTCTGTGATTTTTAGTCATGAGTGAGTGAGCGAAAGGGTTTGCAATTTGCAAGCATGAGTCCGTGGCTCTGACAGTTCAGGACTCTGACTCCGTAGTCTTATGTCCTGGGTTGGATAATCATCATTGGAGATCCATCAACGATGAATTAGGGATTTAAATGACTCTGTCACACTAGCTAGTCAGTAAGGAGATTGGGGGTTTAAATTCTGTTATGACTGAGGTATGTGGAAAGTCTAACTGCGCCTATTATAATTGATAAACAATGCACTATTCAGTGTCCATAGTTC
Source organism: Lissotriton vulgaris (assembly GCF_964263255.1). NCBI lineage: Eukaryota > Metazoa > Chordata > Amphibia > Caudata > Salamandridae > Lissotriton > Lissotriton vulgaris. The sequence goes on along the minus strand of NC_141689.1, from coordinate 2,068,761,777 downwards.
TGTTTGTGCAGAATTGTCCTTGCAACAATAGTAGTATGGATTGTCCTCCTATCCAATCAAAAAGTAAACTAGTATCTTATTCTTTCTTGGTGGTCATTGACAGTTTATCGTTGGGAATTGTCAAAGCATAAACATTTAGAAGACTTCAAAAGACATTATGGACAACCCAGAGGACTGCACTCAGTACATAGAGCTATTGCTGAATAGTATGGGAGTTTCGTTTAACACCTTTTGCCAACTGTGCAAGCTTAGTTAACTACACAGACAGACTAATAATAATAATCTAGTAGTACCACAGGGAGTCATAGTAGAGGCAGGATAAGAATTTAGAAACAGAAGATCAAAGACGATGTAGGAAAATTCGAATGTGGAACGTTAGTAAAAAATAGGTACTCTAAAAGATAGGGAAGTATAATTATTAATATTAACATGAAAACTTACTGGGACCAGCAGAGGAGTCCTCGCCTTCCTGGTCCTCGTCCGCCGGCGCCGCTACCTCCTCCACTGTCCTCTTGCCCCTGGGGGGAGCTGATGTACAACATGAAAGAAAGACCTAAACATGGATGATTGTTGTCAACCAAATCAAACATTTCAAAAGAACAATAACAAATTATTTCGGGGAAATAGCAAATAGACAACAATTGCACTACATTTATTGGCCTATCTGATGTGGTCTACTTGGATATTAGTATTGTTGGATTCGCGGACCGTCGACTTGGAAAGTTATGTAACTCACTAAAAAAACTACAAAAAGGTTCGACTAGGACTGGCAGGCAGAACTACGCAGCATGCGAAGTGACAGACAAAGTCCATCCGTGATTGCAGACCAGTGAGAACACTAAAAAGTAAGTTTCCTACTAGATAACCAGTCATTAAAATACTCAAACTATCAATCCACCACCACTATCTCTTCTTAGTGGCAGGTGTACAAAGGAAGGACTGGACTTGAGTCTCTAGGGGCAGATTTACAAGTCCCTTGCTCCATCGTTGCGTGACTTTTGTGACGCAGTGGCAATGCTAAAGAGGCGCCATGTTGCGGGGTATATTAACAATGTGGCGCATCTGGGAGATGCATCACGTTGTAAAGCCCTGCGCCATCAGGGGGCGTTCCGGTGCAAGGGAGTGTGTTCCTGCGCAGGAACGCATCCTAAAAGTGGCTGAGTGAAATCTACAAGATTTCACTCAGTCACTTTAAGGCAAATGCAGCGTCACTCAGTCAAAACCTTGAGCCTGCTTGAAGCAGACGTACAGCTTGACGCAGCATTGAGGAGATAGGGCACCCCGAAGCATTGCTGGAGCTGTGTCATGGTTGCGATGCAACTCCAGCAATGCACTGCCTTTAGGGCACAGATGCGTGACGCTTCTGTGTCGTTTTTGCCCCAAGGTGCGCCGAATTGTAAATGCGGCGCACCATGGGTGGTGGAGGCGTGGCGCACAATTACTGGCGCATCCCTGCTAATTTGCAGGCATGCACCAGTAATTGTAAATCTTCCCCTTAGTGTCTAGCATTACGCAGTTCTGTAAAGTACACTCATACATAATTACTCAGGCCAATGAAATGAGAAAAAAAACGAAAACAAATAAGCATAGTAGCACCGCCACTGAGCAGGAGAGCAGTGCACCAGAAATGCAATCACAGAACATTTTGAAACATAATTTACCTACAATCTAATCGGCAGCATTATTGCTCTTTGGAGAAAAAAATTAAGTGCAGTATGATAACACATAGAGCAGGAGAAAACAGAGTAGTGATTAAATAGCTACTACTACTACTACTCACTAAGCCCGGGAATCTCGATGCCTAGCAGGTCGAGCAGGTCGCGTTCTCGGTCCAGGAGGTTGGACCACCGGTGCGTGGCCTGGTTGTAGGTGCGCTGGACCCGAGAGTGTTGATACATGGCCAGGCACACCTTCTCCCACTGCTTCTGACGCTCCTGGAGCCTGTATCCGCTAGCGATCCTGCCGCCTGCCGCGATGGTCTTGGGGAGGCGGTGCTGCACATAGTAAACCAGTGCGGCCACCTCCTCCGCACTAAAGATCTCCCGGGCTGTTACTAGCTCCCCCCGCAATCGCCCGAATGGGAGCCGAGTACGGAGTGCGGGACCCTTCCCCTTCTCCTTCCCGGCTCCCTTAGCCATGGTCCTGTACAGCAGAAAGAAAAAAAGGAAAGAATAGGGAAAAAGTAAAGTAAAAAAAAAGTTTAAAAAAGTAGCTTTAAAAGTAACGTAAAGTTGAAAAAAACACAAAATATAGATCTAGAAAAAAAGAGGGATGGATATAGAGTAGAAAAGATTAAAAAAAGTCCAAAGAAACAAAGGATTGCACAGATGAAAGGAGGATTAGAAAGCATACACAGAACCATAGCAATGAATGAAAAACAAGATGGCCGCGCCCATTGAGGACCGCGTGGGTAAGTTCACGCGGTTTTTCCGTGCGAGTACACAAAAAAACGTGCGAACTGGTAATAGCGCGCCACACATAACGCAACATTGTCAATAGCGCACGGAAACGGAAATACGCAACGCGTACAAGATGGCCGAGCCCATGTACGACCGCATAGGCAACCTCGCGGTCGGTGCGCTGCAAGTGGTCCGCGAATAAGCAAAAAACCGGGCGAACACGCAAAAAAAATTCCGCAAATTCACATGAATTCGCGGATTGCAATTTCGAGCGAATTTGCGCGCCGCGAATCTCACGAAATTGCAGAAAATCGAATTTTCCAAAACTGAAAGCACTTAGCAGGTGCAAAAGTTCAAGCTAATTTGTAACCATTCCCTGTAGTGCTTCCTGAGGGGCCCCTCCAGAGTTCAGTTGCCTTCTTGCAACTATTCTCTGACCCTGCTCTGACCCTCAAAGCAGGGTCAGAGAATAGTTACAAGTATGGCACAATGCTCCTGTAAAAAAAATTAAACTGCAACAGGAAGCAGGTGCCAGACTTACAGCTCAAATTCAGTGACACATTAACCAGCCCCAAATGAATTCATCTCAGTTGAGGCTGGGAAAGTATGCTTTGCTTTTCCCCCATAATCTACAGTGGTGAACAAGAGGGTGGTAGTGGTGAACCAGAGGGTGCTGTGATAAACCAGAGGGGGACAGTGATGATCCAGAGGGTGGCAGTGGCAAACCAGAGGGCGGCAGTGATGAACCAGAGGGTGGCAGTGATGAACGAGAGGGTGGCAGTCTTGAACCAGAGAGTGGCAGTGATGAACCAGAGGGTGGCACTGGTAACCGAGAGGGTGGCAGTGCGGAACCAGAGGGTGGCAGTGATGATCCAGATGGTGGCAGTGGTGAACCAGAGGGTGGCAGTAATTAACCAGAGGGTGGCAGTGATCAACCAGAGGGTGGCAGTCTTGAACTAGAGGGTGGCAGTGATCAACCAGAGGGTGGCAGTGATGAACCAGAGGGTGGCACTGGTAACCCAGAGGATGGCAGTGCGTTACCAAAGGGTGGCAGTCTTGAACCAGAGGGTGGCAGTGATGAACCAGAGGGTGGCAGTGATGAACCAGAGGGTGGCAGTGGTGAACCAGAGGGTGGCAGTGGTGAACCAGAGGGTGGCAGTGGTGAACCAGAGGGTGGCAGTGGCAAACCAGAGGGTGGCAGTGATGAACCAGAGGGTGGCAGTGATGATCCAGAGGGTGGCAGTGGGGAACCAGAGGGTGGCAGTAATTAACCAGAGGGTGGCAGTGATCAACCAGAGGGTGGTAGTGATCAACCAGAGGGTGGCAGTGATCAACCAGAGGGTGGCAGTGATCAACCAGAGGGTGGCAGTGATGAACCAGAGGGTGGCACTGGTAACCCAAGGGGTGGCAGTGCGGAACCAGAGGGTGGCAGTGATGAACCAGACGGTGGCAATAATGAACCAGAGGATGCCAGTGATCAACCAGAGGGTGGCAGCCTTGAACCAGAGGGTGGCAGTGATCAACCAGAGGGTGGAAGTGATGAACCAGATGGTGGCACTGGTGAACAAGAGGGTGGCAGTCATTAACCAGAGGGGGGCAGTGATGATCCAGAGGGTGGCAGTGGCAAACCAGAGGATGGCAGTGATGAACCTGAGGGAGGCAGTGATGAACCAGAGGGTGGCAGGGATGAACCAGAGGATGGCAGTGATCAACCAGAGGGTGGCAGTGATGAACCAGAGGGTGCTGTTATAAACCATAGGGGTACAGTGATGATCCAGAGGGTGGCACTGGCAAACCAGAGGGTTGCAGGGATGAACCAGAGGGTGGCAGGGATGAACCAGAGGGTGGCAGTGATGAACCAGAGGGTGCCAGGGATGAACCAGAGGGTGGCAGTGGTGATCCAGAGTGTGGCAGTGGCAATTCAGAGGGTGGCAGTGATGAACCAGAGGGTGGCAGTGATGATCCAGAGGGTGACAGTGATGATCCAGAGGGTGGCAGTGGCAAACCAGAGGGTGGCAGTAATGAACCAGAGGGTGGCAATAATGAACCAGAGGGTGGCAGTGGTGAACCACAAGGTGATGCACAAGAGGATAGCAGTGATGAACCAGAGGGTGGCAGTGGTTAACCAGAGGGTGGCAGTGATGTTCCAGAGGGTGTCAGTGATGAACCAGAGGGTGGCACTGGTGAACCAGAGGGTGGCAGTGATGATCCAGAGGGTGGCAGTGGCAAAACAGAGGGTGACAGTGATAAACCAGAGGATGGCAGTGATGAACCAGAGGGTGGCAGTGGCGAACCAGAGGGTGGCAGTAATGAACCAGAGGGTGGCAGTGATGAACCAGAGGGTGGCAGTGGTGAACCACAAGGTGATGAACCAGAGGATAGCAGTGATGAACCAGAGGGTGGCAGTGGTGAACCAGAGGGTGGCAGTGATGATCCAGAGGGTGGCAGTGGCAAACCAGAGGGTGGCATTGGTGAACCAGAGGGTGGCAGTGATGAACCGGAGGGTGGCCACGATGAACCACAGGGTCGCAAACAGGCTGGACTCGTAGAAACAACATGATCGCAACGATGCGACCACACAATTAACTTCGCGTTCCCGAACTTGTACAAAACCCTCGCGAACTTGAAAAAACAGCAAATTCGCACGAATTCACGAATTTTGCGAATTGCGAGTTAGCTTTCGCACGAATTTGCGGATCGCGAATTCGCAAATTTCACCCATACTTAGTACACATATCAATGTGTTGTGGGGCAGTGTTGAGCTCAGCAAGGCATGTCTCACTGTATGATGTAGTTACTTACTTGTGCTAATCTGTCTGCTCATACACGCAATTGTCAGTTCACGGGCAAATACGGTCATTGTGTTGTGGAGGAGTGCCAAGTTGAAATGATGCATTGAGGTATGACTGGTACAGCTGATGAGTATGAGACAGTGCTGTTGATTTGTCACTCATTGGCTGGATGCCACTCTACCAGGTATGCTTACGTAAAATGTAGCCATGAAACTATGTGCATTCACATTGACCTATGTGGTGTTTGACGGTACAAAAGGGGGTGGTGATGGACGGAGCATCTGAACCAATCAAACACTCACACCCAGACAACAGATCTGGGTTTAATCCATCACTGTTCTTTAGCCCACTCTGCCACCCCAGTTCAGACATGGCCATATGTAAATCAGTCTGACCCTGTGCCTCATGGGAACAGTCCACCCGAACTGCCAAGCCATGCCTTCCCTGGACCGGAAACAAGCTTCCAAGGACCGGTTTCGGGAATTTCAGCCGTCTTCAGCCCGGCTTGCTTGAATCCAGTGGCAGAGTGAGCAAGGGACTCACGTCTGAGCATACCCTGACAACTTATGGAGAACAAAGCGGTACAAAAGGGGGTGGTGATGGACGGAGCATCTGAACCAATCAAACACTCACACCCAGTCAACAGATCTGGGTTTAATCCATCACGGTTCTTTAGCCCACTCTGCCACCCCAGTTCAGACATGGCCATATGCAAATCAGTCTGACCCTATGCCTCATGGGAACAGTCCAGCCCGAACTGCCAAGCCATGCCTTCCCTGGACCGGAAACAAGCTTCCGAGGACCGCTTTCTGGCATTTCAGCCGTCTTCATCCCAGGTTGCTTGAATCCAGTGGCAAAGTGAGCAAGGAATTCACGTCTGAGCATACCCAGCCAAATTATGGTGAACAAAGCGGTACAAAAGGGGGTGGTGATTGATGGAGCATCTGAGCCAATCAAACACTCACACCCTGTCAACAGATCTGGGTTTAATCCATCAACATTCTTTAGCCCACTCTGCCACTCCAGTTCAGCCATGGCCATATGCAAATCCGTCTGACTCTGTGCCTCATGGGAACAGTCCAGCCCGAACTGCCACGCCATGCCTTCCCTGGACCGGAAACAAGCTTCCGAGGACCTGTTTCTGGCATTTCAGCCGTCTTCATCCCGGCTTGCTTGAATCCAGTGGCAAAGTGAGCAAGGAATTCACGTCTGAGCATACCCTGCCAAATTATGGTGAACAAAGCGGTACAAAAGGGGGTGGTGATTGATGGAGCATCTGAGCCAATCAAACACTCACACCCTGTCAACAGATCTGGGTTTAATCCATCAACGTTCTTTAGCCCACTCTGCCACTCCAGTTCAGCCATGGCCATATGCAAATCCGTCTGACTCTGTGCCTCATGGGAACAGTCCAGCCCGAACTGCCACGCCATGCCTTCCCTGGACCGGAAACAAGCTTCCGAGGACCTGTTTCTGGCATTTCAGCCATCTTCGGCCCGGCTTGCTTGAATCCAGTGCCAAGCCATGCCTTCCCTGGACCGGAAACAAGCTTCCGAGGACCGGTTTCTGGCATTTCAGCCTTCTTCAGCCCGGCTTGCTTGAATCCAGGGCCAAGCCATGCCTTCCCTGGACCGGAAACAAGCTTCCGAGGACCAGTTTCTGGCATTTCAGCCGTCTTCAGCACGGCTTGCTTGAATCCAGTTGCAAAGTGAGCAAGGGACTCACGTCTGAGCATACCCTGCCAACTTATGGCAAACAAAGCAGTACAAAAGGGGTGGTGATGGACGGAGCATCTGAACCAATCAAACACTCACACCCAGTCAACAGATCTGGGTTTAATCCATCACTGTTCTTTAGCCCACTCTGCCACCCCAGTTCAGACATGGCCATATGCAAATCAGTCTGACCCTGTGCCTCATGGGAACACTCCACCCGAACTGCCAAGCCATGCCTTCCCTGGACCGGAAACAAGCTTCCGAGGACCGGTTTCTGGTATTTCAGCTGTCTTCAGCCAGGCTTGCTTGAATCCAGTGGCAAAGTGAGCAAGGGACTCACGTCTGAGCATACCCTGCCAACTTATGGAAAACAAAGTGGTACAAAAGGGGGTGGTGATGGACGGAGCATCTGAACCAATCAAACACTTACACCCAGTCAACAGATCTGGGTTTAATCCATCACCGTTCTTTAGCCCACTCTGCCACCCCAGTTCAGACATGGCCATATGCGAATCAGTCTGACCCTGTGCCTCATGGGAACAGTCCAGCCCGAACTGCCAAGCCATGTCATCCCTGGACCAGAAACAAGCTTCTGAGGACAGGTTTCTGGCATTTCAGCTGTCGTCAGCCCGGTTGCTTGAATCCAGTGGCAAAGTGAGCAAGGGACTCACGTCTGAGCATACCCTGCCAACTTATGGAGAACAAAGCGGTACAAAAGGGGGTGGTGATGGACGGAGCATCTGAACCAATCAAACACTTACACCCAGTCAACAGATCTGGGTTTAATCAATCACCGTTCTTTAGCCCACTCTGCCAACCCAGTTCAGACGTGGCCATATGCGAATCAGTCTGACCCTGTGCCTCATGGGAACAGTCCAGCCCGAACTGCCAAGCCATCACTTCCCTGGACCAGAAACAAGCTTCTGAGGACAGGTTTCTGGCATTTCAGCTGTCTTCAGCCCGGCTTCCTTGAATCCAGTGGCAAAGTGAGCAAGGGACTCACGTCTGAGCATACCCTGCCAACTTATGGCGAACAAAGCGGTACAAAAGGGGGTGGTGATGGATGGAGCATCTGAACTGTTAGACCTGACATCATTGGCTTGAGTCTCTCCTCCATTTTTTCTGTTTGCCTCCACTGTTTTACGATGTTTTTGCTGGATAATGCTTTGGGCACTGTGCCACTGCTGATCAGTGCCAAGGTGCAAATGCTCCCTATGTAAAATTGCTGTATCGATTGAATTCCATGTTTGGCTTATTTGGTTTACTGTCAGTCCCTAGTCTAGTGCAACAGGAGTGCCAGGGCTTGTAAATACAAATGCTGCTCGTGGGCTTGCAGCACGTGTTGTGCCACCCACAAGAGCGTAAAAGTATGTCTAAAGGTCTGCCAGTGCTAGACCTACGTGCAGTCTGGTACTGTCACGCTGACTGCGCAAGTACACCTACTTGCCGGTCCCTAAACCTTCCCTTAACTTCATGTTAGTCACCCCTATGGTAGGCCCACGGGCAGGGTGCATTGTAAGTATAATGTAGGACAAGCCTGACCAAGTTGGCATGTCCTAATAGTGAATTACAGCCATATTCGTTTTTCACTATTGCGAGGTAACCTGCTCTCCATTAGTTAGAATGGGCCGCCAGGGTTATTAATGCTATGACCCTAGCTGGCTCGGGGAGCATGGTGCAATGTCGAGTTTGGTATCCCTGAACTCAGGGTTTAATAACGCATCCATTTGTGTGGATGGTTTTTGGACTCTGGGTTTGAAAATAGCACTTTTAGAAAGTGTCTATTTTCTTGTCTAACCATTTCTGGTTTCTGCTGGTTTGGTGTGTGTGTGACAGGAGCTGGGTGGCTCCAGAGGTCTGAATGAGTCAGTGTGGGTTGAGTGGGACATTTGCATTGAGAGTAGGGGGAGAGTAGTTGCTGATAGCCTGCCCTGCCTGATACAATGCTGGCTCCACCTCCTGCCAGGCGACTGATAGCTCTGCTCCTGCCAGTGACAATGCTGGCTCCACCTCCTGCTGGGCGTCTGAGGACCCAGCCCTGCTCAGTGAATAGGCCAGGTGTCTCTGCCTGGCTCCACCCACAACAGACCCAGGATGTTGGGAAATCTCCCTGCATGGACAAAGGGATCAAAGCCAAAAAGGGGTATAAGAGAAGGACCCCTGAACCAAGAATTCAGATCACTTCTGACAAGGAACCCTGAAACCAAGGACAAGAAGCCTGCTGATCCAAGGACTTGCCTACCCCTTCTGCCCATGTACTGTTTGCTGGGGGGAATCCTGCAGTGCTTCTTTATTTTTGCCAAGGAACCAGGAGAGAGGAACTGTGTGCGTACTCTCAAGCTTTGCTAAGAAAATATCCAAGGGTTGGAAGAGTGCCAGCCTCCTGTTGAAGTCACAGGGCTAAAGGACTTCATCTGCTAAAAGTGCTATTTGCTGGAACCTGTGAATCCAGCGCCTCTGAAAGAAACCAGCAATCTCAACGCCGACGGACGTCGCCGAATCCAGCTCGACATCGTGAGTAATGGCTCCAGTGTCCCGCTTCCTCGACGCCGGCCGCTGGGCCCGATCGACGCTAGCAGCAATGCCAGTGAGTAGTGAGTTCGGCTCCAGCTCCAAGGGACCTCGTGTCTGCACCGCTGCTGATCGCATTGACTTCGTGCCCTCTCAACGCCGTGAGCGCTGCTCACTCTTGCAACAGCATCATTGACATCGACGACTACTGAGGCCTGATCGACACCGAAGACGTGACGCCGGATTGCTCGACGCCGCTGATCATCGTGTGCTTCCTTTTCCTAAGGTACTGTGTTGTTGGGGGTCCGCGTGACTCCGGGCTCGGCGTAGGGCTCCTCGCGGTCGATGCCGAACCCTTTGGATTAACTCTGCCTCAACGTCGTGTGACTCCCGTGTGGGTTACATTGTTGCTAAGAACTGTGTTTCCAAGAAGAAGAGTTGCTTTTAATACTAAAGACTTTGTGCTAAGAAGAAACTACGCTTGAACTATTATTTTTCCTTCCAAGAGTATTTATTAAGACTGTGGTATATTTTTGTCGTTATTTGGTCTTGTGCTAAGCCTTATATAAAAATCCTTATTTTTATAATACTACTGTGTCGTGTCCATTTGTAGTGTATTCACTTTATTACTGTATGTGGTCATAAATGCTTAACACACAGCCTCTGGGATAAGCCTGTCTGCTCTGCCAAGCTACCAAGGGGGTGAGCAGGGGTTATCAAAGGGTGTGATCCTCTTGCCCTGACTAGAAAAGGTGTGTCCCTATTTGTCAGAAGTGCATACCTCTGCCAACTAGAGACAGCCGGTTCTAACATTGGACGCAGCGGTGAGGATTTGAACCTTGCATTTATGACCCATGTGCAGTGATTGGTGTGCGCTACATAGTGAAAGCAGACCATAGCGCAGCCACAATCTACTTGGTAGGATTCCATTTTTGTTCTCCGCTTTTCTGAAGCTTGATTTTTTTAACACTGCCAGTTTTGACCATGAGTGACACCGGAGTCACTGCCCCTGTTGTTGCTGTGGAGGGATTTGATAGAGCAAAGATAAAGAAATACATGAAGAAGCAGCTGCAACACTTTTGCGAGCAGTTTAAAGTTCCTACCACAGGCCTCGAAATTAAAGAGGATTTTTGCAAAGCTTTGGAGGCCTGGTTAGAGTCCAGAGATCCCACTGATCCGGTGGTGGTACCGCCAGTGGAAGGGGCTGAGGAATTGCCAGTGAATGGAACCGTGTCCTCTTCCGGTAGCAGTGTTTCCTCCAAAGGTCTTTCCCTTGAAGAAAGAGAAGAAAGGGCGAAGGAGCGTGCATACAACATGGAAATGGCAAGGCTTAAGATAAATGGGAAGTTGGAGTTAGAAAATGCAAGAGGTAGGAGAGAAGCTGATTTGGAGACCAAAAGGTTGGATTTTGAAAGAGAGAAGTTAGCTTTGGAGCGTGATACCAAGTTGAGGGAGTTGGAGATCCAAGCTAAGAAGTTAGAATTGAATCCCTCTGGTGGCAGCATCCCATCTGGGCCTGCAGAAAGTAGGTTTTATTTTCCCAAAGATGTGATAAAAGATTATCATAGGAATGAAGATATTGGTCAATGGTTTAAAGCATATGAGTTAGCATTGTTGGCCCACCGGGTCCCTGAGAAGGACTGGGGAGCGGGGTTGTGGGGTCGCTTTGTGAATGAGGGGAGAGATACCCTGTTAGACATGCCTGTCGAGGATAGGATGTCTTATGCTCATATGAAAGATGCTTTAATGTTGAGGTATGGCCTAACCCCAGAAAAGTACAGACAAGCTTTTAGAGAATGTAAGAAGTTGCCTGGTACGACGTGGGTTGAATATGTGTCATTTTTTTGCAGAGCCATGTATGGTTGGGTAAAGGGCAGCAAAGTGGAAAGTTATGAAGCTCTTTATGATTTGTTTGCTTGGGAGCATTTGTCTAATAACTGTTTTCCAGAGCTGTGCCAGCACCTTAATGATAGCAAGACATCTAACCCTAGAAAACTTGCTGAGGAGGCGGACCGCTGGGTCAGTACCAGGGTCCACAAGGGTCCAGTGGGAGACTCAGCAAAGGGTGGGCAGGGTCCCCAGCAGAATAGTGGGGGGGACAAGGGTAAACAGAAGGAGTCCCAGAAAGGGCCCCAAAGTAATCCCCAAGGGAACCAAGGGAAGGGTTCCCAGCCTCCCCCTGAGAAGAAGCCAGGGGCCCGACAGGTAAACCTGTTCATAGGGGCCCGATGACCTGCTACGTTTGTGGGCAGGTGGGACACTGGTATTATGACCCCCAGTGTCCCATGAAGAATTCGAATGTACCGCCGCGTGCACCCCCCGTCAGTTGGCGAGTGTAGCCCTGGGAGGGGATGAGATGGTTGTCCCTGGTGGGAGGGGTCCCGCAGAAATGTCCCTGGTCTCACTAGGAGACATGGAAATGGTCCCTCCACCCCCTCTGCCTAGTAACATTAAGAAATATAGGCAGTGGGTGACCATTAATGGCCATAGAGTGGAAGCTCTCAGAGACACCGGAGCGAGTGTGACAGCTGTCAAGTGTCACTTGGTGTCCAGAGAGCAGGTGGTTCCCCACGCATTCTACTCCGTGATAGCTGCAGACAACTCCCAGAAAGAGTGTGAGGTAGCTCAAGTTTCCCTTGAATGGGGGGGAGTTTCAGGTACTCTTCAGGTTGGTGTGAGGCCCGCCATGCCTGTTGATTGTCTCCTGGGCAATGATTTAGAAGACTCCCCTTCGGCTAAGGTGGAGAGGGAGACACATTTGAAAATGTTGGGTGTGCCAGAGTGGGTGTGTGCAACCACTCGATCCATGACCGCGAGTAAGGGTGTTGATGGGGTCCCGGAGCCTGAGAGTATGGCCCAGGACCCAGCTGTAAAGAGAAGAGGCAGGAGGTGTGGGAAACCGGCCCCCGTAGTTCCCGTGGTCCAGGAGGAGGTGGACCCTGAGGGGATGCCCTGGAGCCCACAGGGGAACAAATTGCTGAACTGGGAGACCTGCCCGAGCTGACCCATTGGCAGCAGGATGGTGGTCCCTTCAGGGAAGAATTTTGTGCCGAACAAAAAGTGTGCCCTTCTCTTGTGGGTATGAGGCAGCAGGCCTCAGCCCAAACCTCAGGTGATCAGTCAGGGTCGCATTTTGTTTACTGGGAGAACGACCTCCTGTATAGCGCCTAAGGCTGCTGAGCCTGGGTCAGCCCGTGTGCCGGTGGTACGCCAGCGCTTCAGAGCCTTCCTACTGGGTTTGGCTCATGACGTTCCGTTAGCTGGACATCTGGGGCAGGACAAGACCTATGACAGGCTTGTCACCCATTTTTATTGGCCTCAGATGTGAAGGGATGTAGACATCCATTGTAAGACTTGTCACACTTGCCAGGCAAGTGGGAAAAGCGGAAGGAAGCAGAAGGCTCCCCTCCAACCTTTTCCAGTGGTCAGTACCCCCTTTGACCGGGTGGGGATTGACATTGTTGGGCCCCTGGACCCCGAGACAGCCCAGGGCAACAAGTTTATCCTGGTCTTGGTGCACCATGCCACACGGTACCCAGAAGCCATCCCTCTCAGAACAGTGACGGCCCCCGTGGTGGGACGAGCACTGATGGGTGTTTTCTCCCGAATAGGGTTCCCCAGAGAGGTGGTGTCAGACCGAGGCACCAACTTCATTTCCAATTACATGAAGTCTCTGTAGAAGGAGTGTGGGGTAACGTACAAGTTCACCACTCCTTACCACTCTCAAGGTAATGGGCTGGTTGAGAGATTCAACCGGACCCTTAAAGGCATGATCATGGGTCTTGAAGAACCAATGAGGCAGAAATGGGACGTCCTCTTGCCATGCCTGTTGTTTGCTTACCGTGAGGTGCCACAGAAGTCTCTAGGGTTCAGCCCCTTTGAGCTTTTGTATGGTCACCCGGTAAGAGGACCTTTGAGTCTGGTCAAAGAAGGCTGGGAGCAATCTCCCAGGAAACCTCCCCAGGATGTATACAGTTACATGCTGGCCTTCAGGAACCAGACTCGGCGCTTCAGAGATCTTGCTCAGGCAAATCTGGAGGCCAGCCAGGAGGAGATGAAGCGTTGATACGACCGGAATGCCACTCTGGTAGAGCTTCAGCCTGGTCAGGAAGTTTGGGTCATGTCCCCTGTGGAACCTTGTGCGCTCAAGGACAGGTGGACTGGACCGTTTAAGGTTGTGGAGAAGAAGAGCGATGTCACCTACTTGGTGGACTTGAAATCTCTCAGGAACCCCTTGAGGATCCTGCATGTCAACCGTTTGAAGCCCCACTTAGAAAGGTCCGAAGTGGGCATGCTCCTAGCTACAGATGCTGGAATGGAGGAGGAGAGTGAGCCTCTTCCTGACCTCCTGTGTGCTAAAGAGCAAGATGGGTCAGTGGATGGTGTGGTCCTCTCTGACACACTGACCCTTGAGCAGAAGCAGGATTGTCGCCAACTGTTGGGACAATTCCCTGATCTGTTTTCCTTGGTTCCGGGTGTCACTCATTGGTGTGTCCATGATGTTGACACCGGAGATAGCCCTCCTGTGAAGCACAATGCTTACAGGGTGACTGACAAGGTCAGAGCATACATTAAGGAGGAGGTCTCCAAAATGTTTTCCTTAGGGGTGGTTGAGTCCTCTAGCAGTCCTTGGGCCAGCCCAGTGGTCTTGGTCCCGAAGGCTGCAGCGCCTGGTGCTTCACCAGAACTTCAGTTCTGTGTGGATTACCTAGGACTCAATTCAGTCACGAAGACTGACGCGCACCCCATCCCCAGAGCTGATGAGCTCATAGATCGGTTGGGGGCTGCACGGTACCTTAGCACGTTTGATTTGACGTCTGGGTACTCGCAGATCGCCCTAACCGATGGGGCAAAAGAGAGGTCCGCATTCTCCACACCAGATGGGCTCTACCAGTTCCGGGTGATGCCCTTTGGGATGAAGAATGCCCCTGCCACCTTCCAGAGGTTGGTCAACCAGGTCTTGGCTGGACTGGAGGATTTCAGTGCCGCCTACCTGGACGACATCGCAGTGTTCAGCGCCAGCTGGGAGGAACACTTGCACCACCTCCAGGAAGTGTTGTTGGCCCTGCGCAGAGCAGGCCTCACAATCAAAGCCAGTAAGTGCCAGATTGGGAAGGGTTCTGTGGTGTACTTGGGGCACCAAGTAGGGAGCGGCAAGGTGGCCCCCCTGCAACCCAAGATTGATACCATCCTGGCTTGGGCGCCGCCCAAAACCCAAACTCAGGTGAGAGCCTTCTTAGGTCTCACGGGTTACTACAGGAGGTTTGTCAAGGATTACGGTAACATTGTGCACCCCTTGACTTCGCTGACATCCAGGAAGCAGCCACGAAATGTGATCTGGACTGATGCCTGTCAAACGGCCTTTGACACCCTGAAAACTGCAATGTGCACAGCACTTATACTCCAGGCACCCGACTTTTCTAAAGAATTTATTGTCCAGACGGACGCTTCAGAGCATGGCGTGTGGGCTGTTCTAGCTCAGGTGAATGAAGAGGGTCGAGACCTGCCTGTAGCCTTCATCAGCCGGAGGTTACTTCCCAGGGAAACGAGGTGGAGTGCGATAGAGCGAGAAGCATTTGCTGTGGTCTGGGCGCTGAAGAAGCTAAGACCCTACCTGTTTGGGACTCACTTCTGGGTTCAGACAGACCACAAGCCCCTCAGATGGTTGATGCAGATGAGGGGCGAGAATCCAAAACTGTTGAGGTGGTCCATTTCCCTACAGGGGATGGACTTTACGGTGGAACACCAGCCTGGTACAGATCACGCCAATGCTGATGGTCTGTCCAGATTTTTCAGCCTTAGTGATGAGGACTCCCTAGGTGAAGGGGAGTTCTCCCCACATTTCAGCTGGAGGGGACACGTGTTAGACCTAACATCATTGGCTTGAGTCTCTCCTCCATTTTTTCTGTTTGCCTCCACTGTTTTACGATGTTTTTGCTGGATAATGCTTTGGGCACTGTGCCACTGCTGATCAGTGCCACGGTGCAAGTGCTCCCTATGTAAAATTTCTGTATCGATTGAATTCCATGTTTGGCTTATTTGGTTTACTGTCAGTCCCTAGTCTAGTGCACCAGGAGTACCAGGGCTTGTAAATACAAATGCTGCTCGTGGGCTTGCAGCACGTGTTGTGCCACCCACAAGAGCGGCCTCGTAAAAGTATGTCTAAAGGTTTGCCATTGCTAGACCTACGTGCAGTCTGGTACTGTCACGCTGACTGCGCAAGTACACCTACTTGCCAGTCCCTAAACCTTCCCTTAACTTCATGTTAGTCACACCTATGGTAGGCCCACGGGCAGGGTGCATTGTAAGTATAAGGTAGGACAAGCCTGACCAAGTTGGCATGTCCTAATAGTGAATTACAGCCATATTCGTTTTTCACTATTGCGAGGTAACCTGCTCTCCATTAGTTAGATGGGCCGCCAGGGTTATTAATGCTATGACCCTAGCTGGCTCGGGGGGCATGGTGCAATGTCGAGTTTGGTATCCCTGAACTCAGGGTTTAATAACGCATCCGTTTGTGTGGATGGTTTTTGGACTCAGGGTTTGAAAATAGCACTTTTAGAAAGTGCCTATTTTCTTGTCTAACCATTTCTGGTTTCTGCTGGTTTTGTGTGTGTGTGACAGGAGCTGGGTGGCTCCAGAGGTCTGAATGAGTCAGTGTGGGATGAGTGGGACATTTGCGTTGAGAGTAGGGGGAGAGTAGTTGCTGATAGCCTGCCCTGCCTGATACAATGCTGGCTTCACCTCCTGCCAGGCGACTGATAGCTCTGCTCCTGCCAGTGACAATGCTGGCTCCACCTCCTGCTGAGCGTCTGGGTACCCAGCCCTGCTCAGTGAATAGGCCAGGTGCCTCTGCCTTGCTCCACCCACAACAGACCCAGGATGTTGGGAAATCCCCCTGCATGGACAAAGGGATCAAAGCCAAAAAGGGGTATAAGAGAAGGACCCCTGAACCAAGGATTCAGATCACTTCTGACAAGGAACCCTGAAACCAAGGACAAGAAGCCTGCTGATCCAAGGACTTGCCTACCCCTTCTGCCTGTGTGCTGTTTGCTGGGGGGAATCCTGCAGTGCTTCTTTATTTTTGCCAAGGAACCAGGGGAGAGGAACTGTGTGTGTACTCTCAAGCTTTGCTAAGAAAATCTCCAAGGGTTGGAAGAGTGCCAGCCTCCTGTTGAAGTCACAGGGCTAAAGGACTTCATCTGCTAAAAGTGCTATTTGCTGGAACCTGTGAATCCAGCGCCTCTGAAAGAAACCAGCAATCTCGACGCCGACGGACGTCGCCGAATCCAGCTCGACATCATGAGTAACGGCTCCAGTGTCCCGCTTCCTCGACGCCGGCCGCCGGGCCCGATCGACGCCAGCAGCAACGCCAGTGAGTAGTGAGTTCAGATCCAGCTCCAAGGGACCTCGTGTCTGCACCGCTGCTGATCGCATCGACTTCGTGCCCTCTCGACGCCGTGAGCGCTGCTCACTCTTGCAACAGCATCATCGACATCGACGACTACTGAGGACTGATCGACACCGAAGACGCGACCCCGGATTGCTCGACTCCACTGATCATCGTGTGCTTCCTTTTCCTAAGGTACTGTGTTGTTGGGGTTCCGTGTGACTCCGGGCTCGGCGTAGCGCTCCTCGCGGTCGACGCCGAATCCTTTGGATTAACTCTGCCTCGACGTCGTGTGACTCCCGTGTGGGTTACATTGTTGGTAAGAACTGTGTTTCCAAGAAGAAGAGTTGCTTTTGATACTAAAGACTTTGTGCTAAGAAGAAACTACGCTTGAACTAATGTTTTTCCTTCCAAGAGTATTTATTAAGACTGTGGTATATTTTTGTCGTTATTTGGTCTTGTGCTCAGCCTTATATAAAAATCCTTATTTTTATAATACTACTGTGTCGTGTCCATTTGTAGTGTATTCACTTTATTACTGTATGTGGTCATAAATGCTTAACACACAGCCTCTGAGATAAGCCTGTCTGCTCTGCCAAGCTACCAAGGGGGTGAGCAGGGGATATCAAAGGGTGTGATCCCCTTGCCCTGACTAGAAAAGGTGTGTCCCTATTTGTCAGAAGTGCATACCTCTGCCAACTAGAGACAGCCGGCTCTAACATGAACCAATCAAACACTCACACCCAGTCAACAGATCTGGGTTTAATCCATCACCGTTCATTAGCCCACTCTGCCACCCCTGTTCAGACATGCCCATATGCAAATTAGTCTGACCCTGTCCTCATAGGAACACTCCAGCCCGAACTGCCAAGGCATGCCTTCCCTGGACCGGAAACAAGCTTCCGAGGACCGGTTTCTGGCATTTCAGCCGTCTTCAGCCCGGCTTGCTTGAATCCTTTGGAAAAGTGAGCAAGGGACTCACGTCTGAGCATACCCTGGCAACTTATGGCGAACAAAGCGGTACAAAAGGGGGTGGTGATGGACAGAGCATCTGAACCAATCAAACACTCATACCCAGTCAACAAATCTGGGTTTAATCCATCACCGTTGTTTAGCCCACTCTGCCACCCCAGTTCAGACATGGCCATATGCAAATCAGTCTTACCCTGTGCCTCATGGGAACAGTCCAGTCCGAACTGCCATGCCATGCCTTCCCTGGACCGGAAAAAAGCTTCAGAGGACCGGTTTCTGGCATTTCAGCCGTCTTCAGCCCGGCTTGCTTGAATCCAGTGCCAAGCCATGCCTTCCCTGGACCGGAAACAAGCTTCCGAGGACCGGTTTCTGGCATTTCAGCCGTCTTCAGCCCGGCTTCCTTGAATCCAGTGGCAAAGTGAGCAAGGGACTCATGTCTGAGCATACCCTGCCATCTTATGGTGAACAATGCGGTACAAAAGGGGGTGGTGATTGACGGAGCATCTGAACCAATCAAACACTCACACCCTGTCAACAGTTCTGGGTTTAATCCATCACCGTTCTTAAGCCCACTCTGCCACCCCAGTTCAGACATGGCCAGATGCAAATCAGTCTGACGCTGTGCCTCATGGGAACAGTCCAGCCCGAACTGCCAAGCCATGCCTTCCCTGGACCGGAAACAAGCTTCTGAGGACCAGTTTCTGGCATTTCAGTCGTCTTCAGCCCGGCTTGATTAAATCCAGTGGCAAAGTGAGCAAGGGACTCACGTCTGACAATACCCTGCCAACTTATGGCGAACAAAGCGGTACAAAAGGGGGTGGTGATTGGAGTGGGTGACCCTGGCCCTCCAACCTGCCCTGCTGCCATGGACTTGTTGCCTCACCACTGTGGGTCCCTGTACACTCTCCCTGCTATCCTCAGTTGTTGGTGTGGGTTGGACATCCCCTGGGACAGGGAGGGTGTTGCAGGTGGCACTGGTGGTGGTGTCGGTGGATGCACAGGCCGTAACAGTAGGGGTCTGCTGTGCAATTGGTGTTGCAGCAGACGTGGTGGTGGGGAGGATGGGGTCCTCGGACCTGTTGCTCCCTGGCACACCAGATGGAATGGCCTCAAGCTCATCGTCCATAAAATCCTGGGAGTCAACATCCGAGAGTCCAGGTACCGGGAGAGGAGACTGTCTCTGCTGGTCATTGGTGTTGTCCTCAGCAGTAAGTTCTTAGTCACCTGTGGATTAGATGGGGAATGGTCTTTGTTGTGCACTCTGCAAGCATTCTGTTAGCTGTGTGTCATCCACTGTCTGTACACTACACAATTGACAGATCTTCACATTGTTTGCCATGTGCAGTACTCTGTCTCATTACATGGTGCAGAGGTACATACATTACTTGTACATGTTGTGATATATCAATGCATACCATGCAAATGGTACTGGAGTCATGTTCACAGGGACCTGTTGCCAGGTAGGGACCAGCACATCATCTTTTCATTGGTGTCACCTTGTTGATTTGTCTGACCTGGCGGATGTCACATCTGGCCAGTGTATTGTACTGCATGACGTTTTCCTATAATGTACAGATTTAGATATATGAGCCGACACATGATTCCTAAATATTGTAATTGCCCTTGCTGATTGGGCCACATGGCAATGCACTTATCAGTGTGTGCTGGGCATGGTTGTGCAAAAACAACAGTTGATGGACAGAATGTAGAACAATGTCATACATTCACCCCAGTACAGAGATCTGGGCCTAAAGCCATTGTTTATTTGCTCACCATGCCATTCCAGTTTGAACCCAGCCATATGCAAATCAGTCTTGACCCTGTGCCCCATGGGAACAGTCCAGCCCGAACTGCAAAGCCAGGTCCTCCCTGGACTGGAAAGAAGCATCCAAGGACCGGTTTCGGGCTTTCAGCCCTCATCAGCCTGGATAGCTTGATTCCAGTGGCATGGAGAGCACGGGACTCACGTCTGAGCATACCCGTCCCACTTGGGGTGAAAAATGCAAAAACAGTTGATGGACAGAATGCCGAACAATGTTATACATTCACCCCAATACAGAGATCTGGGCCTAAATCCATAGTTTTTTTGCTCACCATGCCAATCCAGTTTGAACCCAGCTATATGCAAATCAGTCTTGACCCTGTGCCCCATGGAAGCAGTCCAGCCCGAACTGCCAAGGCAGGTCCTGCCTGGACTGGAAACAAGCATCCAAGGACCGGTTTCAGGCTTTTAGCCCTCATCAGCCTGGATAGCTTGATTCCAGTGGCATGGAGAGCACGGGACTCACGTCTGAGCATACCCGTCCCACTCGGGGTGACAAATGCAAAAACAACAGTTGATGGACAGAATGTAGAACAATGTCATTCATTCACCCCAGTACAGAGATCTGGGCCTAAATCCATTGTTTTTTTGCTCACCATGCCATTCCAGTTTGAACCCGGCCATATGCAAATCAGTCTTGACCCTGTGCCCCATGGGAACAGTCCAGCCCGAACTGCTAAGCCAGGTCCTCCCTGGACTGGAAACATACATCCAAGGACCGGTTTCTGTTTCTGTACTGGGGTGAATGTATGACATTGTTTTGCATTCTGTCCATCAACTGTTGTTTTGCATTTTTCACCCCGACTGGGATGGGTATGCTCAGACGTGAGTCCCATGCTCTCCACACCACTGGAGTCAAGCTATCCTGGCTAAAGACGGCTGATAGCCAGAAACCGGTCCTGGGATGCTTGATTCCGGTCCAGGAAAGACATGGCTTGGCAGTTCGGGCTGGACTGTTCCCATGAGGCACAGGGTCAAGGCTGATTTGCATATGGCCATGTCTGAACTGGGGTGCTGTGGAGTGCAAACAAACAATGGATTTAGGTCCAGATCTCTGTACTGGGGTGAATGTATGACATTGTTCTGCATTCTGCCCATCAACTGTTGTTTTGCATCTGTGCATGGTTGTGCCCAGTCTTCCGTGTGCATGTACATTGGTGTGTCACTCTATGTTATCTGTGACAGTTCCCTTTGCTTACCTATACGCACACTGTGCGTGTCATGCAGGGTTGGCGTGCATATTTGTGCAATGATAGGGCTGGTGTTGCCATATGGCATGCTTTGATTAGTGACAAATGTGTGGGTGCACGTACGGCCTACCAACCTGTTAGGTGAAGGTGAACACTGCAATGGCTTCAAACTGCTTGTGGGTGGGGGAGTGCTCTATCATGCTGGGGTGTGGGCCAGGGAGCATGCTGGGAGTAGTGGTAAAGGCATCCCACCTCCAAACAGGTCTCCCAAGCAAGATGGCTACATACCTGTTAGGTAAAGGTGAACACTGCAATGGCTGTCACATGCTTGTGGGTGTGAGGGAGTGCTCTATCCTGCTGGGGTGTGGGCCAGGGAGCATGCTGGGAGTAATTGTGCAGGCCTCCAACCCCCAAACACCCTCCCAGTCAAGATGGCTACCTACCTGTTAGTTCGTTTGGTGAACATTACAATGGCTTCCATCTGCTTGTGGGTGCGGAAGTACTCTATCCTGCTGGGGTGTGGGCCAGGGAGCATTCTGGGAGTAGAGGTTAAGGCCTCCCACCCCTAAACAGCCTCCCCAGGCAATATGGCTACGTATATGTTAGGTGAAGGTGAACACTGCAGTGGCTACCACATGCATTTGGGTGGGAGGGGGTGCTCTATCCTGCTGGGGTGTGAGCCAGGAAGTATGCTGGGAGTAGTTGAGCAGGCCTCCCACCCCAAACACCTTCCCAGCCAAAATGGCTACCTACCTGTTAGTTAGTTTGGTGAACACTGCAATGGCTTCCAACTGCGTGTGGGTGGGGGAGTTCTATATCCTGCTGGGGTGTGGGCCAGGGAGAATGCTGGGTGTAGTTGTGCAGGCCTCCCACCCCCAAAGACCCTCCCTGCCAACATGGCTACCTACCTGTAATGTGAGGGTGGACACTGCAATGGCTGCCACATGCTTGTGGGTGGAAGGGAGTGTTCTATCCTGATGGGGTGTGGGCCAGGGAGCATGCTGGGAGGAGTTGTGCAGGCCTCCCACCCCCAAACACCCTCCCAGCCAAGATGGCTACCTACCTGTTAGTTCGTTTGGTGAACACTGCAATGGCTTCCAACTGCTTGTGAGTGGGGAGTGCTTGATCCTGCTCAGGTGTGGGCCAGGGAGCATGCTGGGAATAGTTGTGCAGGCCTCCCACCCCCAAACACCCTCCCAGCCAAGATGGCTACCTACCTTTTAGTTTGTTTGGTAAACACTGCAATGGCTTCCAACTGCTTGTGGGTGGGGGAGTGCTCTATCATGCTGGGGTGGGCCAGGGAGCATGCTGGGAGTAGCAGTAAAGGCCTCCCACCACCAAACACCCTTCCAGGCAAGATGGCTACCTACCCTTTAGGTGAAGGTAAACACTGCAATGGCTGCCACATGCTTGTGGGTGGGGGGGTGCTCTATCCTTCTGGGGTGTGGGCCAGGGAGCATGCTGTGAGTGGTGGTAAAGGCCTCCCACCCCCAAACACCCTCCCAGACAAGATGGCTACCTACCTGTTAGGTGAGGGTGAACACTGCAATGGCTGCCACATGCTTGTGGGTGGGAGGGAGTGCTCTATCGTGCTGGTATGTGGGACAGGGGGCATGGTGGGAGTAGTAGTACAGGCTGCCTGTGTTCATGCTCCCATGGTAATATTGCTAGCTACGTTTAGAGTAAATGGGAGTGAGTAAAGGTTGGATCTGTGGGACAGGTGTTTGGGGGTGTGTGGTGCAGATGTATGAGATTTATCTTGGGTGGTGTGGGTTTTTGTTTGTGCAAGACAGTACATATCAGTGTGTTGGTTAACATTTGTTTGTACTTACCAGCCTCCACTCCACTGGATACTCCTGTGAGACTCTCTGGATGCAGTATGGCGAGCACCTTCTCTTCCTATTTGTATTTGTATTTGTAGTTGAATTTATAAGGCGCGCAGCTACCCACAAGGGGTCTCCCGGCGCCGGTTGAAATAGTGCTACAGTGAATGTTTTCAGTGGGATGGGAGGGCCACTACTAGTTCAGTTAGCGACCTCCCAGTTCTTGCTCCTCCTCTCTTTGACAACCCTCTTGAGATCATGCCACCGCTTCATGATCTCTTTCTTGGATCGCGGGGTGTTCCCTACTGCATTGACCCTTTGTACTATCCTTTCCCACATCTGTGTCCTTGTAGCTAATGGTGTCTGTTGGACCAGGCTACCAAACTGTTGTGGTTCCACTCTGACTATCTCATTGACCATGAGTGTCAACTCACTCTCTGTGAATTAGGGCATTTTATATGTGGACATGGTGTGTGGTGTGCAAAGTGTCTGTGGGTGGAGGGGTGTGGGTGGTGGGTGTGGTGTTGGTGTGTGAGGTGTGTTATGTGCTAAGGGCTTGTTGGTGCTTGTGTTATGGTGGTGGTGGTGGTGTTGAGTGTGCTGTGTTATTTTGCCTCTCCTATCTGATCTGGTGTATGCCCTTCTCTTCTGGAGGGTTGCAAAGGATTGTGGTCAGTGAAGCGGCTGGTTTTATGCTCAGCTATGTGGGTGTGTCCAAATGGGATTTTGCTGTCAGGTGTGTTGTGGGTGTTGTCCTGGGAATTGTATGTTTCTTTTTGGCTTGTATTAGTTTCATTGTGATGTGTTTTGTGTAGTTGGAGGGCATGGCAACTTTGATTTGTGCAATGTTTGGCATTATTGTGGGGTTTTGGCATCGTCCGCCATGTTGTGTATGGATCGTCCGCTGCGATGACTGTGCAGCAGCTCTTCCTCTGGCTCTACCATTCACTGCAGTGTGCGACCGCGGCGGACAGAAGCAGCGGATCGTACCGCGGGACCATCGGGGATATACTGATTTCACGTGCGGTGTCTCCGCTATGCTTGCAGCGGGTTGTAGATTTTCCGCTGCTTTTCCTACAACCGTGGTTGGATTTTAGACATCACTGCTCGCGACGGACAGCTGTTCTTGGCCCGCTTCCGCCGCGGTCAGAGTTTTTTGACGGTTGTTCCTAATTTTATCACCCCTTTTTCCACGGTCCCTGCGGACTGTTATTTTCCGCTTCCATGGCGGTCGCGGTGATTTTCCAACCGCCTTCCTAATGGGCCCCTAAGGGGCCGATTGCAATGGTAGATAGACTGGGGTCTGTCCGCCATTGTGGTGGTCACTGGGACCATCAGCATTACATGTGGCGGTTCTGCACACCACATTAGGATGCGACCGCCACCATGGCGGTCGCATCTTGCATTGTTACATTTTTACATTTCAGCGGGTGCTGCTGACAGCAGCATCCACAGCAATGTTGAAAATACATGTGCATTACAGAGCACTACATTGCAGGCACCACACAGTGCCTTCCACTTAGTGCACTGAAATGTAGGGGGTACCGTCAGTACCCCCCAGCGCACCCACACCTCCGACAACTCAAGGGGGACCCGTATCGTGCCCCCAAAACCAATCCCCGCCAGCCTTTCAATGGCGGTTTACCCACCACAGAAAGGCTGACTAAAGGCAGCATTGTAATTTGGCGGACGGTGCCTGCTAGGCACCGCCACCATTTTACACAATGTGGACCGTCTACTAAGCAATCGGATCGATTGCCTGTGGCGGTTCCGTGGCGGACGGTCTTTGCAACTGCCACAGTCGTAGTCAGATTCCCCCCGCCATCCTAATTTGGCGGGGGAAATTAGCGGTCCGATGGTGGAAGGACCACCACCTCATGGCTGGTGCTGGCAGTCCTTCCGCAATCGTAATGACCCCCTTAATAAACAAAATAATCAAACTAAATGTAACACTTTAATAAAAATAAAATTTTCCTTTTAAACCAACAGAAAAAAAGAAACCAGTGAATAAAACATGAACATCAAAAAAATATCCAACAAGAAAGTCAAAGCAAGACAAATGTAATTTTCTTTTCAAAATATGGTATATATATATATATATATATATATATATATATTCACAGAAATGGGATCAAAATTCATCACATCACAAAAGGGAAATCTACTTCTGTGCTACATGGCCTTTGCTTACACGCAAAAGAAAACAAGAAACAAATCCTATTGGAAATGTAGTAAAAAATACTCCAATTCCTGCTATGGGAGACTCACAATATTCGAAACAAATGTTATTAATCTCAGGGAACACAACCATCTCCCCAATGGCACAAAAATCGAGGTTAGATAAACCATCAGAGATGCAAGCACCAGCTCCCAGCAGACTAATACCCAAATATTAAAAAACATACTAACTAGGGTTCCTTAACATATGACAGGACAATTACCATCCATCCCCACTCTAAGGGCCCCATCCCATGCCGGAATGACCCCCTGTCATATTATTATGGCTGACGTCTGCTGCTTTTCCACCCTGGTCGCCTTGCAACCGGACAGAAAAGGGTTCTATATGGTGGCGGTGTCTATCAAACACCACCAGCCACATTAGAATGGGCATTTTCCAATGCCTTTCCGTGGCGCATGCAGACTCTGGGGGGTGGGGGTGCACATGGGGGGTACCTATGGTACCGCCTAGCAGTTCCATGCACAACATGGTAGGCACCGCGCGGTGCCTGCCATGTTGTGCATGGAAGTGCACAGCATGCCTTCCTGGCATTGTGGCGGGCGGTGCTGAGTGCACCGCCCACCACTATGTCAGGAATGCTGGATGCGCTCTCCACTGTGGTGGGCGCATCCCAATTGCAGGTACGGGACCCCCACCCTTATGGCGGGCGGTCACTACATACGATGGGATGGTGGGCGGACAAAGCCGGCCCATCATCCTAATGGGTCCCTAAAAGTGCTAATAGCAAGAACTAAAAGAGCTACTACTCAGACACCACCCACCCTTCAAACGTTTGCAGAAATCAAAATATTACAATACGCTGTCACACACAAAGATCAGCAATTCATTCTTCATGACAAGAACAGTCATGAAAAACGAATTATTATCTTTACCACCAACAGCAACGTTCAAAAGTTAAAAAACTGCAAAACATGGTTGCGGATGCTTCAGTCAAAGTTTTCCCTAAGCCTTTTAACCAACTCTACACCATCCACAGTGACAATGAAGACACTAACATCCCCTTCATATACGCATTACTCCCCAACAAGAAAAATACCACCTACATAGAACTCCTTACAACAATAAAACAACATACCGACAACTTATTCCCTCAAACAACTAATAATTTACTTTGAACAAGCAATGATTCAGTCAATTTTAAAACATATATGTCATGTCAATGTCATGGCAAAAGTTTTTATATAGCGCAACTTATCACCATTAGGTCTCAAGGCGCTTGCAGCAAAAAACGGTCAACAACGTATGTGCTTCATTGGAAGTGCCAGAGGTTATTTCGGAAAAAGCCAAGTTTTGAGAGTTTTACGGAATTGTTTGTGTTCAGTGATGGATAGAAGGTGGGGGGGGGGGGCAGTTTGTTCCAAAACAAAGGGGCAAGGTAGGAAAAGGAGTGATGGCCGTAACAGGAAGTCCCGACACGTGGTTGAATCAGAAATAATTTGTTACTGGACCTTAAGGGTCTTTTAGGAATATACCAATTAAGTTTCTTTAGAAGGTATTTAGGACCGGTGTTACACAAAGTATTGTGTGTCATACTCAAACACTTGAAATGGCTTCTCAGACGAACAGGGAGCCAGTGGAGTTTTTTTAGGCAGGGGGTAGAAGCTGTTCTGAGAGGAAGATTCAGGACCAATCTGGCTGCAGCATTCTGGAGGGTCTGCAACTTTGAAAGCAGGTCCTCGTTGAGTGCAGCATACAGGGCATTGCCATAGTCAAGATGGCTAATTATCATGCCCTGTACCAGAGGTTTCCTGGCTTCAGTGGGAAGCCACTTGAAGATCTTCCTAAGACTGCGCAGGATTCCATAACAGATGCCTGTAACCTTGTTGACATGTTTTTTCATGGACAGGGCACTGTCTATTGTTATTCCCAGATTACATTCTGCTGATTTTGGGGAAGGACATATTCCCAATTCCGGAGGCCAACAATCATGTGACCAAAATTGCTCTGCATTGCCGAACAAGATGATTTCGGTTTTACTAGCGTTCAATTGGAGTTTGTTGTTACTCATCCAATTGCTTATATCAGTCATGCAGTTTTTAAACCGAGAGCGGGTACCAGAATAGTCTATACTCCATGTGATAAGCAGTTGGGTGTCGTCGTCGTACGATACGTTTACAAAACCGTATGAGTTGATAATCTTTGCCAACCGGGTAAGATACAAATTGAACAGTAAGGGGCTTAGGATTGATCCTTGAAGTACCCCCACAGTTACAAGGCGACTACTAGAGACCAAAGTGTCGACTCGAACAGTAGAGAGGCGGTCTGTTAGATAGTTTTCAATCCAGCTGAGGGCCCTTCCTCTGATACCTATCTCCCATAGATGATGTTTCGAAATGCTGTGGGAGATGGTATCAAATGCTGCAGATAGGTCCAAAAGAATGAGAGTAGCTGATTCAGCTCTATCCACCGCGAGCCTGATATTATCCATGATCTCAATCACTGCTGTCTCTGTGCCGTGAGCAGCACAGAAAAAAGATTGCCAGGGATCCAGAACCCTGTGCGACTCTATGAAGGCCGTAGGCCGCTTGTTGACTAGATGTTCCAATACTTTCCCAAAAAAGGGTAGCAAAGAAATGGGCCGGTAATTAACTGATACTGTAGGGTCATTAGAGGGTTTCTTTAAAATAGGCTTAACTTGTGCATGTTTCCATTTGGACAGTACAATGGCTTGCTCTAGTGAGATAATACACATTTTCATAAGAGAGTTGGCCAGTAGAGGTGTAATTTTTGTGCAGCTTCGAGGAGGAAAAGGGTCCAAAGGGGAGCCTGATTTGATTTTATTTAGGCCCTCCAGTGTTTCAGTGACAGTTATTGGGTCAAATTCAGTCAAACAGGGGATATCCTTGGAATCAGCCAAGAGAGATCTTATCAGTAGGTTGTTATTTTGCTGAAGTTCACATGAGTTGGTGTTCGGGAAGGAGGAGTAAATTGATTGAATTTTATTGTCAAAGAAAACGGACATAGACTCGACCCAATCTTGGGTGGGGACAAAAAGAGGGAGTTCGGCCCGGGAGGAGGTAAATTCTTTTAGTATTTTATATAATTCTTTACTTGGATTGGTCGCATTATTTATACGCAAGGTTAGATAAGTCTTTTTAGCCATACATAAAGTGAGTGCAGCAATTTATAGTTCATTTGGTCCTTCTCCTTTTTTGTTTTCCGCCATTGATATTCAACTGCCCGACTAGATTGTTTATCGATTTTTAGAGCAGCGGTGAACCATGGAGAAGCAACGGATTTCACGTTAACAATCGTCTTAGGAAAGATCTCATCCAAGGTTTGTAGGATCGAGGTCTCTAAGTTAGTTACCATTTGTTCCAATGGAATCATCAGATTTGTTGGGGGTTTAAAATGGGTGAGAAAAGCTTCAGACGTCAGTTTGCGCCAAGTTCGAATAAGCGCTCTTTTTTTACTTATTGATTTGACCAGTGCGTGTCTGGAGAGACTGAACTTTAAAAGGTAATGGTCAGTCCATAACATAGGGAGCGGGGTCTCAGTACTCATTATTGATGAATTGGTGAAGATTAAGTCTAAAGTATGACCTGCTCGGTGGGGTGGGCCGATTACCCTTTGAGTCAAACCTAAACTTTCCATTGTTCTGAATAAATGGCTTGTTTCGGGATCGGAGAGGAGTTCGGCATGATAATTAAAATCCCCAAGCAAAATAAAGTTTTCAGTTGCCAGTGCATGAGAAACTATAACTTCTAAAAGATAGTTGACAAATTTGGTTTTGGGGCCATGGGGTCTATAAACTAAGGCCCCTCGCCATGTAATATTAACAATCATGATTTCAGCGATTAAGCTGGAGAAAGACTCCAACAACTGAGGCCCCCATTAGGATGACGGGCGGACTTTGTCCGTCCGACATCCCATTTGAAAAAGGGACCGCCAGCCATAAGGGCGGGGGTCCCGATGGTGGAATTAGGATGCGCCCGCCACAGTAGCAGGCGCATTCGGTATTTTTACCATTGCGGCGGGCGGTGCTGAAAGCGCCGCCCACCGCAATGGTAAAAATGCAACTCATACATTTCAAAGCACAACATGACAGGCGCTGCCTGCCATGTTGCACTTTGAAATGCGGGAGGTACCATAGGTACCCCCATGTGCACCCCCCACCCCTTGAGTCCCTGGGGCCCGCAAAGGGCCCCCGCAGGGATTCTCCGCATGACTTTCCGTGGCGGCATTGCCACCACGGAAAGGCATTCAAATTGGCCCATCATAATATGGCTGGCGGTGTCTCATAGATACCGCCACCATATAATACCTTTTCCGCCCGCCGTGGTCCCCCCAACCATCCTAATATGGCGGGGGGTTTTCAGGGCAAGGATGGCCTAATCTCTATACCCACACACAATACAAGGTTGCTATTAATCCCTTCAACCAAAGTATCTGGAGCCGCCTCCAAAAATCTATTCTAAGGGGGTCATCAGGAAGGTAGGCGGACTTTGTTCGCCTGCCATCCTTTTGGGGATTGAGACTGCCCGCCATTGGTGCGGGGGTCCCGTTGCAGACATTAGGATGCACCTGCCACACTGGTGGGCGCATCCTGCATTCCTGACATTGCGGCGGGCGGTGCTCTCATTACCGCCCACCCCAATGCGAGGAAGGCATGTTGTGCAATTCCAGGCACAATGTGGCAGGCACCAAGCGGTGCCTGCCACGTTGTGCATGGAACTGCAGGGGGGTAACATAGGTACCCCCCATGTGCACCCCCCAGAATCCAGGGGGGCCCGTTACGGGCCCCAATGGCAAAAACTGCATGCCCTTACACGAAAAGGCTCAACCCCGCATTTATGCTAATATGGATGGCAGTGTCTCCCAGACACAGCCACCATGTTAGCTGCTTTTCCGTCCGTTCAACTCTGCGACCAGGCGGAAAACCGGCAGCCGGTCTTTCCGTCCACCGGGGTCCCCCCGGCCATGGTAATGTGGCGGGTGAAATGCAGAGCGGGTGGTGATTTTTAGCGGCCGGATCGCCACCGCCATAAGGGCAGTGGCAATTAAGCATGGGCAGAAAATCCGTTACGCTCGCGGATTTTGCGGATTTTCTGTAAATTCGCAATCCGCGAATGCTCGCGAATTTACCGAAAATCCGCAAATTCGCACGCAGCAGATTTTTTTTTCTTGGTGATACAATTTTGCGGCGCGCGGCGTTTACTTACCGTCATTCAGCGTTTGCCGAGTTGTTTTTCTCGATATTTTGCGAGTGCTGCGCCACTTTGGATCTTGCTGCGTGATCCCGCGGGAATTTGGCGAGCGCGATTACATCATCGCAGCTTGCCAACTTGCACAGCGAGAGTTTGTCAACGTGAGTACGCCGTGATCACGTATCGCGGGACTTCGCAATTGCGACCTTGTAGAAGCGGCGCGCAGCAACAATCTCGCACTCGCGAAAATACAAAATTTGCAATTCTGCACAAGAAATCCACCAGCAAGCAGCATAAACCTTCTGGAAATGATGATTTTTATCTGAATAACTCCTCAGGTTGACATTTGCCTGCACTTTTTATGCGAGGAGTCCATTTTGGGGAGGGGGCGGGGGTGGGAGGAAGGAAGTGCCCCACAGTCTTCAACTTCCTGTTCCTGTCCAGCAGGCTCCTCCCAGTGCTTTGTCCATCTCCTGGTCACTTTTCATTTGGATCTGGAGCTGGAAGGATTACTTTTTGTGGATGCTGCTGGATATTTGGATTTGAGGCCTTTTTGACTTTCTTTGGATCACTTTTGGATTAGAAATTTCACAAGTAAGTTTGTTTGGGGCACAGTTGCTGCAACTACAATTTTGGAATTTTCGATTTTTGGGCTGTTTTGGGGCCTTTTGCCCAGGGGTACTCAGTGGTGGGTGGACTGAGTCTTTCTGTCGGGTGTTTTGAATTTAAACATCATGGAAGGGCTGGATGGCTTGGGATTGTGCTGATTTTTCTGTGATTTTCGTTTTTTTGGCCTGTTGTTGTGGCCTTTTCACCAGGGGTAGTGAGTGTTGCATGGGCCTAGTCTTTCTGTGGGGTGTCTTGATTTTAAATATCATGGAGGGCCTGGATGGTTTGGGATTGTGCTGATTTTTCTGTGTTTTTCGATTTTTTGGGGTGTTCATGGGGACAGGCCATGTGGGTGGGGGCCATTTTGAATGCTGGTACAGGCAGGCCATGTGCTGGGAGGCAAGTGGCCATTTTGAATGCAGGCAGTGTTGTTCGGCCTGCAACCATTTTGCCTAGTTTTCAACCTTTATGCCCAGGGGTAGTGAGTGTTGCATGGGCCTAGTCTTTCTGTGGGTTGTCTTGAATTTAAACATCATGGAGGGCCTGGATGGTTTGGGATTGTGCTGATTGTTCTGTGATTTTCGTTTTTTTGGCCTGTTGTTGTGGCCTTTTCACCAGGGGTAGTGAGTGTTGCATGGGCCTAGTCTTTCTGTGGGGTGTCTTGAATTTAAACATCATGGAGGGCCTGGATGGTTTGGGATTGTGCTGATTATTCTGTGATTTTCATTTTTTTGGCCTGTTCATGGGGACAGGCCATGTGGGTGGGGGCCATTTTGAGTGCTGGACGCAGGCCATGTGCTGGGAGGCAAGTGGCCATTTTGAATGCAGGCAGTGTTGTTAGGCCTGCAACCATTTTGCCTAGTTTTCAACCTTTATGCCCAGGGGTAGTGAGTGTTGCATAGGCCTAGTCTTTCTGTGTGGTGTCTTGAATATAAACATCATGGAGGGCCTGGATGGTTTGGGATTGTGCTGATTATTCTGTGATTTTCGTTATTTTTGGCCTGTTCATGGGGACAGGCCATGTGGGTGGGGGCCATTTTGAGTGCTGGTATAGGCCGGCCATGAGCTGGGAGGCAAGTGGCCATTTTGAATGCATGCAGTGCTGTTAGGCCTGCAACCATTTTGCCTAGTTTTCAACCTTTATGCCCAGGGGTAGTGAGTGTTGCATGGGCCTAGTCTTTCTGTGGGGTGTCTTGAATTTAAACATCATGGAGGGCCTGGATGGTTTGGGATTGTGCTGATTTTTCTGTGATTTTCGTTTTTTTTGGCCTGTTGTGGCCTTTTCACCAGGGGTAGTGAGTGTTGCATGGGCCTAGTCTTTCTGTGGGGTGTCTTGAATTTAAACATCATGGAGGGCCTAGATGGTTTGGGATTGTGCTGATTTTTCTGTGTTTTTCGATTTTTTGGGGTATTCATGGGGACAGGCCATGTGGGTGGGGGCCATTTTGAGTGCTGGTACAGGCAGGCCATGTGCTGGGAGGCAAGTGGCCATTTTGAATGCAGGCTGTGTTGTTAGGCCTGCAACCATTTTGCCTAGTTTTCAACCTTTATGCCCAGGGGTAGTGAGTGTTGCATGGGCCTAGTCTTTCTGTGGGGTGTCTTGAATTTAAACATCATGGAGGGCCTGGATGGTTTGGGATTGTGCTGATTTTTCTGTGATTTTCGTTTTTTTGGCCTGTTGTTGTGGCCTTTTCACCAGTGGTAGTGAGTGTTGCATGGGCCTAGTCTTTCTGTGGGGTGTCTTGAATTTAAACATCATGGAGGGCCTGGATGGTTTGGGATTGTGCTGATTATTCTGTGATTTTCGTTTTTTTGGCCTGTTCATGGGGACAGGCCATGTGGGTGGGGGCCATTTTGAGTGCTGGTACAGGCAGGCCATGTGCTGGGAGGCAAGTGGCCATTTTGAATGCAGGCAGAGTTGTTAGGCCTGCAACCATTTTGCCTAGTTTTCAACCTTTATGCCCAGGGGTAGTGAGTGTTGCATGGGCCTAGTCTTTCTGTGTGGTGTCTTGAATTTAAACATCATGGAGGGCCTGGATGGTTTGGGATTGTGCTGATTTTTCTGTGATTTTCGTTTTTTTGGCCTGTTGTTGTGGCCTTTTCACCAGGGGTAGTGAGTGTTGCATGGGCCTAGTCTTTCTGTGGGGTGTCTTGAATTTAAACATCATGGAGGGCCTGGATGGTTTGGGATTGTGCTGATTTTTCTGTGATTTTCGTTTTTTTGGCCTGTTGTTGTGGCCTTTTCACCAGGGGTAGTGAGTGTTAAATGGGCCCAGTCTTTCTGTGGGGTTTCTTGAATTTAAACATCATGGAGGGCCTGGATGGTTTGGGATTGTGCTGATTTTTCTGTGATATTCGTTTTTTTGGCCTGTTGTTGTGGCCTTTTCACCAAGGGTAGTGAGTGTTAAATGGGCCCAGTCTTTCTGTGGGGTGTCTTGAATTTAAACATCATGGAGGGCCTTGATGGTTTGGGATTGTGCTGATTATTCTGTGATTTTCGTTTTTTTGGCCTGTTCATGGGGACAGGCCATGTGGGTGGGGGCCATTTTGAGTGCTGGTACAGGCAGGCCATGAGCTGGGAGGCAAGTGGCCATTTTGAATGCAGGCAGTGTTGTTAGGCCTGCAACCATTTTGCCTAGTTTTCAACCTTTATGCCCAGGGGTAGTGAGTGTTGCATGGGCCTAGTCTTTCTGTGGGGTATCTTGAATTTAAACATCATGGAGGGCCTGGATGGTTTGGGATTGTGCTGATTTTTCTGTGATTTTCGTTTTTTTGGCCTGTTGTTGTTGCCTTTTCACTAGGGGTAGTGAGTGTGGCATGGGCCTAGTCTTTCTGTGGGGTGTCTTGAATATAAACATCATGGAGGGCCTGGATGGTTTGGGATTGTGCAGATTATTCTGTGATTTTCGTTTTTTTGGCCTGTTCATGGGGACAGGCCATGTGGGTGGGGGCCATTTTGAGTGCTGGTACAGGCAGGCCATGAGCTGGGAGGCAAGTGGCCATTTTGAATGCAGGCAGTGTTGTTAGGCCTGCAACCATTTTGCCTAGTTTTCAACCTTTATGCCCAGGGGTAGTGAGTGTTGCATGGGCCTAGTCTTTCTGTGGAGTGTCTTGAATTTAAACATCATGGAGGGCCTGGATGGTTTGGGATTGTGCTGATTTTTCTGTGATTTTTGTTTTTTTGGCCTGTTGTTGTGGCCTTTTCACCAGGGGTAGTGAGTGTTGCATGGGCCTAGTCTTTCTGTGGGGTGTCTTGAATTTAAACATCATGGAGGGCCTGGATGGTTTGGGATTGTGCTGAATATTGTGTGATTTTCGTTTTTTTGGCCTGTTCATGGGGACAGGCTATGTGGGTGGGGGCCATTTTGAGTGCTGGTACAGGCAGGCCATGTGCTGGGAGGCAAGTGGCCATTTTGAATGCAGGCTGTGTTGTTAGGCCTGCAACCATTTTGCCTAGTTTTCAACCTTTATGCCCAGGGGTAGTGAGTGTTGCATGGGCCTAGTCTTTCTGTGGGGTGTCTTGAATTTAAACATCATGGAGGGCCTGGATGGTTTGGGATTGTGCTGATTTTTCTGTGATTTTCGTTTTTTTGGCCTGTTGTTGTGGCCTTTTCACCAGTGGTAGTGAGTGTTGCATGGGCCTAGTCTTTCTGTGGGGTGTCTTGAATTTAAAAATCATGGAGGGCCTGGATGGTTTGGGATTGTGCTGATTATTCTGTGATTTTCGTTTTTTTGGCCTGTTCATGGGGACAGGCCATGTGGGTGGGGGCCATTTTGAGTGCTGGTACAGGCAGGCCATGTGCTGGGAGGCAAGTGGCCATTTTGAATGCAGGCAGAGTTGTTAGGCCTGCAACCATTTTGCCTAGTTTTCAACCTTTATGCCCAGGGGTAGTGAGTGTTGCATGGGCCTAGTCTTTCTGTGTGGTGTCTTGAATTTAAACATCATGGAGGGCCTGGATGGTTTGGGATTGTGCTGATTTTTCTGTGATTTTCGTTTTTTTGGCCTGTTGTTGTGGCCTTTTCACCAGTGGTAGTGAGTGTTGCATGGGCCTAGTCTTTCTGTGGGGTGTCTTGAATTTAAACATCATGGAGGGCCTGGATGGTTTGGGATTGTGCTGATTATTCTGTGATTTTCGTTTTTTTGGCCTGTTCATGGGGACAGGCCATGTGGGTGGGGGCCATTTTGAGTGCTGGTACAGGCAGGCCATGTGCTGGGAGGCAAGTGGCCATTTTGAATGCAGGCAGAGTTGTTAGGCCTGCAACCATTTTGCCTAGTTTTCAACCTTTATGCCCAGGGGTAGTGAGTGTTGCATGGGCCTAGTCTTTCTGTGTGGTGTCTTGAATTTAAACATCATGGAGGGCCTGGATGGTTTGGGATTGTGCTGATTTTTCTGTGATTTTCGTTTTTTTGGCCTGTTGTTGTGGCCTTTTCACCAGGGGTAGTGAGTGTTGCATGGGCCTAGTCTTTCTGTGGGGTGTCTTGAATTTAAACATCATGGAGGGCCTGGATGGTTTGGGATTGTGCTGATTTTTCTGTGATTTTCGTTTTTTTGGCCTGTTGTTGTGGCCTTTTCACCAGGGGTAGTGAGTGTTAAATGGGCCCAGTCTTTCTGTGGGGTTTCTTGAATTTAAACATCATGGAGGGCCTGGATGGTTTGGGATTGTGCTGATTTTTCTGTGATATTCGTTTTTTTGGCCTGTTGTTGTGGCCTTTTCACCAGGGGTAGTGAGTGTTAAATGGGCCCAGTCTTTCTGTGGGGTGTCTTGAATTTAAACATCATGGAGGGCCTTGATGGTTTGGGATTGTGCTGATTATTCTGTGATTTTCGTTTTTTTGGCCTGTTCATGGGGACAGGCCATGTGGGTGGGGGCCATTTTGAGTGCTGGTACAGGCAGGCCATGAGCTGGGAGGCAAGTGGCCATTTTGAATGCAGGCAGTGTTGTTAGGCCTGCAACCATTTTGCCTAGTTTTCAACCTTTATGCCCAGGGGTAGTGAGTGTTGCATGGGCCTAGTCTTTCTGTGGGGTATCTTGAATTTAAACATCATGGAGGGCCGGGATGGTTTGGGATTGTGCTGATTTTTCTGTGATTTTCGTTTTTTTGGCCTGTTGTTGTGGCCTTTTCACCAGGGGTAGTGAGTGTGGCATGGGCCTAGTCTTTCTGTGGGGTGTCTTGAATATAAACATCATGGAGGGCCTGGATGGTTTGGGATTGTGCAGATTATTCTGTGATTTTCGTTTTTTTGGCCTGTTCATGGGGACAGGCCATGTGGGTGGGGGCCATTTTGAGTGCTGGTACAGGCAGGCCATGAGCTGGGAGGCAAGTGGCCATTTTGAATGCAGGCAGTGTTGTTAGGCCTGCAACCATTTTGCCTAGTTTTCAACCTTTATGCCCAGGGGTAGTGAGTGTTGCATGGGCCTAGTCTTTCTGTGGAGTGTCTTGAATTTAAACATCATGGAGGGCCTGGATGGTTTGGGATTGTGCTGATTTTTCTGTGATTTTTGTTTTTTTGGCCTGTTGTTGTGGCCTTTTCACCAGGGGTAGTGAGTGTTGCATGGGCCTAGTCTTTCTGTGGGGTGTCTTGAATTTAAACATCATGGAGGGCCTGGATGGTTTGGGATTGTGCTGAATATTGTGTGATTTTCGTTTTTTTGGCCTGTTCATGGGGACAGGCTATGTGGGTGGGGGCCATTTTGAGTGCTGGTACAGGCAGGCCATGTGCTGGGAGGCAAGTGGCCATTTTGAATGCAGGCTGTGTTGTTAGGCCTGCAACCATTTTGCCTAGTTTTCAACCTTTATGCCCAGGGGTAGTGAGTGTTGCATGGGCCTAGTCTTTCTGTGGGGTGTCTTGAATTTAAACATCATGGAGGGCCTGGATGGTTTGGGATTGTGCTGATTTTTCTGTGATTTTCGTTTTTTTGGCCTGTTGTTGTGGCCTTTTCACCAGTGGTAGTGAGTGTTGCATGGGCCTAGTCTTTCTGTGGGGTGTCTTGAATTTAAAAATCATGGAGGGCCTGGATGGTTTGGGATTGTGCTGATTATTCTGTGATTTTCGTTTTTTTGGCCTGTTCATGGGGACAGGCCATGTGGGTGGGGGCCATTTTGAGTGCTGGTACAGGCAGGCCATGTGCTGGGAGGCAAGTGGCCATTTTGAATGCAGGCAGAGTTGTTAGGCCTGCAACCATTTTGCCTAGTTTTCAACCTTTATGCCCAGGGGTAGTGAGTGTTGCATGGGCCTAGTCTTTCTGTGTGGTGTCTTGAATTTAAACATCATGGAGGGCCTGGATGGTTTGGGATTGTGCTGATTTTTCTGTGATTTTCGTTTTTTTGGCCTGTTGTTGTGGCCTTTTCACCAGGGGTAGTGAGTGTTAAATGGGCCCAGTCTTTCTGTGGGGTTTCTTGAATTTAAACATCATGGAGGGCCTGGATGGTTTGGGATTGTGCTGATTTTTCTGTGATATTCGTTTTTTTGGCCTGTTGTTGTGGCCTTTTCACCAGGGGTAGTGAGTGTTGCATGGGCCTAGTCTTTCTGTGGGGTGTCTTGAATTTAAACATCATGGAGGGCCTGGATGGTTTGGGATTGTGCTGATTTTTCTGTGATTTTCGTTTTTTTGGCCTGTTGTTGTGGCCTTTTCACCAGGGGTAGTGAGTGTTAAATGGGCCCAGTCTTTCTGTGGGGTTTCTTGAATTTAAACATCATGGAGGGCCTGGATGGTTTGGGATTGTGCTGATTTTTCTGTGATATTCGTTTTTTTGGCCTGTTGTTGTGGCCTTTTCACCAGGGTTAGTGAGTGTTGCATGGGCCTAGTCTTTCTGTGGGGTGTCTTGAATTTAAACATCATGGAGGGCCTGGATGGTTTGGGATTGTGCTGATTATTCTGTGATTTTCGTTTTTTTGGCCTGTTCATGGGGACAGGCCATGTGGGTGGGGGCCATTTTGAGTGCTGGTACAGGCAGGCCATGAGCTGGGAGGCAAGTGGCCATTTTGAATGCAGGCAGTGTTGTTAGGCCTGCAACCATTTTGCCTAGTTTTCAACCTTTATGCCCAGGGGTAGTGAGTGTTGCATGGGCCTAGTCTTTCTGTGGGGTGTCTTGAATTTAAACATCATGGAGGGCCTGGATGGTTTGGGATTGTGCTGATTTTTCTGTGATTTTCGTTTTTTTGGCCTGTTGTTGTGGCCTTTTCACCAGGGGTAGTGAGTGTGGCATGGGCCTAGTCTTTCTGTGGGGTGTCTTGAATATAAACATCATGGAGGGCCTGGATGGTTTGGGATTGTGCTGATTATTCTGTGATTTTCGTTTTTTTGGCCTGTTCATGGGGACAGGCCATGTGGGTGGGGGCCATTTTGAGTGCTGGTACAGGCAGGCCATGAGCTGGGAGGCAAGTGGCCATTTTGAATGCAGGCAGTGTTGTTAGGCCTGCAACCATTTTGCCTAGTTTTCAACCTTTATGCCCAGGGGTAGTGAGTGTTGCATGGGCCTAGTCTTTCTGTGGAGTGTCTTGAATTTAAACATCATGGAGGGCCTGGATGGTTTGGGATTGTGCTGATTTTTCTGTGATTTTTGTTTTTTTGGCCTGTTGTTGTGGCCTTTTCACCAGGGGTAGTGAGTGTTGCATGGGCCTAGTCTTTCTGTGCGGTGTCTTGAATTTAAACATCATGGAGGGCCTGGATGGTTTGGGATTGTGCTGATTATTGTGTGATTTTCGTTTTTTTGGCCTGTTCATGGGGACAGGCTATGTGGGTGGGGGCCATTTTGAGTGCTGGTACAGGCAGGCCATGTGCTGGGAGGCAAGTGGCCATTTTGAATGCAGGCAGTGTTGTTAGGCCTGCAACCATTTTGCCTAGTTTTCAACCTTTATGCCCAGGGGTAGTGAGTATTGCATGGGCCTAGTCTTTCTGTGTGGTGTCTTGAATTTAAACATCATGGAGGGCCTGGATGGTTTTGGATTGTGCTGATTTTTCTGTGATTTTCGTTTTTTTGGCCTGTTGTTGTGGCCTTTTCACCAGGGGTAGTGAGTGTTGCATGGGCCTAGTCTTTCTGTGGGGTGTCTGGAATTTAAATATCATGGAGGGCCTGGATGGTTTGGGATTGTGCTGATTTTTCTGTGATTTTCGTTTTTTTGGCCTGTTCATGGGGACAGGCCATGTGGGTGGGGGCCATTTTGAGTGCTGGTACAGGCAGGCCATGTGCTGGGAGGCAAGTGGCCATTTTGAATGCAGGCAGTGTTGTTAGGCCTGCAACCATTTTGACTAGTTTTCAACCTTTATGCCCAGGGGTAGTGAGTGTTGCATGGGCCTAGTCTTTCTGTGTGGTGTCTTGAATTTAAACATCATGGAGGGCCTAGATGGTTTGGGATTGTGCTGATTTTTCTGTGATTTTCGTTTTTTTGGCCTGTTGTTGTGGCCTTTTCACCAGGGGTAGTGAGTGTTAAATGGGCCCAGTCTTTCTGTGGGGTTTCTTGAATTTAAACATCATGGAGGGCCTGGATGGTTTGGGATTGTGCTGATTTTTCTGTGATATTTGTTTTTTTGGCCTGTTGTTTTGGCCTTTTCACCAGGGGTAGTGAGTGTTAAATGGGCCCAGTCTTTCTGTGGGGTTTCTTGAATTTAAACATCATGGAGGGCCTGGATGGTTTGGGATTGTGCTGATCTTTCTGTGATATTCATTTTTTTGGCCTGTTGTTGTGGCCTTTTCACCAGGGGTAGTGAGTGTTGCATGGGCCTAGTCTTTCTGTGGGGTGTCTTGAATTTAAACATCATGGAGGGCCTGGATGGTTTGGGATTGTGCTGATTATTCTGTGATTTTCGTTTTTTTGGCCTGTTCATGGGGACAGGCCATGTGGGTGGGGGCAATTTTGAGTGCTGGTACAGGCAGGCCATGAGCTGGGAGGCAAGTGGCCATTTTGAATGCAGGCAGTGTTGTTAGGCCTGCAACCATTTTGCCTAGTTTTCAACCTTTATGCTCAGGGATAGTGAGTGTTGCATGGGCCTAGTCTTTCTGTGGGGTGTCTTGAATTTAAACATCATGGAGGGCCTGGATGGTTTGGGATTGTGCTGATTTTTCTGTGATTTTAATTTTTTTGGCCTGTTGTTGTGGCCTTTTCACCAGGGGTAGTGAGTGTTGCATGGGCCTAGTCTTTCTGTGGGGTGTCTTGAATATAAACATCATGGAGGGCCTGGATGGTTTGGGATTGTGCTGATTATTCTGTGATTTTCGTTTTTTTGGCCTGTTCATGGGGACAGGCCATGTGGGTGGGGGCAATTTTGAGTGCTGGTACAGGCAGGCCATGAGCTGGGAGGCAAGTGGCCATTTTGAATGCAGGCAGTGTTGTTAGGCCTGCAACCATTTTGCCTAGTTTTCAACCTTTATGCCCAGGGGTAGTGAGTGTTGCATGGGCCTAGTCTTTCTGTGGAGTGTCTTGAATTTAAACATCATGGAGGGCCTGGATGGTTTGGGATTGTGCTGATTTTACTGTGATTTTTGTTTTTTTGGCCTGTTGTTGTGGCCTTTTCACCAGGGGTAGTGAGTGTTGCATGGGCCGAGTCTTTCTGTGGGGTGTCTTGAATTTAAACATCATGGAGGGCCTGGATGGTTTGGGATTGTGCTGATTATTGTGTGATTTTCGTTTTTTTGGCTTGTTCATGGGGACAGGCTATGTGGGTGGGGGCCATTTTGAGTGCTGGTACAGGCAGGCCATGTGCTGGGAGGCAAGTGGCCATTTTGAATGCAGGCAGTGTTGTTAGGCCTGCAACCATTTTGCCTAGTTTTCAACCTTTATGCCCAGGGGTAGTGAGTGTTGCATGGGCCTAGTCTTTCTGTGTGGTGTCTTGAATTTAAACATCATGGAGGGCCTGGATGGTTTGGGATTGTGCTGATTTTTCTGTGATTTTCGTTTTTTTGGCCTGTTGTTGTGGCCTTTTCACCAGGGGTAGTGAGTGTTGCATGGGCCTAGTCTTTCTGTGGGGTGTCTTGAATTTAAACATCATGGAGGGCTGGATGGTTTGGGATTGTGCTGATTTTTCTGTGTTTTTCGATTTTTTGGGGTGTTCATGGGGACAGGCCATGTGGGTGGGGGCCATTTTGAGTGCTGGTACAGGCAGGCCATTTGCTGGGAGGCAAGTGGCCATTTTGAATGCAGGCAGTGTTGTTAGGCCTGCAATCATTTTGCCTAGTTTTCAACCTTTATGCCCAGGGGTAGTGAGTGTTGCATGGGCCTAGTCTTTCTGTGGGGTGTCTTGAATTTAAACATCATGGAGGGCCTGGATGGTTTGGGATTGTGCTGATATTTCTGTGATTTTCGTTTTTTTGGCCTGTTGTTGTGGCCTTTTCACCAGTGGTAGTGAGTGT
The DNA here is from genome assembly GCF_964263255.1 of Lissotriton vulgaris. Classification (NCBI taxonomy): domain Eukaryota; kingdom Metazoa; phylum Chordata; class Amphibia; order Caudata; family Salamandridae; genus Lissotriton; species Lissotriton vulgaris. The sequence goes on along the minus strand of NC_141689.1, from coordinate 2,068,720,817 downwards.
TGCATGGGCCTAGTCTTTCTGTGGGGTGTCTTGAATTTAAACATCATGGAGGGTCTGGATGGTTTGGGATTGTGCTGATTATTCTGTGATTTTCGTTTTTTTGGCCTGTTCATGGGGACAGGCCATGTGGGTGGGGGCCATTTTGAGTGCTGGTACAGGCAGGCCATGTGCTGGGAGGCAAGTGGCCATTTTGAATGCAGGCAGTGTTGTTAGGCCTGCAACCATTTTGACTAGTTTTCAACCTTTATGCCCAGGGGTAGTGAGCGGTGCATGGGCCTAGTCTTTGTGTGGTGTCTTGAATTTAAACATCATGGAGGGCCTGGATGGTTTGGGATTGTGCTGATTTTTCTGTGATTTTCGTTTTTTTGGTCTGTTGTTGTGGCCTTTTCACCAGGGGTAGTGAGTGTTAAATGGGCCCAGTCTTTCTGTGGGGTGTCTTGAATTTAAAAATCATGGAGGGCCTGGATGGTTTGGGATTGTGCTGATTTTTCTGTGATATTCATGTTTTTTGGCCTGTTGTTGTGGCCTTTTCACCAGGGGTAGTGAATGCTGCATGGGCCTAGTCTTTCTGTGGGGTGTCTTGAATTTAAACATCATGGAGGGCCTGAATGGTTTGGGATTGTGCTTATTATTCTATGATTTTCGTTTTTTTGGCCTGTTCATGGGGACAGGCCATGTGGGTGGGGGCCATTTTGAGTGCTGGTACAGGCAGGCCATGAGCTGGGAGGCAAGTGGCCATTTTGAATGCAGGCAGTGTTGTTAGGCCTGCAGCCATTTTGCCTAGTTTTCAACCTTTATGCCCAGGGGTAGTGAGTGTTGCATGGGCCTAGTCTTTCTGTGGGGTGTCTTGAATTTAAACATCATGGAGGGCCTGGATGGTTTGGGATTGTGCTGATTTTTCTGTGATTTTCGTTTTTTGGGCCTGTTGTTGTGGCCTTTTCACCAGGGGTAGTAAGTGTTGCATGGGCCTAGTCTTTCCCTGGGGTGTCTTGAATATAAACATCATGGAGGGCCTGGATGGTTTGGGATTGTGCTGATTATTCTGTGATTTTCGTTTTTTTGGCCTGTTCATGGGGACAGGCCATGTGGGTGGGGGCCATTTTGAGTGCTGGTACAGGCAGGCCATGAGCTGGGAGGCAAGTGGCCATTTTGAATGCAGGCAGTGTTGTTAGGCCTGCAACCATTTTGCCTAGTTTTCAACCTTTATGCCCAGGGGTACTGAGTGTTGCATGGGCCTAGTCTTTCTGTGTGGTGTCTTGAATTTAAACATCATGGAGGGCCTGGATGGTTTGGGATTGTGCTGATTTTTCTGTGATTTTCGTTTTCTTGGCCTGTTGTTGTGGCCTTTTCACCAGGGGTAGTGAGTGTTGCATGGGCCTAGTCTTTCTGTGGGGTGTCTTGAATTTAAACATCATGGAGGGCCTGGATGGTTTGGGATTGTGCTGATTATTGTGTGATTTTCGTTTTTTGGGCTGTTCATGGGGACAGGCTATGTGGGTGGGGGCCATTTTGAGTGCTGGTACAGGCAGGCCATGTGCTGGGAGGCAAGTGGCCATTTTGAATGCAGGCAGTGTTGTTAGGCCTGCAACCATTTTGCCTAGTTTTCAACCTTTATGCCCAGGGGTAGTGAGTGTTGCATGGGCCTAGTCTTTCTGTGTGGTGTCTTGAATTTAAACATCATGGAGGGCCTGGATGGTTTGGGATTGTGCTGATTTTTCTGTGATTTTCGTTTTTTTGGCCTGTTGTTGTGGCCTTTTCACCAGGGGTAGTGAGTGTTGCATGGGCCTAGTCTTTCTGTGGGGTGTCTTGAATTTAAACATCATGGAGGGCCTGGATGGTTTGGGATTGTGCTGATTTTTCTGTGTTTTTCGATTTTTTGGGGTGTTCATGGGGACAGGCTATGTGGGTGGGGGCCATTTTGAGTGCTGGTACAGGCAGGCCATGTGCTGGGAGGCAAGTGGCCATTTTGAATGCAGGCAGTGTTGTTAGGCCTGCAACCATTTTGCCTAGTTTTCAACCTTTATGCCCAGGGGTAGTGAGTGTTGCATGGGCCTAGTCTTTCTGTGGGGTGTCTTGAATTTAAACATCATGGAGGGCCTGGATGGTTTGGGATTGTGCTGTTTTTTCTGTGATTTTCGTTTTTTTGGCCTGTTGTTGTGGCCTTTTCACCAGGGGTAGTGAGTGTTGCATGGGCCTAGTCTTTCTGTGGGGTGTCTTGAATATAAACATCATGGAGGGCCTGGATGTTTTGGGATTGTGCTGAATATTCTGTGATTTTCGTTTTTTTGGCCTGTTCATGGGGACAGGCCATGTGGGTGGGGGCCATTTTGAGTGCTGGTACAGGCAGGCCATGAGCTGGGAGGCAAGTGGCCATTTTGAATGCAGGCAGTGTTGTTAGGCCTGCAACCATTTTGCCTAGTTTTCAACCTTTATGCCCAGGGGTAGTGAGTGTTGCATGGGCCTAGTCTTTCTGTGGGGTGTCTTGAATTTAAACATCATGGAGGGCCTGGATGGTTTGGGATTGTGCTGATTTTTCTGTGATTTTCGTTTTTTTGGCCTGTTGTTGTGGCCTTTTCACCAGAGGGTAGTGAGTGTTGCATGGGCCTAGTCTTTCTGTGGGGTGTCTTAAATATAAACATCATGGAGGGCCTGGATGGTTTAGGATTGTGCTGATTATTCTGTGATTTTCGTTTTTTTGGCCTGTTCATGGGGACAGGCCATGTGGGTGGGGGCCATTTTGAGTGCTGGTACAGGCAGGCCATGAGCTGGGAGGCAAGTGGCCATTTTGAATGCAGGCAGTGTTGTTAGGCCTGCAACAATTTTGCCTAGTTTTCAACCTTTATGCCCAGGGGTAGTGAGTGTTGAATGGGCCTAGTCTTTCTGTGGGTTAAATTGAATTTAAACATCATGGAGGGCCTGGATGGTTTGGGATTGTGCTGATTGTTCTGTGATTTTCGTTTTTTCGGCCTGTTGTTGTGGCCTTTTCACCAGGGGTAGTGAGTGTTGCATGGGCCTAGTCTTTCAGTGGGGTGTCTTGAATTTAAACATCATGGAGGGCCTGGATGGTTTGGGATTGTGCTGATTATTCTGTGATTTCCGTTTTTTTGGCCTCTTCATGGGGACAGGCCATGTGGGTGGGGGCCATTTTGAGTGCTGGTACAGGCAGGCCATGTGCTGGGAGGCAAGTGGCCATTTTGAATGCAGGCAGTGTTGTTAGGCCTGCAACCATTTTGCCTCGTTTTCAACCTTTATGCCCAGGGGTAGTGAGTGTTGCATGGGCCTAGTCTTTCTGTGGGGTGCCTTGAATTTAAACATCATGGAGGGCCTAGATGGTTTGGGATTGCGCTGATTTTTCTGTTTTTTTGGCCTGTTGTTGTGGCCTTTTCACCAGGGGTAGTGAGTATTGCATGGGCCTAGTCTTTCTGTGGGGTGTCTTGAATTTAAACATCATGGAGGGCATGGGATTGTGCTGATTTTTCTGTGTTTTTTTCGATTTGTTTGGGGGGTGTATAACTGAACTGATGTTCCTCTGTCTTCCATTGCTTTTAGGTGCACAAGACTTAAGAGAACCACCAGTGCCAGGAAGAAGTCCTGCAGCGGTGTTAGTGTGCAGCATAACGTCACGCGACGTCACGTCTGGCCACAGACAACTCTGCAACTCGTGCAACTGCGGCCTGCTGTTCTGACCTGCTCTGAAGAAGATGGCCCCAAAAAAAGTTCCCCGTAGCTCCTCTAGCAAGAAAGTTGCCAGAAAGGAGCAGAAGAAGCAAGTTACCAAGGAGGCTGGTGTGCCGGCCGCCACGTTTTTTGGGAGTAAAAAAAAAAATACGCCTGCAGCAGCAGCGGGATCTGCTGGGGACCAAGCTGGGAGCAGCACCCCCGCTCCATTGGGCTCAGTGCCACCACCACCACCAAGCCAACTTGAGTGCTGCAGAGGCACTTAGTCTAGTTGTTCAATCACCATCGATCAGTGATGTTGGCTCATCGCAAGAAAGTAGCAGCAATGTCCCTGAATCAACACAGGTTGTTGTAACTCATCTGACGAGTATTGAACAACCACAGCCGCCAAAAACAACAACTACATGTGCAAATACAAGCCCAAGTACATGTGGAAGGAGAGGCAGCGCAAGGAGATGCGCAAGCAGAGGTGCATGGAGGGTCACAAGTGCCCACAATAGTTGTTCCTCCCGAAGTAGGAGCACATCAGGAAATCGACAATCAAGGCGAGGTATCATTTGAGGAAGCCACTCCTCCTGATGATCATTCATTGTGTTCCACACCCCTAGCAAGGAAGAGATCAAGGGTGAGGTCTACATCTTCTTCAAGCCCACCTCCTTCTGAAGATACAGATCTAAATTGGGAACCACCATCACTGCTGTCTGAGAGTGAGGCACACCATGATCTGACAAAGGTATTTAAGCGTAAAAGGAAGGTCCTCGAAAGACTCATAGTTATGGAGTGTGATGATGAGGCTCGACAAGAAGTGGCGGATACTCCTGCTGATGAAGACTCTCACGACGACGACGCAGTCATCATAAAGGTCACTGCAGCCCCAGCTGGCATGCAGCAAAAAGACATTTTGACCCTAGCCCGAGAAGCTGCTGAGCGCGATGATGTTGTCGACAAGGAGGCAATGGAAGAAACACCACAATCATTGGAGTTAACTAGTACACCAACACCTACCGCTTCCATATTTCTTACTCGCCAGAAGGGACCTCCATCCACCTCGACCTCAATTAGTGGTGGTGAAAGTGCAAAACGTACTGAAGTTCGGCAATCCACATCCTCCACTTCATCAGGCATTAGCAGCAGGACCACCAGCACCAGTATCGCCGCCTCCTCCGGCCCCCAAAGACATTTCAAGTCCGCAGTTTGGGACTTCTTTAGTGTTTGCCCAAAAAAGGAAAACCTCGCCATTTGTAGCATTTGTAAGTTGGCAGTTAGTCGTGGTAAGTTTGGTTCCAGCTATGGTACCGGAGGCCAGAGAGGTCATCTTGAAAGAAAGCACGCTGTCAAATGGTTTGCGCACCTACAGGTGATCAAGGAAGCCCGAATTGCACGTAATGCTGTTTCATCTGATGATGACGAGGAGGAAGAAGACGTGTCAAACACTTCACTTACAGCCAGTACTCCTGTCAGCAGCACACCCCATGTGAGCCACACTAAGAGTGTGGGAGAGATTGAGACACCAATGCGAAAAAGTTCATCAGCGAGCGTAACTGGGTCGAAGATATCATCATCATCATTCCGTAAATGCTTGGTCCACGGCAACATTAAAAAGATGTTGTTTACAGAAGCGCAATATGAACGCAACCACCCACTGACGCGTCTGTAGAACACTAAGCTGGCTAAAATGCTAGCTCTGGACCTTCTCCCTTTTTCTTTTGTAGAAGGGGTTGGTTTTCTAGAATAAGTGGCAGCGCTCTGCCCTAAATCTAAGGTTCCAAGCCGGTTCTATTTTGCCAGAGTTGCGGTTCCAGCACTACATGAAGATGTGCTGGAGGTGATTGGGGCAGCTTTGCAGAAGAGTGCTGTTCACACTATACATCTGACAACAGACATGTGGACCAGTGGCGCAGGCGCTGATTACATGTGCATCACTGCAAACTGGGTCTCTTTTTCAGGGGTTAAAGCAAAGCTAAACGCAGGTGTTGACCCGGACCAAGTTTTTAAAGCTGCTCGGAAACATGCAACACTAGCCATGTTTGGTTTGGAGAAACGTCACACAGCAGAAAACATTTTGGATGAGTTTAACACAAAGGTCCTTGACTGGCTGTCCCCAAAAAAACGCCAGATTGGTTATGTTTCCACGGATAATGGCGCCAATGTAGTTTGGGGGTGTTGTGCTTTTTGGCGGGTGGGTTGGCGGGTCTTGGGGCATTCCTGGGAAGGTCTAATACCGGATAGAAGTGGTTGGGACAAAATCCATGCTGATTTTTTTTGTTGCTATTTCTGACATTTTGCTCAATGTAGCGTTTTCGGGGGCCTGTTTGGGGGGTTTCCTGGTGTTTGTGGGTGGGTTTCGGGGTCTGGGAGCACTGCTGGCTATGGATACTTTAGTTTGCAAGAGGTTTGAAGCAAATCCATGGTGGCAAAGGGGAGTTGGGGGCCTAGCTGCAGAGCGCGCGCGGAGTGATTTGGGAAATTGGCAACAAAATGACTAAGTCCCCATTTTTGTACTTTTGCTTTTTGGCTGTTTGGGGGTCTTCTACTCGTTTTCTCCAGGGTTGACGGCTCTGGGGCCATTGCTGGGAAGCTCTAATACCGGATAAAAGTGGTTTGGACCAAATCGGAGGCGGAAATTTGTTTGTGTTTTTGCTGACTTGCTTGCCTTTGAGGTGCTCTTTGGGGGGTTCCGGGTGTTTGTGGGTGAGTTTTGGGGTCTGGGAGCACTGCTGGGACACTCTAATCTTGATTGCATTTGCTTTTCAGGAAATCCGTGGTGGAAAACTGGAGTTATGGCCTAGCTGCACAGAGCGTTTGGACTGAAGGCCGAGAAATATTGTAAGTATGAGATTTTCCTTTTGGGCTGTTTGGGGGTGTTGTACTTTTTGGCAGGTGGGTTGGCGGGTCTTGGGGCCTTCCTGGGAAGGTCTAATACCGGATAGAAGTGGTTGGGACAAAATCCATAAGGAAAAGCCTTTTGGCACTTTTTGTAACTTAGGGTTCGTTAGGTTTAGCCCTAGCAGCAGGATTGCATGTGTTTTGGGGTGTTCTAGATTTTTGCAACTGAGTTCTGGGGTCTTAGAGCACTCCTGAGAACGTGTAATTTTGGTTGCAAGTCATTTGAAGAAAATCCATTGTGGGAAAGGGGGGATTTGGCATAGTTAAAGAAAGCCTCTGCCACTATTCTTAACTTAGGGCTCGTTAGGATTAGCAGTATTTCTATTGCATGTGTTTGGGTGGGGGGGTTTTCGAGTCTTGGAGCGATGCTGGCTATAGATACATTTGCTTGCTTGCAAGTGGTTTGAATACAATCCATGGTGGGTAAGGGGGTATTTGGGCCTACTTTTACTTTCGAAGTACGTTTTGTCACCAGTTTTCTGCTAGGCCTCGTTTTTTGAGATCTGATTGGGGGTCTTCTACATTTTTACGACTGGCTTTAGTAAGGGTCTGGGTGGGAGCACTGCTGGGAAGGTCTAATTTTGTTCTAAAACACAGTTTACAATACACCTAGCTTGAGGGGAAAGATCCGCTAAATTAATTTGCCCATACTTATTTATCCTTCAAAAGGTGACTCAGACAGAGTACGCACTTTCAAAAATGTTGTACTGTCTATTAGGAAAATCAAAGTGTGACTTTTTGCACTACACAGCGTACATACCTTATATTTATTTATCAGTGCTGTTTTTCGTTCAATAATTACAGGCCGGGTTTCAGTCTGTGCAATGGGGAAAAAATGATGGAGTCAGGCTTCACATTAGCGAGCCGCAATTCAGCATCCGCCAGGCAGGCAGTGGACAGGTTGTCTTCTGGTCACCAACATTGATGGACGAAGCGTCAGCTGGAATGGAGGAGTGCCGCTAATAAGAGGAATTGTTTGCTGCATGCAACTTACTTACCAAATTCAACAGGAGGACAACTACAACAACATACAGACAGATACAGTATCCATTCTTTTCTTCTATGAGTGTGACTGCATTTCTTGGATCTCTCTCTGCTTTTAAATTGATCCCTACGCCATCCTATAGGTTTTACTTCGGCTATTTTTTAAACCTAATTTAATGTAGCCCTGTACTGTCGTATTCTGTCATTCACGGTTGTCGAAAGTACTACTTACTTTTCAGTAACAATGCATTCAGTAGTGCATGCACTTCCTTTATGTCACGTAAAAGATTTATGGTTAGCTTTGTACCCAAAAATGTCTTTATGTTCAATTATTGTTTGTCCATGCTGTGCTTTTTTTTTTTCTCTCAACAAAACCTACCCAAAAAGAAACCCCCATTCCCATCCATTTTACAAACCCTAACCCTCTTCCCCCGGGCTGTGTGGTTTTGCTTGATGTGTGACTAAATGACATCAATAATTCCACACACTTGCTGGGGAGGATAAGGTCATAGCAACAGGCTGGTGAAGGAATCCAAGGATATATTCTAGACTTACTCAGCTTCAGTACTATTTCTTGTAGTAGTAGCCAATGTCAAAGAAATCCTACACAAGTACAAGTTATACTATCAATACTTTACCATTTGTTAAGCTACATTGTGGCACTGTTCTAGTCTAGTGTACTGTCACCTGCTATATTCTCTATCGTACCGTTGTAATGCTACAGTAAGGACAAACCAGGTTTCATTTTCTTTTTTTCCATAGCCATGCAACTGCCACTGTGTCACACCACTAGTATCACCGCAATGAGGAGGAAATTTCATCCGCCCTGGATTGCCAACCTTAATCGCGATTTCCCGTGGAGCCAGCCCTGGGCCTAGCCCTACTTTCAAACACAAATTACAATTAAGATAAGAGTTTGGTTGGAGGTAGTACAATGGAGTATTAGGAGAGACGAGAGATTGACGGTAGTACTACTAAAGTCCTAGGACTATTCAGGAAAACAAACTTACTGTTAAACCCCCACCCACCAGACTCAAAAGCAGTAAAAAACAGGTATGGTCAGATAAAGTTTCAAAAAGTATATTTTTATAGCCCTAACCAAATAATCTCCCGCAAGACCCTCCCTAACCCCAACGATTGTCCTTCAAAAGTCCCCAAAAAACCCAACTCCCAATTCCCACCCCCAAAAGTCTCTAAAAAAGGGGCAAGGGACACTACGGCAGGGTGCTGTTGACTTTAGCAGCCAGGGCATCATGCTCCTTGCGGAGGGTGGCATGTTCGAAGCAGAGGCCCTCCACCAAGTTCTTATAGCTTAGGACCTCCTGCTCCAGGTAGGACAGTCTGAGGCATAAGCGGCGCCGGCGTGCCTTGCAAATCCTGTGGGGGGGCAGCTGATGTCTTTGCTGCTCGGCGGTGGCGTTTGGCTTTGGTAGCCCGGCTCCGTACCGCTGGAGCACTCCGCTGGCTGGCAGCCCGCACGGAGGAGGATGCAGCTGTCCCAGTGGATGTTGTTGTAGTACCAGACTGCGTCTCCTCCTCCTCCAGGGCCACCAGCCGCTGATATTCAGCGACAGTGGCATCCAGCCTCCGTTGCCGGGCCATTCGAGCAGCTCCCTCCTCCTTGATGGTCTCTTGGATTTGGAAGGAACAACTAAATGAAGAAAGAAAGACATAGTCTGTAACCAATGCTCCTTAAGATTAACACAAAATGATTGAGCAGAAAGTTGTGTCACAGTACAAGTAGCAAATTGAAAGCACAGTACATAACTATTGAGGACAGTATCTATGTCATCTCCGACTTCTTCATCCTTGCTCTAACATTAGTGGGAGTTTAAGGAACAAATTCTACGAGCACTATGGACTTCTATTACAGTCGACTATGACAGTACACCAGTCTTATTCTTCTTCTTCTCTCTTGTTTAGGAAAATTGGTACGTTATCTTATGCAAGCCGGCATAATGCCAGCGCAGTGAACTTGCACCCGAGAAAAACAGATGCACACCATGGTGAGTGAGACAGACTTGCGTTACTGTACCGGTCCAGTACATGCAGGCGGTGAAGCTCTTACTTTTCTATTATGGGTGGCACTGAGAATACTCTGTTAAAAGGGCTACTGCTTAATTAATTTAGCTTTCACCCTATAGTGCAAATGAGTATTAGAAAAGGAAAATGAAGAAGCTAAATAATCTGATTATCTATCACTTCACATGGGATGTATTTGATGACATATGGGATGACTTTAGGTGCTTTGCTTATTATTGAGTGAACAGTGATACTCCCACACCTGAATGACGTACTACTACTAAACTAAAGTTATTAAGAGAGGTAGGGAGTGTCCACCGTAATAACCGGATATATGCTGTGCTTGCAGTTGCAATACAAACTACTGCTACTATTCATGGTAGTATTTGGACAAAATTACAACCTCTTTTCCTTGCCTTTACTATACTGGAACGGACGTGCGGGTGCAGTGTTACATGCTCTTCAAAGTAACACTTAGTTCATCCAGTGACCGTCTACTCTATCTAGATACACATATGCTATCTAAGAGTCAGATAGTACCATGAATGATCCAGGCATCCATCCATTCAAAGTATTTGCACACATACAGTTTCTGTTTCACCCACCCAGGCTGTTCTCCTTCCACCCATCCTTGCTTCATCATTCACCCAGCCATGCACCATACCATATTCTTTCCTTCCCAGCCACCTCGGGGACCAAGCAAACACATATCATTCTTCTTTGCCAGTCATCATTACATTTCTCGTCCTTCCACACTTACTTACCTCCTTCTTTCGCTTTTCGTTCATCCCATCCATCAAGTTCATCTCAGATCTGATTGGGATTCTTCTCGCCAAAAACTTCACAGCTAAGTCGAAGTACATTTTGAGGAGGCTACTACCTGGTTTATTTATAACACATCCGTGCAGAAAGCACACTCTGCAGTCTTCAATCTCAATAAGTAAGGAATATATAGCTTACCTCTGCCCGCCACCACCGTGTTATCCCTCACAGAATTGTCCGGCACTTCCACCGCCTCCTCCCCAGAGTTGTCCTCGTCCAATGCCGCCACCACCTCCGCGCTGCCCCGCCTCCAGATGTTCCACCTACAAAGTACAATTAATAATGTTAGAATACACCACCCACTACTATATAATATTTGGTCTAGGAGGAAGAAAGAAATGTGAAAAAAACAGTATACAATTTAATAATTTGTGACTGTCTACTCTAAAGTAAAAATGTCCCTTTTTCCAGGGAAGGCTGTTGTCTTGCTGCACTTTTTGGCACAAATGATGAATGCTTGCTTTTTATTTTTAACACGCACCACTTTTTCTCCTAACAGACAGAAGCTTGACTTCTAAGAACACGAGCAGGATCAAGTTCAAACCAGGTGAGAGCTCGGCTCGACCACAAGAAATGTGTCCAATTAATCGTCAGCACTAAGCACTTTTCCATTTTCAGTTAAACGTTTACTTTTATGACAAACTTGATTTTAATAAATGTGTTTACTTTTAATAAAGCTTTTAAACTTAAATAGACTCTGTGGTTTTTGGTCCTCCTGACTAGAGTGGATGAGCTAAAGGTTTTGCAATTTTTGCAAGCATGAGTCCGTGCCTCTGACATCATTGGGGATCAATCATCTGTGACTTTGGGAGCTAAATGACTCTGCCACACTATCTAGTCAGTAAGGAGATTGGGGGTTCAACTACAAAGTCTGTTATCACTGAGGTATGTGGAAAGTCTAACAGCACCTTTTATAATTGATAAGCTAAGCAATGCATTATTTAGTGTCCATAGTTCTGTTTGTGCAGATTTGTCCCTGCAACAGTAGTAGAATGGATTGTCCTCCTATCCAAACCAAAAGTAAAGTAGTATCTTATTCTTTCTTGGTGGTCATTCACCTTTTTATTGTTGGCAATTGTCAAAGCATAAACATTTAGAAGACTTGAAAAGACATTATGGACAATCCCAGAGGACTGCACTCAGTGCATAGAGCTATTGCTGACTAGAATGAGAGTCCAATGGAATTGCCAAATGTGCAATCTTAGTTAGCTACACAGACAGGCTAATAAGAATAATCTAGTAATACCACACGGAGTCATAGTCGAGGCAGGATAAGAATTTAGATCCAGTCTACAAAAAGATCAAACACGATTTAGAAAAAATCGAATGAGGAACGCTAGGAAAAAATAAGAACTCTATATTAAAATTAAAACTTACTAGGGCCAGCAAAGGAGCCCTCGCCTGCCCGATCCTGGCATGCATCCTGAACAGCACCCTCCTCCTCCTCCTGTGTCCTCCTCTTGCCCCTGGGGGAAGCTGATGTACAACATGAAAGAAAGAAAAACAGAAAACATGGATGATATTTGTCAACCAAATCAAACATTTCAAAAGAACTAACAAAATATTTTGGCGAAATAGCAAATAGACAACTATTCCACGGGATATATTATTGACCAATCTCATGTTACGTTATTAGTGTTGCTTGATTTGCGGACCGTCAAATTGGAAACTTCTTATGTAACTCACTAAACAAAGTACTAAAAAGGTTTGCCTAGGATTGGCAGGCAGCAGTCCGCAGCACGCGAAGTCACAGCCAAAGTCCATCGTGATTGCAGATCAGCGACAACACTAAAGTTTCCTACTACATTAACCAGTCATTAAAATACTCAAACTATCAATCCACCACCACTATTTCTTCTTATCGCCATGTGTGCAAAGGAAGGACTGGATTTGAGTCTGTAGGGGCTGATTTAGAAGCCCCTTGCGGCTCTTTTGCTCCATTGTTGCATGACTTTTGTGACGCAGCGGCAGCACAAAAGAGGCACAATGGTGCGGCGTATATTAACAACGTGACGCATATGGGAGATGCATCACGTTGTAAAGCCCTGCGCCATCAGGGGGCGTTCCGGCGCAAGGGAGAGCGTTCCTGCGCAGGAACGCAACCTAAAAGTGGCTGAGGGAAGTCTACAAGATTTCAATCACTCACTTTAACGACAATGATGCGTGACTCAAACCCTGCGCCTGCTTGAAGCAGGCGTACGGCTTGACGCAGCATTGGGGAGATAGGGCACCTCAGAGCATTGATGGAGCTGCGCCATCGTTGCGACGCAACTCCAGCAATGCGCCGCCTTTACGGCACAGATGCTTAACGCTTTGGTGACGTTTTGGGCCCATGGTGCGCCGCATTGTAAATACGGCGCACCATGGGTGATGGTGGCATGGCGCACAATTACTGCCGCATCCCTGCTACTTTGCAGGGATGCGCCGGTAATTAAAAATCTGAACCTTAATGTGTAGCATTACGCAGTTCATTAAACTACACTCATACATAATTTCACAGGCCAATGAAATGAACACAAAATCGAAAACAAATATGCATAGTAGCAACACTACTGAGGAGAGCAGTGCACCTGAAATGCACAGAAGATTTTGAAATATAATTTACATACAATGTAATGAGCAGCATTATTGCTCTTGGTAAAAAACAAACATTTGCAATATAATAACACAGCAGGAGAAAACAGAGTAGTAAAGAAATAGCTACTACTACTCACCAAGCCCGGGGATCTCAAGGCCAAGCAGGTCAAGCAGATCTCGTTCACGAGTCAGGACATCCATCCAGCGGTGGGTGGCCTGGTTGTAGGTGCGCCGGACCCGAGAGTGGTGGTACATGGCCCGGCACACCTTCTCCCACCGCTTCCGGCGCTCCCGGATCCCGTACCCGACACCGATCCTGCCGCCTGCCATGATGGTCCTGAGGAGGCGGCGCTGAACATAAAAAATGAGTGCGGCCACCTCCTCCGGGCTAAAGATCTCCCTGGGTATGACCTGCTCCCCCCTCAAACGCCCGCACGGGAGCCAGGCACGGGGTGTGGGACCCTTCCCCTTCTCGGGATGCTTCCCGGCTCCCTTCACCATGGTCTGGGCGGAAAGGAATAAAGAAAATAGAGTAGGGAAGAGAAGAAAAGAAAAGAGTTTAAAAAAGTAGTTGAAAATTAACCAAAAGTAGCAGTAAACACAAAAATATAGGGCTAGAAAAATAGAGGGATAGATAATAAGTAAAATAGATAAAAAAAAACTTCAAACAAGCAAAGGATGGCAGAGATTTAGAGAGGATACAAAAAGCATGCCCAGAACCATAGCAATGAATGAGAAACAAGATGGCCGCGCCCGTTCACGACTGCGCGGGTAAGTTCGCGCGAGATTTTCCTCGCGAACACTCACAAAATTGTACTGGCGAGCCGCACACTTTGCGAGATTACACTTCGCGCCCGTAAACGGAAATACGTAATGCAAACAAGATGGCCGCGCCCTTGAACGACCGCGAGGGTAACTTCGCGCCTTGCACTACAATCGGCTCGCAAAAACGCACAAAACCTTGCGAACTAAGACGCCGCAAAAAAACAAATCGCATATTCGCACGAATTTGCGGCTTCCGAATCCGATCTTGCGCGTGTTCGCGCCCCGCGAATCCTGCGAAATTGCAGAAAAACGAGTTTTGCAAAACTGAAAGCACTCGGCAGGTGCAAGAGTTCAAACTCATCATTAGTAACCATTCCCTGTAGTGCTTCCTGACTGGGGCCCCTCCAGAGTTCAGTTGCTAGTTGCAACAATTGTATGACCCTGCTCTGACCCTCACAGCAGGCTGATAGAATAGCTACAAGTAGGCAACAAAGGTCCTGGGAAAAAAATTTGCACTGCAACAGAAAACAAATTACTGATAAGGAAGCAGGTGCCAGACCTGGAATTTTAAAACAGTGACACATTAATAAACTAACCCCGAATTAATTCATGTCAGTTGAAGCAGGGCAGGTGTGCTTGCTTTCCCCCCCATAATCTACAGTGATGATGAACCAGAGGGTGGCATTGATGAAACAGAGGGTGGCATGGGTGAAACAGAGGGTGGCAGTGGTGAAACAGAGGGTGCTGGGAACCTGTGATGATGAACCAGACGTAGAAACAACATAGTCGCGACCGTTGCGAGCCGACAAGTAAGTTCGCGATTGTGAACTGGTACCAAACCCTCGCGAACTGGCAGAAACCCTTGCGAACACAAAAAAAAACCAAATCCGCAAATTCGCGAGAATTCGCAGATTTTGCGGATTGCGAGTTCGCAAATTCGCAAACGCCAGATTCGCAAAATTCGCCCATGCTTAAGCACTACTGATTTTAGGGATAATAATTTGTTGCAAATGTCGCAAACATAAAAAAAAATATAAAGTAAATCTGAAAGGGAAGAAAAGAAACTTCAGTGAAATCGAGTTTGAAGAATTAAATGGGGATTTGTATAAAAAGATGGATATCTTCCACATGAATAATGGTGAAAAAAACTAAAAGAGTGTCAGAAGAAATAGAAATGAGTAAATGTTGAAAAGTTGGCATCTGTTTCTGTAATATGTGATTATATAAAATATCATCAAAGAGGGGATTGATAGAGCAAGGTTTCGCACGTAAAGAGACTTGCTTGTACTCAACCCTCTCAAAATAAACCGTAATGCATTAATAAACATGTTTATTATTACTAACAACACACCACATGACATTTCTAGTAAGCTGGGGAAGCTTAACAATGTGCTTCTTCCTAACCGTAACTCGAGTGACTTAATATGGCCGCCGCAACGCGGGAACTTTTCTGCGAATGCGTCTGTCACTCTCACGTGAAATTACGTACTTTCTGCTTTGGTGGGAAAACTTTGCTTCTGCGCACTAGAACTAAAGATGGCCGCTCTATATTTTCATGTGCTAACGTTTGCACTGCAGCTTTACTAAATTGTTAATTCCGCTTATTCCCTAAACGCTGTAGTTAAAATAAGTAAGGGGAATAGAGTAGAGATAAGTGGTATACAGTGCGTTAATTCATTCTTTGTTATAAAATTGTTTCACTTTGACTTTGCTACTAGCTCGTATATGGGCCTGATGTGCCATTGCCGAATTCCATCTTGAGACCCTCAACGCGCATGTACTGATTTCTCCTGAGTCCACAAGCCATGGCATTGAATCTATGCCAACGACAGTCTTGCCTGCAATGCGCCTGGGAAAATTAACTTTTGACCCATGGAAAGGAAGACAACTTACCAAGTTTCGTATACATTGTATTTGTTATTGAAACATCCATTGTTGGGTGGCATAAAAGTGCATGGGAAAATAAAACTATGGGAGGAAACATTAGTTTGAATATGTAAATCAAGTGACCTCATAACTGGTATGGTGTGATGACCTCTCCTCGTCTTTTGACCAATCAAATTGAGGGAATACACACATTTGCAACATTGGGGGGTGGTACACTGCCCTGGAAAATGGTATAACTAAGGTAGGCGGCTTAGTTAGTTAGATTATCCGACCTGTCCGAATAGCTGACCAGTCACTGACCCAATGCACTCAATAGGCGATTGAGAACGGGGGTGCTGGCGGAGCACTCTGTCAGAAGAATCGAAAACCTATCAGGGTTCTGGGAAGGAGTTTGATTACTCAATTGGAGTTCCTGAGGGAGAAGATTCGCTAACCCAATCGGGGTCCAACTGTTAGCCGCAGAGAGGGGTGTAACGCTGGCGTTGCACTTAGCTGAGGGTACCTGGTTCCATCCTGAATCCATTCTAATTTGGTCATCACTGGTCCTTATCTACACCTGTGCTGTCTTACTGGCATCTGAACAACAAGAAGTCCTGTCTATTATCCAAGCCCGTGGCCAGGGTTGGTCTTCACACCATTCTAGGTAAATATAAAATTGATGTGGGTATGTCATTGTACTGTTTCCCTTTTTTTACCCTTCCTATGTTTCAATGCTTAAAGAAAATCTGATAATATATTTGCATCATCTTGCTTTTATTTTATTCTTCCTAATTGAACAAGTTGTGACTAATTTAGTATGGACTGTGACATTTAAGAATTTACATAGACAAAGTGTTAAAATCTTTCCAAAGTCTGTAGTTATTTTATGAGTGCAAATGTTTATTTACTGCCTATTATGCTAACACCCTTGATCCCTTAGGACTCTAGGTACCGGTGACAAGATTTGGTAAGACAAACGGTATAGGTCCTAAATGGTTAATTAAATTGCTGATTACCTGCGTTGTTTTGATTCTATGGCATGCTATTTTTTGCCAGGAAGTTCTTTAGTCATTGTAAAATGGGCATTGATATTCATATTTTTGCTTGTAGTCTGTGCTTGCTGTGCTTGAGAATGTGTGCCTTATGCGTGCGTCGCTTTTATTCTATGGCATGCTATTTTTATTTGTTCCATTCCTGTAACAGCATGGTCTGGGACTGCCGGCCAACCCCCCGCCTTAACACAGACTACGTTACCCATTTAACAAGTCAACACATAATTCTTTGGAAGGCAGGGGGTCTGAGACCCCTTGGCCGTATTTATTAAAATATGAAACAAAATTAAAAATGTTAATAAAATAAACATTTACACAATTATTAAATGCAAACTTCAGAACATTAGATTTACATCCATTTTGACATGATATGATGGGCTAACCTTAACAAGTAGCTAATACAGCGTGGTTCCTAACCAAATCTAACATCCTGATATCAATTTGCATTTTTAATAATTTCTGGTCCTACGGCAAGGTCGCTAACCGGTGTCAGATCCTTTTACCCAGCTACGCTCTCACGTCCGAGATGCGCATGCGCGACAAGGGCCCGTTTTCCCTAGTGCGCTCCGTGAACTCCATTTAACCATAACAGGAGGGCCCTTACACTCGCGCCCTTAGCGTCATAGTGTATGTGTGGGGTGGCTACCAGCCTGAGGAAAGCGTTGACTCCCCTCCCCCGCACCCAAGCAAGCGGATATCCTGCCCCTGAAGTTCTGGGAGAGACCATTAGCCCCTCCCCCTGGGCGACCCCTTTCGTGAATGGGGCCGCCCCCACCCAAGTACCTTAAATTGCTGCTCACCGATTATGACCTTACCGCCACAGGCCAGCATAGTTGACCGACTATCTGACCCCCCCCCCCCCCAGCAGCCTACACTGAAAGGTCATTTCTTCCTAATAAAAACCCCTCTACCCCTCTAGTTGTTCCTTATCAATAGGGCATTCCCTGACTCTGTCAAATGGGCCCCATCCTGCAAGAAGAAACCATCCCTCCCACCATAGCCAACTATTCTTTGTCAGCAGCTCACTGCCTGTCTCCTTAAGTGGACCTCACCCTGCCAATCGAAATTGTGCCTCACCGATGCACCCATGAGGAATATACTGCCATTGCGGTGTTTGCCATAATTTCTCAATCCAAGTGTTGATTCTATTTTCCGAGTGATTCACCGCACTAACAGAGTCCACCCCTCTCTACTGCAGCCTAGGAAACAACTTTGATCCCCCTTTGGTGCCGTCTGAATTTATTTTTGCTAACCTGTTTACTACTGAGATTATCCCTTCCACCAGGACCCCCCCTGCCCAGTTCCACCCAATCGTTCTACCCGCATGTCAGCTAATGACTGCGGGTGGTTGGGTGAGCCTATCTAGTACCTCACCCTCCCCACTCTGGATGGACAGACCCCATCTATGGGTCCCTGTAGTTGCTGTGACCGGAGGTATCCTGTTCAAGTTGCGGGGTCTAACGCTGGGGCTGGCCTACTCATAGGCACCTAACACCCCCCTCTCGGTGCCGCTACCAGGCCTCCTTCATCCGCATCATGGTGCACCAGACCTTATACTTCCCCCGCTAATTTCTGTTGATGCAACACTGTCATTGTTAGGCTAAGCCCTGTGCCAGCCTACCTTCTTATCATGGAGCCTCCTAACCCCTCGCAGTGTTATTTATGAAGAAAGGGGGTTCTTGCGCCCAGGCGCCCCCCTAGCCGTATCCATTTCCCAATGAGGGTGATTTACGCCCCCTCCATGATTTGTGTTCCTGGTCAAACTGCGACGGCATACACCTGCCGTGCATTGCCCTGACCCTGGCACCCAAAATAAGTGACCCTTACACACATTACAAGTATGATACATGGGTAGCACCTTTACCCGCCGGCACCGCTTTAACCGTTGAAATGGCCGCTCATCACACTTGATGCTTTTCTTTGACACTCCCGATCCAGGTGTAGCGATCCTTTTGGCTGTCCACCTCTTGCAGCTGTGGTGTGGAGCCCTTCCCCGGTATCAACCATGTGTCCGGTCAGACATAAAATGAAAACAAATACAGACGATTAGCGCTTCTGGCTTCCAGGCGGAAGATACAGCACACATGCACGTACTATGTTGTTGTCGCACGCTAAGCCTTAACTAATGTCTGCCTCCGGATGCATTTCCATCCCACCTGCAACCGCCAGAGTGTCGCTTAGCATCACTCTTGTGCCACCTACGGAACATTTACATTAGGGCTACCATAAGGGTGCCTGGTAGTATGATCTTTATGAAAGCCTAGACCTGTAGTCAACATTGAATGCAATGGCCCATCCCTGCCTACTTTAGGACAATACACAGTGTGAAATTCTGTGCAATGTGCTGTATTGTTAGGTAAGGTTTCTGGCTTCCTAGCCAAAGCTGCACTACATGCATCTGCATTCCTCGTCCTCAGCTGCTACAATTTAGCTGGGATTAACCCCAGATGCATTTCCCTCATTACTCGCCTCTGCAAGTGGCCAGCATAGCATCAGTTTGTGACACATGTAGCGCATTCAACTCCATGCTACTGTGGGGTGCCTATTAGTATAACCTTGCCTGAGAATAAGCCTGCAGGCTAGCGTGAGTGCCATAGCCCCCTGTGTCGGAATATCAGCACCCCAATAAAGAGGTCATTAGCGTGGAGAAGTTCCCACGCTTGTTGTAACTATCAGCTCAGTTGATGCCATTGATAGGAGTTCTAAAAGAGATGAACTTGTGAGATCAAAAGCTGTTCCTTCGGTTGGGGCCCCATGTGTCAGTACCTTGGGTGACTCCTGGTGGCCCCAGCATTCCTACAGGCTCTAGGCCCTGTCTGTATGCCATTCGTGGTTCTCATACCAGTTTTTTGGTATATGGCTTGGAATGCCCATAGAGCTCAACGTATATTGTGCTACTTTACTGTGTGTTAAATAAGTTTACTGACTGTAATTATTTGCCTCTAGCCTCATAAAGGGAGTAACTGGATGTGCTCATAACAAACACACATATGTTATATACTCCTGTTGTGGTCCTCCTTTCATTTACTCATCCATGAGATTATAGACTGGTAAAACAAGCTGCTTTACATTCCTCCAAGACTTAGCCTGAAGGCTTCCCTCCACAGCTACCACTAGGAAAGCTTTCTAATAAAGTCGTAATCTAAAACCACTGAATAACTCACGGTGGAAACAAAAAATTGAGGTAACCCACAAGAAGAAACCTTTCATTTTTGCCTTTCGCCAGCGGCATCATTGAAAAATTCACAGATTTCCCAAATCAGTGCTGCTTGTAATTCCCTGGAATGATTGTGAACCGCACAATACAGTCAGTCATTCACAGTAAGGACTGAAATAGATCCTGCAGAGCCCAGGCTACTGGTAGCATCAATGGTCGATGCCACCAGTATATCCAGTATAAGGACAACGCTACCCTACTTTAACTGTTACAAGTGAAAAATGAAAATTTCACTTAACCTGAAAAATGCTTTCTTCTTGAAAAAAGTATCAATGCAAGACACACATTTGTAGCATTGTAGGCCTAGACAGGCAAGCAACCCGAAGGAATTGGCTTGCACTACCCCAATGCCCAACTCTGATCTAGTGGGCACAAGGGAAACCCCTGAAGCAGGACCTGCTGCTCTTTAAAGGAAGATCTGATCTCTACCCGTTAGCGGTGGCGTATGGAACGTAATTCACTGGTGTAGGCATCCCGTATAGGCGTATAATAACCAGCAGTGCCTTGCTTCATACTGCTATCTAATAATCTTAGTGGCCCACTGTGGTATTCTCACTATGTTGTCGAGACAAGAGTCCTTTAGACACTACTGGTTCCCCAAATTGAATTGATTTCTAGGCCCACCATGGTATTATTTGCCTTCAAAATGAAATATTCAAATCCCTATGTTTGGCTTTCTACCATGAGTTGCAACAGAACGTGGTTGACGTCTGTGCTTAGCACAGTTGCCGCGCAACCTGGGAAACTGGCTTGCACACTATCAAGCCCTACACTTAAATACCTGTTTGCTCGTAAGGAGGACACCATAAAACGGGCATTAGCATATAGGAGTTACCATGATTGTTTTAACTATCAACTCAGTAGATACAAATGATAATCATTCTAAAGTGTTTACACTTAAACTTATATAGATTAAAAGCTGTCCGCCCTTGCCTTACTGAGCATTGCATTGAAGACATGTAATTCGGTGTGGGCAAAAACTGTAATAACACCAGCGAAATCCAAGATGTAACTAATGCACTCTGTGAGTGTGTCTCTCAAAGGGGCGTGGCCCATGTAAGTAAGGGCGTGGTTTAAAATTACGTAAGCTTGACATCTGTGCTTAGCATATTGTGCTGCCCTAATTGGGTTTCGCTGTTTCTGTATTTGCATCCAGATATATGATACAACCACCAGTAACATCATACCTACCAGGTTTTCAATGGTTGTTAGGTGTAGAAGATAAATAAGCAGCAACTATGGCACCTAAGATAAATAAGCAGCAACTATGGCTCGTACTCCACTCGTGAGAAATGAGCAGTGTGAGCACCGGTACACCGAAGTGCCTGCTGTCCCTGCAGTCCGGAAAAAACAGGGCACCTGTGCCAGGGCTCAAAACAGAGCCCGAGGGAGACCCGTTTCGACTGACGGTGCTTAGACCCAGCCCGGCGCCTGCGACAATAATCCTTGGTGTGTCTTGCGCCCACCTCACTCAATAAATGCTAATTGCGATATTTTCCATCTTTACAAATAGCCTGGTTATAAATGGTATTCATCAAATCGACCGCTTAGAGTAATGAAAAACACCACCATTAGCGCAGATTCTGTCGTGCCCATGTGAAGAACAACCCCCCCCTTAGTCATGCTAAATACCCTTGTATCTATCCCGTCTGACAAGCATGCAAATACACTTGATTCCGCGATTTTTAACTTGACCACTAGATGGTAGCGCAGGCGGCTAGACAAAGCTTCACGTATGTCGAAACAGAATCCCTTATACATGCACGTGTGCACACAGATATACACACACATATGCACATAGACATAAACACACACACCCTGTCCCCAGTCCTTACTGGACATGCACACATGAATTCGTAACTGCCAACTACCTGGTTTCATTAAGCGCGCGCTTCCTGCTAGTTTAAGCGCATATGCAATGATTTGCATCCAACCCGAAGGAATATTCATCTCCTGTATACAGAAGAGGACATTAAACATCAAACAGTGCATTTCATTGGCAGTGCATTGGCCTACAGCATGATGACTTATACGGACGCCTAGGAACACCACTACATATGTAACAGCCACATTATATGTTATGGGGGATTCTGACAATTTTTGACCTGGCGCCACTGCACCATTCAAATCATGACCCCGTTGTCTGCAAGATACCAGCACTTGTGGCTGCCTGTTCGTTCGCAAAACATAGCCATATTAGGTGTTTAGAGGGGTTCCTATAACTTTAGACCCCTGTGTCACTGCACCTGCTGCACCATTGACATCCTGACCCTAATGCTGGAAAGAAACTGCCTGTTAAATCGCCCCTTTAGTAGTTAAACTTAGCAATACTTGGCGCCGCTACGCCTGCTACACCATTCCCAAAAGCTGACCCTATTGCTACCGTTGACCAAGGCATTCAAACTGCATACTTCTATAGCGCGAACTCGACCCGTAAGGCCAGACACATTCAGGCACCGGGTGAATCCCTGCCCCTACCGCTACGAAGGAAAAACATAGGTGAGGTCCTCGAGGGCCTATAATGACGCTCTCCCCTGCCTCCAAGGGCGTCACCAGCACTGAAAAAGCATTACACCTTAGGCCACGAAAGCATGCGTTTAAAACAACATTTCCATATCGTTTTTTTTCTTTTTTAAACTGGCAGAACACAGCAAGTTACAACGCAGTGCCTTGAACCCCTACCTGCACGATGCAGTGCACACGGCAACGGCAGTAGCAACGCAGCGGAGCTGCAGAGGGAGAGACTCGAGATAAACAGCATAGTAGCATTCCACTAATTCCCGCCTCTATCCTCCTGGCTCCAATCCTGCAAAGCGCCTGATTAATTATACCAGTTCGAGGGGTTTGTAATGACGCTCCCTCCACATGAAGCAAGCAGCAAGGAAAAGAGTAACTCCTATGAGATCTTGGTAGGGTAACTAAGCCCTGCGGGCTGCAGTCAATTCCCCACACCCATTGGTATTAACACCACACACACGGGTAACGTTTAGCAAAGCCTTCTCTGCACGACAAGGGCACTAGCGTTTTAACTATCATCACGTTTTATACAAACTGTGAGAAGCATGGCAGTGCAAAATACGTTGTTCCAAGCAACTTAACTTTTTAAATGGCCAAGTTGTTCTTTTATCTCCGAGAACGGCTCCTCAACGACGACGCTGCTCCTCCTCCTTGAACCAGAGCCTTGAAATACGAGATTCGCTGGCAGCTCCAGGCCATTCCGCCATCGCAAACCTTGTTCCCCCGATCCATTGCTCCACGAGGAATGTCTCGAAAATCTTGTCGCTCCAAGTTGATCTTGACGCCCAGTCACCACTGCGCAACCTGCAAAGAAAAAAGGACAGAAAATTAAACGGCCCCACGGCTGGGCGAGGAGCGAGTGTTATGTTGCCCTTTAATTCCTTTAGAATGTTTCTGTATGTATTCTACTGTATCCTAGTTTCCCCTCCCTAGCAACTATGGTAGTTGCTGATGAAGAAGTCCTGTGTAGGTTGTTCCCTACCTTGCTCCTGTGTTCCTTCAATAAACTACACTTATAATCCTACTGTGTGGTTTCAACTTTACAATTTTGGCGACTTGGCTTCAAGGAACACCAGGAATCTGAAGAACCCAACTCTACTATTATTTTCATTTTCTACAATTCCGTTATTTCCCATTTACATGGAGAAAAGGCTTCAAAAGAACTATTTTCGATATTCTGAAGAGGAAATTTCCATCTGCTCAAGTCTACCATCTATTTACAGTTGAATTTTCTCATCGTTTTAAGCCTTTCTACAAGAACTTTGTGAGTAAAAGCTCTGCAAGAACTTTGTGAGTAACTTTCACTTATTTGCGCACTCCAGCGGCCAACATTCATTCCTCGCACCCCAGCGAACATTATTCTTTCCGTTTGCATCTTTGACCTTTTGCTCATTTTCGAGTCTTAAAGCAACTGTGCATGCGTCTTTTAAAAACCCAGCGAGACCGTTACCTCTGCGCGACATTCCCCTTTCAGCGCGCTCTGAACTGGCTCGCCCTCCATTCTCGCTCTGCCGCTTGTGACGTTACCGGCGTACCTCGTCAAGTTACGTTGCTCGTCAAGTTGAGCGCGTCGTGACGTTAAAGAGCGCTTCAAGCAATTACGCTTCAACTAAAGGAAATCATCTCCATGACAACACAGTAACGCGCTCCACGCATTGACGCTTCAGGGAAAGGAAATCATCTCCATGACAACACAGTAACGCTTCGCTTTCTTAACGCGTTTGAAGAGCGTTTTTGAGTATACTCGCTCATTAATTAAACGGAATTGTCTAATTCTTTTTACAAGTACTGAAAAACAATTTAATAAGTTTAATAAGTAATTTTCTCAACTTACTTATTTTCGTTTTTCATTATTTTAAAAGCGTTCTATTCTCAAGCAGTCCTGTTGCACCTGTCTTCTGGAAACTCCAAGTAAGAATTACTTATTTATTTATCACTCTTCTAATTCACAATGACTTCTCAAAACTTCACAATTCAATCACCACAACCCTTTTGGCCCTCTGGTTTGGAACCTTGTATGAAATGGCTTCAATGGAAAGCGTATTTTATGAACTTTATTGACACTATTGATGAGGATGGTAAAATGAAACCTGAAAGAAAGAAAAAACTATTTTTACACTCATTAGGTGCTGGTGGTCTTAAAGTTTATGAAGGAATGCCTAAAAGTGGTGGTAGTGGGGATTCTAATGTTTTTGATGACATTCTAAAAGACTTTGACAGTCATTTTTCGCCAAAGGTTTGTATAGGTATTACTCGTTACAAGTTTTTTCACAGGAAACAAAGACCTGGAGAAAACATTGATGTTTATATTGCTGAACTTAAAAAAATAGCTGAAGATTGTAAATTCGATCATCTTCAAGAACAGTTTATCAGAGACCAAGTAGTTATGCATGCTTCTGATCCTTCCATTCAGGACAGACTTTGGATAAACGGAGATTCAGACCTCAAAGATATTTTAGCCATTGTCAGAAAGGCAGAACTTTCTGGTCGAAGCGCCAAAGCTAATAAAAATGAAGAAAAGGCTGTTTCTGACTCTAAAACTACTAGCGATCAAACTGTTTCAAAAGTTCAAGGAAAATCCAACTATAAGCAAAAGCTTCAATATAAAAACAAACCTACTGAATTTAAAAAGAATGATAATTTAAAATGCTTTCGTTGTGGGAGCAGTTCGCACTTAGCTAACTACAAGCTTTGTCCAGCATTGAAGGAAAAGTGTTCTAATTGCAGTTTAATTGGACATTACTCCAGAGCTTGCAATAGACTGAAAAGTAAAAAAGTTAAAATTGTTTATGATTCATCTTCTGACGATGAAGAAGATTTAAGTAACAAAGTTATGCATTGTTATGTTGATAATGATTGTGTTGTGAGTATTACGCCTTGCT
This sequence comes from Lissotriton vulgaris, assembly GCF_964263255.1. Classification (NCBI taxonomy): domain Eukaryota; kingdom Metazoa; phylum Chordata; class Amphibia; order Caudata; family Salamandridae; genus Lissotriton; species Lissotriton vulgaris. Next base: position 2,068,695,549 of record NC_141689.1, on the reverse strand, counting down.
CTATGAATGAGATCTGCATACCTAAACCCCTTGAGAAAGTTTACATTTTTAATATTAATGACTCAGGGAAAAGGAATGTCCTTAAGAAGCCTATTTGTAATATGCTTATTGGTGGGGTCCCTATTGATATTTATGCTGACTCCGGTTCCCCATATACCATCATTAATGAAAATGTTTGGAATTCTAAATTTGTTCAATATTTAGGGAATGATCTCTATTCTCCTGACATCTCTGCTGAAGGATTTTCCGGTGGTAAGATCGATGTAATTGGTTACAAACCTTTATTATTCAAGTTTAAAGGTAGAGAATCTTTGTGCAAATTGTATGTTGCTAAAGTTGGACCTTCCGTCCTAGGATGGAGAGATCAGTGGGATTTGGATATCGTCTTGAATCCCAACAGCCCAGATCCTGTTTTGGTTATTAATGAGGGAACTAAAATTGGTGATGCCATGCTTAAAAAATTTCCAAAGGTCTTTAGTGGTAAAATCGGAAATTTTCAAGGTTTTTCCCATCACATCGTCCTGAAAGATAATGCTAACCCCAAAATTTTTAAAGCCAGAAACATTCCTATTCTGGTTCGGGGCGATGTTGAAAAGGAATTAGAAAAACTTGTCAAAGAAGACATTATTGAACCAATAGAGTCCTCTAATTGGATTTCTCCAGTAGTTATCGCAAGGCGTGCCAATGGCAAAATCCGTCTTTGTGTGGACCTCCGCCACTTAAATGAGAATATTGTCGTAGACAAATTCCCCTTACCCAAAATTAATGAAATGTTATCTCTAGTTAATGGTGCTATGTATTTTTCCACAATAGATTTATCCTCTGCATACCATCAGATTTCCCTAGACACTGAGAGTAGACAACTTACTGCGTTCATCACTCCCATGGGGTGTTTCCAATTTAAACGCATGCCATTTGGTTTAGCGTCTGCCGCCGCCATTTTCCAGCGCATCATGCACCAACTTTTTGGGAAACATCCTAAAGTTAAATTCTTTCAGGATGATATTCTAGTTTACGGTAAAGATAAAGATGAACATAACACCATCCTAGAAGAAGTTCTAGGTATTCTAGAGAATAAGGGTTTAACCATTGAATATTCAAAATGCCATTTTTCAGTCAAATCTGTGACTTATCTTGGACACGTGTTGTGTTGTGATGGTGTTTCAACCAAGGCTAAATTGGTTGATGCTATAAAAGATGCTCCTCCTCCCACCAGTAGAGATGATGTAAGATCATTTCTAGGGATGGTAGAATTTTATTCTAAATTTGTTAAAAATTTCTCATCCAAAGTATTCAACATTAGACAACTTCTAAAAAGTAAAGTTAAATTTGAATGGTCTCCTTTTTGTGAAGATGAGTTCAACAGTATCAAACTGGACATCATTAATGCTCCCGTGTTATGTCCTTTTGATTTAGATCTATGTTCTGTAGTCACTGTTGACGCTAGTAACAAAGGCCTGGGAAGTGTTTTATCTCAGATTGACAGTTCAGGTAAAGAACGCATTGTAGCATTTGCGTCAAGAGCACTTTCCGTCCCGGAGAGTAAATTCTCAGTTATTGAGAAGGAAACTTTAGCTGTAGTTTGGGCTCTTGAGCACTTTCGCAGTTTTGTTTGGGGAAGGGAGTGTATAGTGCGATCAGACCATAAGCCTCTTACTAAACTCCTTTCTACTGAAGGTCTGTACAATGCCACTGCTAGAATTGCAAGAATGTCCATGCGGCTACAAGATTTTATTGTTAAAATTGAATATCTACCTGGTAAAAGCAATGTTATTGCTGACTTCCTCTCCCGGATGCCTACTGACCTACAAGAATGTGAAGTGAATGAGTGGGATTCCCTTCATGTCGCTTATATTCTTGATAGTAATCCCTTTTGCATAGATAAAAAGTTGTGGAAGGATGATTATCTTAAAGACAATATTTTGATTTCTATTATCTCCTTCATTCGGGAAGGTTGGACAGATAAGAAAGATTTGTCGTCCGATCTTAAGCCTTATTGGGAGGTTAAAAATGAACTAACTGTGTGTGATGATACTATTTTTAGAGGTGAAAAGGCTATTCCTCCTTCTTCTTTAAGGAAAAGCATTATTGACCTCTGTCACAAAGATCATTGTGGTATTGTTAAAACCAAACAAAATGTTAAACTGTGGTATTGGTGGCCAGGTATCGATGTCCTTACAGAAAGAATTGTTCGTGAATGCGTCACTTGTGCCAATTCTGATAAAGTTCTCAACACGCTCAGACCCGACATGTGTGAACCCTTGATTCCAGAAGGTCCTTGGCATAATGTTGCCATAGATATTATGGGACCAATTGGTGACGATCATAAATTTATAATCTCTATGATTGATGTATTTTTTCTAGATGGCCTAATATCACCATTGTAGACAAGATTGATTCTTCTTCCGTTTTGAATTTTATTGACAGGGTTTTTATTGAAGAGGGTCTGCCCAACCAAGTCATTAGTGATAATGGCGTTCAGTTCACGTCCAAATTAACCAAATCCTACTTTGAGCGTGTTGGTATTGTCCATAAGACTACCTCTCTTTTCAACCCAAGTGGTAATGGACTCTGTGAGAGGTTCAACAGGGTCTTGAAGAATGCAATACAAATAGCTGTACAAAATGGTGAGGATTGGGAAACCTCAGCCTTCAAAGCTGTCTGGTCCTATAGGACCAATATTCATGATGCCTTAAAAATGTCTCCTTTTGAGATCATGAGAGGTCGTGTTGCCAGAACTAAATGTAATCCCAAATGGTTACACAAAAAATCTTGTTTAGACATTTGCATGAATAAAGTCAGATCTGATGTTATTGATAAACACCTAGAGTATAAGAGAAATTTTGATAAGAAATGTTGCTCTAGCACTGCCGATGTTAATGTTGGTATGTGGGTTAAGGTGAAAAAACCCTGGAAAGTCCGTAAGGGGGATTCCCAGTTTTCTGAACCTCTTATGGTCAAGAAAATACTTCGCAATGCTGTCCTTCTTAGCGACGGTAAAGTGTGGAATCTTAAAAGAATTGCCATCTACAGAGGAAAAAATCGTCTAACTGATGACTCTGTTATTTCTCCTAATCCATCATGTACTACCACTCCTAATTCTATTCCTTGTGAGGATCATGGGGGTTTTAGTGTTTCTGAAAATCTTTCCTCCAATTCAAACCCTTCCTCCTCCGATGTAATTAATGTTCCTCCCATTGCAGATGTAGTAAACCCTCTCTCCAATATAGATGGGTCAGTTCCGTCCTCTAGTGTTCCTGCTACCTTTGATTCTATTCCACCGAATCATGATTTCAATTCAACATCTGTTAATGAACTTCCATGTAGTAGTGATGTATTTGTAAACCGGAAACGCATTTGCTCTAAACCCAAGTGGCTAGAAGACTTTGTTTGCTGATTGTTTTATTTTTTGTTTTCCTTCTTTTCTCCATTTGTAAAAGGGGAAGATGTGTTATGTTGCCCTTTAATTCCTTTAGAATGTTTCTGTATGTATTCTATTGTATCCTAGTTTCCCCTCCCTAGCAACTATGGTAGTTGCTGATGAAGAAGTCCTGTGTAGGTTGTTCCCTACCTTGCTCCTGTGTTCCTTCAATAAACTACACTTATAATCCTACTGTGTGGTTTCAACTTTACAGCGAGCCTGGGAAGCGCGGGCACAAAGAGGCCGCTTCCCGCGCTCCCCAGGCTCTTAACCCCTTCTAAGCTGCGGTCCCGCCCCCTTGACCCGGAAGCGCAAAAACTGCTTCGGGGCAAGGGCGGGACACGCAACCAACCAAGGATCGGCCAGAGAGGGGGGCCGGGCCCAGCCATGTGTGCGTGGGGGCCGATTGGCCCCCCCTTTTCTTTCTCCCATGTAAAGTAACTGGTTTTATTGTACAGTGCTCGGACACCTTCGGGTAATGTCCGCGCTTTATAAGAATGCATTAAATAAAAATAAATAAAAGTATGGTAAAATGAGCAGGTGAGCCCGCGCTCTTATCACCAATATGTCTCGCCTTTGGGACCTTATAAATGTTTAGCCATGCAACAGTTGATGTTGTTGCACCAACAATATTATGCTGGATAACTAAACACTTATAAGGTCCCAAAGGCGAGACCTATTGGCTATGCCAATGCTTGTCTAATTTTCGTATGGCTGAGACATTTAATACCGGTCATGCGGTATACAACCAGTCATCATGTACTTGTGCTAAGTGACGTTCACACATAAGCAACAAATGTCGTCCCACGCAAGCAAGCTTAAAACTTGGCAGCTATCCATTACGTGTTTAGAACATAACAGGTGAGCTTTCGTGTAGACTGACTTAGAATCGTTGGCGCCTCAGTCAGAAAGATCTTACCTATTGGCAACGGACCTGGAATCAGGTACTCCGAGCGGCTGTTCATTAACATGGAGAAACACCGCGGCCATCTTTCTATTGAACTATTGTTTTACAATTGTAACAAACCACCGGAGCATAATAATAATTTAGTGAAACTGTCGCTTTTATAACAGTCATTCGCGCGTTTGGATTACGTTTCTTTTTTAGATATAAAAAAATGTATAAGTGTGAAAAAGTCCATATGTTTATTTTATTTTAAATTGATAACTTTAACCCCATTTACACATCCCTAAAGACAAAAATCTATAAACACGAAAACGTATTATTAAGGTCCGGTCCTGCTCTGTTCCCATCGTCAGTATGGATAGCGGAGATGGCTGAAATGAGCCACGCCTCCCAGTTTCGTAAGCTGAGCACAGCGCTCGTGATTTGACTACAGTGCCCTGAATGCCGTTGTCTCAGTTCTTTTCGTCTGATTGGTGGTTCGGTCGGCCAATCGTGGAAGAAAGTCTAAGTGCTGGTCCACAGGTGATGCGGGAAGCAATAGCATAGAGAAAACATGGCGCTGAGGACATCATTATGGCACCTGCTGCCTATCCTGCTTCTTTGCCACTGCGGAGGCGGGCAGAAGAAAAAAGAGGTAGACTAGAAATCACCAGCTGATTCTTTTTTTTTTTCACATACATGCTCACGGCACAGTGTATAATGCATGGCACGTTTCCAAGTCGAACAGGCAGCTATAAGGATATATTATAGGGCTGCTGTTAATTTAAGCCGTAGATTTTATCAAGCAACGGTTATTTCATACCACATCCCAACATTGCATCCTGTGTGATTAAACAAATTACTCATTTGATCACATAGTCATTCGTTTATCATACTAATGTCTGGGTCCACGGAGTTTGCACACCAATTGCACGTGGTTTCCTAGCATCCTGCTTCTCAAAATATATGGGCTGTTATTAGTTTGTTTCAACGTAGGGCTGTCAAATGAAAACTTGAGATTCACGGCGTATGTCCTGTATATGGCTTGCACAGTATTCTTCAAATATGTTAAGCAGTTTGCAAACACGATTTTGCATATCTCTTTGTTGTCACTTTTTGCCACTCACTCAGTCTGGTCCTGGTGTTTCATTTTTAAAGCTGCGCCCCGTTATATACATTTCGAACTATATTTTAATTTATTCATCAAACATTGGAATATGTAGACTACACACTGATGGAATGTATAAAACAATGACAATTGTGCATGAACATTATGATTGTGTATACAGTACCTGGGTGTTGCCACATTCATTCTACAGGTGGCTAGAAATAATCTTTTGTTGGTTTGCTTCGTTATTGTGGAATAAGATTTCATGATTCATGAGAGCAAACTATGTGTTTGATATTTTATTAAGTCGACGATGGCTTGCTTGTCTTTCTTAGACCTAGGCCAGTGCTCACATAAATCTGAAATTCTTTCATGTTGGATGCGAGTAGTTCTTCCTGTACTGTATTTTTTCTTTGCATCGTACAAATTATGTTTTTGTTTTTTCATTCAATCAGTACTTCTCTTTAGAATTGAAAATATTATAAAAATAAAGGCACACACATTGTCTTTAATGATCTATAAACCCTGTGCCCGAATCACAAAGGTATTTTAGGCTACAGACAAAAATGTATCTCTGTAAATACCACCACATACACCTGCCAGAAACTCGCAAATGTGTTCTTGTCAGGCGTACATGGATTTACTGGAGTCGATTTCTGTACCACAAGTGCAGAGGCATCTGTAGTAGTAAAGCCCTGGCAAGGGGCAGGCAATAGGTGTGGCAAAGCGCACCATGCTTTCTAAGTTCCAGAACACATATACACTTTTACAATTGTGGGCATTCACAAACTCAAGTCTGACACACACAGTTGGAATTTTAACACATGATGGTATACTGCAAATCTTTGTAAGATGAGATATTTACATCTTGATTTGAGATCTTTGAATGAAATGTGGGACTAGCGTAATTGTTGAATTCTGTGCTTTCCTAATGTAGCGCCGAAACATGGAGGTAATGAAAGAAGTCACTTGTCTATAACGTTTTAATGACACTCAATGTTTTCAAATGAACAAATATGTACTTTCATGGATTACATAGACAGAGTATTTTAGCAGCATCTTCTGTATTTAAATGTCACATTTGTATATATAACACAAAAAAATAAATGTCTTTGTTGTGATCAAGGCTGGTGGACTCGTCCGAAAAGTAATGTGTGGCGGTTCTCAATAAAATGCGAGAACGAGCAGCTCGGAGCGTCAGTGCCTGTTTTCTTGAACAGTTTGGTGTAATTAGATACGGAGAATCCTTTTCAGACAGGTGCTGACACCCACGTGATTTGGAGAGCAGCGGTCCACGGCATCATAAGGAGAGGCACTGATATATAGACATTCATTGAAAAAAACAAACGATTAAGTGACATATTTAGGTTAAAAAGTAAAATTTTAAACAATAAAAATTACAGAAATTTACCAGTTAGAGTTAAATCAATTAACTCTAATTCGTGCACTCCCCATGCACAGTGATGTCATTATTATGTCATTTCAGATGTCATCAGTGATGTTATCAGTTATATCGTTCAACATATAAACACAAAGTCAGAGTAAGGTGCTGATTACGATGTCTGTCAGAAAGGCTCCGAATGGCATTTGCTTAGTCCGAATCCGACTCAGAACCCGCCTTTACAATAGACCCAGACACTTTTCCAAACAACTGATTACAATGTTTGGAAAACGTTCAGACTTTCCGACTTGGTCCTGAAAGGCATTCGGAGTAATTGAGTTGGTCGGAGCCGACTCGTACAGGTCTACGGACCTCGTTTCCGACCGAGCGACTACGATGTCAGATTAGGACAACCTTTCCGAATTGGTTGTTCCAACACGGATCGGCTGTCGGAATCTGACTTTGGGACCCAAAGCAGGCCCCCCTTTATCCAGGGACCTCCGAATGGGGTCTGTTGGGGTACCCAATGGTCTCCCATTCACAACCATGCACAGTGTGGCGGGCACCATTGGGTGCCCGACACAGGGTGCACAATTTTTCCCACTAATCCCTTTTTTCAATGGGAGCCTGTGTTGTTGTTCGAAACACTGGCTCCCATTGAGGGAATTCCGCGTCTGACCGAATGATGTTCTGAAGCATCGTAATTGGTTGGTCAGAGTCGCAGAAACCAATATGGTCTGAAACGCTTCCGAAATCGATTTGGCCGTAAGAGTTTCCGACCACAATCGTAATCGGCCTCTAAGAGGGAAAGATCCGGGCACTTCCTCCTATCCTAGACATATACACACACAAAGTACTGGGGTATGGATAATACTTCAGTTACAAGACTAACTACTACCCTAAATGGAGGGGAATAATCTAAATATTGGTTTATATGAAACTATATAATAAATTTAGGTGGCGCCTCATCCACAACTTTTTGTGGCATGCTTAATTATCAGCGTACCCCCACACTGGAGTGGGATGGTATTACTCCAAAGGACTCAACCAGGGACTGGGAGTACTTCAATACATATATTTTTAGGACAATAGCAAAATGGCCCAGATAGTCCGTTAAAAATACCTAAGGGTATACCTCAAGAGTTTCTATTTATTATGGTGTTCCCTTGATATAAGTTTAAAAGAAGGGGTTAGAGAGTGAAAATAATGTTTCACCTAACCCCAAAATGTTGCTAACATGGTTTAAGTGATTTTAGCAAAACCAAATGGGATGATGGACGGAGTGTTGAACAATGCAAGCACTCCCCCCCCCCCCCCCCCCCCCCAGTCAACTGATCTAGGTTTAATCCTTGATCATTCTTCAGCTCACTCCACCACCCCAGTTCAGACATGGCCATATGCAAATCAGTCTGACCCTGTGTGTCATGGGAACAGTCCAGCCCCCGTTGGAACCGGTTAAAAGAATATTAAAGATAATTGAAAAATTGAAAAAGAAAAAAGAAAAATAATGGTGTAACTGTAATTTCACAATATTTGTTTCAGTAATTAGTTTATCAATGTTGTCATTTCATTGGGGGGCGTGGCTTAGCCGGCTGCAAAATGGCCGCACCTTGAGTGGGCTCTGCCGGCCAAGACTAATTATCCTTAAAAATCCTGCAGGCATCCAGCACATCGTCAATTCACACTTGCCGATTCGCCACCCACCAGCTCTTGTTGAGTGCCCTGAGCTTTTTCCGCCCATCTGGCTGCTGCTCGGTCAAGAGTTGCTGCTGCTGCGAGACTCGGGCCTAGATATGGTGGTGTGCGCGGCATCCCCGGCACTCCTATTGTCGACGGTGAGGTCCTGAGTTTTCTTTTGTCAAATCTGTTTTTATTATGTTAAAGTTACACTTGACAGCACAAGCATCACTTATAGAAGCTCACAGTCATATACAGGTTGTTCGTCAATGCATTAGCGCATGGCCACAATATTTTACATGTGTTCAAGCTTTACTATGAATGGAACAAAAAGAAAACGCTTACTCAGGAGTTAACTGAATTACATTTCTCCAGACCTGATGCAGTTTCTGAGGCTACCATTGAGGACCGGTGCGCTAACCTCTCAATGGTCCTTGCGGTTCGGGGCTGACCCTACATCTTGGGCATGCAAATAGATAGTGTATATATAAAACAAGAAACAATAACAGTGGCAACAAAAACCGTATGTGTATTTCAACTCCCTCTCTGTGCCCCCTGGCCCCAACCCCCCACCCCCTTGGATTTACGTGCGCGCTACTCTTCTGTGGCCACGTTGGTGTGGTTGCCTTCGTGTCTTGGTGGAGCAAGGGTAAAACGTCACCTGATTATCCAGTCAGTGGAACTATCTGTGATGTGCATTCACCCGTGTGAGCACCTCCCATAATCTCCGTGTGGCTTGTGTGCCCCTCCCTGTCCAGCTGTTGTAGCGCCCCGAGCATCCGCTCCCAATGGGCCGCTATAGGTTCCTTTCGTAGCCCTAGTGTTTCCTCCCTGCGAATGGCGGTCCACTCTGCCCTAGCCCACGCCTGAAATGAGGAACTCCATGCACGTGCCTTCCATCTCTTTGTAAGGAGGTGCTTTGCTACCACTATCCCCAGGTCCAAGAACCGGGACGAGACCTTATCCTTGGGGGATCTCTTGAAGTGATGCAGGATGTACTCAGGCCTGTCAAAGGGTATGGTTCGTCCTGTGCAACTCTGCAGTAGCCCACTAATTGCGCCCCAGTAAGTGCTCAGCCCAGGACAGCTCCCCTGCATATGCAGAAACCCTGCCCCCAGCTTGCTACACCTAGGGCAGAGCGCATCATCGTGATGAAAATACCTATTAATCAACTCAGGCGTGAGGTAAGCCCTGTGGACAATAAAAAGCTGAATTTGGCAGAATCGCATGTTTCTGGGGATGCGCACAGGACTTTTAAAGACCCTTTCCCATTCTTTGTCCGCAAGTGGCTGCTCCAAGTCTAGTTCGCATTTACATCTAAGTGGTCCTAAACTAACCGCCACATGTTCCCTCAATGATGCCGCAAACCAGCAAACCAGATGCCTGCCTCTGCCCATGACGTGTAGGTACTGCATGGTTAAATGCTGGCTGGGCTCCATGGCCACGTCTCCCCACCTGGTGGTCAGCTTCGCTATCAATGAGCGGTGTACTAAAAACCCCCAGGTGGAATCCCCTCCTCTGTTACCAGGGTCTCATATGGCGTGAGCTCCCCATCCCTGTATAGGTCTCCGTGCGTACAAATGTCAGCCTCCCACCACTCCGTGAGCATAGAAGCCGTAAGCACCCCTCCGCCACCATGTGAGCCCTCCAGAGGTATAGCTGGTGCACAGGGAACCGTGTTACGGGTGAGGTATAGAGCCCTCCGGTAGCACTTGTACGCCACTGCCAGGAGGAGCTGTGTTAGGACGCTCAATCGCGGCTATCGGGTGGAAGAGTCTGGTTATACGCTCTAGTGAGTATGGCGGCAGTGCTGTGGCTGTATCGTCCCTGCCCCTATCCGCCAACCAGCGAGCAACCCATTGTAACTGAGCGGCCAGGTAGTAGTGCTCAAAACAAGGAGCAGCCAGGCCACACTGGTCTGTCGGCAGGTATAACTACGCCAGCCCTAGCCTATGTCTAGAAGTGCCCCAGATAAAGTCCCGTAACATTTTACTGAGCATATCAAACAAGCATTTACAATGCAAGGTCTCAGCATTCTTAAAGTTAGAGCTATTGGCATTGCTCATGATATTATTTTTATTTATGTTTTTTTTTGTGAAACATAAATAATTGGCATTGTCATTTACAATGCCAATAGCAGGGCAGGAGAGCAAGCACAACGAACGAGGGGGCAGGACAGTAAGCACAAGCAACGAGGGGGGCAGGACAGCAAGCACAAGCAACGAGGGGGGCAGGACAGCAAGCACAAGCAACGAGGGGGCAGGACAGCAAGCACAAGCAACGAGGGGGCAAGATAGCAAGTACAAGCAACGAGGGGGGGCAGAAGAGTGAGCACAACCAACGAGGGGGCAGGGGAGCAAGCACAAGCAAAGAGGTGGCAGGACAGCAAGCACAAGCAATGAGGGGGCAGGACAGCAAGCACAAGCAACGAGGGGGCAGGACAGCAAGCACGAGTGGGCAGGACAGCAAGCACAAGCAACAAGGGGGGCAGGAGAGCAAGTACAACCAGCGAGGGGTACAGGAGAGCAAGGACAACCAACGAGGGAGCAGGGGAGCAAGCACAAGCAACGAGGGGGCAGGGGAGCAAGCACAAGCAACGAGGGGGCAGGAGAGCAAGCACAAGCAATGAGGGGGCAGGAGAGCAAGCACAAGCAACAAGGGGGCAGGACATCAAGCATGAGCAACGAAGGGGCAGGAGAGCAAGCACAAGCAACGAGGTGGGGGCAGGAGAGCAAGCACGAGCAACGAGGGGGCAGGACAGCAAGCACAAGCAACGAGGGGGCAGGGGAGCAAGCACAAGCAACGAGGGGGCAGGAGAGCAAGCACAAGCAATGAGGGGGCAGGAGAGCAAGCACAAGCAACGAGGGGGCAGGACAGCAAGCATGAGCAACGAAGGGGCAGGAGAGCAAGCACAAGCAACGAAGGGGCAGGAGAGCAAGCACAAGCAACAAGGGGGCAGGAGAGCAAGCACAAGCAATGAGGGGGGCAAGACAGCAAGCACGAGCAACGAGGGGGGCAGGACAGCAAGCACGAGCAACAAGGGGGGCAGGGCAGCAAGCACAAGCAACAATGGGGGGCAGGACAGCAAGCACAAGCAACAATGGGGGGCAGGACAGCAAGCACAAGCGACAAGGGGGGGAAGGACAGCAAGCACAAGCAACGAGGGGGGGCAGGAGAGCAAGCACGAGCAATGAGGGGGGGCAGGAGAGCAAGCACGAGCAGCGAAGGGGCAGGAGAGCAAGCACAAGCAACAAGGGGGCAGGAGAGAAAGCACAAGCAACGAGGGGGGCAGGACAGCAAGCACGAGCAACAAGGGGGGCAGGACAGCAAGCACGAGCAACGAGGGGGCAGGACAGCAAGCACAAGCAACAATGGGGGGCAGGACAGCAAGCACAAGCGACGAGGGGGGGAAGGACAGCAAGCACAAGCAACGAGGGGCGCAGGAGAGCAAGCACGAGCAACGAGGGGGGGCAGGAGAGCAAGCACGAGCAACGAGGGGGCAGGACAGCAAGCACAAGCAAAGAGGGGGCAAGACAGCAAGCACAAGCAATGAGGGGGGCAGGACAGCAAGCACGAGCAACGAGGGGTGGGCAGGACAGCAAGTACAAGCAACGAGGAGGGGGCAGGACAGCAAGCACAAGCAACGAGGGGGGGCAGGACAGCAAGCACAAGCAACAAGGGGGGCTGGACAGCAAGCACAAGCAACGGGGGGCAGAACAGCAAGCACAAGCAATGAGGGGGGCAGGAGAGCAAGCACAAGCAACGAGGGGGCAGGACAGCAAGCACGAGCAACGAGGGGGGCAGGACAGTAAGCACGAGCAACGAGGGGGGGCAGGACAGCAAGCACAAGCAATGAGTGGGGGGCAGGACAGCAAGCACAAGCAACAATGGGGGGGCAGGACAGCAAGCACAAGCGACGAGGGGGGGGAAAGAACAGCAAGTACAAGCCACGAGGGGGGGCAGGAGAGCAAGCACGAGCAACAAGGGTGGGGCAGGAGAGCAAGCACGAGCAATGAGGGGGTAGGACAGCAATTACAAGCAACGAGGGGGGCAGGACAGCAAGCAGGAGTAACAAGGGGTGGGCAGGACAGCAAGTACAAGCAACGAGGGGGGGACAGGACAGCAAGCACAAGCAACAAGGGGGGGCAGGAGAGCAAGCACGAGCAACAAGGGTGGGGCAGGAGAGCAAGCACGAGCAATGAGGGGGTAGGACAGCAACTACAAGCAACGAGGGGGCAAGACAGCAAGCATAAACAACGAGGGGGGGCAGGACAGCAAGCCCGAGCAACGAGGGGGCAGGACAGCAAGCATGACGGGGCAATACAGCAAGCACAAGCATCGAGGAGGGTGGTTAGGAGAGCAAGCACAACCAGCGAGGGGGGGCAGGAGAGCAAGCACAACCAACGAGGGGGCAGGGGAGCAAGCAAAAGCAACAAGGAGGCGGGGAGCAAGCAACTCTCTAGCATGTTTATTGTGGAACGTGCCGATCGTTCCCTTGCTGCCAAACCGGTCCAGGGGGTGCAACCTCACCCAATTATAGCTAGGATCTTAAATTACAGGGACCGTGATACCATTTTGAGGATGGCACGTGAGAAAGGCACTCTATGTCATCAGGGTAACACGCTGGCCTTCTTCCCTGACTTTAGAGTGGTAGTTCAAGATTAGTTCTGTGAAGACGTTTTTGCAATCTGAAGAGATCCCGTATGCTATGTTGTTCCCGGCCCGTCTGCGCATTGGTATGGACAGGGTCTGTAAGATCCTCTCGTCTCCGAAAGCCGCGATGGAGCACACTAAGCAGCTGAAGCGCAGGAGACACGAGTCCAGTACTGCACCTGACAAAGAGGAGTAGTGGTGGGATACATACATAGTCTTGGAAGTAAATGCTTATAAGTTTGACCAGACTGCCCTCATGGTCCTGAATGGTCTATTAGGTTGAACTGGTCGGGGTGTGATGCATGCAGCCTCACTAACGGACACTACGAATACCGGTTATTGATGGTGTTGTCTTAAGTTATGTTATGTTACGTTATGTTAGTATGAGTTTGTAGAGCGCACGTTCACCCCAGGGTTTCTTGGCGCTGTGTGCCGCTGGGGAACCCGTCCTGGCTTTCCCTGTGAGATGGTCCCTATTGGGCATCCCCAAGGTGAAGTCAGGCATCCCTGGCAGCGAGGGGGCCGTTGTGAAGATTAAGCAAGCTATTGCCCAGAGTTGCAGCATGGGACACATGGTTAGAGAGGCACCGAGGCGAGATTTATCTAGGCCCGCTGACATTGGTTCCGTACCCTGCCGTGTCGGGAATTGAACCCTGGTCCCGGGCGACCTCTGCTTCTGGGTCGCCGCCTCTAACCGGTGAGCTACACTTCTCCACTTAAGTATCCTGAGTTCCTTTATGTTTATGTCACTGTTTGAAACATTGGTTGCCTCTGGTGGGGGTGAGAGCCCCCCCTTTAGGGGTTAGTCTACGCACCCAGGTGGGGTTCTGATTAGGGTACTTCCTCTTCATAGACTGCCACCTAGGGAGCCGCTGCACTGTGCCTAAGTGGGCACTCTGGTATGTATACAGCTATAGGATGGCGCAAATTAGACCTTCACGGCCACCTCCTACGAGATGGGAGGTTAGTAGCACTCTGTGCCCCCCACTAATGGGTGTACCCCGCTTATCTATTGTTGCTGTTGGGGATGGGCTGGGTGTAAGGGTGGCATATTGGGATGGCTTTGGCATGTTGGGTTTGCTGAAGTGGGAGGGGGGTTTGAGGAGTTGGGATGGCTTTGGCATGGTTGGGGTGCTGAAGTGGGTGGGGGGCTGGGGGGTGTTCGGGGTGGGGTTGAGGGAATGTTCTTGGTTCTTTCCCAGGCACAGAAAGAATGTGTATAGTATTATCCGCTGCTTGGTGTTGATCTGTTTGCGGCCATCTACAGTATCCACATTTAATGCAACCCTGTAATGAGTAGCAGTATCAAGTTCCTCACATGGAATATATGTGGCCTTAACACGCCCAGCAAAAACGATCAGGATGATGTTCGCAGGTTTAGATCACTTGGGAGTGCATGTTGCCTTCCTTCAGGAACACACTTGACCGCTACCTCGGCAAAAAACATAGGCGCACGATGGGCGGGTGTGAGAGCATCACCCTCCTACTTCTCGTGTGCTAGAGGGGTGTTGACCTTAGTGAAAAAAGGGATGCCCTTTACGGAGATCAGAACGGAAGTGGATGATGGCGGCCGGCTTGTGATTGTGCATGGCAGGTTGGGAGGTGAAAGTGTGTTGCTGGTAAATATTTATGGGCCTAATATCTATGACCCCTCGTTTTTCTCGGATGTGTGGCGCAGGATCTCATCTTTTTCCCCTGCTGCAATTAACTGGGAAGAGGATTTCAATTTATGTTCAGATGCCACTATAGTCAGGCATTGAGTCAGTGAGGCCTGGTCCAAATGGGCGGCGGATATGCTGTGGGGGCTCATAGATGCTGGCCACGTGCATGATGTGTGGCACTTGCGTCATCCTGCAGCCCGCGAGAGCACGTTCGCTTCGTCGGTGCTCGGTTCTTGGTCTCGCATTGATTTTTGGTTGGCCTCGGAGGCGGTCTGTACTTGGATAACGAAAGTTTTGCACGAGGCCCGCTCCTTATCAGACCACTCGCCTCTAATCTTGGAGCTATGACTACTGGAATATCAGGTGCCACCCTTTGCGTGGAGGCTCCAAACTCGGAGCTTAAAGACCCGGTATTTTGGCAAACCATAGCAGAGGCAATCAGGAATTATTTCATAGAAAATGAAGGCACTGTGGAGAGTGCGGGTGTCCTTTGGGAGGCCTTCAAGGTCACCATTCGAGGGGCCTGTGTCGGAGTGCAGTCTGGAGTCTTGAGAGATATCCGACGTAGGATACGGAAGCTGACGGCCGATATATTAATGAAGAGTCAGGATGCACACCTCATGTTCCTATTTTTATCATCTTAATCTGTTTTTTCAGTATGTACAAGGATTGCGTGCAGATTGCTATAGCACCATGCCCCATGGCACTCGGGTACTAGTATCACATAAGTGGGGCGTGGTCACGTCCCAAGCAAATGCACAGCATATTATGCCATTTCGGTCTACATATATCTGAATCAAACTGTTTAGTATTTACTCCATGTTATCATTCTTATCACAATGTTTTATCCCATTATTCAAAATTCAAAACTCCATTAAGCCTGGAGCGCGCCTTCAACACTGATCCCTCTGCCGATAAGCTAGCAGAAATAAGGGAGCTGGTCACAGAGCATAATTAAACTGTGGACCAGGAGTTACAGCACTGTTAACGGCATAGAATAGCTAGGTATTATGGGGAGAGTGGACGGCCTAGTCGCTCTCTTGCCCAGAAACTTGCAGAGCCCCGAAGCCGGGAACCTATCGCTGAGCTCATCGATGACACTGTTGAGCCTTGTCACTCGACGGAAGAACTCTGTGACGTTTTGCTGAAGTTTTATAAAGATCTATATGCAGCTAGGGAATCCCCTACAACTGGGGAGACACATGATTATCTTGACGATGTAGCTTTAGGATGGCTGTCCAATGCACATCGTGAATATTTGGTGCAGCCTTTTGATGAGGAGGATGTGAAGGAAGCCATTGTGGCCCTGCCAACCTGTAAGGCTGCCGGGCCAGATGGTTTGCAGAGTGAATTCTATAAAGCGCACGCGGAAACCCTGGCTCCACGGTTATTAGAAGTATACGCAGAGGCCTACAATTATGGGATTTTACCGCATTCTCTCCGAGAGACACTTTTAGTCACCCTGATAAAGCCAGAAAAACCTCCCAATAAGTGTGGATCGTATCGATCTCTAACAATTATTAACATAGACACGAAGATATTGGTGAAAATGATAGCCACCAGGCTAAGGCCTTTGGTACCCCTATTAGTGCTGCCAGATCAGTCTAGCTTCGTCCCGGACCGTTCCACAACTCCTAATCTGCGCACGCTGTTCTCCACATTGCATTATTTCGAACCGGATTTTCAGGCTGTTGCTGTGCTGCTTGATGCAGCAAAAGCCTTTGCTTTGGTCCTACATGTTCACGGTCCTGAGCAGGACCCCCTTTCTTTGTGCAGTGGGTCCTCTACAGTGGGCTGGTTGCCAGAGTGAGAGTTAATGGCAGGGTGACGTCATTATTTCCCATAGAGAGGGGCACGAGACAGGGCTGCCCCCTGTCGCCCATGCTCTTCTCCCTAGCCCTGGAGCCCATGGCATGTAAACTACGTCAGAATCATTCATCTGCTGCATTGAGGTTTCGACAGCGTCCGTTGATCGGACCCCCATTACATCCTATCTGATGTCTCATCCTGACATATTCTAAATGTGATGTTATATGTGCTGGAATTTTATGTTTGAACTGCGACATCTCGAAATCTGAATGACTTGTACTGTTGCCCCGACTGATCTCTTGTCCATCATGCCTCGGGGGTTCTTACTACTGGTTGTAATCTGTATAACATGAAAAATATATTATTGCATCACCGAAGAGTGACGATAATGTATATCTGTTGCCTAGGGGGGAGTTGGGGGGCGGGATGGGGGGGAGTTTATTGGCCGCATGTGCTCGATTCGTCATGTACAGTTTTGCATTCTTGACTGTATGCTTTGTTTTGAAGGTAATAAAAAAAAAAAGTACATATACCAAATAATCTGTGGTACATGTAATACATTTTTCTGGTTTTGTTTCTTCTACCTCCTAGTAGTTTATACTTATCCTTGTTTTAAAAAAAACGTATTTTAGAAGCCGTACAGGCAGCACATCTATTGAACCCTTTTGGAGCCAACCAGGTATATCTAGTTGAGTGTATGTAACTGGGTTCAATGCTGTTTCTGAGGACTTGCAGTTTTCTGTATGTAATAGTCAGACATTCTGCTATTTCCTTGCCTAATATGGGGTCTCCTTCGAGTAAATTCTAATGTTTGGTCATTATGTCCCTGATCTTTCCTGATTTTCTGTTAAAGGTCATGATAATTCTGGGATTTGGTTAATTAGTGCCATCTTTATCTGTCTGTTTCTGCTTGTTCTGAAACAGAACCTCCTGTTTTTTTGGACTCTTTTCTGTGCTTATTGTAAAACTCTACTAGCATGACCTTGTCTTCTGAATCTATCTTGGATCACATCTTGTTGCATCATATAGTCCAGTTCCTGACTACAATTTCTTCAGGCCCTTAACCCCTTCGATGCTCATGACGAGCTCAGCTCGTCATGAGGCACGGTTGAGCTGTGCTTATGACGAGCTGAGCTCGTCATGAATAAATGATATTTCAAAAAAGTCAGCACCGGATGGGAAAACCCTTAGCAGCCAAGGTGTTAATAGCTCCCCATATGGAATACTCCACTTGAGGGAGCTGGAATATTGGCTCCGTGCATGAGACACCGTATTGCCAGCTGTAGCTTTTCTATGTAAGGTAGTCTTCCAACTTGTTGTTTTCCACATGTACATCAATATCCATATATTCCAAATATTTCACTGATATTTTAGGTGAAATTTAGGTTCAAGTTATTGTTCCCCAATGTAGTAATGAATTCCACAACTAATGCAGTATCCCCATCTCATATCAGGAAAAAATCATCAATGCAACAAATCCATATTGGTATGTGTTCGGTGTACCTGTCATTCTCCTCCATCCACCCAAACCACCTGCTCCTCTCACCAAATAAGGAATACATTGGCAGAGCTGGGGCGAAGCAGATGCCCATCGCTGACCCTGTTTGTTGTCTGTCCAGTGTGATTTCAAACAAAAATACATTGTTTGGGAGATAATAGGTCATCATGTGCTGGAACATACAGGTATGATTGTATAAAGTCATGAATCTTCTTTTGAAATAGTACCTACATGCATCTACTTCTCAATTCTGTCTTACGCTTGTATATAGTGCACACACATCTTTGGTAATCATATTGTAAGCATCTTCCCAAATGTCATAAATTCTTTTGAGAAAGTCTGTACTATCTTGGCAGTTTGACCTCAGATTTTGTACATATGGCGCCAGATATTGATTTAAAAATATAGCCATGTTCTCTAATAGGCCACCAATTGATGAGACACTAGGCCTCCCTGGTGGTCGTACTGCATATGTGTGAACCTTAGGTAAAAATATATACAGGGTATCCTAGGATGCTCCACTTTTAAGAATCTGTATTCATCTAGATCTAAAACATCTTCTTGGTACCATTTCTTTATCATTTTTATGGTGTGCACTTATGGAATGCCTGTAATATTCCCATCTTCTAACCTCATAGCATTCCACATCACTTAATTGGCATAGAGCTTCCATCCTGTGATATTCCAATTATATTTGACGTAATTATAATATAATTGTTATAAAACAAGGGGTGACCCAATTTAGTCGAAGGACCTGGGTATCAAGTATTATAAAGAACAAGTGGTCCTTGACAAAAATTTAAACATGTAACAGAATTACAGCCTTAGTTCATGCAATTCTTTAATCCGCTTCTAGATTAAATCTATATAGTAGGTTAAATAGATACATTAGCCCAAATTGTCAAAAAAGTAGCAAAAAAGTACCCAAACATTTGAGAATTCAATTGAATCCAGCCGGATTCTCTAATTTAATATAGAATTTGAAAACAGTATTTTCGCAAATCAAAATACAAATATTTACATATTATAATCAACAAAATCTTTCGTAGTCTACGAAAGATTTTGTTGATTATAATATGTAAATATTTGTATTTTGATTTGCGAAAATACTGTTTTCAAATTCTATATTAAATTAGGGAATCCGGCTGGATTCAATTGAATTCTCAAATGTTTGGGTACTTTTTTGCTACTTTTTTGACAATTTGGGCTAATGTATCTATTTAACCTACTATATAGATTTAATCTAGAAGCGGATTATAGTAATTATAATATATTCATGCTTTTGTTTATTTATTTCATGCACACAGCTCACCTCCTGTTTGAAGTGTGTCTTTCATGTCGATGTTAGTGCTTCCTTTATGTTTCCAATAGGGGGCGGGTCATTTTGAACTAAAAAAAGACTACAGAGGTAGTTGAATGCTGCGTTCTCATCATCAATAAAATGCAATCTTCTGTGGTTTGGAGAAGGAGTCAAGCTGATATGTGGTGCTCAGAGAAATAACACTGAATTAACACACATCGTTCTGCCACTTTCTGGTATGTGCTTAAACACACCCCTTAGTTGCCACAAATGAAAGAAAATATATTTTAGAGCACGTTTGTATAACTTGGCATCCTCGAGCTAAATAACTCAGAAGGAGGGACAGATGTCCTTCCGAAGTGGCTCCTCGGCACCTCTTTTAAATAATCTTCTCTCCAAAATCCACCAAGGGTGCGGAACTCGCAGCGTATGCTTCTGCGTCGAAAAGCATTGAAAAAGGCACTACTGCTGAAACTCCTCTGTTTATAATTAAAGAAGCAACTCACACACCTCATGAGTGCTCCTTGTACTTGCACTGAGCAGCGTTTATTCAGTGAGTTCTACTTTGTCATATCCCTCTACACCAACATTGGGAATGACATAGGACTCAAGGCATGCAATTTTTTTTGAATGAAAGAAAAATACAATTTGGAAACCATAACCAGATGTTATTGAAAATGATTTCTATATGCTTGACCAGAAATATCTTCATTTTTGGGGATGAAGTATATTGTCAGAACAATGGAACAGCAATGGGATTTTCCTTCTGTCCCAGCTTCGCCTGTTTAGCGATTGGATGGTGGGAGAAGGAGATGGCGTGGAACAACAGCAATGAAGAAGCATTAAATAAAGTCATCAGTTGGACAAGGTATATTGATAACTTACTAATCATTTGGGATGGCAGCAAAGATGAATTTCTAGAATACTTTGAAATTATGAACAACAGTATACCAAATCTAAAATTCAGTTGTGAAATAAGCAACGAACGGATTGTATTTCTAGATACCCAAAAGAAGGGAGTTCCCCGTGGGTAACTTTAGGATATGGGCAGGTCGTAGGGGGAAGAAACCAATGTGAATAGAAAAAAGGAACACCCTGCCGAGGGATATAAAGGCCCTAACTAGAGGGTCCAACAAATATATATGAAGGGGTGATTAACCTAGGAGTTGACACTACACACAACAATCACATGGTCAAACCAAATAGACTCTACAGATCATGTTAGAAATATATATATATATATTTTTTTGGGATAACAAGGATATAAAAGGTAAATATAGCTTTCGTATCACAAATACATTTAGATCATAAAAAAGACATACATAGATATGGCGCAACAACAAAGGGGAAGATAGGGCTACATTAAGACCTACCCAGTACCAGCCACACTTCAAACACACTATCTCACTTACTTCAATCTCTTCTCACTTTATCTCATCTTATACCATTCACCATTCATTCTTCCATTCATTCTTCTAATCCTGGCGAGTACAACACATAGGTGGTTAATGTGTTGTATGGATCGGGGTGTTGGTCCAGGTAGATGATTTTAACTACGGGTCCTGATGTAGTTAGGACAGTGACCGTATTCCTGGAGACACAAGCCGACGCGCGTTTCGGTGACAGGCCAGTGAGGCCACACCTTCGTCAGGGCTAGGGGCAGTATACTGGGAGGGGCACAAGGGTAAAATCTGAAAGATAGAGAGCAGAACAAATTTCATTTTACTTTTATATATATACACATAGTGCTCATTGGACAGTTCTGTGTTACCAACATATACTTATCATGGTTCTGGTCCAATATACCATTTCAGACATATATAAGAGATTCATGTAATTCTAATAAAATATTTTGTCCATATATTGGATATGAAACGATGTTCCTACTGTTGACCTTTTGATTGTTGTGCAATGTCAAATCTCTCTAGAGACACTCCCTGAGATAGATTCCCTATTGCGTGGAATCTAGATAGGCATAATGATAACCTAGACTGAAAGAACCATCGAGCATAATTCATACCACAATTAATCTCCACTTATATGCAGGTATATAAACCTCTTTTTTGTACATGTTCTTTTTGTACGTGTTCTATACCCGCATTTCTCTCTTACACACACATGACCATATAGTTAAAATGAGGCCCAAGGTCCTAAACAGGCAAGTTGTTATACTTATCATTGGTTAATTAGTGTGGATCTCAGCTAGAGACCAAACCATTCATTTTTAGTCATACATAGGGAGAGTTATTGGCTTATTTTGTCAGACAATTATCCTAATATTTTACCTGTATGATTATTTATCTCTGTTGTTTAGAGATAACAGGCATCTGATGGCAGCGTGTTACACAGGAGCACCACTGTTTCTGGTTTTCATAGACAGAATTCCAGAACGATACGGATCCTGTAGTGGGGGTAGATCAACATTCTTATACATCAAATCACTAGCAGGATTGGGTCAGGTTTAATGAGATCAGTTTTCAAGTGTTCGCCTATACCCTTATTGGTCTCTGAGCTGATCTCAAATAGTTATTGTTTAGATATCAAATACAAATTTCTAAACTTCCGTAGCTCTTAAGAGGGTTCTTGGCTATCCAGCAAGGTCTCTAAAAAGGGATTTAGATGGTCGACCCCTTCCTGACGGATTTTTTTATAAATAAAACACAGTAGAACGCTGTAAATGTCTAAAATACATACCGGAATAACGGACACGTCAGCGCTGTATTTTTTTCAATGCCAAGGGGTCACATGAGTTCATAATAATGGTTAACAGATAGCGAGCCTGAGGGCGGAAGAGGAATTAGCTCATTACTGATATACCCGGTCCTTTTCGATATAACCATGCACGCACTTCAAAGCAATTACCTTCTGTGAGTCAGACAACTTTTTTTCAACGGGCTTCCAATGGCCTCTCTACTTCATTAACTTCCACCGCGGCAACCGGGCTAATGCAGTGCCTTCTCCACTCGGTTAACTTGCAACGCGCAAGACTGGCTGGGGTAAAGCCTAAATGCGGGATAGTAAGGAAAGGGGGGTATTATATATTTATCTAATGAGTGCAAACTTCCTAATCTCTAACGCTCTCTATCTATGGAACTTACCTTTTTCTTGACGACTGTCTCGTTCGGATGGAGTTCCGCCGACCGCGTCTGCCGGCCTGCTGCTGGAGACTGGATTCTCACCTGTTGATTTCAGCGTCCTGTTTAAATAGCGCCATATTCGCACCTCCCGAGGTGCTGGGCCAGCTGTGTAGGGAATACATGGTCATAGATGACGAACTGTCTCTCCCTTCTCGGACTTAGTCGCCATCTTGTGTAAACCGGTGGAGCGCTGGTGCACTGCTATTCGGCTCTTCTTTTTTAGAAATAAAGCGTTCGAGATAATGTGGCAGCCATCTTTATAAAACCGGCAATTGGCTGTTGTCATTTTCTGAGATCCTTTTATGAAAACTGGTGATGATTAACTTATATTCACTATGCGGCAGCATTGTAGTCATATTGCCCAAAATAGGCTGCAGGCTCTCAGATGTTATTGATGTATCAGAAGGTTATTCTGGCATATTAATGATCCATCTCCTGTGTACAGACCCATATTTAGTCTCATCAAACGAGGAGGGAGCCAAATTCATTTCTCTAGAGTCCCTAGTGGTGCTACCCTAATTGCTTCCCATATTATAGGTGAAGCCATGCTCATATCTGTGGGAAGTATGACACTTTAGCCAACTATTCTCATTCTATATATGTATTTTACACAGTATTGTTACAGAAATGCCTGATGCCAAGGGCACTCCTCATTAAGTCCTTTTTCCACAGCATCCAGGTAAAAAATCCAAAAAACCTCCCGTTTTTTTCGGAGGCATATCGGGTCAGTTCCTGGGTTGGCTTTTATCTTTTCCAAGATAAACCAGCGGATTTCCACATCTTTATGGTCCTTCTCAAGCCAGTGAGCCACTATAGGGGCTGCCATTTTTCGATTTCTGATGTTGGACTTATGCTCCTCTATCCGTACCCGGCATTCTCTACCTGTTTCTCCAACATATGGGAGATTGCACGGGCACAGTATTAGGTAGACGATGTTGCTGGTGCGACAGTTGGTCAAGGTGGCATTGCGGCTGACCGAAATCGTGCGAGTGTTGGTATTCACAGTATCACCCACAATGGCCTGAGGGCAGATATGGCATGTCCCACATTTGTGGTTGCCATATATTGGATCCATTCCTGTTATTGTGGTCTGTTTGTTCACCGGTGTTTCTTGTATCTTTCCCCTTACTAGATGGTTTCTTAGGTTAGGGTTTTTTTTAAAAGCAAAAATTGGGCGCTTTAAGTGTGTTTTCTCATTTTCCAGATTTAAAATATTCCAGCTCGAGTTTATGGCTTGCCTGATTTTATGGTTCATTTCGGAGTGACGAGTCACGCATACTAATTGATTTAGTTTTTCCGATTCTTTTTCCGTGAACATGGCTTCCCTGTTGGTATATCTGGCTCGTTTGAATGACTCTTTAATCAGTCTCGGTGGGTACCCCCGGACTCGTAGTTTTTCTTGAAGTATGTCAGCTTGGGTCAGGAAATCTGTAGGTCGGTACAGTTCCTTCTAATACGAAGGAACTGACTATAAGGGATACTATCCCTCTGACTGCGTGGATGGAAGCTATTTATTATTGAGCATCTTGTAACGTGCAAACTAAAACCCGAAGGTGTCAAGGCGCCTAACAAAAAGATCAGAAAGCGGGCACTCATGCACTTACATGTACGCTTGGACAAAGAGGCGTGTTTTAAGGGCAGCTCTGAAAGTTTGGAGGGAAGGGAGGGACCTAAGTTCTAATGGAAGATCGTTCCACCATTTAGGAGCCAAGAGGGAGAATGCCCTACCACCCCATCTGGCTTTCCGAATGCGAGGGATGTGGAGGAGAGAATGATTGGAGGAGCGGAGGTTCCTGCCAGGGTTGTAATAGGTCAAGATGGCTCTAATCCCTGTGGGGCTGCTTTTAGCCAAGGCCTTATAGACCATACACATGGACTTAAAAACGATCCGCTCCTTTATCGGAAGCCAGTGCAGCTGCTTCCTGGCCAGCGTGGCCGAAGAGCGACGGGGAAGATCGAGGACAAATCTGGCTGCCGCATTCTGGACTACCTGCAAGCGCTGCATCTGACTCTTATTCAGTCCAGCATACAGCGCATTACAGTAGTCCAGACGCGATCCCAAAAGGGCGACAGCAAGTTGCCTTCTTGCCTGCTGGGAGAGGTAGTTCCTAATTTTCCTAAGAACATGGATTATACCCCAACAGGTCGATACCGTCCTATTGACTTGTTGGCGCATGTCCAGGGTAGGGTCAATCATCACCCCGAGATTTTTAGCCGATGAAGTAGGCTTAGGGCAAAGACCGAGCGAGTCAGGCCACCACTCCGTGGACCAAATATCTTCCCTTCCGCCGAACACCATCACCTCGGTCTTCTCCCCATTCAATTTCAGTGAATTGTAAATCATCCACTGGCCAACGGCCTCCATACAAGATCTAAATCTGGAGGCGGTCAGGTCAATTGACTGGGAGAGAGACACGAGGATTTGGGTGTCATCCGCGTAGGAAACTACCTCCATCCCAAAAGATCTAATAAGTCTGGCAAGGGGGGTCACATAGATGTTAAAAAGGGTGGGACTGAGCGCCGACCCTTGCGGGACCCCACATTGCACAGACAGGGATGGAGATAGAAATTTTCCCAGCATTACCCTCTGCTCCCTATGATCGAGAAAGGAAGAGAGCAAACCCAGGGCTGCCCCCCGGACCCCAATCTCACCCAGTCGAGATGTTAAGACCCGGGGAGATAGGGTATCGAAGGCAGCTGTGAGATCCAGAAGGATCAGGAGGGATGTCCGGCCCTCATCCACACTCATGCGGATGGAGTCGAGAACCAGGGTGAGGGCGGACTCGGTGCTATGTTCCCTCCTGAAACCATGCTGGGAAGGGTCCAGGCAGCCTGAATTCTCCACAAAGGCAGCTAGATGCTCATTTAGATGGGACTCGAGCATCTTTGCAGGGGCCGGAAGCAGTGAAATGGGGCGGAAGTTTTTTAAAACCCCAGGATCTAGGGAGGGTTTCTTAAGAAGAGGTTTGACCACAGCATTTTTCCACTGCTGTGGAAAGACACCCTCCCTCATAGCCCCGTTCATGATCTCAAGTAGAGGGGGTAGAAGAGATCCCCTACACTGCTTCATGATCTTAAGAGGGCAAGCATCTAGTGGAGACCCTGACTTGGTTTTATCAAGCAGCGTGTCGAGATCTTGTAGGGAGAGCGGGGGGAAAGATTCCAGATAGCCGGCCAAGGGAGGCTCTGCCGAGGGAACATCCGGGACTACAGTAACTGGTGGCTCAGCCGTTGAAAGCCTCTGAGACTCCAGAGCAGAGTAAATGTCCGCTATTTTGGACTGAAAGAAGCGAGCAATGTCATTACAGAGCTCCTGAGATGGAACAACTGGATCGGGGACCTGAAGAGATGTGAGAGAGTCCACGATCCTGAAGAGCTCTTTGGGAGATGAGAGGGAGGAAGTCAGGGCCACAAAGTAGTCTTGTTTGGTCCTGATAATTTCCGACTTATATCTCTTGAGCAGGGTTTTATGAGCTTCCCTGTCTTTGAGATCCCAACTGGCATGCCATCGACGCTCCTGTCTCCTTACTTCCTGCCTAAGGAGTCTGAGTTGTTCAGAGAACCAAGGGGCTGATGGTCTTTTCCTTGCTGAATAACAGGACCGAGCTGGCGCCAGTTCGTCCAG
Source organism: Lissotriton vulgaris (assembly GCF_964263255.1). NCBI lineage: Eukaryota > Metazoa > Chordata > Amphibia > Caudata > Salamandridae > Lissotriton > Lissotriton vulgaris. Next base: position 2,068,669,393 of record NC_141689.1, on the reverse strand, counting down.
GGCCTCTTTAAGAATGTTATCGTAATGCGTCACCGCTGAAGAGGGATCCATCTCCCAAATAGAAGACAGACTGGAAGTCCATGGGTCAAAAGAATGTTCCCCAATGTTTTTAAAATTCCTACGTACTTCAAAAGTACTCAGGACATTCCTGAAACTTTCCTGACTAGGGAAGGTCACATTGAAAGGAACGGCCAAGTGATCTGACCAGGAAAGGGAGAAAGGAACCGTAACTGAGAGTCTCTGGTCATTAGAGAAAATACCATCGAGCGTGTGACCAGCTCGGTGGGTGGGTCCTTTCACCAGTTGAGTGAATCCACATGCTGTCAGTGCTTCCAGCAACACGGAAGTGTCATGTGATTCCAATAGCTCTAAGTGAAAATTAAAATCACCCAGAATCGTTAGATTCTCCCGACCAAAGTAGGGCTCCAGGAGCTGAAGCAGTTTTAAGCTAAAGTCTGCTCTGGGACCGGGCGGACGATAGACCAGAATCCCATTAAATGGGGAGATATGGGAATCGTGTAATGAAAAATACAACACCTGAATAGCATCCTTGGGGTCAGATAAAGGCGTAGTATGACATTGAAAGCTGTCCCTATGCAGGATGGCTAAGCCACCACCGACCCGGCCTACTCTGTCCTGCCGAGTCAGGCAGTACCCATCAGGGACTGCTTCAATAAGGTCTGGACCCGAGGAGTCCTTAGCCCACGTCTCCGTAATAAAAGCCCAAATCGGATTCTTCTCCAAAATAAGCTCTTTAAAAATAATGTTATTTTTAATAAGTGAGCGCGCATTAAGGAGCAAGCATTCTATACACAGTTCACTAGGAGAAACCGGCGAGCGGAGCTCCCGGGGGGTGATGGACAAGGCGGAGTTCATACCAGCCGAGTCTGTCTGGAAGCACCCACATCCCTTGGGCACGAGGAGGTCCTCCGGAGTGAGTCTGTGGAAGCATGGAGCAGTTTTAGGTCGAAGGCGTAGCATATCCAGTAAGGAATATTTCAGTATTCCGTGGCTCACAAAGTCCGACCTATAGGTCCCGCCGTCCAGCCCGTCCTCAGCGCGGACGGGCGCAGACGGGCTGGACTCTGGCGTGACTCCGGCGTAGCGACGGCTTACACGCTGCGCGCACACGCTGCGCGTCATTTCCACTGATTAATATAGGGCTCTAGCCAGTCCAGCTAGCATATTGAAGCAAGGTGTTTCGAGCTGTCGGTTTTGTGTACAAAGATACTTTGATGATGTTATCCTGATGTTCGATCCAAATGTCTAGAAATTCTATTCTAGACCTGCTGATGTGACTGGTAAATTTTAAATTGGTGTCCGCCACATTCAGCCAATCAATGAATTCACCGAGTTGGTCTTCTGCCCCCCTCCAGATGAAAAAGATGTCGTCAATGAACCGTTTCCAGCTCATGACGTTTTCGAAGAAGGGGGCCATCTCATTGAAGACATTCGTTCTTTCAAATTCCCCCATATACAGACAGGTTATGCTAGGGGCACAACTCGCTCCCATACTGACACCAGAGGCCTGTCTATATAGGGTGTTGTCAAATTCAAAGTAGTTTTCGAATAGGACAACTTTGAGGCATTGTAGGATGAATTCAGAGTTGGTTATGTTGGTATTCCTGGAGAGTACAGTTTCAATAGCCTCATATGCTCCTCTTTGAGGGATATTAGAGTATAATGCTTCCACGTCGAGAGTGACCATTATTTCAGAATTTTCGTGGAATGGGGTGCCTTCCACTTGCTGGATAAAGTGTCCTGTGTCCCGTACGTACGATTCCAGTTCTGTCACCATTGGATTTAGAAATTTATCAATGTACTTTGATAATGGCTCGGTGGCAGAGCCAATAGTAGAGACTATTGGTCGCATGGGGGGATCTACACTATTCTTATGGGTTTTTGGTAACCCATATATGATAGGTATTTTGGTGTTGGATGGAGTGAGATACTCAGCCTCGGCTTCACAGATGTGATTTTGGTTGACCGCTTTTTGAACCATTGTCAATATACGTTTTTTCAGAACGTTTTCGGGGTTCCGAGTGACCCGGATGTAGTGGCCTGAGGAAGAAAGCAATTCATTCATTCTTCTTTTGTAGTCGGTGGTATCAAGTAGTGTGATCCCACCACCTTTATCACAAGGTTTAATTGTGATATTTTTGTTTGATTCCAATTCCTTCAGAGCTTTATTTTCTGAGATGGATAGATTTGCTTTCGGTATGGGCACATATTTGGTCATTTTGTTGATTTTATGCATGACAGTTTTTTCAAAAATGTTTACCTCTGGTCCCACCATTTCCAAGGAAGGTGTAAATGAGGATGGGGGTTTGCAACCAGATCTATTGTTTTCATTGTTGGTGGGGGGTGCATCCAGGAAAAACTTCTGGAGGCGGACTTTCCTAAAAAATAGCTTTAAATCTCTGTTTAATTTGAACTTGTTAAAGTTGGTGGACGGTACGAATGATAGGCCCCTAGAAAGGAGTTGGATGGCCTTGGGATCTATGGTTTCTTTGGATAAATTGAACACAGGGAGCCCCCTTATGTTCGCCAGTACTGATGATGGCGGGTCTGCACATACATCTGCGGTTGTCCGCGACCCTGATGGTAATTCCTCGTTTGTGGGGTTCTCGATGGGGGACGGGTGTTGCCCCGGCGATTCCCTAAAAAACGATTTTGTTGGTAATTGCGGTCATATCCTCCATTTCTATTTCCCCTGTTAGAGTTATGCCCTTGATTGGGATTGTGTCCCTGCTCATAGCTGGGGTCATATTCTTCGGGGGTATCCCCTTCGGAGTCGGTCGTTTCAGAGAAGGTGGTGACTTTCCTTCCTTGGCCCCATCTGGGTGCCTGTCCTCGAGGGGCATTTTCTTCTTGGGTGGTATAGAAATTGGTCCCCAGGTAGGGGTAGGCCCTTTCCTGTGAGAACATTCGAATGTCCTTTCTTAGTTTTTCGGTTTTTCTTTTAAGCAGGTAATCAGAAAAGGATTCCAATTCAAATTGGATTTCTTCAAGCTTCCTTTTCCCCTCATCTACTGAATCCCCCTCTTTAAGTTTGTCTTCTAATTCTCGGATTTCTTTTTCAAGGATCTCCATAACGGTCCGAGCCGTTTCCACTATCAACATCATCCCGTCCCTGGAGCAATGGTTGGAAATAAGGGCCCATCGCTCCAGGAACTGTCTGATTTCTATGAACATCCCAGGGATATTTCGGACTCTGAGTCCGATGGGAATAGTACCCGCTCGTAAATAGTCGAGCATGAATTTTGCATGTAGTTCTGTTCTTTTTGATTTTTTGCGGAGATTCAGCAATTTGTTCCAATCTCCGTTAAGTCCTTTTGGTACAGAAAAATCTTGATTGCCATCCGCTGGGAGGCCAAGCATTTTAGCAAAATCATCATCCGTAAAGCCGAATGTTTTTATAGTGTCCATTCTAGTTCTTTTATGATGGGAATGATATAGAGTGTTAAATGGAGAAGGTGTTTTTGGGGGAGAGTAATATTGAATATTAGGCAGAGAGGGCGATTGGTCTAAACATAGAATTTTCTTCTATTTAGGAGGCCTCAATAAGGTCTAAGTATCGGTCAAGTGTGCATCACTTTCAAACAACCATTCATACTATCTTTACACTCTCTGTTGGTCCATTCAGCCAAAGAACCCGAACAACCCCCACAGCTCAAGGCTGTGAGTCAAATAACCAAAAGAAGGGGGTTCCCAGTGGGTAACTTTAGGATATGGGCAGGTCGTAGGGGGAAGAAACCAATGTGAATAGAAAAAAGGAACACCCTGCCGAGGGATATAAAGGCCCTAACTAGAGGGTCCAACAAATATATATGAAGGGGTGATTAACCTAGGAGTTGACACTACACACAACAATCACATGGTCAAACCAAATAGACTCTACAGATCATGTTAGAAATATATATATTTTTATTTTTTATGGGATAACAAGGATATAAAAGGTAAATATAGCTTTCGTATCACAAATACATTTAGATCATAAAAAAGACATACATAGATATGGGGCAACAACAAAGGGGAAGATAGGGCTACATTAAGACCTACCCAGTACCAGCCACACTTCAAACACACTATCTCACTTACTTCAATCTCTTCTCACTTTATCTCATCTTATACCATTCACCATTCATTCTTCCATTCATTCTTCTAATCCTGGCGAGTACAACACATAGGTGGTTAATGTGTTGTATGGATCGGGGTGTTGGTCCAGGTAGATGATTTTAACTACGGGTCCTGATGTAGTTAGGACAGTGACCGTATTCCTGGAGACACAAGCCGACGCGCGTTTCGGTGACAGGCCAGTGAGGCCACACCTTCGTCAGGGCTAGGGGCACAAGGGTAAAATCTGAAAGATAGAGAGCAGAACAAATTTCATTTTACTTTTATATATATATACACATAGTGCTCATTGGACAGTTCTGTGTTACCAACATATACTTATCATGGTTCTGGTCCAATATAACATTTCAGACATATATAAGAGATTCATGTAATTCTAATAAAATATTTTGTCCATATATTGGATATGAAACGATGTTCCTACTGTTGACCTTTTGATTGTTGTGCAATGTCAAATCTCTCTAGAGACACTCCCTGAGATAGATTCCCTATTGCGTGGAATCTAGATAGGCATAATGATAACCTAGACTGAATGAACCATCGAGCATAATTCATACCACAATTAATCTCCACTTATATGCAGGTATATAAACCTCTTTTTTGTACATGTTCTTTTTGTACGTGTTCTATACCCGCATTTCTCTCTCTTACACACACATGACCATATAGTTAAAATGAGGCCCAAGGTCCTAAACAGGCAAGTTGTTATACTTATCATTGGTTAATTAGTGTGGATCTCAGCTAGATACAGAAATTTATATAAGGGAAAATCAAATCCATACCACTCTACATCGAAAATGTAATGCTACTAATGCCACCCTAGAAGCCACAAGCTTCCATCAACAATCCTTCATTTCCAGCATACCTTACGGGGAATTTCTGAGAATTCGTCGAATCTGTAGTGAAAAGGATGAATGACTTAAACATAGTGCTGCAACCACAGACAGGTTCAAACGGCGGAGGTATAAAAATGGCGTAATCAAAAAGTGCTTGGAGCAAACAAATAAAAAAAACAGAGAAGAGTGCCTGGTAAAAAAACAGAAGGAATCCACAAGTGAATCAGAACCAGTACGACTGATAATGGATTATTCAAATGAATGCAAGAAAATTGCAAACATTTTGAAACGTAATTGGAAGATCTTACAGTTGGATGATACAGTCAAGAATATCATGGGACATCACCAACAATCTCGTACAGCAGAGCAAAAAACCTGAAAGATCATTTAATTCATAGCCATTTCAGGAAAACAGCGAAAAAAGACATATGGCTAAAAACAACGGGATTTGTAAAATGTTATACATGTAAGGCGTGCCAAATAGCCAAACCCATAAAGAAAGTGCAGATGGTGAATAAAAAAACACGGGAGATTGGAGAACTAATCACTTGCAAAACACAATATGTGGTATATGTGGTGGAATGCCCGTGCCCTTTGAGGTATGTGGGCAGTACTGTGTGTGAACTAAAAAATCCAATACTGGAGCACGTCCAAGCCACCATTCATCAGGATAGAACAAACGCGGTAGCTAAGCACATGGAACAACATCACCAAAGTGATTGGAATCAACTGAAATTCTTTGGAATTGAAAGTGTCCCCAAAAAAGAACGAGGGGGAGACAGAGATTTCTTAGACAGAAGGAGTCGCGTCACATCCTGAACCTAAGAACCTTAACTCCGTATGGGTTAAATCAGTCAGAAGAATTATACATACACTTGTAATAACTTCTCTTTTGAAAAAGGACAATTGCGCTAAAAATTATGCTTAACTGCTTAATAAACCCACTAGAGGGCAGGATAAGAGACAAATATTACGAACATTGTTGAAATAATTTGTGAGAAACCAGCGTATTCCCACTGGAGGGATCTTTGTTGGTTATTGGGCTGTATATGCATATTAACATGGTTTAACACACTAGAGGGTATGAAAAGTGACAATCATTATGACCAATGTTGTAAATAACGTGTGAGAAATGTGAAAAGTCAGCGCAATCCCACAAGAGGGAATTTTTGTTGGCCAGATGGCCGTACACACACATGATATTGTCTTGCTTTAAAATACATAAGTAAGAAGCAGGAAAAAGCATAATAATGAGCAATATGTTTTTATTGGAACTGCATATATAATATAAAAAACAACATCTCCCAGAAAGCATTGAGGTGCTGGTGATCCCCAAACAGGAAGTGAGGATATGTGTAATTAACTACATAAAGTAGGGGGAGCCAAGCGGTCAGTTGATCGTGAGCAAGGTATCTGGATATACTGAAACTCGTAGATCTTAACATCTGCCCTTTGCCACAATCAAAGAGAATGTAAGAAAATAAAAGAAAAATTGCAAAAACAACCTGTGGAGTGCGACCCGTTTGTTTCTCCAGCTGGAGGAATTGTGTGGGAATTGTTAGCAGCGTGGTTCAGCTGCAGGGTGCCACACCCGATTTGAGCGCTGCAGTAACGGCGAACGGAACCAGTGTGGAAGATATATATATATATATATATATATATTCACTGAAAAAACCATAGGTTTCACACCAGTTATAATTAGCTGGAAATTTTACTGACATAAAACCATTGAAATTCCCACGTTATAGTTGATTGGACTCACTATAAATTGCGCGCCTGCAATGCACTGCTGATGACGTCACATATTACATCACTCATGACATGGTCCGTGACATCACTCATGACATCACTGATGACACCATCCAGTGAATGTGTGTCTTTCTGAAAAATAAATATGTTTTATATATGTTTTTGTAAAGGTCGATGGAAGAATACATTTTTAAATAAGTGCCTAAATGGATGTTTAAAAAAAAAAAAATTGATTGGTTAACTGGCTTATAAAGTGTATCTTAGTGAATACATATATTAGCGAGTAATTTTTAAATATTCAAATATATGTATCAGTGTTTCACTTTGTGTATAATTGGCTGCATGGGTTGGTGACTGACTCACTGTTTGTATGTGTTTTGAAGACCGCATATGTGCAGGACTGTATGGGTGGATGAGTGTGTATATGTGTGTGTTAGTGAGTGAATGCCTGCCTCACTAGTGTCTTTATGAGTAACTACATATGTTTTAATCTAGTATATGTGAGTATTGATGTATATAAGTGAGTATATGTGAGAGTGAGAGATTGAAAGAGTTCCTGTTTAAATAAGCATGTGTTTCTATAAGTGATTGTTTAAGAGAGTAAGTATGTGTAAGTTTCCTTAGAAGTAATGTGCTAGTGTGTGTATAGTTTTATATGCAAATAAATGGATGTTCAATAGTTTATTTGCATGTGTGAGTATGTGTGTGAGTAACTTTTGGATGACTGTCGGTGTGTAACAGGATGTATATGTGTATCACTACATATGATGAGTGAGTATATGTATGAGTGACTATATAGAACTGTTGCTGAATGAGTGCATGTGTATATAGATAGTGGATTTACTGAATTGGTTGTTGTAACTGGTATGGGTATCTCCATTTTTTGAAAATGTTAGTTTCTATTTTTGAATATGTGTTTCAACGGTTACATTACACTGAAAGGAGGTCAGTCAGTCTGTCACAAGGATGGTGTCATCAGTGATGTCATGAGTGATGTCACTGACCATGTCATGAGTGATGTAATATGTGACGTCATCAGCAGTGCATTGCAGGCGCGCAAGTTATAGTGAGTCCAACTAACTATAACGTGGGAATTTCAATGGTTTTATGTCAGTAAAATTTCCAGCTAACAATAACTGGTGTGAAACCTATGTTTTTTTCAGTGAATTTAATAGGTTTTTAAAATGGTAAATCCTAACAATAACTGGTGTGAAACCTATGGTTTTTTCAGTGAATGTCATAGGTTTTTTAAATGCTAATTCCTAACTATAACTGGTGTGAAACCTTTAGTTTTTTTCAGTGAATTTCAAAGGTTTTTTAATAGCAAATTTCTATAGCTATGAAATGTAATGTTTTTTATAATGAATCCTATATTGTATATTTATGTCATACTATTTTTTTTATGTATATTGTTCGTTTTTTAAATTTTTTTGCCCTGGAGCGCTCCCGGTGCGCGTCCCGGTGAGCGCACCGGTAAGCGGAGTTTTGCGGTGCGCCCCAGGGCACGTACCGGTGAGCGTCCCGTTATCGCTATTGCCGCAAACGAATACATTATCGTGACGTATTGCGTAGCTGCGTCCGCGTGATACGCACGGCGTAAACACACCCGGAAGCACTCGAGCGCATACGATCGCGCAACGTAAGCATCCGACGCGCTTACGCGACGCGCCCCTGGGCGCGCCCCGGGGCACGCCCGGGGGCACGTAGCGTAAGTGCGTTGTGTCATGTGACCTAAAAATAACACTTTTTGCCCCGGGGCACGCCCGGGGGCACGTAGCGTAAGTGCGTTGTGTCATGTGACCTAAAAATAACACTTTTTATTGGTTCAGGACAGTTTTGGTTTCCAAATGATGAAAGCCCTGGTCATGTGACCTGAAAATAACACTTTTCATTGGTTCAGGACAGTTATTTTTTTCCTAATGATGAAAGCCCCCACCTTTTTTCCTCATTCGCACTTTGTACTTTGAGTGAAGAAGACCTGTTGAAAGACCTCTCTGTACCTTTTGGACTGAAAAATGGCTTAAGTAGCAGCAGCAGCAGGAGCATCTCAACCACCACCACCACCACCACCACGAGGACCACCACAACACCACAGTGGTGGAGATGAAGAAGAGGAGGAGGAGGAGGAGGAGGAGGAGGAGGAGGAGGAGGAGGAGGGGAGGAGGACATTCCTGCCAGAAGATAATACCCCATATAGGCCAAAGCAGCACATATGGGAGTTTTTTTCCATCCCAAAGGACCAAAAAAAAGTGAATGCGCCAAGGGTTACTTGCCTAATCTGTGGCACTCCACTTTCGAGGGGGAACCCTAACAAGAAATACTCATTTGGCAATAACACCATGATTTGCCATATGCAACGCAAGCACCCTAACAACTATGCTGCGGCAGAGGTGAGAGAACTGGCCAGTAACCCTCCCCAATCTTCACCCAGCACCTCCAAAAGAAAGCAACCCACTCCATCGAGACCAAAGACAAGGGAGATGGTCCCAAACATACAACCACAGTTTGGGCAATACAAGATCACTTGTATTTTTTGTCAATGCATAAAGCTCATCAACCGTGCTGGTGACAACCACAATTGCCCCAAAAAACCATCATTTTTTCCAGATTTTTTTTTTTTTGCTCCAGTTGAGCCGTTTTCAATTCCCTTTTTTTGTTTCTCCCCATAAAAATAACAAAAGAAAATATAAAATAGTTCATAAAAGCCAAAAAAAGTACAAAATGTTCAAAAAAAATATAAAACAACAAAAAGAAGAAAAAAAACTGTTCTTTTTAGAACTACCTCCAATTTATAAAAAAAGGCCACATTTTTTTAAAACTCCCCGGTGCGCGTACCGGGCGCTCCCCCCGCGCAAATTGAAAAAAAAAAATATATTTTTTTGCCCCGCGGAGCCCTTTTATGGCCCCCACATCAAACCTAGGGGATCAGGGGGGTCTACTTTGCCCACTTATGGTCATTTCCCCCTTTGTTTTTGCCACCTCTTGTGTCTCAATCCTACCGAGATACAAGATGGCAGCCGCTCCGGACTGTTTGGAATGTTGACAGACACCCGAGAGCCAATCAGCTTTCCGCATGCGAATTCACGTAGCGTGCTGGTTCGCGTCCCAGTGCGCGTACCGGGGCGCGCTTATAGATATACATATTTTTTTAACCTAAATTACTCAAAATCCACTGGAGCACATATCTTGAGACATAGCAAAGGCACATCGGGCTACCAGTCCCTACAATTTTGCCAATTTTGCCAAGTTTGGTGGAAATCCATTCAGCCGTTTGGGTTAAAAGTGAGTTCGACTGGGGAAAACACATTTTGGGACCCCCCCCTTTTATTTCCGCCCCCGCTTGACGAATCCTCCCTAAACTTTCAGGGAAGGAGCGAGGCAAATTTGAGGAAATTTTCAGGCAGATTCCTCAACCGGGGCCAAAGTTATTCCCAATAGAACAGAGGTCTTCAAACTTTTGTAGGTTGAGCCCCCCCAGCTGAATTTTTTTAGATGTTGGGCCCCCCCCACCACCTGACAGAAATTTCTGGACTCGACCGCCACGCGCACATTCCGGGCATATTCAGCGAATAACATTCAATACAATAAGTTTTTTATGGTTGTTGCATGAAGCAAACATTTCTGTACAAATAGTAATAGACTCCCTCACATCAATTACATTAAAAAGAAATTAAACAAAACGGTATTTACAAGAATTTGTTTAGGAATTATTCCAGTCCATCAGGGAAAAACAGAACTGTCTCTATCAAGGGGCTCCTGGAAGGCTGAATTGTAGTGCATTTAGATGTATCCTTTTGTAATTTAGGACGAAAACCTTAATGGGGCACGACATGCCCATACTTGTGTACAGGGTTGAGTGAGGCGACCATATGAATTTGGGTGCGCATGTTAGTGCAGAGTAGGACGAATAAATGTATGGTTAGTGGTGGGCTTATTCGAGTGAGATTGCAGATTTAACAGAGCGGGGGACAGGTGAGTGAAGTGTCACGAGTGCAGGTTGAGTAGTGTGCTCGTGTGACTGCAGGGTGAGGTACAGGGTGAACAGCGCAAGTTCATTGTGAGTGCAGAGTGATGACTGTGAGTGGAGGGTAAGGGGGTGAACGGTGTGAAAACATGGTGATCAGTGTGAGTGCAAGGTGAGATGGTGAGTGAATGAATAGTGTGAGTGCATGGTGATCAGTGTGAGCGCATTGTGATCACTGAGTGCAGAGTGATCACTGTGAGTGGAGGGTAAGTGGGTGAACGGTGTGAGTGCATCGGGGTCAGTGTGAGTGCTGGGTGAGAGTGAAAGTGAAGGGCGAGAATGAGGAGTGAGTGGTCTGAATGCAGGGTGCATTCCTAGACACTTAAAGTAACTCGGCATGTTATTGACAGCAGTGTTGGGTTTCAAATGTGTTAAACTATTGCTATTATGGCAGTAACCAGGGATCAGGGTGTCGGAAAGAAATAATGTGCTCATGCCTCAACAAACTTCCAGTCTTATGATTAGGGTTGCCAGCTCATTATTTTGATGTCACAGATGGTATAAAAATAATCAGTCACCTAAAGATGTACAAGCTACACTAAGTGGGGTTGTTAGAGCCGGTTTTATTCTCCCTGCAGATTACATCTAGCAATGTCTACTCCCACAACATTAAGCACATTTGATCTGCAAATGAGATAAAAGAACCATCTGTAGTTGTAACAGTAGGTTGCTTTGTACTGACCCCATTTGTGCTGCAGAGAAGACAGCACAGCAGTTAGAAAGGAATAGATTTTGACTTTTTTCTCCAGCTTATTTGCGGAGTTTTTTTGAAGGAGCTGCTTATCCGGTCATTTTACCTGAAAACTTAACGTTACCTCCCACTCATCATTGTTTTTTTTACAGTTTTTAACTTTTATTTAGTAGGAGCTTGACCCAAAGGGGTCTTATGGCTTTTTACGTGAGCACCAGTTATGTTACACAAGCACATTTGTGTTGTTTTTTTTAGGCAGCGTTGACTAAGTGATTAGCCCAGAATCATAGAATGTTAATTAACCTGACCCCATGACCCTAACTAGGCTCTCCAGTTCCACAGTGTTTTCATCACACCTTTATTAATATTTCCAAAATGTACAGCTTTTTGTGTGGCGCGATATAAAGATGAAAAACGGTTTCAAGCCTGATAAACTTCACTAAACCAAGACGTCCAGAATGCAGGTTTGGACATTTCTCACCTCAGACAAACCTGTTCTTCTTAGTAGGCGCATTCCTACTTGTATGATAATGTTTCCAGTACCTTTCCTGCTTCATAAGTGAAACTGAACTCCCCTCAATGTGCTGTGTGATTCTTGCACTGTCTGTCCCGCTGTATGTTCCGTTTCTTTATGTGACGCAGCTCCCACATTTATTTGCCTCCGTTATTTATGGTGTTCAGCTCGCAGGGCAGTATCGGATGAATTCTCAAATATGCAGCGCTGCCACTAAGTATGAAAGAGCCCGTCCTGGGATGGCCGTAAACACAATAACTCAAGCCTAAATTGACTCCACAGACTGACGTAATAGCTTGGTCTGTGGCGTCTTTCGCATGCTTCCTAAACCCACCCTTTCACAGATCGTCACAGGGTGAGGTGTGGTCTGTGAGAAATTGCAGACATGCCAACCCTCCCGATTCAGGCGTGAGACTACCGATTTGAAGGCTAGTCTCCCGCCTCCCGATTCGTATAAGCAAAAACCTGATTTGTCTGGGGTTTCAGCTGACAGGGCTTGGCATTGTGTAAAGTGCTAATTCTTCCAACAAAGAGTGGTGAGGCAGGGGCTCTCGAAGGGGTGACAAACAAAGCGTCATTAACTTTGGAATCGTCTTTCAAAAACCTGTGAAGTACTTGGGGGTGGTGGGGGGGGGGGGGGGGGAGAGCTGTTTCAGCCCGGGCTGCACAGGGGGGTGGGGTGTGCATGCACTACCAACAATCTGCCAGGCCAGTGCCCAACACTTAAATCACCCTCTCTCTGCCTGCCATTATGCTCCATGGTTCCGAAAGGTAAGAAAAGAACGTGCATTTACGTTTCAAATGTCTGATCCTGCAGCAGCCACTTCCAAAGCCCATACATGCCAGTAACCCGGTTCAAGGCCCCATTCTCCCGATTCATTTTTTTAAATCTCCCACTTTGCTCTCCTGAAATGTTGGCATGTATGAAATTGTCACTCGCATTTATTGATATGTCACTTGAAATAACACTGAAATTATGAAAATGTCACACACAGCATTCTGACGCCTTGGCAGCTATGGATAGATAAGGAGCTACAGTATAACAATTACTTACCCAGCACATGCCCTGTACCCCAGGTTGTAATTATTCCCAGTAAAAGAACTGTGTTCCCAGAAGCACCTCACACGTACCTTGTTCTCCTGGGCACAGTCAGTCAAGCAGAACAGTTTGTAGTGAAAGCTGCGATCCCAGCAGTGCCTCACACATACCTTGTACTCTTGGGCAGCCTCATCTACAGTTTCGTTTCTGCTGCTTATAAAGTGAAAGTCTTCTGCAGCGGACTGCCCCCCCCCCCGCCCCGCACCCCCCTAGCTACGCTTGCCTCCCACTGCACATCGAGCATGTCACCTACAAATTAACCCCCTCCTGGGAGACTTAGCAACACAAAAGATGCAATCGAACTCCCCTCCCTCCCCCTTTCAAATACCGGAGTCCTCCAAGTAGACAGGGAACAAAGGTCAGCGTGGAGTTCGCACTCCCCCTGGGAAGGTGTCGCGCCCCCCCCCCGGGAAGGTGTCGCGCCCCCCCAGTGGGGCGCGCCCCACAGATTGAAGAACACTGCAATAGAATGTTGCGATTTCCCTATTCAAAATAATCGTAACTATAACTACCTACTGGCGACTGCCAGTAGGATATATATATATATATATATATATATATATATATATATATATATATATATATATATATATATATATATATATATATATATATATATTTACCTACTGGCGGTCGAAAGTAGGTATATATAGTTAGGATTTTTTTCCTATGGGATTTCAGAAAATTCTATGTCGAATAACTTTGGCGTTTGTGGACGGAATTGACTGAAATTTTCAGGAAAATGGCACATTTTGTTTCTGAGCAGCCCCTGAAAATTTTGGGGGTTTCGTCAAGGGGGGCCGAGAAAAAAGGGGGTCCCAAAACGCGTTTTTCCCATTCATTTTTCCATAGGGCGGTTGGAATCACTTTTAGCTCGAACGGCTGAATGGATTTACACGAAACTTGGCAAAATTGTAGATATGGTTTGCCCGACGTGCCTTTGCTATGTCTCAATATATGTGCTCCAGTGGATTTTGAGAAATTAACGTTTTAAAAATCAGATATATCTGTAACAGCGCTCCGGTTAGCGCTCCGGTTCGCGTACCTGACGCGTAACAGAACTTCGCGAACCGAAGCTGATTGGCTCTCCGGTGTCTGTCAACATTCTAAACAGTCCGGAACGGCCGCCATCTTGTCTCTCGGTAGGATCGAGAGACAAGAGGTGGAGAAAAACGAAGGGGGAATTTAATGAAAGGGGGCAAGGTAGACCCCTCCTGACCCCCTAGGATTGATGAGGGGGATAGTAAAGTGCCCCGAGGGGCAAAAAAATAAAAAATAAAAATTTTTGCGATTTTTCGCCGTAGAGGCGCGTCCCGGTACGCGAACCGGGTAGCTTACCGGTAGCGTAACGGGAGTTCGCCATTTTGTGTTTTGGACAAATTTTATCACAAGATGGAGGACTAACAATGTGGGAAATGGGTATAAGGGGGCACGGGAGACGTATCTTGACCCCCTAGGTTTTCTGAGGGTAGTTGAGGAGGCTCATATTTGTCGGGGAAAAAAAATGATTTTTTCGCGCGGTTAGCTGCCGGTACGCGAACCGGGAAGCGAACATAAGTGAAAATTAGTGAAAAAAGATACATTTGAAATTTTAAAAAAGTAATTATAGTTAAGGTAGCTCTGAAAAGAGCTTTTGGGTTCTGTGTAAGTTCTAGGTACTTATAAGTAGGTACCAATACACAGTCTTACATTTTGTATGAAAACTCTGTTTCCCTCATCTGAGAAGTGCACACCATCTCCTCTGTAGATATCTTGCATGTAATAACACAAGTTATTGTTGTAGATGGCGCCCATTCCATGGTCTCTAATATAAGCTGAAACAGACTTATTTACATGCTTTCTCGCTTTCTCAATTTGTGGACAAATTTGATTGGACCACCTCCATTTCTGTCTTTGGCATATATTGGAATATACCAAGGCAGTTTGAGGGAAAAGTGCCATTAATTGCTCAAAGGTGTCCTTTAAGAGCATTTCCAGACCTACCCCAGTCAAAGTGCCCAAATCATTTCCTCCACAGTGCACTATTATGAGGTCAGGGTTTGGCAAATGTAAAAAGGTTTTCACCAATGGTATCAATTGGTGACATCTCAATCCTCTTTGGCCAATCCCTTTGATTTCCATATTTTGTAAATTGAGGTTGTGTAAATTTCTGTTTTCAGCATACCTGTGAGCCCAGTGGATGTAGCTATGTCCAAGAATCCAGACAGAAAACATGGTGAGAGGAGGTTCGGCTGCAGTCAGATGAAGTGTGGGAATGAAATGGCAGTTGAAACAGTAGGAGTTTGTAAAGAAAATAAAATGTGGAATTTGTGTGCTAATGATTCAGTAGCAGTGATTGGTGGATTTCCAGTGCTGAAAACGGAAAGTTAGGGTGCATGGATGTGTTCTTTGAAACATGTAATTTGAATGGTTAAGAAAACATGATTTTAAGAAACATTGCAGTGGATTAGCAGGTGTACTGAGAGTTCAGAGTTAATTTGAAACGTTGTGTGAACTTGTAAACATGAGAGGTCTGGCAGGAGGTAGTTGCTATGGAAAAAGGCCAGAAAGGGCAGAGGGGGGAAGGGTGTTGATTTGAAAAAAGTGAGGGAAGAGTTTTGATTGGGTCACATGAGAGATATGTGTGATGAATTTCAGCATTTCAGTGCCTTTATTGGTTGCAGCCTCTGGAGTGCATACCTTTTGCTCTGCTAAAGAAAAATTGGTGTGTTTCTGAGACTGTTTTGAAATTCAAAAAGCATTTGCTAAGGTAAGAAAAAAATCATTTAATTTAGATAGAGAGTAGTATAGTTTATTGAGAAAATAAGGAAGTCAGCTGTACATTTAAAATGTTGTTTTGTGTCAAGTGTTTTCATTATTTTTTCCAAAAAGATTTTGCTTCTTTGACAAATTATAATTATAGATAATGTGAAGTATTAGTACTGACAGGGTGTGCTTGTACAATAGGAGGTGTGCTGTGTTTTCAAATTATGACCAGAAAATCGTTTTTTAAGAAAAAGACATGCTTTTTACATTTATGAGAACGATAACCTGGGGTGTGCTTTTTTAAATAAATATTTCACTTCCCAACATGAATATGGGAGAATAATTTGCTTGCTTGTTGGTTTAAAAACTCGTTTCTTGAAGTCATTTAGGTTTCACAATATGTTTTGCAAGACTTACATAGTCAACATGGGGGCATATTTACAAGGATTATGAGACACATTGACGTCATTTTCCCCATTTTAAAAGTGACTTTAAAGGTGGTGCAATGTTCTTGTAAATACACCCTCATGAGTGCTTTGCAAATTTAAGTCATTTTCCCTTGGTGCATGTGCCTTGTAAATACGCCCCTATGTGTGCTAGACAATTTTAAGGTACTTCTCCCAGGAATCTGGGAGACTAATTTGCTTACATGATGTGTTTAAAAATCGTGCTAAGGTGAGAAAAGATTCCTTTAATTTAGAAGGAGATTAGTATGCTTATTGGAGAAAATAAGGAAGCCAGCTAGGGTGTGCTTGTACATAGGAGCTGTGCTGTGTTTTGAAATTATGACCAGAAAATCGTTTTAAAAAAAAAAAAGAAATACTTTTCACATTTATGAGAAGGACAACAAGGGGTTTGCTTTTTTAAATAAATATTTTATTTCTCAACATGAATATGGGAGAATAATTTGCTTGTTTGATGGTTTAAAAACTCGTTTCGTAAAGTCATTTAGGTTTCACAATATGTACTGGTAGAGTTTCATAGTCACTATGATAATTATGATATACATTTAGGACTGTGTAGGGGGCATGGATATGCTGAGGCTTCTGTAATTGTCATTGGAGGAGAATTATGTACATTGCACTGCTGCATACAGTCCTCACCTTCTGCATACTCTTGGAAATGCTAGACTATATCTGCTCAATGAGATACCTAAGCTGAGGAAACACAGGTGATGTGATTGTGAAATGAGCAAAAATATTTGCATGTTTTTCAATTACATCACCTGTGTTTCCTAACATTACTAATCACATTGTGCTGATGAGGTTTAGGCCTGTCCAGGGAGACAGAGGAGGTCTGGTCTTTGTTGTAGTATGCAGTGGACATGACTCACTTCATCTGTTGGCCTGCACATGTATTATGTCCTCTGTATTTTTCAACAAGCCAAAATTTCATCTGCAACGCTGAGTAGGCCTCACCTCAAACAAACTTTTGTGACTGCCAGACCTGCCTTTTTGCTCCTAGATATTTCTTGGTTTTACCATGGCAGACAGACAATCCAGCATACTTCTGCATAGGCCACACCTTATGGTGGTGCAAGGGCCTTGTAAATACGCCCTCATGTGTGCTTGGTAATTTTAAGTCACTTCCCCCTGATGCAAGGGTCTTGTAAATACACCCTCATGTGTGCTTGGCCATTTCAAGTCACTTCCTCCTGGTGCAAGGGCCTTGTAAATACGCCCTCATGTGTGCTTGGCAATTTTACCTCACTTCCCCCTGGTGCATGGGTGTGGTAAATACGCCCTCATGTCTGCTTGGCAATTTTAAGTCACTTATCCCTGGTGCATGGGTGTGGTAAATACGCCGTCATGTCTGCTTGGCAATTTTAAGTCACTTCCTGCTGGTGCAAGGGCCTTTTAAATACGCCCTCATGTGTGCTTGGCAATTTTAACTCGCTTCCCCCTGGTGCATGGGTGTGGTAAATATGCCCTCATGTCTGCTTGGTAATTTTAAGTCACTTCCCCCTGGTGCAAGGGTGTTGTAAATACACCCTCATGTGTGCTTGGCCATTTCAAGTCACTTCTTTCTGGTGCAATGGACTTGTAAATACGCTCTCATGTGTGCTTGGCAATTTTAATTAACTTCCCTCTGGTGCATGGGTGTGGTAAATACTCCCTCATGTCTGCTGGGCAATTTTAAGTCACATTGCCCTGGTGCAAGGTCCTTGTAAATACGACCCTATGTGTTCTTGGAATTTTAACTCATTTCCCCCATGGTGCAAGTGCCTTGTAAATATGCCCCCTTTTGTCTATGTTGTTAAATTACTGTAGATGGAATTGACATCTAGTGTGTTAATTGTTTGCCTACTGTTATTGGTTTACTGTTTGGTAATAGTGGTTAATATCAATATTTTAAATATTTTTCCACAGATTTAACTGAAGATCTTTAGAAAACTTTAAAAATGCCCTCAAGGCAGCGAAAACTAAAAGAAGCAAAGCGACTTACACTCCATCTTGGTAAAGATTTGGAACAGTCCTGTAATATGAAATCGTATCAAGTTGCCAAAAAAGCTCCGGGTAAGAAAATAAAATCATTTTTAAAAACAATTTGCAGACAAAAAAATACCAGTATTGAACATGTTTTAGTGCATAAGAAGAGAGTCAATTTAAAGGAAAAAGAAAGGCCCGTAAAAAAAGTTTCTGCTAGAGCAGGAGATAAGTCTGTGCATGGCAGTAGAAGGGAAAATCAATTCCGGGACATTCGTAGGCGAATGTTCCGCAACAGGATAATTGTCAATTTGTTAAAAAATTTTAAGAAAGGTCAACAGAAAGTGACATTTTATAAGAAAAAGAAAACTGTAGAGAAAATTATTGATCAGGCTTTCGAAATTAAGCGAAAGGTATTTATTTTGGTAATCAATAGAATTTGGAAACTAAACAAGGTAATTTCTGATTTCAAATCAAATAGTAGATGGAAGAGAGCAGTTAATCGAAGTAATTTTTGTTAAGTATTCTCAGGAAAATGGATGCATAGTTCAAGTTGTGAGGCATTTTTCAAAGAGGAGAGTTACTTTCAGGACAATGATTTGGTGCGTGCAGTTGACATCAGTGGTCGAGCATATGAGGTAAAAGATGGTTGTCCGGTTGAAAAAGAAAAACTTGTGTCTGCAGATGCAGAAGAGGTGTTAGGTGATGAGATTTTAGGAAGACGTCCTAAGGGACCAGTCTACACCTGGAAATGTAGTAGCATTTGTAGTGTGCGACAGGATTCCATCAATTTGTTTTGTGATTTTGTACGTACATTTAATAAGAAAAGTTTAAAACCGAAAATGAAGTTGTTGCAAGAATTAGATCCTTGCAGAGTGAGAGAAGTAACAGGTTTGCATGGGCATTCCCTGGCTTGCCTTTCCAGAAGAGTATGCCAGAGTGTTTTTCATCATTTCAGGATGCTAGTAGTGCATCATAATAAAGTGAGGAAATTAGTGAGAATGTTGTATTATGCTAAGAGTCTAGCAATTATGCTTAAACAATTGAGCAGTGCTCTTTTGCATGGTTCAGAAGAACATGTGAAAAATATTTGTGAAGAAATTGAGTTCTGTTACTTTGCTAGTAAAGAGAACAATGTTGAAATTGACCCAGTAGAAGAAGGTAATGTGGAAGACAGTGTACAGATTTCTAATATAGATAAGTTTCACAAAGAAATTTCCATCTTTCAGGTGAAATCAAGTGAGAGGCCTAATTTCACTTGTGTGTGTTGTCGACGGACTTATTATAAGAATCAGACTAAGTTAGTGGATTTATATGCAAAAAGTGAAATGGAAAACAATAGTGACTGGAAGGATTTTGCTACATACTTGATGGTAGAAAATTGTTTTGATTTGGGATCGGACCAACGTATGTGTACTTATTGTTTTAACAAATTAAACCAAAACCTGATGCCTGCTAGAGCGGTTCATAATAATCTGGAATTGGTTGACATTCCTTCTGAATTGAAGGATTTAAATACTTATGAATCTATTTTGATTCAAAGTGTGCATCCCTTTCAGGCTATTGTACGAATGGAGCCAAAGACAGGGAAATTGCCTCCATCAGATTTACAGAGAGGATTAAAGGGAAGAGTTGTTTATTTGCCTTTAGATTTGAAGAAAAACATTAATACAATTGGAGTAGAGAAAGTGGAAGAGGAACCTCTGGTTATCCTAGTTAATGGTGTTCCGACAAAGAGTAAGAAAATCTGGCAAGATTTAGTGGATGTTAGGAAAGTCAAAAAGGCAACATTGTATTTGATAAAAAACAATGAGTACTACAAGAATGTATGTGTTGCAGAAGAGGAAGTAAGTGAAGAAGACAGCGAATTGTGTGCTGGACAAATTGAGAAAGTAGAAGCCTCTAAAAATGAAGAAATATATGAACATTATAGTGTTCATCCTTTGCATTCCAAGGAAGTCATGGGGAATGCTATTGAGTTGTTTCAAATGAAACAAGCCAAAGGGAGTCCCATTAGTGTTTGGGAGGAAAGTTTGGAAGCTCTGTGTTTTCCACAGTTATTTCCAACAGGTTGAGGAGGACGATATGATGAGCGACCTGATCAAATTCCTGCTTCTGAATTCCGGACGTTACGATTGTATGCAGAAGATCCTAGGTTTCGTCAATGCATTCCCTATTTGTTTCATCTACTGTTTGAAAGTGATCTGTCTGGACTGTCTTATGCAGTGAACCACATCCTGAAAAGTGGTTTACAACTGCGAAATATCTCAGCAAGGGACTTTATGGATAAAGTCAATGTGTAAGACAGTATTTTGGATTCTCACCTGATTAATCTGATGGCATGTCAGCGTGGTACTAATGAGTATTGGTACCGTCGTCATGGTGACTTAAAATGTATGCTGAGGAACTTAGGAACTCCCACATGGTTCCTCACTCTCAGCTGTGCTGAGTATGGCTGGGAAGACTTACTTGAATTTCTACGAGAGGCAAATGGAAACATTGAAAATATTGAATTCAAGACACCCGGAGAACTGTGCTCTTTGGATCCAGTGAATGCATGCAGGTACTTCAATCATAAATTTGAAGCTATGATGTCTTTCATCACGAACAAGAAAAATCCACCTCTTGGAGAGGTGTTGGATTTCTTCTAGAGAAAGGAGTATCAAGCACGAGGTGCTCCTCATATACATATGCTGCTATGGATCAAAGATGCACCCAAATTTGGAACAGATCCGGATGACTTAGTGATTAATTTCATAGAACAGTATTCTACATGTGCTGTTCCAAAGACAAAGGAAGACAAAAGTCTAAGAGAACAAGTTTTACTGTTTCAAAGCCATCGTTTTGGAAAGTACTGTCATCGTAAATTCAGAAACAAGAACAAGTACTATACAAAATGTCGTTTTGGATTTCCACGATTGGTGATATCTAAAGGAAGAGTGAACAATTTGATGTCTTCGCTGCAACATAATGTGACAAGGAAATCACCCAAAAATACATACAATTCGAAGAGAAACGAAGAGTCCAAGAACATCAATGACTACAACCCAGTGATTTTGTCCATGTGGAATGCTAACATGGATATACAGTTTGTGGCTGACAACTGTATGGCTGTGGCTCGGTATGTGACGTCTTACATCACAAAAAAAGAAAAGACAGAACTCAAGGATATGTGGGAGGACATTTCCCATGAAAAGAGCCTCAGTAAGAAGTTGTACAGTTTCAGTCTGAAGATGTTGTCGCATCGAGAAATCGGAGCTTATGAATGTTCTGACCGGTTATCTTCAGCAAGTCTCTATGCCAAATCTAGGAGTATCATTTGGGCAAGTCTTGGTCTTGCTGCAACGCGTCATCGAGTTATTAAACCTGTACGGGAAATTGAGTATTTGGCGGAGAAGGAGCCAAGCAGTACAGATATTTTGAAGACCAACATGTTGGATACATATTATCTAAATAGAAGCAGTCACTTGGAGAATGTTTGTCTGTATGAGGTTCTACAAAATTACATTTTCAAGAGGAACATCACAGAAGATATTGATAAAGGAGTGTATGCTGTAATTGGAAGTGAGGGATGTCTGGTCAAGCAAATAAAATGTCTATTGGTAAATAATCGAAAATTGGATTGCGAATCTCCAGAAAGAAAAGAGTTTTTCTATTTAGCTCTTTTGCAACTTTTCAAGCCTTGGCGTGCAGAAGAGGAACTGCTTGGAGTTTTCCTCTGTTACGAAGACCATTTCAATGCAGCCAAGGAGTCCATAGAATGTCCTGTTTTCCCAAAATATCTAGAAATGTTGAATGCAGAAATCGAGCAGGAAGCAACAATAGCAGCCGAGATTGCTAGAGACAGTTCTCAGGACAGTCAGAGTTCTGTTTCATTGAGTCAGGATCCACTAGGAGGACCAGTTATCGAAAATGAAGCTGCCACTGCCATGATTGAAGTGGAAAGAGCCATGGCACATGCTCAGGAGGATGTAGTTAACTTAGAAGATTTAGAAAGACAACTTAACGTTGAGCAGAGGAAAATATATGACGAAGTTACCAACCAAATTGATCATGGATTAAGTCATGAGAAGAAACAGTGCTCATGTACGTCGTTGAAGCCTATCCGACTGTACGTGAGTGGAGAAGCAGGAACTGGAAAAAGTTTCCTCATTAAAGCAATTTCATGTTATTTGCAGAAAAGGACTGAGTCATCTCTGTCTTGTGTTGTCACCGCTCCAACTGGTCTGGCACCACATAACATCAAAGGTATTATTTTGCATCGTTGACTGATGTTGCCAGTGGAGCATGATAACAAATTACAATACCACAAGTTATCGGGAGATGCTTGTTGTGAAGTATCTAGAGTACTGAAGAAGATGAAACTTCTTATCATTGATGAAGTAAGCATGGTTTCCAATGTCATGCTTGCCTTTGTGCATTTGAGAATGCAGGAAGATCTTAAAACAGAGTATGATGTGTTATTTGGTGGCAAGCCCATCATTGTTTTCGGTGATCTTCTGCAGCTGACACCAGTGAAAGGACAACCAGGGTTTAAACTGCTTACGCATGAAGATACCAGGAAGTGCCTAGGGAGCATTGGCAACGTTAACATATGGTTAAACTTCAGTTCTGCTGAGCTGCGTGAAAATATGCGTCAGGCGAAGGATGAAGATTACAAGAATATTCTACAAGATGTTAGAATCGGGAAAGTGACTGAGTGTGCGAAAGAACCTTTACATGCACGATTACTGTCAAATTTGTTTCCAGAAGAAGACGTTCTGCCAGAGAATATTTTTCATAAAATTACTGAGAAGAAATTGGGAATATGTTTGATGCCAACTCTTGCAGAATGTTCCATCTTCAACAACAAAATGTTGAATTTAGAGAACCAAGAGATTTTGAAACTGGAAGCTATTGACAGAATAGAGCATATGGGTGCAACAGTTGTTTTGTCTGAGAATTTGAAATCTAAATTGGATTCATTAGAGAAGACTATATCTAAAACTGCTGGTTTTGAAAAGACTCTGAATGTGTGCTTAAATTGCTGTATCATTTTGAGAAGGAATTTACATGTTGAAAGAGGTCTGGTAAATGGATCAATGGGTAATGTTGTTGATTTTGAGAAATACAGAAATAGGGATGGAATTGAATTTTTAAAAATTAAATTTGATGGCATTGAGGAAGTACAGCTAATTGGTTGTTGCACAGCTAGGTTTTTGCTTGTAAAAGACTTATATGTTCACCATAAGCAATTTCCTGTTTGCTTGGCATATGCGGTGACAATCCATAAATCCCAAGGTTTAAGTGTAGACAGTGCTTTGGTGAATATTGGCAGTTCTGTGTTCAAGGAGGGTATGGCTTATGTAGCATTGTCACGAGTCAGAACTTTATCGGGTTTGTACTTGATTGAGTGTGATGTCACAAACATTTGTGCGGATCTAGATTGTGTTATGGAATACAATAGGTTAAGAAGAGAGTATGCGCCACATTTGCCTCAATATCCTTTGTTTGAGAAACGTGTGGTAGGCCGGAAACGTAGAAATGTCACTAATAGTAGGAAGGTTGAAGCAAAAAGACCAAAAGTCGATGAACTCAAAATTGTAAGCAGAAAGAAAATGAATTCTGTTGAACATGTTGTTGGTTTTCAATTTGAAAATGGTTCTGGTGTGAACTGCTATGCTAATGTAGTGGTTAATGTTGTCTTTTCTCTAGAAACTTTAAAAGAACAGATTGTGATCAATTCGGATCAAAGTTTTTGCTGTTTGTTGAATTCTGTGTTAGAGAAATGCAGTGCTGATAGAACAAGAGTAGAAAGTGTGTCTGAAATTCGAAATCTGTTAGACAAATGTTCAGGTCAAACACAATTCTCTCAAAATATTCAGGAAGATTGTCAGGAGTTTTTAATGTATATGCTTAATGTATTGCAAGATGAAGGTGTAGATGTAGATCATCTGTTTGGCCTTTCTTATCAATGGCAGCATGACTGCGAGAATTGTACGTTATCAAGTATTACTAGTGTAGACTCAGAAAGATTTATATATTTAACTTTGCCAGACACTAAATCAGTATCCTTTAATAAGCTAGTAAAAGCAGCCGATCAAAACATGGAGTGTAGCCAATGTAAGTCTGCAATGCTGTCCACATTATTTATACGAAGATATGGCCAGTATGTCATTTTAATGTTCCAACGATGTAGGCCTGATGGAACAAAATTGACAACTTTAATGAAAACTTTTGTGGCTTCTCAGTTGTCAATATCAGGAAGGACTTTTCTAACTGCAGCAATTATATATCAAGAGGGTCCTTCAACAACATCAGGACATTACACAACTTATTTGAAGTCTGGAAACGGCTGGTCATTCTGCAATGATTCTGTTTTAACTTTCAAAAAAAGATTGCCTTTTCACCTTCAAAATTCTTACCTGGTGTTCTTACAACCAAAATTTTAGGGAAGGAATCTCGGGATTTGTTCTGAGGAATTTCAAGAGGTTCTAATAGCTCCTACACTATATAGCCTTGTGGATAAGTGTAGCACAGAGCGAAAATTGTTTTTTTTAATAAGCTCATTCAAGCAGCAGATCAAAAGAAGGAGTAGAGGTAATGTAAGTCTGTAATGCTGTCTACATTATTTATAGAAACTTATCGGTGAAATGTCATTTTACAATTTCAACTATATAAACCGGATGTAAATAAGTTGTCAAGTCTAATTAAAAATGTTTTGGCTGCACAGTCGTCGATTTCAGGAAGAACATTTGTAACTGCAGCTATTATATGACATGATGGTCCTTTAACAACTTCAAGATATTACACAGCTTATTCGAAATGTAAAAAAGGCTGGTCTTTCGGCAATGATTAGAATTTGACTATGAAGCAATGTTGCCTTTTGACTTGTTTTCAGAAGTGAGAATTTAGGGTAGGTAACTGGATTATAATGATTCTAGGTGTTGCTGTAATTTAGTGTGCTGTTTTAAATTGCTTTGTATGTCTCATTTTTCTTAAAAAGATGGAGCTTATCTTTCAGAAAGTGGCGGGCAGAAAATAATAACAGCACAACAGAGTATAAGCTGTTCATAGGACATCCTTTGACGTCATGGAAAGTAAGTTACTTTTGAGGAGTTCTGATTTCTGATTGATTATATTATATGGTTTTTTTAAACACAATCATTTTGATTGTGTTTTTTTTTCCCCGCTGGTATATGATGAATACCTTCAACTCACTGTTTTCAGTGAAATTTGATATATTCTGAGAACAGCAAAAATAAACCATTTAATATGTATAATTAATTCTGTACTTTGAATTGTGATTTTTAATATGTACTCATCTTGTCTCATGCTCACTCATCTTTTACTACTTTCTATCAATTGAAAAATTTTTGTTCTCTCATTCACAGATTGAAAGTATAAAAATAACACGTGACCAAGTTAACGATAATTATAAGGTAAGTGTTAAGTACGCATTCTGTTACATCTCTTTTACATTTAACTTTTATTAGTTCCACTGCTTCATTTCTTTAACCCTCAGTTTACTGCCTTTGCTACTTCCCCCATTCCTTTTTCTATTACTTTTTTACTCTACTCTTTCCACTCCTTTTCTCAGTCCCTCTTTAAACAGTATCTCTGTGTTACTCCCTCTAACTGTCTTTCTTTTAACATTACTCTCTGTTTACTTGCTCTTCTTTTTTTAAAATTTTTTTTAGTTCGCTCCCGGTTCGTGTACCGGCGCGCGGACCGGGAAGCGAACCAAAAGAAATAGAGGTGGTCAGAGTGCTAAACATTCTAGCAATTTCTTATAAAGGGGAGGTATTTCTGAAAAGAACTTTTTTTAAATTATTTTTGTTGTTTTATATTTTTTTATTAATTTTCTGAACATTTTTTTTTGTATTTTTTGAACGGTTTTATATTTTTTTTGTTTTTTTGATGGGGAGAAACGAAAATGATTCATTATGAAGGGCTCAACAGGAGCAACAAAAAAAAGATAATTTATTTTCTGGGGCGTTTTGGACATTTGTGATTGTCAATAGCTTTATTGATTAAATGTATGCTACTCTCCCTGTAGCAAATCAGTTGGCCACAAAAAATGCATACGTGCTTCACATTGCCAAATTTCATTTGGATATTTGGGACCATCTCCCTCGCCTCTGGTCCCGTCACTGCCTCTTCATTGGATGTACTGGCCACAGGTGGGGGGTTATCCTGCAGATCACGTACTTGTGCAGCACTGTAATTTATAGGGTGCCACCTGTCCATGTGCCGATGCATGGTATAATTGCCATAACTGTATTTCTTTTCTGTCCCTCTGGACAGTTCTTTTTTACAGATCAGACAGGTAACATACCGGGCATTTACCTTTTTTTGTCCCTGGGGAAATGTAAAAAATTGCCATATATAATTTTCTTTGACATGGGACCTCCTCGGCTGTTCAGGTAAAAACCTCCTCGTCCCTTGCTCCTCTTCCTCTTCTTCCTCTTCTTCCTCCTCTTGTTGTAGGATAACCTGAGGAGGTGGTCCTCTCTTCCTAGGAGGTGGTGGTGGTGGTGGGGGTGCACTAGCTATTAATGAAGCGATTTCTAAGGAATTCAAAGTAGGTCTTTCTCTCATAAAAATGAAAGTCAGAGTGAGGAAAAAAGGTGGGGCTTTCATCATTTGGGAAAAAAATGTTCTAAACCAATGAAAAGTGTTATTTTTAGGTCATATGACCAAGCCTTACATCATTAGGAAACCAAAAGTAAAATTAACCAATGAAAAGTTTTATGAATAAGTCACATGACCTGTTATGCTTACGTTACGCGTCCCGCTACGCACCCGGGGCGCTTCCGGGGCGCTGCGCTTCGCGCCTCGGTTCACGTTCCGGAGTGCTTCCGGGTGCGCTAACGCGGCGCGTCATAAGACGCATTACGCGGTAACGCGATACAACGCGCTTACGCGACGCGTCACGCTGTTGCTTTCTAACGCGGTAGTTGCGCTAACGGAACGTTTATCGGTTCTCGGACCGGGTCGCGGAACCAAATGAAGCTAACGGGAAGCTGCCCGGTTCGCGGACCGGTAGCGAAACAAAAAAAAATATATATATAAATAAAAAAATTATATTACAAAAATATAAAATATATTTTTGCATTAGAATAAGAATACATTTTACAGCTTTTGATATTTGCTATTAAAAAACCATTGAAATTCACTGAAAAAACCATAGGTTATAGACCATATATAGTTAGGAATTAGCATTTACAAAACCTTAAAAATTCACTGAAAAAACCATAGGTTATAGACCATATATAGTTAGGGATTAGCATTTACAAAACCCTATTTTACTCGCACAAAACCATTGAAATTCGCATATATAGTTAGTTGCACTAACTATATATCGCGCACCCGCAATCCACTGCTAATGATGTCACATATTACATCATTCATGACATGGTGAGTGACATCACTGATGACATCTCAAATGACATCACTGATGACATCACTGATGACATCATCCAGTGACTGTGTTTCTGTAAAGTTTAAATATGTTTTACATATTGAAGAATGAGTGGATGTATAAGTGTCTGGATGAAGGATTTAGTAGGTGCATGACTGACTGTATGAGTGAGTGATTAAATGTGTCTCACTGAGTGCATGGGTTAGTGACTAAACTGTCTTAATTTGTGCATCAGTATGTCTGTTGTTGTGTAATCTGCTGCATGTGTTGATCAGTAACTATATGAGTAACTATATGGTTTGATTGGTTGCTCAAGTATTTGTATGGGAGACTGAGTATGTGTGTGGGTGGCTGGGAGGTGTATGACTCTGTGCATAGATGTGTGAGCAGTTGATTCAATAGATGTATGGGTTCTAAAGTGCAGCTGGAAACAGCTGTATGGGCAGTTGACTGCGTGCATGAGTGTATTGGTGAGTGAATGGATATCTCAGTGCTACATGTCAAAGTAAGTACATATGTAAAACACAATACATGTGAGAGTTGACATATATAAATAACTGTGCATAGGAGCCAGTGAATGTGTGAGTGGCTGTATAGATCATTGTGAACTTCAATCAAGGATTGTATAAAAAGAGTAAATATGTGTTAGTATATGTTTGAATAAGTAAGGTGTGTATAACTGTATAGTTGAGGAAATGGAGGTGTGATTGATTCTTTGCATGACTGACTAGGTGTGTGAGTAACTCCATGGATGAGTGACAGTCTGTGAGTGTCTGTTTACACTGAGTGTATGTAAGGTTATATTACAGTCTGAAGAGGTTCAACGTATTATCACATGAATGATATCATCAGTGATATGATCACTAATGTCAAATGAGATGTCATCAGTGATGTCATCAGTGATGTCACTGACCATGTCATGAATGATGTAATATGTGACATCATTATCAGTGGATTGCGGGTGCGCGATATATAGTTAGTGCAACTAACTATATATGCGAATTTCAATGGTTTTGTGCGAGTAAAATAAGGTTTTGCAAATGCTAATCCCTAACTATATATGGTCTATAACTTATGGTTTTTTCAGTGAATTTTTAAGGTTTTGTAAATGCTAATTCCTAACTATATATGGTCTATAACCTATGGTTGTTTCAGTGAATATATATATATATATCAACAGTAACTCCAAACACACCACCTCCAATCCAGCCGGACCGGCGAAGCAGGAGACAGACCGCAATGTTCAGATAAGTGTTTTTATTCTTCCAGTATTTTCCCCAACCAACCAAACATGACGCGTTTCAGGCTTAGCAGCCCTTGTTCACATGCAAGGCATTAGTGATATTATCAGTGCTTTTAAAGTGCTGCAGTGCTCCGCCTGTTACCCTACCCTCTTCCGGGTCATGTGACCTTCAAAAAAGGGGAAAACAGACTATCCATGTGTAAGTTTTCAAACAGAACAGCAAATTCTGTAAACATAATGATTTCAGCATCAATGCGCAATATGTACAACATATAAAAAGATTTTTTACATAGCAATGTAATTCCTGAATAAATTCATGGAAAAAATATATATATAAATGCTAATCCCTAACTATATATTGTCTATAACTTATGGTTTTTTCAGTGAATTTTTAAGGTTTTGTAAATGCTAATTCCTAACTATATATGGTCTATAACCTATGGTTTTTTCAGTGAATATATATATATATATATATATATATATATATATATATCTATATCTATATGTAAATGTAAATGTAGGTATACTTATATAGCGCAACCTGTCACCCAAAGGGCATCCTGGCGCTTGCCTAGGGAACCCGTCCTGATATTCCCCTGTGTGATAGCCCCAGCAGGTATCCACAAGGTGAAAGTCAGGCATCCCGCCGCGAGGGGCCGTTGTGGAGATTAAGCAAGCTATTGCCCAGAGTCGCAGAGTGTGAGCCCATGAGTCGAGAAGGCACCGGAGCGAGAATTATCGAGTCCGTGGAACATTTAGCCCAAGACCCGCCGAGGCGGGGAATTGAACCCTGGTCCAGGGCCGATCTCAGCTTCCGGGTCTGCCACCTCTAACCCCTGAGCCACACTTCTCCATCTATATAATGAAGAATTGCCAAATGCAGCAAGCGCTCGCTTTACTTCCGGCGCCACCTGCCGCAGAATTGGACACGGACCCAGTTTCGGTGCTCAAAAATAATTTATTTGTCTGGCAACGTCAAGACACGTTTCGCAGCCTCAGCCGCTTGTTCACTTGACAGTTTGCACAGAATCGTGAGTCAAATTTAAAGTGACATACACATTAGCGAATAATACCTCATGACTTCTCAATGCAATGAAACTGGAAGATATACTATCATAATGACAGCACCACAGCGAACAATTCCCGGCTCGGCTGGGTCTTGAGTCCAAATTGTCCACGGACTCGACAATTCTCACTCCGGTGCCTACTCGAACCACGGGTTCACACTCTGCGACTCTGGGCAATAGCTTGCTTAATCTCCACAACGGCCCCTCGCGGCGGGATGCCTGGCTTTCACCTTGCGGATGCCCTGCCGGGTATCTCACAGGGGAATACCAGGACGGGTTCCCTAAGCAAGCGCCAGGACGCCCCGTTGGGGCAGCTGTGCGCTATACAAGATACATTACAAATATGTTTTTAAAAGACATTCTTGCTTTATGCTCACTGACTACATAGGACAAATATATAAGCTAGATGCTCTAAGCGATGATCCGCTAAATGCATATCTTGGAGCATGTGCTGTGAGAAGGAAATGATATTGAAAAATATGTCTACCTACTCCGTATTTTCTCCCTTCCTACTCAGTTACCACATATATTGGATTAGTACTTGAGTCACGTGAAAAGAGACCAACTCTCTCTACTTGGGCTCAACCCTCAAAATACAATGTGCAATGGTGTGTGTAAAAATATCAAAATAAAAATAAAACATTTTGATAATAATAAAAAGTTAGCTTCAACAGGAAGCACTGACAGATAAAATAAAGCAGGTGCTCGAGCACCTGCTTTATTTGATCTATTATTGCTTCCTGATGAAGCTAATTTAGTAACTATTGTAGGATGGCGCTGGCAGCTTGCCGGCGCCATCCTAAAATAGTTAAAGGATGATGGATGGACAGCTCACTCAAGGGACCCCTGCGCACATCGGTGTGCATAGTAACACACACATGGCCGCTGGAACTAGTTGAAGCTCAAATTCAGTGACTCATTCATCAGCCCAAAAACAATCGTGAGCGTCGTCGAGGCTGGGCAGGTGTGCCTTCTTCCCAAATCTACCGTCGAAAATCAGCTGTGATGCTGGATAGAGGCCTTTTTATCCTTGACTTTCACGAGCGCAATCCTCGTGCTGTTCCTGTGAATAGGAGCTTCTTTCTCTTCATCTGCTGCTCTGATTGGTCTCTGACCTTTTATACACACAAGAAGCATGTGAACTCGCATGGAAGCCCCGCCCGTTTGGCCCCCCTCACTTACTCGTGGTGTGCACCGTCTTCCCACTATTTACCCACTATGATGGACAGCTCACTCAAGGGACCCCTGCGCCCTTCGGGGCGATTGCATAGTAACACACACATGGTCGCTGGAACTAGTTGAAGCTCAAATTCAGTGACTCATTCATCAGCCCAAAAACAATCGTGAGCGTCGTCGAGGCTGGGCAGGTGTGCCTTCTTCCCAAATCTACTGTCGAAAATCAGCTGTGATGCTGGATAGAGGCCTTTGTATCCTTAACTTTCACTAGCGCAATCCTCGTGCTGTTCCTGTGACCAGGAGCTTCTTTCTCTTCATCTGCTGCTCTGATCGGTCTCTGACCATTTATACACACAAGAGGCACTTGAACTCGCACAGAAGACCCCCCCCCCCATTTAAAAAGCCCGCAAAATCTGCAAATTCGCGGATTATGCGGATCCGCAAATACACAAATCCGCGAATTCGCGGATCGTGGATCCGCGAAATCCGCCCATGCTTACTCACAATTCAGATCGAGTCGCTATTGCAGGTGATGCAGTGTTGATGGCAACATATATTGCTCCTAGTACGGCCCTCCAGCTTTACGCATCATCATTGGATGTGCACATGCTGAATGCTTTTGATCTGGCCATGTGAATGCACTAGAACCCATGGAGTGTTTATGATGTAATCTTTTTGTGTATTATTTCATATCTCAGTATACCACAAGTTGTGGTTCTATTACAATATAATTTTTTCTGTATTATTTCACATCTACTGTCCCAACCTTACTGCAGCACAAATTATTGATTCTTTTAATATTGAATCTCTGTGTGTGATCCAATGATTACTGTTGTAGTTGATGCAAGCAGCAACCATTCCTTGAGGGCTGCTTTACACTCACCCCACACGCATCCAGCACAGACGTCACTCAAATGTATATGTTGTTACATGGGACGCGGTGCCACAAACCCGGCGGATACTAAATGCGCATCATTTAAATGTGGTGGATAGGATTCGCTTGCTGATCGAGCTTGGTAGACTACCGGTACGGGACTGTAGTTTTCTAAAGATATACATATTTTTGGGGGAAGATATAAAACATTACATAATTTTTAAAGTAAAAAAAAGGATAATAGAGTTGCAAAATATTAAAAAATAATTAGAAAAAATAGGTTTTATAAATATTAAAATATGAAATTAACATTTAAAAAAGCTTTGAAATTCACTGAAAAAACCATAGGTTTTAGGGACTTTCTAGTTAGTTGGACATTTGACTCATATAAAACCAGAGAAATTCGCCAGTTATAGTTAGTTGAGCTAACTAACTCGTGCGCCCGCAATGCACTGCTGATGACGTCACATATTACATCACTCATGACATGGTCAGTGACATCACTGATGACATCTCAAATGACATCATCCATGTGATAATCTTATGCACATACTGATGCTCTAATATAGACTTTGATTCACCCACTCTAAAATAGAGACTACTATTTCTGAACCCATACACACAACAATGCCAAATACTACATACCACAGACTATTTCCTAGGTCTATACACACATCCAGTGACTTATACTTACAGTTACTCATCAATACAGTACTATAATATGTTCTCATATGTAGTCACACTCTACCACTCATCCCTAGTTTCTCACTCTTCTAGTCAGTCATGCAAAGAATGAATTACATACTCATTTACTCCTGTATACAGTTATACACACCAACTGAGTTACTTATACACACACCACATCACTTATTTATTCAGATACTAACACATACTTACTGTCTTATACAATCACTGATACAAGCAGACACTTATTTATACACCCACTCTTCAAATAACTTACTCTCACGTATAGTTATTTATACACTCCAACACTCACATATACTGCCTTAAAACATATGTAGTTACTCACACATATACCACTGAGATATTCATTCACTCACCAACACACCCAAACACACTAACTCACCTATACAGCCTTTCCCAGATGCACTTTTGTATCCAAACAACCAGTGAATCACCCATGCAGACATCTATGCACAGAGTCACAACACAGACACTCAGACACCCATACAGATACTCAGACAACAAATCAGTAACCCAAATAGACACTCATGTAGCTACTCACCAACCCATGCAGCCGCTTACACACCAACTGAGAGACTAATACAGATTTTCACATAGTTTAGTCACTAACCCATGCTTTCAGTAAGACACGTTCAATCACTCACTTATACAGTCAGTCACGCACTTACTAATTAATCCCTTCAGGCACTTGTAAATCCACTCATTCTTCAATGCACCTTGGCATAGATATATATGAAAAATATTTAAACTTTACAGAAACACACATTCACTGGATGATGTCATCAGTGATGTCATCAGTGATGTCATCAGTGATGTAATATGTAACTTCATCAGCAGTGTATTGCGGGTGCGCGAGTTAAAGTTAGCGCAACTAACTATAACTGGCGAATTTCTCTGGTTTTATGAGTCAAATGTCCAACTAACTATAACGTCCCTGAAACCATACATATATATATATATTTATATATTAGATCCAACTTGCCTCCCATGCGCTGCAGCGCAGACAAATACGCGAACACCAGATGTAGACGCCGGAGACAGACTTAAATTTCAGATGGTGATTTATTTCATATTTGTGCAAAGGGTGCAAGCCTCATCAGACGCGTTTCAGGCACTGGCTGTGCCCCTGCTCACTGACAGTCCGTGGTAGCCCGCTCACTTGCACAGTGGGTGCCGAGGGTGGAATGACCCTCATTTTCTTATTAGACCACCAAAAAATATCCACACGGATTCACCGTACCCTAGGAGAATACTCAATTTAGACTTTTATTTGCATGTGTGCTAATATCACCACATCTGCCACCACCACCTACCTGTTTTAACCCACCACTGGTCTTGCTCACGGTATAGTGAGTCCATCTTTACTTTCTCTATTTATAGTTCTGCGTCCGCGCAGGCGACACTCACAATGTTTAATAAATAGCCCGGAGTACTGGGTGTGACCAGAGCAGTAACTGGCCACCAGTGAAACCAACGTGTTGGTGTGGAGTCATTGCTAGGCCCCAAGCCACAACTCTACATTGGCGACGAGGTGGTCTCGCCACCCCATTGTGTGCTGAGCACCATCGTGCTCTTGCCCAAGGAGCGGTCTACCGTGGCACCGGCTGCCTCCCTCACCCTCTGGTGCCCGGTCCGGCTCCTGCAGAGCAGCGTCGCCGAGCGTGGCCCCCCGGCTGACTCTTTGTGCCCAAGCGCGCTCTGCCTGGGCCAACAGCCTGCCTCCTCCATCACGCAGGGCGCGCAGGTGCGCCCTTCTGGCCGCGGCCCCGCCTTTCCTGACCTGCAGTGCTGCCGCATCTTCGCCAGGTGAGCGTGTGTGTCCCGACGCTCTGGCTGCCTCCCCCTGCCTGGCCGTGCTCCCCGCAGTCTGGCCCCGCTGAGCAGCTGCCTCTGACCCGGCCGACGGCCTCCTCTGCTACGGCGGCACAAGTGTGTGCGACGCAGCGAGCAATGCTGCAGGCTCCCTGACCAGTCCATTCCTCACGCATCTCGTGTGCGTCGCAGCGGACTCCCGGACCCGTCTACTCCTCACGCATCTCGTGTGAGACGCTGAGTGTTTATTTAAGCCTCTGCTAGCCCCTCCTGCTCGCCCTCAAGGGCTTCTGGCTCCCTATCCCTCCCGGCTCACCTGCTGACAGTGCCTCCAAGACTGGTGCCTCTCTCCTGGGGAGTGGAAGTTTGGCCCCCACCGCCTACTCCCGTCATCGGCAGCCATGACCACCGTGCTTCCCCTGGAGCCATTCACAGTCACCGGCCTACCACCATCGCAAGCTTCACGGTGGAAGAAGTGGGTAGAACGCCTGGAGAACTACTTCGAGGCGGCGGAAATCGCAGCCCTGCGGCGGCGCGCCATACTGCTGCATCTCGGAGGGGAGGCTATTCACGACATTGGGAAGGACGTCAGAGAGGGTGGCCCGCCCAGAAACTACGCCACGATGCGCAACGCGATCACTGCATATTTCGAGCCCTTCGCCAGCGCCGACTACGAGAGGTTCTTGCTCCGCCAAGCCCGCCAGCTCCCGGAGGAGTCCGTTGACGTCTTTTACGCAAGATTGAAAAAGCTAGCCAGCATGTGCACTCTCCCTGATGCCGACAACGAGTTCCGCGCCCAGTTCATCCAAGCTTGCGTGTCGTCAAAACTGCGCGAAAGGGTATTGGAGGCGGACAATATGCCCATGCGTGTTATCCTCGTGCTCGGACGATCCGAAGAATTATCCAAGGCCAGAGCCGCACACATGGAGCCCAAGCCAGCTGTCGCAATCAAATCAGAGCCAGTGTGCGCCCTCCAGACAGACGTCCAAGATACCCGTTTAAAGCAGCCCCGGCCAGGAAACCCGAGAACGGCCCAGTCCTCACGCGGCCACGCCTGTGCGTGGTGCGGAGGCGCGACGCCCCACAACGGGACTTGCCCGGCACAGGGCAAGATCTGCAGTGCATGCGGAAAAGCCAACCACTTTGCAAGTGTGTGTCGGTCAGTGCCGAAGAAGAAGCAAAATGGCCCACCCAGAAGAGTAAGAACCTTGGAACAACTTCCCAACAGCCTCACCAGCAGTGACATGGACGACGCCGAAGCTGACACTGCCTCCGTCGATGTCGTGCGAATGCTGAATAACCTGGCAGCAACACCGTCAGCGGCACCCATGTGCACCATCAATGTGCAGGACCAAGCGGTAGCGGGCTTGATCGACACAGGTGCGACAATCAATCTGATGGCAGCGAGTGTATACCGTACACTGGAGAATGCCCCAGCACTCCATCCCACCAGAGTGCAAGTGTACGCCTACGGCACCAGACAACCACTCCGCCTGTGCGGGATGTTCCGGACAGACCTGTCCCATGACTCCACCCGCCTGCAAACCAAAGTCTACGTGTTACAGGAAGGTTCCGGATTCCTGCTGGGGTGCAGAACTTCACAAGATCTGGGTTTGATCCACTTTGCACTCACCGTCCAAGCCCACAGCCTCGACCATCTAATACAAGAACATACATCACTATTCGAGGGGATGGGCTGTTTGAAGGGAACCGCTATCCACCTCCACATAGACAAATCAGTCACCCCAATGGCCCTCCGGCACCGACGTATCGCATTCCACCTACGACCCAAAGTGGAAGCGGAGCTGCAATTGCTCGAACAAGCTGGTATCATCAAGAGAGTAAGCAGCCCCACCCCATGGGTGTCGCCCATCGTGGTGGCGAAGAAACCAAAGAAGCCAGACGGCGTGCGGATCTGCGTGGACATGCGCATCCCCAACCTTGCTATCAAGCACGAACGCCACCTAACGCCAACGATAGATGACATCATTGGGGAGTTGTCTGGTTCTAAATGGTTATCAAGATGGACCTGCGGTCGGGGTACCACCAAATTCCCCTCCACCTAGATTCACGCCCGATTGCCACCTTCTCCATTCACGCCGGACTGTGGCTTTACACCCGGCTCAACTTCGGGATATCGAGTGCCGTGGAGGTATTTCAAAACATCATCCAGAACGTCCTGCAAGGGCTAGACAGCGTCCTAAACGTCAGTGACGATATCCTGGTTCATGCAACAACTCTAGACGAACACATCCGACGCCTCCAGGCACTGTTTACCTGACTTCAAGAGCGACCCTTCACCAGAAAAAAAGTGCGACTTCCTGCGCAAGGACATTAGCTTCTTTGGCTATCGGTTCCCTGACCAAGGAATAGGCCCGGATCCGGAAAAGGTCAAGGACATCCACCAAGCTCCCGCTCCGACATCGATGACAGCATTCCGCAGTTTTCTTGGAATGGTCACCTACTGCGGGCTGGTCATCAAGGACCTATCGGACCTCACCGGCCCCCTTCGCGACCTCACCAAGTCCACCACCACCTGGGAGTGGGGCCCAGAACAACAGGAATCATTCCAGAAAACCAAGGCTGCGCTCTCGGCTGACACGACAGTGGCCTACTTCGACCCCCGGAACGAGTCACAACTTGTGGTGGACGCTAGCCCAACGGACCTAGGAGCAGTGTTAACCCAGCAGCAAGCATGTGGAGAGTGGGCCCCAGTTGCGTACGCGAGCAGAACCCTTATGCCAACAGAACAGCGATACTCGCAGATTGGAAGGGAAGCCTTTGCCATCCTGTGGGGGTGTCAGCACTTCCACATCTACTTGTATGGACACCCCTTTGTGGTAATCCCAGATCACTAGCCCCTAGTCCCGCTATTCAAGGGATCCTCCACACATCCTCCTCCTCGGATTGAAAAATGGGTGCTCCAGCTACAGGAATTCCAGTTCACTGTGGAGTATCGACCAGGCACCCAAAACCCAGCCAACTTCCTGTCGAGACATGCCCACCCAGTCACCGATACAGAAGCTGCAGAAACCGCTGCCACGGAGGAGTGTGCCAGGATGATCGTAGAAAGGTCGAGGACTTTACCAATCTCTCTGGAAGAAGTGGCGCGGGCCACCAAAGACGACGACTGCCTGCAGGTCGCCATTCGAGCCCTAACATCAGGAAACTGGAAGCCACTCCAAAGCCCGGCGTCTTTCCACACGCCCGGAGCCCAAGCAACGCTGAAGGCACTACACCAAGTCTGCAACAAACTGTCCGTATCTCCAGAGGGATGTCTCCGGAGAGGCCCTCGCCTAATGCTACCAGACTGTCTCACCCAACAGGCAGCCCTCCTGGCGCATAGCGCACACCAAGGCATTGTAAAGTCTAAAAACCGCCTTCGGAGCAAACTCCTGGTTCCCAGGCCTAGACAGGGTTGTCGAAGCCATCGTCCAGCAGTGTCCCGTGTGTCTAGCGACCAGTCTACCCAATCACCTGGCGCCGGTGATCACTGAGGAAGGGCCGACGTCCCCGTGGGCACGAGCCAGTGCGGATCACGGCAGCCTCCCCAGCGGGAAATACATGTTTGTCGTGATGGACGACTTCTCACGATACCCAGAGGTGGAGATCTTGACCTCAGCCGCCGCCTCCGAAGTTATACCCAAGCTGGAGAAGATAATCGCCACCTATGGCATCATTGGTGAACTACGCACAGACAATGGACCCCCTTTAAATGGAGCAGGACGAGTACCTGCTGTCTCACTATATCAAACACCGACGCATAACTCCGAGGCGGCCCCAAGCAAATGGGGAAGTCGAGCGGCTAATGCGGACATTGAACAAGACTATTCAGATCACACTGGCAGACGTCCAGAGTCTGGAGCTAGCACTCTACCAATTCCTAGCTAATACAGGCTAACACCCCACTGCACCACAGGTGTTCCTCCAAGTCGCCTTTGCTTTGGCAGGGCAGTGAAAGACACCATCCCACACCACCCTATGTCGGCGACATCACCAACCCCGCCAAACCAATCCATGGAGCAGAGAACAAAGACAA
This sequence comes from Lissotriton vulgaris, assembly GCF_964263255.1. Classification (NCBI taxonomy): domain Eukaryota; kingdom Metazoa; phylum Chordata; class Amphibia; order Caudata; family Salamandridae; genus Lissotriton; species Lissotriton vulgaris. The sequence goes on along the minus strand of NC_141689.1, from coordinate 2,068,630,853 downwards.
ATATGGAGGCGTCCCGAAGGAGGAGAGCCGCCGACAGCCCGATCCAGGTCGGTGAGCCTAGTGCTGGTGAAGGATGCCATCCGGGAGGAACGTTCTGCCTACCTTTTGAACTGGACCCTTGGACCGTTACCAACATCAAAGGCACCCTGATCACAGCGTCCCGGAGAGGAGAAGAGGTCACAAGGAACGTGTTGTTTTCCAAGAGAGTCCCAAGTGAAGTAAAGGAAGAACTCTCAGAACTAGGAGAATACCGCTCAGAAGCATCAAAAGGTCCACGAGAGGCTGCGGAAGAAGTCACCCCACTCGGAGCAGCACGCCCAGGGACGACTCAGCCACGCAAACCCAAGAAAACCTCTTGTTGCAAGGAACACAGAGCAGCCAGGCTGTGGCTGAGACAGACTGCTCTGAGGACATGTCTCAGACCCCACCGGACAGGCGCAGCCAAAGCAGATACCATTTGCACCCTTGTCCGAGGCCATCCCAGAGGTACCAAGACTTTGTGGCCCGCTGTCGACCGCAGAAGTAAGAAGGGAGTGTGCCTCCGCCAAGACCAAGTAAGACTGTTCCGTTTTGTTTTGCAACTTGCAAAGACTGTTATGTTATTTGAGCTACCTGCTATGATGCTTTGTTTGTATGATGTTTTACATTTCTGGGTAAACAGGAATGTAATGTTGCCCGATACTGGGCCAGCCCTAGTTGTGGTGTCCCAAGGAGATGTTGAGCAGCTCCACCCCTGTGCGTGCCTGAGATGGGCCGGCCCTGCGTCCACCATGCACAATGTTTAATAAATAGCCCGGAGTACTGGGCGTGACCAGAGCAGTAACTGGCCACCAGTGAAACCAACGTGTTGTTGTGGAGTCCTTGCTAGGCCCGAACCCACAACTCTACAATCCCTGAAGTTTAGAGATCAGTCCAGTTCCGAAAGGTCAGAGATCTGTCTAATCTCAAGAGCTTGTGCACCTTTGTGTTCCTGTTCCAAAGATTGGAGCTAGTGCGCTCAGGCTTGATTCACTTTCTGCACCCCCTCCCAGCCACCCCACAACACCCCCTTAATGTGCCCAAGGCTGCCCAGCAGTACGCAGAGCAGCAGGCTTCATGCTGCCCAGCGCTGCCCCATGTCACAGTGTACAGGTGTCCCAGCCGCTTACACATCCACAGGGGCTTCACTTTTAAAACCCACCCTAATTAGCCCCACTCTTTTTGCCATTCCCTGCCCTCCACCTTAGCACTCACCTGTAATAGCCGCGCTCCTCGAGGAGCATGACAGGGCCAAGGGCTACTCTGGCGGCTGCTGCCTCATGGTGTTTATTTGCTCTGCATTTTGATTGCTTCCTGTTCTCTCTTTGTCGCATCTCTGCCACCTCTCTGCCACTTTCTATTTCATCGTCTTCTCCTCTTGTGGTTTCCGCATTGTGAGCTTACAGTACCTTCCTACTGAGAAATTCTCCAGTGATACGTACCAGGGTAAAGTCGGTGCTAGGTCAGTTGAGGCAGAATCCGATGTCATAGCTAATGGAGGACAGAGCGACAGTTTACAAAGGCCACAGAGTAGCAGCTGCAAGCTGGCGTCTTGTCCTCATCCTGACAATGCAAAGTTTACAAGGGACAGCAATTGGCGCTACCTGCCCAGCCAGGACTGCATTCAGGTAATAATAATCCCCTGGGGATCTGGCCCACCGGGGGCATTATCAAAAACAAGCACGGAGGCCGCGCTTGTTTTAAAAGGATATTCCTACCCTGACCTCTTTTATTTTATTATTTTTTTATTTTAGGTATTTGTTGGAGACTCAGCTGAGATAGAGTCCCCAGAAGGCTGCCAATACTTTCTGGTTGAAGTGTTGGCACCGAATCAGATCTCTGCACAAGATCCTCAAGATTTATAGAGGGTCTGCATCCCTAGACATACAATTTTTTTTAGATTTAATATCTCAAAAACTACTGAATGGATTTACACCAAATCACAAAAAGCACGCTTTCTGGACCAAAATCTAGCTTTGTCATATTTTTGTACTTCTGTGTAGCGGTTCAAGCTGCTGTCGTTCCAATAATCTCTATGGGAATTAACATGGAGAATACACTTTTTTTGATCCTCCCTTTGTCCCAGCGCCCATCTGACTGATCACCCCGAAACTTTCCAAGCCCAACTATAATCAAGATAGCACTTTTTGGGGGGAAATTTCTTGAAGATCCGTCAAAGAGTGCCAAAGTTATAAGCAAGTCAAAAAATGCTTTTCATATAGAAACTAGGTCCCAAATATAATATAATATAATATAATATAATATAATATATTATATATATATATATATATATTCACTGAAAAAACCATAGGTTATAGACCATATATAGTTAGGAATTTGCATTTACAAAACCTTGAAAATTCACTGAAAAAACCATTGGTTATAGACCATATATAGTTAGGGATTAGCATTTTCAAAACCTTAATTTACTCGCACAAAACCATAGAAATTCGCATATATAGTTAGTTGCAATAACTATATATCGCGCACCCGCAATCCACTGCTGATGTCACATATTACATCATTCATGACATGGTCAGTGACATCACTGATGACATCACTGATGACATCTCAAATGACATCACTGATGACATCTCAAATGACATCACTGATGACAGCATCCAGTGACTGTATGTTTCTGTAAAGTTAAAATATGTCTTACATATTGAAGAATGAGTGGATGTATAAGTGTCTGGATGAAGGATTTAGTAGGTGCATGACTGACTGTATGAGAGAATGATTAAATGAGTCTCACTGAGTGCATGGGTTAGTGACTAAACTGTCTTAATTTGTGCATCATTATATCTGTTGTTCTGTAAACTGCTGCATGTGTTGATCAGTAGCTATATGAGTAACTATATGGGTTATTGATTGGTTTCCCAAGTATTTGTATGGGAGAGTGAGTGTGTGTGTGGGGGTGGCTGGGAGGTGTGTGACTCTGTGCATAGATGTGTGAGCAGTTGATTCACTAGATGTATGGGTTCAAAAGTGCAGGTGGAAACAGCTGTATGGGCGATTGGCTGTCTGCATGAGTGTATTGGTGAGTGATTGGATTTCTCAGTGCTACATGTCAAAGTAAATACATATGTAAAACACAGTACATGTAAGAGTTGACATATATAAATAACTGTGCATAAGAGCCAGTGAATGTGTGAGTGGCTGTATGGATCATTGTGAACTTGTATCAGTGATTGTATAAGAGAGTAAATATGTGTTAGTATATGTTTGATTAAGTAAGGTGTGTATAACTGTATAGTTGAGGAAATGGAGGTGTGATTGATTCTTTGCATGACTGACTAGGTGTGTGAGTAACTCCATGGATGAGTGACAGTCTGTGAGTGTCTGTTTACACTGATTGTATCTAAGGTTATATTAGAGTCTGAAGAGGTTCATCGTATTATCACATGAATGATATCATCATTGATGTGATCAGTAATGTCAAATGAGATGTTATCAGTGATTTCATCAGTGATGTCACTGACCATGTCATGAATGATGTAATATGTGACATCATCAGCAGTGGATTGCGGGTGCGCGATATATAGTTAGTGCAACTAAATATATATGCGAATTTCAATGGTTTTGTGCGAGTAAAATAAGGTTTTGAAAATGCTAATCCCTAACTATATATGGTCTATAACCTATGGTTTTTTCAGTGAATTTTCAAGGTTTTGTAAATGCTAATTCCTAACTATATATGGTCTATAACCTAGGGTTTTTTCAGTGAATTTCAATGGTTTTTTAATAGAAAATATCAAAAGCTGTAAAATGTTTTCTTTTTTTTTTCCAGCAAAGTTCGCTCCCCGGTTCGCTTACTGGTGCGCGTACCGGGCGCTCCCCCTGCAAAATTTTTATTTTTTAATTTTTTTTATTTTTGCATGCATCAGCATCCTAATCCCCCCTCCGAAAACCTAGAGGGTCACAAAGTGTCTACCGTGCCCCCTTCTACCCATTCCGAACATTGTTTGTCCTCCATTTTGTGTCTCAATTTTACCAATACTCAAAATGGAGGACTCCCGTAACCCTGCCGGTTTGCGTACCGGGGAGCGCACCGGTAAGCGCTCGATAAAAAAAGGTGGGAAAGTAATTTACAGAAAAACCACTACAGACACTTTCATCAAATATAGAATAGCCCCTACTACATAGCAGTCCCTACCATTTCCCCAAATGTGATGGTATTTCATTGAGAAAATTATGCTGTAAGCCTGATTAAATATCCTGAGGTAAATTACCTAACTAAAACACTTATGAAGTATTAGAATTGACAACCAATCTTTCAATATCTTCTATTATTTCATGACATTTGATTAGTTATGTACCTGAATATATATAAAGAAAGAGAGAGAAACACAGCCATTTTGACTACTACTTCTTGAAGTACATATCAAGTGCATTTCAACTGAGAACTTAAACTTCTATTTGAAAGGTAAGATGTTATTGTAAAAACTGAAGTATGTTCTGTACTTTAAGTTAATTAGGAAAACGTTTTCTGATAGTTATATACTATCCCTCTGTAATACTTATAGAATAAAATAGACTTCTCTGTTTTAGTTATGGATGGAGTAAGGCTTGCTTGTATAATTAAGAATTGACTTAGACTTTTTCACATACATTTTTTGATATTTCTACTTCCAGTCTGATACCATACACTGCCCAAAGAAAAAATCACTGTTTAAAAAACAAACTACCTGTCTGTACTTAAACCCAACAGTGCCCTATCTGTACTGATATATTTTTTTAAAATTCATTTTACAGCACAGAAATGGAAGGAGAACAAAAAAATAACGTGGAAATTGTTGCAGAATGCAACCAAGATACAGATAATGAATCAGAATTCTTTGATGAATCAATGGACATGGAACTTCTGCAATGTGTTGAAGCTGTGGATTTCTTAATTGAAAATGAGACACAATCTGACCAAGAATTATTAGAAGTTCTTTTTAATTTTGAAAACAAATCAGAAAAATAAATTTATATTTAATAATTCAAAAATTGTTTGAGACATTATTCATTTTTATATGTATTTTTTAAACTAGTAGCAAATTGATTATAATGTTTAATTAGACTTTAAACATACTGTGCAGCTTTAAGTTTGCTCATAGTTACTTCCTTTCTTCCACTATATCATCTCCAATGTGTATTTAACATCTCTTTATCATCTCCTGCCTCCATGGTATTTCTGCTTTCCTGACAGACTACGCTATGAATTCCATATACCACAATACCTTCTGAAACAACCTGCAAGATATCTACAAAGGAAACAATGTATTTTTATTTTTAGACTCTGCATTTGTACCTACATGTTGGTACTTAAATAAAATAAATAAAAAAAAACAAAAATAACAAACAATAAACATACAATATTTGAACATTCTTTCATCCTATTTTCCCGATATTACGCTTCCCGGACAGCTTCCCGGTGCGCGTACCGAGCGCTCCCCTCGCAAAAAAACCGATAATTTTTTTTTTTTGCCCCCTCATCAAACCTAGGGGGTCAGGGAGGATGTACTCTGCCCCCTTATGCTCATTTCCCCCTTTGTTTTTGCCACATCTTGTGTCTCGATCCTACCGAGACACAAGATGGCGGGCGCTCCGGACTGTTTCGAATGTTGACAGACACCCAACAGCAAATCAGCTTCGCTTCGCGAAGTTTCGTTACGCGTCAGGTACGCGAACCGGGGCGCTAACCGGAGCGCTGTCACAGATATATCTGTTTTTAAAAACGTTAATTTCTCAAAATCCACTGGAGCACATATATTGAGACATAGCAAAGGCACATCGGGCAAACCATATCTACAATTTTGCCAAGTTTTGTGTAATTCCATTCAGCCGTTCGAGCTAAAAGTGAGTCCAACCGCCCTATGGAAAACTCAATGTTAAAAACACGTTTTGGGATCCCCCTTTTTTCTCGGCCCCCACTTCACGAAACCATCCCAAACTTTCAGGGGACGCTCAGAAACAAAATGTGGCATTTTCCTGAAAATTTCAGCCAATTCCGTCCACAAACGATAAAGTTGTTCGACATAGGATTTTTTTCCTATGGGATTTCTGAAAATTCTAACTATATATACCTACTGGCAACGGGCAGTAGGATGGATATATATATATATATATATATATATATATATATATATATATATATATATATATATATATATATATATATAGTCCCTAACAAAATGTAACAGAGCACAGCATCAAACATAATTTCTTTTCCGATCACTTTCAAGTCGGACTTGTGTTTTTAATGTCCCAATTCACAACATAACATATTGAAATCCAAGTATCAAGTATTTAAGCAGCCAATATTTGTGAGAAAGTTGACAAGACGTTTGTTTGAAAATCCACAGCTGACGCGTGTTTAGTCGCAAACGCGACTTCTTCAAGGCTGAACTCGTATTCTTGAACTCTCCACTCCTCCCCGTGGCAGCAGACACCAATTTTAAAAATTGGCTTACGAGCTCACTGGACTTAGTCCTGCCAAAAAAAAAGACTGGGAAAAAAGATTGGCAGAGTTGGCTCTGCCCCCTGGTATACTCCTGAGCTCAGAATTCTAAGGAAAGGCTGTAAGAAGCTTGAGCGCATTTGGAGAAAAGATTGGGATAAGCCAAACAAAGATACCTTCCGCGACGCTATTAAAGTGTATAAAGTCCCCCTCAGAAATGCCAAAACTGTATTCTTTGACGAGAGAATTAAAAACTCCTCTAAATCTATGAGAGAAACCTATAAGATTTTCAAAGAATTATTGAAGATCCCTGACCCCCCGCTGTCTCACGACACGTCAGGAGTCAAATGTAATGAACTTGCTAATTACTTTGACCTAAAAATTAAAAACATCCTTTCTACTCTGCCCCAAACGGACGGCCAGGCTACTGCTGGTAACTTGCTCCCGGATGCGGGTCCCCAGCTCAACGCCTTCAACCCAGTCTTAGTAGAGGAATTTCTTAAAATCTTATCCGCCATTAAAAGCGGCTCCCCTAGTGACCCAGTCCCTATGCGGTTTCTCAAACAGATTGCCACTACCATTGCCATCCCGGCAACTGAGCTCATTAACACCTCTCTTTTCCAGGGCACTGTTCCGCCCAGTTGGAAAGGGGCCATTGTGAAGGCCCTTCTAAAGAAACCGCATCTCGACCCACTGGAGCTTGCAACTTTAGGCCGATCTCATTACTCCCGGGACTTAGTAAAATCACAGAAAGACTGGTGAATTGCCAACTTTCCCACTTCTTGGAGTCCAATGATCTTTTGCGTAACTCTCAAACCGGATTCCAACCCAGGCCAGGGTACTGATACGGCCCTCCTCTCTGTCATCGAGGAGGCAAGGTGCATCTTGGACTCAGGAGGATCAGTGGCAGTGATCCTCCTGGATCTGAGTGCAGCCTTTGATACAGTGAATCACCGTATCCTTATCCAGCGCCTGGCCGAGGTGGGAGTACGGGGGTCTGCCCTGACTTGGTTAACATCATACCTGTCTAACCGCACCTTTCAAGTCTGGGAAGGCAACTCACGATCTGCCTCAATCCCCCTCCAGTGTGGCATGCCGCAGGGCTCATCCTTAAGCCTCACATTGTTTAACGTGTACATGGCCCCCCTGGAGGATGTGGTTGCCCCGTTTGGGAATGAAATTGAAAATTACGCAGACGACCCCCAACTTGTGATCTCACTCTCCCAACTCGATCAATGCCCTGACAGTCTTCGTTTATGTCTGACGAAGATACATGCCTGGATGTGTGACTCCTCCCTTAAATTAAACGGATCAAAAACGGAAATCATGTTACTTGGTCACAAGTTGACCTCAATGCCCACCTCCATCTGGCCTGCCTGTCTGGGGGATCCTCCCAGCCCAAAAAAGAAATTAAAAGTTTAGGGGTCTGGTTGGAGCAGGATCTCTCGCTTAAAACACAAGCTAAAGAAACAGCAGGACTTTGTTTTGGTCTTCTTCGGTCTGCCCAGAAAGTCCTTCCTCTTTTCCCGCAGCACTCTAGGAAGTTGCTAGTACAAGGACTGGTGTTGTCCAGACTAGATTTTAGTAATGCGATCTTTTAGGAGCACCTGAAGCCACCATCAATAAGCTCCAACAGACTCAAAATGCCGCAGCTAGGCTATTAATGGGTATTTCACTTAGGACGTCAGCTAACCCGGCGCTCAAATCGCTCCGCTGGCTCCCCATACGGGAGAGGATTAAGTTTAAATCTCTATGCATCACCCATAAACTTCTTCAAGGTAAAGGACCCTCGATTATGAAGAGCCTAGTTACGCCCTACAAGGCTAATAGGCCCCTGCGCTCCGATAATGAGTACCTGGCGAGAGTGCCTAGAGTCAAGAAAGCACACACAGGAGGCCGCCGCTTCTCTGTAAATGCGGCCTTGCTATGGAACTCTCTCCCCCTGAAATTGCACGCGGAACACTGCTATCTGTTCTTCCGGAAGCTCCTGAAAACCTTCCTTTTCCCTAAATGACCCTTTGTTCTCCTTTTTAGGTTGAAGCCTCCATTGCAGGGCATGGCCCTGCTGGAGGCAAAGACTTATTGTGAACAGGAGAAATTCAGTACTGCGTGAAACCACGCCCCCTTTTTCCATTGGCAGGCCTCTCGAAACGGAGGCCTGCTATTGGAAAAAGCTCTTGTTTAGCAGACTTGTCTGCTCTGGATCTCTCCTCTCGAGGACTCCATGACCTGCCTTACGGTAGCACGACAATATTTTCAGAAATATTGCCTTGGCAACCATGAGGCAGGGCAGGGAGTCCTGGAGGGGCGGGATTCAGTATCCTGTTCCCACCCCGTTTTTGTTTTTTTTGTTTCGTTTGTGCCGTCATTCCAGCACGTTCCTCGGCGGTGGAGGAGGTAGGGGAAAGGGGGCTGCTGGTTTTAAGACTTGTATTATCAGCGGCACCTTCTGCTGAAAAAAAGTGAACGGCCTTGAAATATTCAGACACCGGGTACTTCAGTATTTACGCCTTTAGGAAACTATTTAATGATCTGAGCAGTGGAGTTTCGAACAAAACAGCATCGGTACACTAGGAGGCTAAGTGCGTCACCAACGGACACCATGATGGAACCATGGTGGGCGGTTGAGGAGACAACAGGCACTGACGCAATAACTTTAAGATACATTTACAGGTGTGCACCTAAAAGGCAAACCGGGAAACGGCTCAGTGTGCAATAAAAAAATAATGCAAACGAGCAAAAGATACGGTGCAGTACTCAAATGTGTATAGTCACTGCCATGGCTCAGCTGCGCTTTACAACCGTGCCGCCTGCACTCTTCCATAAACTGCTGGGATGAGACAGTTTTATATGTTCTGCGTCATCCATAAGACATGGGCGCACAGATGTTCGGAATGAATACTAAGTCACATTAAGCACCGGCCACGCAATATTTTAACAGAAAAAGCCAGTATCACCATAAGGCTGTTCTACCTCAAGCGCAGCAGGGATGAAAATAAATGTCACACTTTGCACCCGATCATGATCTTTGCCCAGATGATTATACCCTCCCTCACTAAGGCAGACTTCACAAAAATGGAGGCATGGCCGGTACAGAGAGCTGACTCTCCCTCCCAATTGGTTGCTACGAAATTCTCACAACAACCATCAAACGAAATCAAAACAATCCATCTGCTTTTATATCGTCCTCTGCCGTCGTGTTCAAAATGATGCCTTCACCGACTACTTCATCCACTGCACACTTCCATGATGACTCGCTATTCAAATTAACATTGCACTTGGAAAATTCAATATTGTAACATCAACACACACCCACAGCCATTAAAGCCAAAATAAATCTGCATTGTTTAAATAATTTTTTTTTATTTAACAGTGAAATATTTACAGGCGCAGGTAATGCAACCATCAAATATGTTTAATGAGGTGTACATCAAACTCTGTTACTATTTAATAGCACTACAACAGTGGTCATCATTCGAGCAGTGTCATGAATCAGTTACATTCAAACATATGAAAATAACAGCCAGGTCGTGTTTTATCAATACATCACCATAGAAGGACAAAATGCGGGGTGAGGTACAGGAAAAGTAATGAAATATGCAACATCATAGAAGATATGCACAGCCTACGAATAGCAAATTCTCATCAGTTGTTGGAAAATGTGATGGAAGTGGCCGCAGTGTGAGTGAGTGTAAGAGATGCCTCTTTCCCAGCTAGGAAATTTACCCGCAAGGTATGGGCCGGCCATCTGTAGGAACTGCAGTTTGGCACAGTGGACTCATGTGAGAATATGACAGTATTCTTCTCAATTCAAATTGGTTCTTACCAATGAATGTGTACTTGGCTGAGCTGAACTACAAATGGGCAAAAGGCCAGCAAACAAGGTCTACTCCACAGTTTCAAATGCTACAATAGAGGGTCTGAGGTCTGCTCGGGTGAATCAGTGCGGTGTACGGAGACCTCATTAGAGGCGTCCCAGCGCTAGGGAACAGGTGTCCGCCGGCTTCAATGCAGTTATCAAACCGGACGATTTTAAGCTATTAGTTTTGGAAATAACAATGCCTAGTATTTATTTTATTTTTTAAAACCCAAAACATAAATAGAAGGCATTGTCATTTACAATGCCAATAGCTCAAAATCGTGTCAATGCGAGACCTATTGCATTGCAAATGCTTGTTCCCTCTTGAGCCTGATTCTACTGCAGCGCTGGGATGCCTCTGGGTAACCATGCACTATACAAAAACGCGTTACATTACATTACATTACATTACATTACTTGATGCAAAAAGTTTGTATCAATAAGTCGAATCTAATCTCCGTAGTCAGAGAGCGTTCTTAATCGTTATCACAACGGAGTCAAAGAATCTTCAAGAATATTTGGCAACCGGAATCACCAGGTATATCTCCAAAAGCAGTTCTCTCTTTGTTAAATCAGTCATGGGGACCGAAGCTCAGTCAAATTTTCAGAATTCTTTGCACGGGATCCGAGCAGTATTCGTGATCCTGAGTGTTTCATCCGAACAGTCATCTGAAGTTCCTAAGTGTGTAGCACTCCATTCATAGTCCGCTCCCCGATTCCGGTGCCACGTAGATCCTAGCTTGTTCCTAGACGGTAGAAAACACAAGTCCGACTTGAAAGTGATTAAAAAAGAAATTATGTTTGATGCTGTGCTCTGTTACATTTTGTTATAGATTGCATGTGTTTAGAGGTTTTGCTTCTGCGCAGGGAGACACTGTGGATGAGTGGTTGCTGGTGGCTACGCCCCCTTCTGGTGCACTACTAGTTAGGGCGTGAAGTCCCCTTGGCTCTTGAGGGTCCTTGGGGGCCAAGTAGCCCTCCTGTTACCTCCAATAAGAACCACACAGCTGGATTGCTGAGAGGTCGTCAACGGCCACGCCCCCTTTCTCCATGAATCTGCAAATGCACCTCCTGGCACACTGCTGTTTATGGGAAGAATTCCACTTCAGACCTGAGGCCCTCAAGAGGCAAGGGGACCTCATCCCTACCAGCAGTGAACCAATAGATGCGTTTGCAGAGTGGTGGAAAAAGGGGCATGGCCTCCAACCACCCCTCGTCAATCCCACTGTGTGGGGCTTACTGGAGGTAACAGGAGGTTTTGTTGCTCCTTAAGGATCCTTAGCAGCCAAGGAGACTTCATCCCCCAACAAGCAGCGTACCAGGAGGTGTGTTTGCAGAGTGATGGATAAAGGGGGCAGGGCCTCTGGAGAGTTGCCCCCCGGGGCAATTTTTGGCTAGTGGGGACACCATACCCCCTGGGCCTGCCCCTTTTTTAAAAGGGAGGGGAGATACATGGGCTCAATCCTGGGCTGGTTTATAGTGTGTGTGCCCTGGTCTGACAGAGCACACTGACATTTTCCACATCGGAGACCGCGGGGAGCCTGAAGACCCCCACAGTCCCTGCCGGCTCCCCGCCTCCTGCAGAAGCTGACATTGCTTTGACCCCCTGGGTCTCGAAGCAATTTTTCAGCAGGCAGGGAAGCAGACATGCTCCGCTTTCAGCAAGCAAGAGCAGTTTCTGCTCTCGCTTGCTGAAAGCAGTGTTTGCTATGGCTTAGTGGAAGTAAACCACAATGTACTGGGGGTGGGCACCCTGGCACATTGCTGGAGCTGGCCAGGGGTTGGTGGTTCTCAGGGCCATGCATCAGTCCACTTAGCAATTCACTGAAAAAACCAAAGGTTATAGGTACATTATAGTTAAGAAATTGAATTAAAAAAATGTGAAATTCCCTGAAAAAAACAAAGGTTATAGAGACGTTATAGTTAGGCTCAAGTTTCACTTGTACAAAACCAGCTCTGAGCTAACAATAACTCGCTTCCCCGCAATGCACTACCTATGACCTCACACATGACATCACTCGAGACATGGTCAGTGACATCACTGATGACATCTCAAATTACATCATTGATGACCTCAATAATGACATCATCCACACCCCTAAAGAATCTTTTATACCCCCAATGCCACTCCCACACAACCATTCACAAACCTAGTAACACAGACATACCAGTACTTACACACACACTCACTGAATCATTGATCTACACACATATCCACTCACTCAACCATACTGCCACTAATAGACTTACTCACTCACTAATACTGCCAGTGACATATCCACTCATACAAACACACAGGCACTCACACACTGAGTGAGCCAACCATGGAACTACTCGTATACCTAGACACTCACCAATACAATCACACAGCTACTTACTCACCCAAACAGTCACACTCACACATACTCCGCTATACAGTCACTGACAGAAGCATGCACTCATCCAAATAGCTACTCTCACATTCCCTCACTCACCCATTGTCACTCATGTACCCCATCATTCACCTCTACTGCGTCTCACATACCCACTTACTCACCCATATACCACTGACACATGCACTTGCTCACAGACACAGCCCCACATCTCAAATGACATCACTAATGACATTACTGATGACATCAACCACAGAATCTTTGATGAACCCACTCACACGCCAATATAACTAAGCCTGGGCATAAAACTCTGCTCCGCTTGCAGAGTTTGCCGAGTTTGACAACTCTGCGTTCCACATAGAACGTTGAGTTACCGATGAACTTTGGCGTCCGCAAAAGAGCAGATTGGTTTTGGTTAGCGCACAAGAAATGTCCTTTTCTGCATGCCCGAGTGCCTTGCTGTGTGCTCGCGATTGCCCATAAGATTTTCAGGGCCGCTTGCGGGCCTCAGGAAATTTTCTAGACAGCTGCAAGCTCCTGAGAGATTTTGCGGCCCCCAGCACATCATTCAGGCGTGCCAGTGACTTTTGGCGGATGTTTTCTGCCGTACTTGATCCCGAATTCTCAGGGTATACCGCGTCTGCAATCTGGGGAATATTCTTCCCTCAAGAAGCATCAAAATGTTCCCAAAATGACAATTTGGAGTTAACGATGGACATTTGGCGTTATTTTTTTGTACGAGGAGTCCTGTTTTAAAAACACTTTTTTCCAACCGGAAGAAAGTGTCACAGAGGCTCCAACTTCCTGTTCGTGTCCAGCAGGCTCCTCCCAGTGCTTTGTCCATCTTCTTGTCACTTGAATTTAGAGCTGGAAGGATCCCTATTTGTGTCTACTGCATATCACATTGGATTTAAGGACTTCGTATTTGAGATTTCACAAGTAAGTTGAACAAACTGTGTTTGTTTGATTGTGGCCATGTACCTGATTTTATCAGAACCTTTTAATTCGATTTTTAAAATGTATTGTGGTGTGGGTGGCCTGTTGTTTCAGTATGGCCCTAGTGATTTCTTTGCATTTCATTTTTCCTATTTTGGCGATGCTTAATTAATGTTGTTCTCTGTTTTACCGTGCCTCCTTATTCTGGCCTGTGTCTGTGTGTGTGTGTTTGCCATAGGCCACCATTTGCCTTTGTTCCACATGGCGCGTGACCACTGGCCAGGGGCCATTTTGTATAGCCAGTGGACTGTCCATAGGCCTGCATATGTTATTTGCTTTCCAGGCCTCCTGCCTCTTGTTGGGACCATGTGGCTGGCGGCCATTTTGTGTAGGCGGCCAGTGTGCTTTTGCCTTAGGCCTGCATGTGTTCTTTATGTTACAGGCTTCCTGCCTATTGTGATCATGTGGTTGGCAGTCATTTTGCGTATCTAACCAGTGTATTTTTCCATAGGCCTGTATGTCTTTTCTTTGGTGTGGCCATGCCTTCTTGCTGGTTGTTGTGACCATGTGGCTGGCAGCCATTGTGTGTAGGCAGACAGTGTGCTTCTTGGCATAGGCCTGCTTGTATTCTTTGTTTTCTGAGCCTCCTGCTTCTTGTGACCATGTGGCTGGCGGCCATTTTGCATAGGCAGTCAGTGTGCGGTTGCATTAGCCTTTTATTTGTTCTTTGTTTGTGGCATGCTTCCTTGCTGGTTATTGTTGTTATGCATGTCATTTTTCATATTTTGTACAGGAACAATGTTGCACAGTTTAGTACATTTTCTTCATGTTTTCTAATACATGTGCAATATTCTTTTAGTTGAATTCACTGTGTGTCATAGTCTGCGTAAAGGGCCTTCCAGCCAGTAGGCTCAGTACTAGTCATTGGTGCATGAAACAACTGCTTCTGTGTTGTCTTTGGCTGAAACAGCTCCGTAGGGCATGGATGGTATTGCATTAAAATACAAAATGTTTTTTTTGTTTTTTGTAGAGTATTTCTAGTTTTATTTTCTCCTGCAAACATTGTTTAGGTGGGATAATGCCTTTGGGAGATGTGTGTTATTGTAAACACTGTTAGCCCTGTTAATGCTTGTTTTTGGCATTGCTGAATTAATGCTGTGTTCTCTGTTTTACCATGCCTCCTTTGTCTAGCCAGTGTGTGTGCATGTATTTACCATAAGCAACCATTTGCCTTTCTTCCACATGCCATGTGACCAGGATCCATTTTTTATTCAGTCAATGTCCATGGGCCTGCACGTGTTCTTTTTTTTTTCAGGCCTCACCCTCCTCCCTTTTGTTGTTGTGACCATGTGACTGGTGGTCATTTTGTGTAAACACTAGCCAGCCGGTGTGCTTTCCCCATAGGCCTGCATGTGTTCTCTTGTGACTATCTGGTTGGTGGACATTTTGTGTAGACAGCAAGTGTGTTCTCCCCATAGGCCTGCCTATCTTCTCTTTGTTCCCAGTGCCTTCCTTCTCAGTGTTGTTGTGGTTGATGACAATGTGGCACTGGCTGGCAGCCATTTTGTGCGTCCAGCCAGTGTGGCCTTTTGCCATAGGCTGCATGGATGGTTGAGCAATGAGACAGCAATGTAATAACTTAATGTTATATCTTTGAGGATAACTTCACTTTTGTTTATTTTTTTATTTTTTACATTTTTTAACCTCATCGATGCTTGAGATATTCTTCTCCTGTGCTAAGCCATAATAGAACTGGGTGTGGTCATGACGAGCTCAGCTCGTCATGAGCACACAAGCACGTGCCTCATGACGAGCTGAGCTCGTCATGAGCATCGAAGGGGTTATATGGCAAATTATATATATTTGATTACATTTAATTTTGGTTTTTTTGTTGTTTTTTTGTCTATACCACTTTCACTACATCTGGCATCAATCAACCCTATATCTGCTATAACTGCTATATAATAAACAGCATTGATTGTCTAGGGATTATTCCTTTCATTGTCATTTTGTTTGCTGCACCTAACTGAGTGCCACATCACATGTGAGTGATGTCATGTGATGCACATAAAGCAAACAGTTACAACTGTATGTTGTTGTTTTTGCTCTCTCTTATCCTTCCTTAGAGTACAGTTAGTCACCATGAAACTTTATGTTGATGTGGTTTTCCCTCCGTTGTGCGAATAGATATACTGTTTTGTTAATTATTTATAATGAGTAACCAGTGACCACACTAAATGATATTGTGTTTGTATGTACTACTAATTGACCTTCAACAATGCCACGTTTCACTGATGTCCTTCTTACTTCTTTTCATTTAGGTGAACAACAGACAACATCACTCACAGTACTGCCAGAAAGAAGGCATGTGCACGACGTGACACACAACCCACACATCACAGACAGGTCTTCAATTTGTGAAGCTTAAGTGCCACTGCTAACTGCCAGCTTCAAGATGGCCTCACATAAAAGTGCTACCAAGAAAGTATCCAGGAAAAAGAAGAAAGAGGTTACCACCACAGTTCTTTTTTGGAAAAACAAAACTGTGTCTGCTGCACTGGCCTCTTGGGACCAAGCTGAGAACAGCGCCCCCACATCAGAGACCCACCCCAATCTAGGCCCAAACATATGTCTGTTACAGAGGCAGCCATTCTAATCACAGCAGCACTGACGAACAGTGATGTTGAAATTTACTAATCGTAAAGTAGTACCCAATTGTTGCAGGAAACTCGGAAGTGGACGACAACAGCTGCAACCAACAATAGTAGGTCCTTGGTAAGTAGGAGCAGTTCAAGAGATTGAGCTTCATGCTCAGGAAGTAGAGCAATCTGCTCTTTCAGAAGATCCATTGTCTTCCAGATCTCCAGCAAGAAAATGGAGAGTTAGTGGTGCACCATCTTCTTCTTCAAGCCCCACTTCTGATGAACTAGACAGCACTCGCATCCCACCTCAGTCTGAGAGTGGGACACGCCACGAGACAAGGCTAGGAAAAATGGAAGGTTCCAGAATGCCTTAGAGTTATGATGGCAGATGTAGAAGGGGAGGGTGACAACTAGCCCGGCATCAAGGATGGCAGCCCAGCCCCAGTGGAGACCGATGCTACTCCATCCCAACTTCCCGACATTGTCAGTGGCACCTGCATCAGAAAGTTGAGCTCCAAAGTTTGGGACTTCCTTTTAGTTAGTCAGAAGGAGGTGAACAAGAACATATGCTCACTTTGCGGAGCAAGTGTTAGTCGGGGTAATCTTAGTACATACTATGGTACCAAGGGCTAAACAACCCATTTGAGAAAGCACTGTACGAGCTGTTGGAAGGCGCACCTTAGCGGCCACAAAACTGAAAGTGATGTTGAGAGGGGGGTGAAAGCCGACTGAGCAAGGAATTCGAATCTGATCTGACCACGATGGATCAATCAATCTGTCAGGGAATTTTGAGAGCACTACTCACCCATGAGGGTCTCAAGGCGCTGGGGGTGGGGTTTCGCAGTGCTGTTCAGCTGAAGAGCCAGGTCTTGATAGTCTTCCTGAAGGTGTTTAGGGAGGGGGCACGTCTGATGTTTGTCAAGAGCTCATTCCAGGTCTTGGCCGGGATGTAGGAGAAGTATCTTCCTCCTGCTTTGGTGAAAGGTGATGAAGAGGAAGACAATTTTGTTACGCAAAATAGCACTCTCCCCAGCAGCGCAGTAGTATTGCCCAAATCAGCAAAATCGCAAAGGCACAAGACTCGGGTCGAGACATCAAGGAAACAGAGAACAGTGACTGCCCTACTGCAAAGCACTTTGATACTACCACCGCCTGCTCTCAGGAGTCACCTGCATCAGTGTCATCAGAAAAGAAAAAAAACAGGCTATTATTCCTGCCATGTTTAGGCCAGAGGGACAGTATGAACGCAACCACCCTGCGGCACGTTTTTACAATGTGAAGATGGCTAACATGCTAGTGCTGTATCTCCTCCCTTTTTCTTTTGTGGAAGGGATGGGTTATCTTGAATTTGTGGCTGCAATCTGCCAGAAATGGAAGGTTCCCAGATGGTCCTATTTTGACAGTATTGCCAGCGCTACATCACTATGTGCTGGAATTGCTTGGACAAGCTTTGATCTTTGGACTGGATAAGAGTGGTCTGCTTAGTTCAGACACTCTGTTCATCACCACCCCCTTTTCTGAATCGTTTTTGGCCACTATAGGCGTGGCAGGGTATACTCGGACATGAGTCCCTTTCTCACTGCATCATCAGGATTCAAGCAAGCCGGGCCGAAGACGGCTGAAATGCCAGAAACCGGTCCCCCGTAGCTTGTCTCCTTTCTGGTGAAGAATTGGCTTGGTAGTTTAGTCTGCCCTGTTCCCATGATGCACTGTGCCAGGGACAGACTGATTTGCATATTGCCAGGTTCTGAGCTGGGATGATGCAGTGAGATAAATAACGGTGATGGATCAAGCCCTGATCTTTGGACTGGGTAAGAGTGGTCTGCTTAATTCAGACACTCTGTTCATCACCACCCCCTTTTCTGAATCGTTGGACAAGCTTTGCAGCAGAGTGCTGTTAACAGTATCCACCTGACAACAGACATGTGGACCAGTTGCCAAGCCATTGATTACATATGCATTACTGAACACTGGATCTCTTTTGTGGGGGCTAGAGAAAAGATATCTACAGGTGTTGACACTGCTGAGATCTTTAATGCTCCTTAGAAGCATGCAACAGTAGCCATGTTCACCATGGAGAAATCCTATACTGCTGCAAACATTTTGGAAGACTGTAACAACAAGGTCTTGGAATGGCTGCAACCAAGAGGGCTTAAGATTGGATTTGTTGCTATGGACAATGGTAGTAATATAGTTAAGGTCATAGCAGATGGCAGATATTTCTGGGTCCTGTGTTTGGCACACTGCAGCAACATCAATGTACAGGACTTTCCAAAAAAGAAGACCAAGTAATTCAGCCAATAATTTAAAGCCTGGACAGAGCTGATGGTCATTCAGCGTGATAATAGAATGCCATTTAAAGCACTCATACAGGAGGTGCCAAATTGTTGGAAATTGATTTATTGCAATGCTCGAGCAGTGCAGACCAATCAATGAATATGTCAAACAAAGATGCAACTCTGAAAGGCATTATCATTGATATGGACCAATGCTGCTTCCTTTTGAGGTATTCACACTGAAAGTCAGGAAAGAGGACAGTACCGTGGGCAAAGATATCCCATTGTATAACATGCTACACGAACAGCTAAAGGAAGTGTCTGCAACGTATACAGATGTGGAGGAAACAAAAGATGCATATGACTTGGTGGAAAGCTTAATCCTTCACTTGTCTGCTAATACAAGGGTGCAAAGTGACATTGTCATCCAAACCTTACATCTGTGTGACAATTCTTGATCCATAGTACAAACCCTTACTGTCCACTATCCTTCCTTTTTCAGACGGGGATGTTAGAAAATATAAAACATGGATTGCTGAGCCAGGCAGTGAGATGGAAAAAGAACGGCAGGGAAGTTGAGGCCCACTCCTCCAGGGCACAAGTCCTGCGGGGCAACCTTCAGGTTCAAAGCCTGAGGGCAGTGCTGTTGGCTCACAGCAAGCAAAACCAACAAAAAGAATACCATCAATAACAAGACCAGAAGCATCAGCCCCAAAATCTGCAACTGAGTGGCTTCTACTGGTAGGGCTTAAGTCCAATGCAGAAGCGAAAGCAAAAGAGGTTGAGCAAGGTGAAGCACGAGTAGTGATCATTCAGCGGATGGTCCAGGCCTATCTGGATGACGTAACAGAGGTCTACCTTGATTAAAATCTATTGGTGTATTGGTATGGAAAAAGGCGCCAATGGCCATTACTCAGCAGTCTGGCAATATACTATCTGGCTTGCCCGGTAGCCAGTGTCTCCACTGAGCATGTTTTAAGTGCTGCTGACGCCATTGTCACAGTGAGAAAGGACCAGTCTCTAGCCCCAAAATGTGAAGAGATTAACCATGATCAAAACGAATCGGCACTTTTTACCACCAGATTACTCAATACCTGAAGTACAACAGGAGGAATGACTCAGGTTATGGAAGTAATGTGTTAGATGACTAACTTCTGGGAGAACCACCAGAGTTTGAGGACAAACTCTACTTCCTTGACTAATACTAGGCCCAGGCCAACAACCATAGAACTTTGTCTCTCAGTCTCTAGCCTATCGCTGATCTGCTTTCTTTCTTTCTTTTAAACCAAAAAATTAGATATATCTAAGGGAACATTATTATTTATTTCTATTTGTTTGTGTCTCCATGACTGATTCAGCCCTACGTCTTACACTTAGACACATTTTATTGATGAATTGGAGTTGCAACTGTGTGCAGTGAAGCAGTCCCGACTCTGCTTCCACACCCATTTCCCTCAAGGGGATTGGATAGAGAATACAAACAAATGCGTGCCTGTTTCCAACCCTGGGCAATGACTATCTATCCTTTTCTAGCCTAGAGGGACTGCCCCACATGTCACATTATTTGATTTACACTGGCCAATCTCTGCTTCTTGAACAAATGGATCTGCATTCTGCATTGCACCACAAATCGATCACAGTGAGCACACTGGAAGAACAGATTGTTATTTGTTGTGAACTTGTAATTTGTTTTCAGAAATGATTCATGTAGTGGCAGGCAGTGTGACACTGCATGTTTGTTTATCTGTAAATAGTATGCTTAAAATCTGTTTTTGATGATTTTCAATGTTGGTGGCCTACCGACGGCTGATCGATTTTCCACGGAAGGTGATTTGTTTTCCTTCTCTTTTGGGAGATAGCGAGATTCCTTCACCGGGTCCACTCCACACTGCTTTTTTGTATTGTTTTCTGCTTTATACTCCTCAAAGAGGAGCCCCTGACCAGTCTCTTAGAGAACACACATCAAAATCTAGTTTACACATAAAATGTCTCTTCTTGTTGTACAACAACAAAATTGTACTATAGGTTGATCTATTGCATTTGAGTCAGGACTCGGGACACAGTTGGTATGGAGTTGGACGCCATTCTCATTTTCTGACTGAGGATCAGGTTTGGTGGAATGACTCAGGGCGGGGCATGATTACTTCAAGTACTGCCACCAGAAGATGGACATTTTCAAATTCACTGAAACCAACCGATTTGATGATGACTTTGAATAACCTAAAGGCAAGCAACAGACCTACACAACTCTGTTTAGTGGTGGTGAGTGACAGCGGTGCATTGATTTTACTTAAGTGGGAGAATGCAATGTTGCTAAGTGTAAGTGTGTGCTCAGTGCTGTCTGGCTCTAGTTCAAAGCTAAGGGGTGGTGGGGGCCTGTTGTTGAGATAACTGTAAACAGACATCTAGCCATGCTGCCTCTGAGTCTTCTCAGTGCACTCCTTATGCAGTTTAACTATTTTCCTTGATTCTTCAATACCCTGCGCCATATTGGAAAAACAGTAGAACATACTCACGCTTTGCTTTGCTTACTGAACTGCATCCTCCAGGCACCCAAGGTAGATAGACAGTCCAAGAGGACTAAAGATGTCTCCCCCAATTTGGCAAAACAGTATCATAAATCTCTTATTGCTGTCTTTTTAAACTGATGTGTTTTATGGGCTTTGCCCAAAATAAACAATTTATTTTTATTATAATTTACTTTCTTAGTAACCATTAGAACTGTGTGTTTTGTTTATCTTTACTTATGTATATTCGCTATCTTTCAAAGCTTGTTACCTTTGAACATAATGTAACTTGGGTCTCTCTGGGGGCAGACCGACAATTTGATTTGGTTAACTTGTACTACTCCTCATTCCTCCATTTCCTTTTCCTTCCATAACAGATATGTAATGGTCAGCCGCCAAGGTGATTGTTCTCCTTGTGTAATGTTTGTCTTTGTCAAACCTTTCTCTCAAATTCCCCTTCCCATCCATTCATCGAACCCCTAACCCTCTTCCCTCAGGCTGTGTGATTTATTGAGGTGTGACTACATTTACAACATTCATTCATAACCAACTTGGTTGGGTGGATGTGGTGAAAATAACACCAACTCAGTGCATGGTGAGGATCTTCATCAACTCTAAGTATAGCCCACACTGGCAATATTATATTTATATTAGCCACCCACACACGGTATTCAATATTTTGTCAGAGGAATGTAATTGTCAGTATATCCTTCAGGCACTGTATTGCATCAAAGGTTACGCTTGTCTACTTCGTAGCTCAAGTCAACTTCATTTTGTAACTTTTACTAGCTCATCATTCAGATTTTTTTTAATTGAGCTTTGCTTATCATATTTTCCTCTCTTTTTCTTGTGTACTGGTAGTCTAGTCTCTGGTGGATGACTCATTTAAAAAAAATCTTGCATATAATAATGGAATGAAATCACTTTTTATTTTAATTTGTTTAGTTCCCTGCAATAAATATTCCTTTCCCTACAGTTTGACTTCGGCTAGGAGGGAGTGGGACCTCTCTTCTGAATCTGGTGCTTTCACTTTTTGACTAGTACGCTAGCATGCTGCTACTACTCTACTACCACCACCATGGCACCTTGAGAAACCATGCTGCCATCGCTTCATCTAATCGGGTAACAAGAGAAGTGTCGGTGATTCATTGCTGAACTGCAATAATTCTATATACAATGGAAATCCACACACACAAACCCTCTCATTCCTTAGGGGTAATGTGGTTGCTGACTACAGAGACTAGGAGGAGAGTAGTAGGACAAGGTAGGGTACCGCATAACTATTTTGTTGTTACTCTATCAGCCGATTTTAAAAACTGGCTGCGGCAAAGGCAGCAGTGTGAAGTAAAACAGTAATTTCCCAAAAAAGATTGAAATCATAATTTACAACTATAAAAAATGTATTTCTCTAACACATATAAATAAACTAGCAAACCCACAACTAGCCCACCCCTCTCACTCCCCCAAAAAGTATCCAAAGTAGTTTAAAAGTCCAAAAACAAAATTGTCCATAAAGAAATAGGAAAATTCCCAAAATGCCCCAACTCCCACATTCCCACCCTCTCCCCAACATGTCTCATGCACCAAGAAAAAGGTTTACAAAAGGGGCAAAAGAGGCCTAGTGGCAGGCTATAAGCTCCCTAACGTTCCTCTCTAATGTGTCCAGACGCTCCTCCTGCCTGGCTTCCATACATGCCAGCTTCTGTAGAATGCAGCACTGAAAATACTCTAATATAGGGGGAGCAGCAGTGGTTGGAACGGCGGTGGGCGGCTACCTTGGGACCGCAGTGACAGACTTCTGAAGGCACTGGGGCCAGGCTGGGGGCCTGGGCATTTGCAGCTGCTGTCGCATCTTCCTCCTCCTTGGCCACCAGCTGCTGATATGCGACACTGATGGCCTCCAGGTTCCTTTGCCAGATCCTGGCTGCTACCTCCTGCTTATTAGGTTGTGTTAAATTGGCAGGAGTAGCTGTATCAAGAAAGAAAAAAGACAAAGTGTAAACAATACTCCTAGAAAAAAACATAAAATTATAAAGTGGCACAGTAACAGTACATTTGCTGGTATTCTCGGGCCATTTGATTTTGATGTGATTAGAGTTTCAGGCAATAATCACTATGGAGTACACAAGCATTCTTCTCTCTCTTGTTGAGCTAAATTAATGTAGGCATGCCAGTTTAGCTTAGCATATTCGCGTTGCGTTACTTTGCTACCGTCTGCAAGTGGGACAGCTGTACTAGACAATTATCTTTTACTAACACGGCCATGCTCTGTTAAATGCCTCAATTTCACCCAGACTATAAGGTAGATGAATAGTTACTATGAATGATATACGTCACATGAGGTAGGTACTACTAATTTTAAATAAGACAGTTATGCAGACAGACATCCTCCTGTCTGCCCATGGGAATAGCAATGCACTACAGTACAGGGAAAGGATTGAGGAATAGGATATTGTGTTTGGCACGTTCATTAGAGACCATTCCATCCACAAAATGCAACATCACCTACTCTTAATTCCACTTTACTACCCAGCCTCACCCTCCACCACCACATTTGACATTACTTTTTTCCAGCGGAGTGCAGAAGCTCCGTAATCTCCACGAACGGAGCGAAGTTCACAGACCAGGCCTAATTTTTTGCTGAATTAGGTTTAGCAATTAAGAGTAGGATCTGATTGAGAAGTACATTTTACCTGCAATATATGCCTCTGTAAGAGGGCCACTTGGCATCACACTTATTTGAAATTTAGCTACACGGCTATCACCATATTTTGATTTGTTTAAATTAATCAGGTGGAAATATTTTATTTATTTGGTGCCCAAATCAAGATTTTCAGCCACACAGCTTTGAAATGGTTTATTTTTTCACTTTTGTGCAAGATACATTAAATTCAGATTCTGGCATGTGATGAAAATTGATCCTCCTGTCATTTGTTTTTAAGGGTTTGAGTATTTTTTCTATATCTCACTGTGTATGTTTTTTATGGGAGATTGACAACAATGTTGCAAACTGTGGCCTTGACAAATACCCTTCAGGGTTTAAACGCGTTGCCCATTAAACTTACTTTGAAACTGATATGCTGTGAGTGGCCCCTCTTATCTTGTGGATATAACAGATTAAGTGATTTAGAGATTTGCTGTTGGAAATATATTTATAGATATATATTACCTACTGCGGGTGGCAAGTAGGTAGTCATAGTTAAGATGTGGTTTCCCTAGGAAGAGCGTTTTTTCATTTGCCAATAACTTTGTTGTTTTTTTGACGAACCCTCACAAAACTTTCAAGCCTAGTATGATGTTGACTCCAGCTGCTGTCTTGACAGTTTTGGGGTGATCCATCAAGCGGGGACTGAAGAAAAAGGGGGTCTCAAATACGTTTTCCCCATGTTAATTCCAATGGTGATTTTAGACATGACTACAGTCCAAACTGCTAATCAAAATTACACCAAAGTTTGTAGAAAGGGAGCTGTTGGTGCACAAAGCACCCTTTTTGTAAATTGGTGTACATTTGTTAGGTGTTTTTTAAATATTAAGGAAAACCAACGTTTTTATATATAGGGACTTTGGAGGATTGTGACCCCTCCCGATCTTGTGCTGAGATATGATTGGCTGCCAACACTTCAAACCAAAAAACAAACAGGGAGAATAGGGTCAAAGGGAACAGTTTAAAGACCTACTCCTGGTTCATTTCCCCAGCAACTTCATATGTAATAACAAACAAGAACCTAGGAGGTCTAGAAGCCAAGCATCTTGCTGGCAAACACTGGCCGTTATATATCAATATGTCAGTGGGTGCTATAGTCACCATATAACAGTATCTAAAAGATAGGAAGGGAGAGAGAGACACATGTGTGAGGAAAAAGAGTCATGATGTCTAAGACGCAATTGAAACACTGATCAAACCAGATCCAGCACACAAAGTTTGTGAAAAACCATCAAACAAACCAGGTAATCGGTCCTATCATTTGGTAGTCCACACTGTGACCTGGCGGGTCCTTCGATCATCTAGACCTCATGCCACACAGCCATAGTAAGTACTGGATATGGTCTACAGTGAATACTGAACCTCCAATTCTTGGTCTGATTGTGATGGTTAGTGAAAAATAATGAGAAAACAGTGCAACATACAATAAAGTGGTGAGTCTAAAATAGGGTGATATGTCTAAACAAACACGTTAATCGAGAACAGGCACATCCCCTAATTAAAAAATAGGAACAGCGCAAACGACAATATAGAACAAATGACTGTCGCAGTTCGGGCCAACATGTTTCTTCTTACCGGGCAACTCGTCCCTTGGCTTTCATCAGGGCCACTGCTCTAAAATAGTTGCTACTGTTACGTGTAAATGAAATCAAACATGTAATCAGTGAAAGAATATATGTAGGAACGATACAACCTGTACCTACAGTTATATACACATCCTCCTTGTCAGTGGATGCTCAACGTGATCTGGAAAAACATATACGTGACATTATTTTGACGCGCCAATGTGCTCTCGAATCTCTCTTATACATGTGATTAACAATTCAAAAAAAGAGAAGGAAATATAATGTATATATATATTCCTGAGCACGGTCCAGGTGAGGTGAGGTCCAGTCCCCTGTCATGTTGGGTGAGCAATTAAATTATATTTTCTTCTTTTTTTGAATTGTTACTCACATGTATAAGAGAGATTCAAGAGCACATTGGGCCGTCAAAATAATGTCACGTATATGTTTTTCCAGATCACGTGTATATATACACACACACACACACAGCACATACACACACACAGGGTGCCACCAGGCACGACTTTACAGGGGATTATATACATTACTTGGTCAATCTGGCCACTTTCATCACCATTAGAACACCCAAGTAGTAAAACAACCAGTAACTACTGGCAAACACATTTTTTGTCATAAACACATTATGCATGGATCATACCTCCTAAATTACCAGTGTACCACTAATAAGGTGCACACATCAACTCTGGGCCTTACGCCCAACCAAACATGAGGTGAACACAAGGCCGACTGGCCTGCTCCTCGGGGGGCCCATCGCGGACTTCCCTGCAATGCCCTTTGACCCAAAGTTAGAGCTCTCCTAATCGAGGGCTCTCCTAATCGTGTGTCCATTTGACTCAGGGCTTCCACTATCCCCCTAGGTACAGGTGCAGCGGAGACAATGCCCCCAGAAGATCCGCAGAGTAATCAGGGGTGGGGTGCAACTCACCCTGGTCTCCTCTTGTTGTGCGGTGAGGAGAATGCAACGGCCCGCAATTGTGTGGTGCAGCTGCGAGTAGACTAGAAATATGGAGCGACTTCCCCCAGGGGCCTCTGTTGCGGTTTCACCCTGGTTCCTTACTCTGGGCTGCCTGCAACTATGCGGTGCAGCCGCCTTAAAGCCAAATGGAAACACAGGCAGTAGGGCACGGAGCGAAGCATCCTATGGTCCTGCCTACAACCAGGCGTCCATCGCCTGACTAATTCTCTCCTCTCCCTGCAGCTTCCAGGCTACACACGGGGCTCTCCCTTTCCACCCAGGAGCCCCTCCCACAAATTGGCACAGATTTGCCTGACTTCTGGCCGTAGGGATCCTGGAGTGGAGTCTCCGTTGGTCCCGCAATCCTCCGGGGTCACCACCGGCCACAGCAAAGCTGGGTGGGCTCCTGTTTGAAGGTTGGCTCGACAGCGTCTCTCCTCCTTGTGAGAGCCACGCCTTCCACCAGGCTTAGTCCTCACCTGGCTTCTGCTTTCTGCCCACATTCAGGTGCTGGCTGACTTCCAGTTTTACGAGCTGATTGTCACAAGGTATAGCCCTCGTGAACGCTAGCAAAATGATCGAAGGGCTCCACATGCCCCCTCACATTCCCCGCAGCCATAGGGGATCCGAACACAGTGCTCCCCACGACACCGGTGGCCCCAGCAGCACCCAGCCGGTCTCACCCCTGCAGACACCAGAAGGAAGCAGGCAGCACTTCTCCCCAAGAAGTGTACGGGCAGGCCAGCACACCGGGTCTCCTAGGCAGAATGGCAGATACTTCAGATGGCATGCAGGGCAGCAGGGCAGCAGGTCTGTCCCCCGGTGGTGGTTTCTCCTGGCAGTCCGGCAACCTGCCGGCCACAGGTTCCAGGTAAGCACCGAGCTGCTCACAAAACAATGGGTCATAGCCCCCATGCTTATACTAGTGTGAGTCTTTATTCTCCCCCGGTTACAGGGCTCAGTGCCTGGTCCAAACTAGTTCTGGGGGTATCTCCATACATTTGTTTACAGTGCACAAACACCCTCATTGTTAGTGTAGGCTCTGGCCCCAGACACACCAAGGGGGGGTGGACCCAGCATTGCGGAAGGCAGGCACAGTCCTATTCAGGCCCAAGTGCTTCTCCTTCCACTACTCCAAATGCAGATTGGCCTATTCAGTCTAATGTTGACTCACGCAGCCCCTCTGGAGCCACTGCATGTCCCAACCCCTGTCACTCCAGAGCCAGACATGCAATACGCAACAGGTAGGCACAAAGATACATAGCACACATAAATTCCACTTCTAAAAGTGGCATTTCTAAAACAGTGATAATAAATCTGCTAACACCATTAGTTTGAGTTTGAGTTTAAAATTACTTGTAAAGCGCGCATACACCAGCGGTTTCTTGGTGCTACAACTAACAAAGATCTGGGGCTAGAAAACAGGAAAAACAGCGGGGGTTTTAGTCAAAGGACTTCATGTACAGATGGGCCTTGAGGTGTTTCCGAAATTGTGGGTACAGGGTGAGGTTTGGGAGTTTAAGGGGGAGGGAGTTCCAAAGGAGCGGGGCAAGGGTGGCAAATTTCGAGCCTCCCCACTTCTTTCTCCGGTAGCGTGGGATGGTGAGGAGGGACTGGGAGGACGAGCGTAGTTCCCTGGTGGGAACGTAAGGGGTGATCTCGGATGAGATGAACGCCGGTGCCAAGCCCAGTCGGGCCAAGGAGGTGATGGAGGCGAGCTTGAATTGGACCCGGGCTCGCACAGGGAGCCAGTGTAAAGACTTCAAGAGGGGGGTGGAGTGGTGAAATTTCGGAAGTTTGAAGACCAGGCGGGCCGTCTGGTTTTGTATCTGTTGCAAACGACGTAAGCTATATGCAGGAATACCTGCATATAGGGCGTTGCCGTAATCCAGGCGGGACACCACCATGGCCAAAATGATAAGTTGGAGAGCGGTGAAAGTAAAGAAACGGGACACCCTGCGTATAGTGCGCAGTGAAAGGAAAGAAGAAGAGACCACAGAGCTGACCTGGGAGTGAAGGGTGAGTTGAGAATTGAGTTTTATGCCTAGGGTTGTAACTGAGGTAGAGGGTACAGGAGAGGAACCAAGAGAGGGGGGCCAGAAAAGAGAGGACCAGGGGCTGGATGAACCACCCGTCAACACCAGCTCGGTCTTATCGGGGTTGAGTTTCAAGTGGTTGTGGTTCATCCAGTCCCGGATATGGAGCATGACGGATTGGAAGTTTAAAGCAGAAGAGGGGGAAGAAGACAGATTGAAAACAAGCATAATTAAATACGGCGACCTCCATTTGTTGAAGAGAAAAGATCAGAGGGGCGATATAAAGATTAAACAGGAGGGGGGAGAGGGAAGAGCCTTGGGGGACCCCGCACTGAACTTTCTGGACGTCCGCTGTGAAATCACCCAGGCGGACGACCTGGGTGCGGTCACCCAGGAAGGAGGATAGCCAGACCAGAGCGGTCCCCCTGATCCCCGCCGCCTTGACACGGGAAAGCAGGATGGTATGATCCACCGTGTCAAAAGCGGCTGAGAGATCGAGGAGCACCATGGCCTGGCGCTGGTTGGTATCCATACCCTCCCTGAGGTTGTCCAGGACCGAGATGACAAAGGACTCCGTAGAGTGTGCGGGGCGGAAGCCGGCCTGGCGGGGGCAAGAGCTCCTTGCATCTCCACAAAGGAGCTCAGAGCGCAGGTGACATGGCGCTCGAGCACCTTTGCCAGAAATGGTAAGAGGGAGATGGGGCGGGAATTGGCAGGGATAGAGGGGTCTGCACCGGGTTTTTCCAGGATAGGCACAATAACCGCGGATTTCAAGGGGTTCGGTACCACACCTTGAGCAAGAGACCTATTAAGGAGATGAAGGGGGGGTCTGGACAGGTGACAAAAATATGGCGGAGAATGTGGGCAGGGCAGGGGTCAAGTGGAGAGCCAGATTTGACCAAGGGAACTAAGGAGGTCAGAGATTCCTTAGTTATGGGGGGGAGGGTGGTGAGTTCTCCCTTAGGAGGGGGACGTTGGGGGTCAACAAAGGAGGGAGAAGGGGGAGGGATGTTGGCTTTAATGGTAGCAATTTTGTGAATAAAGTAATTGTTGAGGGAGTGGCAGAGTTCTTCGGAAGGGGCGGGCTTAAGGGTAGTTCTATCCGAGAACGCCAGGTTGTGAACGATCGCAAATATCTCCTTAGACTGGTTTTCTGCAGCAAGGATTTTGGAGGAGAAGTAGGTGGTTTTGGCCTCCAAGATGTCTTTTTTATACTGGGTCAGGATGTTGATGTACTCCAGTCGTAAAGTGGGGCAGTAGTTTCTCCTCCAAGCCCGCTCCGCGCGACGCACTGTTAATTTGGTGGCCTTGAGCTCTTCGTTGAACCACCGGTTGGCGTCCTTCTCACGCTTGGAGGTAATAAGTTTGAGCGGGGCAACAGAATCGCAGCCAGAGGAGAGCCACTGATCTATGGCCTCAACCTGGGAGAGGGTGGATAGGCCCTGCAGGGAAGGGAGGGAGGTGGTGAGAAGGGAAGAGAGATCTTCCGGGTTAACTCGGCCCCAGGCTCGAACCCAGATGTTTTTAGGGCGAGGGGGCTTGGCTGGGGGGTGAATGGGTAGGGAGAATGAGATCAAGTGGTGGTCAGACCATGTGCAAGGCAGAATAGAGAGAGATTCCACAGGACAGTTCAGGGACCAGATCTGGTCTAGC
The DNA here is from genome assembly GCF_964263255.1 of Lissotriton vulgaris. NCBI lineage: Eukaryota > Metazoa > Chordata > Amphibia > Caudata > Salamandridae > Lissotriton > Lissotriton vulgaris. Next base: position 2,068,600,864 of record NC_141689.1, on the reverse strand, counting down.
GTGTGACCTTTAATGTGGGTGGGGGAGTGTACGTGGGGTGTGAAGTTAAGGGATTGGAGGGTTTCGGAAAATTCCTTTGAAGACGAACATTCAGCTGGGTCAGAGGGCCAGAAGTTGAAGTCGCCAAGAAGTAGAATAGAGGAATTGTTGACTGTTATAGTAGCCAAGACTTCCAAGAAGTCGGGGAGAAACTGCAAAGGGGATTGAGGAGGACGGTAGGTAAGAAAACAGGTCAGAGGGGGAGTGGTGGAAGTGGTGCGGATCACCAGAAACTCGGTGGTCGCGATGTCTGGCAGGTACAGGGATTGAAAGGGAAGATCGGTACGAGCGATGACCGCCACGCCGCCCCCGGCTCTGCCAGTAGGGCGATCTGCCCGAAGGGCATAGTATGGGGCCGGTAAGGTGGCTAGGAGGGCGGGGAGGGAGTCATCGCAGAACCAGGTCTCCGTGGTTCTGTATTACCACTATTCCAAACATGCCAAACTTGATCACACTGCTCCTCTCATATCAGGAATTACCACTGAAACACATATCCGTGAACTCCCAATGCATTCCCATGGGAGGGCACCCTCACAGCAGTGAGAAACCAAAATGTATGTTTGTCACTACCAGGACATGCCACACAGTTAAGGCTCGTGTCCTACCTTTTACCTACAGTGCACCCTGCCCACGTGTTTGTTTATAGTGATATTTTTATTTAGTGACTATTGTGTCCTGGGACATCTGTGTAGTATTCTGTGTAATAACCTGCAGTTCCCATTTTTATAATCTACTCCCAGCAGTTCAGTGTTTCAAATATATCGCCCTATCCTAACCATACTGTACTGGCTTCTGATTCAAGGTATGGTCAATTTTAAACTTGCATTCAATATTCAAAAACATATCCACTCTGACTAATCACACTATTTGGTTACAAAGCTAAAGAACTCTGGTAGCTGCCAGATTTCCATAGTACCCAGCCAATACTACTTCAAATTAATCCTTTCAAAGAAAAGATGCACATCTATTCAATCCTATGGATGTGCCTCCAAAGACTGGAATTCCACTTCCCTAGCTATCCGTGTGTTAGAAATTGGGTTTCTGGTTGGCTAGGGTATGCACCTAAGCCAGACAGAACCCACCACTCTAGTCAGAGTAACAAGAACACACATGAACCCCTGCTCTCCTCCCTTGGTAGCTTGGCATAGCACTCAGGTTTATTCCAGAGGCATTGTGCAAAACATTTGCACAGCACAAACACACACACATCAGTGACACACTAGGCGCACCACGAAGGAGAATCCACATATATATAAATATCACTTTTATTATATATATAACATATGAGACCACAATCACATAAATCAGTTTGCCTACTAAGCAATCGTCTTAACATAACAGCTCATAGATGGCTTTGCCAACTAGGACATTTTCATGACGCCCCATTTAGTGAAATAAAGCAAATAGTTATAAGTTGCACAGGTGATAAAACATTATGAAAATAACACCTTATACCATCATTGTACATATTATGCAGCTCTTGCCTTAAGGCATGTTAGCCTGTCAATACATGGTGTGAGCACACCTACATCATTAACCGGTACCCAACATGTAGGTTTTACCACATATAAGTCACCCTACTCACGAAGCCACAGTGCTTCTGTGCTTCATTTGTAGGTTATATAGCAACTTGGTACTAGGTGCAGGATGTAGCCGCCCTGTTGGCCTTTTAGCAGGACCACAGTAATTTTACCAGTTTCCCGCAGGTTGCTGGAACAGAGCAAGCCCCTAGGGGCAAACTGGGCATCACTTGTAGATCCGCCCAACAAGACAGCCCACGCGCTCCCCACAGTACGGTCAAACTAGCACCGGAGGCATGGGACACACTTAGTGGATGCTGGGGAGTGGACCTTGCCAGGTTCCCCATTGCAACCAGGGATAAGAGGGCAGCTGCCTACAACCTCGCGGTGAGATGCCCCAGAGCTGTTCCCGCATGCCGGTGTCCTTCGTGCAGCACGCCCTTGAAGAAATGCTGGGTGGCCTTTCTCACTGGCCCACATTGTCGGGGAAGAAATTGCGGCTCACTTTTCAGAGGCTGGTGGGACACAGCTTTTCAGCATATAGCGGCTGTGGCGTGCGTTACCAGTGCGTTGAGGTTGCCACACCAACCAGGAGGGGCACTTCCGCTGCACATAGCTCCCTTCAGTGCTTGGGCCGTCGGGCGCTGATACTGTGGCACCACACGCCCTTTAACAGGGTGAGCAGAAGATCCCAAGGAGCACTTTTCCTGTGCCGGGGAGGAAAATTTGTGTACAACAGTTTCAGAATGCACCGGTTTCTCACTCAAGGCTGCAGTACCACATGCTGTGCAGGGAAGAGGTCGGGAGCAACTCATCTTCTAGTGCCTCTGGCTCCAGCAGCCCTCACACAGTGTTCCACATGCACCACTTTTGATACAAAAGGGAAATGGCCCAAGACAATGCTCCACACGCTTGGAGGTAGGCAACTTCCAAGCGCTCAGCATGCGTTGGTTAGGGAATCTCCTAAAAACGTTTCTCCTTTACAATAAGAGGGTGAAGGACAGTCTAGCCCTTCTTCAGCCAGAAACAACAACTACAGGCCAACCCACCGCTCTCACAACAGAAGGGGTAGTGCTCCTCCTGCAGCTCTTCAGCTCTCCTTCTAGGTAGGTTACTTTGGGGTTCAAGAAGGATCTTTTCATGAAGTATTTGATTTCCCTGAGACTTTCAATAGGAGGCAAGCACACACAAGCCCTTGGAGATTCTTCACAAGCATGATATCATATCCGGGCAAAAAGAGTCAACTCTTTTTCTGCACTACAGACAGAAGCAGCAACTGTAGGTCAACCCACCCCTCATACCGAATAGGCAGCGAACCATAAAACACAGCTCGTCACCTCTTCTTCTTGGCAGGTTCCTCTTGTTTCTTGAAGTAATCTAAAGTCCTGGGGTTTAGGGTTGAATACTTATACCGCATTTTGTCTTTGTTCTCTTTGTGGCAGAGTCTTTGAGTTCAGTCCAAACTATTTCTGTCCTCCCTGGTCCAGCATGACCACACGGGTGGAGACAGGACTGTGCAAAGAAAACACATCCTATTCAGGTGTTAGTGAAACTCTTCCCACCACTCTAAATGCAGAACAGGTCTATTCAGTCCAGGGATCAGTCACCCATGCAAGGCAATGCACACCTTACCCTCCCTTGTGACTGTCTGAGTGAATGCACATCCCGTACTGCTATCTCTCCAAAACCAGACACTGAATACACAAGCACCTAGAGGCACACAAAATGGCAAAGCAAATAAAGCCCACTTTCTAAAAGTGCCATTTTTAAAATGCAAAATTTTAAAACAACCTTTACTAAATGGTCTGTTATTAAATTTTGAGTTCAGAGAGCCTAAACTCCATTTCTCCATCTTAACCCAATTGAGAGTTACACATGTAAAATGTTACAGTGCAGCCCCAATGTTATCCTACGAGACAGACACCCTTTTAATTTTGACAATTTAAATACACTGTATTTCACTATCAGGACATGTAAAACACACCAGTGCATTTCCTACCTTTATCATCCTCTGCACCCTGCCCATGAGGATACCGTGGGTTTACCTTAGGGGTGACAATGTAAAAAACGGGAGGGTTAGAGCCTGGCAAATGGGTCAACATGGCAGTTTACAACTGCGCATACAGACATTGTAGTGGCATTTCTGAAACACATTTACAGGGCTACTCATGTAGGTGGCACAACTAGTGAAACACTATTAGCATTGGATTTACAGGCCCTGGCATACTCAGGGATTTACCCGTAAATCAGATATGCCCATCATGAAAAACCAATCATTTACACAATTTACACATGGAGCATATGCACATCAGCACTCACCAGCAGTGGGAAAGTGCCCAGAATCCTATAGCCAACAAGTACAGGGTCAGAAAAAAAGGAGACAAAAGACAAAATGTTTTTGGATAAACCTGCAAAAAAGGCCAGTCTAACACCGTTATTACCTTTCTACATGCTTTCAATGAGCAACTGAAACACTTCCTTAATAACCAATACATCTCCTAATCATTTTCCAAGTACAACTGACTACTGACAAAAGTCTGACGAGTGAGCTTAGACACTTACTCTTGTGCTTAAACATCCACTGCCGGTCTAGAAACATTAACAAGTTTAGTTTAGTTTAGTTTATAAAGTTTATAAAGCGCCTGGTAACACCTTCCCGGCGTGTCCCCGCGCTAGTAAGGAAGAGCTAGATACTTTAGCAAAGACTGCCCGCCCCGACGTGCCCCTATAGCCTAAACAGATGAGTTTTCAGTAATGCTCTAAACTTGACTTCCGCACTCTCTAGTCTCATCTCCAGAGGGAGCTTATTCCAGCTGCGGGCAGCCATTACACTAAAGGAGCGCCCTCCCATTCTTGATTTATTAGCCCGCGGGATGACCAACTGACCGAGCCTCCCGAGAGCCCTCGAGGGTTCATATCTGCACACTAGGTTATCCAAATAAGACTGTCTTTTTTGTTTCACAGCTTCATCTCAGCAATGATGATATTCAGTACACTTATGAAGCATGTTATGGTGTAATGACAAATTTTGAATTTATGATTATTTGACATTCTCAATCAGTCTAATAATCTTTGATTGTTTGTAGCCTTTGGATCTGCTTTTTCTTATGTCACTTACCCTTCCTACACTCACTGCACTTTTTCCCCTTCCCCCTGTCCAGGGCACTTTATGCAATTTTATAAATGTTATTTCAACTAACCTTGCTAGATTAAGAGGCTTAGCTACATTGAAAATAAAAACAATGTATGCAAATTATTGTTAATTGATTTTTCTTGATGTTCTATATATTTTTTATGTGGTAACTGGGGCCCCTCTTTCTCAGCAATATACATACCCAGGTCCCAGTGACTATATTGGGTGAACCCCCCTTTTACAACCAATCTCACCATAAGCCCTCCCCGCCCCAGTGGTTCTATAAACTCGAAGCCACTAGCAGGTTGTTCAGAAAAGGAAGCATAGATATTCTTGACTTTCCCAGCAAAGAATTCAGCCACCCGATTACACTCTGCCACCGAATCGGTAGACTGGGCGTTTAAGCTCGGTACCTGGGATATTTCTTTAAAAATTTTAAATAACTCCTTCGCGGAGTGCTCTGCCTCTTCTATCTGCGTGTGGTAATATGCGGCCTTGGCCCCTCGCACTTGCCTTTGATATTTCCTCATAGCTAACTTGTAGCCATCCTTACTCCCAGAGCAGGATGTCAGCCGCCAGCTGCGCTCCAGCCTCTTGCACTCAGATTTAGCCAGCTGTAACTCTGGAGTAAACCAGGGGGCGGTCCTGCTTCTTTTACTACAAGACTTAGAGCTGCTTAGTGGCGCCGTAGAGTTTAAGGCATTTAGAATGCGCTCATCAAGCTTAGAGTTCGCACTCTCAATATCCGCGCCATCCAGCGGACCCCCGCTTAGTATACGCATATTAAAACTATTCTAGGAGAACTGCTTCCATTTGCGATACAATTTTTTTTTGTGTCAGCTATGTTCTTCTCATAGACTGGGTTAATTGTCTCGAAGGGAACTAAATAGTGATCTGACCATGGAATCGGGATTGGGGTATCCACAGTCACGCCATCCCTGCTAGCGAACACCGGATCTAATAGATGACCGAGTGTATGCGTAGGGGAGTCGTTTTTCAGCTCAAGTTGAAGTTCCTGAAATTGTTGACGAAGGTCAGTGACATCTTTCAATTGAGTATATTCTAAAAGCATGTTTATGTCACATAAAACTAACAATTTGCTCCGTCTAATAGCTAGGGGAGCGACGTCCTCAATGATACTAGACCTGAAGTTTCCGTAGCTGCCTCGGGGTCTATATAAGAGGATCCCGGATATAGAATCCTTTGGACTAAGCTTCAAATTGAACGTACCAGCTTCGCTACTGTCTATTTTAGTCGGGAGTAGAGTGCATTCAAATGGGGCCTTTACAATAATAGCAATCCCCCCACCTCTTCCTCCTCCCCATTCTGGCTATGGAATATCCTGGAGGGACCGCGTTGATAATGTCCGGGTCCGAGTGTTCGCCCAACCACGTCTCCGTTAGAAAAGGAATATCTAGCTTCTCATCCAACAGGAGATCCCATATTTGAATGCAGTGCTTACTCAGAGATCGACAATTCAATAGGCCTCCTTTAATTCTCCGACCATCAGCACAGCCGGCGCTTCCCTAATGCATTTAAAGGAGCAGTAGGGGCAATCATGAAGCGCAATCGCCTCCATAGATCTTCTGCAGGGGGGTTTTAATGGTGGGCATAGGTCACGAAGCTCCTTACTATCATAGTGGGTGGGACTCGCTCCAAATGGACAGGGATTGTGGCCTCTGGCCCCGACCGGCCGCGGATGGGCGCAGACGGGCTTAACTTAGGCGCAACTTCGCCTTCGTCACTCCCGCTGCACGCGTCCGCTGCGTGGTTGCGGTCCCACACACATAAGTCGGCAGACGGAATTAGGAGGGAGGGGCAGCTAGAGCGCTGACCTCCCTGCGTTGATCCAGGAAGTGCTTGGCTCCTCCTCACCCTCCGCAGCAAACGCCCACACTGGGCGCGGCGGAACGGGGCGGGAGTGCAGGAGGTTAGTAACCCCCCCGGACTAGTATATCAACCTCAGAAATCGTGCAGGTAAGTTAGCAAGCAACGCTGTAAGCGTAACAGTTAAAGCATACAAGCAGGCGTTTCTATTGAGTAAAAGCGTTCTACATCAGCGCACACTACAATTTTAAAATTCAGTGCAGTATTAGAATGCTATTAATTAGCGTACCAGTGAAATGGCCAGTTAACACACAAGCAGAGGGAGTCTGCCACTGCCACCGGCTAGCTCTTCTCCACAAGTGGCCGCTTTCTTACCTGCTTTAAATAGAGGAAATGCATACAGCGCACTAGAGCGCTGACCTCCCTGCGTTGAGCCCGGAAGTGCTGGGCTCCTCCTCACCCTCCGCAGCAAACGCCCACACTGGGCGTGGCGGAACGGGCCGGGAGTGCAGGAGGTTAGTAACCCCCCGTAGTAGTATATCAGCCCCAGAAATCGTGCAGGTAAGTTAGCAAGCAACACTGTAAGCGTAACAGTTAAAACACACAAGCAGGCGTTTCTATTGATTAAAAGCGCTCTACATCAGCGCACACTCTAGTGTAGTTCCTATTTTCCCAATAGGCCCTGCGCATTGGAATAACATAAACAGTAGTATCGACGTAGATCTTCCAGGCCTCCACTGACTATGCTAAACCTAATTGGGTTTGTTACCAACTAGCTCAGAGGTCACTGGAAACTTTCTTCTCTGAATAGGAAGTGATCAGCTTCCCTGGTACAGACAAGAAGGGATTCAGTTTTCCAACAACCGTGCAACATGACAACTTTGCTCCTCAGATAAGAGTCAATCTCTAGAGTCGTGTGAACAATAGACAGTTATTTTACTCAGTCAGTGGTTGTGCAGTTTACTTTCACAATATGTAGAGAATAGAGAGACGGGCGTTTTCAATAAAGGGTAACATTTATTGAACAGTCTTTCTTCTCGTACAAGAGAAATGAATTGCCACAATTGCAAGACTTGGTATTATAAAAAGTACGTACAGTAAGATGAGTATTGCGAAATAATACTGTAAAAGCATTGATATGGTTTCTTAGCCATACAATGGTTTAAAATGAATAAAACATATATACATTCATATATACATTAGGCTAAAATACTCCACTGGTGCTTCTAACTACGCCTACCCCAGTGTACCTGACCTAAGCCTAATACTTGGGAGGGGAGTAAGTAAGTAGCTTTAAGTTAAGTTGGTTTTGCCAAGGTTTGCTTCAAGAATTCTCTCTAAGGGTTTAGTCAACACCATACCTCTGGAATAGAATGATGGAGGTCTGGTATCTCCTTCAGGGGGTCGATATCCCAGTCACCCGCAAGGGTAGCCTGGAAACGCCAGAGCTGGATTTCTCTGCAAGAGAAAAGACAGCGTCTCTCTCAGCGCATAGAGGAGGAGGAGGAGGGGCAGCGTCCGCGGGCAGCTTGCATCTGCTGGGCTCTTGCAGGGGGACGGCTGTTCAGCTCCTAAGTTCTCACACCATCGTTCGCTCGTTAGCAGCGATAGCAGCTATGGTATCATCAGCATAACAGCAGCTTCGTCAGCAGCGATGGCATTGAGGCAGCTAGCGTTTGCTTAAGGCAACGTTGGTAATATTTATACCTGAAGGGTGCCTTGTTTGATGTAAGTTTTTGGACATAAGACGTCAATAAAGATGTCACTAGGAAGTGATCGTCTATCAGTGCTCATTAGAGTCCTATTACTAATCAAAACATAGCAAGCAGGGTTTTCCAGGTTGCTGAGTTTTTATCTTGTTGAAGAACTCTGAGTGTTAATCTAGGAATCTTAGATAGTAACTTCTGCTATGTCATTGCACTAATTGGCTGCAAAGGAAGTGGCAGAGAAAGCGATTCTGAAATGTGGCTCTGTTCGTGTGAGGCCAGAGACGAGTTTCTGAATATTGCATTTGATCAGTTATGCCAATATAGGGAATAAATGGATTTATAGCCGTATAGGGGCATAAGGTCACAGTATCGATCAGGGTCCTAGATTAGAATGCTACAACACTACAATTTTAAAATTCAGTGCAGTATTAGAATGCTATTAATTAGCGTACAAGTGAAATGTCCAGTTAACACACATGCGGAGGGAGCCTGCCACTGCCACCGGCTAGTCCTTCTCCAAACAACACGGTGCTATGTTTGGAATCTGCTTAGTAATCTTTTCCACCAAGCAGGCTTTGTGCCATCCTCACCACTCCCCCTCTGAGAAGTCACAAGGATGTCAAAGTGCCCCCCTGGCTTTCTTCGGTCCCCCACTGTAGAGCCAATTATGCAGCTGGTCCTGTTGCACTGTGAATTTATGGGTCCCTTGGAGACGCCAAAACTGATTGAGGCATTCAAGGAGGCCATGATGCGTTTCCTACCAGCTTCCTCTGGTGCGTCTTCAAGTCTGTGGATCAGTGGAAGCCTCTACCTCTAATAAAAGAGAGGGACCCCAACAACCAAAAGGGTAGTGTTCTAAAAGACTGTAATTCAAGTAAAGTGTCCCCTTTGGATAAAATACAGACCAGATACTACACTTACAACCTCATCCTTATAAACAGAATTGGTTCAATTCACACAGTATAACAAGAGCAAAGATGATGCAAATGGTCAAAATTAAAAGCGTATACAATTTATTATAACATTTATAAAAGAACAAAATACAATACAATAATTGAGCACATATCCTAACAAAATAAAAAATAATTGCAAAAAAATCATGACACAGTGGGAATAATAAATAGAAAATAGTTCTAATTAAAATAGAAAAGGACACAATAGTCAGACATAATCAAATCAAACTCCAAATTGTACATATATCTTGAGTGGAGAAATTATTTTGTCCAATGACTTAGCGTGTCATAATTCAAAATGGCATTGACGCGTTTCGGTTTGGCAACTTGATTAAAAGCCAACACCTTCTTCAGGATTAAAATATAAATTCCCACAATTTACAGAATATCTGCAAATAAAAAATGTACAATATAAGATACACCATATGTGACTCAAAACTACATCTACATCATAATACAATACAATGCTCCTGCCAACTGTATGACACTGTAACCCCATACATTCAGACCATTTTAACTTTCATCTCACATATAGACTCATGACTCATAATGTACTGCAGGCATGTAGCCTTGTCCAGATGGATTCATAAAACATTGTCCATCCTCAGAGGGCATATAAAAATACTTTCACCTCTCAAAACAGATGTTGTATTCAACTACTTTTTATATATTAGTAGTACGTCTTATGAACATTCAGACCTCATAAAGGTATGTCCATTACACATATTACACCTATTAGGGCAATATAATAAAATTTTAAATTACCTCATATAAAAGACCCTCCAAAATACTCCAGTGCTTGGTCCAACCCTTCTTGATAGGCAGGCCGCACAGAGTGGAGCCGTCTAAAGAAATTGCATACATATCCGTATTTACATCTTAATAATTTCTTAGCCATGTAGCAAAGGGCTCTTATCATATTATACATAAAGCTCACCTATTACGTTTTCTTTAGATTCGTAACAGGGTGGACCGGCGATAATAAAACACAAACCCTTGTGATTTTACAAATAAATCAAGGGAAAAAATCATATACCCCTTATTTTTACCTTTCCTATGTTTTTCCACAGAAGGAACTCATTTAATATCAGATAACGAGTCCCATACCTATATAGCTACATACAGCTACAATGTAATTAAATATAAAGGCATCCTCGACTACTATTGTCTGATCAAAAGCCCAGATGTGCTAAATGCCGCCATAATATAATACGTACTTCCCTTCACATTATATGCATTGGTATATTATCCGCAGCATCATGTTCTACTAATTCTAAATGTGTTTGTTGCTAATCGCTAGCCCCTTTCCAAAGCGTGATGATACACACATTAAGAGAATGTCTAGTCTGCGTTCTTGGGCTCCAGTAGAATATATACTTCAAGGGACGCAAACCCCCCATATCCGTCTATCAACGCTTCCATGTGAATTGCAACAAAAATTGCATTTTACCTAAAAACGGGCCAGAAGACGATGCACGTAAAATTACGTTGCAATTATGGCTCTTGCATCCGATTGTACTCGAGATGAGGAATAGTACACACTCCCGTTATAAGCTAGACCGCGCCCAGTCTGTAAAGATTTAACACAAACACGGAGGTCAGATTATAATCGCATATCCCTACATTAACTCAAGTCGTTCCCAGGCTAAAACACGTACCTGCTCGAAAATATAGCATAACGGCGTGTAGAGGTTTCCGTGCCTTGATAGAGAAGTGCATCATGGGTCTAGAAATTTCAGCGCATTTTAAACCCAAAGGAACGCGCGAAAACTAACTTACATTACCCCTATGTCAATTACTTCCGGTACTTCAATATACGAGTAAGATGACGGACAAATTATATATGTAGTTCAAAATAATACGATTCACATTCTTCGGCGTTTTAAATCACCAACGTTGTGAGAAGACCCTGCATTGTCAAGAGTCAGAGCCCCATAAAACACTTGGTATATTCGAAGCAGCGCATTGCGAACTCGACAAATGTTCGCATTACACCCTAAAGCGGAAGACATATTTTCTTGTCTTTCTCAATAAATGAAGCCTACGAATTGGCCGTAATTGGTATGTTCTTATTTCATATGTTCTAGTTCTAATCACATACGCGCTCTTCCGACGAATTACATTCCAAGATGGCGGTCGGTATATAATTATAGTCGCCAAAGGATAGCATTGTTCACTAACATCTAAAATCGATTTTTGTCATCAAAGGATGCTCAGCCTTATATCCAGACAGATCTACATACAATAATAGCGATACCATAAGTGATATCATAGTGCTCGTCTGTATTATGTATATTACCTGTCACAAGTGCATTCTTTGCATTACATTGATTATCATAGTGCCTACCCTGCATATAATAGTATAACCAATTGCCAATATTTTATTTCATTGTCATAGCAACAAAAATACAGAAATATTTATTGCAGGGGAGCATGGATATAATCGACTTAACACATTATTTCTCAGCATAATTATTTTTATTTGCCCTCATAACAATCTGATATTAGTTAACATTTTTCTTACAGCATAGCTCATCATTACATATGTCTTACTGGTTGTAATCATAGGTATCTGATATTGATTAACATTTCTTCTACCGCATAGCTCAACTTTGCAGCACAATATTAATTAACATTTTTCTACATCATAGCTCGTTATTACAGCTAATCCCTCTACTCTAGCTGAAATCATGCATTCATATTTAACACTAATGTCAAAATCTACTCATAATCAATACATCAAGATAGTGTAACAATTTCTCATGGAGCAATGATGGTATCCTACTCTAGAGAAAAACCCATTTTGGTTAGCACAATTTTTAGGGCCTAATGAGACGTTCCCATTCTTCTTTTGAATTTAATCCTCCTCTTACAGTATTTAGAAAGGAAATATACCACTGTTCATGTGCTTTGCGTTTCAGCAGTATATTTCCACCACGTTTGCCAATCTTGATTTTCTCAAGAATAAACCAAGTGAAATCGTTTTCACTATGGCCAGCCTTAAGAAAATGTTCAACCAAGGGCGTTGTTAGCTTTTTAGTCTTGATTGCCGACCTATGTTCTTGGAACCTAGTTCTTGCTTCTCTCCCGGTTTCCCCAATGTAGCCAAAACCACAGGGGCATTGTAGGAGATATATAATGTTCCTACTTCTACAATTAGTCAGACATTTGCTCTTAAGTATTTTACCATTGAACCTTATCTCATTAGTTTGTAATCATTGCGGGCAAACATTGCATGTACCGCAACGGAAGTTTCCTAGTACTTTACTATTGTCCAATGTTCTCTGAGTAATCTTAGTCTCTTCACGATATGTGTTTACTAATAAATCTCTAAGATTTTTATTCTTTTCAAAAGCAAAAATCGGTTTCTCCAATTTGGTAGATTCGGCATGATAACGAATGTGCCAGTTTATATTCACCACATTCTTAATCTCATTGCTTATTGTGGAGAACTGACTAACAAAAACAATTTTAGTTAAAGTCTCTTTCTTTTTTTCTTGCTTATGAACTAGGGCCTCCCGATCATAGAATCTTGCCCTCTTCATGGACTGAGAGAGTAGTTTCTTTGGATAGCCTCTATCCCTAAATTTCTTCTTTAGAGTTTCAGAATGTTTATAAAAATCCTCCAAATCAGAAAAATTCCTCCGTAAACGAAGGAATTGGCTGAACGGAATGCTCTCTCTCTGGGTTTTAGGGTGAAAGCTTGAAAAATGCAAAAGTGTATTTTTTGCAGTTGGTTTTGTAAAAAGCTCCACTTCCAGGGTACCATTGACATTCTTGACTGTGGTATCCAAAAAGTCAACACTAGTAGTGCTGTGTGAAGAGGTAAATCTTAAATTAGGATCACCCAAATTGAGCCATGATAAGATATCTCCCAAGTTCTCAGTAGGGCCGTCCCAAATAAAAAAGATATTGTCGATGTAGCGGTACCAGCCCGCTACATTTTTGAAAAACGGGGCCAACTCCTTATAAGCCTCCAGTCAGGTTACTGCCAGTGGTCTTCCCCACGGTGCTGTCTGTGCCTCCTAAACTCGCGTCGGTTTCAGCTCCGGCTTCAAAGCCAAATCCACACCTGTCACCACGATCGTGGTTGATTTCTACTGCATAGATGCTGGCACTGATGCTGCCAGCTCAGAAATATTGATCATTGTGTTCTGTCCAATTCCGAACAGTGGACCTTAAACGAAGCTGTGTTCTGGTACAGTTCCACCACACCTGGACCCAATGCAATTTGATGCTGACAAAATAGTAGCCTCGCTGAGGTGACACCCTCCAGGGCATCACCAACTTTTTTGGCTCCAGCTCTGACCTAAGGGTAATGGTGGGGATGAATTTGCTCCTCAATAAGATGACAATTTGTATGTGGACCTATAAGACGCCAGTAGACTGGACAGGTTACCTGTAGGCTCTATTTGCGGTTACTGGACCAGATGTCCTTGGTCAAATCACCCATTGTGATGCGTTTCCTCAAACGTTTGGTTCACATGTTTCTTTTCTAGTCTTTTGTGATGCCTCTGGGGAAACCTAACCTGTTCCTTAATTTCCTTATGTATACCCAGTTTAAACCATTACACAGCTGTCCTCTTAGTCTTCTGACCCTGAAGACCGGTTTCCTCAGCACAATTACTTCAGCTCATCGCATATGGAATTTTGAAGCTCATTCATAAGAGCAGGCCTACATCCTCTTTGTTCAAGACAAATTGGCTTCTTTAGACTACAGTGACCTTTTTACCACAGCTGTAAATCTGAAACTCCATCAGTTGGACCCCAGAAGAGCGCTGAGCTCTTCTATTGATCGCACTTAAGAACATCGGATGGACAATCAGCTATTTGTGTTATCTGAGGTAAAGAAAGTCAAGACTGTGCAGAAGAGGGCACTATCCAATGTATAGTCCTCTGCATCAAGATCTGCTATGATTTGGTCAAATAGCAGCCCCCTGAGGTATTGGCGGCATACTCCACCAGAGCAAATGCTGCTGCTACCATGCTGACACATGGGATGCCTGTTCTGAATGTTTGCCTAGCTGTTACGTGGGCATCATTGCTCACGTACACAAAGCACTACTGCCTTGACAGCCAGGTCCAATGGAAAGAGCATTTCGGCTGTTTGCTTCTGCAGGATTTTTTGGTCTGATGTATTCCACAGACACACCACTGGGGGCATAGCTACTGTTTTTGGAATCTATTTTAAGGGGGAGGAGTCTTCTGTTAGAAATATCTAACATAAGAGTAAGTTACTTACCTTCTGTAATGCTCTTTCTGATGTGATGCATACTCTATCTAACTAAAGATTCCTTACTGCCCTCCCACCTCGTTCTGTGGAATGGCTTTTTTCCAATCTAAAAAGGAGAGCTTTGCGCAACTTGTATGAACAATTGGTCTTTGGGCTCTGAGCGTGTGGATAATGTCAAGAAAAAACTGATGTCAGCACGCTTGGGGGTGCAGGGGGGCTACGTGATGCTCCAGGCATCACATTCGGGGCAGAACGAACTTGACACAGGTTCAACTCGGATCCACACAAAACAATCTACTGGCAAGCAGGTGCTTAGCTTAAAAACTTGCTGGATTCAGTTGGGAGCCTGGGGACATTCTAATGATGACCAACCTGTGGTTATATAGAGTATCCACCAGAAAGAGCATTACTGAAGGTAAGTGACTTGTTCTTATTGAGCATTTTCGCATGCAGAATTGTATGCCCATTAAATCTATGCATCAGTAAAATTATACACATTTGTGTAATATTGACATTTTATATAACAATGAAACATTTTTATTGTTGCAGATGCTCAAGATACTCCTAGAAATTGTCTCTTAAGTTTGGACTTTTTGTTACTTTCTCTGATATGTAAAACTAGCGAGTTCTGCAGATGTCTCAGTACTGGGATATCCGAAATAGTGCAAGCTAAACTAGAGCCACATTGTGAGCCTACTTAATAGATAGTAAAATGATAATTGTTCACAGCAATGGGCAAAGTGTGTGGATCACAAGACATTTGTGAATGCTACTATTTCATGGAAGATGTCTGGAGGTAGTATTGTGTGGCAAGAATGTTGAGGCAAGAATGTTTAGGCCATTTTGTTGTGGTGTACTGTGAGTGTTGTGTTTATGAGCTACTGTTTTGTTTTCTGGTTCTTAAACTGCATTCTGCGTTTGACTGTTCTATTGTGTTGTGCCAGTTATGTTTTGTGTTGAAAGATTGTTTTATTCGTTATTGTTATGGTTTGTTTATTTTAGTTGTTTCAACAAATGGTGTTACTTTTGTAGCCAAAAACAACACATGCCTTTAAATTTCCAGTGATACACAGCATGCACCTCTTTAAGGTGGGAAAATAGCGCTGCTCCAACTTAGAACTAATTTAAATACCAGTCAGCCCACAACAGTGGCAGAAACCATCAGATGGATTACAAAACATTTTTGACTGTTTCTTTTTTATGTAATTGGTGGTAAGTTATGCCAATGATTGGTGCAAACTTTTACCACTGTATAATGAAAGTATCTTGAGGTAAGAATGAGTGACAAAAACGTTTGTCCATTTTATTTTGACACATTGTGCTATTATGGTGATGTTCAATGTTTTTGTGTTGCATTATTGCACTGTATTGTGGCTGCTGTGTTCTCTTCTGTTTTGTCTGTTTTGTTCTGTGCCCAGTTGGGTTTCAATTTGTAACTTGGTATGTGTGTAAATAGCTGCCAACTGTCCCATTTTTGCCGGGACAGTCCTTGCAAGTTGGAGACTGTCTCGGGTAATTCACTAAACCGGGACAGTCCGGGCAATAAGGGCCTACTCAATAAAAAGAGAATTGCAGGAAATTAAAATGAGAATTTAAAACTTTAAGCCATAGTAGCTGAGTTGGAAAAATTCTCCAATTCAGCTGACTGAGAAATGTTTTCCAACTCAGCTACTTTGGCCTTACGTTTGAAATTCCTGTCTCAATTCCCTACAAATCTCTCTTTATTGAGTAGACCCTATAATATGCACTATAATTAGGCAGAGTTAAATTATTTTAATGATGTCTGTTGGGCGGAGTGGGCAGAGCTTTGGTGCAGTGGGTGGGGTAAATGTTCAAATACGTGATATAAAGCTGTGCTACAATGTCCCTGATTTTTTTTTTCAAATGTTGGCAACTATGTTTTTTTGTATTAGTATATCTGTGCCTAGGTGTCTTAAATTAGCATTTAGAATGCTCACTTTATGTAATAAAGACCAATGAGCTTACATTTGAGGATACAGCCCTTTGTGTGAACGGTTTCCACTACTTCCTCAATGTCAACAATATCACTGACTAAGATACGCCCTGGCCTCCAAATTTTTCCAACTACTTAGTGCTTCGTGACTGTTCTTCCTATTCACAGCAGGTTATTACTTGGAGAATTTACACTCTACAGTTAAACCTGAATCTTTTTTCTACTTTAACAGATTATTACATGGTAAGCTATCTGCACCCATTCCCATCATGCTTGCAATCATCCGTTTCGGTTTTTGGAGTCCAATGATTACCGTAGTACCAGGAAATATGTCTTGTTTTTTAGGTTTTGAGCTCACTCTGCTGCATATAAAAATCCTTGGTAATACAATATGCCAGGCGAATCACAATTCATTTAAAAAAAAAAAATTGCAAAAAGTGTAGAAACGCCTGAAATTTAATTTCAGACTCGTCTCAAGTGAAGCAGAGAAAAGCTAAAAATATCTCTTCACAGATTTCACACATTGGGATAGCTAGAGTAATCGAGTTCTGCTGAATACAGGGTGCCAGAATGATATGCTATTATAGACGCACTACTGATGTAAATGTCTTACAGTATGTAACACCTGTTCTGGTGCATTGCTCATTCAATTTCTTATTTAAGAAGCACTGTTCTAACTCAGTATGGTGTCCAAATTGCAAACGTAATGCATTGATGGGCTACATTTAAACCCATGTAGGAATATAAAGGAGGTATTCTGCTGATTAATTGACATTATTTTATATTTACTCTGCGTTTTCCTTTAAATGACATAATCGCAGTGAAAGCGCATGCTTTAAACTTTATTCTCTGTTAATGGAGGGTGGAACATTGTTAGCTACATATATAGGAAGGAGTTCTATGATGTTTGTACATAAGGGCGGGCATTTATCTCTTTTTTTCAAGACATTGAGGCACAAACTAATGACTTTGTCCTCCCCTTCTATGTGTGTCCATTTAGGTTACAATGCTACTGCTTGCTTTTGTTGCAGAAAGTCAATGCAGAATGCTTTGGCATGGTCAAGATGCTTAAGCAGTTTCTGCCTCTCCTGTCTATACCCCACAGAAAAACGGCGGTCCAAACATTGATAGTCTCTAGGCTGGACTACGTGAATGTACTATACCTAGGGTTGCCAGAGTATTTTCTGGCAAGACTGCAGGTGGCCCGGAATGTAGCAGCCAGAGCAATACTCATGCCTGGCCCCAGAGTTCGTATGTCCACACAGCTGAAATACCTGCATTGGCTCCCAGTCCGTAAGAGGATCCAATTTAAGGCCATGGTTTTGGCTTTTAAGGCTCTCCACGGTATAGGTGCTGGGTACATTGTGAAGAGTCTAATTCTACCACCCTCACCACACACTAAGGTTGTTAACACTTCAGTTGGCACGTACCCCCAGATACCTCAGAGCACGTATTGGGGGACGCTCCTTCCAGGTGCAAGCGGCGCAATTATGGAATAACTTGCTGCTGGATTTAAAAATGATGCAGGATCTAAATCACTGAAAACTTGGTTGTTTCAGCTTTAATGCTCAGTCGGTAGTCACTATGCACAGCGAATGCTGTCATCACGCATCAGCGCCGGGATACTCAATTGAGTAGCTGTGCGCTTTACAAAATCCATTTAACATAACATACCATAACAATTTGCTCCGAAATCTTTGCTATTAACTAATAATGGTATTTCGAGCTTTGGCTGAATTTTTTATTTTGTACTTATTTAAAGCCCTGCAAGTGAGGTAATGGGGTATAGGGAAGCTGCAAAAAAAAATGTAAGGATGCGCTGTGCAAGAGGGCGCACTGCGGAATGGCCGCACTGTCGTGAGGCTCCCGCTGCCCGGAGCTATTATCCGCCTAGGGATCCTGATTACCATCGCTGCGCCCTGATCTGACCCCACAGATCTACTGGGATATCGACTGACTACCCATGGTCCAAATCCTGGGCCATTCGGAGGTTGCTGGCCGAAGTTACGAGGATCCCAAGTTTCCCCGACTTGCGCTCTGGAAGTCTGAAGCCCCCTGGCCCGGCGTCATTGTTCATGCCAGTCCGGGGCTCTGCACGTGGGGTGTAGGCCTTGCTCCGCCCCTCTCCACCGGGCCCGCTCGCTGGCCGGGCAAGCCGTTTGGCTCTTCCTTGCTGTCGGACTTATCTCTTGGCTCCTACATCTGCCTGCCCAGATACCATTGCTCACGGAGGCGCAGCGGATCTTCTCCTTGTTTTCTGGGGGCTCGCCCCTTTGAACTGGAAGCGGAGACGGCCATTTCTCGTCGTTGGGAGTGGCGGGGCGCGCTGGCCTGCTCGTGCCCCCACGATTCGAGCTTTTTTTGGCCGTACCCTTTGTCCGACCTATATCCTGACTCCTATTTGCTTTGGTCCCCCACTGCATCACTAGCGCACCATTATGGGGAAGCCGGACACTAAACAATCCAAATTGTCCTTTGACTCTGGAGGGGCTAGGCGGGGGACGCGTTTGCTCCAGGAAGCCGGGACTTCGCGGTCCCCCCCCCCGAATGTCGCTGATAGTGTCCCGCAACCACCACCACCGGACTTTACCCAAATGATGCAGGAGATGAGGCAGGGGTTTGCCACTATAGTGGACAAAGTGGACAAGATATCGTCGCGCATGGACGCGGTCGTCCAGAAGTTGGATGTGCATGAGGAGCGATTGACGGCGGCGGAACAGCGCATTTCGGACCATGATGACACGGCGGCCACCCACACCACCCAACTGGCGAGAATGGACAATATCTTGCGTGTCATTGCCGCTAAGAATGAGGAGTTGGAGGCGAGGAGTAGGCGCAACAACGTGCGCATTGTAGGTGTGCCGGAGTCCACGAATGTGGGCAAAATGGAGGCTTATGTGGAGAGGCTACTGGTGGGCGCCATTGGGGCGGAAGTGTTCTCATCCCAGTTCATCGTTGAGAGAGCGCATCGGACACTGGGACCTCGGCCGGCCTCTGGGGCTGCACCGCGCCCCATCATTGCACGCCTTTTGAACTATCGTGACCGGGACGCCGCCCTCCAGGCTGCCCGCACTAATAGGGCCCTTTCCTTCGAAGGGGTGTCTTTCACCATGTACCCCGACTTCACGCCGATGGTGCAGGACCAGCGTCGTAAGTTCCTGGGGGTGAAGAAGAAGCTTCGGGATCTACAAGTGGACTACGCCTTGCTTTACCCTGCTAAACTTAGAGTGACGCACCAGGCTAAACAACATTTTTTCACCAACCCACAGCATGCTGAGGATTTTGCGAAGCGCCTCCAGCGCGAGCGAGCAGCTGCGGATCGGGGAGACGATCGGGACCCTGAGGGTGAACATTCGGCGGCTGAGCAGGAGGTCACCTGATTGTGGTGACTTTGGACTTTGTCTCTCTTTTTACTGTTTTTGGAGTATTCTGGACGTGTATCTTTTATATTGAGTTCTACTGTCTTCCTTCTCCGCATTTGTGGCCTAACTATTGCCCGCTTTTATTTTTGCTGGTGTGGGGGTCATGTCTTTATTGGGATGAGTGAGTGAGTTTTGTTTCTTGGGGTCGGTATGGCACCGCAGGATGGTGCTTTCTGGTGTCGCGCTCTGGGCACCCACCCCCCCGCGCTGCGCCTGGGGCCGTCTGACACTTGTTGGCGCGGACACTGGCGTGGCGTGAGGGTGTGGCATCGTGCACCTCTGGAAGGTTCCCCGGAGGGTGTGCCCCATGTGTACCTTTGGTTTGGATTCTAGTCCTTTGTTGTTTGACTGGATGTGTGTTGGGGAACGGGGGGGGGTGGGGGTGCGTATGGCCTGATAGTTGGGGTGGTATCAGGTGGGTGGATGGGGCGGGAATGAAGCTGTCCATGTTTGTTTGCCCAGGACTCCTGGATCGATATGAGAGGTGCTGCTGTTGTTTGTGTGCACAGGTGTGGTGTCGCGCCCGCTATTTAGGCTGGTCCACTTTTCTTTCTGGCGGAAATGATCCTGGGGTCCATGCTCCCGTCCATCTTGGGCCCGAGTGCACCGGCCGCCATCTTAGGCTGCCACGTGACGGGGAGCGCTATGCAAGAGAAACACGTGTGCGAGTTGTGGGTCGCGTAAGATGGATTGGCGGCGTGCGGCGTGCAGTATGTTCTGAGTGCTTGTTGCATGGATGGTTTGGTTGGGGGGGAGTTGTTGTGGTTTTGGTTGATTGGTTCGGAGATGGCTGGGGAATGTGTGGAGTGTATGTGGGGGGTTGTCCGCGCCCTAGGGTGTGGACCTGTCGCTGGCTGTTGCTGGTAGTTGGATGCCCTGTATTTGCTTATTGGGTCCCGTGGGGCCCTGAAACTGGGTAATGTCGACTGCTGTTATAGATCAGATATCGATTCTGTCCTGGAATGTACGGGGACTTAATGATGCCAGGAAATGTCGTAGTGTGATCCAGTACCTGGACAGGCATGCTATTCATGTTGCTCTCCTCCAGGAGATGCATCTGCGTCCCGCTCCTTCCCCCAGCTTTGGCGGGAGGTGGGCTGCAGCCAGGAGGTTTGCTTCCTATTCTTCTTATGCTCGGGGGGTTGTCATCCTTGTTAAAAGATCGCTCGCATTTCAGGAACTGGGATTTGTGGGGGACCCTGAAGGGCGCTATGTGCTACTGTGGGGGCGGCTTGGGCAGAACACTGTACTGTTTGTTAATTGCTATGCTCCTAATGTCGATACGCCAATCTTTTTTGTCACTTTGTGGGGTCATGTCCTTGCTGTGGATGCCACTTACATTGTGTGGGGAGGTGATTTCAATTTTGCATTTCATGCCCAATCGGACAGGTCGGAGGGGAGCCCTCAGTATAATGTACAGGCTAGAGAAGTGTTGCGTGGGATTGTGGAGGAGGCTGGGTTGGTCGACAGCTGGAGGTACGCCCACCCTGCCACCAAGGAGGGCACTCATTACACCACACATGCTCGTTCATGGGCGAGACTAGATTATGTGTTTCTCTCTAGAGGGTTGGTAGCTGGTCTACGGGAGGCTACACATCTGGCTCGGACGTATTCTGACTACTGTCCGGTGAAGGTTGTTCTATCCGTCCCCGGGCTGCATAGGCCGCGCCCACCTTGGCGTCTATTTCCGACTGCTTTGCTTGACCCGGTGTTCAAGGAGGAGCTTGGTGTGGAGGTGGAGGCGTTCTTCCCTAGAAACAAGGGTTCTGTGGACAGCGTCGAGGTCATCTGGGAGGCGTTCAAGGTTACGATCCGGGGTGTCACTATTTCTAAAAGTTGTGGAGTACTTCGACTGATTGTTCGGACCCTAGAGAGCTTGGAAGCTGACTTGCGAGACTTAGAACGCAGGATGCAGGTTGACTCTGATCCCGATCTTCTGGCGCAGTTCCGTACTAAACTCTCCGAGTACGAGGAGGAGGCTGCTAGAGAGGCTAAGCATAGGGGGAAATACTGGACGTCGAGGCGATACTGTGAAGGGGAGCAACCCGGTAAGGTCCTCGCTGCCCTTACTAGACATCCAAGGCATGGGTCGGACGTGTTGGAATTGGTGTCACCGGATGGGACTCGCTGTCGGGACACTTCGGAGATTCAGCGTACTTTTATTGATCATTATGCACATCTTTACACGACACAGCAGACGGGTGAGACTCGATACGGCGGATTTCTTGATGAGCTGGCACTTTGTTGGTTATCGGATGGTCATCGGGAGTACTTAGGCAGGCCCCTAGAGGTGGAGGAGGTCAGGAATGCCATCATGTCTCTTTCTAATGGGAAGGCCGCCGGTCTGGATGGCCTTCCTGCTGAATTTTATAAGTGTTATGTGGACACCATGGCCCCTGTTCTCCGTGAGGTTTTTGAGGAGTCCCTGGAGGAGGGACGTCTGCCGGGCTCCATGCGGGAGGTCGCCATTACGTCGCTGCTTAAGCCGGGTAAGGATCCGCTGGATGTGGGCTCCTATAGGCCCCTCTCATTGCTCAACTGCGATGTCAAAATTCTCGCGAAGGTCTTGGCAGTGAGACTAGCCGAGCTCATGCCCGTTATTGTATTGCCTGACCAGTCGGGATTTGTGCCCGGCCGTGCTACCTCCCACAATCTTCGCACCTTGTTTTCGCTTGTATCGACCATTGCTCCCACTGTCCCGGTTGCCGCTATCTTTCTTGATGCCACTAAGGCGTTTGACTCTGTTGAGTGGGGCTATCTTATTGATGTTCTTTGTCGGATGGGTTTCCCCAGGATCTTCATCTCATGGGTTAAGCTCTTATATACTGATCCGATGGCGAGGGTAGTGGTGAATGGGGTGTTATCCCCCTCGTTCCCTCTTACGAGAGGGACCCGACAGGGATGCCCCCTCTCGCCCCTCTTGTTTGCTATAGCCATTGAGCCGCTGGCCTGTAGGATTCGTCAGTTTCACCAGCAGAGCGCCTTTAATTGTCTTCAGCGGCAGGTCGGTATTTCTTTATACGCCGATGATGTTACAGTCTACGTCAAGGACCCTGAGAACAACCTTAATTCGCTCTTACGAGAGCTGGTCGCTTTTGGAGGTGTCTCCGGTGTCCATATCAACTGGCGGAAGTCTCAATTTTTCCCCCTCACTGCTGCTGTAGCTAGGTTTCCCCTTGACTACCCTCTGGAATGGTGTGATTCGGAGTTGCGATATCTCGGCATTGTCATGTCCCTGGACAGAGAAGAATCGGTTCGGCTTAATTACGGTGTGGCTATTACTAAACTTGCAGATGATGTCACCAGGTGGATGTCCTTGCCTCTCTCCATGGCCGGTAGGGCGTCTTTTATCAAGATGGTAGTTTTGCCCCGCTTTCTTTATCTCTTTCAAAACCTTCCGTATCATCCTGGTGCTTATTTCTTTCGCAGACTTCGTTCCGAGGTCATGCGGTTGTTCTGGGGGGGCAAGCAGCCACGGGTGGCTTGGGCTACCCTTACGTTGCCCTATGCTGATGGCGGTTTCGACGTCCCTGACTTTGAGCTGTATTATCTCAGCGCTCAGGCGCATTACGCTTATCACTGGATGCGCCCCACGCCGTTTATGCCCCAACTTGCTGCTGAACATTGGGTTGCCCACCCGCTCCCACTGGAGGGGATGGTTTTGGGCAAGGTGTCAGATGTGGAAACGCCTTGCACGACGGTGACGTGCACGGTGGATGCTTGGAAACGGGTGGCTCAATTGCTGGGCGTTTCCTTTCTTTATTCGCCGGCCTTGCCTCTGTCTTATCATCCTGCTTTGTCGCTGTTGTTGGAAACGGGGTTTCAACGAATGTGTAGGCGGCTAGGCATCCTCACGTGGGGCGACTTGTTTCATGAAGGTGCCTTCCGTACGCAGGCTCATTTCTTCGGAGCGGCTGCTTGTTCCCCTCTGAAACTGTTCTACTTTATCCGTTTGCAGCAGGGCATGCGTGCTCTGCTACCAGATTTCCCTTCGGAGCCTGGGGTTACCCTCCCCCTCTACGTGCTGTTGGTCTCAGATGGGCGACACCTGGTGTCGAAATTATACGGGGCTATTCGCAGACAGCGTTCGGTCCCGGCCAATCGGGTGCGCGAGCAGTGGGTTGCCGAGTTGGGTGCTCCTATTACCGACGAGCAATGGAAGTACTGCTGTGGGCTCACGGCCAATGTTTCCTCTAGTTGTCGCCTTAAAATTATCCACTACAAGTTTGTTCAGAGGTACTATTATACCCCGGCGAGGAAACTACGGTTTCATTTAGCGGAGGATGACAGGTGTGCTAGGTGTCGGGCGGAAGGCGCTGACTTCCTGCACTTGGCTTGGAGCTGTGCGGGGGTGTTAGAATATTGGACCCAGGTTCATGAAGCCCTGCAGATTATGGCGGAGGATGGGGTGGCGTTTGACCCCTTAGTGATGTTGCTGGGCTACTCTAAGGACGTGCCTGCCTCTCACCGTAGATTTGTTGACGTGGCCCTGCTGCTGGCTAAGCGTAGGGTTGCTTGTTGCTGGGGTCGTGGCAGGGTGCCGCGATTTCAGGATTGGGTGACTGACCTCATCTACTGTCAGGATCAATACAATATCTATTCTGACCTGATGCCTGTCAGGTGCAGACCGAAGGACTTTTGGAGCCCGCTCCAGGTGTACCTCCTAACCAGAGCTGTGCAGGACTCTGATTCTGAACCTGGGGACCGTGAAGGGATAGGTTGATGGCAACATGGTGGGCTGGGATTTTACATTACACCTGCTGATCTTCCAGTATCGGGGGAGAGGCTGAGCTGTCTCCTTTACATGCGAGCTATTGGGGGCTGTAGTTCCCCTTACGACAAGTGTATGGCTGGGAATTGAGATCGTATCCCTGTAAGGCACCTTTATTTTATGTGTCCCTTTTATCTGAGTCTCTTTTGTTTTATTTGCTGTACGCTAACGGAATGTGTCCATACTGTATTGTCTTCTTAGCTTGCCTGGACATGCTGGATCATTGCTCTCTAATTTGCACTGTACATTTCGCTGTTGTTCCTTGTATTGACTGGTATCCTGCCCTGTACTTGCTTGTATCTCCTTTTTTGGTTCTGACGTACCATTGTAATGGCCATATGTGACTGTATGTATTGTGTATGCACTTCCCTTGACCCTGCTTGTCTCCAAATAAAGGTTTAAAAAAAAAAAAAAAAGGATGCGCTGTGCAATACTCCCCTAATGGCTGTGTTACAGTTACCGTGCTACAGTGGCAGGCTTCAGCAGGGTATTATGGGTTTTATTTTAAACATCTACCTGTATTCGAGACAAATCAACACCAGTACTGACAGCTAAACAGAAAAGCATGGCTATTGGTGGAATAATATTGATACATAGTTGTGCCTAAATCTAAGCATAAAGCAAACACAAGAAGGAGATGGAAAGAGTGCTGGAACTTTTCAGACACTCACCCCCAGTCACAGATCTGGTTTGAATCCATCATCATTCTTTAGCTCACTTCGCCACCTCAGTTCAGACCCAGCTATATGCAAATTATTCTTGACCCTGTGCCTCTTGGGATCAGTCCAGCATGAACTGCTAAGCCAGGTCTTCCCTGAACCGTAAACAAGCATCTAAGGATATTCCACAATAAATGAAGCACTACTATTAGGAACTGCTATTAGGAATTTGAGAGCACTTTCAAATATTTGAGTTCAACATGTCTGCTGCACACAAAACTATTTTATGTAATTTAATAGACTAAACCTTTGGACCATGCATAATAAGTATCTATCCTGCGAGGTACACATAACCCTTCACTGGCCTCTTAGTTTACTAACGGTAGTGTCATCAAGGAAGGGGCATAATGTTTTTCAGTTCATGTTTGACGCTGTTAATTTTAATAAATACTCTCAATGCTGTGATGTAATCTTATGTGCTATGATTTACCAAGTACATGTATTAAAGGAATACACTTTTTTGAATTTTGAAGACACTGCATCATATTCTCAGCGGTACCTCCTCTGCTAAGGTGGAGGAGAGTCGATCCAATGCTCTCCGAGCAGTGCAAAGGTAAAATAAAATGATAATAACAAAATGTTATTATCATTTTTTTTAGTATGGAGCGTGCTGCCAGGTTGAGGTGGACCGCGCTGGGCTCGTGTGACATTGGAGGGAGGAGGAGTGGCTGGTGCACCATGAATGTGCATGACTGCTTGGCCCACCATCTTGGCTCAGCCAAACCGTCATGCGCACTTATCATGTTCTCCTGTCGGCTGAATTGTGGAGCATATGCACAGGCTCCCACTCCCTGTCTGAGCACCGAAACAGACCGCTCAGACCAATCATGATGCTAGTGTCATGCTGGTGGCAGCAGCACCGTGACTGGCTAGGGAATTCTGAGTGTTGCCCTGAGCCAGAAAAACAGGGATGTCCGAGGAGAGGCAGCAGCTGGCGACCGGCGACCAGCATGTACGTTTTTTTTCTAACCCCCCCAACCCTGCCCCCTCCCACCATTCTCTACCAACCACCACTGCATATTCTAACAATTCTAACATGATCTTTGGTGAACAATTTATATGCCAAATATTTTTTAGGCGCTGCTTGTGCTTGTAC
This sequence comes from Lissotriton vulgaris, assembly GCF_964263255.1. NCBI lineage: Eukaryota > Metazoa > Chordata > Amphibia > Caudata > Salamandridae > Lissotriton > Lissotriton vulgaris. The sequence goes on along the minus strand of NC_141689.1, from coordinate 2,068,574,488 downwards.
TGTCCGAGATAGCCAATCCTTGGCTCTGCTCCTCATGTTAATTTGTTGACTTGTCCACCACTGCAGAGCAGAAGCTGGGTGAGAGGCAGTAAACATCTGCTAAAACACCAGCACAAGGAATGAAAAGAAAAAGCACAGTTATATGTCCCCTTTGGTAACCAATAGGGACAACATCTTTAAGACACAAAACAGTCATGCAGCATTGTGTCTCTAGAAATATCAGATTTGTAAGGTGTGGTATGTAGCCAGCGGTGAATTTTGGAGTACACCTTTATAAATACATTTGCAAGATGATATGGTAGCGTGTTGTCATTCAAATGGCACACTTTCCACTGAAATGGCCTCAAAATATACCACTGACATGTAGTTTTATTGATAAAAAACTATATAGCGTACAGAAGATATTGTGAGGAAATCAGGTTCAGCAAATATTTATCATTTGCACATCACCAAGTAAAGTGGTCCGATTTGTTTTGATTTTATGAAAATATTTGTTTCCACTACATTTTGATATATTTACCCTTTATGTCTTTAGAAATTTTCTTTTTATGGTATAGACACTTTTGGTCTGACCTAATTTTTTACTTTTAATTCAGTTAGAATTGTGTTCTTCTGTGTGTTAGGTAATGCAAAGTGTTGCAACACCACCTTTTTTTCTTTCATCTGCTGGTGATCCCCCCATCAAATGGCAAAAATGGAAAAAGGTTTTAAAATGATATGCCAAGGTTTGTGGTACAAACCTCAGCGCAGAAAGGAGAACTGCTCTTCTGCATTGTCTTGGCTCTGAGGGTCAAGAGGTATTCGATCATTTACCTGATATTGACGAGTAGGAAATATGTACTTTGAAACTTGACAAACATTACTTACCCAAGGTGAGCACTATTCTAGAATGTTATAATTTTGGTCGCAGGACACAAAATGATGGGGAGTCTGTGGAAAATTACATCACTGCTCTTAGAAAGTTAGCTTTGTTATGTAAGTTTGGTGCCTTGATGGAGGAAAGAATACAAGATCAATTTATGTTGGGGTGCAATGTTGAAAAAGTCAGGAGTGATCAGTGGCAAAAGGAGGAGCCATCGCTTGATGAGGTGACCACTATTGCTAAACAAATAGAACATTCTTTAAAATGTGTGGAAGTCATTACCAAGTGTGAATCAAAAGACAATAGTGTTCACTCTGTAAAAGGGAATTTGAAAGAGAAAATTACACAGAAAGGTCTGTTTACTAAACCTGATATAAAAATATATGCTAAACCACAAAGAAATCTCACCGCACGTTTCAGCCTAAGTGCTATAGATGTGGTCAAGATGGTCATCTAGCGAAGGACATGAAGTGCCCAGCTCTTAAGTCTACTTGTTCAAATTGCAAAAAGATTGGTCACTTCACTACTCTTTGCAAGGTTAAGAAAACCAAAGGGAAGGTTTAAGCAATTGCTTGTGACAGCAATAGTGATAGCGATGTTTGCTCAGAATTTGTCTGTGGCCAAATTGGTTAGTCCCAAAAAAGGCCCCTTGGATGATATCTGTGTTGAAGGTTAAACGACAAAAGTACTTTTTGATTTGGGGCGAAAATCACAATAGTGTCTAAACAATTTTATATGTCTAATTTGATAAACACTGTGAAGATTTTGATGGCTGACATTATTCACACGGCTTATTAGGATGAGCCCATAAAACATATGGGATATTTTACTGGTTTAATTGAGTACAAGGGAAGATTTACATCAGGGAAAATTATTGTCTCGCAAAAGGGTGATCACATCCTAAGTTGGTTTCACCAGAGAGATTTAGGTGTAATGCTAGATCCCAATAATGAACCTCCCATCATTTTGAAGAGAACTGTGCAGTGGGTGATGTGTCACCCAATGATTGTGACAATGTTTGCACCTCAACTCTCAAGGGAAACTTTCCCAGTGTTTTTAGAGATGAATCGAAATTTGCCTAGCTTATGTAACTGTAAGTTTCAATTCTATTAAGGACACGGAGGCGAGGATTATGCTATATCTTCCTTCGCTTTATTAACATAAAACCCCACAGCAGCTTAGGAAAAAATATTCGAACAGTGAAAGAAAATGCTTTAAGTCCCAAAGCATTTGAAGGAACGTTATAACAGTCCAAAACCACAACTCCCAAGAGTCTCTTGTATACTACTAGTCCATAGTCCTTCCACCATGTCCATCATAGCTAGATAGCCAGTCCTCTCTTCCACTTCCTCCTCTTTCTTCGCGCAGATCACGCATTCATCTCATTGATCCTGTTTAGCACCCTCGTTGCCTGCCAGAAAAAAAGGACAGCATAAGCGAGGATCCACAGGAGTCAAACAATATGACAGAGGAAAATCAAACCTTAGCAACTTAACGTAACAGCATAAAGGGAAACGCTTTACTAACTGCCATACGGGTGGGTAGAAACCACTGAGCGTTCTGGGTGGGATAATCCTCGCCTCCGTGTCCTTAATAGAATTGAAACTTACCGTTACATAAGCTAGGCAAATTTCGATTCTATGTCAGGACCGGAGGCTTCAGATTATGCTAGTTCAAAGCTTACTTACCACCAACTGGGCTAAATCCACCACAGGTTTGAAGTAAAACCTCTTAAACGTGGAGTCAGAGGACCAATCTGCAGCTCGCATTAAATCCTCCAAGCGAGCACCTACAGCAAACGCCTTAGAGGCCATGGCCCCTCTGGCAGAGTGTGCTCCAAAAAGTTTTGTATCGATGCCTGCTTCTTGCATGACCCAACGCACCCACCTAGCAATAGTGGGGGAGGAGACAGCTTTGTGTGGCTTTCGCAAGGCAATCAACAATTGACGCTCGCCCGGGGGGCGCAATTCTAAGGTTAAATCCTCATATGGTTTGAGGCATTGCACAACACACACCTTAGGGGTGTCCAGAAAAGCCGGATATGAAATGGATCGTGATGTCGTTTTTGTGCGGCGGCCCACAGTAAAAGTAACCCCATCCGGGGAGAAGATGTGCACCGATATGTCCAGGGCGCGTACATCAGACACACGCCTACAAGAAACCAAACACAACAGCATGGCCAACTTCGCCGAGAGCTCTTTCAGAGACATGTAGGAGTTGGCCGGCCATGAAAGGAACAAATTCAGGACCAAATTGACGTCCCAAAGGACGGAATACCTGGGTTCCGGAGGCAGCGCGAGACGAATAGCTCCCAGAAGTCGACAAACAAAAGGATGTTCCCCCACCGGAGAATTATCGATCTTGTTATGACCTGCAGAGATCGCCGATCGAATCGCATTAATCGTTCTGTAGGCAAGGCCTTTGTCAGCTAGTTCAGCTAGGAAATTCAGGACGGGAACGAGGCCCGCGACCAAGGGATCCAAATCCCTTCGAAGACACCAACGCATCCACTTAAGCCAAGCGGATCTGTAGCGCTTCGTCGTACTATCGGCCCATGCTTTGGAGAGAAGGTTCTCAGCTGATCCCGAAAGGCCCGGGAGCGTCCAACGTCTCCTGAGAGCCTCCACGCCATGAGACGGAGCGAGCTCCGCAAGATGAGAGGATGCGGTTCCTGATCTGGATTCCTCAGGAGGAGAGGAAACAGGAGGAGTAGGATTGGAAAATCCCAAGAAAGTTCCAGAAGAACCGGAAACCACACTTGAGATCTCCAAAGCGGTGTAATTAACACCAGCTCCACACCTTGGCGGCGTACCTGGGCCGCTGTCCGCACCACCATGGAGAACGGGGGGAACGCAAACGGTTTCTCCCGACTCCAATCCTGCAGAAAGGCGTCCGTGGCCTCCGCGAGAGGGTCCGGCCTCCAACTGAAAAACCGCGGAAGTTGGTGATCCAGACGGGACGCAAACAGATCCACCGAAAAGGGACCCCAAAGGCTTTGAAGCCACAGGAAGACTTCCGGATCCAGCTTCCACTGACTGGCATCCCTGAGGTACCTGGAGTGCCAATCCGCTACCTGATTGGCCTGGCCTGGCAGGTACTCCGCTGTCACAGCAATGTGACGCGATAGGCAGTAATCCCAGAAGTCCTTTGCCAAATTCGCCAGAGCGCGAGACCGAGGACCCCCTAGATGGTTCACATAACAAACCGCTGAAACATTGTCCATTTTGAGTAAAACACAGGCTTTGACTGAATCCTTGGACCAGCAACGGACCGCGAAGGAGCCCGCCAGGAGCTCCAAACAGTTGATATGCAACCGTTGTTCTTCTGAAGACCATGCGCCTCCGGTGGAGAAATCCCCGCACCGAGCGCCCCAACCCGATCTGCTGGCATCGGATTCTATGACTAGATCTCGGACCGACCCGAAGATCGCTCGCCCATTCCACGCCTCCATGTGAGACAGCCACCATGACATTTCCTCCTTCACCTCCTCCGTGAGAGGTACCAACTGATCGTAGCCCATTCCTCTCCGGAGGTGCTGAGCTTTGAGGCGTTGAAGCGCCCTGTAGTGTAGGGGCCCCGGAAAGATCGCTTGGATGGAGGACGACAGAAGTCCCACCACCTTGGTGACATGCCGCAAGGACGTACAATCCTTTGTGATCGTCTGTCGTAGCAAATGTCTGATCTTCGCGATCTTCCGGGGTGGAAGACTCAGTACTGCCTCCACCGAGTCCACAACGAAACCCAGGAAGGTAAGTCTCTGAGTGGGAACCAAAACCGACTTGGAGCCGTTGACAACGAACCCCAGACTCTGAAGGAGGTGTACGGCCTGTTGCAGCTGCCCGGCCAAAACCACCGGACACTGACCCATGAGGAGGATGTCGTCCAAGTATACCAACATCCGCACCCCTTGGCCCCTGAGGTACTCTACCACCGGATGCAACACCTTCGTGAAGCACCATGGGGCCGATGAAAGGCCGAACGGCAGTGCCGTGAACTCGAACACTCTGTCTTTCCACAAGAATTGGAGGAAGCGACGATGAGGCGGGTGGATACGAACGACTAGATAAGCATCCTTGAGGTCTAGCCTCACCATCCAATCCCGTGGGAGGAGTACGTCTCGAAGGAGGTGGATACCCTCCATCTTGAAGTGTCGATAGATCAACCACCCGTTGAACTCCTTGAGGTTGATCACAGGTCTCTTGCCCCCATCCGTCTTGTCCACTAGGAAGACATTGCTGACAAAACCATTGGGGTGGCGCGTTGATTGACGGATGGCCCCTTTGCGAAGCAACTCCGCGACCTCTCCGTCTATCAAAAGCGCGTCGGACTCTGAAAACACAATCAGACGTGGAAAAACCTCCTGAGTGGGCCTGTCGTAGAACTCTATGTGAAACCCACGGACGGTTTGCAAGACCCAAGCGTCGGCAGTGAGCAATTCCCACTCCCCGTAAAAGGCTGCCAACCTCCCTCCTATTGGAACCTGATCCAAACAAAGTACACTTACCGGAGGTATTGCCGGGTCCGGAATTCTTCCTGAAACCTCTGCCGCCGAAACGTTGCCCTCTGGTGGGATAGAAATTATTGAAGTTTGCAGAGGTCTGGTACTGGCCTCTGCCGGAGCCTTGCCCTCTATTATTGGCCTGTTGGCCACGTCCGGTCGCGCGGCCCCTGCCGCGACCGCCCCTCCAGAGAAACGCTGGTGAAAAATGCGTTTAATGCTGGACTGAGCTTTGTCCAGCGATGTAAAAGTGGACACAAATTTGCCCAGCTCCCTGATAAAGGGCTCGCCAAAGAGGCCTCCCTGGGCTACCGCGCCCGCCTCCGAAGAGGCCAGGTCCCCCAGTTTAGGGTCTAGCTTAATCAGCAACAAACGTCTGCGCTCGGTGGACAGGGCGCAATTGGCATTCCCCAGAAACACGATAACTCGTTGTGCCCAGTTCGATAGCACCTCCGGGGAAATGACCGTGCCATTCGCTTTCACCTCCTCCGCCATGTCGAGGATTTTCGTGGCAGGCCCTACGGCATCCAGTAATTTATCCTGACAGGACCGCCAGGCTCGATCAATGGCCTTGCGGGGATCTTTCATGAATTTGGCCAGGAAGGTGGCCATCTTCGCATCCAACTCGGGGGTCATAGCCACCTTCCCGTCCAAAGTCGGCCTCGGGCATTCCCCTCGCAAACAGCCTCTGGCTTCTTTTTCCAGCGGTTTGCGCAGTCGGCCCGCAACGAACCTCGCCACAGTCTCTCCCGGTGTCCAGGCTGCATACCGCGGATGGACAATCTCGTCCGGGTCCAACATGCCCGACTCATCCCGAGGGAGCTCTGCAGTTGAGCTCGAGGGGCGCCAAGAGCGCACCGACTCCCCGTCATCGTCAGTGTCCGGGGAATCATACACTGGTGATGCGGGAGCCGTCTTAACGTCCCCCGCTGCCTCAGGATTCGACAGGGGGGCAGGGGGTGCAGCCGTTGCCTTTGCCAAAAAGGCGTCACGGAGACGCTCAAAGGCGCCTCTGTCTACCCCCTGCGACCCCGAAGGGGTTCCCTCCCTGCAGGGTTTTTTCCGCGCCGGCGGCTTCTCGCCCGATGTTCCTGGGGGGTCAGTAGGCGCCCCCAAATGCGCGGATGCCAACTTTGCGCATTCTTCAACGATGCGTGCGGAGAGGCGGTCCTCCATGGGCCCCACCACCTCCGTCACACAGCGGTATATGGAGTTATCCACCGCCTGGTAAAATTCATCATCCTGGAGGTATGAATAGGGCTCCTCCTCATATTCTCCGTCTTGGGCCATCACAACTCACAGAAACAGGGGAAACAATCCACTAGACAGAGATTAAGGGAAAAAAAACCCAAACCAGGGGCAACCCGGCACTAAATGCACCCAAGAGGGTGTTATACGAAAGTTAATTCGATTTTGGGCAGACAAAACTGCCTGCAATCACTTTGTGGGCCAACAGGTGTGGCAGGTAGGGCTGCACCAACCCCCAGCGCGCGGACTCTCCCCACCGGGACCGAGTCTTGCTACCTCTCAAGCACGCTACGCCACACGAAGAAACTGAGGTGCACAAAAGGCGCCCGAAGGCGTTTCCGCGGCCTAAGCCGCAATACAGACCCCAGCGGGGCGTCAGAAGGCAGGAATACCGACCCGGAAAACCAGGCGTCAGAAGGGCAAGCGAGGGCAGGCTCCGGCGCAGGCAGGCTCCTCAGCGCGGCTCCCGTAACTGAAGAGACGCGCTGAGGAGTCGGCGAGACGCGCGGGCGCCCCCTGGCGGCTTTATCAGTCACCGCACACAATCGGGGAAAGAAAGATCGCGTAGGAACGAACAGAACGTTCCCGCGACCGGGTACTCTGCAATGAAGAAATGCCAACCATGCGACGAGCCCCCAACAAATCGTATACACGATATACACAGTAAATCTCAAACACAAAAAGGAAAACGTGAAAAGCACTTATCTGGCTGCGGGAGCAGCGAAGAAAGAGGAGGAAGAGGAAGAGAGGACTGGCTATCTAGCTATGATGGACATGGTGGAAGGACTATGGACTAGTACTATACAAGAGACTCTTGGGAGTTGTGGTTTTGGACTGTTATAACGTTCCTTCAAATGCTTTGGGACTTAAAGCATTTTCTTTCACTGTTCGAATATTTTTTCCTAAGCTGCTGTGGGGTTTTATGTTAATAAAGCGAAGGAAGATATAGCATAATCTGAAGCCTCCGGTCCTGACATAGAATTAGGGTGTTTGCTTGATTATGTTCACAAAATAAAATTGGTTTCAGGAGCTGTTGCTGTAGCTGGGAAAGTGCATGGAGTTCCTGTCTCAATGAGACAAGAGATGAAGAGCGAATTGGAAAAACTTAAAGCTATAGGGATAATTGAGGAGGTTGAAGGTACTCCGTGGTTGGCGCCCGTAGTCGCAGCTAGAAAGGTCAATGGAAGTCTTTGTTTGTGCATTGATTTGAGGGAACTCAATAAGCAGGTCATAGTAGATGGGTATACCCTTCCGAAAATCTCAGATATGTTGATGTTATTGCAAGGAGCCAAAGTATTTTCTACCGTGGACTTAAAGTCCGCCTACCATAACATCAATCTGGAGGAATAATCCAAGGACCTGACAGCCTTTATCACACCATTTGGGACTTTTAGATTTATAAGACTTCCTTTTGGGCTAGTGTCAGCAGCATCAGTGTTTCAGAGAGCATTGGAAAAAGTGTTGAAAGGACAATCAGGGGTTAAAATCTACCAAGATGATGTATTAATATATGGGAAGGATGAAAGTGAACATGATAAGAGACTCAATGAAGTTCTGGAAAGATTACTGTTAGGTTAGATAAATGTAAATTCAGGAGGTCTTCTATTGATTATCTAGGTCACAGTATTTCAGGCCAAGGTGTTGAACCCGAGCGTGACCTTGTTGACACCATACAAAACTTAGCCTCTCCGATTGATAAAGAAGAACTAATTAAATTTTTTAGTATTGCTGAGTATTATAGTAAATTCATGAAGGACTTTGCTTTAAAGTGTGTCAAACATGCGGAAGGTACTGTGCAAAGGGGTTGTTTTTGTTTGGTCTGATGTTTGTAAGGCAGAATTTAAAGGAATCAAGGATATGCCTAAAAATACCCCTAAATTGAAGAGTTTCGATCCCTCCAAAAAGTCCACCCTTATCACAGATGCCAGTATGAAAGGTTTGGGGGCTGTCATACAACAGAGAGATTGTGATGGAGAGAATGTAATTCTATTCTTGTCACAAAGCCTTTGTGGGGCTGAATTAAGATATTGAAAGGGAGGCAGAAACTCAAAAATCAACTTTGGGGTCTGAAATGTGTAGTGAGGACGGATCACAAACCTCTGTGTCAAGTGTTTAATAAAAAGGCCATTGATGCCATTTCAGGAAGAATATCCAAATGGGTGGTTGCACTTGAGGGTTATGATTTTGAAATTGAATATCCGCCAGGAACCAAAAATAGTATTGCTGACACGCTTTCTAGACTCGTTCCACGAAATGATTGTGACTTAAATGTTGAAAGTGACTAATTCAGTGAATGGGTTTGCAACATAGAGAGTGATGGCATGATGGAAAGCAGATGCGTGAGCAATGTAGCTTGGACACAGAATTTATGGAGTTGTCCTCATTACTCAAAAAAGGATGGGACAACAAGGTAAAGATTATTGGGCAGAACCGGAACTTTGGTCTGTCTCCCTGGGCACTGTATTAGCTGAATAATCAGTTAAACATTCTAATAACAAAGATGCCTGTAGTAGTTTGTTGCCAACGTTTCTTTTATTTCATATTTTCACTTCATATTTTCATTTTTAGATGTTGTATTTACATCGCATTTAATACATCGTGGTTTTCGTTTTGTGAGTATCTTATTCATATATTTACAGACTTCTCACTTTCCCAATGCATTTCGGCGCTATTTGCTATTTGCGCCTTTGTCAAGGGATCAATCTGCAATAAACTGAAATATATATTTCATTTAGCTGTGCATATTTTGCCACCATTCTATGTAATCATACATCGTGCATTTGTGTAATCATCTAATAAACATATACAACAACTCATCATATTGTCAGAATTCATAATTGATGCGTTCATGTGCATTTAGTAATAACCAAACAAGTTCTACATGCAGGTGAGTCTGTTTAAAATCGTGAGTATTTTTCCCAATTTTAATGCATACTATTAAATGCCACGTTGTTGAAAAACATTTAAACGGTGTAACGATTCCTAAGGTATGGGAATTGCCTGTATATGGATTGCCTCTGTTACCCTCGTCACTATGTTACACGTGGACCCTTAGAGCTCAACTACGAGTTCTATATCGTTGTGCGGAAGCTGTTTAAATGCCGCAAGTTTCTCTCTTTTTATGTAAAAAAGCCGACCTAACGTCAGGCGAAGTAACTGGTTAGAACGCAGCGCTTACCTTGATAATGTTTGGCTCGAGTCTCCGTGGTCTCGCGTGGTGTCTGCTGGGATAGCTGTAGTGTGGCTAGGAGGAGCTGAAGCGTTAATGTGCAACTAGGACGGGTGTTCTTAAAGGGATATACACATTGGGAAAAGAACGGGTTCACCTGTGTGTAAGAAGGGTGGTTTAAATGCAAAAGATACTAAATGATCGGACCTGTTAGTAAATGTTGGGATGAAAGGAGGGTCCGCTATCTACGCCTGTACGCTGTAACGAGGATTAGTGGTCTGCGTGATATGGTACGAGCTGGATACCTATAACATGTAATGGATAAATCATAAATAACACATAAATTCTATTCTTTCATTGAGACCCTTCGGTTTCATGGTTTTCAAAAAATATATCTAATGATTTTCGCGTTTCAATAAAGTTTTTCGATTATCAAGTCCTTCTTGTTTTTCTACCTGTTCTAGGATACAGGCTTTTAAATGGTCCATTTGATGTTGTGCTTCAATGAAATGGGACTCTATGGTGGATTTCATCAATTTGGTTCTTATGTTACTTTTATGTTCGTTAAGTCTGATTTTGAGTTGTCTTTCAGTTTGTCCCACATAATTTTTCCCGCAGTGGTAAGTTAGTAGGTATATTATATTAGTGGAATCACAGGTTCCGTTTACCTTTAGTTTGATGTCTGTACCAGTTATGGGATGCTGAATGCTATCTCCTTTTTGGATGTTGTTACAATGATGGCAGTTTAAACACAGCTGTGTTCCTTTATATCTACTCACAATTGTGGGTGCCTTGGTTGGTTTCAGTAACTGTCCGATGTTTTGAGATCTTGTGTAGGCGAACAGTGGTTCTTTTAAGAACAAGTATTTAAAATCTGGTTCCACCGCTAGTAAAGACAAATGTTTCTTTATGATGTTTTTGAAGCAATGACTTTTCGTTGAAAATTTACTCACACATGATTCTTTGTTCCTCTGATTTTTTTTCTGTGTTTTTAGAAGGTCTTCTCTGGATTTACTGGCAATTCTGTTTTTGGCCTGGTGTAGTCGCTGTCTGGGTATCCTCTCTCTTTGAACCTGTTAATCATGATGTCAGTCTGTATGTCTACTTGTTCTAGTTCCGAGACGACTCTTTTTACCCTCATGAGTTGGGAGTAAGGCAGGTGTTTTTTGAGAGAAGGGTGAAAACTTTCATATCTGAGTGTTATTTCTGTCTGATTTTTTTCTATATAAATTGGTTCTGAAACCTGTGGGAGTGTTGGTTATTTCTACATCCAAAAAATGTATAATTTCCTTATTAATTTCCCATGTAAATTGGATTCTATTATCGATGGAATTTAACTCTTGGATGTTTTTGGTCAATAGTTCTTGTGATTCCTTCCAAGCCACAAAAATGTTGTCGATAAAACGTACATATAGTTTGATGTTTTGTTTCCATAGATCATTTTGTAGAATATTGGTTTCCTCGAAATTCTTCATGAAAATGTTAGCATAGGTGGGTGCTGCCGAATTTCCCATGGAAGTACCACTTTTTTGTAGATACCATTTGTCTTGATAACTAAAATAGCTGTGCATAAGTGTAAACTCTAGTAGTTCCATAAGAAATATTTTCATGTCCTGTTCATAGTTGCTTTCTAGTAGTTCCTTCTCTGCGGCTTCAAGGCCTTGATCATGCGGTATTGAAGTATATAAGGTTTTTACGTCAATGGTAGCCATTATTATTTCTTGGTGATCTTCGATGTTAATGTTGCATAGTTTGTTCAAAAAATCTGTGGTATCTTTTATGTATGATTGGACTTTGATTACGCTAGGTTGAAGGTACTTGTCTAGAAATTTGCCAATCGGTTCGTGTATGCTGTTCCTGGTTGATACTATGGGTCTGCAGGGGGGTCTTTGAAGATCCTTGTGTACTTTTGGTACCATATAAAAACTTGGGCTTTTGGGGTGATCTTTTGTGAGGTATTTTTTAACTTGTTCCTGTATGACTCCATTATCCATTGCCTTTTGTATGATTTGATGCAAAATTCTTTGTATCTCTTAGGTTGGGTTATTGTCCAATCTCATAAATAAATTCTCATCCTCCAGATGCTCTCTTACTTAAGTTTTATATCCGATTCATTATGACTAGGGCGCCCCCTTTGTCAGCTTTTTGGCAACAACAAGGTAAAGGGCATTGCACAAAGTATTGGAACGTAAGGCATGAACTGTCTGAATGTGAAGGTCTCATATTTCGAGAGACCAGATTGGTTCCACCGGTTTCTCTTCTTCAAGAACTCCTGGATTTGGCCCATCAGGGAGTGTTCAAAACAAAGGAAAGACTTAGGCTTAATTATGGGTGGCTTGGGATGGATCTGCAGGTTGAGCGTTTGGTTAGAGAATGTGTGTCGTGAAGTCTGAGTGAGAAGAGCCTTAAACCTAGAGTTCAAACTATGATTGTTAGAGAACGCCCAAAGGGGCCCTGGGAAGAAATTAGCGTTTAACATTTTGGGGCCCATACAAGGAAATGGGTGTGAAAATTATCTATTCGTACTCATAGACATGTATTCCAGATGGCCGGAAGTAAAAATTACCAAGGGTTTTGAGACCAGACATGTAATTTCATTCCTTAGAGATGTGTTTGGACAAGAAGGATTACCTGGAGTCCTACTTACAGACAATGGAGTCCAATTAGTCTCTAAGGACATTGAAGACTATTTGCTACGTTGTTCCATCAAGCACAAGCGATGTTCACTATACCACCCTGAGACAAATGGAATGGTAGAACGTTTTCATTGTGTCCTTAAAGAAACCATTTCCATGGCTAAGCAGAATTGTCTCGATTGGAAGGAGGAAATTGTTAAAAAGCTGGAAATATACAGAATTTCTCCTCATGCCACCACTGGAACGCACTACCTTTGAGTTGATTAGAGGTAGGCGTCCCAACACCTCGATTGCCCCTTATTGGGTTAATGAAGCTGAATCAAGGAGGGGTCTGACAGTTTCCGATGGTAAATGGAAACTTAAGGAATGTGAAAAAGTTGAGGGACGCAAGGTAACTTTTGATTCTAAAAAAAGTGTTAAAATAACCCCAGTCAAAGTTGGTGATATTGTCATGATAAGAGCACCTATTGGAAGAAAGTGGTCTGGTTTGTTTCAGAAACCTCATAATGTTATTAAAGTTTTAACTAATACTATTAAGACAGAGGATTCACATATTTGAAATCTAAACAGAGTTGTGGTTATCAAGAACACATAAATTGCAGGTAACAAGAATAATGGTTTGTCTCTAAACTTATCCTCATCATGAGTGGTGGAGTCCTCTCCCTGCAAAGGTGCATACCAAAGAGAAAGGAGGGCTTCTAGACAACCCTCTAAATTAAAAGACTATATTATGTCATGATTCATATTATTGTTGTTTTTCATAATGTTTTTAGTTTGTTGTTTTTCTATTTTTGTACATAGTTTTTTTTGGTTTTATGAAGTGGGAAGTTGTGTAGTAATGTACATTGTACAATGTACCTTAATGTACCTCAGCAATGTACTTTATTGTAAATACTCATTGTGTTTCACTGTCTGTGCTAATCTGTATGTATTTGATTAGCACCATGGTGATAGAACCTGTGGCCAGTGATCTTGATGTTAAGATAATCAGTTGCACCTGACATTGTCCACTGGATGGATGGGACCTTTCTTCTTGTATTCAACCTGCATCTTATTCTCAAGATGGAATCTTCATTTATTTAACTTTCAACTCAATTTTACAGAGGTCTTTTGACTGGGACCAATTGACCTGCTTCCCAATAATGAGACTTGGCTCCCCGTTTGTGATGATACGCCTGTTTGTATTTATTCTGGTGGCACACAATTCTTTCCCTGGTTATTTGTTCATTCCTTACAAATGAGTTGCCTTCGAATAACCAGTTTGGTGTAAGTTTGGATCCTGGTTTGCATCCTCTTAGAAGATAAAAAGGTTAGTAACTAGTCACACTTTTGGGTGTGATGTGATTTGACCACATTGTGTCTTTAATGGACCAATGGGTTTATGAGCAACCATCGCCAATTGTAGAGCCTCTTTGATCATTCTGTTGGAGCATTCCACCAAACCATTTGCACGAGGACAATATAGTGGAGTGCAAATGTGTTTTATGGCCAAACTGATCAGAAATTCTTCCATTTCCTTGGAAACCAACTGCACCCTACTGTCAGTAATGAGCGTATGAGGAATGCCTTCATTAGCAAAAACATCAGATAGAAAGAGTATAATAGTTTTGGTGTTTACCTTATTGACAAATTTAGGAGTGATGCATTTGGAAAAATAGTCTATTAAAACTATAATGAACCTTTCTTGTAGACCTGAGATTTGTAGGGAGACAAAGTCCAAGCCTAATTTTTCCATGCCTTCGTTGGAACATGAACCAGTTCCAGCGGTGTTTTTCGTGTGCTTCTGGTTCGTTTGCTGAGACCACAAGCATGACACCCTTTAACCAAGTTCTCTATAAGAGTGTCCTTGCCAGGAAACAAATATCCTGAGCAAAGCTTGCTTTTTGTAAGGCTCCTTCAAAGATGACCCTCATGAGCTTTTTTACTGATGCACATCCTGAGATCGTCCGGGGGAATTATCTTGTCTGTTTTGAATACATTGGTCCCTTCAATCGACAGTTCATCTCTGATGTTCCAAAAGGGTTGTAACTCAGCAGGAAGATCACTACATTTCTTGGGCCAACCCTTAGCAATGTTTTCGCTAACTACAAGTGTAACATCCTTAGGCATGAGGCTATTCCATTCCTCTTCTAAAATGGCTGGAATGGTTACTTGCAAGAATTCAAACTCTTCTGTACTTTCCCCAATTTGTTTGTTGAGGGGTAAAGTTTTTTCATGGTTCTTAGAATAGAATAACAACACCAAAGATTTGTGATCCGTCCTGAGCACAAATGGTATACCCAATAGAAAAAATGTAAAGTGATTAGTTGCCCAAAAACAGGATAAGGCCTCCTTCTCAATTGTGGAGTAGTTAATTTCTGCATCTTTAAGTGTCTTGAAAGCAAAGGCTATGATTTTCTCTTTCCCTTCCTGCATTTGAGAGAGTGTGGCACCAATGCCTCTATTGCTAGCCTCAGTAGTGAGGAACATGTCTTTAGAACTGTCAAAATTGCCTGTGCAGGTTCTCATAGCAATAGCCTCCTTGAGACCCATAAATGCACTGTTGTGGATGGGTAACCATTTAAATGTATACTCTTTTTTTCAATAGATCACTGATGGGTTGTACTAGATCTGAGAAATTTCTAATAAATTTGGCCATATACTCAGCCAATCCTAAAAAAGATTTTATTTTCTCTATGTTGACCGGAGTGGGAGCTTCTACCACAGCCTCTATAGGATCAATTTTTGGTTTCATGCCTTCACTGGACAAAGTGTGTCCTAAGAATGCAACTGATGCTACTCAGATCATGCTCTTATTGTTCTTGATGGTGAAACCTGCCTCACTAAGTTTGGTGCATACTTTCCTTAAATTACATTTGTGTTCTTCCTCATCCAATCCATAAATGAGGATGTCATCTTGGAAACAGATGGATTTGTCCAACCCCAGCAGAACATGTTGCATTATGCTTTGGAAAGCTGCTGCGGCCGACCCCTACCCAAATGGCATCCTTAGGAATGTGTAGGTGCCAATGGGTGTGGTGAAAGCCGTAAGGATTTGCAAACCGAGATGTAATGCTACTTGATGGTATGCCGATGTGAGGTCTAGTACAAAAAATACCTGGCATAATTTATTACAGACAACATTTCATTGATTTTTGGAAGTGGGTACCTGTCTACCCAAATGTTGGCTTTGAGACTTGTCAGGTCCACACACATACGGATCTCATTACTCTCTTTTTTTAGAAGTAATAACAATGGAGGCCATCCATTCTGAACTCTCTACGACCTTAATGCCCAGCTTCTCTAGTTTTTCGGGGTTCTTTTTTTAACGGTTCCTGCATTACCAAAGGAATGGACCTGGTCTCGTGTATGACTTTTGTTTTATGTATTGCCTAAAATACACAAAAACGAAAAAGCACACTCAGGACGTCCAATTGTGTCCGGTTGTGAATCCCTACTGGAACTAGTCTCCAAGTTTGTAGATTTTTTCTTAAAGCCGTTTGTACCAAAAGTGAAATCGTACATACAAGATACAACGGATTTTATTAATAAGCTGACTACAATTACATTTGACAAGAATCTCCACTGGATGGTGACAATGGACATTATGTCCCTATATACTCAAATTCCCCAGGACAAAGGTATCTATGTCCTGGAGACATTCCTAGAAGAGAGAGATAGACCGCACAGAATACCAACAGAATTCATCCTAAAACTTGCTGGGTTCGCATTGAAGAAAAATTATTTCAATTTCAATGGAGAGTTCTTCTTCCAAGTAGGGGGTGTGGCGATGGGATGCCCATTTGCCCCCGAATTAGCAATATTGTTCATGTCGAAATATGAGGAGACGTTTGTCTATAACAACAACCCTTACATACAATGGATATCACATTGGCATCGGTATATCGATGATATTTTTTTCGTGTGGTCAGGGCCAGAGGAGGAACTAAAAAACTTCCATGACTGGATTAACAACAGAGTACCTTCAATACATTTCAGTATGGATCATTCACACAATAAAATGCCGTTCCTTGATGTAGAAGTGTACCCTTCAGAAGGAGGTTTAATAACAACACTCTACAAAAAATCTACCGATCGCAATAAGGCCCTTCACTTTCAAAGCAATCACCCACGCAGTTTAAAAGACAACCTCCCATACGGACAATATCTAAGAATCCGACGCAATTGTCAATGCAAAGAAGAATATCTGAGACATGCGGAAAACCTGACAACTAATTTACAACAACGTGGGTACCCTAAAAAATTACTAAAAAAAATCACTAAAGAGACACCCTTTTGGAAAGAAGAGTAAAAAAGGACACTGACAGGATGGTGTTTGTATCCACCTTTTGCCCAAACTCTAACGCCTTGAAGAAAGTGGTCAAACAAAACTGGCATTTATTAAAAAATCTGAACCAAACTTTCAAAAATGAACCACTTTTCGCATTTAAAAAAACATGTAGCGTTGCCAACCAATTGGTTAGAGCTGCTTTACAGCAAGTAAAAAGCCCCAACCTACGGACCATGTTAAGCTTACCACCAATTCAGGGACACCATAGATGTGGAACATGTACATGTTGTGATACAACGAAAGAAGGATCTGTGTTCACACATAATCGAATAAGCTAGAAACATGAAAGTTTCTCTAATTGTAAATCACGTAATGTGGTCTATGGAATCTTATGTCCATGTAACTTGATTTACATTGGCAAAACAAACCAAGAAATACGGCTACGGATACAACAACACAAATCAAGAATCCAAAATAATGTGGTGACAGCACCCTTAGTGAACCACTGGCGTGAAAAGCAACATAAAGAGACTGATCTAATCTGGACAGTGATTACAAAAGTAGAAAATGATGCAAGGGGTGGAGATCTTGAAGCTAAACTAACAAGAATGGAAGCTATGCTAATAGTCAAATTCAATACCGCAATTTCAGGATTAAATGAGATGTCAGAAATGTTCAAGCTCTGAAGTACGGTCCCTTTTCCAAAGTTAACTCTCTGTCATAACAATGAAATAAATGCCCACTGGACTAACATCTGCCATCGCTGAGACAAATTACATAGGACCATATGACATTTACACTCCACCAAAAGAAAAAAACATGTCTTTTTGGTTCAACTACAAGTCCCATAATGCCTGAGGAACTCATCTGACTGGACCGGCAAACCAACTACACCATCCTGGAGCAAGAAAAAAATACATAAAGGAAACACTAAGCTAAAAATCATAAAGGGCACGAAGATCGTGTTGGCGACACGATTAAGACACTCCCATGTGGTCGATTTCCTTCTCATTCATAAGCCACGAATACTTGAATCAAGTGCACCGTACAACACGTGACGCCGAGAAGTTAAAAAAGTAAGATTTTTAAAAAAAATATACATCGATGTTGAAATTGAATATTATCAGGAATATACACTGCCTCAGCATTAAGTATAACCAAGATTTTCACTAAATGAGGTACCCGCCACAAGTTTCGCGATCGCGGATTCCTGTATATAATGAGATTGAGGAAAGTTCAAACTACATGCCCCATGATCCTTCACGGACCCGGAAGGATATGTGATTAGGACGCGGTTCCTGACAACAAACGGAGGAGATCTATGTGCACGGCTTCCTCCGAGGAAGGTAAGGAAACACCAGACAACCGGCAGAAAGGACCGATATAGGGCAGCAGGCAACGAACTGGACATAGTAGATAACGGAATGTTAACTTTTTCGTAGACTCGCAGGCGAAAGCCAAGTATCAACAGTCTAAGCAGCACGATCCTTCACTGAAGGTAAGGACCCGCCCATTGCCTTCTCAAACAAACAATTGTGTACCCAAGACCAAAAAGGGTTCTGATTAGTGTTGTCAGCCCTTTTTCTTAACAGAAACAGGAAGGCCAGGCTACTTCAAAAAATTAGAAATTTAAGATGGACACTCATTAATAAGTAAGTGAGGTGAGACTAAACAATTTAGCGGCACACTATGAGTGATGAGTATGTAGTGGGTGTTGATCAAATGTCATACATGTTTCCGCATTAGGTGGGTGCTGACGACGGGGACATTTCTACTCCCTCTGGTGTCTAGTTGATCGAGAGGTAAGATAAAGGAGCTTGCAGTAGTGGTAGAGGCAGGGCAATGTTTAGAAAGTAAGCCTAAATGAAGAAATTTCTTTTTTCTTTTTCACAGACTATGGTCCTGATGAGAACTCAGTACTGATATGAGTTCGAAACGCGTAGACTAAAAAAGCCTGAAATATGTAAAAATCTTAACAAACACAAACTGGTTTTGTTGAGCGCAAGAAAACGTTTATGGCTTTGTTGTGAATATTCATATTCCAACCAGAAAATAATTTATATGTTTTCGCACTGTCTGTTGTATTGTTTCTGTGTGGTATGAAAGTTGTATGCTTGACTGTTTGGATGAGATATTTTTGAAATGTATTTAGACTGTTGGTTGTAAATAGGAATTTGATGAAATGTTGTTTTTCTTTAATGTTGTACAGAAGGTCTTAAAACAAACTTTGTGAAATTAATTCAAAATTGAATATTTGACTCGAGCAAAAAAAAAAAAACGATACTTTTGATCGAAAAACATTGGTTTGATTTCAGATGTTTTGCAATAACTAGGGCAAGTAACTAGTTAGCTATCAAAACAACAAGCGGTCCTGAGCATACAAGAATAAGGGAGAGCACAGATAATGTATATAGACCACAATGGACTTCTATATAGTTCAAAGTTCCTTGGCCAGCCGGACAAGGAATATTTAATGATTTGATAGATTATTTAATCTCAAAAATGCAACACATAACCCGAAACATTGGGGTTATAGTAGGGCACAGTCCTGTGCCGTACGGAGGGGGAAGTGAGAAAGTAAAGGTAAGTGCAAGGAAATATCAGGCAAACAGAGTGAGCTTGCAGGTCAATGATATTAATTTACATTGACAGTGTATCCTGGAGTTACTCATACAAACAATAATGTAGTGGAGTTACATGTATGAATTACTCTAAAAGGAGTCGACATTTCGATCCCAAGCACGGTTATAACGGGATCATCTTCAGGACATGAGAATAATTTTGCCTGAACAAAGTTTTTTAACAACACCAAGTTGGTAACATGAAGTAGAGTTTTCTTCAAGTGGAATGGTCCGGTTTGTGTCAACAACGCGTGTCGCTCTTCAGTGAGAAATCGTTTCTTTTTGGCGAGGATCGTTGGTAATTCTATATACGCGCCGGGATTGGTATTCAGTCAAGGCGTCTATGTTGGTTATCTGAGTTGCGTGGGGTTTGTATCTAATACATCAGAGTCGAAGCATAGCATGCACTCAGCCGGGGTCTCTTATGCGAGTGTATTGCGTCGCATGCCTTAAAGGTTTGCGTCCTCGGGGGGAGGGATGGGTAGTATTGTGAAGGTTCCAGGAGTCCAGGATGTGTACTCGGACTGCAGGAGGCTGTAGTTTCAATATGCACCGGAGGATTTCGTTCGTGCACCTCAGGATTTTGTTCTGCCTGGTAGGCGAGCAGATATATGGCCAAGGTCGGTTAAGTCTTAGGCGGGATAGCTGCCGTCCGACGATTTGAATAACGCCGGTTTGGCGGGGCGGCCAGAAGAATGGCTGGTCCGCGGGTGGAGAGGTTGATGCTCTTCAGACCTTGGCCATATATCTGCTCGCCTACCAGGCAGAACAAAATCCTGAGGTACAGGACTGTGTCCTACTATAACCCCAATGTTTCGGGTTATGTGTTGCATTTTTTAGATTAAATAATCTATCAAATCATTAAATATTCCTTGTCCGGCTGGCCAAGGAACTTTGAACTATATAGAAGTCCATTGTGGTCTATATACATTATCTGTGCTTTCCCTTATTCTTGTATGCTCAGGACCGCTTGTTGTTTTGATAAATACTTGATACCCATGGTCCCGAGCCACTTAATGGGTTCCCCTTGTCCCTCTTTAATGAAGTAACTAGTTAGCAGCACGTGCACTCTAGCCGCTGCTGGAGCAAAGTCACCAACGACCAGCTAACCACCACCCTCACCCAGAGCCCACCCACCAACCCCGACACTGCCGCCCGCAACCTCCGACAGTGAATCAACGACTATGCCAACACCCTCGCCCCAATCAAGAAACCCTCCAACAATCACACCAACAAGAAAGCCAGCTTTTTCACTGAAGACCTCCGGACCTCCTAGCAAACCTGCGGAAAGCTGGAGAAGATCTGGCTCCGTGAACGAACATCGGACAGCCACGCAGCCCACAATAACGCCACCCGCAGACACCATCACCTCATCAGATCCGCCAAAAGGGCCTTCTTCACAAACCGCCTAGACAACAACGCGCACAACAGCAAAGAGCTCTTCAACATCGTGAAGGAACTCTCCAACCCCAGCTCCAACACCAACAACGTCCCACCATCGCAAGACCTGTGCGACTTGCCGGCCACCTTCTTTCACCGCAAGATCCCCGACATCCATGACGGCTTCAAAGCCATTACCGCCCGACAACCACTGAGACCTCCGCCTTACGACCACCATCCGAACCAACCGCCTGCTCTACTGGACCAACATCAACGACGACGACACCATCAAGATCATGAACACCATCCACTCTGGATCACTGTCAAACCCATGCCCACACCACATCTTCAACAAAGCCAGCAAATCAATCGCACCCCATCTCTGGAAAGTCATCAACACTTCCTTCGAAACAGCAATCTTCCCGGAAAACTGGAAGCACGCCGAGATCAACGCCTTAATCAAGAGACCCAAGGCAGACCCCAAGGACCTCAAGAACTTCCGGACCATCTCCCTGCTCCCATTCCCGGCAAAGGTCATCGAGAAGACCGTCAACGAACAACTGACCGGCTACCTCGAGGAGAACAACATCCTGGACCCTTCCCAGTCCGGGTTCCACAGCACCAGAGACTGCCCTCATCGCCGCCACCGATGACATGAAGTCCCTGCTGGACAACAGACAAACGGCGGGCCCTCATCCTCCTGGACCTGTCAGCCTCCTTCGACACGGTCTGCCACCACACACTATGAACACGCCTCCCCAATGTTGGGATCCGAGAGAAGGCCCTGGATGGGACCACCTGCTTCCTCTTCTGCAGAACACAGAACATCCACTTTCCCCCCTTCCACTCCGAAGCCACCGAGATCATTTGCGGCGTACCCCAGGGCTCATCCCTCAGCCCAACTCTGTTTAACATCTACATGGCACTGCTCGCCCACGTCGCCCTTCGGCACGACCTCAGCATCATCTCCTCCGCCGATGACACCCAGCTATTCCTCTCCCTC
The DNA here is from genome assembly GCF_964263255.1 of Lissotriton vulgaris. Taxonomy (NCBI): domain Eukaryota; kingdom Metazoa; phylum Chordata; class Amphibia; order Caudata; family Salamandridae; genus Lissotriton; species Lissotriton vulgaris. Next base: position 2,068,552,801 of record NC_141689.1, on the reverse strand, counting down.
ACCAAGGACCCCCACACCGCCAAAAACAACCTTCATGAAGGAATGAAGGCCGTCGCTGAATGGATGAGGAACAGCCGACTGAAGCTGAACTCGGACAAGACGGAGGTCTTCATCCTCGGATCCACCCCTTCAGCCTGGGACGACTCCTGGTGGCCGACCGCACTGGGAACTGCTCCAACACCCACCGACCATGCACGCAACCTAGGGGTCATCCTCGACTCCACTCTCTCCGTGACTAAACAAGTCAACACCATCTCTTCCTCCTGCTTCAACACCCTCTGCATGCTCTGCAGGATCTACAAGTGGATCCCCACTGAAACTAGAAGAACGGTCACCCAGGCCCTCGTCATCAGCAGGTTGGACTATGGAAATGCCCTCTTCGCAGTAGCCTCAACCAAACTCCTGCGATGGCTCCAACGCATCCAGAACGCCTCTGCACGCCTGATCCTCGACATCCCTTGCCAAAGCCACATCACAACCCACCTGAGAGATCTGCACTGGCTCCCGGTCAACAAGAGGATAACCTTCAAGCTCCTCACCCACACACACAAGGCACTCCTCAACACTGGACCAACTTACCTCAACAGACGACTCAGCTTCTACAACCCCACCCACCAGCTCCGCTCCGCCGACCTCACGCTTACCACAGTCACCCACTTCCGAAGAGCGACCTCCGGCGGCAGATCGTTTTCCCACCTCGCCGCCAAGACCTGGAACACCCTCCCCATCCACCTACGGCAGTCCCAAGACCTGCTGACCTTCAGAAAACTCCTCAAGACCTGGCTTTTCGAGCAGTAGCAGCAATTCCCACCCCAGCGCCTTGAGACCCTCACGGGTAAGTAGTGCGCTTTACTAGTGATATGATTGATTGATTGATTGATTGATTGATTCCTTAACACAATAAGCGGTGTGCTTGATACTTTTAGATATAGCCACAGCCTCTTCCAATTCTGGACTCTGGGTTAACAACCTCTCTTGCACCTTGTGATCATTGGTGCAATGAACCAATTGATCTCTGGTGAGAGAATCAGCCAGTGCCCCAAATTCACAAGTGGCAGAGAGTCCCCTCAAGGTGGCTATGTATGAGGTGACCTTTTCATTTTTTCCTTGTACCCTTTGAAAAAACCTATGAGGCTCCAATACCTCTTTAACCTTGTCCTTTAAATGAGCACCTAGTTTCCTCAAAGTGGTAGTGAAACCATCAACATCGCCATTACCCTCCTCTTCCCCCCATGAGCAAGATCTTTGTAAATTTTCCTCCCTTGAGTGCCCAATTATGGAACAATAATGTTTCCTTACTGAAGAAAATGTTTCTCCTCCTATTTTAATTAGATATGACTGGAACATTTTGACCCACTTATTCCATTGATTTTCTGGTTCCCCGTCATCATTTAGGAACGGTGGCATTTGAATCATGTTGGTAACTGACATTTTGACAAAAAACACATTTTGAGCGTCAGATACAATGAAGGGGGGTGGGGGGGAATATGGACAAAGTTCACCAGAGTCAAAACTATGAGAAGACAAAAGAAGGGCAGGGCCTCTCAGCTAGAATTGTCACAGGAAGCTGCAGGCAATTGAGCTGTGCCTGTCAGCGATAACACACACACCAAAAAGGACAGAACTTGACCAACTGCAGGCATGCTGTGCCTGTCGGCGTGTAGTTAGAAGCACTTACTTGAAGGTAATGAATTAAGGATGAACTTGCTACAAGATGTGCTGGCTGCGTGAGGCAGGAATCCCCTGAAGCGGTGGCGTAATGTTGTGAAAAACAGCGCAGTTATAGGAAAATCCCCATGGGCTGCGCCGATTTGTAGAGCACTCTCACAGGCGAAAATGCTCTCTTGAAGCGATTCCTGATGAGACACCGTTCCATAGGCAGCGATGGGAGAAGGGCATGTGCACTTGTGGAAATGCTTCACGAAGCAGGACGTCATCTGAAGCGATTACAGACAAAACACTGCTCAATGGGTGGCGCGATGAAAGAAGGCACGCGCTGATGACGAACACTTCATTCATTTAGACGTCTCTCCTGAGGCGATTGGTGAGAAGACACCTCTCCTATGCTTCAGGATGTGAGGTAAGGCAGGCACTGAACAAGGAAACACTAGACAGCTAGGAGATCTGGAGGTTGACAGCTGCGTAAGGATCTTGTCAAAACGCCTCTTCAAAGTAATTTGAGGAAGAAAAATGTTTAAATTTGCGGAGTTTGATGCAACACAACCATCTGAACAGGACCCATAACGTTGAGAGCAGCACGATCTCAGACAAAAGGCAGAAGGTAAGGAGGAGCAGAAAATGTAGTAGGCTGCTGAAAAACGGGTGAGGAATTTCAGCTGTCCCCTGCACATCACCCAGTTGCCAAAATGTTGCAATAAGTCCACGAGGCATAAGTATTTAGAAATATTAGGTTTATTTGAATAAATAATTCCTCAAACTCCAGCCTAAACGCTCCTCAGCCAGCAGTCCGAACATTCTAAGGTGCACTCCTGTAAACGTTCTAAGGCAGTACCATGCGTGAGGGGAGAGGGTGGAGTGTACCAAGAGGAGGAAACGGAGGACAGGGAAATGAGGGAGATAGACAGCAAAGATGAGACAAAGAAGATGAAGAGAGATTATAACACACTCACTACTGATGAACAACCTTACACTCACTATATGGATTAATGGCCTTGACAAAACAAGGCACATTGTGTCCAGAATATATCAAATGCTTCTCCCTAGTCCCGCTGGGCCCATACTCATAATGTACAAATATGGGAAGCAGAGTTAAATCGCAGCAACATAAAATACAATTAAAAGCACATCTATAGATCCACTTTCACAAACAATATCTCCCCTGCTCTGTCCCAGACAAATACATGATTATCAATAAAACTTCCTGGACCATGGGTAAACTTCACAGTCTCAAACTCATTCAAGAACCCAAATGTTGGAATTGTGGGATACATGATGGTGATTTACCTCACATACTATTCCACTGTCCCATTCTTGAGGAGTTTTGGGACAGTATATTTAAGTTCATAAGGAAACCTTGGGTATTACTCCCACCCGAGAATTCTCATATATAATTCTTGGCCATCTGGTGTCATGTAGTTCCTACTAATCCATAGGATGCCAGCGTATGATTCCGAGGTTTCTACCCTTTGGGGTGTTCCTTGGGCAGACCTTAGAGTTAGTTCTTTCCTGGGCCCATCAAACTTCCGGGCGAAGGTTAATATTCTCCCTTGTGAGTAATCACTCTCATCACGGCTGAATTTTTCTTGTTTTCGTGTTTTAATTTTTTGTTCATACTTCTGTAGTCTTAGTTTCATTTGTCTATTGAGGTCTTCTATGTTATGCATACCATGTTGTACCCAACAAGTAGCTGAGATTGGGTTTAATTTTCCATTATGTATGATTTGTATGCACATCACTAGCAAAAACGATACAGTAAAAATATTGCGATGCCGATCTTTAAAATAATACATAATCATAATGTGTGCATACAGATCTGGGCAGTGGCAGATATCGTTCATTAATGTAAAACAATAAAGTGCACTAGGATGATTTTTTGTGTATGAGGATAGAACGCTTTGCATATGAACTTGTAAATAACCTGAAAACTACTAAGATGGCAACCAGTTTAATGAAATGACTGTTGTCCCTCTTTTGTTCTGAAAGCACTGTTTTTATGATGCCTTTTTATAATGGCCTCTTCTGTTGTGATTCAGTAACACAGAAGAAAGCAGAGCGCCGAAACGCGTTTGTTGCTGGCTTTGAAATAAACAGAGTTCAAACGCCCCCGCGAGTGCAAAGTTTCTTTCAATTGGAGAGACTAGAGATTAAAAAAAAAAAAAAAAAATATATATATATATATATATATATATATATATATATACATATATATATATACTAGCAGCCCGCCCCAGCGTTGCTTGGGGCAGAAGGGGGCTGGGGGCTGCATTTTTACCCCGGGGCAGAAGGTGGCTGGGGCAGCATGTTGTCGAGCAGTGCACCTGCCTACTCCCTCCCGCCCGGACTCCAGCAACATCCAATTTAAGTTAAGTAGCAGCCAGCGCGGTGCACCCGCCGACTCCCTCCCGCCCCAGCAACATCTCCAGCAACGTACCTCTCACTGCTCCTCCGCTTCCCACCGCTCCTCCCCGCGCTGCCACTGCTCCTCCGGTTCTCGCCGCTCCGCAGCTCCTACCGGCGCTGTTGTCCTCCGCTCTTCCTGGTTCTGGTGAACGCCGCTCCTCCCCTCATGCAGACGTCGCTCATGTCGTCTGCTCTTCCTGGTTCTGGTGAACGCCGCTCCTCCCCTCACGCAGACGTCGCGGCCGGCTCTAGTTGCAAGGGACAACTTTTTTTGATTTATTAATATTTTAAACAACGTTTTTTTTTTTTATGTAGCCTATGTCCTTCTGCTTGCCCTGAGGTTTTCTAAGATGTCTTGGGTGTGTACATTGGCGCTGTGGTTCCCGAGATTACCTTGCCCAAAGGTGCAAGTTCTCTCTTTATAATAGTAGTATGGTGACTGCCAGTAGGATATATATATATATATATATATATATATATATATATATATATATATATATATATATCCTACTGGCAGTCACCAGTAGGTAGTTATAGTTAGGACCTTGCAATATCTTTAGCGCCGTTTGAGGAATCTTCAGAAAATTTATAAAACTAATTGGGAACTCCGGCTTGTCTTGAAAGTTTCAGCTTGATTCATCAAGCAGGGGCCAAGAAAAAAGGGGGGGACCCCAAACACATGTTCCTATGCTAATATCCATAGGAAACTTTAGACATGGCTACAGACTGAACTGCTGAACACAATTATACCAAATTTGCCAAAAAGGTTGCTCTTGGTTCAGAAAGCAACTTTGTTGTAAATGGCGTAAATCCATTCAGTAGTTTTTTTTAAATTCAAAAATAGAAAAATATTAATATCTGGGCGCGGCCTAACCACACATCTCATTGTGAGATCTGATTGGCTGTCAGCACTTCATCCTGGAATTGCTGACTGCCATCTTGGGACCAGTATACAGGATAGGACCCCATTGAAATGCATTTTAGTGAATAGAAGGTTTTGAGGGTCCCCAAAAGGAGAACTATAAAGGGTGATAACAGACGTAAGGTACATTAGAATTCATATGTTGATGGTACCATACTAATTTTAGGAATTGTGGTGTGTTTTTGAGGGATAGTACCTTGTGAACCTTCTGCTGGGATAACATGAATAATGTTCGAGTGAAAAATGTTTCTCATGTTTGTCCCATTGAGGTATGAAGGTGCTCCAGAAGCTAAAATGAGAGCATAATTTCAGTAAATTCACATGATCTTTCTCAGTCATGTGATAATGAAGTCCTGACATTCTCAGTAAAACATGTACATCCAACAAGGGTTGTCAGTTGATTCCTTTGTGTTCTACTGCAGCTTCCCAGAGTGTTCTAAAGAACAACTAGAGCACGAACAGCCTTACTTATGACAAAAGTATGGCACACCTGAAGCCATCTTGATTGGAATAAACTGTTAATTCTTAAAACATTTAATTTAGAAAGGAACACAATTATGGGGTTCATTTTGTCATAGAAATTATGGTTAGTGCTGTAGAAAGAAAAATGAGGACATGTTTTAAGTGAGTTCTCAAATCCTTTTTCATTTGAAAATTCTGACGTGCAGACTGAAACAATCACTTTCAATACCAGCAGTAGACTTCCAGTTAGCTCCCTGGTGAGTAGTAGCTTTACTACAGTCATCTAATGAGCAACCAGAGTGCTAACATTCTGAATTTATGGCAAATGGGTGACACATCTGAATGCCTTCTTTATGGAATCAAAGTAAAAAACTGAAAGCATTTCCTACTAAGGAGACTGCAGTAAAGGAGGAAATTAGGAAACTTCATAACAAATAAGTCTCCCAAGATTGCCACTAGAGAAAAAAGAGCCAAATGTAGCACAAATATCTGTGTAGACTGGTCAGGTATTGGAGCGTTGCCTCTGTATGTACCTCTCTTGCCTTTTTCTGCACCTCTCTTGCCTTTTTCTGCACATCTCATGCCTCTTTCTTCACCCCTCTTACTTCTATTTGCCCCTCTCTTGGCTTTCTACTCCACTCTTGTCTCTTTCTGCACCTCTCTTGGCTCTTTCTGCATTTCTCTTGCCTCTTTCTGCACATCGCTTGCTTCTTTCTGTACCAGTTTTGTCTCATTCTACACCTCTCTTGCCTCTTTCTGCACCTCTCTTGGCTCTTTCCTCACCTCTCTTGGGTCTTTCCGCACTTCTCTTGCCTCTTCCTGTACCTCTCTTGCCTCTTTCTTCACCTCCCTTGCTTCTTTCTGTGTGTCTCTTGCTTCTTTCTGCTCTTCTTTTACTTCTTTCTGCACCTCTTTTGCTTCTTTCTGCACCTTTCTTCCTTTTCTGCACCTTTTTTACCTCTTTCTGCTTATTTCTTCTTCTTTCTGGACCTCTCTTGCCTCTTTCTGCACCTCTTACCTCTTTCTGCACATTACTTGCTTCTTTCTGTGCCTTTCATCCTCTTTCTGTACCTCACTCTCTTCCTTTTGCAACTCTCTTGCTTCTTTCTATGCCTGTCTTGCTTCTTTCCGTACTTCTCTTGTTTCTTTCTGTACCTCTCTTGCCTCTTTCATCACTTTTCCTGCTTCTTTCCACACTTTTCTTCCTCTTTATGCACTTTATTTTGCACTTTTCTTGCCTTTTTCTGTACTTCTCTTGCGTCTTTCTATGCTTCTCTTGCTTCTTTCTGCACCTTTTTTTTCTCTTTCTGCACATGGCTTACCTATCTAGGTCTAGTAAAAATTTGCATTTAAAAAACCTTATAAATTCACTGAAAAAACTACAGGATTCAGGGATGGTATAGTTAGAAATAAGCATTTAAAAACCTTTGAAATTCACTGAAAAACCATAGGTTTTCAGGGACGTTATTGCTACAAATTAGCCTTTAGAAAACCATAGAAATTCACTAAAATAAACATAGGTTTCAGAGACGTTATAGTTAGTTGGACATTTCATATGTACAAAACCAGAGAAAAATCATCATTTGAGATGTCATCAGTAATGTAACTTACCATGTCATGAATGATGTAATATGTGATGTCATCAGCAGTTCATTATAGGGGCATTAGTTATAGTTTTAGTAAAATAATGTGGTGCTCTGTCTGGATATAAGTTGAATGTAAACAAAACGCAAGTTCTTATTAACTTTAATCCTGAATGGTCAATTATGGGCACTTGCACGGTTGGTACTCTTTTGGGGGTCAGGGTTTCAGCTAAGATTGATTGCATGTTTGGTTTAAATTATGAATTGTTATTCAAGGAGACTGTTATTCAGCTAAAAAATTGGCATAAACTCCCAATACGAATTCTAGGGAGATGTAATTTGATAAAAATGAAAATCTTACCCATCATTTTATACTTATTTTGATCAAATCCTTTGAGGGTTCCTAATGTTTTATTTTAAAAACTTGAAGATATTTTTGGTAGTTTTGTTTGGGAGCATAAGAAAGCCAGAAGGGCGATAGAGCTTCTTAAACTCCCTTACAATCAAGTCGGACTTGATTTTCCTGACTTTAAAATTATTTTTTGGTTAGCATTCTCTGGGCGATTTCGTAGTCTGTGAAGTCTCAAGCAGAAAGTCTCTCTCTATTGCCTGATCTTGGGAAATTACAGTCATATGTTTTTTTATCGGACTAACCATCGAAACTATTTTAAGAGAGTTAAGTTTAAGACCATCCGAGATAGCATGTATGTTTGGCGCGCAATGGCTGCTAGAGGTCATTTGTCATTATATTACGATAAACTCCCATTATAGGGCAATCCAATGTTCCCTGGTGTTCAGTGCCTTGGGGACTCATATGACAAAAATGGTCTAGTAGCATTTCAGAGTTTACAAATCATCTTTAAACTACCCGGTCATTTTCATTTCAAATATTTACAAATCATGGATTATTTAGTAAAACATTTGGCTGTGACTTCGATGACTGATTTGTGAATGTTTGCATGGAGATAAAATGAAATCTCTGATTAGTGAAATGTATAAACACCTTAATAACTATAGACCAGACGATAGTCAATGGCTAGCTGCACGTTGGAGCCAAACCGTGGGGACAGTGGTAACACCAGTCATTATTAAACAGGCCTTTGGCACTATTGCTGATTCCGTCCTTTCGGTTAGCCTGAGATTACAACAATTATACACCTCATAAAATATCTAAATGGATTCAAGGTAGTTCAGGGGGGATCGGACAAAATGCCCAAAATGTGGCATATATGCTGCTGATATACTACATATGTTTGTAAACTGTTTAGACCTGAGCGATTTTTGGCAGAAGATTTGCAAAGTACTTTATGATAAATTAGGGATAGATTCTCCTCTAACAGATATAGAAATCATGCTGGGGTATAGGAATGATTCAGAAAAGGGGGGTGGTGATGAACAGAGTGTCTGAATTAAGCAGACCACTCTTACCCAGTCCAAAGATCAGGGCTTGATCCATCACCGTTATTTATCTCACTGCACCATCCCAGCTCAGAACCTAGCTATATGCAAATCTGTCTGTCCCTGGCATCATGGGAACAGGGCAGACCAAACTACCAAGCCAATTCTTCACCAGAAAGGAGACAAGCTACAAGGGACCGGTTTCTGGCATTTCAGCCTTCTTCGGCCCGGCTTGCTTGAATCCTGATGATACAGTGAGAAAAGGACTCATGTCTGAGTATACCCTGCCACACCTATAGTGGCCAAAAACGATTCAGAAAAGGGGGTGGGGCCTTTGGCACTATTGCTGATTCTGTCTTTCGGTTAGCCTGAGATTACAACAATTATACACCTCATAAAATATCTAAATGGATTCAAGGTAGTTCAGGGGGGATCGGACAAAATGCCCAAAATGTGGCATATATGCTGCTGATATACTACATATGTTTGTAAACTGTTTAGACCTGAGCGATTTTTGGCAGAAGATTTGCAAAGTACTTTATGATAAATTAGGGATAGATTTTCCTCTAACAGATATAGAAATCATGCTGGGGTATAGGAATGGCAACTATACTTCTAACTGACTTTTGTCAATTTTGTTAATTGCTGTCTGACTTTTAATTGCTCGGGCATGGGTTTCTTCTACACTGCCATCCATATGGGATTGGTGGACTATTCTCAGGGAAACGTACGGTATGGAAGCCGCTCTGGCTAAAGCAAGAGGAGCTCGCTACTTTGTAAAATTTGAGACAAAATGGGTACAGGCTTTAGATGTATGATAATAAGCTGGATAAGGGAGACCCTTATCATAGCTTTTTTGGGTTGTTAAAAATATTTTTTATGTGATGTTATGCAACGCTATAATTACTTATAATAGTCTTCTGGGGGGGTTTTCCTCTATATTTACCTCTTTAATAATTGAATGAAAAATTGTATTTTGTATGTCCTCTTGATCTTGATGACGATAAAAAGATTTTTTTTAAGAGAAAAAAAGAAATTCACTGAAAACATCACAGGTTTCAGGGACGTTATAAATAGAAATTAGCATTTAAAAAACCTTTGAAATTCACTGAAAAAAACATACGTTTCAGGGACTTTATAGTTAGAACTGATCATTTAAAAAACCTTTGAAATTCACTGAAAAAATCGTAGGTTTTCAGGGACGTTATAGTTAGAAATTAGCCTTTAAAAAAACCATAGAAATTCAATGAAAAAAACAAAGGTTTCAAGGACGTTCTAGTTAGTTGGACATTTCACTAGTACAAAACCAGAGAAATTCACCCGTTATAGTCATCATTTGGGATGTCACCAGTGATATCATCAGTGATGTCATCAGTGATGTCACTGACCATGTCATGAATGATGTAATATGTGATGTCATCAGCAGCGCATTGTGGGTGCACGAGTTATAGTTAGCTCAACTAACTGTAACGGGTGAATTTCTCTGGTTTTGTACTACTGAAATGTCCAACTAAAGTCCCTGAAACCTATGTTTTTTCAGTATATATATATATATATATATATATATATATATATATATATATATATATGCCAAATCCTTCCGTGCACAGACGCCAGCCTCCGCGCCGCCACACCAACAGGAATGGACCACAGCAAAGGTAGTTTTATGAAGTGCAGTTTATTCCATACATCACAACATGATGCATTTCGGCTAGGTTACCCCAGCCTTGATCACATGACATGTCAGGAAACACCACACCCTTAAATATCATAATGACTGCTCTAGATCCTCCCATTGAAAATAAACAGTGAGAAGAGACATGATCGAAAAGTGCACGTGCTCACATAATCAAATATAAAAAAGTATCATAGTCATTGTATAGACAAATGGGACAATTTTGTAATTTGAAATCTCCTACATTTGAATTGAAGAAAATCCAGGGCAAGTGTCAACTCTGTTTTAAAGGAGAAAATTTGTGCAATTCATACTGCGCCACATATATTGGGAAAGAGCAATCCTCATAATAAATACACCCTGTGTGAAAATAATGAAGCATTGCTAAATAGCCTAACTTCTATTAGAATAATTTAAAAATGGATGCGCATGTATAACATAAGTTGCAGCAGAGATAGAGAAACATGTGATAGCCTGCTCACATAAATACCAAGAATCAAAAAGTAGATCAAAGAATCAAATATCATCAATTTGTACAGTAAACATATATACATAGGGAAATAGGATTAATCACAGTTGAATTATTACATTATATCTATCAATTCATAAGGTATATAGAACGGATTTACCCTCCTGCTAAAAGAATTCAATAGTAAAACTAGAGAACCAGTAAAACCATTAAATAGTTCCACAGTATAAAAGGTTTTTTTCTAAAATCCATTGCCTTTACAATAAATAAATATAAATAGAACCTAAAATCCAATTTCATATATATACACATGTTTGCAATAAAAACGAACAATCAAATCACCAATCATATTACGAGAACATAGCAGCATAAGAGAACACAGTAGACAAAGATTCATAAAAATATTATCATTTAAGTTAATATAGAAAATTATATGTATGTACACCAAAATTCAGAAAAAAACAACCAACTATTTACAAGAAGTGAACCAAATCTTCCCCTGTATTGAGTCCATTTGGTATTTTCGTATTAGGATGAATTATGTATTGACTCTCTAATTGGCGTACTTTTTTCTCTCTATTTCTACCACGAATAGATTTGGGAACAGAGTCAATAACATAATATTTAAGATCCTCCAATTTGTTCTGATGCACAAGTTTAAAATGGCGGGCAACCGGATAAGTAGGATCCGAGTTGACAATTGCCCGCAAGTGCTGGAGGATCCTATTAAAAACAGGGAGTTTTGTACTTCCAACATAGGCAAGTTGACAGATGCACTCTAATATATAGACCGCATATTCTGTTTTGCAAGTGTAATAACCATTTATTCTGTTTGGCATGTTAGAAAAGGAGTCCATAAAATATTGTCTGTTGACACCAAATTTGCATGCCCTACAAGAAGTACACTTTACAAAACCTTTCTTATCTGTCAACCAATTTTTCTGAATGGTCACTTCTCGACTCGTTTTCACAAGAGCATCCCTCATTGAGGGTGCTCTTCTGAATGTAATAGTGGGTTGGTTTTGTAGCTCTGGAGATAGTGTGAGATCAGTATGTAAGATGGGCCAATGCTTACTCACAATTTTTCTGATTGCCTGATCCTGACTACTAAAAATAGTGATCAATCTCACTGTGGGTTTTACAGTAGTATTTTTCATAGCCTCATCTACTACCACATTATCATTCAAAAGATTACCTTTCTTTAATTTTTCGAGGTGTCTCCTTAGATTTCTCTAAACAAGTCTCAAGATCCTCTTTCCTGCTGCAAATTCTCTGAATACGAAGAAACTCCCCATATGGAATACTCCTGATAAGGTGTTTTGGGTGAGCACTGCTAGCATGGAGGATGGAGTTCCCCGCTGTACTTTTTCGATGTAATTTGGTGCATACGGTCTTATTCTCCACAAAAATCTCCATGTCCAAAAACTCTACCTTCCTGTCGCTGACTTGCACAGTAAATTCCAAATTTAGAGAATTGATATTGAGTTTGTTGACAAATTCAATTGCCGACTCCTTTGTGCCCTTCCATATGACGAATACGTCATCAATGAACCTCCACCATTTGATGACATGTTCAGAGACGTCATCGGCCTGAGTCTGCATGAGGGCGTGCTTCTCCCACCATCCAACGTGCAAGCATGCGTAGCTGGGAGAGAAGCACGCCCCCATCATAACTCCACGGAGTTGATGGTAAAGTTCTTTATTAAAAATAAAGAAATTATTTGTAAGGTACAATTCAGTCATACGGAGCAACATTTTATTATGTTCATTATAGCAGATGTTTCTGTCAGACAAAAAGTACTCAATAGCATTTAAACCATCCTTATGATTTATGCTAGTGTATAGGGAACAGATGTCCATCACTAATAAATGATAGCCATCCTCCCATGTAACTTCTTTAAGTTTCTTTAAAAAATGGCTTGTATCTGTAATGAATGAAGGCAAGTTTGCGACATAATCATGGAGGAAAAAGTCTATGTATTTTGACATTGATTCAAGCAGGCTACCTTGAGCAGAAATGATTGGACGTCCTGGTACTGGGGAAACCTGCTTATGTACCTTGGGGAGTAAATATAGGGTTGGAGTAATGGGGTAATCCGTTCTTAAAAAATTATATTCATCCTTGTCTATTAGACATTCTCTCTTCCACTGTGATAATTCCTTAAATATCTGATCTTTAACCTTTAATAAAGTAGGAAAAGCTACCTGCTTGTAACACGAGGTATCACTAAGCTGTTTATTTGCTTCCTCAAGGTATGCATCACGGGGCCAGAGAACAATATTCCCGCATTTATCGGCCTTGTTGATTACAATATTCTTTTCTTTAGCCAATTTGTCAATCAGGCGGGAATATTGTTGATCTCTATAATGTCCCTTCTTGTTTGTAGAGATGCATTTTTTATGGAGGGTTTTTAGATCATTGATAACACAATCCCCAAAAATGTCTATGGCATCCCTAGCCATAATAGGCATAAATGTAGATGGAGGACGGAAAGGAGTCAGGGCAGCACTAGAACTCGGAATACCCATACTCAACAACTCATCCTGTGTACTGAGAACTGCATCCTCATTCAAATCAGCCAGCACATTTGCTGTGCGCAGCGAACTAACATCCACAACCTGAAATAAAGAACTTGGGTTGTTAGCTGCAGTGATGGATGTAGCTTTTAAATTAGCTCTCTTGAGTTTATGGAACTTAACCAATTTTAACTTTCTGATAAATTTGAAAATTTCAATACGAGATTGAACATATTTAAAATTACTTTTTGGACATAAAGAAAGTCCCAAAGACAAAAGTTGAAGTTCTTCAGTATTTAATTCAAGTTCTGTCATATTAATAACAGTATTCGCTGTAGATGCAATTGCTGCTTCTGACTGACTTTTCAGTGTTGCTAAGTCCTTTTGTTGAAGCCTTCGTGCCTTCCTCCTCTCTTTGCGCTGTTGGTTGCGCCTCCGACATTTTGGGGTTGCGTTTGGGGCACTCTCTGGGGTACTCTCGGTCTCAGGGTTTGACGGCAGTCTTCTACCATAAACCCCAATTCTTCCGAGGGAGTGAAGCTTTGGGGTTCCTGCATGTTTAAATGCTGATCAATTTCAATAGGGTTAGATTCCACACTGGTGGATAGCACACTTTCACCTGAAATGGATGTGGAACCAATATCCATATTCTGATTAACAGAGATTAAAGGAGGCTGGACTTTGTTGCTCACTAGTTTTTTTACATTATCAAAATGTTTTGCAAACGTAAAGATACGTCCAGTCTCATAATCGAGTTTATCACGCGCAAATTTAGTTATTTTTCGATTCATCATTGTACTCTCATGTTTATCGAGACGTTTTTGAATCTCATCTCTTCCTTTCTTTACCACATCCTTTTGGTCTAGTGCTTCCAGTTCTGTAATCAATAACTCTATCACCACCGCAATTTCAATTCTGTCAATTTCGGCGTACTTTACCAGCATAGTGACCATATTCATTGAGCATTCTAAGTTGTTTATTGCCCACTCCTTTAGCATCAAAGGGTTATGTTTATCAAATGAAGGAGCTATCAAAACACGTAAGCCCCTAGGAACCCTTCCAGCTTCTTTATATTTTTCCAATGATTTCCGCTCCCACCACTTAGTGAGTTCATTTCTCTGCAGTTTTTCCAATTTCTTAAGCAGGCTTTTGACATCTTTCTCATCCACAATTTGAGACGCTTGTTGTTGGCCGGTTCCAGCATTTACCGGCATATTTGCAAACATCGCATCCGCACGTTCATCGCGGTTTCTGAGCACATCAGTTGTGGACGCCATAGCGTATTTAGATGAAAAGTTTATTACAGTGCACAGTTTATTGGAGACAGGTGATCCCTTAGTAACGCACGCTTGAGCCCAAATGTGTCTTCTGTATAACTAAGCACCGCCCGCTCTGCCTTTTATCTTCACACCCGCTAATCCTGAGGCAAATGAAAGCTCCTTCAGCGTTTCGAGTAACAACGCGGCTCACCTGAACAGAAAGCCGACCCAGCTCTTGGAGTCAAAGACACCGCGATCCTTGCGGCTCTCACGTACCGGCTTGCCACGGCTCTCCCTGCGCTCGGAGCTGCCTCGCTTTCCGCCTTGCGGGGGGCTGGACGAAATTACCACTTTCGGGTCAAAGAGAATTATCACAGAGCGATGGTAGCCGCCATAGTCCAGCCTCAAATGCGAAGAGGGTCCGTTAAACACGCCGATAGCCACAGCGTGTTGGAATCAATGAAAGCCAAATCCTTCCATGCACAGACGCCAGCCTCCGCGCCGCCACACCATATATATATATTCAAGCTCCAGGTACCCAATGTACAAGGATCACTCAAGCGGCAACATGCTCCTAGAGAGCCTTTATTGTATACAGTCCACCAGTACAACAATAACTTTAAGCAGTTCAATGTGCCATGGATGCCTGACATGTTTCGAAGTGTCCCCACTTCTCTTCAGAGGCTTCGGCAATTGAAGAAGCATAGGACACCGCCCTCATCATTAGAATGCTCCAATGCATTCCCTGAATGGGACGCGCTGCCGCGACTAGCAGAGCATTATGGGCCTTGTAGTGTCCTTTATCTACCATTGGAGTGCGCAATGTTGCTGCTGTAACATTGAAAGCCCCCAGATGGGCCTCGGTGTACCGGTGAACATGCTAAATCCATTGCTGCCCCACTAAATTGGCCTGCTCGATAACAGACCACGTCGCCCCGAGCATCCTGGGGTGGTGCTCCTTCGCGCAGGGCAGGCTCGTATTTATCCAAGCTCCAAGTACCCAATGTACAAGTAGCACTCGAGCGGCAACATGCTCCTAAAGAGCCTTTATGGAATACAGTCCACCAGCACAACAATAACTTTCAGCAGTTCAATATGCCATAGATGCCTGACGCGTTTTGAAGTGTCCCCACAGGCCCCCCGCAATAAATTTTTGTTCAAAGAAAAACAAACGGAAAGGCCGGCCCGGGGGATGGGATCGCCTTGCCATAATTGGCCTGAGGAGGGGGGCCATGCGGCCCCCTTCCCGTTTTTTTAATTCATAAAAAGGTTTAGGCCCTGTGGGATGGGATCCCCAGGGCCCAAAAAATTGTAAAAAAGGGGGCCACCCAGCCTCCCTTGTAAAAAAAATAAATAAAAAAGCTGGCATCTCGCCGGAGGCCCTGCTCCCTCCCTGCACCACTATGCAAACACGCCCTCTGGTTTATTGTCAGTTGGGTAAATAATTCCCCTTGAATACTGAGGGTCCCTGGGGACCAACTAGCCCACCAGGTACCTCTAGTATGTGCCACAGAGCTGCGTTGCAGAGAGGTGGTCCGAGGCCACCCCCCCTTTTTACATCACTCTGCAAACACGCCTTTTGTCGCACTGCTGGTGTGGACATGAGGTCCTCTTGTGTCCTGAGGACCTCAGGACACAAGTGGGCATCATCCTCCAAGCAGCAGTGCGCCAAGAGCTGCATTTGCAGAGTGGTGTTAAAAGGGGCCTGGCCTCGGACCACCACTCTGCAATGCAGCTCTGTGGTGCTTACTGGAGATACCTGGAGGGCTAGTTGGCCCCAGGGACCCTCCCGGTTCAAGGGGACTGCAAAGTGGTGGTAAAAGGAGGCGTGACCTGGGTCCACTTCCCAGCAATCCCACTGTGTGGGGCTTATCGGAGGTAAGAGGTAGGCTAGTTGGCCCCTAAAGTATCCCCAGCAGCGAAGGGGAGTTCAATCACCATCCAAGTGCACGCCAGCATAGCACTGTCTCTGGGCCTGGTTAGTCAGTCAGTCACCGACAGTACCAGTCAGCAAAAGGTTGGGGGCACAGGATGACTTTGCAACAAGGCCTCTTTCCGCACCTCTGTTGGTTCTTTCTGCATATCTCTAGCTTCTTTCTGCACCTTTCTTTGTCTTTCTGGACTTCTGTTACCTCTTTCTGCTTTTTTCTCTTGCTTCTTTCGGCACGTTTCTTCCTCTTTCTGCACATGTCCTACCTCTGTAGGCCTAGTTAGAAATTAGCATTTAAAAAACCTTTGAAATTCACTGAGAAAACCATAGGTTTCAGGGATGTTATAGTTAGAATTTAGCATAAAAAAAACATAGAAATTCACTGGAAAACCATAGGTTTCAGGGACGTTATAGTTAGTTGGACATTTCACTTGTACCAAACCTCACAAAATTCGGCCGATATAGTTAGTTGAGCTAACTATAACTTGCGCCCCCGCAATGCACTGCTGATGAGGTCACATATTACATCACTCGTGACATGGTCCGTGACATCATTGATGACATCTCAAATGACATTACTGATAACATCATCCACATGATAATCTGAGGCACCTCCTCACACTCTAATATAACCTTTGAAACGCCTACTCTAAAATACACACTACCATTTTTAAAACCATAAACACACCAATACCAGTTACTACATACCCAGTCACTTATTCCTAGGTCTACACACACATTCCACTCATTCACCCATACAGTCACTCACACATGCAGTCACTCATCAATACAGCACTATCATTTGCACTCATACACCTATACTGACACTCACACACCACCACTCATCCATAGAGTTATTCACACACCTAGTCAGTCTTGCAAAGAATCAATCACACTCCCATTTACTCACCTATACAGTTATACACACACACCACCTCACTAATTCATACAGATAATAACACATACTTACTCTCTTATACAATCAATGATACAAGTACACACTCATCCATACAGCCACTCTCACAATCACTCCTTTATGTACTCCAACATTCACATATACTGCCTTTCACATGTGCAGTTACTCACACATGTACCACTGAGACATCCATTCACTCACCAACACACCCATAAACACACTCATCCACCCATACAGCCCTTCACAGATGCACTCTTGAACCTATGCACCCAGTGAATCACCCACTCACACCCACAAGGGTGAAAAACTAAAGCCTGACACAGAAGAAAGTGGTGTCATGCACTGCATTTATTATGATGCATCGGGGCAAACTGAGGGCTGGAGTGTGAGGCAGTGTGCGACCACACCCCTCCTATTTGAAAAGGCTCTCTTGAGCTAACGAGCTCTGGTTGATGCACCTGCGTCTGAGAAGACTTTGGGCAGCATCTCCAGCACCCCCAAAAAAGTGTTGCTCTCTACTGAAGAAGGCAAATTAACCTGAAACTCGTGTCTAGAGATACACAGCACTGGCTGCACCCACAAGAGTGAAAAACTAAAGCCTGACACCAAAGAAAGTGTTATCATGCACTGCATTTATTATGATGCATCGGGGCAAACTGACTCCTGGAGTGTGAGGCAGTGTGCTCCCACCCCCTCCTACCAATATGTAGATAGCCTTGTCGCCCCGTGTATGACGATTGAGATGACATTTGTACATAGTAAGAAAAGAGACCTTGCACATGATGTTCAGGGCATTGTGACAATGTTGTGCGAAGCTAGATGTGTAAACAAGTTTACTTTCAGGGAAACAAATCCAACATTGTCGCACACGTAAATATGTGCAAAAGTTCATGGCTGATATGTTATTGTGAGGCAATGCTTAAACGGGCGCATGCGCTTATTGTGGGTTCCAGGTCGTTTTGAAAATCCGGCTACAGGATTCTTAAATGCATTTTCTAAACACATCGAAATAAGTTAGGATTAGAAAAGTGAAGGAAAGAAAGAACGTCTCTAATATGTACCTTGTTTAACTAGCTTTTCCCTTTTATCTAGGTTTGACAATGTATGCAGGATATGTGAGACAGGTCAGCAGATGCCCATGGTAGCCGCATTAAAACATCTATTGGTGTGCATTGCTGTCAAAGTAAAATTCTTCTAGCAACAAATCATATTTTTTGAACAATGAATGTGGTTTTCTTCTTGACTGTGAGACAGTAAATTCTAAGTTAATTACCTTTCTCTTAGGGAGCAAACATTTGAACTTTTTAGTTTTCAAACTATATTTTCTTTTTGTTCAAACTGGAATTAATAGTTGTACTGAAGGGATGTTATTTTTGCCATTGATTGAAAACGTATCCGTCTAATAGTGTAAGAAAACCATTTTTTTAATATATTTTACCAGGAGGAGCAACAGCAATATAATTATGCCTCCTTTTATTTTCGTGCATTAGAGATTCATCCCTTAAAAGATACAGGGTCAGCGGCTCATTTTAATGCCCTTTTACAAAGAGCACTTCCCTTGCAATAATTGCTCTTTAATCATATAGCATAATTAAAGTGTAATAGCTAATAATTAAGTGACTACGAGTGACATGCAGGCCAAATGAGGCAATTAGATACAGAGGTTTTCTGACTTATAAAATGAAAAACCATTTTTGAGACATTAGAAACATTGCAAAGCTGTCTTAACTCTGCTCAGGTATATTTCATCTGTTCATTATTATTATTTTTGTGTTCAAATAGTTTTATTAGCTCTTGAATTTGAAAAAGACATACAATCCGACATACATGCAATACAAACAAATTGTATGCGGTATAGGATGCTCATGAGAAAACAATTGAGTACAGGTTGTCCTTTTCATTAGTCTCAAAACCAAGCAGGTTTGCGAGGGCACAACAGAGGATTGTATCCACAGTAAAACTAATGGGGCACATGTGTTCAAGAGCACAAAAAGAGCCCTAACTTGTTGAGTCTGAGTCAAGGTGTGGCTCAGTACCAAGAAGCATGGTATTATTTGTATCCTCTATATTTCAAAAGTCGTCAACAAAAAGAAGACAACAAGCATTTACAATGCAATGGTTTCGCCTTTGGAAAAGTTTGAGCTATTGGCATTATAATTGACATAATTTGTATTTATGTGTTGGTTTTGAAAACAGATAAATACATTGCATTGTCATTTAAATTGCCATTAGCTTAATCTCTCTGTAATGTGAGACCTATTGTACCCTACGGACGAGCTCAGCAGACAGCAATTACTACCACACAAACACACCCAGAGCCAGCCACACACACCCAGAGCCAGCCACACACACACACCCAGAGCCAGCCACACACACACACACACCCAGAGCCAGCCACATACACACACACAGTCGCAGGGGGAGTGGTGGGCACTTATCAGTGTGCATGAAGGACGGCAAAACCGCTGGGTGCCCCAAAGCTTTTCCAACCCCATCTGTGTTGCTGGGTTGAAGACAGCAGGCACAGGCTCCCAGTCTCCATGGGAGCGCAAATCGAGGGCGCTCTGGTCAATCCTGATGCTGCTCTCATGACATGAAAGCAGCGTCAGGATTGTCACAGGGAAGTCTGGGAGCCTGTGCTGCTTGCAGTGGAGCCCGAAGATCAGAGGAGCTGCAATGCGGGAGGCAAGTTCTAATTTGTATTTCATTTTTGTCCTTCTCCGTTGTCGTCCCCTACCACCACCTCACCTTTTTACCCTCACACCAGCCGCCAATGGATCCACACATGACATCTCCCATCTTGCCAACACCATAAACTGTTCAAGGCTGGATGACCTCTCACAACCCAAGACTGAACCCTTGCAAAACCAAGTTTGTTGTTTCCTCTTCGAATTCCCCACCACCAGTATAAACCTGTAAGGATACACTCAACATCCTGAATAGCAAGCCCATCATCGTTGACAGTGCCAAATCTCTGGGAATCACTCTAGATAAAAGGCTCAACCTTCAAATTCAAATCATCGCCATGGCCAGGAACGCGCAATATCAACTATGCCTTCTGTGGGGAATCCACAGCTACATCACTGAGCTAAACCTGAAATATATTACTCAATTTCTGGCTATTTCCAGAATCAGCTATTGTAACTCAATATATCTCCCAAAGACCCACCTCACCTCTCTGAAATCAGTTTTACATTAACTGCACATTTTGTCTATGAGGCTAAAAGAACGGCAATTACTTGCCAATGCTCGTCACTCTTAGCTGGCTCCCCATTGTAACCAGGATGATTTATAAGATGGTCTGTATCACCTACAAGGCCTTGTATGCATCCACTCCTCAGTACCTAGCGAACAAACTAAAACTTTCAGGAAACAATCATGAAATGCAGAAGCTTTGCTGTTGGAGCCTCCAACCTTTACAAAGGAACAACTCATGGCTCAATACTTACCAGGTAGTGTGACTAGAATTTGGAACTAACTACCCCCGAAATTACGGACCACTACCTCATTGTCGATCTTAAAATCTGAGCTAAAAGCCCCTCTTCTACAAAGATATTATGGCTAGTTTACCCCTTAGCCAACCTCCTCCAAGATACTGTACCCAAGACTGAAACCATAGCTGACAAGTAGCATGTATGGTTATTTGTGACATTTCTAATTCTACGGTGTGCTTATGTGTGACATTTTAATGTATTATGAGTGACATTTTGCAGGACACTTGAAGGTCAGCTGAAAAGAAGCTGTTACGTCCATGTAATGAGGTTAATCTCACACAATGTTATGTTTTGGAAGGGGCTTTAAAATACAATCCCCCTGCAAGATGACTAACCTTTTCAACATAATCCCCATGCATTTCCAAACTAGTTTCTGCAAGCTTTACTCAGACCTCGGCCTTCCGTTTATGCCTTTCTATCTCAGTTAATACCTCTTTCCATTTTTAACTACAGCTTTTTTTTCTCCCATCCCCCTTTTAAGCACAGTTTCTTCCTTTTGCGGATTATTTTATGCTGGTCTCGCCCTGTCATCAGAACACCACTGCCTGCCCTTACCAATACACCTGCTGTCTCCCTAATTACTCATCTGTAGTTCTGTATTCTCATGATAACTACCTGCTTAAACACTGCCTGCTCTTACCAATACACCTTATTTCCCTCTACTTACTCATCTGTGGTTCCTTCTTCCCATGATAACTACCTGCTTAAACTCAAGCAGGCTCAAGCACGCACAGGTGGCCAAGGCGCTAAAAATGTATTTTAATAAGGTGATGTAGATCACCACATAAAAATGTGTTCGTTTAACGATTAATGCGTGGTACTTGGTAGGGCTGTTAACCTAACTGCAATAGTCCGAGTTCCCCTCGCCTAGACTTGATGATACTACCTTCATCACCTGCCTCCTCTTACACTTTGTATATAATGTGTGCTTTTGTAACGATCGAAATGAGGATACTTCCAGTTTCGATTCGCCTTCTGTAATTATCGTAACTGTTGTGTTGTAATTTACTCTGGTCTTTCCTTTTCATGTGTTCCCTCTAGGTCTCTGTTCCTCTCTCTCCACGCTCGTGCATTCCGATGTAATTAGATGGCATTATAGATAACTAGCAGCCGTTTGCAACTTTATATATCTCTAATGAAGACCAGTTTTACTGTAAACTAAAGCGCTATGAATCCTTTGGGTTATGTCAGCACTATATATAAACTGAACAACGCAATGGATCTTGCATGGAGTTTGTGTTGTATGGGATTAACCCATCTTTCTGTATAACCAAAGTTTTGCTTGAAAGCATCCCTCGAGCATTGCAAACTATTAGACAACTTCGTACAGTTCGAGAACGGACTGTGATGCATCTAGCCTTCGATTTCCTAAAGCAATCTGCCTCCTACGCGACTGTCTCTATACCCCTCGGTGGAGAGGCCGATCTACCGATTAGAGGAGGTCAAGCTGCTGGGGTCATGTCACAGCCCACTGTGTACTCTGCAATTTTGGGTAGTGAAGACATTCCTCGATCACTCGGCCTGGCGGCTTAACACCGGGAAACGCTCGCTCTCCTCTCCAGAGCCTACATGTTTGAACAAAACACAACATTAAATTTACTCCGTAACATGCTCCTTAGTGGCTGTCATTTTCAAAGACACGTCACTCCTCCCTCGAAAGAATCATTATTGTGCTGCCATTGTGACAATTCATGGAAAGAATAGAAAGACTTGTACTCCAGTCATTCGAAACCGAAAGCCCACTCGGCGGCAGGACAGACTCGATACATGCAGAAGAAAGAACTGATCTGTGGCGGAGCCAGGCGTTTAGAAGTATACAAATAGCTTCATGAAACTCTTAGCTCTCTAGCTATATATGTGGTTTTATATATTCAGTACCCGGCCTACGGCATGCAAACCAGGATGTAGCGTAAAAACCAGCGCTGCAGACTTTAAAACAGAGGAACCGGGTTCGAGTTTGGTGTTGGCTTAACCTGTAATTCTGTGCAAATTACTTAATCTCCCTGTGCGTAGAAAAAAGTAATATATCCTCGTGTAATATCACTGGTGCTCGTGCAACGCGCTTCAAGTCGAGTTCGTGCTATATAACACCAGCAAAAAACGAAGAAATGCATTATTACATAAGTCAAATTCGAAACATTGCGCACATATGCAGTCGTGTTACAATCTAAAGTTCTGCTAACTGCACAAGAATACAATGAATAGCCTCTTATTTGGCCAGCTGGCAACTTATCTACTAGCGTAAGTTAGCCTTTTATTCGGCCAGGAATGTATTTGCTGGCTGAAGTTAGTGTTATGTCGTGCATAAAGTAGGACCTGCATAGGTAGCACAATAGTAGCAGCAGACATGGAGACACATTGCATACGTAAGTTGTTTATTTATAGACCTCGTGGTTTCGGGTTGGGAAAAAAAAAACAAGCTGCAAGCAGCAGATGAAGGGAAATTAAACTAGTCAGGTCCCGGGCCGGCAGCCAATCGCAGCGCGGCCTGGGGAATGATGTCACGGGGGTGTCCCGGGCCGCCAGCCAATCACAGCGCGGCCCGGTGAATGACATCACGGGGTGTCCCGGGCCGGCAGCCAATCACAGCACGGCCCGGGGAAGGACATCAGGGGATTGTCCCGGGCTGACCGGCTGTGATTTTCACACAGCAACAGATGAGGGGTGGGCTCCCTCGAAATAAATAAATAAAACGGGACTAAGCAAATTAAAAGAAGCGCTACTTAGCTCGGACCTCGGCGAGAAGGAGGGTGTGAGGGGCGGGACTTAAAAAACAGACAGAAACTCCCATGGATCGCATCAAGCCACGGACCTCGGGGAGAGGGAGGGTGTGGGGGGGCGGGACTTAAAAAAGACACAGAAACGCCCCCAAATCGCGTTTTCACGGGGAAAGCGTGATTGACAGCCAATCTCTTCCAATGGCTAGCCTCCATTTATGGAGCTAGCCAATGGAAGACAGAGGCGGGACGAAGCCCCATACTGGAGATCAGGTGCTACGGCCAGGGCGAAACCTAAAAAAGACCAGAATTGGCATAGCCAAAAGGTTCCGCCTTTGGGACCTTATAAGAGATTACAATGCAAGTGCTAAGCTGTTAGCTAATACATCAGTGGCACCTAGGCTTGACTTAAAAAGGTGTAGGAGTGCCCCAGCAATACACCTAAGATTTCTGAGAAACGGACTTGCACAAATAAAAGACAGGTTTGGAGATAGTGAGAAGCAGAGGAGACCGGCAGTAAACCTTATAATATATGCTGGTGAAAAGAGATAAGGAAGACCTTTGTAAATGTCAGAGGCTGCCACTGATTCCTTAGGGAGTGTTGCCCTGTTCAAAATGATGATTCTCCCCAGATTCCTCTATGTCCTTCAGAACACTCCCTTCTGCTTCCTATGGGCCTGGTTCAGAGAGCTGAAAAGCACAGCCACCAAATTTCTCTGGGGTGGTGGAAGACCTCGTATAGCTCTAACCTGCTGCCGGATCCCAACCTTCAATGGGGACATAGGAATGACAAACTTCTATTTGTATTATTTGACGAACACCCCTACTCACATTACATGATTGGTTAATTGGGGGATGGTCGGATCTGTCTTGCAGGTTCGAGTTGAGTGAACTGGGTCTATCCCGAGTTCAAACTATGATGTACGGGGCCCATACCTAGCACTTTACCTGGGGTGACATGTACTGTTCTTCTGGCCTGACGGGCATCATTGCGCCACACCCAATGGAGACATAAACTAACCCAGCACACACCACTCTGGCATGGAACGTGGCTAAGGGAAGTTAACGGGCTAAAAGTATTTCGATCTTGGGATCTGTTCAGGATTTCCCAACTCGGGATGTGTAGACTGGCGGCCACATGCACTCCTTCCAGGACCTACAATCCAGGTATTTCTTACACCCATCACAATTTTACAGATACCTGCAGCTGCATCATGCTCTCCACTCACACATACCAGATGGCACAACATTACCGGAATATAGCCCACCCAAGGCGCAAACTATTTTGGGGAACCTGGGGAAGGAAGGCATTTCCCGTATTTATCGCACATTAACCAACAACACCGCAGCCACACTTGACTGGCTCAAAAGCCAATGGGAGGAACGGGTAGGTCCACTTGAGGAGGAGGATTGGAGGGATGCACTAATGGCGCCTAAGACAGTCACTGCATGGGCCAGACTTCCCCTGACCGAACTGTACTATTTGCACACTGCCTATTTAACCTTCGCTCACCTCCACAGGGCCGGCCTATACCCAACTGCCTTCTGTACGGGCTGCGGCCAAGACCAGACAGACTTCTTCCACATGGTTTGGGCGTGTCCCCTATTGGCGTGGTTCTGTGGGTGTATAGAAGAGGAACTCATGGAAGTCCTGGGTTGGGTAGTCCCCTATGACCCACTGCACACGCTCTTGGGATCACAGATGGGCTGGATAGGTCCAGGAATGAAAACTGTCTTTTAACACAGCAATGTTTGTAGTTAATCGGGACATAGCCACCAATTGGAAACGTCCTACTGTCAAGAAATGGCGTGAGGGGCAGATTGGTGTGCCACACAGGAAAAGCCTCTGTTGATACATGGGGATGTCCGAAGAAATACTATAAGGGGCAATGGATGAGTCTTGTGGCTTGACTTTGTTTCGCTTGATTAACTGTCTGTACTACCTGGGACCTTTCGAGGTCATGAGTTAAAAGAGTTTACCAAATGTGGGAATTTTCCCTCTTACTGTACTGTTCTAGATTGCTGGTTCCTTTTTACCATGTCTAAAATCAATAAAATTGTTTATCAAAAAATAAAAAACAAAGGCTCCTGCTGTTGAAAAAAAAAAGAGCCTCTGAGCATTGTGTCAGCTCAGTATGTGTTCTGCTCCTACAGGCACAAGTCAGTGAGATCATTGTCAGTCTGAATGATAGCTCTTATGGATGCCGCTGTCTTGGCACTAGGACCAGAACTGCTGACTGAAGAACCAAGAAAACAGGTTTGAGTTTGGGCGTCGCTCAACAGCCCGTGATTTTGGCCAAACAAAATAAATACATTTGACCTTGTGTAATGCAATGTGAGCTCATACAAAGCGCCCAATGCGCTCTGTTCGAGTTTGCACTATATGAATCTTTTAAAAATCCAAAGAAGCCACCAAATGAGTGGAATGCTTGGACTATGCTCAATGGTAGGACGAACAGTCACCAATAAACTCCTAGAAATGCAAGCAAGGACAGAGGCCACGTCTTGTGGAGGAGGCGGGGCTTTAGGTCGGGCTGAGGGGAACGGACATGAGGGCGACTGGTGTGGGTAGGGGATTGAGATAATGAATTCCGGGCTAAAGTGAAAGGGGAAGCCCGTGTTATTATTGAAAGCGGGCGCCTGTGTTACGGTAAAAAGCTGGCGCCCGTGTTAAAGTGAAAGTGGACACCCAAGTTGTTATTAAAGTGGGCAGCCGGGTTATTGAAAGCAGGCCCCGGGTTATTATAAACGGGTACCCGTGTTAGGGAGAAAGCGGGCAACCATGTTTTTATTTTAAAAAACACAAGTGGTTCCAGCTGAAGCAGCACATGCCTGCAGTAAGAGAAACTCAATAAAGAAAATAGTGCTTACAGACTAAAAAACATGTACCATGTAACAACCAAAGTAAAAGGGCCAGGAGCCGTGGTAGGTTACAAATGAAGACAAGGCGGTACTAAGGAGGGACTAACCAGCCCATTTACGATTCAGAAGCTAGCATTTACGAAGGGCAATGACAAATCAATGACAAATATGGGCAGAGCGTGAGCGGGGCTTCAAGAGCATATGCCAATACAGCAAGCTTCGCAGAGCAGTGCATGAGCGCTGCCTCTAGGCTTGACCTAAAAAAGGAGTGTGTTATGTTGGATAAAGAGAACATGCCTTACTGGTGCCAGGGTGATGGAATAAAGAGACAACGACACGGTCTGTGGTGTTCCCAACAACAAAGCTTGTTCCCCGGGTTCCTTTATTTCTCCCCCCCCCGTCCTCCCCCCATTGGCACAAACCATTCTGTACACGGTAGGAGGCTAATATTTCTGACACCCCTCCCATGGAATAGCCCACCAACATACCATTCCTCCTTTATATTAACCAAAGCATCAAAACCTGGTGATGATCAATGTAACATCAGCGTCAAAAGATCTCAGAAACAATGCTAAAAATTAGATATGAGAGATAAAGAAGAAAGAGAGCGAGAGAGAGAGAAAAAGAGTGAAAGAGAGAATGCATCATGTTCTACAACACTTCAAATCAACACAAAGTCCTTACCATCACTAAATCTCTGACCTCGATGGACCTCTGCTTGGCTCCCCAGACTCGTGACATGTGATCATTCCTTGACCGACGCGGTTTCAACTTCTCAGCTACCTGTGTCGGAAGGTCTGAAGGCTTGCCCACTTGGAGAATTACATCACTTACTGGGCAATTGATATACAAAGAGCCAGGGCTGACTTGGGTCATTGAGTGGGGTGTGAGGCGGTATTCTCTAAGGAAAGTGTACAAAGTACACTCCATATTCTGTCCATGAGCCAAAGCGATCCGCAGCACCATATTTAAGGTACGCATGAAGCGTTATGCTTCTTTATTAGCTTGTGGCCAGTGGGGTGTGACCTTTATGTGGTGAATGCTTCTGGACTGCAAGTATTCCGTAAATTCATGACTGGTGAATAGAGGGTCATTGTCAGTGCGCAGTTCTTTCATCTGTTCTAATACAATTTTTAGAACCTTTTTGACTCCTTTTGGTTTTGTTATGTTTGTTATGTGATCATTGTTATGTATTTTTGATATGTGTCTTCTGTTTTCAGTGTTCTGCAATTGGTCGTGTTTTTTTGTGCTGTATTTAGATTGAATATTCGTATTGTCCGTTTTTTCGTGTGGTGCTCATTAATTATACATATAAAGATGTCATGGTAGTATCACACCAATATGTTCTATGGCTCTTTATATAAAAAAAAAGGAATACAAAAATATTTTTGTACTTAGAATAAATAAATTATAAATTCAACTGGTCTGGCATGGCTTTTGTACACCATAAAAGTACTGTTTTTGCTATATGAAGATTTGGAGAAGTATTTATTTCTGTTTGCTATGTGTATGTTTCCCTGCCCTCTTTTCCAAATATATCCAGTCAGTCAGGGACCCTCTATGTACTTTTTCAGTTCTTTCAGAATCCCGTGGGTGCCCATTATTTTCTCCAGCCAGGTGAATAGTTACATGTGCTGTCATCAAGTCCATGACTTCAACCTCTGGATACTTCAAGAAATCATCTATGATGACCAGCATGTGTCTCTCGTCGGAGACAGTTCCAAAGTCAGCACTTGCCCTCTGGCATGGAAATGGTGAAAAATCTTCAGTGGTGATTGGGGACGGTGGCTCTGCCGACACAGCCGCTTGGCACAGAATACACTGGCGAACTGTCTGTTCAACAAGCATGTCAAGATTCGGAAACCAGACCTTATATCTTAGTTGAGATTTTGTCTTGACAATCCCTTGATGGGCCAAATGAGCAAGATCCACCATTCTTTGTTGTAGTGCTCCAGGTATTATCAGACGGGAGACTTTCACAAGAAAGCCTTTGTGTGGCACAGCCAGATCTAAGCGCACATGGTGTAGAGATTCCAGTATTGCTCGTGCTTCCTCTGTCATGTATGGTGTTTTGTTGGTCAATACTTGCCATCTTCCAGAGGCTACCTCGGAGTTCCGCCATTGCCTTTACAATCTTCTCAAGTGAAATGGGCAATGGTCGGGACCAAATCACTACCAGCCTGACATACTCCTCCACTTCCTCTGCATCTGATTCATCTTCCGCAATAGCTGGCCTTGCATGTCTTGAGAAGAAATCGTCAGGATTTTGGGTCCTTGGGTTATAGAACACAGTGAACTGGTATTCTTGTAATTGCAAAGTACACTTCTCGATCCTCAGCAGAGGTTTTGATGACAGCCCATGAATAACGGAATCAAAGGCTTATGATCCGTGTGGACCTCAAAAGGTTGACCATAGAGGTAGAGATGAAAGTTACGACCACCCCAAAGAACCGCTTTGGCTTTCTTTTCGATGTGGGAGTATCATTGCTCCATTTCCGTCAGTGCACAGCTTGCATACACCACCTGAGCCCAGTCTCCATTGCTGTGCCTCTGCAGCAGCAAGGATCCAAGGTCCATGGGGCTAGCATCTACAGACAGCTCAGATTCCTGGGCAGGATCAAAGTACACCAGGTTGGTGTCAGCAGACAATGCAGGTTTAGTTTGGCATGCTCTTTCCTGATCAGTTCCCCACTGCCAGCCGGTGTGGGTCTTCAAGAGCTCTCTCAAGGGGGTGGTGAGGTCAGTCCGATTCCGAATGAACCATCCACAGTATGTGACCATACCTAGGAAACTTCTCACACCTGTGACAAGTGTGTTAGCGGGGCCTGACTGGATTTCCAGTACTTTGTCTGGATTAGGAAATACTCCATGTTTGGAAAATCAGTATCCGGAAAACGCTATTTCCTTCTGAAGGAAGGCATATTTTTCTCGATGGAGCATGAGGCCATTGTCTCTCAGGTGCAGAAACGTGGCTCTAAGGTGATCAAGTTGTTCTTCCAGCAGGGGTGCATCTGCTAAGATGTCATCGCTGATATTGAAGACTTCTTCAAGACCAGCCAATACTTACCCCATATAGTGTCTGGGAAGACTTCGGCTGCACTCGACACCCTGAAGCTGAGATGCTTCTATCTCCTAAGACCTACATGAGTGGAGAAGGTTGTGATGGCCCATGACCGGGTCCAGCATTAGCTGGAGATATCCAGTTCACAAGTCCATCTTAGTGAACCACCGGGAGCCCCTCACTTCTACCACAGTGTCATATACTGTGGGCATCAGAGGATGTTCTCACTTGATGGCTTGGTTATATACTCTCACGTCTCCAAGCTGTTTATGCTTTCGGCCACCACGTTGGGGGATACACATGGAGTCGGACCCTCCACCCGCTCAATGATGAAGGCTTGTTCCAATGTCATTAATCTTCCTCCACCTTCTCCCTCAAATAAAAAGCCACAATTCAGTGTTTCGGGGCAACGGGCTGAG
The DNA here is from genome assembly GCF_964263255.1 of Lissotriton vulgaris. Classification (NCBI taxonomy): domain Eukaryota; kingdom Metazoa; phylum Chordata; class Amphibia; order Caudata; family Salamandridae; genus Lissotriton; species Lissotriton vulgaris. The sequence continues at coordinate 2,068,523,037 of NC_141689.1, read as the reverse complement.
CAGAACTGTCGACATGAAGATGTATCATGTGATCTTTGAGGCATCCTATTCCTTCAAACAGAGGTCCAAATTCTGCCAACAGGCCTTCAACGCTCTCTTTATGAACACTGAAGGCAAAAGCGACCAGCTGCAGGCACTCAGCAGTTCGGCAGATCAGTATAATTTCTGTCGCCCCCAATGACATACACCTTGGCACGAGTGGAAAGGGATTCAATAGTGATTTCTGTGGTGAAAACTCCAGCAAGCAGAAGTGAAATGGTGGACCCATATGCAAACACTTGTGCAGAGGTGGGGCGCAGGGTTCGTTGCGCGTCTACATCGTGGATTGTGCCATAATGTTTATGGATGCCCCTCTGTAGTGTAGTTCCTATATTCCCAATAGGCTCTGCGCATTGGAATAATATATACTATAGATTTGACGTAGGACTGAGGTCTACTAGGTCTCTATCGAATATATTAGACTTAATTGTGAGTGCGAGCTAGCTCAGAGGTCACTAGAAACTTTCTCGAATGAACAAGAAGGGATTAGTTTCTGACAACCGCATAAACATGACAACTTTGTTTCACAAGAATAAGAAATGTATCTCCAGAGTCGCAGAAACAATAGATAGATATTTCACTCAGTCAATCGTGCAATCTTTGTTTCACCAGAGCTGCAGAGAAATAGAGAGACAGGCGTTTTCAATAAAAAGTATTTATTGAACAGTCTTCTTTCTCTTGCAGAGGAAATGAACTGCTACAATCGTAATACTGGTTGCAAAGTACAATGTGTACAGTACGAAGAGTATTATAAAATAATACTGTAAAAGCATGATATGGTTTCTAAGCCATAAAATACATGGAATACATACATTAATAAAGATTAAAAGTACTCAACTGGTGATTCTACAATACGCCTACCCCGGTGTACCTAACCTAGGTCTAGTACAAGGGTAGAAGTAAGTGAGGTGTAGCTTAGTTTCAGTATTCTTTTGCCAAGAACCTATCCAAGATTTCTCTAAGGGTCTAATCAGCTCCGTACCTTGGTTTTAGAATGAAGGAGGTCTGGTATCTCCCAGGATTCGATTTCCCAACAACCCGCAAGGGTAGCTTGAAAACACTGAAGCTGGATTTCTCGGCAAGAGAAAAGACAGCGTCTCTCTCAGTGCATCTGCTGGAGGGTCGGCTTCCTTCGGCACTTGCTTCGGCGAGCTGTGTCGTGTAGGTAGATAGTCGAACTGCTCCAAACAACTGTGTATTTGCCTGGGCAAGTGTGGGCATATTCATACCTTGAAAGTGCAGAGTTTGACATAAGGTTGGACATAATAATGTCATCAAAGACTCAGTTCTTTGAAAACTCCAAGAGTTCTTGGATAAATCAATATTCAAGCAAGGGGAGGTCCCTGACTGCTGAAGACATTGTTGTGGATTTTCGGAACTAGTGGAAGTAGTCATGCCGTATTTGGACTGCATAGGCTAAGTCTAAATATGGTTATGATTTCTATGCCTATATAAGGATAGGGTGATTTATACCTATATATGGGCATGAATCGGGAAAATTACACTAGTGTCTTAAATTCATATACAACACATGTGTCTATCAATGCTTGTACCTGGTGCCCTGCAATGAGCACGCTGCATCTCAGGATACGCATCCTAGTATATCCACCTGGTTGCATAACGTGTATGACCTGGACCGCTCCTTCGACATCATCATCATCCAAGTCTTCCTCCTCCTCCTCCTCAGGAGCTCTTGAGGTGTTTATGGCATTAATGGGCTTGGTCCTCTGTCCCTTTTGTGCGGTGGAGCGATACACTTTTGTAAAGTGGTTCAGTTTATTGCATGCTGAGCATCTCTTCCCTTGGGCTGTGCATGGTCCTTGGTGCAGGAAGGGCCCACCACACCCTTTGCATGTCTTGAGCACAGGTTGAGGCTTGAGACGTGTTTTCTTCTTGTCACAATTTCCGAGAAGGTCAGCATTGCTGGTTCTATCTTTATCTGGTGTTGTAACGCCACTTCTGTATGCACAACTCACACTTTGGACAGTTCTTTCGACCTTCCCATCGTTAGCATGTCTGCCATGGATATTCCTGGGACCTGGAGAATATTTTCTCCCAGCTTGACAGAGACACACCCCTGAATGAATTGTGCCCCTATTTCATCGTTTTCATCTGGTGGGGTACAAGTGCTAGCCAGATCTTTGAGGCAGGTGAAGAAAACAGCCATTGATTTGTCGGGCAGCTGTCTTGGTTGACGCAGTAAGAAGCGGTGATAAGCTGGGTATGCCAGGAGCTCGAAATGGGCAGTTAATGCTTCTTTCAACGTGGTATAGGTGTACAGTGGTCCTACTTCTGCAAAGATTTTGAATAGTTTTTGTAGGGCGGCACCCCCTAAGTGCAGTATCATAGGCATCGTTTGTCATTGTGAAAAGCCATCTCTGCAAAGTGCATTTCTTGGTGCTCTAGCCAATCCTTCCTTTTAGTTTCTTGAGCAGACAACCGCGCATTAATTATGAATGGCTCAATAGGCGGTACAGTAGACATAATGAGTATTATTTTCTGTAAATGCCTTAAAGGGGGGGGGGGTCTTGAATTGTGCACTTGATTGACTGCTGATGGGTGTAATCCAGTGATCAGAACAGGAAACCCCAGCTGACTGTGATCCACCTTCAAAAGGTCAGCCAGGTCTGAAGAGGAGGCACAACACCAGTCCCCGCAGAGCAGAAAATGCAGGGTTTAAAGGCAGATTTAGGGCAGCCACTCCTCCTTGGTTATGAAAATGTACACGGAGAGTGAGGAGAAAAAACCCCACAGTGTCTTCTGAAGACTTCCTATGTGGGACAGAGAGAGGGGGGCACATGAAAAAGCCTCTCTGTTGGCGAACGGACCGTGATGCTTAAGCAGCGAGGGCACACCTCAAAAGCGGCAGACGGAGGCTGTGGGCCGGAGAGCAGCCCCTGGGTTTCCAATAGGAGCGGGAGGAGCTCTGAAATCTGTGCAGCCTTGTCCACACCGTCAGGAGAGGTGACAGGCGCTGCGGGCAATGAGGGCCGCCCTAGATGACTGCAGAGAGAAAGACGTGTCTGCAGCATTCACACTGCCAGAAGTTGAGACGGCGTATGGTGTCCAGAAAGCCACCCAGCTCCAGTTGCTACAAAGTGAAAGGCCCTCAGGGACGGGACGGCCAGTGGGCCTAGATGACGGGGAGGCAACCCCTGGGATTTGCTGTCTGCAGTGAAAACAAACACCAGACAGCAGACCAGGCAAGAGGACGTGGCGGAGAACCGGGGTTTGACCGTCCTCATCACCAGTTGTTCTTTTGGATAAAGGGAACAGGCCTTACTGTTGCCAGGGTGATGGAATAAAGAAAAAAACAACAGTGTCTGTGGTGGTCTGAACCACAAAGCCTGTTCCCCGGGTTCCTTTCTTTCTCCTTTTTCCTTCTCCCTCTGCACAAATCATTCCATGCGTGGGGGAAGGGTAATCCAGTATGGGTTTCCGATGGAATAGACCACCAATATAACAAAGAGTATGGTAGGAGGGATGGGTAAGGGTGTAATTCAGGATGTCTGCTTCATGACCCCAGTGTTAATCTTTAAGGATCAGGCCCAGTGGTGGGGTAAGTCATAGGATCCTGAGAGCCTAATACCATGTACCTATTCATTGACCACCACACCATTTTAGAGAATAATGGTATAGAGTGCCTAACTGAAAGTGTTATGTGAGCGCCACAGAGATATGACACCCAAGCCTACCAGGTGTGGTATGACAGTTTTTGGAAAGACTTCAACTCCCTAAGTATGATTTTGACTGTAATTGTTAAAAGTCCAGGAGATCCCTATCTGTACCGTCTAAGGGCCGCGGAGATGGGGAAGCCCAGGGACCCAACATTACCAATGAAGAAGGACAGGGACATGGGTGTGTTAAGGATTGCTGACACATGTCTGTATTGATGTCCAGTTTGAGTTTAATAGGTGGCACCCAAGAAACATTAACTGGTGTGTGCCAGTCTCAAGATTACAGTTCCAGCAGTTCATTATTTTTTTACTTACCAGATTGCAATTATTTTCCTGAAACATTCACTTCTCTGGTGCTCTGTGTTGATAGTTTTGATACTGGTCAATGAAATTAGTAAAAATGGAAATCAAATTATTTGTTGTTAACAATCTTTAGTCGATCAACGTGTTACCATAAAAGAATCCTAAAACCAATAGCATAAAACATCTGAAAGACATTAGATTACAAAATACATGAATGAAGATTTCTTAAATATCACTGATGTCCTCTGTCATATAGTAGGTTGAATATAAGTTTCAGTTAAGAAGCAAATCCTCACTGTTGACAGTGACTGCAGAAATGCCAAAGCAGCCCTGCAATATGTAAAGTTTGCCTTTTTCTAAAAAAAGGTAAAATATACAGCTTCCTCAATAATAAGTGCAATTTACAGAGAAACATAAAATCCAGAGTTCATTGTATAGAGCCACCATCACACGAGGTTGGAGGGAAAATATCAGTATAATTACCCTGCAAAGGATAGGCCACTAAGAAAGACGCATTATTCAATCTTATTCTAACTAGCAGGAACCTATGATGCAAATCACTGACCCAGGATAAATATGGCTCAATGACGCCACTAGTGCAGATTTCAGCATATACTGAAACTTGGGCTAATGAGCATTCCCGTCCCGATTTACTGATAGCTACTCCACAAGGGTACTTAATGATAAGAGCGGATAGAGGGGGGAATAGGGATGGCGGTTTGGGGATAATTTATAGAAACCAATTCAAAATTAAAATTGATCTCTTACCAAACGCAGATTGCGAACTGTTATCTTTCAAGATTGACATAACTAACTGTAAATCTGCTTCTTATGTAATTCATCTCCCTGGCCCTGGTTCTCTGCCTGATGCTCTAGCTATATGATGTCATTTGGAATGTTATGGATGTTTGTACTTGAAGGTGGAGCTGTTGGAGAAGATGGGCTGAGCAGCCAGGAGGCTGCTCCTGGTGGGGCTTATATTAAGGTTTATATTGGAATTTACCAAGATGTAACTTGAAGAATAAACTACAACTACAAGAGCTGTCTATCAGACTTCATTGATTTCTACATTGGTGACTATTTAAAAGGAAAATAACTTACGCGTGGAGAAAAGAAGGCTATTTGATGGCTACTGGAACTTAAGGTACTAATATTACTAAGGACATTGAACTATTTAAGCTTTCTGGCACCCGCCCCACCAGTGACCCTGACAACGGTCGCCCTAAATAATTTTAGGTGCCAGATCCACCTGTGTATGAAACTGTAAAGTGTATCTGCAGTCCTGTTTTAAAACTGTGAAGCCCAATGAAGAGCTAACCGCTAAATCAACCTCAAATTGTCACTAATGCTGAATGGGTATGGAGCGCTGTTTTGAAATGGACTGTGATGTAGTGATGTCAGGAGCGCCATTTTGGAAGTACTCGGTGCCGCTTTTCGGCGCTAGCAGGTAGGCTTGACGCTCTAGTCGTCAGAAGGACGCTAGGCGTGTACTTAAGCCAGGTAAACGGTAGGCTCCCCCTTGTCAGCTGTTATCTCGACTGGGGCACGCGCTGTGTGCGCTGTAGGACCAGAGCTGCTGTGTGTTTTTAAATTACCTCGTTTTCTATTTTATTTAGGTTTATTTGCATTTCCCCTGTTTTTAAATCGCGCCTGGCCCTCACCTGCACTCTAACTTTTGGGAACCACACCGCTGTTGGGCGGGTCCGCATCCTCGCGTAATTGGCATCTCAGGAGCGCCATTTTGGAAGTACTCGTGCCGCTTTTCGGCGCTAGCAGGTAGGCTTGACGCTCTAGTCGTCAGAAGGACGCTAGGCGTGTACTTAAGCCAGGTAAACGGTAGGCTCCCCCTTGTCAGCTGTTATCTCGACTGGGGCACGCGCTGTGTGCGCTGTAGGACCAGAGCTGCTGTGTGTTTTTAAATTACCTCGTTTTCTATTTTATTTAGGTTTATTTGCATTTCCCCTGTTTTTAAATCGCGCCTGGCCCTCACCTGCACTCTAACTTTTGGGAACCACACCGCTGTTGGGCGGGTCCGCATCCTCGCGTAATTGGCATCTCAGGAGCGCCATTTTGGAAGTACTCGGTGCCGCTTTTCGGCGCTAGCAGGTAGGCTTGACGCTCTAGTCGTCAGAAGGACGCTAGGCGTGTACTTAAGCCAGGTAAACGATAGGCTCCCCCTTGTCAGCTGTTATCTCGACTGGGGCACGCGCTGTGTGCGCTGTAGGACCAGAGCTGCTGTGTGTTTTTAAATTACCTCGTTTTCTATTTTATTTAGGTTTATTTGCATTTCCCCTGTTTTTAAATCGCGCCTGGCCCTCACCTGCACTCTAACTTTTGGGAACCACACCGCTGTTGGGCGGGTCCGCATCCTCGCGTAATTGGCATCTCAGGAGCGCCATTTTGGAAGTACTCGGTGCCGCTTTTCGGCGCTAGCAGGTAGGCTTGACGCTCTAGTCGTCAGAAGGATGCTAGGCGTGTACTTAAATCAGTCATGCTGACGCGCAGCGGTTACGCGCTGCGGGGACGCCAGATTGACGCCGGAGTTACGCCAGAGTTCAGCCCGTCTGCGCCCGTCCGCGCTGAGGACGCGCTGCAGGACGGGCTGGACCCTGGGACTCCTGGCGTGTACGCGCCCCCTTCCCGGGAGGATTTGTACGGTACCCTTCAGTCCCTGAGACCCCCTGCGCTCGGCTGCCATCATCGGCTTAGACCCGAGGTATTGCGTCGGGCCTGCTTGTGTCCCTCTTGCAACGTTTCTTTTGCTTGCTCTACTCAGGCCCGTATTCATTCAATCTCTTCTGTGCCGGCCAGTCATATCTCCCAATCCAAACAGGGATTCTTGATCAATGCTCGTTCACTGATCAAACATGGGATTGAATTTCACGACTTTGTCAGTTCGAGGAATCCCGACTGGGTCTTTGTTACAGAAACGTGGGCTTCTGAGTCCTCTGGCCATGATCTGCTTTTGGCCATACCTGAAGGATACACCTTCCTAAGGTTAGATAGAGAACGCTGTAGAGGTGGTGGAATAGCCATCCTTTTTAAATCTACTCTCTCTTGTACCATAAAGCCCTTATCGGTCTCTACGGATCCCTTTGAGGCGCTATACTTTTGTATTGTGCATACCCCGGTGAGTTCCTTTTCTGGTATCCTACTTTATAGGCCCCCCGGGTCCAGAGCCAACTTTTGCCCAGAACTTTTCAGAATTTTGGAACCTTATTGTGGCAGACCTCATCTCACTATTCTGGGTGACATTAATTTCCATTTAGAGGATTTTACTTCGAAAGATACCTTCTCTTTGCTTAATTCTTTGGAGGCATGTGATTTTGTCCAACGAGTTCTCCACCCGACTCACAAGGCGGGGCATATCCTTGACGGGATTTTTTCTAACGATTCTAGACTAGAGGTTGGTATACCGGTACCAATTACCTGGTCTGACCATCTAGCAGTCCCGCTGTCTTTAGACATTCCCTGCCCTGATGTCATTGTGGGTTCTGGCAAAAAACAATCTAAAAGGAGCTTCAAAAACTTTACTAAGGAGGCTTTAGCCCCTTTTATTCTTAACATCCATATTTCAACTCAGCGGAAGGTGGATGAGTCGGCCCAAGAACTCACTGATGCCATTACCAGAGCCGCTGACGAACTAGCTCCTCCTTCCTTGAAACCTGCAGCTAGACAGAAGCCAACTGCCCCCTGGTTTTCCGACGATCTGAGGCTTCTCAGACAAAAATGCAGACAGAAGGAACGTGGGTGGCGTAAATCCTGGGATCTCAAGGATAGAGAAGGCTATAAGAGCCTATTACGAGAATACAAAAAGAGAGTCATTAAGGAAAAACAGGACTATTTTTCCAACTTAACCTGTTCTTTAACATCCTCCAAAGAGCTCTTCAAAATAGTAGACTCTCTGTGCTCTCTCCAGGTTCCTGATCCTGTAGTTGCTTCCCAGGAGCTATGTAACGATATATCAGACTTCTTCTACAAAAAGATAGATGATATCTACATAGCTCTAAAGTCGCAGAGGAACTCGCTTAGTTCTGAGGATTTCTCTCAAATTAAACGACTGGAAGCTTGGAATAAAGATTCCCCTCAGTCCCTTGAACATTTCCCTGCTCTTTCGCTAGAGGATCTTAATAGCTTGTTGGACAAAACTAAATCTTCATCCCCACTTGATCCAGTTCCTCTGAAAGTACTCAAGAACTGCAGAGAGATCATTCTTCCTCCGATGCTGGAAGTAATGAATGGAGCCTTGGAACAGGGCATTTTTCCGTCACTTTGGAAGAAAGCCATTGTAAAGCCGCTGCTGAAAAAGACCACCTTAGACCCCGGAGTACTGAAGAACTTTAGACCCATCTCTCTGCTGCCGGCCCCTGCTAAGATGTTGGAGACCCATTTGAATCTCCATCTTTCAAACTTCCTTGACACCTCAGGCTTCTTGGACGGGTCCCAACATGGCTTCAGAAAGCTGCATAGCACGGAGTCTGCCTTGACGAAAGTCATGGATAACATCCGCAGAAAAGTGGATTTGGGTCTAACCACCGTACTGGTGCTGCTAGATCTCTCAGCAGCATTCAACACCCTGTCTCCCCTTACTTTAACATCTAGGTTAAGGGAGGCAGGGGTAGAAGGACCGGCACTCAGTCTCCTGAGCTCCTTTCTACACCAACGAGAGCAGCGTGTCATGCTAGGTGAATACCTCTCCCCTGCTAAGTCTTTGCAATGTGGGGTGCCACAGGGGTCGGCATTGAGTCCGACCCTGTTCAACATCTACGTGGCCCCCCTTGCAAGACTAGTAAGATCTCCGGGGATGGAGGTAGTGTCGTATGCCGACGACACGCAGATTATGGTATCCCTGACCCACTCTGTGAGTGAAACCGCATCTAACTTTAGGGCCTGCATGCAACTTGTTGCAGAGTGGATGATTTCCAACTCCCTAAAGTTGAACGGGGACAAGACAGAGGTCCTGGTCTTTGGCAAGGACCAGGGCATGTGGTCAGGTGATTGGTGGCCTCCTTCTTTAGGTAGCTGCCCTATACCTACACAATCTGCCAGGAACCTAGGCGTCATCTTTGACACCCAGCTCTCCATGGAGCTTCAGGTCAACAGAACGGTGGCTACCTGTTGGGGTGTCATCAAGACCCTGAAAAGGATCGTTCACTACTTGTCCCCACAGGCAAGGAAACAGGTGGTGGTCGCCCTTGTTGGCTCAAGGCTTGATTACTGCAACTCAGTGTACGCCGGGGCCAACAAGGGCCTGCTTCAGCGTTTGCAGGTTATACAAAACGCGGCAGCGCGGTTTGCTCTCGCTTTGCCCTGGTTGGCATCTATGACCTTAGCGAGGAAGAACCTCCACTGGCTCCCCATCCCCTCAAGGATCACTTTTAAACTCCTCTGCCTTACATATAAGGCTTTAATTGCAGGCTCGGCTGATGCCCTTGGATCACTACTCACTAGATACGTTCCGAGCAGATGTCTACGATCCAGTGAGCTTAATCAACCGGTAATTCCCAGAGCCAAGAAGGCTAGATGGGGGAGCAAAGCTTTTTCCATACTGGCACCTCTGATGTGGAATTCACTCCCCCTGGAAATCAAACTACTGCCTTCCCTCGACCTCTTTAGGAAGTCATTGAAAACTTGGCTTTTTATTAATGCATACCAGTAGGCTCTGTTTCTGTCTGCTAACAGCTGTTATTTGGCTTAGGCGCCTTGACGCCCACTGGGCATAGTTGCGCAATATAAATAATGTTTCATTCATTCATTCATGTCGGGGCACACATCGAGGGGCGAAGGTCATGCTCCGGTATTGAATGCTGACAAGGCTCCGGTGTGCCCTGATGAGAAGTGGCTGCACATGATAGAAAATAATTGGGGGGGCGTAGCTTAGCAAGTCACGATGGCGGCTGTGTTCTGCTGAGGCTCCGCGATCGGGCTAGCATACTGCCCAGTTCCTGAGATCGCCGGGAGCCTCAACCTTCAGTAAAAGCACTTGTGATGCCCCCACTCATAGAGGCATCCTCCAGGTGAGCCGCGGAGACTGCTGGTGTGCGGCGCCTACCAAAACATCTCCTGCCGAAGCCGTGCGCCGAGTCCCAAAATGGCGGGCGCTGCTCCGTCCCACAGATGCCTGCACCGCCGAGAGCTTATTCCTTGTACGGACGCCCTGAGAAGTGCAGCCAGCCGGCAGCCACAGAGGTCCTGGATGTGTGGAGCGACCGGCCCACGAGAGTGTACTCCGGACCAAGCTTTCTCCCGCGACCGCACTCTGGCGCGCAAGATGGCGGCCGCCGTCCCGGAGCTCCACTGCACCAGCGCTCCTGCTCAACCGGGAGCCTGACCTGACTCCTGCACCGGCCCAGCCTGCCGCCGCGGATCGTGAAGCACCTGTGGATGCACCGCCTGCGCGGCGCTGCGTCCTCCGAGCGTCCGCGACCTCCACTCAGGGCGGTGAGTGTCTGTCTTCCCCCCCCCCCCCCCCCCGCCCCCCCGGGGACCCCAGCGCCAGCATTCCGGCAACCTCCTGCCCCCTTTGGGACCCATCGGAGGACACCGGTCACATCATCCCCTAGACAGAGGGGCCGAGACGCTCCTGCCACCACAAACGGCTCTGCGGACCCGAGCGCCTGACTTCACCATGGCACCCACGGAGACCCGGACACTGGGACCAACGCGAGCCCCATTCTAGGAGCGGTGGCGCTCCCCTGGGTCTATGGCGGCCACACCCCACACCGAGGACAGCCTGCCGCTGCCCCGGATCCCCAGGACCCTACCACTTGGCCCTCGACCCCAGCGACCGGCACAGAGACTGCTCCATACGCCGAGGGGGGGGGGCGAGAACCAGCCACTCTCGGGGAGCCCCTTCTCCTGGAGAACTTGGACAGCGGGGGAAGGCCCCCTGATGGTACGCGCCCGTCGATACCTGCGCGGCCTCCTGCTGCACCACTGAATGCACCGGCGGCTACTGGCCACCGACGCGCTCCGGACCTGGGGAGCCCCGAGATGAACCCGTGATTACCCCGTTACCAACGAGAACTGGGTAACCAACCCCCACTGGGTTACCATCTACCTCAACGAACTGGTAGTTGACGGCCCACTGTTCCCGGAATCTACAAGGGCGCGGTGCCCTCTTCCCCGGGCCCATGGGGAAACCGAAGGGCTCGCAGGTGACTGCTGTCCCTGAAACGGCCATTGAAAAGATGCCACACACGAGAACCTGGACGCAAGCCAATATGCTGCATACTGACCCCACATTATAGGCGAAACTGGACCAGGTGTTGGCGGCTATTGAACTATCCCGACTCTCAATGGAGGAACGATTGGGTGTCTTGACGACGAACATTAGCCTGATTCGCGACGACCATCGTAAGTTGGCGGACAGAGTCAAGGAGGGAGAACGGATCGTGCCCACGCTACAACCCACAGTGAAAACGCAGGAGGCGGACATGAAGGAAGTCCTGCGCCATGGGGCGGCACTCGAGGAACGCACGGTTGATTTGGAGGGACGCACGAGAAGATGCAACTTCCGCGTCCTGGGTCTGCCGGAGGGGATTGAAAACTCGGACCCTCTGACCTACATGGAATCATGGACCAGATTGTTCACCCCCGAGTCAGAGCGCTCAGCATTCATCTCTATTGAAAGAGCCCACAGGGTCCCCACTCGGAAACCCAAGCCGGGTCTCCCTCCACGTCCCATGCTGGCTAAATTCCTGCACTTCCGAGACCGCGATGCGGTGCTCCGTGCGGCCCGGACGGCGGGCCCCCTGCAAGTAGAGGACCAACAGATCATGGTGTTCCCGGATTATGCCCGAGAAGTCCAGCAGCAGCAATCTACCTTTCTGGAGGTTAAAAGACGCCTCCGCGCAAATGATCACCAGTACTCCCTGTTATTCCTGGCCCGCCTCAAAGTGCTACACAAAGTGACAGCCATATTCTTCACGGCGGAGGAGGCACGGGATTGGACTGAGTTTCATTGCCCGCTGATCCCTAAACCCGGACCCCAACGGATGCACAACAACGACTCGCGACGATCCAGAAGACGAGGCACGAATCGTACCCAGACAGGCCCCCCCAAAAGCCAAGCATCCTCCCCCTCGGGTTCACCCGACCTCACGCAAATCATGCAGGAGAGGCGTGACGCCTTACGAGCGGTGTCTGAACTACACACATCTCCCCTTGCATCGGACCTGGAATGCCAACCGCACCTATTCACCCCTGAGAAAGAGCGGGACAGTGGTGGCACAATGTCAGGGTTTGGCCCAATCTCTTCCCCCCTCATTGCAGCACACACAATGGATGCTACCCTGGCTGGACAACCTGGTGCCTCTTCGTGATGGGCGGAAGACAGTAGCTGTATCCTCTTTTCTTGGTTGCCTAATCTGCTATGTGATGTTTGTGAGCCAAGACTGCATAACCAGTTAACTGTATGCGCTTGCGCGCGATAGACATCTCTCCTACAAAAGCCCGATCCGCGCACAAGCCTGGCAGTAACACATGCTGCCACCTCCGCAGTATTTCTCCCCTCGTAGGACACTAGTTTGGATATGCCACCTCCGGTGATATATCCCCAGTATTGGGACTGTTGCCCATCCTTGGTTCTACCTGTTGTTATCCCCGTCAATTCCTCCCCCGCACTTATGGAAGCATGGCGCACAGGAGCACACACGAAACACAAGACCCCTATTGCCCTCGGGAACTGCAAGGGGGCCCCATCCACAAGCACAACACCTTAGTAATGGCGGTTTCTTGGTCGGATGTTAACGTTCTTACACTAAATTTTCGGGGCCTACACACACCCAGCAAACGCTACTCTGTCTACTCTTACATTAAGTGTATGTCAGCTAGCATTGCACTTCTACAAGAGACACATATTAACACTACCGAACTAGGCCGGTTACAGACCAAGTGTCGGGGGACCTTTTGTGCCACGCAATACTCAGCATTTGCGCGTGGCACCTTAATTTGGGTTAGACCAGGCACCCCCTTTCGAGTACTCTGTCGGGTGGTAGACAGAGAGGGCAGATGTGCACTTCTAGAGGGAATTTTAGACGGACAAGGGATCCTCCTGGCCAGCATTTACGCCCCTAACACAGAGCAAGATAAATTCTGGGACCACCTCACAGGAGTCTTAGCCCAGTTCAATACAGTTCCATGGGTTTTAGGGGGTGACTACAATTGCACGCTGGACCCCACTCTGGACCGATCACACCCCCCGCACACTCCCCAGTCCCTCGGCAAGCGGAACTCTTTAGAGCTTGGACCACACACTGGGCGTCACTGATGCATGGCGGCACTTACATCCACTGGCTCGCATTTACTCATTCCACTCGATACCCCACAACCTTCAGGTCCGCCTAGACAGATTCTTATGCTCTGCATCAATCCTCCCCAGGGTAACTTCTTCAGACTACCTAGGTCGGATCCTCTCAGGTCATGACGCCCACATTGTGCGCTTGACCTGGCGCCCCCCACACCCACCAGTCCCCACTTGGCGTCTCCCCAGAGACTGCTTATCAGACCTGGTCTTTAGGGACACACACAAAACCAGCATACTGGATTACTTTTCACACAACGCAAACACGGCATCGTCGGCACTGGTGGAGTGGGATGCATTTAAGGTGGTGGCACGGGGGGAATGCATCAAACAGATTGCAGGGGTTCGCCGCACATTGGAACAGACATTCCTAACCTCGGAACAGCGTCTAGCTACACTCACTAAACAAACCGATGACTCGGAGGAACACGCCGTGCTCACGGCCGAAGCAAAGTCAATATATCAGACTGCCTGTGCTGATCTTCGAAAATATAATTTCAGGGCCTATGCCTCCAGAGTTCATAAGGACAGGGACAAAACAGGAGCGTTGCTCGCCTGGATGGCGAGGCAAGACACCGAGATCAAACCGATCACAGATATTATCAACCCGGAGGGTGTGCTAGTGCGATCTCAGGTGGAGATCCTCCTGGCGTTCCAACACTATTACGCAAAGGTATACGGATCCCCAACCCGATACTCTCCATCATTCGTGGATCGCTTCCTAGATCCACTGACGGTGCCCACGAGATCGGATGCTGACAGGCGTACGCTTGACACTAAAATAACACCCTCAGATATCACCCAAGCACTGCGTGCCCTGTCTCGAAATAAAGCACCGGGACTCGACGGCTTCCCACTAGAATACTACCTGACGTTTTCTCCCCTGGTGGTCCCCCGATTGGCTCGGATGTTTGAGGCATTCCTTCATCTGGGAAAGCTGCCCCAGTCACTGCGAGAATCCGTGATTGTTACCTTTACCAAACCCCACAGGGACCCACTCCACATGGGATCGTATCGCCTTATCACGCTCCTGTCGGCAGACTGTAAGATTCTCTGGAAGATCCTAGCTGACAGATATGCCCAGGTCATTCGCCCACTGATCCACCCTGACCAATGTGGCTTCGTTCCGGGTAGGAACACCTCACAGAACCTCCGCCGAGTCTTCCATGTCCAGGACCAGGTACGGGACAGATTCCCCCGCGTCGCCTGCCTCATTATGGATCTAGAAAAGGCGTTCAACACCCTCACCTGGCCATATCTTTTCTCGGTCCTGCGCCGTCTCAACGTTGGCCCGACACTCATGGCGTACACACGCCTTCTGTACACCGATCTGACAACGCAAGTACGGATCGGGAAACACATCTCATTTGCATTTGAGGTTCGACGAGGCACGAGACAGGGGTGCCCCCTGTCACCTCTCTTATTTGCCCTGGCAGTCGAACCGCTGGCAGTCAGACTGCGCCAGGAGGGAATACATTGGGGCATCCCGCTCGCGGAGGGTACACATTGCGTCTCTATGTACGCAGATGACCTCCTCATATACGTCTGGGACATCGAGATTGACCTGACCCCCATAGGGGTAGCGCTCGCTGAATTCGCAGACGCCTCGGGACTCCAGGTGAACTGGGACAAGTCCACGATCTATCCCTTCCACCCAAGCTTACCTCCCCGGGACGTTGGGCTGGGGACCCACAGACTCTCATGGTCCGCGGAAGCCCCCCGGTACCTCAGTGTCCGCCTGTACCACTCTCCGGCAGACATCTTCCCTGGCTAAAATGGTGATGCTTCCCCGACTCCTCTACCACTTCACTATACTACCGGTGGTGCCACCCAGGTCCTTCTTCCGGGACCTCGACTCTCTACTCGGTACGCTTATCTGGGGCGCAGGCCGACATAGGGTGGCCCTGAAAACCCTCCAACTTCCCACAACACAAGGCGGGCTCAGAGCTCCCTCCTTCGAATCCTATTTCCTGGCGACGCAGCTCCAATGGCTGTCGTATTGGACGGCGGACCGTTACACCCAGGAGACTTTTACCCCGACCGGCAGAATCACAACCCCGGAACTCACCCGTCTTCTCCTCCCGGGCACCAAACCCGGGCGCACACACCCCCTTCAAGTCGCGATAGCGTGTCAGTGCATGATGCGGATCCACCGGATGTCCCCCGGTAGACTCCCATACTCCCCGCTACTACTGTTGATAGGTTGCCCCAGACAGGACTCTTATTTCACGGCTCCAATGCTAGCTGAATGGACGCACTGTGCCATCACGGACATGGAGTCGCTTGTTGAGGAAGGTCAGCTGAAACCAATCGACCGACTGGTCGCTGAGTTCGAACTCCCCCCAGGCCAATTCCTCAGACACCGACAGCTGCTCGAGGGATTCCGTCCCTACTATAATCTCCAAGCCGGCCAACCTGACACGCATCCAGTAATACACACTATCCTACACATGGGAGTGGGACGCCACTTGGTCACCTGGCTGTATAAATCGATCCGGGAACTCTCGCACGCTCCCCTGACGACCCTACGGGCCACATGGGAGGAAGACATCGGTCACGCACTACACGACTCGGAGTGGACCAGGGCACTTGAGGCCCCAAAATGCGTCTCTAGGAATGCCTGCTTCAAAAACATTCAATACTATATACTGCACAGGGCATACTTCACCCCGGCGCGTCTACAAATGTTTTACCCATCAACACAATTACTATGCCCCAGATGTCACTCCCCCGATGCAGATTTTCGTCACATGTTTTGGAGCTGTCCCGACCTCCACTCCCTATGGCAAACGGTGCACGACACACTGACAGATCTCACAGGCCTCACAACACTAGCCTCCTGGGAATCCAGCGCGCTAGGCATTTTTCATGTCCCTAAACAAGAACCGGTACACAGACGCTTTGTGTCCTTAGCGCTGCTGCTGGCAAACAGATGCATAGCCATGCACTGGCGGTCCCCGGAAGGTCCCCCCATAGCGGCATGGAAAGGGGCGGTCTGTAAGTGGGCGGCGGCGGAGGAGGATGCCCTTAGGGAGGAGGAGGCCAGGGGTGCGCGTAAACATCCCATCTCTATGGAATGGGCCATGCTCCTTCATAGCTTCCGGCAGTCCTTGCACACAGAAGACCCACCTACGCCCCCCCTCCCCCACCCGAGTGAGCCCATAGTCCTTGACTGTTGCCCTTCATCCCAGTATCGAATCCCAGTGCTGCACACTCCCTCGTCAACGCCCCGCCCCCATGTCACCCATCTCACTACTCACATGCGTGGGATGCCTCCACCCTCTGACCGTCCTACCTCACTGTGAGTACATACTGGGGGAACCCCTTGCCTCCCTACGCCCGACACCTGTTTTCTTTTACCATGATCTTGCTAGCGCCTATATGCTCCTCCCCCACAGTTCCGTCCCCCCCGTTACCTGGTAACGCTATGCGAACGGTACATTCCCCGATCCTACGCCCTCAAGGCGGGAATTCACATACCCACTGTTATTCTCCTTCCCCCTCACGGAGCACGTTCACTGTATCCCAGCCTGAAGACTTATTTGATTGATCTGTACTGTTTAATGGAGGAAATGCCAAATTACACAAGTTTATATACAGAAATGTTGCGCACATGGCTGACCGTGGCTGAAAGTTGACGCCACGGCAGCAGATGATCCACTCTGTACCCATGTTCTATGATGCAACAATAAAAACAAATTTAAAAAATTAAAAAAAATGATAGAAAATAATTGGGGGCAGATTTTGATCACATGCTATTAAAGAATCATCAAGCCCCGCAGTTAAAAATGTGACAGAGAACAAATGTGGAGAAAACTTTGGATTGTAGTCTACAGGCCTTTGCACAGTCTATTGTAACTGTGCAGTGTTTGCCAACCACGACTGGTGTTTCAATGGTATTGAAGTGGAAATGCAAGAAGGACCCAGTTTGTTGTTTTGTCTCTGTGTTCTGTAGCTGACCTGGATTGCCATCAGAGTTCATTTCGGGAGTCAAATACTGGTGATAAAGATGATTTTAATGTGAGGGTTGCCATGAGCAGTGCTGCCTGAAGATCGTCACAGCTACGGTCATTTACACCAATTGAAAACTACATATTATTGAGAATGTCGCTTTGGAAAACTTAGAACTAGTGCAACAGCGCCATCATCTGGCTATGTCGCAATTGCACCAAGAAAAGGAATTAACTGGTTCCCTTTGAGAGAAAGGAGGATTAAAAAGTGGAACAATAATTAAATATTGCCATAAGGAGTTAGAGTGTGGGTCAAAGGAAATAGGAAACCCAGAACTGTACTGTGTGAGATAATTGTTAAGTATTAAGTCACTCATTCGCTTGTTGTGGTGCTTGTGATGACGGCTAAGTCACTTAGGGACACTGCGCTGAATTTGGTGATATATGCCAATGTAATGTACATCTGCTTTTGATTTGCAACGTGTCATATTTTAAATTGATACTCAATGTGTATTTTCATTTTACATTATTATTATTATAGGGAGGTGGAATCCCCCCCTTTACAATTATTTGGGAGGTTACTGCAAGTGTGTGGTTTATAGGGAGGTGGATTCTCCCTTTTCAACTATTTGGGAGGTTACTGCCAGTGTGTGGTTTATAGGGAGGTGGATTCCCCCTTTACATTTATTTGGGATGTTACTGCGAGTGTGTGGCAATAGGTAGGTGGATTCCCCCTTGGGTTACTGTGTGTGGTGGTTTATAGGGAGGTGGATTCCCCCTTTACGAAGAGGTATGTGTTCTCTTATTGGGAGGTTACTGTGTATTAATGCTTGTGTGGTCCTGCACTAGTATGCAGACGGAACATTATAGTATGTGTATTATAGGATATGTACATTTCCCTGGTCCTGCAATAGTATGCAGTAGAGGGTGTTCTTGGTAACTGGACGGTATATTATAGTGTGTGCAGTAGAAGGCGTATGGTATTCCCTGGTCCTGCCATTTGTTTAAGTTTACATCATGCCTCCCCTCATACTTTCTCCCACTATCTTAGTATCACCTATCTCTAAACTTGGCCCTAACTCATGGTCCATCCTTTACCCCTCCCATCTCTCCAAGCATGGTAAGTAAAACTTCAAGCACAAACTTCTCGGTCTCCATCAAGACACACTATTTGCCGACAGCTACAATAGCCTTACCTCCTCCACAATTACCAATTACATCTTCTTCACCAAATGCCCATAGAAATGGAAAAGCTTATTCCTCCGACCCTCTTCCTCTTTTCCTGGTGAAATAGACATTTCCAAATTCAAATCTGGAAACATACTCATTCAAGCATCTGAAAAACACCTCTACATCTTTGAACACCACTTCAGTGCACTATTCCAAAATCTCTCACATACCCTGAACCCTCACCTCCCACCCCTTCAAAATCTAGATTCTTCTCTGCCCCCATACTCTCATGCCCCCCTAATTCTTCTCACTGATTCGCCTACCTCTTCACCCAACCTTGATGTCTATTCCCAAACTCAACTGACTACTCTAGCTCTCAATACTATAACCAGCAATGACACCCTACACACCCTTGTCCCCCTATCTCTTCTCACTGATTCACCCACTTCTTCCCCCAACCTTGATGTCTATACCCAACCTCAACTGACTACTCTAGCGCTCAATACTATAACCAGCAATGACACCCTATACCCCCTTGCCCCCTATCTCTTATCACTGATTCACCCACCTCTTCCCCCAACCCTGATGCCTATACCTAATCACAACTGACTACTCTTGCTCTCAATACTATAACCTGTAATGACACCCTTAACTTCCAAGCACTTAGTGTGCCTGCCTCTCTTCCATCCGCCCCCACTAATGATTATCCCACTCCCTCCTACGCCTCCCACACCCTCCCCCATCCATTTTTCCTGCTCTTCTATCCTCCCCACCCCCCTCTTCACCCATGCCCCCTCACCCATGTAACCCTCCCCACTACACTCTTCTCCCATGCTCTCTCACTCCGTCTTCTTCTCCTGATCTGCAATCCTCCCCATGCCTCCCTGCTCACATGCCCCCTCAACCCTGGACACCACCATTCCTTCCTCTTGACTCTTCTATCTTTTCTAAAATTCCTGTTCCCCACACACATACTCTTGGACCCGCTCTAACCCCTAAGTCTTTAAGCTCTGTGGTATGCCCCACTCCATGCGATCTTCCCTGAACACTTCCCCCATCCCATACCTTTTATGACTCTTCCTCTACTCCTCCAGCCTCTCTTACTTACCCTCCTCTATCCTCTTCTTCCAATAATCTACTATCTACTATATACCCCTCTCCTTCTGGCTCCTGTACTAAACCACCCCCAGATGCACAAAATCCACTCCCTCCTCTTTTAACCCCCCACGTACTCCCCCCAACAGCTTACCCTTTGCCTCCCCAGCTAACTCCTTCACACATTCCCCTGAACATTCCCGCAATACCCATCATACCGTCATATACTTTCCCTCCTCCTCATGTCCCAACCAACCTTCCCAAACCCAATACGTCAACTATCCTAACTTCCTCTGTTCCCCTTCTCCTCAATAAGAACCCGAGTGACCCCACTTCTCTCTCTCCCCCTCTCGGAACCCTCCCCCACTTTGTAACTCCCTACTCCTCCCCCCCCAGGCTTCCCCCCTTCCTTTCACCAATCTCCCTCTCCTGGATAATACTAAATCTTCTCACTTCCAAAATACAAATGACCACCTTCATCCCTCGGTTCTTACCCATTCTGTCTCTAATGTCGAACTTACCCTTTTGTCCCTTGTTTTAGAACTCTCCTCCCTCAGAAATAACGTCTCTCTCCTCGCCAGGAATGACTCTCTTGATCACACCCACCCCACTGTCCCTTCACAAAACTGTAAAGCGTCTCATTTCAAAGCACCTCTCATTTCCCCCCAAACATCTCACCAATTATAGTAGCTAACTCCAATACTCTACTTAGCCAACCCCGCCATCTGAGCTACCTGTCCCCACCTGACCCCGTTAAACTTACTAATGTCTTCCCCATGCTCCGCAACTACGATCTCCCCTCCACAACATGCTTCCTGCCCAGTGACCTTGGGAATTAATTGGACCACGACCTCCCCCGTCTCTCCTCTACCTGAGACTGACAGGTTCAACTCCCCAAGCCCTCCCCCTTCCTTCCTACTCCCTGTGACCCCCATGACCTTACTGTTCTCCACAAAACCCTTCCACCCCCACCTCTCCTGTGAACCCCCCCTCCCCTCAATCTACCATCTCAGTTCTCATGGGAATGAGCAGGTACCCCCTATACCCTGCGTCACCCAGGCCCCCACAACATCTATCCTCCCCTGTCCCTCCACTCAATACTTCTACTCATCACCCCCCTTTTGCATGTTGATTAACTACCGATCTGCCTCTTGCCACCCTATGGAAATCGCGGACACCATTCTCAGTGAAAGCATCAACATTGCATTCTTAACTGAAACATGGCTCGACCCCCACTCCTTATCTATCCTCGACATGCTCACTCCTCCAGGATATTCTATCCTTAAGAAAGATAGAATCGATCAATTAGGAGGAGGACTTGCCCTACTCTTTAAAGACAAACGCAAACTCACACTGTTCCATCTCCAGGACCCATCCACCTT
This sequence comes from Lissotriton vulgaris, assembly GCF_964263255.1. Taxonomy (NCBI): domain Eukaryota; kingdom Metazoa; phylum Chordata; class Amphibia; order Caudata; family Salamandridae; genus Lissotriton; species Lissotriton vulgaris. The sequence goes on along the minus strand of NC_141689.1, from coordinate 2,068,502,117 downwards.
TGAATACCTCTGTGCTGATCTTACTACTCCTGGTTCCCCTACTATTCGCCTACATACCATCTACCACCCCCCTGGTAATTTTATAACCTTTACAGAGGAGCTGTCTGACCTCATTATTTAAGCATCGTTCTCTAACTCCAGGAATCCCTTCCTAGGAGACTATAATATCCATTGGAATAAAAATGAGGACCCTTTAGTCATCCTCTTTAATGATACTATGGACATTACATTAGTGACCTGACTCAACTCTGCCAATCTCCGACTCACTCTAAAGGTGCCACCCTTGATTCTATTATCACTAGCAAGGATCTGGCCTCCCTCTCTAAGATCATTCCCGTGGACTGGTCAGATCACCACCTTATCCTCTTCACCATGAACAGCTCTACTACTCGTCCTACCCCAATCGGCAGTTTACCAATGAAACATACTTATAATCTTCACCTCATTCCCCCTGGCGAGTTGGAATCTACAATTAAAACTAGATTACTTCTCCCCCCTCTCTCTTATAGCACTACCGACCTAACTGATCATTACAATAATTCTGTCCTTGAAGCCCTTGACCAAATTGCCCCAATTAAACTAAAACAACAAAAAAAATCCCACCAAATCCTGGTTCAACTCCGACCTTAATAATGAAAGACCTGCCCTCAGGCAGTCGGAACGTGCTTGGAGGAATCAACCTTCCTCTGCTAATTTGGTACTCCTTAGAAATGCCAGGGCCAAATACAAGAAGCACATCTTCAACGAAAAAGCCTCCTTCCTCCGTTCTCAACTTGACCAGGCTAGAAATCGGCCCAGAGAACTTTTTAACATTGTCAAAAAACAAACCTCCTTTGGCCCTCCAAAACTATTAGCCACTGTTGAGGGGTGCGAAAAAATCGCTAGCTTCTTTTCTAATAAAGTCAACAAGATAGAGCTAGCCTTCTCTACCACCACCCTACTCAACCAACTCCACCCTCATTCCAGCCTCTCCTCAGCCAACACCTCCTCCCGAGCTCTCCTACTGCACTTTTGTCCACCTCTCCCCCTTATCATGATCCCTCACAACACCTCCTCGCTCTTCCCCAGTTTGACTCCAACTATATTGACCTCCAGCCAAAAAACAATGCTTCTTGGAGCGAATTCTGTCTTATATCTGAAACTGCTGTTCTCAACATTATCTCTAAACTCAAACCATCCTCACATACCAAAGATCCTCTTCCTGCTCATTTGGTTTAGGAACTTAAGCACATCATTGCCCCTATATGGACCAACATTATCAACTCCTCCTTTGCCACTGGTAGTGTTCCTCCCTCCCTTCAACTAGGTCAAATCACCTCCATCCTCAAAAACACCACTGCTGACCCTAATGACTTAAACAATTTGCACCCTATCTCAAACCTTCCCTTCCTCTCCAAAGCCCTTGAAAAATGTGTTTTGTCTCAACTGGATAACCATATTGACTCATACAATCTCCTTGACGTTTTCCAATCTGGTTTCAGAAAGGGATGCAGCACCGAAACTGCAATGCTCAATATTACTGATGACATTCATCGCTCTTTAGACAAAGGCGAATCCTCCCTCCTCATCCTCCTTGACCTCTCTGCGGCCTTTGATACTGTTCATCATCTCACCCTACTTAAAACTCTCGACGACCGCTTCGGTTTTGATGGCAATGTCCTTAATTGGTTCACCTCGTATCACCATAATAGAACCCAACAAATTAAGCTCAGTGGTTGCCTCTCCAAACCTCACCCTGTCTCACTTGGTGTCCCACAAGGTTCTATCCTCCCTCCAACTCTTTTCAACCTCTTCATGGATTCCCTCACCCTTATTCTCAAACAAGCTAAAATTAGTTACCACCTTTATGCCGATGACACTCAACTACATTATAAGATCAAATCCCACAACAACATCTTACATCTCAACGATACCCTGACCAAAGTCCAAGCCTGGTTTCATCTTAACCATCTCAAACTAAATCCTAAAAAAATTGAAATCATTCTTTTCACTCCCAAAAACAACTCTCTGTCTATACAACACTGAATTGCAGATATCAAAGCACTAATTGCTCTCTCTCTCCACCTCCAACTCTGTCAAATCCCTTGGCATTAGCATCAACCAGAATCTTAATCTCATCCCTCACATTAAAAATGTGGCTTAAGGTGCTCTCTTCACTCCTACACCACCTTAAAAAAAATTAAACCCTTCATTCCAGCTGACGATTTTGAAATCATTGTACAATCTCTTGTCCTTTCAAGAATTGACTATGGCAACGCCACCCTTGCTAGCACCCCTATGTCCAACTTGCCCCGATTAAATATGTTCTCAACCTGGCAGCCAGGCTTATCTCTGACTGTAAGTGATATGATCACATCTCTCCTGCCCTCAAAAGGCTCAATTGCCTCTCAATAGAAGGAAGATCCACCTACAAGATTGCCTGTATCACTCACAAATCCCTTCACCAAAACACCCCCTCGTACCTTTCTAACAAACTCCAAAAAGCAGGGTGTACTAAATCTTTGAGGAGCACTAACGCCCTTGTCCTAATCCCCCCTCTGATCAAAAGTAAAAAGACTCAATCACGTGCATTCTCAGGCAATGCCCCTTCGATTTTGAACTCCCTTCCCAAAGATCTTCGTTGCAACCCCCCCCTATCCTCTCGTCAAAAAAAGCCTCAAGATGCTTCTTCTCAACAAATATTGGGGTCCTTAATGATACTGAACACTTTGTCCATTTTCTCATTACACTCCTCAATTCACCCCCTCCTACTTCCATTTCCTATATTATCTCTCCTTCTCTATCTTCCCCTCACTATCTAATTATTCAAACTGTCATCTTCTCCGTTACTTGATCTCTAAATTACTTTTTCCTTTTACTCTCGTAAGATTGAAATGTTTTCCTATCTTATTAAACTGCTCTATGTTGACTTGTTTCTTGATGTTTAACCCCTTCGAGGCTGATGACGAGCTGGGCTCGTCATGGTGTAGCCTCCTCAAACACTGATGACGAGCCCAGCTCGTCATGAACAATGGGAAATGGGTAAATCCAGCGCAGGAGAAAAATAACCACAGCAGCAATGTGGTTAACCTATACTGTGAAGCGCTCTGAGACTCTTGGGTCCAGTAGCGCTATATAAAACCCTTTAAATAAATAATTATTACTTATATTACTACATTTACTATGTCATTATTATTATTATCATTATTATTACATAGAGAAGGCTGTCTTACTGTTTAATACTTGCATTATTACTATTGCATCGTTATTATTATTATTACATAGGGAAGGCTATTTTATTACTTACATTACTATTTTCTCATTATTGCATTGCTTTTACATTATTATTATCATTACATAAGGAGAGTTTGGCTCATGTTATTATGGTGTTCTTTTACGTTTACTTCTGGAATGTTTATCTTCTTTCCTATGTTTATATATGTGTATACTATTTTATTTTGTTAAATATTATAAAGGGGAAGATGTGTAGTAATCTGCTTCTTATGTAATGCATCTCCCTGGCCCTAGTTCTCTGCCTGATGCTCTAGCTATATGATGTCATTTGGAATGTTATGGATGTTTGTACTTGAAGGTGGAGATGTTAGAGAAGATGGGCTGAGCAGCCAGGAGGCTGCTCCTGGTGGGGCTTATATTAAGACTTACATTGGAATTTACCAAGATGTAACTTGAAGAATAAACTACAACTACAAGAGCTGTCTACCAGACTTCATTGATTTCTACACTAACAATTACTCCCTGAATGGCCTGCTTATCTACCGCCCTCCAGGTAATAGACATCATTTTCTCCAATCTCTTCACTCACTAGTAGAGGGGGAGCATGTAAGAACGATGCTACAGTACTTGGAGATTTTAATTTCCACTTAGACTTTAATGAGGAGAAAGATAGAGAAGCTATTTTGGAGATCATGAATTCTTTTAATCTCCCTCAACTTGTTCATCAGCCCACTCATAATAGAGGACACACGTTGCATGCAATTTTTTCAAACAATAATTCTATTTTGGTTAAAGACATCCTTCCTCTCACATGGTCTGACCATAAAGTAGTATTATTCTAACTGACAGTCCCCACTCCCTTTCAAAATGGGGAACGGGACACTAGTCAGCTACCTTCCTATCAGTGGTCTAAAACCAATTTTGACACCTTAGAACACCATCTTGGACAAGCCATGTTCACTCTGCGGCCCAACCCAAATGAAGCCACAGAGGTGTACACTAAATGGATTAAATTGTCCATTTCAAAAGCAGTTCCAAAAAAGGTACTAATAAAAATAAACTCAAAAAATCTGCACCTTGGTACTCAGATGCTCTCCGGCTCCAAAAACAAAGTTGCAGGAAACTGGAAAGGATTTAGAGACTAAACTACAGTCCAGCTGATAAAATAACATATAAAAATGCCCGGGACAACTACAAAACAGCTATCATCCAAAACAAGTAATCTTTTTTCATTCAGCAAATAGAAGCATCAAAAAACTCGGCTAAAGAACTTTTTTGGTCATAAACAAATTGACTAAACTTCCTGAGACGAAAAGTAATAACATCAGTCTATGTTTTTGTGAAGAAATTGCCTCACAAAATGGAACTAATATTTAATAAATGTTTTACCTCCAGTGACCTTCCAATTAGCAAAGGTTCCACAAGTGCCCTTGATGTAGATAATACTAGTTCTTCTGCCAACCTTAAACGATTCACAGTTACTACTTCGGATGAAGTCTCAAAATTAATTATTTCCACTAAGTCAGGATCACCGCTTGACCCATGCCCTCCTTCTGTATTAAAACAAATTCCAGTTCCAATCGCAACACCTTTAGCAGACATCTTCAATGGGAAGTTGGGCACAGGTATTTTTCCTATTCTTTGGAAAAGGGCTTCTATCCTACCACTCTTAAAGAAATCAAACTTAGACCCGGATAATCCAGCCAATTACCGTCCCATCTCCAGGTTACCTTTTTCCGGCCAAACTTGTGGAAAAACTGATAAACACACAATTATCAAAGTTTATTCAGGATAATCATCTGTTAGATCCTTTTCAGTTTGGCTTTAGGGCTGAACATAGTACGGAGTCTGCACTATTAAAAACAATGGATAAGTTGAGAACTATCCTGGATAAGGGGGGCTCCGCAGCACTCATCCTTTTGGATCTGTTGGCAGCCTTTGATATGATTGACCAGGTCATTCTTGTCAACTGTCTCAGTAAATTGGGCATTGCCGACAAAGCCTTTGCTCTACCCCAATCATTTCTGACTAACATATATCATCCAGTTTTGTTGGAAAACTTTACTTCTGATTCCTTTTCACTCCCATGTGGGGTCCCACAGGGACCTTCATTGAGTCCTTTGCTTTTTAATGTATATGTTTCAGAATTAGCCCCTCTGATTAGATCTTTTGGTTTTTCCCCTATGTCTTATGCAGATGACACCCTAATTGTTGTGGCAGACTCGAACAACACAGAAGCAACTACTGTATGAGAGCAGTCAGTGGCTGGATGGAAAAGCATTGTCTCGAGCTAAATGCTGAGAAAACTGAGGTTATACTCTTTGGGAATAACCCTTCTTTTTGGAACCCGGCATGCTGGCCAACAGAGATGGGAACTCTCCCCACTCCTGTATAAAAAGCAAGACATTTGGGCATAATAATAAACAACAAACTAAGCTTTAATAAACACATTAGCTTGGTTGTTTCGGCCAGTTTTAATACTCTAAAGATAATCAGAAAGATTTTTTGTTTTACCCCTTTAACCACCGGAAAAACAGTTGTCTCTTTATTAATTTTATCGAAATTGGACTACTGCAATGGTATTTTTGCCAAACTTCAAAAACAACATATGAAGAAACTTCAAGGTGTGCAGAATGTGGCAGCCAGGCTTGGCTTCAAACTACCTAAATTCTACCCAGTTTCATTGGCCATCAAGGAACTGCATTGGCTGACTGTACCTTTGTAAATGATGCTTTATTTACAAAGCCTTGCACGATGTAGGTCCCTGTTATTTAAAAAAATCTCTCTCATGGTATGTTCTAAATAGAGAACTTCGATCAAAAAATACCTTGACAGTGTCTTGTCCCAGGTTTAAGAGATTAAAATGGGGAGGCAGTTGTTTTACTACCGAAGACCCTGTCCTGTGGAACAGTTTACCTATAAACATCAAGGCAACATTGCTGGGTTTCAGAAGCTAATAAAAACCTGGCTTTTCTATTTTTAGGTGCCTAGTTATTCCTAAGCACTTAATACCCTCACCTGATTGCCATTAAAATAGCGCCAAGGCACCCATGGATATTCCATCACTTTAAAAACCTTTTACCATAACATACCATACACAAACAGCGGACTTGTTGGTTTCTGTCTGCAATTTCTTGCCATAGCATTTAGCTAAAACCACTGTCTTCAATGTTCTTGGGAAACTAGCCTCAAATGTTCCTGGGGTCCTAAAAAGATCTATCTAGTTCAGGCTGCTACAAGCATTGTAAATGTTCTGAAGCCAGGGGATTTTTATTCAATGATCCAGCTTTAGGCATTCAGTAAGAACCGCCTGATTAAAAGAGGTTTTGCTCTTCGTCCAGATATTAAACCATAGAAGAAGTGGCTGCATCTTGATAGCGTCACTAATAAACCCTAACCCAGTTTAAGATTGACAGATAAGCTGGTGGGTTTTGGCAAAGCCAGTAACCTCTTGATAAAGCCGTTCTTGATCCTCTCCAACTCAATTTAGTCACTAAATCCCCAAACACCAGCCCCATAGTTGGTATTTGGACAGCATTTTGCTTTGTATGTAGTGGAAAGCTCACTAATGGGCTTACTTCCTAATCTGGACGCAAAACTAAAAAAAAGTCGCTTTTGCTTTTGCAAGAGCAGCAGCCCTAATAGTCTTCAGTGGACCCCAGGTAAGTTTCTCATCAAATTTTATCCCAAGATAGGAGAATGTAGGGACAGTGAAAAGTTTATTATTGTTGGGCAATACCTTCCTTCGTACAGGATCCAAAAACCATTACATGAGTTTTTGCCTGATTGACCACGAGATCCAGATTGGCCTTGAATTTGCAAAATCGGTCAAGCAATCACTGTAGGCCAATTGCCATCCAGGTTATTAAAACTGCATTGTCGGAATAAATTAATGCGGGTCACTGCAATTGCCTACTCACAGACAATCGACATTAAGCTCCATTAGATGCTCTTCCAAACCATTTCAATACCAAGAAAAAAAAGGGTGCCAAAACACAGCCCTGGCATGTGCCTCTGGCAAGTTTAAAAGGTTCAGTTGTCTCCCCTCCAACCTCCCACCCCAACCTCCGGCCCATACCTCTCCCCGGCAGCCACCTCTAATTGAAGTTCTCTCATAAAGTTGACATGGTTCTATTTACAGAATCAAAAGCTGAGTTCAAATCCATGAATGCTAGATGCAGCTTACCCTTCTTGCCTCAGTATATTACCTTATAAGGAGATATAAGTTGAGACGCTGCTCAACGGTCCTTAAGCCAGGACAAAAGCCAAAATAGAGCTCTAGGAGCACATTATGCTCACTTTCCTAAATTTGCAAGTGCACCAACAAAATGTTTCCCATTATTTTGACAATCTAATGAATCAGTGATATTGGGTAAGCCTTTTTTTAAAGATGGGGATAGTGGTTGTGTGGAACCAGGCCATAGGTGGCCCCATTTTTAAAATCATCTTGAAGACATATGTCGAAAGAGGAGCCCACAGTGATATTTTTGCCTTAAAAAGATCGGCCCATACCTATCCGGCCTGGGAGCTTTCCCCACAGGGTATATGCCTATTGCAGCTGTCACATCACTAAATTCAGTCTCAAATCGTGGATGGTGGAACCAAGGGCAGAGAAAAAGAAGCATAGAGTAGGGATGCTTGAGTTGGAATTACATCAGCGTCCGCAAAATTGGAGCCCTTCATAGAAGCACGGACAGAATAAAGGTGAGTAAAGTGCAAACCAGTCTTCCGATGCAATATCTGTGTCAAGACCTGATTCCTGGGTTCTCTTGAAATAATTATTATTCACCGTCTTCTAAACTTCTTTGCTGTCTTCGAGGTTACTATCCCGTACTAGGGAATGATAAGCTTCCACACTAATAGTTTTCATCCGAGCCCTTAAAGCCTTTTTGTACACAACCCTTCAACTGCGGCCACACTCTAAATTCCCAGAAACTTCTTTAAGTGCTACCAACAGCTGATTATGAGCCTTAGTACAGCTGGCATCAAACCATTTAGCGTTCTTCATATTGTCAGATGTGTTTGGCAGCATGAGCATATCACTTGCTATATCGCAGATTCTTTTGCATCGATTTAATAGCTCAAACCCTCCCCTGATATTAGTGTTTTCACCTCAAAACATGAAGAGGTCAGGGAGTGTTGAGCCCAGCAGAGCCGCAAAAAATGAATTATTATCCATCTTTGTCTAGCTCATAATCACACCATTATTCTTTATGTACAACATCAGCAATGGGGAACTGGCCTTTACTGAGAATAAAATTAAGACAATTAGTGTTAGACCTGGCAGTTTTTTAAAATGTTTCCTCTGTCTTTTTGCTTTCTGACCTCCTGTTTCGATGGTATGCTGGATTTCGTATTTGGTGGTTTAGTGCCTCTGTGCACTTTTTCACTGCTATTCAGTGCTAAAGTGCAAGTACTCCTACTGTAAATTGTATTATGATTGGTTATCTATGATTGGCATAATTGATTTACTGGTAAGTCCCTAGTAAAGTGCACTATGTGTACCCAGGGCCTGTAAATCAAATCCTAGTAGAGTGCCTGCAGCACAAATTGTGCCACGCAAACAAGTAGCCTTTCAAATGTATCTCAGACCTGCTACTCCAATGTCTGCACACGCAGATTTTAACTGCCATGTCGCCCTTGCAAGCGCATCCACTTACCAGGCCCTAACCTTCCTTTTTCCTACATGTAAGGCTCCCCTAAGGTAGGCCCAAGGTACCCCTGTGGGCGGGGGCAGTGTGTGTGAAAGGTAGGACATGTGTTAGTAAGTTTTACATGTGAAATACTGCTAATTTTGTTTTTAACTTTTGCAAGATTTTGCTCTCCCATAGGATATCATTGGAGCTGCCTGGTAAGATTTTACCAGTGTAACTTTCAATTGGGAACAGCTAGGGATTTGGAGTTTAGGCTCCCTGAGCACAGCATTTAATAACACATCTTTTAGGAAAGATGGTTTTGAAATTGTGTGTTGAAAATGGCACTTTTAAAAAAGTGGGCAATTTCTTGCTTAACCAACCTATGTGCCTCTGCTTGCTTGTCATTTCACTGTCCGGGTTTATAGTGACGGGGGCTGTTTGTGCATTTACTCCAGACACTCACACAAAGGGAACTGAGGTGTGCCCTGCATATGCTGATGGGCCATCTTAGGCTAGAGTGGGGGATGAGTTGGTATAGATACCTGTGATGGCTCTGTACAGGGCTGTCTCCACTTCCTGTAGTGAAGCTGGACCAAGAGGTGACAAAAATTGTTTTTACTGAGCAAGAGAAGACTTTTTGCCAAAGACTTCAAAGAAAAAAGTAGAATAAATATTGGGGCCCTGACCCAGAATTTTAGAACTCTTCGGACTACAGCTTGAAGTAGAGCTTGTCTCCTGTTAGAAATCTCAAGCACACCAAAGATTACATCATCCTCCGGGTGTCTGCATCTGGAACTGTATGTTTCAGCTGCCTTAGAGGGAAAAAGCAACCAAACGCCATCCTTACCGCCTTCCTACTATGTAATGCAATTTCCTTCTGTCTTTACAGTCTGTATGTAAAGCGCTCTGATACCTACGGGTCAAGCTAGCGCTACATAAAACTTTTTAAATAAATAAATAAAATAAATAACGATGCCGCTTCCGGCTCCGTGACCTGTTGGCATAGCGACAGGCACAGCTGCACTTTGCGCTGCAACCCTGGTCCCCACGATGCCATCACCAAAATGATGCTTTTACCGTGACCTGTTGGCACCACCCGCCGCTCTGTCTCACATTGCTACCCTTGTCTCACAATGACGACACTCCAAGCTGACCATGCCCCTACTGCCTTCCCTGTGGCCTGGGGCACTGCTGCATCCCACACTGCAGCCTTGGTACACCGATATTAGTGTCATTGACTCCAGATAGTCAGCCAACGCTGCTGCCTGCAAACTGTGACCCTGCACTCCTTACTGCCCTGCTTCGCACCACAGCCTTGGGTGTACCATCGCCCATGCTTCAGCTGAAACAATGCCGCTGCCTGCACCTCAACCTGTCAGCACCGCAACAAGCACCGTCCCATTTCGTAACGCAGCCCTGGTCTCACCGACACCATAGTCACCAAGCCCCTGCCTGCACCATGACCTGAGGGCACCGCACGCAGTACCACTCCACTTTACAACATAGCCCCGAGGACTTCAACCTCACGGAGTTCGATCTGCAACGCATGTGACTTCAAGGGCCAGCTGAGTATTGCAATGATTTCCGGAACCGACGCCTGCCGACGCCGCCTTCAGAGCATATTGCAAGGTCCACGACGCCATGCATTTCCAAGGTACTATTTGCAGGTCTTTCCAAGGCCATAGCTGGCCCATGACCTTGCGGTTGGTCTGAACTGTTGAATTTGTTTTTTCACTACGCTGTGATAGCCCTGGACAGAGCTATCAACTTCAAGGAACTGCCTTTTAAGTTTATTCTTGTATGTGGGATATTTATCGTTTTGGTCTTGTTTTACACAGATAAATATTGCCTATTTGTCAAAAACTGGTCAGTTGTCCTTTTATATCGTTTTCACTGTATTACTGTGTGTTATGTGCAAATGCTTTACACATTGCCTCTGAGATAAGCCTGACTACTTTTGCCATGCTACCAAGGGAATGAGCAGGAGTTATTTTATAAGTGTAAATCCCCTTACCCTTACTAGAAGGAAGGGTCCCTACTTGGACAGGATACCTACCTGGAATCAAAGGCAAATATTAAATTATATTTTGTGAGCACCAGATTAAGTTTGTCACCATACAGACTATGGGTGAAATGGGTAATAGAGTTCCCAACATCATCCACCACTCCACTCTACTTGAAGATAGTTGGCAATGATTCATATTAAAATCCCCCTAGTCAAACAACCACATAGCTACTTCTTATATTTCTTACACTACATTCATTATCGTCAAGTACTGAATTTGCCATTGCAACGTTGCTTGGATCAAAAACATAGTTATAGAAAATTATTTTTTATTCTAGGTCTATTACACAGGAGAAAGAGCGCTCTAGACTGAGAAGGTTATAATCAAATGACCAAATAACAGGGACACCACAGTTTTATTTATTGTTATTTACTAAGTTCTTACGCTGGCAAGAGGGTTATTCAAGTCTCTCTCTGTTGGCAGATGAGGTGGGACAGCTTACTTGAGGGGAAAAAGTGATGGACAGTTGAGAATGTTTGTTCAAAGTCTGAGGTGGTTGATTGGAAATAGGATTACTTTGCAAACATGGGTCAGACAAGTGGTTTCCATTTGCTTCCTGAGCAATAAGGGTTCAAGTATATCAACTCCAGCCACAATGGTCTGCAAGTTAACATACCATAATCCAGTCAGATATGTATGGTTTTAAAAACAAACTCTCTATGTCAAACAGTGGTCCCCTTCCGTTAGATTGTACTCCTAGAGACGAGCCCTAAAACTAAGCGCGGGAAGTAAATGACACCTATGGGGGCATGAATCAGGAGTAAATGGCAACTATTGTGGCATATATGAAGAAAGCACACCATCATTAGACACCATGTGGCCATAGCTGGAAAGAGGCCAAACGGTCAAATACAGGGCATAGACTAAATTCCTAGTTAACGCTACATTTTACACTCCCACTGTACCTATAGTAGGAGCTAGACATTGCCCCGGTGCGATGAAAATAAACAAAAAGCGGTGCATGGATATAACAATCCCTTCTAACGGCAAAAGTACCCAAAGCACACTTCGTTGTAAAAGTCCCACTGACCATATGGCAGAAAATGGGCATAGCCCAGTATGAAAAATGACATCAACCTCAGAATGTACTTGACCCAATCGTAGCCTGGATAAAAGAGCCAACTGTGTGCTATAGCCCTGAATTCCCACTCCACAAATAATAAAGGGGGGGTACATAGCCACAAGAGTGATGCAAAAAAATATATATACCTCCTCCTGGTGCCAGCCTGCGCGCTGAGTTAGAAGGTATGTTCAACCAACTAACACACCTCGACACCCAAACACACACGACCCAGTACAGAGAAAATTAGCTAAATGGTCGCGCAATCATACAGCACCCCTTGAACTTGCCTGGAAAATCTTCCAATCGTGTATCGCAGGTACGCCTGGCAAAAATGTAGATTGGACGCCATCATGGACTCGCAATTTGAAACATGGTGACTGTGTGTGTGGCGTCCCAGCGTGCTTGCATCACAGCCATAGTGCGCGTCCCTTCTAGATCCTAGTCAGTGTAACAGTTGGCGGTCGAGTAGCCAACTCTGTGTACCCCACCACATCCGCAGGCCAGTCGTTGCCTGCGGGGTTGAAATAAAAGAAAGGCAGCCGCTCGAGGTCGTCCCTTCCGACCTGTAAGCTAGTGTGGTCTGCTGTCTGTCCTTTGCGCGCTCCTGCCTACGCGCACGGCCTGTTCCTCCACTTGGGCCCGCCAAGGCAGCCCAGGACCCGACACGACAATGGCGACGAGCAGAGGGTGCCCAACCCTCGCTCGCACCTCGCGCTGCTCCGTGAAGCAGCCGCCTCCTGTGCGCTCCAACTCGGCTGTGTACCGCGTCTGTCAAAAGCTGCCGGGCGTTGGCAGAGTGTGCGCGGCCCGCCCCCATCTTGGCGGAGGCTGCGTTTGATGTGGGTCGCATCGATGGAGTCTGTGCCTCCACCGGACGCCTCACTGAAGCAAGCCCAGGCCGAGCTGCTTAAGAGGGCCACGCCCAACGCTCTGGCCCCGTTTGGATGTCGAGCTACCCGAGGTCTCACCTGCACAGCTAGACCGGCTGTCTGCAGTTCGTCTCAGCCTCGCCTGCTTCCATCAAGCATTGGTACATGCAAGGGGAATAAAAAGAACAAAAGAATAAATCAAGTCAGGAGAAAGAGCAGGAACCAGCCCACAGAGCGCCCAGGGTAGAGACTGGCAGTAAGACCGAGCACAGCGCGAAATGCCCTGTGCCCTCCTCCCTTAGGACCTGCTGGAGCACGTCGCAGACCACCGGCCTAAGCGCAGTCAGGAGCACCCACCGCTGGACGCAATGGGAGATGGTGACCAAGCCGCAGCCCGCATTCCATTCCAACATGCAGCACACGGAGTCCTACCTCCTTACAGTGAGTTAGAGGATCCCGCATCAGCCTCCTTCCGATGGAAGATATGGATCGAACGTCTAAACAACTATTTTGTCGTGACGAGAGAGACAGACAACAAAGTAAAGAGGTCTTTGCTGTTACACTATGGGGGGGACGAGATTTTTAAACTCTTCAATCATCTACCCAACACAGGAGCGGCAGATGACTACGATGCAGCAGTAACAGCGCTAAATGGACATTTTTATCCGCAATTAAACCCTGATTTTGAAGTCTTCAAACTCAGGCAAGCCAGCCAGAGGGAGGGAGAATCGATGGACATGTTCTATGCACGTCTTCGAGAGCTTGCCAGCATGTGCACTGACGAGGACCAGCCAAAAAAGATCAGAAAACAACTAATTGAGGAGTGCAGGGACAAGACCTTTCAGAGGACTCATCTTGCGGAAACCAAGAATCACGCTTGAAGACATGCTGATCCTAGCGAGATCACATGACCTGTCAGCAGCTAGAGCAAACGAGATGGAGCAAGCCTTAACCAAGCCCCACGGGAAGCCGGACTCCATCAAGACAGAGTGGGCCAATGCCATTTGGACCAAACCCAGAGGAGATACATTCAGAGGACCGCAGGGAGACGCTTCGAGATCAAGATGTGGGTACTGTGGCCATGAGCCTCACGCCGCCAAAGACTGTCCGGCCCAAAGGAAAACCAGTATCAACTGTGGGATACCCAATCACTTTGCATCGGTCTGCAGACGGCGCAATAGAAACCAAGAGTTCCGCGGGCAGAAGCCCCCAACGCGAGCTGTTCGGCAATTGTCAGTAACAGACGCTGCGTCACTGGAACACACACAGAGAAAGCCCGCAAAACACCTGCCGACAGTAGAAGATTCCTCAGATGATGAAGGTGAGGTACACCTGGTATCTTTCGCAAGAGAACTTAAGCAACGCCGCCGGCCACAACCAACATGTATGGTTCACGTTGCGGGCACAGAATTAAAAGCAGTCATCAACACGGGAGCGACCGTGAACGTCATGGGCCTCCAACTATAATGACGCCTACGGCCTCGCCCTCCCGTGATGCCATCAAAAACCCGGATCTACGCTTACGAAGCCGACACGCCCCTCCCATTGAAAGGGAAGATATTGGTACCCATTAAAGCAGATGACCTGGAAGTAATAGCAACAATCCATGTCATTGTCAGGGAAGCGGACACCCTCCTGAGCAGTCACACCGCGGAAGACCTCAGACTCATCTCATTCGCCAGAAGGATCCAGACGTACCAAGTAGAAGAGCTACTCAACCAATTCCCTGAACTCTTCAAAGGGCTAGGGTGCATCAAGTGTGATCCAATCAAGCTTCACATAGACAAGTCAGTCGCCCTGTTCGCTTTGCGGCACAGAAGAGTCCCCTTTCACCTACGTCCATTGGTGGAGAAAGAGCTAGAAGCTAGAAGCATTAGAAAAGAAAGGAGTCATCTTAAAGATATCGGGCCCCACACCTTGGGTATCCCCGATGGTAATCGCCGAAAAGCCGAAACAGCCCGGAGCCATACGCCTCTGAATTGACATGAGGCTCCCAAACAAAGCCATCCGCAGAGAGCGACACATAACACGGATAATGGATGAGATCATCGCAGATGTTAATGGATCCAAGTGGTTCTCAAAAATTTACTTAAACGCCGGGTATCACCAGCTGCCCCTGTCTGAAGAAAGCCGGTAAATCACCACGTTCAGTACCCACCTAGGGCTGAGGAGATACAAGCGCCTGAACTTGGGATATCCTCAGCGGCTGAAGTATTCCAGAACACCATACAGGAGCTGCTGTTGGGTCTACCCACAGTGTTAAACGTAAGCGGCGTCATTCTCATCCACTCAGCGACGGCCGCTGACCACCACAAACATCTTCGCAACACACTCAAACGCCTCCGTGAATATGGAGCGACATTGCATAAGGACAAATGCAAGTTCTTCCAACC
The DNA here is from genome assembly GCF_964263255.1 of Lissotriton vulgaris. Taxonomy (NCBI): domain Eukaryota; kingdom Metazoa; phylum Chordata; class Amphibia; order Caudata; family Salamandridae; genus Lissotriton; species Lissotriton vulgaris. The sequence goes on along the minus strand of NC_141689.1, from coordinate 2,068,486,877 downwards.
ATCCCTTGAATTCTTCGGCTATGTCTTCAACCAAGAAGGCATCCAAGTGGACCCCAGGAAGTCGCAGGTGATCAAGGACGCCCCCGCACCTACGACACAGACAGAAGTACGGAGTTTCCTTGGGATGGCAACGTACTGCGGGAGGTTTTTACCAGGTCTGGCCACCCGGGCAGAGTCGCTGCGTGCACTTACAAAAGCGGATGCAGCCTGGCACTGGGGCCCAAAGGAAGAAAAGGCCTTCCAAGGAATAAAGGATGCCCTCCAGGGAGAAGCTACGCTGGCCTACTTTGAACCCGCCAAGCGAACGGAAGTACTGGTCGATGCGAGCCCCGTAGTGCTTGGAGCAGTCTTGGCTCAAGAACACGAACCAGGCCATTGGCCGCCCTAGCATTTGCCAGCAAGTCCCTCACGTCCACGGAAACAAGGTATGCTCAAATTGAGCGCGAAGCTCTTGCCATCAAGTGGGCCTGCAACCACTTCCATCTGTACCTCAAAGGGCAACCATTCACCATGGTCACTGACCATCAGCCTCTTGTCCCTCTTTTTAAAGGAACAGCACCCCACCCACCTTTGCGTCCGAGTGCTGGGCCGTTCAGCTTCAACCATATGAAATGGAGGTGGTGTATCGCCCAGGATCCAAAAACCCAGCTGACTTCCTCTCGAGACACCCTGTTCGGTCGGAGAAGTAAGAAGAAGCTGATGACGTCGAACAATATGCCCGTCTGATATCTCTTGCAGCATGCCCCCAGAGCATGTCCCTAGACGAGGTGAGAGAAGCTGCTGCGGCTGACGCCGTCTACACCAGGACACTGCGTGCCATGCAAGAAGGGTCATGGACAGATTAGCTCCGCCAGGCCAACTCGTGGACCCAGGAAGATCATGACACCCTGACGAAAATGTGGCGGGTATGCCGTGAGCTCATCATCACTAACAAAGGTATCCTGCTGAGAGGGTCCAGACTGGTAATCCAGCAGAGCCTCAAACATTGGGCAGTCCAATTAACCCATGGTGGACACCAAGGGCTAACTAAAATTAAAGCTTGAATGCGAGAGAAAGTCTGATTTCCAGAATTAGAAGACATGGTGGAAGAGTACGCCAGACGCTGCCGGTTGTGCCAGCTGGCAAGTGGCCCGAGAGGCCGATCCCAGTTATCACGGAGGAAGCCTGCACCGTTCCATGGTCCAAAGTGAGCGTAGATTTTGGGAGCTTCCCAGGAGGTGGACACACGCTTGTGGTCATTGACGCCTACTCAAAGTACCCCATTGTAGAGCCCGTCATATCCACAGCTTTCAACCACATTGGACCAGTGCTGGAGAAGATCTTCGCCATGTTTAGTTTTCCCCACGAAGTACGCAGTGACAATGGTCCGCCATTCCAAGGGTCCGAGTTTGCCACGTTCCTCAAGCTGCGGGCATATCTCACCGCCGGATCACCCCTCAGTGGCCCCAGGCCAACGGGGATGTTAAACGTTTCATGCGCACACTGAACAAGATGTTCCGCATAGAAGTCGTGGAGCAAGCAGACCCAGAACAGAGACTCCATGAACTCATAAGGGAATAACGAAGGACACCTCAATGTACCACCCAGAGGAGTCTGTGGGCCCTCTTGCTTCATGGACCCTGCCGAGACCTACTCCCTGCCTGCCCAGGGTGGTCGTCACCTCGGCTGGAGGTCGAAGAAGTGCCAGAGAGGAGGACGAGACACAACCAGGATGCAAGCATTTGCCGCCGTGCAGCCCCAAAAACGATCGGCCCGGAGCAACAGTTATCGTACGTAATTGGCGTCAAGAAGGAAAATTCCGGACAAACTATGACGGTCACTGCTAACAACGGCACCATGGTAACCGCGCGAAGAGGAGAAGTAGTTTCCAGGAACATTTCATGGTTTAAGGAGGTCTCTTCAGAACATCCCCAGGAAACCTCAAGTACCCAAGCCAGTTCCATGGCCACCGCCGTGCCCGAAAGCGGGGAGGAAGAGCCGGGAAGCAGCGGAGACGGCGAAACCTCAGAAGTAAGCCTCTCACCTCAGCAAGTGGTTCGCTCTGAGGACCTCAGCCTGGACTGCACGGGTGGGCGCACTGGAATCCAAAGATACAGCCTGTGGCTGAACCCCCACCGTAGCCAACTTCTGAGGGACTATGCCTGCTGACAATGCCAGGGTATCGCTGGCTGAGGTTCACGCAAGTATTGAGCCTATGTGACATGTTTAAGGCTTAGTGTTCATGTTCAAGAAACGTTAAATATAAGAACTGAGTTGGATAGGGATGTAACAGTTGGCGGTCTAGTAGCCAACTCTGTGCCCCCCACCACATCCGCAGGCCAGGCGTGGCCTGCGGGGTTGAAATAAAAGAAGAGCGGCCGCTCAAGGTCGTCACTTCCGACCTGTAAGCTTGTGTGGTATGCTGTCAGTCCTTTGCACGCTCCTGCCCCCACGCACAGCCTGTTCGTCCACTCGGGCCCGCCAAGGCAGCCCAGGACCCGACACGACAGTCAGAGCAGATGTAAAAATATTGCTGTACCATAACGAAAGTGCTATAATAACCAACCTTAACTGAGAAAAAAGTATATCTCAAGTAGAGTATTTAGAGGAGAAACTGACATATTTTTCAGGATAATTAAAAGAGCCGCAATCCCAAAATCACGGAAGACTGCTATGGGTCAATCTAAAGACTTGGTGAACGCACCATCCTGTCTATATAATACATGTCCACTAACAGTCAAAAGCAGGGCAGTACAACATGTCTGTGCCCACTGCGTACAATAGATATACCATAAACACTGTTAGTAAAGAACGAAGGTATTCGCGAATGTGTCAGAAGCCGGAAATAAACAAAAGCGCAACTCTGCAACACCAAGACTTTCACTTCTATATAACATGCATGGGTCAGAGAGAAAAATAAATAATTGTTTACCCTCTCCAGGGTGCGCACATGGCTTCAAGATACGCCTCCTTGCGATATCATGGCATGATTGCATAGATTCATAGATCAGAGGGATTGAGTCTAGCTATTTTAACCTTTCCCGGGTGTGCATCTAGAGTCCATATATGCACCATGCGTTATCCAACCTATCACAATCTAATTACGTCCATTAATAAAGGGAATAAAATATCCTGGTCGCAATTCTCCTAGGTGCACATAAAGACCCAAACTACGTTACCCTGCGATATCACTACATACGTGCATACGTTGCATAGAAATAAGCGGTGGAATATCAAAGTTGAACCACACCAGGGTGTGCACATATAATCCATATGTGCCACCCTGCAATATCCAAACTTTCACAACCGCGTAATATGCATAGATGAAAGAAGTGAAAAGACAGAAAAGAAGAGGCAAATATAACAACAATAAAAAACACAAATCGGTAAACACCATGATAACACAAAACATGGTAATATTACCACTAAGACACTGTGTTCAGTTAATTCTCATATATTGTTCCCTCATCACATGTGATCTGCTAATTCAGGGATTAATAAGACCAATGGTCTCATAGGAAATAATGCATTTCCCATCAGTATTCTGGCCATGTGTAGTTCTTCGTAAGCGACAAATCCACTTGGATAAAGCTTGTCTAAGTAATAGCTCCCTATAACCTTCTCTCTTGCTCATCGGGACATGATCAATGCCATGGAACCAGAATGTGGCATCTCCATTATGTTCCATGTTGTAATGTTCTGTTAAGGGATATCTAGTATTCCTACTCAACAGAGCTCTGCGATGTTCCTGGATACGGAATTTAAGACAGCGTATAGTGCTTCCAACATATATTCTTCCACATCTACACCCTAGGACATATACTACATGAGTGGTATTACAGTTTATGAAGTGATTCATAGTATATATTCTTGAGCTGTTTAGGAAAAGTTCTTAGTTCTATTTTTCCCCATGAAGCAAATGCTGCATCTTCCGCAGATAATTAGGTCCCACTACTTTAGGGGTGTCGTCACATAACTTGGGCATAAATATTTTCTCAACGCTACCCCCCTCCTGTATGTAATAGCGGGCATATCTATGGGATATCAGTAAGCAGATACCAGTTTTTTCTAAACACATTAAAGATCTTATCATTATGCATGGTATAATGCGTGATAAACCTGGCCTTGTCTTTGTTATTGGAGTGCCCCCCTGGTGTTGGCTTGTCTAGAAGTGTGAGTTCCCTATCCGTTAACAAAATCCTGGTTTCTGCTCTATTCAAGATATTGCTACCATATCCTCTTTTCTGGAATCTTTTTCTTGTCTCTCTGATATTTGTCAGAAAGGTTTCTTCTTCACTGCAACTTCTCCGGATGTGTGTGAGCTCACCAAAAGGAATGTTCTCATTAAAAGAGCTGGAGTGCCCACTAGAGGCTTGTATTATGGCATAGCATGCTGTCTCCTTTCTATACAAGGTACTCTGAATAACACCATGTTCAATGTAAAAACGAATATTCAAAAAGTTGATACTTTCTTTATGAAAGGACATTGTTAACTTCACATCGAATGCAATATTGTTGAGGTGGACAAAGTACTGCTGAAGCTGTTCAGCAGAGTCAGACCATAGGCAGACAACATCTATGTACCACCCCCAAAACACAATATATTCGGTCCAGGGGAGGCACATCTGGCCCAGTCAGGCTCCTTCTCGTACCACCCCATGAAGAGGCAGGCGTACGAAGGAGCAAACCTGGAACCCATTGTGACCCCCTTGATCTGATGGAACCAGAGATTATTGAATAGAAAAGAATTGTTCATTAGTATAATGTATGCCATCTCAGTAATCATCTTGTTGTATTCATATAACTCCACACCCTCCCTATCCAGGAAGGAGCGCACTTGAAAAGTGACAATGAAAGATGCTTTATGACTCCAGCTTGCACGGCCAGTACTAATCTTGGATATAGAAACAATTACCGTTATCCTAACGGAGTAAAAAGTTCCATGGCCCTCTTTTTTGATAATAGCGGTACCACCAGCAGGTGATTTTTTGAACAGTCAAACTGAAGAAACGTTTTTATAGGTAACTTACATCATGTTTTCTTTTTCTACATATTTCAAAGGTAATGTTGAATATATAATGGGTAACAGGATCCCACTGTCAATAAAGCAACACATTTAAAGCATATCAATTATAGCCTCTGAATCATTTTTATTTCAAAATGGACGTGGGCTTTGTACTTGTACATATAGTGGCCTTGTATATTCTTAAGTACTTCTCAATCATCATATTTCTGTAAATCCTTGTTCTTTTGTTAAACCTTTATACGTTTTTGAAAGAGAAATAACTACATACTAGGCCCATAACATTCCAGCCATTAAGGCTTTTAGTGCAGAAATGCAAGTTAATGTAGAATCTATTGGCTTTTTCATAAAAGGCGTTATTATGTACAAAAGGGAGATCAAATGTTCAAAAGGGCAATTACATTGTTTCCAGCACGTTAAATCCTTTTCTGCTGCAAGTAATGTTTTTGAAAACCTTCTTCAGTTATTTTAGAATGTGGCTGCATGGTTTCTTTTAAACAATTGGAATGCATCCTGTTAGAAAATAATGGTTTTCTGCTATCATTCACAGTTTCTTTTCATTATATACAATTGTAAAACTCTGTTTTATTAAATTGGAACATTGCTTTTTTTCTCTTTCTACTCTGCATTCTAAAATCTTGTCCCATAGTGATATTTGCTTTGCATTTGTGCTGGGATGTTTTTTAATAATTTTCTTCTGGGAGTTGGGACTGGACAAAATAATGTAGTTGAATGGCAGTCTGATGTCCAATTGCAACCTTCCTGTTGTCTTCCCAGTTCTCTTCATCCAACACAATGGTCTGGATTACATGTGACCTGGAAAAAAAACCATTTTATTTCCCACCCTGTAATTACCATTATTCGGGATCCTGATAATTCTAAAAGTGAGAAATGATGCGAACAACAAGTGTTGGGGCAATACATTGATGTTTCAGCAGCCATAATCTCCATGCAAAAAACAAACATGGAATTCCTGTTACCATGCCCATTGTAACATATAGGTCATTTGTAACCTGGCTCTAAAATGGTTGTTAAGGCATTCAAGTATTTCAATCAATCACATTGAATAGCCTGATTGGTCTATTTAACTAGCCTGATTGGTCTATTTAACTAAGCAAAATGGTACACACCTAACCCCATTATTATAAGGGGAAAAGTGTAATTCATAAATTAAATCCTGAGGTTTCCATAAATTGGGAAGAATGAAACTGTAGAATTGCTTGTACAATCTGCTTTTTGGCAACCACTACTCCGAATGAAATGTCAAAAAATAAAATCATCCTTTTACTAAATATTTGCTTGTTATTTGGCAGAATGACAATGCCACGTGCTCATTAGTTACATAAACAATATTGTCCATTTTTATTTGTTGAACAGTACTTTTAATTTTTGAAAATGTGAACTTGCACGTAATGTTGCACAGTTACAAGCATTATACATTACAGGTGAATGTGCCTGTTGTTATAAATATTTTCATAGTGTTTGTGGATATTTTCAGACCGTGTGAAGCAAAGGGCATTGTACAGTTTCTTATTGTTATTAATTTGGATGTGTGTCTTTGCAATATTGATTAACACTATATGATCAAGCCAGGAATTCTATTTTGTATATTTGTATTCTCAGCCATTGGAACCATCGTTTGATAGAGAGATATTTTGCAACTGACTTTTCAATGTATTGCACAAGTAGTAATAATGCCAAACGTATGCAGATTGTTAATTGTTGTATCTTCTAGCTTACTAAAATAAATGTTTTCATTTGGTTTCGTGGTATGCAGATCAATGAAGGTCACAATGAGAAGACATTGCCATTTAATTGTATATAGAACTTAGATGTGTGTAATATTCCCCTGCCCCATCCCTTGACAAAGGTGTGACTGATCATCACCCTGCATTTGAGCCAGATTTGGAAGATGCCATTGTACATAATATAGAAGCATTCCCCTCTCCACTACAATGCACTGCTGCCTAATGCTTCAGAGTCAGGTTCACTCTACCAATAACATTCTAAAATAACCAATGTAAGAATATATTTTTAAAAAAGCAAGTAGCCAGTTGCAATGTGTAAGTTCCAAGACAGTGGCATTTTTTTGTTTTCCCGAGTATGTTTGAAGGATCATCCTGATGAGTTTGTTGCATGTTGAAGTTCTCGTATGTAGTTCTGTTCTAAGTGTGTCATTCAGTTACCTGTTTAGTGTACATGCTTCTATCTTGAAATGGTTTTATAATAAGCATATGACAAACAGTCCTACCTTTGTTCAAACTGGGGGAACCAATACTTTAAAATTTGCTGTTGGGCCAGTTATTGATTACAATTTATATTAATTCTTTTTTAATTTTCATTTAAATATTCATTTTGAATTTTACTAAATTCAGTGTTAATTTTCCATCCCCAACCAATAAAGGAGCATTTTTGTTGATTGTGTTATAATCTTGGATGCAATTTATGTATCTTTTTATTTGTGATTTATATTTTTAAATGTTATCTTTTTATATTTTATTAAAATTAACTCGCACATTTTATTTCAAAAAATGTTTAACAAAACATAAACTTAAATAAAGTTAATTTAAACCGTTATCTAATTTAATTTATGGTATAGGTTTCGCTATGTGCTTATTTTATTGTCTACTTCCATTAATTTCAGCTGGAGTGTGTTGCATTGCCAATGGTTACTCCAAGAATGGTCTGGAGTATATTTGAGAATGTTTTTTCGGAAGTACTACTGTGGCTAATTTATATTTTGTGGACTGCATTTTCTTACTTTTGTGGGGCCTGATTCACAACGGTAAACTTACACTTTGTCTAAGTTACATTTTTTAGGGTGTTCATAACTACAATTTAATAGTAAGTTTATGACTGCGGCGAGTCGAGACAGAGAATTCTGCACATTAAAAATAGACCTACCATACTTTTTTTTTGCGCACGTTCTCCTCTTTCTATTAACTCACAATTTGGGTATGTTTACCTTTGTGAGTCAGGGTCTTGTTGATGTGAATTTTGTATTAGCATGTTTTTTCTAAAATCCTCCTTTAATTTCCCTTAACTCAACCATTTTGTAGTAACTGTTTCCCATTTTCGAGCCACCTCGTCCCTCCCACATTTACTACTAAATACTATACCTACGAGGGCAGAAATCTCTGTAACTGGGGTGGAGATCTCCATACAGAAAAGATGGGAGAGAGGGAGGCAAATGTCTCTGTTCGGAGGTTGGTGAATTGCATTTTGAAAGATATATAGTAGTACTTCTTAACATTCTCCAAAATCGCTTTTGTGAATAGACTCCCCAATGTTTACTTACTCTGAAAACCTACATATACTTAAGGATAGAGGCCATATTTACACTCTACATCTCTAATATTTTGTACCCTTTATGAAAATGGGAATTCTGTTTATTAAATATTCCACAATTAGATGTAGGAAATGTTTGAATTATCCCATAAAGTTCTGTTCCAACGGTTATTTAACTACAAGAGTATGGAATGGTGGTAATAAGCCCTCTAAACCATTGTTTTGATGTGGATATGCACTGTAAAAATAAAACCTGTAATTAATAAAAAATTTAGGGCACTCATTTTAAAACATTGGTTGTCTGAAAGGCATCGTTTGTCCAGTCTGCATTCAAAACCACCACCTGCAACTCACCAGATAACTTAATCTCCTTGTCCATATTTTGACTCACTAAGACACCTTTCTAGCTTAGAGTAGAAGATACAAAGTAACTACTTCAAACTTATTCCTAAAAACAGGCACACTGGCTATGTGTTCAAACCCTAGTTGGCGAGTGACTTTCTGTCAGGAGATGAATCCCTATGTGTTTATATCTGGGCAGAAACAGACCAGTGTGTCAGAGGAAGAAAGACCGAAGCTAGGTGTATTCACTCACTTAGCAGTCTGACCATACCCAGTCCCAGCACATTCCTTACCACACATAGAGTGACTATTATGGGTGAACCTGGCAAATATGGGAAATATGGGAAAAAAACGACTAAGAGCTCCTTATTTATTTTGGACTGGTAGAGAGCGTACCAAGCAAGATGTAGACAAAACAAATTAAGGATACCATTTAAAACACCATGACTCTACCCAAGTGATCAAAGAGTTCTTAACAGAAGGAAGAGGCTGATCATGTGATTGCAATGGCTTTATATACCATGGATGTTGCTGATTTTGTGTTAGACAAATGAACGCCTGAAACGAAAAAACATTCTTGCACTCCGTTGCTGCGACAATACAATTCAAGATAGAAATGAAATTCTCATTGTAACATTGGTGTCTTCCTGTAAAATGTTGTACTGCTGACTCTGGTTTAGATTTTAAAGTTAAAACTCACAATAACATTTTCTATTGTGCAAGTTCTGGAAATATTGAACACAGTGAAAGGTAATTAGACTCATTTATTTCATATAAAATAATTTTGCTAGTATTGCAAGACTATTTTCATCTATGTTTTTCTAGATACACAGCGGAGCACTTCAGAAACCACAAATATAGATATGAAGAATGAATAAGAAAAAAGTCTAAAGGACTTGTCAATTTCATGTAGTCTAAGAAAACAGGAAAATAGACACATAGCCGGCAATGCAGACATCAGCTAAAATAAAAGCATTTACTTTGAAAATGTAGATAGAGAAATATATAAAAAATTCTCAAGCTGTTACAAGTGCGGATTGATTCAGGACCATATCAATTTTTTTGAATAAAACAAGAAATTGGAAGTGAGAATTCAGAGCAGATCTGTAATAGAGTTGGAAAATAAACCTGGGACTGCCAAAGAGCTTCACAAAGATTAAAAAATAAAATGTCTTCAGTCATTGAACTAAGGAAACTACTGTGAATACAAATATAAAAGGCAGAAAGTCAAACTTTATATGTTGCCAATGCTATCGGATGTGTCCTCCAACTGTAGAAGGAAGGCACATGAATATTGTATGTGTACGTTTATGATATGTCAATAGTTCAAATCAAGCCGAAAGCAGTATGGAGATCTGTACATAGCCACACACAAGCATAAAGTCAACAAGTAATTGCAGAGGTAGCTGGGTTGTGGATGTTATTGCACTGTGATGTCGTGTTCTTCAACACTTTAGTAAATTGAAGCAGAGTTGGGGTTATCCTGATGGATACGTGATGTTTTTCCAGATCCTGGGTGCATAGATGGAAAGGACTATGGGCCCGATGTAGGTAATTCTGATTTACCACTTCTAAAATACCGAATCATACTGATTCGGTATTTAAGAAGTGGTAAATTAGAAGGGGGGAAATGTAGGTATTTCTGAATCGGTAAATATCGAATTGTTAAGATTCAGTATTTACCGATTCTGTAAATACCGAATCGGTAAAGCCCATTGATTCCTATGGGCATTGCAGCCCATAGGAATCAATGGTCATTACCGAATCGGTATTTACTGATTCGGTAAATACCGATTTTTGCAAGGGTGCAGGGGGTGTCACTTTGACACCCTCTAGCACCCTGAATTCAGGCATGTGTGCCATGTGACACACAGACATGCCCTAAGGGCATGTCTGTGTGCCACATGGCACTGGTGTGCATGCACACATTTGCATGCACACCAGTATTCGGTATTTTACCACAAATAGGATTGGGTGGTAAAATACCGATTCGGTAAGGCCTGTGGGACTCAAAAGAGTCCCACCTACATTTCAAAATTACCGAATCTGTAAAAATACCGATTCGGTAAATTTACAGATTCAGTAAATTTATCGAATCGGTAATATAGGCCTCCTACATCTAGAATAGCCATTTACTGGTCGGTAATGGCCGAATCGGTCATTACCGGTCGGTAAATGTCTACCTACATCTGGCCCCTGATGCCTTGTGTTTTTCGTTTTACACTTAGTCTGTAGTCTGATAGTGTCCTGGCTGCAGATGTGCTGAGAACCACTACTGATGGCAAGCTTGTCTTCAAGAGAAGCAGTGGTGCTAGTTGTGAAGGCTTTGTAAATTATGCAGCTCATTTGGATTATGGTGTAGGCAGGCAAGGATAGCCAATGGCGTTCAATCAGGATGGGGGTGATATGATCATATTTCTTTAGGTTCTGGATGAGATGTGCTTTGGCGTATAGGATGCCCTTATGAGGTACCAGTGAAATGTGGGAGGCCATGGATCAGGGACTTACCACCATCTAGATTCAAGAGTAGAAGAATTTGAACAGCAGTTCTGAAGTTGCTTTTTGGAAGAAATTGTTTACATTGCTATAAAGATAGAGTTGGTACCAGGTTCCTTTGTGTTTTTGGTAATGTGTTCAACGAGTGTCAGATTAGGAACCATGGCAAACCCAAGTGACTTGGTATTCGGTGAAGGTTGGGGTTCAAAGTAGTCAACGTTCATGTCATTGAACCATCATTATGCTTTTTAATGTTTGTTGTTATTTGCAAATAACAGGAATTCTTTCTTTAGTGGGTTGATATTCAGGTAGGAGTTGATGAAGTGCTGCTGTATATGAGGAGTTACATTTCTGAAGCAGAGGAGACTTTAAAGGAGTTTTAGATCATCTGCATATTGGTGAACCTTGATGAATCCTGGGGTACTCTGCAGGTATCAGAGGAGAGGCAAAAAAACATGTACTGTAAAGGGATCCTAATTCAAATAAATCTTCCTGAATGTTGAAGGATGAAGACACCAATTGCTGACAACTTGAAAAATATCTTGAATGTCAATCTGCCCTTGTATTGAGATTGTCTGAAAGTTCTCTTTCTGAAAGGAGATTTTCCAAAACTCCCAGAACCCTTTTGCCAGCTCTGCATGGGCTTAGATTTTGTTGCATCTAAATGATTAATGTTTCTCATTGCCTCTAGATTGTCCATCCTTCATAAGACTGAACAATTTACCTTTACATTCTCAAAACTGTGTGATGGCAAAGGAACAATCAAACATCTCTAAACAATTTATGTGCAGAGAAGACTCCTGGCTGGATCATGAGCCTCAAGTCAAGAATTGACCATACCCTGCACCCTAGCCTGTAAGACTGATGTCTGATTCTAATACTAAATCTGGGGCAGACACCAAGATAGCGATTATTTTCTAAGCCTGTAGATGATCTAGCTGCCACTGGACGTCTACTAGGGATTCCAGATCCAGGGGAATAGTCTCTGCATAGGCCAGTCCAATTTGGCAAATGCAGATTTCTTTTGCAGCACTTAATAATGGAGAGATCCTGGAGAAACTATCTGAATGGATGAGGCCATAATCTGGGCCAAAGATCTAACAAAAATCAATGTTTCCTGGATAATTTACTTTATTTCTTTTTTAATTGTGGATATTTTCAACTGCTGTAATTGAAGAATAGACTTTTCAGAGTCTATCAGAAAACCCAGACACGTCAGTTGCCTTTAAGAAATGAGCCTAGTCTTCTCCTACTTGATTACAGAGCTTACACTTTGCAATAGAGGAGTGTCAACCAAGAGGTATTGCTGAACAGCGAACTGGTTTGTGATATATACAAAATTGGTCTAGATAAGCTATGAGTCTTATCCTTTATCCCATTAGTTTTGTAAAGAAGTAAGGTGCTGATGCCAGGCCAACAGAGATACATCTGAGGTGATAAGCTTGTTGTACCATTAAAACTGCAGGTAGTTTCTGAAATCTTTGTGTGTAAGAAACGTCATGTAAGCTTTTTGAATGTCTAGATGAGCCATTCCATTCTCCTTGTGATAGAGAATCTCCAAGATGGAGAATTATTTCCATCTTTAATTGATGGTGCACTTCATAGCAATAGACTTGTTACAGTATCACCTGGTGCAACTATATGTTCTTTCTTAACTTAGAAATATGTTGCTGAGAAAGGCATGAAGTAAATTCACTGAATATTGCCTTTCTGGACTTGTGCATCTACTTGGAAGACCAGATTGCCGTGATCTTCTGGAAAATGAAGAGGCTAAGGGATGACATTTTGAAAGGCCTCTGAATAAGTTCTTTAATATAACCCTAAACTGTATTTAAAATGGATATCAGGGGAATTCTTGCCAGGCTGAAAGACAAGTTGCAAATACCCCCTGTTATGAAAGGGTCCGATGGTGGACCAAGTGGTATTAGAATTTCCTCCTTGTGCTCTGGAACCTCTTGGTCCAAAGACTTTGTTGCATCTGTGTGGAAAGAATTGGGGTCTTCATTCCTGATTTTAGAAAGCATAACCTCTGGAGTAGTCACTATGGTTGTAGCAGCTGGCAACATACTTCTTGCCTCTGCTAGCCCTCCCAAACAAGTTCTTAAAGCGAAAGCTGCCCTTTATCCAAAGATGTGAAAGTTGTCACCTATTTGATTTAGTCTTTAATAAGTGTTCCCAAATAATATTCTTTTAGCCTTAGTGAGTGCCATGGTTTCACATTTATAGTCATGGTTAGACCTGGCTTTCTTCGCTTGGTTTTCCCCTAACGTTTTGCCTTCAAACCTACTGGTATGCTCACTATGTGTTTGGCTGGCCTTAGGACTCTGTACACTTTACCACTGCAAACCAGTTCTAAAATGCTTGTTATCTTTCCTTAAAATAGAGTAGAATTGACAAAATAGCCATTTTTAATTTACTGGTAAGTCCCTAGTAAAGTGACACCACATGTACCCAGGGCCTGTAAATAAATGGTGCTAGTGGGCCTGCAGCACTGATTTTGTCACCAACTTGAGTAGTCGATTAAACATATCTCAGGCCTGCCACTGCAGTATGTGTGTGTGCAATTTAAATCTACCATTTCCACCTGTCGAAATAATCTTTTTACCATGCCCAAACCCTCCTAATTAATGCATATACATCACTCCTAGTGTAGTCTCTCGACAGCCCAGGGTGCAGTGTATTTAAAAAGTAGGACATGTACTTTTAGGTTTAACATGTTCTGGTAGTGAAAAACTCTTAAACTTATTTTTCACTACTGCAATGCCTATCTCTCCCATAGGATAATATTGAAGTTGCCTTGTTAAATTTATTAAGCTGTTACTTTCAAATGGGAAGAGGTACCCAGTTCATCTTTGGTGTCTTTGGAATTGTAAGGAAAAAATCATCTCCTATGGTTCACATTTTGAAAATGCCACTTTTAGAAAGTTGGCATTTCCTGCCTGGGCTTAGTATCTACCTCCTAGCCAACCACACACATAAGATAATACTAAGATGTGCCTGGATGGGCCATCACTTGCAGGATTGGAAAGTGGAGCTGGGCACAGTCCACTTGCACCTGAATTGGTTGTGTTCTGCCTCCACTTAAAGGGCTGTATGGCCGCTGTAGTTAGTCTGGAGCAGGGCTGGGAAGGCAGGAAACCTGAGCAATTCAAAGGAGGCCCCTCATATAGAAAATGCTCCTCAGACACCAACTCTTCAGTACACTTATAGACCTGTGGATACTTCCATGTTGCAAGACTGATGTGCTCCTGAAAGGAATGCCACTCTGCTGTACTGCTGCCCTGCTGGACTGCCTCCTTGCTGAACTGCTGCCTTGCTGGATGGTTTCCCTCCTGCCTGAGTCAGAAGGGTTGGACCAGCACCTGAAACCAGGACTCCCAGTGTGACTCCAAGGGCCAGGCTTATGGCCTCCTGTTCAGAGCAACAGGGACATAAGAGGCTCACAACCACCTGAACCAGCACCCAGATCCAGCTGGAGCATGCCCCTGACCCCCAAATGGTGCTCCATGGGCCCTAGACCCTTGGTGTAGGGTCAGTGGAGCTGAATTGAAGTTTTTGGGATCTGCGCATCTGCAAACGGGCCCATTGGTGCCAAAACCTTGATGCTTGCCCTTTCCACTAACACTAAGTACCGTCAACCTGACCCCTTGCACTACAAACTGGACGGCTGGGGGAGAGCGACACTGCAAAGTACCCGCCTGACCGTTAATGACAACAGGATCTTTGTGCTACAGCAATGCCCATCTGTGACTCCAGGCCTGCTCTTCATGCTACATCCCCGGCTGGGCGTGAGACTTCCCTGCTACTCGCGGCCCCCTGTGAATGGGGCTCTTTGTGTTGGCCCCTGTATCCGACCTACACACAATCGTGGTTGGCCTGAACATGTGACTTTCTCGAGGTCTTGCATGACCAGGTAGCCACAATTGGCGCTTTTGTGCTTTTTGGTACTATTTCCACTTACATCATTTAAAATACATTTCTCCAGTTCTACTGATTAGATTTTTGTTGTTTAGGTCTTCATATATTATCTAAAATGGCTATATTGTTCTAAATTGGTGTGGGATTTTTCCTTTATTGTGTTTTCACTTTATTAGTCTTAATGCTCTACCACAGGTCATTTTGGGGTTTGTTTGTGCCCCAATCTGACAAGGATCTGATTGCTGTTTGAGTAGGGTTTTACCCCCCTCAACCAGTAATACAATTTCTTATAGTCAATTTTTAATAAAAGGAATTTCTGACATTCATATGAAAGTACAGCATTGGTGTTGCCTCAAAAGCATATTGCTCTTTAATTGATCCTGATGAATTGTCTAATTGGAGCCAAAGTGTCTTCTAACTGTTCGTCTTCAGCAATATCAAAAATTCATGCAAAATGGAACAGTTTATCTTGAAAGACTGACCTTTTTAAACCCTTTTAGGGATCTTTGCTAACCCTTTAGAAAAAACAAACTATGGTCTGTTACAAGTGTAGCTAATACAATAGCAGGAAGAGAAGAGTGAGAATTCTGATTTCAGCCAGGAGTGGGTTTGTTTAGCTAAGTAATCTGAGCGTACTCTATATCTACAAAGCTACTTGATTTTCTGGGACGATTCTGTAGGATTTTGGTGTTTTATGTTTGTGGGGCCGAACAGGGGCTCATCTGAAGTGTGAAAAACTGAAGTATGTGCGTTTTCACAGATTCATCTCTGGAAAGAGATAAGCGCTTTTCTTGAGGACAAAACCAATCATGACCCCTTGTGAATGATTTATTAAAGTCATTACTGTTATCATTGGCATAGTTATCATCATCCATATCCTTAAATCACTCAATAACAGGTTGTGACTGGATATTCTACAATTAGACTTTTACCTCAAAATTTGGAGAGCCAAAAGGGATTGTACCCTCAGTAGGCTTTGTATACTGTTCCATTTGACATGATCTCCTTTAGTGTTTTGCGTTCTTGTGGTTTCTCCTGTCCATTGCCTTGGAGAACCTGGCATATAACAAGAAATGGTTGACTGCACAACCTGCCTTTTTTTTGTTTCATTAAATGTATTTATCCTGTCTGCCTCATTGATGTCTCCCATTAGGACGTACCCTTGCTTGACTCAACCAGCCACACTAGCCTCTGCCTAAAGTTTGAGTAAAGGCCTCATAAAGGTGTCAACTGCAAAAAGGGGGCCCATTGTAAGGCAAATTATTTAGCTCTGGTCCCTGTATGGGACACTAGGCTAATTTGTGTTGCTTTCCTTGTTGCTATAATTGAAGTCAGAAACTGATATCTGTGCTCCATACAACAGTGGCATTGCTCAATAAATTGTTTTCTCTATAAGCAGTGTTCAAGCCAAATAATCAATAGAAAAATAGTCACGTAGTGAGAGTTCAAAGTAAAATATCAGAATGCAGCGACAAGAGGCAGTCTCTGTCAGGGACTGAACTGTTGTATCACAATTTGCAGAGGTTTGTATACCCTTTAGTACAACTTGGTATTTAAATACCTATATGGCCATTTCCCTGACGTTGGGTGGTAGGGGGTGTTAGGCTTGACATCCTTGGTGGGATTCCCCCTGAATTCTTTGCTTACTGACCACCTGTTTTGCTGACTTCATTTTTTGCTGGCTTTAGGATTCTGGGCACTTTACCACTGCTGACCAGTGCTAAAATGCAAGTGCTCTGTCCATAAAACATGGTAACATTGGCTTATCCATAATTGGTATATTTAAACTATATAGAAGTCCATAGTAAAGTGTATTACATGTTCCAAGGGCCTGTAAATTAAATGCTAATAGGAGGCCTGCAGCACTGATTGTGCCACCCACTTTAATAGCACTGTCAACATGTCTCAGGCCTGCCACTACAGAGCCTGTGTGTGCATTTGTGAACTGACATATTGACTTCGCAAGTTAACCTACTTCTGAGGCCCAAATGTTCCTTTTTTATTACATATAAATCACCCCTAAGGTAGGTCCTAGACAGCCCTAAGAGCAGGGATCAGTGTAATACAAATTAGGACATGTACTTTTCAGTTTTACGTGCCCTGGTAGTGAAATACTCTTCAATTCATTTTTCACTACTGCAAAGCCTATCTCTCCCAAGGTTAACATGGGGACTACCTTATAACATTTTATAAGTGTAGTTTTCCATTGTGACAAGAAAGAAAAATCAAATTTGGTGTCTCTAGACTCACAATTTAAAAACACGACTCATAGTGAAGTTGGTTTTCTAAATTCCAGTTCTGAAAATGGCACTTTTAGAAAGTTGGCATTTTCTTACTTAAACCATTTGATGCCTTCTGTCTTTTCCTGGAATACACATGTGGAATGGGTGACAGCTGGCTTACTGCATTTCCTCTAGACAGCCAAACATAAAGGTAGAGTCGATGTGACTAGCTGCATGTTGATGGGTTGTCCTGAGGCAGGATGAGAGGGAGGAGCTGACACTTGCACCTGACTAGGGCTGTGTCTGTCCACACAGAAAGGGCTGTATACCCGACTGTAGTGAGTCAGGGGCCAGGAAAGGCAGGGCGCTGTGCACTTCAAAGCATCCCTTTGAAGTCCCCCTACTTCAAAGGCCAAACTGGGTATAAGTACTGAACTTTTGTTATCATGATTTAAGTATACTCTAGAGCTGAGGGCACTCTGCCAGAAGTAATGACTGCTGTGCTGCTGAAAGGACTGACCCTCGGCTGGACTCTGCTGGATTTGCTGGACTCCTGCTTTGCTGTGCCTGCCCTGCTGTCCCCTTTGCCTGATTGTGAGAATGACTAGACTAAACTCTCTCCATCCCCAGAATCAGGTGACTCCACGGGTTTGCTGACTTGTCTCCTATTCTGAAGTCTCAGATACATCAAAGCTTTCATTCAATTCTGCATCAGCTGCTGGACTCTGCCAACTGTGAGTCCGGCCAAGAGGTGTTAATCCAGTCCTGGGCCTTTCAAAAGGGGTTCTGCAGCTGGTTTCTGCAGAAATCCACGCGTTGTCTGATTTGCGCTGGGCAGGACTGACGCATTTGTCTTGGACGTCGATGCAGTGCCTCTTAAGATTTCCAAAACGTCAATAGAACGGCTCAACCACAACGCAGCACTTTCATTGTAAGGGGTTCTATGAAGACACAGGACCCGCCTGCGACGTTCGACGACAACACAGTGCCTTCATCATAAGGGGTTTGATGGCGACACAGGACTCAACTGCATTACTCGTAACTGACACCCTTGCCCCTCCACGTTAACACATGCTCCCGAAAGGTACTGTTTTGAGCAGGCTTGCATGGCTTCTGTATCCAACCCCTGCTCCATTGCAGTCGGTTTGACTTTTTAGATTCGACCCAGTCCAGCGCGACCTCAAGTAACCCCTATTGACTTTTAAGCACTATATTTCAATTTCATCTTCAAAAATTCCTACCTTTGGCTCTACTTATTGGATTTTTGTCATTTTGGTCTTGTTTTATTCATTAAATTAAGCTCTTAGGGCCCGATGTAGGTAAAATTGATTTACTGATTTTCAATTATCAAATTTTACCGATTCGGTAATTGAAAATCGGTAAATCAATGTGATTGACATGTAGGTATTTCCAGATGTGTAAATACTGAATCTGTCACATTCGGTATTTACCGATTCTGTAAATACAGAATTGGTATTTCCCATTGATTCCTATGGGCTTCAAAGCCCATAGGAATCAATGGGAAATACCGATTCTGTATTTACAGAATCGGTAAATACCGATTTTTGCAAGGGTGCAGGGGGTGTCACTTTGACACCCTCTGGCACCCCACAAATAGGCATGTGTGCCATGTGGCACACAGACATGCCCTAAGGGCATGTCTGTCTGTCACATGGCTAGGTGTGCGTGCACACATGTGCATGCACACCTGAAATCGGTATTTTACCACACAATATGATTGTGTGGTAAAATACCGATTTTGTAGGGCCTTTGGGACTCAGAAGAGTCCCACCTACATCAGAGATTTACCGAATCGGTAAAAATACCTATTCGGTATTTTACAGAATCGGTAACTTTACCGATTTGGTAAAGTTACCGATTCTGTAAAAATGTGCCCCTACATGCCAAATCTTGTTTACCGGTCGGTAACGGGCGAAAATACCGATTTTCGGCCGTTACCAACCGACCTACATCTGGCCTTTATTTTCTAAACTCAGTGAATTGTTTTGTGTGGTGTTTTCACTGTTTTACTGTTTTAAGTGTTACATAAATACTTTACACATTGCTTCTTACGTTAAGCCTGACTTCTCTGTACCAAGCTACCAGAGGGTGAGCACTGGTTAACTTAGGGTGTGTATCTTACTTAACCTGAGTAGAGTGGCGGTCTATACTTGGATAGGGTGCACACCTTGGCCAACTAGAGACCCCATTTCTAACATGGGTGATCAGAGGTGAGGATAGGACTTGGAATTTCACAGTTCTTTACAGTAATTGGGAGTACACTTCCATCCACACATAAGACCAATTCGAGACAAGTATCTTTGATTCCATTTGTTTCTCTTCTCTCTCTGATTGACATTTCTAATTTTTCAATTCACCGGATTGGCATTTTTGCTTTTTCCTAAAATAATGTCTCGAACTGGAGGTTCTACATCTGCACCTGCAAAAATGCAGTTTGAGCTGGCCATACTTGAGTATTACACAGTGGCCCAGCTCAAGGATTTCAGGCTTCCTGTGAAGAGCACCAACAGGAATATGGAGCTGCAAAAGTAATTGGTAACCTGGTTTGAAACCAGCGCTGTATTGAGACCCCAGAGGTGCAGCTTGGTGAGGAGGGTGATTTGAACCAGGGCCTAGAGGAGTGTCTGTGGAGGAGTGGGTCAACCTACTTACAGGACTGGCGATTCTAACCAGGGCAGGGAGCAGCATTTCATCTAAAGGTCTGTCCTAGGAGAATCTGAAATGAAATGAATGAATGAATGAAATGAAAATTGCACTTGTATAGCGCATAGCTACCCGGAGGCCTCGCAGCGCAATCTGGAAGATCAAAGAATCTGGAGGATAGGAGGGAGGAGAAAAGGTTCAGAATGGAGCTGGCCAACCCCAAATTTGAGGAAAAGCAAAAGCAAGTGGCCATAGAGGCGGAGAAGAAAAAGACAACTTTGACCTTGGAGAAGAAGAAAATGATGTTGGTCTGGAATGGAGCTTGAGAGAGCTGAACATCAAAACTAGGAGGCCTGAGTTCAACCAAAATGGTGGCAGCATTTCTTCAGTGTCTTCTGAAAGGAGAGTCCACATTCCCAAGGAGTCTGATTTTACGGTGGGAGACGACATAGATAAATGGTTTGAGGCCTATGAGATTGCTCTGCAGATGCACCAGGGCCCTGAGAAGGACTGGGGAGCTGGTCTGTGGAGGTACATTCCTACCGACTGGCTGTAGAGGGGGTGACAGGATGAGGTATCCTCTCATGAAGGAAACCCCAATCCAAACGTTTGATCTGACCCCAGAGAAATACAGACTGAAATTTAGGGATGGTCAGAATCTTTTCCAAGAGACCTGGTGGATTGTGTGAATTCCTTTTGCAAGGCACTGGGTGGGTGGTTGGGTAAAGGGCAGTGAGGTAAAAGATTGCCAGGGGTTGTACAATTTAATTGCACAGGAGTGCCTGTTTAGTCTTTGCAGCACTCTGCCAACACTTTGTTGATAGTAGCCTCTCTGACCCCAAGATAATGAGGCTGGCCACTGGGTCAGCACCAGGGTCCACAGGAAGGTATCTGGGGGGATCCACCTCAAGGGTGGGCAGGATGCTCACCAGAAGAAGGGGGGGGCAGAAATAAAAACAAGGTGTTCTCCAAAGAGCCACATACTAGTTCTGTGTGTCAAGGCTTCCAACCCCTTGCTTAAAAAAATAAGTGGTTCCCTTGCAATAAGTCTGCAGGCAAGGGACCCCTGAAATGATTTGAGTGTCAGCAGGAAGGGCACTTGAAGGAGGCTCCCAAGTGACCCAAGCGGGCACAGCCTCCACCACTGGACAGTTACTGGGGTTGGCCAGTGTAGAGCTTAAGGAGGAGATGTTCCAAGATAGTCTGGGGGAAGTAGCAAAGTTGACCCTAGTGACCCTGTTTGATGGAGAGTTGGTACAGAGGACCCACATGCCTGACTATACGAAGAAGTACAGTCAGTGGGTCTCCATCAATGGGCAGAGTGTTGAGGCTCTGCGAGACACTTGAGCCAGCATGACCACCATCAGGTGTCAACTGGTGTCCTCAGAGTAGGTAGTACTTAATGTGTTCTACCAGATGGGTAGAGCTGACAACCGTGAGAGCATCACCTAGTGGTGCTGGTTCCTTTTGGATGGGGGGGAAGTCTCAGGTCTGCTTAAGATAGCTGTGAGTCCATTCTAGCCTGTGGATTATCTTCTGGGTAATGACCTGGAGCATACCCCCTGGAAGGAGGTAGAGCTCAGGTCCCATGTGGAGATTTTAGGGTTACCAGAGTTGGGTGTGCCTAACCACACAGCCCATGGCAGCCCGTCCAGTATCTCACACCAACGGACTGGCTAACAGATATGTTTGAAACACACCGTAGACTGCAAAGCACAACGAGTGATTTATGCCTTCAAATGGCTGTGTGGCCGATATTATTTAGGCAAGACAGATCAGGATGACTGAACATAAGAGCTGAATAAAAGTTAAGAATCCAAATATCTTCTTTTCATCTTTTTCACATTCATATATTCGACTAATTCACAAACTCACAGATAATAAAGTTGATCTCCATTTCATCCTTAAAGTCTGCCATAAGCTCTACAATTACGACTACATTTGTCTGTGAATGTTTAACCACTGTATGAGGAAACTTGTAAATCTTGTAAAATATGGAATTTTTTTCTGCTTGTAGATATCCCTGACGAAGGGTCCCTTAGACAAGAAATGCATTGGGTTGGACTGAATTGTTATTCACAAGTGAACATTGTGATTTTCATTTTCATGGAAGATTTATGTCAAGAATACACTATTTAAAAAGAAATTACTGAATTAAAGAATTGAATTATCCAGTTATTTTGTGTTAGAATTTGATTGTCAAATTGTATTTGTTTATGTCTATATATAGGCTTGATTAGATAGGACTAGCAGGCAGCCCTCTGGGGCACAGTAGTGCATACAGTGTCTAGAAATCATGATGTACCACTGGCAGATCATTTGGGGCAAGACAAGACCTTTGACAGGCTTGCCACCCACTTCCTTTCGCCTCAAATGAGGGGGGCATCGGATGAGTACTATAGGTCCTGTCCTACCAGCAACTTGAGTGGCATTACAAGGGGGAAGTGCAAGGCTCCTCTGCAACCTTTTCCTGTCATTAACACCCCCTTTAAGACGGCGGTCATCAACATAATTGGGCCTCTGGACCCAAAGTCAGCCATAGGAAACAGATTCATTCTGGTCTTAGTTGACCATGCCTCCCTGTACCAGGATGCTATCCACCTGAAGACAGTGACTGCACCCATCGTGGCCATGGCACTGATTGGGATATTTACCCATGTGGGGTTCAACAAGGAGGTGATATCTGGCCAGGGTACCAATGTCGTCTTTATACATCAAGGCCCTGTGGAAGGAGTGTGGGGTGACCTACAAGTTCACCACTCCTTGCCACCCCCAGTCCAATGGGTTGTTTGATAGGTTCAACAGAACCTTGAAAGGCATGCTTATGGTTATGTTAGACACCATGAGGTATAAGTTGGACTTCTTCCTGCCATGCCTTTTCTTTGCATAAAGGGAGGTACACAAGAAGGGGGTTGGTTTTAGCCCCTTTGAACTTCTGTATGGGCACCCTGTGAGAGTGCCTTTCAGTTTGGTAAATGAGGACTGGGAACAATCTCCCTGGACAGCCTCCCCCCAGGATGTGGTCAGCTACACACTAGCCCTTTGCAACCAAACAGCCTGCTTCCGTAAATTCACCCAGGAGAATGTGGAAGCTAGGCAGGAGCGCATGAAAAGCTGGTACGACCAGAATTAAACTGTGTGGTTTCAACCTGGCCATAATGTGTGGGTAAATGAGTCCGTAGCACTCCTTGCTCCTCCAAGACTGCTGGCCTGGACCCTAAGAGGCAGTTTGCCTCTCCCTTCTCACTTACCCCAGAGATCATTACATGGTGAACACTCAATATCATATCAACAAACAATAACTGTGGGTCTACGTGAAACTAAGGTTTCTGTGTACAAAAAAGTGTCAACCATATTATAAAGTACAAAAGGGACTAATCATGTTGCGATATATGTACCCATCAGTTACGCACTCTGAACCGCCCTGTTGTCATCATTTGGGCGATTTCACAAAGTGGTATGTCCACATTGCACATACCACTAGTCAACACACAGTGGTAACCGGAAGCAGTGCTCAAAACAATATATGTGAGTGAAAGTGTAAGGATAAAAATGGATAGTGGAAACACAAGTAATTTTAATGAAAAGGCAACCACTTCCAAGAATAAAAACCAAATAGGTGCAAAGTAACAGTAGTTTGTAACAAATATCTACTGCATGTTATTGAAGGTCGACATGTTTCTGCAGTAAATAGACCCAACCGGGGTCTCCTGCTTCCTCAGGACCAGAAATCTACTTTGCGACTGCTTCTAAAGTGAGTGAGTGCAAAAAAAGAAAGTACATTTCTGGTCCTGAGGAAGCAGGAGACCCCGGTTGGGTCGATTTACTGCAGAAACATGTCGACCTTCAATAACATGCAGTAGATATTTGTTACAAACTACCGTTACTTTGCACCTATTTGGTTTTTAATCTTGGAAGTGGTTGCCTTTTCATTAAAATTACTTGTGTTTCCACTATCCATTTTTATCCTTACACTTTCACTCACATATATTGTTTTGAACACTGCTTCCGGTTACCACTGTGTGTTGACTAGTGGTATGTGCAATGTGGATATACTACTTTGTGAAATCGCCCAAATGATGACAACAGGGCGGTTCAGAGTGCGTAACTGATGGGTACATATATCGCAACGTGATTAGTCCCTTTTGTACTTTATAATATGGTTGACACTTTTTTGTACACAGAGACCTTAGTTTCACGTAGACCCACAGTTATTGTTTGTTGATATAGTATGCTGTAAGGGGTTATAACTGTGCATCAGGTCTTTAAATATTCCCTCGGACCCTACTTCCTCCGTGTTCGTTATTGAACACTCAATATTGCCACTGGTTACAGCCTACTTGTGAAAAATAATAACATGTACAGGTTGTCTGACGAAATGAGGGCAATCATTAAGGAGGAGGTCTCCAAAATGTTGTCACTAGGGGTTGTTAAGCACTCCAACAGCCATTGGACCAGCCCAGTTGGGCTGGTCCCCAAGAACGCCCTTCTGGGTGTCACACCTGAACTTCAGTTCTGTGTGGACAACTAGCAGTCACTAAGACTGAGGCACAACCCGTACCCATGGCTGATGAGCTTTTTCATCAGATTGGCGCTGCCTAGTTCCTCACCACATTTTACCTAGTTGGGTGCTTGCGGATTGCCTTAACCGAGAGGGAAAAAGAGAGGTCTGCGTTCTCTATACCAAAAGGGCACTTCCAGTTCTGGGTCATGCCCTTCAGGTTAAAGAATAATCCTGCCACCTTCCAAAGGTTGGTCATTCAGGTCCTGGCTGGGTTGAAGAACTTCAGTGCCACCTACTTAGACTTCAGCTTCAGCTGGGAGGACCCCCTGAGTCACCTCAAGTACGTGTTTCAGGCTCTACAGAGGATAGACCTGACTATCAAGACCAGTAAGTGCCAGATAGGGCAAGGATTTGTGATCTACTTAGGTCACCAATTGGGAGGTGGCAAGGTACAGCCCCTCCAGGCCACGATTGAAACAATTCTGGCTTGGCAACCACCAAGACCCAGAGAAAGGTCAGACACCTTTTTGGCCTCACTAGTTCCTAAAGGAGTTTCGTCAGGAGGTATGGCACCATTGCGCCACCTAGGCAAACCTGATTTCCAGGAAGCAGACATATTAGGTGAGCTAAACAGAGGTGCACCAGAAAGCCTTTGAAGCACTGAAGGAGGTCATATGGCACCTGTGCTCTAGGCCCCTGACTTCTCTAAAAAAAATATTTGTTCTGACAGACTCATCAGAGCATGGTGTAGAGGCCGTACTATCACAGCTAAAAGAAAAAGGCCTGGATCGGTCTGAAGCCTTCATCAATAGGAGGCTACTTCTGAAGGAACAGAGCTGGAGCGCAATAGAAAGGGAAGACTTTCCTGTGGTCTCGGCACTGAAGGAGCTAGAGCCATACCTGTTTGGCACTCACTTATGGGTTCAGACAGACCACAGGTCCCTAAGATGATTAAAGCACAGGAAGGGTGAGTATCCCTAACTAGTGAGGCGGTCTATCTCCCTACAGGATGAATCCCTGGCATTGACAGACATCAGAGTAGCTCAACTGATACGTTTTTGAATACTCAAATGAGTGTAGAGCAAGTTATAAATAACAAATTCATCAGGATAACTGAGCCAGAGGAGAGTGCTGGCAGTGGGACTCAGAAGTAGTCTTTTTCTGCAAGTTCTTCAACAAGATGAATGTCTGAATCGTCATCAAGCTCACTGGGTATTTGTTTTTAAGCAGTTTGATTTCACTCTCACATATATTCCTGGACCTGAAAATATAGTAGCAGACTCCTATCTAGGTGCTACTAAGACACTGACAGAATTGAGAATGTAGAAAAGATCATTAAACCTCGAGCCTTGGTGACCTCTAAGTTTCTTGAAAGAATCTGTTTGGAAACGATGTTTTAATCTACAAAAACTTTAACACTTCAAACACATCAGCAATTTAAAGAAGTCAACCGACATTTTTGTAAAAAATACTTTTTTTTCCAACCAGTCACAAAAATCTACAATGCAGTTATGTCATGACGCATTCATTTCTGGCCATTGAGGACAACATCTGACAAAAGATCTAATTAAAAGGAAATTCTGATGGCTGTCTCATCATCAAGATGTCTAAAGGTTTGTTAAAACTTGTGAATTACCACCCTCGCTGCCTGCCGGCCTGGTTGAGAGGGATGTTTGCGACAACGTACCTCTGTCTTGCATCACCTCAGTCCACACCTGTTTGTACTCTTACCTTCTCTAAATTGCTGGTATTACTTCACCCGCATACATGGAGGGGGTCTGACTTTGCCACGTCCTGACCCCGTAGTCGCTAACCGTTTTAGCTTAGTTGTTCGCCTCCTTGTGAGGCACTAGTGTTTGTTCAAGGGCGACAGATGTTTCCTGTTCTGAAGTATAGGGTGGGGGAGTTGGGGGGAGAGGGTGGGGGAGAGACCCTTGTCTCTCGTGGTTTGGTTGTTTCTGGCCACCTCCGGGCTGCCTTCTTCTGTTTCTGTGTGTAGTCACATGCTCCACTGTCCTCCGCATTGGTCACATATGCCCCTCCCTTCCTTGCGCGGGTCCCGGAGCCCCAGACACCACTGGATTCCTTCCCCAGATGGAAGGGGATCCCTGAGTCACACTCGCTTCATGCCAAATCCCGCCCCTACACATGGCCTACATCTCTGACACGCCACTCCGCATTCTCTCCTGGGATGTGAATGGCCTCCTTTACCGCATCAGACGAACTGCGGTGCTGAGTGCAGCCCACCACCTCAAGCCTGATGTCCTCCTCCTCCAGGAGACCCTCCTTCTGGGGTCCCAGTGCCACTTCCTAGCACGATATGGGTTTGACCGGGTCTGGCACTCCCGCTTTGCCAGGGGCTCCCGGGGGGTGGCCATTCTTCTGTGACGAGGGCTCCCCTTCACCATGACCCGCGCCATCACTGATACGCAAGGCACATACGTGGCCTTCTCGGGGCTAGTTGAGGGCAACCCCCTGAACCTCCTTTGTGTCCATGTGCCTCCGGCACTTATGTCCTCAACTCTTCGACACCTTACAGGTGTGGTCTCCTCCCTTCCCCAAGGCCTCACAATTGTCAGGGGCGACTCCAACGCCGTCCTCCAGCCCTCTAAGGATGTGTCAGGTCCTCCCTCGTTGCAGCGACATGCCTCTGCAAAGGGTCTTGTGAGCTGGGCTTCGGCGCTGGGGCTCTGTGACGTGTGGAGGGTCTGGAACCCCCGCAGGATACAATATACCCACACATCCGGGGCTCACCACAGCCACTCGCTGATAGACTTGATTCTGATACCTGCCACAGACTGCCAGCTGGTGTCCGGGGTCGAAATTCTAGCCCGAGGAATCTCCGATTACTCCCCCGTCCGCATTGGTTCCCCTTCCACTGGTCCCCGGCCTACTTGGCGCCTCAACGCGTGGTACCTACAGGACCCCAACCTTGTAGACTCCCTTGGCCATGAACTCCGACATTACTTCTGCGCTAATGTTGGATCGGTCCCTTCACAGGGAACGCTGTGGGAGGCGAGCAAGGCAGTGATCCGGGGGGTCGCCATGGAGGCTTGTCCATGCCAAACGTGCAGCCCAGTCTGCCCAGCTGGCACAGTTAGAGTCCAGAACCGTCCGCTTAGAACGGGCCCAGCTGGAGACGGATGCGGCTGATTCCTCCAGACAACTGGCTCTGATTCGGGACGAGATCCGGCAGATTTCCCTAGAATCGGCCCAAATGCTCTGGCGATCTTCGGTGACCCGTATCTACGGATGGGGTGACAAAAACGGGAAAATGCTTCATAATCTGATCTCCTACCATAGGGCCCATTGTATTATCCCTGAGATCCGCTCAGCCCATGGGACCTGCCAGATGACCTCCCAAGCCATTGCGCACACCTTTGCCCAATATTATGAGGCCCTTTATGGCGCACGTCCCCACCGCACCTCCCTTTCGGACTTGATGGCGGATTCGAGAATCTACTTGCCCGGTCTTCCTAAAGAAACGGCGGATACCCTTGATGGTCCGCTCACTCCGGAAGAAATCCATGGGGCTATCACCCTGCTGCACTCCGGCAAAACGCCTGGGCCGGATGAATTCCCTCAGGAATAATATTCGATGTTCCAGGAGGAATTGGTGCCCCACTTAGCGGAGCTCTTCCGACAGGCGGTAGACGTCGGATCCTTTCCACCCGAATCAGACGTGGCGACTATCATGGTCATCCCAAAGACACATCCACCCTCCTTAGATTGTTCAGACTTTCGGCCCATTTCCCTGATTAATACTAATGTTAAGATTTTCGCCACCGCCATTGCCCAGAGACTCCGTCCCCTCCTGAATGACCTGGTCCACCCTGATCAGTGCGGCTTCATGCCGGCTAGGGGTACCCAACACTGCATCTGCCCCTTCATCTCGCCCTGGCCCACCGGCATCGGCTCCCCCCCTGTCTGGCCCTTCTCCTTTTGGACTTTGAGAAGGCCTTCGACACGGTGGACTGGGGATACCTGGGGGACGTCCTGGAGAAGATGGGTTTTGGCCTCCCCTTTCGCCGTCTGGTCCGGGTCCTATATAGTAGCCCCAAAGCATGAGTGCTCGTTAACGGCAACCTCTCCGATCCGTTCCCGATCCGTAGGGGCATCTGCCAGGGCTGCCCTATCGCCCCACTCCTATTCGTGTTAGCGATGGAGCCCCTGGCGGTGCTTACACGCCAAGACCCCTTGATCCGCGGGTGGCAATGGGATCGGAGCCACGTGGACAAAATTGCCTTGCAAGCAGACGACGTCCTGCTCTACTTGGAAGACCCGGAACAGTCCGGCCCCAGGTCCTTGAGAGCCCTTTCGGCCTTTGAGCAAGTCTCGGGTCTCCGCCTCAACCCGGCAAAGTCCATGTTGGTCCCCCTCCATTCCTCACACACCTGCTTTGACTGGCAGGCGGTGATCCCCCTCCGGCGCCTGTCCTTTAACCCTTTCGATGCTGATGACGAGCTCAGCTCGTCATGATGCACAGTTGAGCAGTGCTGATGACGAGCTGAGCTCGTCATGAATACATAGTAAGAGCAATTTCCAGCACAGGGGGGGAAAACGCCTAGCAGCCAAGGTGTTAAGTATCTGGGTGTGTGGGTGACTTTCCTGCCTGAACTAGAGTGGACCCTCAACATCGCCCCCTGGTTACCCGGATGAAGACTGATCTAAACTGGCAGTCCCTTCCCCTGAACCCACTAGGACGAAGCGCGCTTTTTAAGATGATGATCCTCCCCCGCTTCCTCTATATTTTACAAAACACTTCTATTCCCTTAACAAGCAGCTGGGTTCGGGAATTGGACAGCGTGCTTATCCGGTTCCTGTGGAGGAGGGGACGCTCATGACTGTCCCTGGCCCACTGCAGAATTCCCCCCTTTGACGCTGGTATGGGAGTCACCAACCTGTACGCCTATTACCTAGCCACCAAACTTATTGTGATTCACGACTGGCTTGCGGGTGGCTGGTCCGACCCCGCCTACCGCTCCGAACTCACTGTCCTCGAGTTCCCACGACCGCAGGGATTCCTCTATGGTTCCCCGGTGCCACTAGACATGCCCCCATCACCAGATCGGTCCTTCTGACCTGGCGTGCCGCACTCCGTATGGCGCTTCTCTGGTGTGGCACCTGGCTGAGGGAGGCCTCCGCACTGGAGGGGTTCTGCTGTTGGGACCTGGTGGGAATATCCCTTGTAGGAGATGTGTGGGTGGGAGACCATGTCCGCTCCTTCTCTGACCTGCAACAGTGACACTCACTCCAACACTCCCAATTTTACAAATGCCTACAGCTCCGCCATTCCCTCCACGCCCACCTCCCCATCCCTACCTCCCCTCCAGAGTTTAGTCCCCTGGAGGCCCAAGTCATGATGGGTGATCTGGGGAGGGGTTTCCCGAATATACCGAGCTCTGGTTAATAATTTCCCCACATCCCTAGATCGCCTCAGGGAACGATGAAGGGTTGGGTGGACCCCCTGGACGAAGCTGACTGGCGCTATGCCCTTATGGTGCCCAAGACCCTTACCACATCTTCGAAATTACGCCTGGTCCAGCTTTACTTCCTTCATGCAGCCTATTTGACGCCGGCCCGTTTCTTCGGCCCGTCTCTTCGGCTTGTCCCTGGTGCTCCGGCACCCCGGCCGATTTCTACCATATGGGGTGGCTGTGTCCGGCCTAGGAGTCGTTCTGGAGGGGGGTGGAGGGAGAACTTACGGGTACACTGGGCTGGGTGGTTCCTCATGACCTGAAACATCTGCTTTTAGGAGTGTTTGCAGGACTGGACAGATCCCGAGCTGATAAGCGCTTTTTGGGCACGGCTCTGGTGGTGGCGAAACGAGACATTGAGGCCAAATGGCCTCAGATGGAGGCGCCAGCACTGGGGAAATGGAGGAGGGGTGGATTGGTGTGGGACACAGGAGGAAAGTGTATTTGAGACCCAAAGCTGCCCGGAGCTCTTCCATAAAGTATGGGGTAAATTGTTTTACTTGTTATCATAGTGATGAACTTGTTATGCCACTGGGATCGGTGGATCCCGGCGACTTCATCTGCCACTGTTGATATGCTCTGTGATGAAGGGGAAGGGGATAGAGGGGTCTTTAATAGAATATGTGACTCGCTACAAATTAACTTGTTTTGTATTGAAACTTTATTAAAGTTGTTTATCAACAAAAAAAAAGTTGTGAAGTACATGCCCAGAAAAAATCTGAAACACAAAAGATAGCAGAATTATTATTAACTCCAGAAATTCCTTCCAAACCGTGGTAAATAATTTCAACAGATTTTATTTAGAATAATTACTAGTCTCTCAGGGTTGCACAGCCATCAGGGTCACTATAAATTAATTTACAAAATGGCCCATATTTTTGCTCTCCCAAAGTTGCATACAACTTTGGAAATTATTAACGTTTTCTACTCAGATATATTTACGGTGCATGGACTACCTTCAACTTTGATTTCTGATTGAGATCCACAATACATCTCCCAAATATGGAACTCTCTATGCCATAAACTAGGTAAATAAAGAGGCCTGACCTCAATGTTTTACCCTCAGTCCAATAGACAAACTGAATGATGAGATAAACGGCTTAAAGTGTTTTTAAAGTGCTCTATTTACACTGCTTAGGACCATTGGAAATCGCTTTTACTAGCAGCAGAGTTTGCTTATATAATGCTACTCATACCTCCGCTGGGTTTTCACTTCTCCTCACCCTTACTGGACTCCACCCTAGAACATTTCTTATATTCTCTGAAACTAAACATTCTGTTCCTGCAATCCAAGACTCCTCGAAGACTTTAAAGGAAAGAAAAGAAAAATTAGTCTCTAACCTACAAAAGACAAAGGGCCGTATGTATCAAGATATCGTTTTGCGGTTTCCAAATATTGATTTTTTGCGAATCGCTATTTAGAAATCGCAAAACGGTATGTATGTACAAAATCACAAGTTTTTTAGCGATTCCTTATCATTCTTTATTTGCGATTTTGCAATTTGCGAAATCGCAAATAAAGAATGATTTCCAATGCATTCCTATGGGCCAGGAGGCCCATAGGAATGATGGTGCAATAATTCTCAAAATGCGAATTCGCAATTTGCTAATCGCAATTTGAGAATCATTACAAGGGTGCAGGGGTGTCTCAAAGACACCCTGCTGCACCCCTCAAATCTACATGTGTGTGCATGTGGCACACATACATGCCCTATGGGCATGTATGTGTGTCACATACCACCCTCACGAATGCCAAATAGGGCATTATTATGAGAAATCGCAAATTACCACCAACTACAGGTTGGTGGTAAATTGCGATTCCTTATCACAAATTCGCACTTCAAAAATGTATCATACATATCATTTAAGGAATCGCAAAATGTGCGATTCCTTAAATGCTATGGCAAAATAAGGAATCGCAAATTATTGCGATTCTTTAAATTGCGATTGCATGATACATTGGAAATAATGCAAACAGGCCGTTTGCGAATCGCAAAGGCCGAAATTCTGCGAATTTCGGCCTTTGCGATTCGAAAACGGCTTCATACATATGGCCCAAAGATCATACAACGTTTTCAAGCAAATAAACAAAGACTACCAGCTCCTAAGTACAAAATAGGTGACAAAGTGTAGGTGTCATCTATTATTCTTCCATGTACCATTTGCTGGTCAGAAGTTCCCTCAAAGAAATTCTGAGCCTTTTGAAATCTCCAAAATAATTATTTCAGTTGCCGTTTGTTTGAAACTTCTTCCCTCTTGGTGAGTTCATCTTTCCTTTCATGGGTCCCATTTAAAACCTCACCTTGGTTGCAAGGGTTGTCCTGTAAAACTAAGACCACCTCTTTACTTGTTAGGGGGTAACTGAAATATGTGGTTCAAGAAATTTGTGACTCTCAGTATCTAAGGTGCAAACTACATTTTATAGTGGACTGGAAAGGAGTTGACCCATGTGATAATTTTTTGGGAACCAGCTGATTAGATCCATGCTCTGTGGCTGATTAAACACATTTGTTTAAAAATATCCCTATAAATCTGGCGATTCTAAGATGGGGGCAGAGTGCAAAGACAAACTCCTTACCTTTACCTTGAGCCTTCGCTCATAGATGCTCTAAGTCATTTACCCGATGTGGTGGCAAGGATGCAACAGCATCCTCACCCGCCCCCATGTTGGCTTGGGCTTGAAGCAGACACTAAGGGCCAGATGTAGGTTGCCAATTACCGGTCGGTAACGGCCGGTTTTGGCCGTTACCGACCGGTAATTGGTTTTTGAGATGTAAGGGGCCCGAATTTGACCGAATCTGTAAATTTACAGATTCTGTAAATTTACAGATTCTGTAAAATACCGACTCTGTATATTTACCGAATCGGTAATTCCAGGTGTAGGTGGAACCTAAAATAGTGCCACAGGCCCTTAAGAATTCGTTATTTACCATGAAATACTATCTCATGGTAAATAACGAATTTCTGTGTACATGCACATCTGTGCATGTACACCTGTGCCATGTGGCACACATACATGCCCTAAGGGCATGTATGTGTGTCACATTGAACTCAAGCCAGAGTCAGGGGTGCAACAGGGTGTCAAAGTGACACCCTGTCCCCCTTGTAAATTCGGTAATTTTACCGAATCGGTATTTACCGATTCGGTAATTGATTCGGTAAATATACCTACATCCCGATTGCCAGTTCTTAAATACTGAATCTGTATGATTCGGTATTTAAGAATCGGTAATCGGGGATTACCTACATCTGGCCCTAAGAATCTTGGGCTCAATCCTGTATGTGAGCCTCTGACATGAACCAAATGTAGGAAAAGGAAAGAGTATTAAAAGACATGTTATGAATATCTAATAGTTTCTTTTAGATGTTATTTTGATCCCATTTCTAAAATATTGTGTTACTTTCATCCCAATCGAAGATGGCCAAGCCTTTTTTATTTTAGGTCACTTCCTGTTTTCCACTATAAAAGAGACTCCATCGAGAAGGCCAGATGCATTGCAATTGTTTTTTCATTGCTCGCTCCTGGTTTCCATGGACCTCTGCAGTCTCCAGGCTCCTCTTTGTCATCCTACTTGTACGTGTTCTGAATCCTGTTCCCTATTGAACTAGTTTGAAGGTTTTTTCCTCTGGACTCCAGTTTTTCCTATCTTTCTGGGTTATTTCCTGGAGCAGCCTCCACTCCTGCCTGTTGAGATAAACAACATTGTTTTTACTCAAGGGTGTCATCATCTACATCACCCAGAAGATCAGCTTGTGACAATAGCCACGGATGGCACTTTGTGCTTTTTGGTGCAGTTTTTTACTAATTCAAACTTTAAGATATCATATCTCCGGTTCAACTTGTTGGAAGCAACAGCTTTCACTTCAGCCACATCACGCAGCCCCCCTGGACCGCCCACAACTGCATACACTCCCTCGTCAACAAACCCAAACCACCCGAACCTGCCCTGCGCCCCCCGCGTAGGATCTGGAGCAGAGTCACTGAGGAACAACTCTCCTCCACCCTCAACAGCAACACCCCGTCCGCTGCAACCGATGCCAACCTCGGGCCAGGGAAATCCATACTTGGATCACCAACTGATTGGTTTCATCAGTGACACACACACTGTGTATAGAAGTATTATTTGTTTAGCTGCATATTAATTACTGTATTCTAGTTTGTTTTCTTTGGTAGCACTACTTTGTGCTTTTTGGTGCAGTTATTTATTCAAACTTTAAAATATCATATCTCCGTTTCAACTTTTTGGAAGCAACAGCTTTCACTTCAGCCACATCACGCAGCCCCCCTGGACCGCCCACAACTGCATACACTCCCTCGTCAACAAACCCAAGCCACCCGAACCTGCCCTGCGCCCCCGCGTAGGATCTGGAGCAGAGTCACTGAGGAACAACTCACCTCCACCCTCAACGGCAACACCCCTCCGCTGCAACCGATGCCAACCTCGCGGCCAGGAAAATCCATACTTGGATCACCAACTGATTGGTTTCATCAGTGACACACACACTGTGTATAGAAGTATTATTTGTTTAGCTGCATATTAATTACTGTATTCTATTTTGTTTTCTTTGGTAGCACTACTTTACTGATTTTGTGTGCTGGGCTTGGTTTGAAAAAGAAGGGGGGTTTGGCCCTGTGGGAATGAGGGTAGGTTGGGCCACAATATATTCGAAACAAACAGTTTACCTATACCTCAATACTAACTTCAGGCAATGAATGCTGGTGAAGGGATAAACCAACTTTATTAGCTTTATCCCGACATTGATTTATGTCATTTATTTATAATTCAATTGTAAAAATCTTTCCTTTATGCAGAAACAAGATCGTTATCAACTTCATGTATTGCCATATACTTAAATACAAACATACAAATCCAAAAAATAAACAGTGAAGTAAACACATTAATAAACATGTGATTATACATACAAAAAAACTTTTTGTTTATAATTGTGGCGTATCATGGAACAAGTCATCAAATACTCAAGAAAAAAATCACAAATGACAGTATGAAGCAAGGGGCGTGGGAAATTAATCAAAGTCACACCCCAATTCCTGAAGACAAATGAATTAGATCAAATCAGGACAATGTCATTTCTAGAATGAGTATCACTGGCATTGAATGTCATTAAGGGAAAAATGCCGACGCGTTTCGAATCCCGCTAACTGATTCACAGGATTCTCATCAGGGCGGTATTGGTCGGATCCATGGGAACTTGTCTTGATTATGTCCAAGGTTGCGTTTACTGACTGCTGTCGTCAATGCCACGTTTTGTCAACTTAATTATTCGTGTTCTCGAGGCTGTGAACCCGGTTCCGCACGGCAGTGAAATTCAAGAATCAGCTGCAACGCGCAGTCTAACGAGTGGAGATCCCTGAAATTGTAGTGACAAGAGCTCTTCAAGGTCCGCTGTTTAAAAACATGAAGATGTCGCCCGAATGGAAAATAAATGATCTTGAATGAAACACCGAATAACACAGCCTCGAGAACACGAATAATTAAGTTGACAAAACGTGGCATTGACGACAGCAGCCAGTAAACGCACTAAACGATACTAAATCCCAATAGTAATCCTCCCATCAGTTTGAAAGAGGATTTTGTGGTGAAGGAGGTGGATGTGCATGATGATTCTGGTGGACTATTTGTTCGTGATGATGATGGATTAAACCCAGATCAGTTGACTGGGGGTGAGTGTTTGATGTGCTCCAACGCTCCGTCCTTCATCCCCTTTTGTATCGCTTTGTTCGCCCTAAGTTGTCAGGGTATGCCCAGACGTCGGTCCCTTGCTCACTTTACCACCGAAACTGGTCCCAGGATGCTTGCGTTCGGTCCAGGGAAGACATGGCTTGGCAGTTTGGGCTGGACTGTTCCCATGAGGCACAGGGTCAGACTGATTTCCATGTGGCCCTGTCTGAACTGGGGTGATGGAATGAGCTGACTAATGGTGATGGATTAAACCTAGATCAGTTGACTGGGGGTGAGTGTTTGATTTGCTCAAACCCTACGTCCATCAATCCCTTTGGTATCGTTTTGGATTAGAATCAGCAGCCTTGGTATTTCAGAGCGCACTGGAGAAGGTGTTGAGAGGACTTGACTGCATAATAATTTATCAGGATGATGTATTGGTTTTTGGTAAGGATGATGCTGAGCACGTTTAGAGGGTGGGACAGGAATTACAATACCTTTGTAAATGGTTTTGCAGAGATGTGAGTGCACATGAGAAGTTTACTCTGAAAGAGGGCTAAGTTTATCTGGAATGAGGCATATGGTGAAGGAAACACTGAACAAGGTTCCCAAATTGCTAAATTTTGACCCTAGCAGTAAATCTGTACTTATCACTGAGGCCAGCATGATGGGTTTGGATGTAGTCCTGCAGCAAGAGACTCATGACTTTGAGAGGGTAATTTTGTTTCTCTTGTGGGGTCTCCAAGATGCAGAGCTGTGGTACGCAGTTCTTTGAGAGGAAGGCCCTGGCGATACATTGGGCTGTGAAAAACTTTTAGAATTTCTTGTGGGGTAGCAAGTTTAAGGTCCAGACAGACAATAACCTTAGTGTTAGAATTCTTTATTTTTTAAAGGCATTCATGCGGTGTCAGGCAGAATCACTAAATGGGTCATTGCTCTACAGGATTACGATTTTGAAGTTAGATATATACCAGGTGTGTAGAATAGAGTGGCCGGCACTTTGCCAACACTGGTATATGTGGATGAAGAAAATCAGTCTGAATTGTGTGATGAGGACCATGAAGTATTGTGTGAGATTGAAAGTAGTGGTCTCACAGAAAGGAAATGGCGTGATGCTTGTGATTTGGTTAAATGAGTGCTGGGAATGCTGAGCTTGATCAAAAAAGGTTGGCATGCTAGAGTGAGAGGTAGTGAGGCCTCTGAGAAGTTTTGACATGTAAGTGAGGAATTGTCAGAGAAAAATTGATTGTTTTTTAGAGGCACAAGATTCGTCCTGTCAACATCTCCAAGGGAGAAGCTTGTCGGTTTGGAGCACTCTGGTCACCCGAGTATGTCCAAGGAAACGATTAGATTGACATATTGGTGGCTAGGGATGGATAACCACGTGGAGAGGGTGATGAGGGAATGTGTCTCGTGCAATTGGTGAAAAAGCAGTTAAACCTAAAGTGCAACCCACAGTGATTAGGGATCGCCCCAATAAACCTTGGGAAGAGGTTGCCTTAAATATTTTGGGACCAATACATGTGGGTGGCTATGAATTGTATATGTATTGGCACTCAATATGGCCCGAGATAAAATTCCCAGATGGAAAAGAAACCAAACATTGTACCTTATTGCAGGTGTCACTAGACACTTGAAACCTGGCTGCACAGCTGGTGAATATATATCAAAAATTTCTAACAGAATAAATTGATATAACACACACTTTTAACTATACTCTGAGTATTTAATTGAAAATGACGACTATTCATCTTTTCAAATCATTGTTGACTATATGTTCACAAATTCCTTTTTTATATACATTTATACTTGTTTACAATAAACATAAAGGTCTTTAAGAAATATCAATCGAAAAGGCCAATTTTACAAAGTTAATTCTCTGCGAGGCACTGCCCAAGTGCCTGGACTATAGCACTAGACCACTAAAAGCATTACGATGATTACAATCAATCAATGAATGTAATGCAAGAAATACCTGCAATAACGGAAACGACTTTATGAAAAATGTAAACATCCACGTAATGCTGTGCGCTTTCAACAGCAAGCAATTCAGTCTGGCCTTAGTGAGGGTTCAGCCAAACAAGCCAGCGGCAGAAACTGGCACGATCCAAAGCCCCCCTTCATAGGGATATGTCATTATGCTGTTTTATGTATTGTGTGTGATGTTGTGTAGCAAGATTAGGTCTTTACTTGACAGCTAATGCTGCCTGTAGCTAAACCTAAGTGACGTTTTCATTGTCGGCAAACTTTATTTTACTGACTGTTACCTGGAAAAAAAAATCTCATCTTGTGTTGAGTGCATTCGAAAACGTGGTTTCTGTCTGTTTCTTTTACGTGGTAACTTCTTTAGATTGAGTGAATGTTTTGATGATTGTTTCTTCAATATTTGTACATTGAACACAAATGACTGCGAACAGATGATGGATTGACATACAACCCTGTATTTACACTGTATGTTTATTCAAATGTGAGTCAATCTATTCTAAATTGACATTTCGTGTGAGTGGATGCATTGACATATTCTGCTTTAGAGGCTCCAAATCGATGACGTCATCAAATATATATGTGTGTGAACATAAATAAAAGCACTGGTAGAAAAATGCACAAGCTAACATTGTATTGTCACCCTATTTCTGAAAGAAATTCTGCATTCTTAATTGAAGGCATGCAGAGCAGAAA
This sequence comes from Lissotriton vulgaris, assembly GCF_964263255.1. NCBI lineage: Eukaryota > Metazoa > Chordata > Amphibia > Caudata > Salamandridae > Lissotriton > Lissotriton vulgaris. Next base: position 2,068,448,604 of record NC_141689.1, on the reverse strand, counting down.
AAACTGCTGCTCTGTAATTTTCTGCTGCAGGTTGCCATGATCTTAGAGGGTTTCCACAAGTGTGAGTGAAGTCCTGTGTTGTACTAACCATTTTGGGCGCCCACAGGGGTGGATGAAAGGAACATAGAGTCAAACATCATCCTCATGGCCATGCCTCTTAAGAAGCAATGGCTCAAGCTCACCCCCTTACTTTGACAGAAATATTTTCTCTTTTAGGCGGGCAGTTTGTTAATGAGGAAATCTTAGGTGGTTAGTGTATCCCTGACACTCTCTGTGGCCCCTGTTAAAGCTTTCCCGATAGCATAGATTTCTACCCAATCATCAGACTTGTGGAAGACATTGCCCGTGTTGACTGTGTACCCATCTGAAGCTAAACCTTTGGCATTTGTTGTTGTTAACTGGGGGTTTCTAGTTGGCAGAGGTAGGTACCACTGTTCAAATAGGGACCCTTGCTTCTAGTCAGGGTAAGGAGGAAACCCTCTGAGATAACCCCTGCTCACCCTCTAGGTAGCGTGGCACGAGCAGTCAAGGCTAATCAGAAGGCAATGTGTAAAGTATTTGTACCAACACTCACAGTAACACAGTGAAAACACCACAAACTGACTCCACAACAGTTTAGAAAAATAAAGGTATTTAATCTAAACTACACAAGACCAAAACGACAACAATCCAACATGCACAGTTCAATAATATGGTTTCAAAAGAGTTCTTAAGGTTGCGATAAAATGATCCACAGTTGCTTGAAAATTTCACAGTTGCGTCACGTTTCCGACACAGTACCTTTAGTTGCGACAAAGTTCCAAAAGCAGAAGCTGGTGCGGTAGAAAACAAGCGATGCGTTGCTCCTGAGACCTTGGGGAGGCGATGCGACAGCCTCGCTGCAGCAGCGGGCGTGTTGCGACGAATCCGGTCTGTATGGGGAGGAAGGCCACTTGTATGGATTCCGGTGCGTAGTTTCCGTAGGAAGTTTGTTCTCGCAAAGGCACGGTGCGACGCTCTCGTAGGGGCTGCGACAATCTCCGGGGCGACTATGCGTGATCCAGCGGCGTTCTCTCTCTCACAGCTCCTCGATGCGATGATCTGCAACAATGTTTGCAGCGACGTGATGCGGTCCGCAAGCTAGCGGTGTGGCGTTCTCACCCAGTTACGACAGGCTCTGCGGCGACATTCGCAGCGATGTTAGTCTTCCCGCCCCGGTCTGGTGCGTCCCGCAAATGAAGGATGCGACAGCTCTGGCAGCGGCAATAGGCGCTGCGACGATCTCGGCCTTCATAGCGGCGGGAATTTCCTCGCACTGTTGAGGATACGCTCCGCAGTGAGCGATGCAATAACTTTTCTGTAGCAAAGTCTCTCAAATCTTGGTTTACAGCTTCCCAGCACAGGTACAACTTCCAGAGGCACCACACATGGGCCACACACTCCAGGAAGGACAGAACGCTCTCAGTAGAGCTCAGGGGAAGATGGGGGTGAAGTCCTTTTGGTCCTGGGACTTCAGAACAGGGAGCCAGCTCTTCTCAGGCCCTTGGAGATTCCTTCAAGCAAGGGGACACAGCACAAAGCAAAGTCCTTCCCCTCTCCTTTGCTGCAAAGTAACAGCAGGGCAATCCAGCAGAGCAACAGCTGGACAATCTTCCTTCTTTAGTTTCAGCTTTCTCCTTGGCAGAGGTTCCTTCTTGATTCCAGGATGATCTAATTTTCTGTTGTCAGGGGTCCTGTACTTATACCCCTAAAAGTCTTTGTTCTCTTTGTGCAAGTGGGCCCTGAGCCCGGTCTGAACCAGTTCTGGGTGTTTCTTGAGCACTTTGTTTTCCTGGCTTCTCCTTTCCTTTCAGAGTGAGGGGCAGGGTCGTCAGCCGCCCAGCAAGAGGTGGAGCCAGCATTGTGGAAGGCAAGCACAGCCCTATTCAGACCCAGGTGCTATCTCCTCCCACCACTCAAGTTAAAAATGCAGTCATTCAGCCTAGGGCTGACTCAGCCAGCCTCCTGGGGAATCACCAGCCCATGTCACTCTCAAACCAGACAGTCAATATACAAACAGGCCAAGGCACACAGACGGTCAGACAAGAGAACAGCAACATTCTAAAAGTGCTGTTCTCAAACACAGGATTTAAAAACAACCTTTCCTAAAAGATGTGTTATTAAATTCTGAGTTCAGGGATACTAGACTCTTATGTCCTATCTTGTTCCTATGGGAAGAAGTGCTGGTAGCCACTGTAGCCAGCATCCCCCATGTTAACCTATGAGCAAGATAGCCTTACAATAGTGAAAAACGAAAATGGCTGTAATTCACTACCAGAGCATGTCACCTGCACCAGTATATGCTCTACCTTTCACATACACTGCACCCTGCCCAAGGGGGTACCTTGGGCCTTCCATAGGGGTGACCAATGTGCACAAAAAGGGAAGGGTTAGGCCTGGTCAGTGGGGACACTGACCAGGAGGACATGGCAGTTCACAGGCTGCACACAGGCACTGCGGTGGCAGGCCTGAAACACCATTTTAGGGCTACTCATGTGTGTGGCACAATCAGTGCTGCAGGCCCACTAGTAGCATTTGTCCTCACCAGCCCTGGCACACCCAGTGCACTTTACTAGGGACTTCATGGTGATATAAATATGGCAATCATGTACATCCAATCATAATAACAATTTACATAGGGAGCACTTACACTCTGGCACTGATCAGCAGTGGCAGAGTGTCCAAAGCATCTAAACCAGCAAAAACGAAATCCAGCACAGCATCAAAAATTAAGGAGGTAGAGGCCAAAAAGACAGGGGAAAACACGCCAAAGATGCCAGGTCTAACAGTTGTACATTAAAAACATAATAAATTAATAAAGGTCTTACAGCCTACTTGTATCTTAGTTGGTGGGGTATTATCACGTATGTCAGGGCAGAACACTAGGACCTGGCTGGTCAGATGACCATTAGTCATATGATCACCTTCATGAGAGGACAACAGGGGCAATATTACGATGATGCAAACAGGTCACGACCAACAAATAAGAGTGTGAGCGAACATGAGAGAAACCTACCGGAGGCTATTAGCGTGTGTTGTTTATATTCCAGACGCAGACTTGACAAATGGCAGCAAAGGTGCATGAGTGCTACGAAGACCCTACACTAATGAAACAACACTGCAGTCCCAAGAAAGACGAATGTCTGCGGGACCCGTGCAGTTATCGGAGGACCACCAGAGAAATTTAGCGGTCTGTGACCCCTTGCACTGAAATTCCAGGCATGTGCTACCGTCAAAAAGTACTCAATGTAGTCAAGTGAGATGGGGGAGCTCGGAATGACCATTCTGAAGTCTGGCAGTTCACAACAAGGCTCTGTATCAGGTGTGACAGGCTCTCCGAAATGCCAAGCTAAGACTCAATCCCAACAAATGTTAGTTCCACAAACTGAATCTGATTTCTATGGACACTTCTTCTTGGGAGAAGGTTTAAGACCAGATCCAGACAAAATAAAAGCACTAAATGAGACACCCAGTACAGGAGTCTAAGGTTGCCCAGCTACTGCTCCTAATGCGTAAGGGACCATGCCATGATCAGTCACCCTCTCCAGGAACTTACAAAACAAGGTTGACCATTCAGGTGGATAGCAGAGTGGGACAAGTCCTTATAAGGAAAGCAAATGGAAAGTAGGTTACACTGCTAACCTGACTTACTTTAACCCCAGATTCCACACTGAGATCATTGTGGATGCCAGACCCATCAGAGTAGGAACAATTCTAGCACAATGTCCCACAGATCATGAGAGATGCCAAGTGGTGGCAAATGCAAGCTGAAGTCTGGCTGATACCGAAGGGGCCTGGTTTCAACCTGAAAACGAAAGCCTGGTGATGGTATAGTCGTGTGAACACTTTCATGTTTTCATATACAACAAGCATTTCAAAATATGAATGGATCATCAACCCCTTCTGACCATATTCAGAAATTTACAAGCAAAATTACCCTTTCCCACCCAAATCGAACGTTGGGGGGCTGCTTTTACAACCTAGGGATGGCCATCAACAGCTGAAGAATATCTTGATCCGACTCACCCACATGTTGTCTCACTGGACATTATCACAGGTCCCACCAAAGAAGATGCCACCCTACAGGCTGTCACGCAGAATTTAGCCAATAATGAGTGCATTCATGTGGATGAGAATTCTGCTCCTTCTCTGGTGGGCTCAAATTAACTGGTCTCATTTCAACACATTAAGGATAAACTGTCTGTGGCGGAATATGGAGTTGTAGTGATAGACAACGCATCCTCAGTCCCAAGATATTGCCACAAGGAATAGTGAACGTGGCACATCAATGCGAATGAGGCATAGTGGCAATCAAATGAGCCCTGAGGGAAAGAGTTTGCATCCTGTCCGAAGACCAGATAGTTGAGAACAAAGTAAAGGAGGGCCACCACTGCCCAGTGATTGTCCTGGGGGATTACTCCCCACCCCAGTAGATGTTCTCCCTTCCAGAAGACGTCTGGTGCCAGGTCGCTGTTTATTTGTTTGGCCTATTGCAGTCTGGGAAATGCATCATTGTGGTCATGGATGAATTCTCCTTATTTCTGATAGCTTGGCAAGTGGCGTCCATCAGTAACCATCCAAGTCCTAGATATAGTATTCGCTGTGTGCGGCATATCCGAGTTGGCCAAGACCGACAATGAGCAAGAACTTGCAACACATTTGAACTTCAAACATTGTAAGGTCACCCAACTCTGGCCCCGAGCCAATGGTATGGAGGAGTGGTTTATGGCCACCCTGAAGAGATCTGTATGAAAAGCTGAACTCGAACAATGAGAGGTGAAGTTGGCCCTAAATGAGGTATAAGAGCATACCAGAATAAACCACATATCATGACCGGGATGTGTCCAGTAACCATCAAGCTAGGGAAAGACCTAAGCACAAAGATCCCTAGTTGGAAGGAGCCTGTCTTTATACTGGATCGAATCAAGGAGCAGAAAGAACTACAAGATAAAAACATGCAGCAAAAGGGCAAGATGAAATGATATAACAACACGCATAGGGCAGCTGAAGAGTCAGATGACAAAGTAGGAGACTGGGCTCTGTCAAACAAAAACAGATGCCTGATATGGCAAAAAATTCCCCTCAAGTAACGGCCAGAAATGGAACCATGGTCACACCTGTGGCTGGTGACAGGAAAGTGACACACATCATATCCCACTTCAAAAGGTATGTGCCAGAGAAAGTGGTACAGGGCGGACTGGAAGGTGACACCTCGTGTGACGGAAGTAAGAGTGGCATTCCACACATGGAAGCGGTCGGTCCCACTGCTACAATCCCAAGGAATTGCCTGGAATCCAGCATGACTCATTAGAGAAATGACCCGGGAAATGAAATCCTCCCACAATAGTGTGGGGGGGTGGGGAGAGATGTTGCACAGTCACATAAGTCAGGGCTAGACACTAGGACCTAGCTAGCTAATCGACTAACCTAGTAGCCATATGGTCCCTTCAGGAGGCAGGGTGTTGTAAGGAACATTGAAACATGTTTTAAAAGTAATTCCTTTATTCTTAATTGAGGAGCACAGGTGAGCATGACCCACAGCTCCAGTATGGTAATCGTAACTGACCCCACACTTGAACAGATACGTTCCATATGACATACAATAGGTTCTAGTGCATTACATCATGGCCTGTTTGATCTCTGGAAACAAGTACATAACACATCCCCCTTTCTTTCGAAAGAGGAAAGCATGACTGAGGCAAATAATGACAAAAAACAAAGAAAAACAGAAAGAAAAAAAAGCAAAACAAAATTATTTATTACTGACAATATAACCTTTTATCCACAACAGAGCCATCCTTTTCCTTACAGAATGATGAGAATTAAACTCATCATTGTAGAGGTGTAGTTCCTCCTAATAAAGACAGGACATTGCACTCTGCGAACTGGTGTATTTATTGGCACACTTATTTTCCACACGGAGAGCACTGAGCTTGCTACCACTCTGTCCCGCTCCAGTGCCCGATCCTGCGCCCTTCGCTGGAAACCCAAAATAGCCGCCGCGTTCACGCTACGTGATGACGTAGCGTGAACACTAGAACGCCAACACTACATATCTCCCCCTTTTTGTATCACATGAATAAAGCAGTCTTAGGGGTTTATTGTCCGTCATCCATCTCAAAGTCCCGGAACCTGGAAGGTCTCACAATCACTCGTCCCCCTCTCGTGCATCTTACTGGGGTGGACATTGCTTCTCTTCCACTAGCCACCAAAGACTCCTTTCCTCTAACTTCTTGCGAACCCGGACTCTCTCTGCACCTCAGATCTCCCCTCTCTCGCCTCTGTGTCTCTGCTCTGGGTGTTTCACTGCCTCCTTGCTCCAACACCGGGTCCGCACCTTCCATGTCTCCTTCCGGGGCGATAGTCTCATTCTCTGTTGTACTCTGATCTGTCTCTCCTTGTTCCCGATCTTCGGGAGTCCATTGTAAGATCTTGTTGCATCGAGCCATGCGATCCTGGGACCACACGTTGCCATCGCTCAACATTGCCGCTCGATCGTAGATCTCTTTGACTTGGAGGGGCCTGCTGTATTTGCTGTCTCCCTTTTTCTGCAACACTGCCAGCTTGACCCTCACCCATTCTTCTTCTTCCAATGCCGTGTCCTTTACATTCTTCCTTTTGTTATAATGCTCTGTATATATAGCTTGAGCTTTTTCCAAGTTCCTTTGTACTACAGCCGGAGACCATTTGCTCATAACAGTCTTTTCCTTCCACGCCAAATTGTCCTTAGTAAAGGGATCTCCGCTTCTGAGAATCTAGAAAGGGCTGTATCCCGTACCTGTGGGCGTGATGCCGTAGGCCCAAATCATGTGTAGAATTTTCTTCTCCCAGTCTTTCCCTATCATGATAGCTGCTTGGATGGACCCCATTAGTACTCTATTGAATTGTCCCACTTGTCCATTCCCCGCTGGATGATATATGGATGTATGTTTGGAGATGATCCCATTCCTCTCCATGTATTTAAGCCACTTTTCTGAAGTAAATTGTGGACCATTATTGCTCAATATGGACTTGGGAATACCTTCCCTGAGGAAAGTTGCCATGAGGAACTTAAGTATGGTTTCAGTGTCCATCTCCTCTTGGACCTGAACTTCAGGCCACTTCGAGTATATGTCTACTAGGACACATAGGTATTTTGGAGTACCTTGTTCACCCAGTATTGGTCCCAGTATGTCATTGGAGAGTTCCTCCCAAGGATTCTTCGGTGCAGCAAATTTTCTTAAGGCCAGTCTCAATGGTGTCATGGTTTTATCAGCACGCTGGCATTGGTCACACTCTCTCACATGGCGTTCAGTCATTAAATCGATGCCAGGCCACCAGTATCCTTGCTTGGCCCTCATTTTGGTCTTTCCAATACCTAGATGGCCTTCATGCAGTATCGCTAGTAGCCTCGGGATTAGACCCTCCGGGGGTACCACCTTATCCCCTCGGTATACAAACACACCTTTGTCATCCAGGAACAGTTCCTCTCTCACTTCATAATACTTCCTCAGGTTCCTGTTTAGATGCTTTTTTTCAGGCCAACTTCCAACCATGTGTTCTATCACTTCTCGGATGTACCTGTCCGCCTTGTACGCATCCTTCCACTATTGATTACTTATTACCTTCTCCGGGTCTTCCATCAATGCCACCATCTCTTCACTCACTTCCTTCTCTTCATCAGCGTTTTCCATTGCTGCAGCCCTGCTCAGATAGTCAGCCACCTTGTTCCTGCTGCCTGGGATGTATTCCACGTCATAGCGATAATCCAATAATTTGAGGGTCATCTTTGCAATTCTGGACGTTGCGCTCACACGTCCAGTAGATGTGAGAAATCTCACCAAGGGTTTATGGTCTGTTTTGAGTTGGAACCTCGTGCCCCACAAAAACTGACGAAATCTACCCATGGCCCACACTACTGCAAGCATTTCCTTTTCGATGACACTAAACTTCTTTTCCGTGTCTGTCAGGGCCCTGGATGCGAAGCTTAGTGTCTCCATCGTTCCTCCGCTCCTGTCTTGCATAAGGACTGCTCCCAGCCCCTTGTCGCTGGCGTCCGTTGTCAGCACCGTATGACCCTGCAGATCATACCCCTGGAGGGGTATGGCCTGGACAACATCCCTTTTGATAGATTCAAACTCCTGCGTCTCCTCCGTCCATGTGAATGCCGTTTTCTCTCTCGTGAGCTGCCTCATGTGGTGGGTCTTGGTGGCAAAAATGTTGTACAAACTTGCTGTAATACTCAGCCATCCCTAGGAAGGACCTTACTTCTTCCTTGTTGGAGGGGGGTGGAGCATCACATATTGCTCTCACGTTCTCCTTCTTTGGTATGATACCATGTTCACTGATTTCATGTCCCAGATAGGTGACAGAGGCCATCCCTAGATGACACTTCTCCCACTCCGCAGCCAGTCCTTTATCCTCTAGTACATTCAGTACTCTGGCCAACTTGGTGTCATTGTCTCGTTGGTCCTTGCCCATCACGAGGATATCATCTTGGAAGTATTAGATCCCTTCCATGTCTTTGAAGAGGCGGTGCATGAGTTTCTGGAAGACGGCAGCCGCAGATGCGAGGCCAAACGGCATTCTGCAGAATTGGTAACACCCGAATGGAGTTATGAATGACGTCCGCTTCCTGCTCTCCGGGTGCAATGCTATCTGGTGGTACGCCGACATTAGATCAATGGTGTAGTACCATTTTTTTTCTTTCGTTTTTGCCATCATCTCCTCGATGCGGGGTACCGGGAACTTTTCCACCACTATGCATTTGTTTAATTCACGCAGGTCCACGCACAACTGGACCTTGCCGTTGGGCTTCATGACTACCACTAGAGGTGCAAGCCACTCCGCACATGTGATGGGTTCTATTATCCCGTTCCTCTCCAGTTCCCGTAGTTCCTGTTGCACCGTTTCCCTCACTGCGATCGGCACATACCTCACTTTGTGTGATACCGGCATGGCATCCATCTTGAGGATGATCTTGTGGGAGAATTTTTCCAATCTCCCGACCTTTCCGCCAAACACCTTCGGGAAGTCTCTTTTCCATTTTTCTAGGTCTGGCCATTGTTCCGGCGCCGTCATCAGCACCTGTACCGCTCCTCCAGGGTCCAGCTTGACGCCCAGGTCTCCCTGGTCCATCCATCCTAGGACTGACAGGCCCTTTTCCGCTACGTATAATTCACAAGCAACGCTGCGTTCCCTGAACTCAAATTTCAATGGTCTATACCCCACTATTGGGATGCGGTCTCCGAGGTACGTGACTGGTCTGATGTCTGGCGGTTCCAACTGCGGACCAAATGAGGAGTGAACTTCTCAGCCCATACTGCTCTCTGGACTATCGTGTATGGCGATCGTGAGTCCGCCACGATACTTATCATCACTCCGCCTATTAGCATGTCCAATAATGGTTTGTTTGACCTCCTGGCGCCCATGCTTAGGACTTGATCCTCTATGCATAGTACCTCGTCCTCTTCCTCTTGACATCTTCCTCCCATGCCTTCTTGGTCTACATACTTCACTGTGTTGCGGCCTGCTTTCCTGCGGCATACCTTTTCGTAATGCCCCATTATGCCGCAGAACATGCACTTCGCGCTGAACACTGGGCATCTCTTGTCATGTGCTTCATGAGCCGAACTGCCACAACGGTAGCAGGGATTCTTGACTCCTTTCGTCTGCTTCCCTTGTGGTCCCATCTTCCCCGGCCATCTGTTGGGTCCTCTGTACGTCACCGCCATGTTCTTGTTTCTTCCCTTGGGTTCCTCTTTGTCTATTTTATTTACCTTTTGCCTTGCTGCTGGTTCTCTTTTCGCTGCTTCTCTGCATCTCCGTGCCAACTCTGCCTTCTTCACTATCGCGATCACTTCTTTCAGTGAGGCATCTCCGCTCGCCCATAGTTTGTCCTGTACCGATTTGTTTGTTGTGTGCATCACGATTTGGTCCTTGATGAACTCATCATGGAGTGCGCCATATTTACATGTCGTTGCTAACTTTCTTAACGCCGCTACATACTTGTCAATCGATTCTCCAGTTTATTGTTTCTGCTGTTGAAAGTTGTAGCGGTCTATCGACACACACACCGCCGGCCGGTAGTGCTCGTTGAGTTCCTCAATCGCATGGGCGAAGACATCATCGTCTGTGTCTTGCCCGGGTTTGGATTCTAAGTTCTTGAATACCTTGATCCCCTCCGGGCCTAGGTTGTGCATCAGAATTCCTCTTTTCCTTTTTCTCATGAACGCCTCCTCATTTTCATCTTCCAAGACTTCTATGTAATTTAAGATGTAGTCTCTCGGGTCATCCCACTTCATTAGGGGTTCACCCGGTTTGGGTAGAAATGGTGTTGGGTCTGTCGCCGAAGTCGCCTGCGCGCACATGGTATCTCGCTTATCCGGCACCGTATTCTGGCTCCTAGGACTGCCTGGCGCGCTGTTCTCCTCTCCCTGTACTGGTTGGAGGTGGGGGCTCTCTACGTCACCTTCCTCAGTGCCCCTTGATTCCGCCAGTCCTTCTGCTCAGTTGGAGCACCCTTCGTACCTTGTAGCACCCCTGCGTGCTCTACTGGGCGTGCGGTGGCCGTGGGCAGCTATCTTTCCTTCACCCCTCTTGGTTCGGGTGGTCCTACCCCTATGGCTCCGGGGTGAGCAGTGCCCCTGTACCTGGTTTCTTTTTTTTCCTTTTGCTCTAATGATTTTCCGCGCTTCTGCCGCACTCTCCGTGATCCTCTGGCCTCTCAGTGTGGGGCCTGTCTGTGTGCTTCTGTGTGGCTGTCCTGTTGCTCCTGTGGGTTGCTTCCTGTGGTTGACTGTCCCTCAGGGCCCAGCCTCGTCGCCACCGTAGAGGTGTAGTTCCTCCTAATAAAGACAGGACACTGCACCCTGCGAACTGGTGTATTTATTGGCACATTTATTCTCCACATGGAGAGCACCGAGCTTGCTACCACTCTGTCCCGCTCCGGCGCCCGATCTGGCGCCCTTGTGGGAAACCCAAAATGGCCGCTGCGTTCATGCTACGTGATGATGTAGCGTGAACACTAGAACGCCAACACTACAATCATCAAAACCGGAATTGTAAATAGATGGCTCTTGAGGCTCAACAACATTTCCCTTAGTAGGATGGAGAACATGGCGTCTGCCGACTGAGCAGAGGCGCCCGTCCGTACCTCTCTCCTCTTACCTCGCGGCTGTGGTTAGATGCTAATCACCTGACTGACTCTTCGGTTTCAGTTCTCTCTGCCTCCGAATTACGGGGAAAAGTCACTGATTCCGCCATTCATAACGGAGTGGATGACCTGGAACCGCGGCGCCCCCGCCCGCCCTGCTTTTCATTTGGTGCTCTGCTGCCCTGGAGTTGAGGCGCAGCCACAGAGTGGCGGCCCGCGCTCTCCTTAGGGTCAACAGCAGCAGCGCCAGTATCGGGCGCTTTTTTGGAGCTGCGGGTGTGGAAGCTGGGGAAGCCGGGCAAAAAGTCGGTGTTGGGAACACATTGACGGCCCTAGCCTCCCCCACAGTCTCCCACATAGCTGCCAGTACCGCTTCTCACAGCTTGGAGCCCTCTTCCTCTCCTGGAAAGACTGACGCCCAAGCGGATCAGCGCTCTCAGGTCCTTTCATACAGTCAGGACGGTCAAGACAGTGGGATAGATGAGCGAAGGCTTCCAGGAAAACGAGGTAAAATCACTGCTAAACTAAGAGAGGCAAGGTAAGAAAGTCGGAGAGAGTGTGACTGGAAGGAAAAAAGGGCAATCTAAGGAAAAGGGAGAAGTGAGGGGAGACCAGTCGGTGGGGAAGCAAGTTTTTGGAGCCAAAGTTACAACAATTATCCCTGGCACATCTAATACTACCAGTCGGCCCTGTGATAATGTAGCCTTCCAAAACTACCAGGTTAAAGGCAGGAGTGTAATAAGATGTAAAAATAAGGCTGTATCCAATATAGTGAAGATTACCTCCTCATTAAGGTCTTTTTTTAGGGTGCAACCAGAGGTCTTACTCATTTCAAAGCAGGGAGTACAACCCTACAGGTTTGATGCAGGCTGGGATGCAGTCTGCAGGATCATGAGGGGCTGACTCTGAGCTACCTATGATTGCTACTGTACCTGTCACCAACTCGGATACAACCACTAAAATTATTACTACCCCCGCTATTGTAATTGATGCTGCCACCACTATCACTGTTGGTCAAAATATGGACAGAGGTGGGTTGGAAACAGGATTAGGGCAAGATGAAGAGATATAACAACACGCATAGGGCAGCTCAAGAGTCAGATGACAAACTAGGAGACTGGGCTCTGTCAAACGAAAACAGAAGAAAACAGATGCCTGATATAGCAAAAATCCCCCTCAAGTAAAGGCCAGAAATGGAACCATGGTCACACCTGTGGCTGGTGACAGGAAAGTGACACACATCATATCCCACTTCAAAAGGTATGTGCCAGAGAAAGTGGTGCAGGGCAAACTGGAAGAAGGAGACACCTTGTGTGACCGAAGTAAGAGTGGCATTCCACACATGGAAGCGGTTGTTCCCACTGCTACAATCCCAAGGAATTGCTTGGAATCCAGCATGACTCATTTAAGAAATGTAAGACACTTGTACAAGGGATAGCAGAGACCCGGGGAATGAAATCCTCCCACAATAGTGGGGCAGGGAGGGGGATGTTGCATAGTCATATAGGTCAGGGCTAGACACTAGGACCTAGCTACTCGACATTATTAGTCTGAGTATCGGAGTACTACAGGTTTGATGCTGGCTGGGATGCAGTCTACAGGTTAATCAGGGGCTGACTCTGAGATACCTATGATTGCTACCGTACCTGTCACCGACTCGAATATAACCACTAAAACTATTACTACCCCGCTATTGTAATTGATGCTGCCACCACTATCACTATTGGTCAAAATATGGACGGAGCTGGGTTGGAAACAGAATTAGGTTCGGGCAATTTAGAGCAGTCTGCCCCCCACCCTTTTCATTCCCACTTTCAATGGATCCCTATTTATATACTTAAAGGAAGATTTTAAGCAAGGATTTGCCATATTAGCTGCTAACCAAGGGGAGATTAGGAGCTCGTGCGAGATCCTAGAAAGTTCTAGTGTTTAGACCTCCTAAACACTAGAACAGAATCCCTTGAGCATTCGGTTGAGGAGTTAAAGTCCAATTGAGGGACTGCAGAGGCAAAAATCCATGAGCTACAAAAGGGTGAGCCTGTGTTGCGTGAAAGAATGGAAACACTGGAGAATAATTCCCGTAGGAATAACCTTCGCGTTTTGAATATTCCAGAAGGGAAAGAGGGCTCCGGCGTAAGAAATTTTATGGTAAATCTGTTAAAGGAAACCTTCCCACTAGATGACTCTGCAGACTCCTTGCCTAAGGACATACAAAGAATCCACAGGGACCCTTTCCTTTTAAATCCAAAAAGGACTAATCCGAGCAAAATCCTCATCAACTTTCTAACTTATGCTGTGAAAGAAAAAATGTTGAACCTGGCATTAAAAATTTAAACAGTGAGAAGCAAGGACTTCTCCTTTGAAGTCCGCTCAGATTTGTCAAGAGACACATTAGAAAGACAGTGGGAGCTCAGGAGAAGAATGGACAGTTTTAAGAAGATTGGTGCTACGGTGCAACTTAAATTATCTGCCTTTTTGAAGGTAATGAACAATAACAAAATGCACAATATCAGGTCCATTCAGGAAGCAGACAAACTACTGGAGAGCATCAGTAAAAGGCCCCTGTAAGCAAACCACATACTTTGGAGGTTGAGGTGAGGGTAACAGCCTATGGTTTGTGGAAAAAGGAGACCAAAAAAAAAAGAAAAGGGAGAACGAGAAATGTATATATATACACAAAAGGAGGAAACAGGGTAAAGACAAAAAAAAAGGGAAAAAGGGTTCAAAACATATAAACACGTATTTTGGGGTACGATGTAGGGTACAATCCTTCCCTTTTCCTCACTTCTGGGTGGGTAGCACACAGGTGTAAAAAGGTAGAGGAGAAGGAGGCCACGGACGCCATATCTGCATAACAACTAGTCCAGGTAACTGGGGGTTGGGTTCTCCAAGGGGGGTGTAGGGTGGGGGGTAGGGGAGCACAGGAGACTATAAAAAAAAAATACCTCATTCGTCTTATTTTGCTTAGGTTGTGTTGACCAGATAGTTTTAGTTGGACTAGGATTGACTGGTGGGCAAAAGTCAAGGTGTAACTGCTGCATCGTATCAAGTAGGGCGTCGAGGGCGGAGTACTCTCTCAAATGAATACCTTGCAGATATTGTCTTGGAATGTGAATGGTTTGAGGGTGGGGTTGCGTAGAAGAAAAAGTTTACAATATCTGAGAGATTCCCCCGCCCAAGTCTTGGTTATCCAGGAGAATCACCTTCTTGAGGCTGAAACGAAAGATATATTAAAATCACAGCAATGGGTGGATACTTTTGCATGTACTGACCAAACGGCAAATATTAGGGGGGGTGTGAATCCTCTTTAAAAAAATCAGCCAAAGCACAGATTTTACAATACAAGATTGACCCAGGGGGAAGGGCTAGTCGGCTATTACCGTCCGAATCATGATGACCCCTCTAACCTCCAAACTATCTTCTCTCACTTATTGAACTTCCCCGAGCCGGTGATATGAGCGGGAGATTTTAATATCTTTCTTGATCCCAGATTGAATAAATCTCAGAATAGTAGAGCAAATACCCCCTCGAGATCAAGGGTAGCCCTCCTGGCAATAATGTCCCAATTGGGCCTTATCTATATCTGAAGAGAAAGGTCAGGGCAACAGATGGGTGTATCGTATAGGAATCTTAAGTACAAACACAAGTCACGAATTGACTATATATTGATTAGCCACACTCTCAGAGACAGAGTAAAGGACATAACATATCTACCATCGCATATGTCAGACCACTCTAGTATTTTATTGGCGTTACAGAGCCTACGGACTCAACAGGCCAGAGCGTGGTCTTTTTACCGTTCTCTGCTACTGGAAGAAGACGAGATGAGTTTTCTCTCTTGAGAAACAAATCAATTATTAGATACCAACTTGGGAACTGCCAACATCACTGTAGTTTCAGACTCTCTCAAGGTTTTTCTGAGGGGTATAATAACCAACAGGGCAATCTATAGATGTAAGAAATATAGAGAAGAGATCATGGGTTTGGAGGAAGAAATGAGGAGAAGGGGAGATAAAATAAATGCTCAAGAGGGAATCGGACAGAAGGAAGATCGGGAAATCAGTAGGAAACTAAAGGAACAAATGGAGACTGTTCTCCAGGGGCGGCTTATGCGTTGGTGGAAAGTGAACCAGATGGCCATTTTGTGTATGGGGAAGGAGATGGAAAATTACTAGCTTGGAAAATCAAGGCAGACCAGCTCCTGAACCATATTAAGGAGATCTCAGTGGGTAATGAGAACTCCCCATTTCTTCAGACCTGGGTATAGGAGAGGCTTTCCTGTATTATTTCCAGGAGATATATAAAGAGACCTCCACAGATGATAAATTTAAGGCAAAATCTTGGTTGGAGAATATCACCCTAACACCAATCAGTTCCAAACAATAACTGGACTTGGGGTAGCCCATCACACCGGTGGAAGTGAGGAAAGCATTGGCAAGTGGGAAAAGGGTAAAGCGGCCGCCCGGATGGGCTTCCAATTGAATTTTATCGATCACTTGGAGAGAGCCTAATTCCAACAATAACTCGTCTGTTTAATAAAATCTTTATGGATGGAATTAGCCCACCCTTAACATGAAATGATGCTACTGTAGTCCTCATTCTGAAACCGGGTAAAAACTCCTCCAGCTGTGGGTTTTATCGGCCCATTTCACTTTTGAATGCCAAGTATAAAATCTATATAACTATCTTGGCTACTAAATTGGGGGAGGTGGTTGGAGATATTCTCCACCCATCCAAAAGGGGTTTGTGAAAGGGCGACATATAGCAGACCATACCTATGACCTGGTCGGTGCAATAGACATCATCTCTACTTATTTGCTCCCCCTCGCAGCCTGGACTCTAGACACCACCAAGGCTTTCGATAGACTAAATTCGATTTACCTATTGGAAGTCATGAAGAAATTCAACCTGGGCGCAATATTCTGCTGTGCTATACAGTTGACCTATAAATCGCCATCGGCTAAGCTCCTGGTGAATGGCTGTCTTACAAAGCCATCCAACATGACCAGAGGAACCCGACAGGGTTGCCCTATACCCCCTGCTGTTCGATATGTATATCGAACCATTCACACAGAAACTAATGGATAACCCTGATATACAATCCTTTAGACATGGGGATTGGGAAAGAAGGGTAACCCTGTATGCGGATGATATTCTGATACTGTCAGCAGACCTAGCCAGAACTCTCCGGGTAGTAATTAAACTGGCCGAAGAATTTGATAGGGTTTCTGGTTACGAGATAAATGCTGGCAAGACAGGAACATCCTGCACACTGCATACCAGACAAGCTGCAGCATGCGTTACCTTGGGGTTACAATTACCCAAGATAATAATAAACTGGCAGATACCAACCTATCGCGAGTCCTCGGTGATTGCCACAAACAAATGAAGTCATGGGTGCACCTCCTCATATCCATTTTGGGAAGAGTTAATCTAGTCAAAATGTCTATACTGCCTAAGGTCAATTTTCTTTTTAATACAACCCCTCTCCATTTTGACAAATATATTATAGGAAAATTTCAACGATAAATAAACTCCTTTATCTGGGTATGTAGATCTACCAGAACAGCATGGAAGAAATTAAGGCGTAGGAGAGAGAAAGGGAGATTGGTGTTACCTGATTTACAATTCTATGCTTGGGCATTTCAACTCAATCACTCTTGTATGCTACTGAAAACGCCAAGTGATAAAGGGAGTGGTGCTGTGTTTCTGGCCATGTAAAAAAAGTTAAACCCAAGGTCCTGCAGGGTTTTGACCAGATATGGTATCGCTAAGGAAGGCGACACGTCTCAGTTACTTCTCCAAATTGGCACCACTCTGCGAACTCCAGGCTCCCCAGAATGCCTTCGTGACAGGCTGGCAATCCCACTTAGAGACACTGGATTTAAAGTATGGGGAGACTTAGTCAACAATGAAACAATCATTTTATGGGAGGATCTAAAAAGGAGAGTGAGTAGCAGCCTCTCAAGATTTAAATATATCCAGCTACATAGTTGGATACAATCCCAGTTCAGAAAAGAAAAAAGCATTGGTGAGGGAACCAGTTTGGAGCAACAGCTTGTGGAAAGGCCAGCAGGTAAAAAGGAGGTCTCCTATTGGTACTGGGCCTTAGAACAGGAGGTTGACGGGGAATTCAAGTTGGCTGATGAGCTCTGGGGTGGATTGCTGCCTAACGAACAGTGTGATCATCTATGGCAGGAATCTTTTAAAATACATTTTAACATAGTGAAACCATCATGGTTGAGGAGGAATCACTTATTCACGGCTCATTGTGCATACCTATCCCCTCTCAGTCTATCAAGAATAGTTAAAGGCTCACAAGTCAGCTGTAACAAATGTGGACTGGTAGCAGCCTCGGACCTCCATATGTTTAGATACTGCCCTTCCATCCAGGCATTCTGGGAAGATGTACAAAAACATTGGGGTGTATACTGGGAGAGACAATTGCAATTGACTTAAAACTAATAATCTTTGGCTTACATACCAAGGGACTAGGACCAGCCAGACTCCTTCTATTCTATTCAATTTTACTGTCAAGAAGGCAAATCTGTAGACATTGAGTAGATCCTGTCCCTCCCAAACACTCGGACTGGTTGACTTCTTTGTATGAAACATCTAAAATGGATATGGCCAGAGTATGTAGCAGGAAAAGATCGCATACTGAGACTTGTTGTTGCAGTGGAGATGAGTTTTTTTTTCTTAGTGGTCCAATGATTATGCCAACTGGACACTCCTTGGACCAAACTGGATATGCCCATGGTTTATGGGGCATCAAGAGGGTCCACAGGGTCTCTTGATCTATCTGCAGTGATACCTAACCTCCCCAAATCGATGGGAAGTGGATTTTCGGTCTGGAAACACACCCCTCTCTGCTTTGGGTTGAGGGTATAGAGAGAATCCGAGGGAAGAACCCTTGTCATCCGAGCCTATTGGAAAGGGGAATGTACAGACGGTCTGCATTCTATGGGTATTGGAGAAAAAAAACAAGTAAAAAAACCCAAACATTTCCCTTAGTAGAAGGAGTAGTAAGATCTGACATCTGACTCCCCAGTATACTCATGTGAATTAGATGTAGCTCAAGAGTTGTTCACACCATCTATAATTCCATTGCTGAGGTCATCTAATATCCAATCACAACCAACAAGTTGATTAGTAACCGAAGCTCTGCTTTTAGCAACTGTATTTAAATTCCACACTTTGCCACTTTTCACTCTCACAGCATTGAGCAGAATTTCAACCACTTCTTCAGGTTTAAAATATTGGCTTTCCCCTTTAGGAACCCAACCAGGCTCTTAATTTGCACCCAGTCACCTATGTTGATTTCTGGAATTTTAACAACGGGTTTAGCTTCATAGTACTCCTTGCTCCTATTGTGCATTATTTCCATGCAATCTCGCACTTCCCTGGCGGACCAAAATTCCATACCAGAAGAAAATAGCCAACTTGGGGTAATCTTGGATCGGGGTTTCCTACCTCTCATTAAAACAAAAAAAGGAAAACCAGTGGCATTGTTGCAAATGACTTGGTAAGCCCAAATCGTTTTGCCAACCAGAGTGGGCCAATCTTGGTTGCTCTTTATTGCTAATTGAATGGTTCCCTTAAGGACTCGATTAAACCTCTCCACCATTCCATTGCCACTAAGGATTATAGAGAGAAGTTGTTTTATGGGTAATAACTAGATTTTTAAAATAAGCTTTGGCCTAGGAGCCAAAATTTTACGCTATTGTCACCTAAAATTGTTGAGGGAATACCTTCAGAGACAAAGGTCTCATCAAAAAATTCCAAGACCGAGTCAGTATCAGCACTGTTAACAATTTTGACCACAGGCCATCTAGAGAACAGATCAATAAGAACTAAAAGATAATCATGAGACTTACCAATAGGACAAATAATGTCCACTGCAACTGTCTCCCAAGGGTTTTTAGGTAACAAACCGTCACTCATACGTGGGCAAAAGGTTTGCAAAGACTTGTCAGATGTGGAACAAGAAATGCAATTACGTATACATTTTTTCAACCAGAGAATCCATCCCAGGCCATCAGAACAGCCTTTTAATAACTGATTAAGTCCTGATAATACCTGAATGGCCTTTGTGACATAATTCAACAATCCAGTTATGCAAACTCTCAGGAGGAACCACTCTTTCACTTCT
This sequence comes from Lissotriton vulgaris, assembly GCF_964263255.1. Taxonomy (NCBI): domain Eukaryota; kingdom Metazoa; phylum Chordata; class Amphibia; order Caudata; family Salamandridae; genus Lissotriton; species Lissotriton vulgaris. Next base: position 2,068,429,300 of record NC_141689.1, on the reverse strand, counting down.
CAATAAATGTATAGGCATTTATATAGCGCACTACTTACCCGGAGGGTCCCAAGGCGCTTCGACCGCTGCGAAACCCTTCCTGGCTTCCCTGAGAGATGGTCCCTTAATGGGTATCTCCAGGGTGAGACCAGGCATCCCCGGCGGTCCGGTGGGGCCGTTAGTGAAGATGAGGCAAGCTAATGCCCAGAGTTGCCGAGTGTGATCGCTGATCAGAGTGGACACCGAGGCGAGAGAATTATCGAGTCCGCTGACCCTGGTCCAGAAACCTGCCGTGCCGGGAATCGAACCCTGGTCCCGGGCCGTCCTCTGCTCTCGGGTCTGCCGCCTCTAACCAGTGAGCCACACTACTTCACGAATAAAGTACCCTCCACCACAGTCAATTCAAATCATTACTTTCCAAAAGGTCTGACAGAGGGTCCCTAAAGGTATTTTTTGGGCCAATTGTGTAAAAGGTGTAAAATTACAGATTGGAGAATTGAATCCTTTGTGTTCTCAGCAGTCCACTTGTCTTTACCAATAGCAGAGAACCCTTGATCATGGATCAGAGCTACTTGCAAATCATTCCATTCTCCATCCTCATACTTTTCAAGCATCACCGGCATCCTAGACAGAAAATCTGCCCCACATTGTTTTTGCCCGCCATATAGATAATCCTGTAAACAAAATTTTGCATGCACATAGAAATTCTAGCAAGTCTTGCAGAAGCAGTAATCGCACCTTCAGTAGTTAGGATCTTAACTAAAGGCTTATGATCACAACGAAGTGTACAAGTTTTCCCCCTAATCAAAGATTTGAAATGTTCCAACGCCCGAGCACAAGATAATGCCTCTCTTTCAATGACTGGGTATTTCTCTTTACAGGGAGACAGTGATCTAGAAGCATAAGCAATTATATTTTCTTTCCATTGACTGTCCATCTGCGATAATGCAGCACCTAAACCCTTATTACTGGCGTCAATGGTAATTATACTGCCTAAAGCAGGTGCAAAACTGCGAAGTGCTGTAGCATTGGCAATGGGCAGTTTGATGGCTTTAAAATCCCTGTCACATGCCAAAGATCAATCAGACGTGCAATTCTTTTCGAGTAACTGTCGAACGTTAAATATTTTTTCAGAAAAATTAGGTACATACTTGGAACAGAATTCAGCCTTCCTTAAAACTTATCTGACGTCCTCCTTGTAAGTGGGAACAGAGGCTTCAGAAATGGCTGATACCAGAGTAGGTTTGGGTTTAACAACAGGTTCATCAATAACGTGACCCAGGTAAGTAACACTTTGTTGTGCAATTTAAGGATTCCATCCTCGTCGCCATGTTGTAAGGAATACTGAAACATGGTTTCAAAGTAATTCCTTTATTCTTAGTTGAGGAGCAAGGATGACCATGCCCCACAGCTCCAGTATCGTAATCAGAACTGACCACCACACTTAAACAGATACATTCCATATGACATACAATAGGTTCTAGTGCATTACATCATGGTCTGTTCGATACCTAGAAACATTACACAGGGTCAGAGGAGAGGTAGAGGAGGTCTCAAGGGGACAGCAGGGGCAGTAGAAGGATGGCGCAGGAGGGTCACGGCCTGCATGTATGATTTTGAGCGAACAATAAAGAACCCTACTTGTGGCCAATCATGTGTGTATTTTCCTGGTGGGGACTAGAAAGTTAGGATGGCAAACTTCTTCCATCGATTCTTGGATTGTAGTCAACAGATTCCTCAAAGTTTTCACAAATACAAACCCACTGTATTTCTTACATTCAAAAGCAAGTTCTGGATACTTTTTTAGCAAAATAAGTCAATATTAGTGAGTATTTTCATCACAAATTTGGTATATCTGAAGTTATTTATAGTTGAGTGATACAATAAATGTGTAAATTATTTCTCTCAAGAGGTATGTTTCCCTTAAATAAAAAAAATTGCACATTTATATTACGGGGCACTTCAGCAGAAAAAGCTACAGAGTAAACTTTATTCCTTGACTAATTGATGTTATGATGAGTGATGGAGCATATAAGTGAGCATAATGTGCACATTTCAAAGTCATTTTAAGTTGCGTGAGCATACCTCTCTCCTGGGATATTCCTTAAATGCTTCATTTAGCTAGATATAAATCATGTTAAACTGCCAAATTATAAATGTGTTGATGATCAAAATGTTATTCGACACACTTGTGTTTTTGGAATGATGCTTCACTGAAGAATGTGTTACACATGTCTCGCTCTGCCCTGTTTACAAGCGATTGCATACAAAGTAGTTTCACTTATAATTCATTTTCCAATTACATATTTGAGATCTACTTTAATATTTTGTAGAGCAACTAGTTTTACTGTTGAGTGATGATTGTGAAGACACTGGATTCTTTTCTCCTGATTTTTTTGACTTTATCTTACCAAACTTTTTCTATCTGACCATTTTGTCTGCTATAAAGTGTAAAGGGAAGAAACACTTTCATTCGTAATTTTATCACTGACCAAATTAATCTAATTCAAAGGAACTACTGACTACCAAGGTAAAGTTTTGAAGGTTTATTACAAAGCCAAAAATAACTGAACATACAAGCACCTCAGCAATAGGTTAAGAAAATGAATGGGCACTAATACAAACATAATCCTACGCGGGAGTCTCATCTGACTCAAAATAATGATAAGGGTTATTTCTAAAATCATCAGGTAAACAATAACAGTCCCTATTTGAATCTTTGACTGCATTGACCTAAAAGAAAGAAAGAATATTAATCTATCCCTACACTAACACTCAAGTAGCATCCCTACTAAGCATCATCCCCAGGCAAGAGAAAAAGGTGTCATCAGTGAAAACTTCCTCAGAAGTACACTCACTTTACATAGGTAAGTAGCCAAAGCTACAGAGCTCTTTCTAGGATGCTCCTTCTTGTTTCCCCTCTTGTCCTCATCTCCTATTCTGCCTCTCCTCCCTCGGGGCACTGTCCCTAATACAAAATCCCAAAACAGTAGGGCACGCCTTCGCTCAACCCTTCAGGCAGGTCTTCTTCCAGTAGTTTTTCATCGAAATTCTGACTTTAACCAGAAACCGTTAGGTTGACCTTGTGTCCTAGACACCTTCTCCGCTTAAAGTATCATATCTACATTCTGGTATACTCCCATGGCTCCTTTCTCTACCATCCTAACTCCTAAAACAAAAGGGTTATTCTGCCAAATGAGACATGTGTCCTTGCACCTGCTACAGAAAAGCCTCTGGGCAAATCGACCTCGCACGCACACAAATTCTACAAGGAAAATACATTTTCAGGCCTATGATATTCAACTAACATAAGAAATCACAAATAAGCCTTCTCTTGAATGTATATGCAATCAGTACTTTACGCATTTAAACGCCCAATTCTAAAATCACATTATAAGCATTACATTTCATTACATGAATAAGCAAACCTACACGTGCAAACTTTAATATGGTGCACGTTTTAGTCCTAGTACATCACCTTATGCGTAAACTAATATATTCTGCATCACTTAAAGTACATCTTCGATTAAACTCTCCTTTGGTCTACAGATACTAGATGGTTACATCTCTAGTCATGCTAATATATGCTATTTTATTGCTGCATTCCTAATGGTCTATGAAACAAACGAGAGGGTCCTACTCTGCCAAAGGGACACCAACTAGACAATATGACTGAAAAGATTAATCCTTTTGGGAAGCCAACTTTGCACACAAAATACTCACTTCTCACTCAGAACCACATTTCTTACTCAAACCACAAGGGCCTATCACAATAGCCAATGAGTCACAAGTATAAATGTTTATTCATTATTTTTCATATTTCATAAAAATACATTTAAAACAGATAGAAATAAGGCAATCCGCTCTACATTCAATTATTGTACTATAATAGATGCAGAACGCATATTAAAAACAAAGTGCATAATCATTCTCAGAATCCACATTCAACAATTTTTCTAAGGTTGTTCATCTATTGTATACAACATTCCACAAGAAAACAACAACTTAAAAAAGTATATTGTTTTTGACCCAGAAGCGACACGTTTCGGTGGTATCACAGGTCCAACCACCTTCTTCAGGCTTTATAGTGAAAACGTTAACATCCCTGCACTTTGAATCGTGGTCAGGGTGCATGGAACAGGTTTGGGGCAGTAGACTCCCAATTACAGATCTTCAGGAAGGCTTTCACTTGATATAACTCCTATGCTTTTTTTGCTTATGCTATTGATCCCTGCGTGTTTGTCAGCGACCACTCCTTCATATGATTAAAATTCCGTCGTTTGGTTGTATAGTACAGGTTCCGATTTTAATGTCTTTAGCTGTGAAACCTTCCAAATAACTCTTCCACCGCTAGTTTCCCATCTTTAGCGTTTCTTAGGTGAACCTCCAGGTGCCCGGGATTAAAAAATCTCCATCTTCAGCCGTGTCTCCGTGTGGTTACACGTTAATACAGTCCTCTAAATATGCGGATGCTGACTATGAGTGATTATAATGCACCCCTACAAATTTCAGAATAACATGGCGCTCTATCACACCATCCTTGGAGAAAGAACCAACCTAAACAGCGCTTGTTGCCATTCTTCCTCATCTGAGCCGCTCCATGTTTTTAAGATTCTGATATTGACTGTCCTTCAGTCTTTCCATCCTCCTCCCTTGCTCTCTCAGCGATCTCTCAATCCTGTTGGACTTATACCACTTGTAAGCCCCATCCAAACCCCACAAACAGACCACGCAAACCACAAGTACAATGAGAGGTTTTAGAACATAGCCAAGGAAACCCTTTCCCAAATTTGCAAAATAACCTCCCACCTGACTAAATCCCTTCCCAGCCTTTTTCCAAACTCCTTCTTCAGTCAGATCCTCAATCTCATGATGTCATGATGAATCTTAGTGATGATACTTATATATTTCTCCAGATCCTTGCTACTATCTGGTATATAAGTACAACATTCCTGAACTTTCAAAAGTTTACAGACTCTACCCTCTTTTGCTAGAAGGACATCTAAAGCAAGACAATTCTTCAAAACCATAGCCCTTATCGACAACATCTCTCCTTCCACCAGCACCAGCAACTTCTCTGTATTCATTGACAACTCATCAACCACAGTTGCCAACTTTGTTATTTTCACGTAATTCACAATCACTCCCTTACCTGGTATCATTGCTCCAAAAATGTCTCCAACAATTGCTCCAGCACTTTCACCCCTCTTCACTCTTGAATGCTTTCCTCCTTCTAAAAGTTCTACATTTTCTGTGTGATAGATTTTGGGAAAAATGATAGTTAAATAACACATACCATACCATTTTGCAGGCAACCTTACATAAGCATTTTTTCTACACACACAATACACAGTTGGTATCACTTGCACAGTACCTTGCAAACAGTCCTTTGCGTAATCTTCCAAGGTAAACACATGATCACAGTTGGTCTGTCCCACTGGAACATTCTCATATTAAGTCTGGTGACATCTTATGCACAACTTCCCTCTCTGTTCCTCGCCTAACGCTATTGGACCATAGCTCCCTTTCGATTTGTGCAATTTCTCTTCATCTGCCCAAAGCACCCTACCTTCTCCTGAATCTCGTAACTATGTTTGTTTTCTGTATCTATCTTCTGCCTGATCTATGAACTTTTTCTCTACATCTGATAACAGACACGTCAAATTGTGTCGGTGAGCATGTGCTGTGTCTAACTCTAAAGACGGTATAAAATACTTTCGAAGTCTATTTTCAGATTTGTAATAATCATACTTATTCAAATGCTTATAAGCTGGTACTTCAGTAAGTACTGCATCATAGTTGGAAAAGAAATACTCAAACTCACCTCTTCCATAAAAGATACTAAGCAGCAAACTACAAGAAATACCATACGTCAATGGAAAGTGATGATATTGTCCACTGAGGCAGGAAACTACATACACACATAGCAGTTCTTCGCATCCATAGCATCAATATATTCATACAACAACTTAGCATAAGCATTAAGCTTAAAGTCACTTCTAGAAAGATCTATATGAAACCTACAACTCTCCTCTAGCAGCAAAGCTCTTTCATCTCCTATATTGACCTCCTTTCTTGCTAGGAGTAGTAGGTGTAGGATTTCCCTGTACCTTCACTGCCTGCTCATGTGGGACTATATATGAAACTACAATCACTAGAATTATAAGAACTATCACTCCACCTACAAGTGTACCTACTATGCATTTAGATCTACAATTTGGATTTCCAGCCTCCATCGTCTCAGAAAAGTTTGCATAGTTCTCAGTTCAACAATGAACACTCAAGAGTCTCTTTTCCCTTACTTCAGTTGCTTGTGAACCACTTCGAACAACGCTTTGAAAAGGCTGCAAGTCCCCTCCTTTGATTTCAGTTCCTTATTTACATGATACAAAAGGCTTCCTTAACCCTTCTCCAGAATCTACGGAAAGCCTCTAAATTTCTTCTTCTTCCACTCGGACCTAGGTTACCTTCTTTTGACTTATTTACAACAATTCACCTCAGTCCAAAATAAGATTTGCTCCAATTATCTCTAGAACGTGCTGCAAAAGTTCAAGTCGAAGAACAATCATATCTGAAAGAGACCCGTTAGTGATAGATTCCTTACCTTAGTTTATCCCCAGGCGTCGTACTGGATCCGGAAAGTTTTTTCGTCCGCAGTATCCCTGCACGTCTGTAGGTGGTGTCGTGCGTCTCCGCATCCGTCGCTGACATCGTAAGCGCCGAGATGAAGTAGGGGTGCCTGGTTTTAAGTCTTGCGGGCCTGCCGTCGCAATATGTCGGTGGCGGACCCCCACGATGTCTGTCTCTACTGCCTGGAGTACGACCATGACTCCCGGTCCTTTTTGGTCTGTCGGGCCATGGCCCCGAAGGATTTGAGGGAACGGCACCGGAAGCTGCTTGCTCTCTGGCACTCGCTCCAGCACCGTTCACGGTCCAGGGGCCACTCCAGAGAACGATTGTTGGGCCACCGTCATCGCTCCTTGGGTTCCAAGTTTTCACCCTCGGATTCGGGTAAGAGACGACACAAAAAAAAAAGGCGAAGAAGCATTGTCGCTCGCCGACGTCCCACCATCGGTCCCCAGATGTGGAAGAGGGGGACAGGGGTTCTGACCCTGCGGCTCCTTCAGGGCTCGGGAGTCCTGTGGCCTACCTGCTTTACCCAGGTCCGTCGGTGACTCCCGCACAGATGCAAGAATTTATTGCTTCCATGGACCGCCTGTTTAGGCCTTGGGCACTCCCTCTGGACCTGCGGTCCTGTGTCAGGATCCTGTAGGGATGTTGGTGCCGCCGGCGGCTCCGTCCTCTGAGTAACCTGTGCCGCTGGCTCTGGCCACGGCACCACAAGGACCCTGGCTGTGGGCTCCGGCCCGGCCCTCGGCTCAAATCATAGTGGATACCATTGGTTCAGCCCCTGCCCAGGTTCCAGGACAATTTTTTTCCTGCCTGGGATCCGCACTGGGACACGGCGGCGGTTTGGCCCCATCTGGTGCCATTCCCAATGCTGTTTGTTCCTTTCCCAGCCCCTGCCCTGCAGCCTCGGCCTGTACCACATACGCCGGAGGTGGAGGATGACTGGGAAGGGTCCGAGGACCATCTTGCTCGTCAGTGTGAGTGGGACTGGGCGTGCGAGTTAGAGGAGACTGGCAGCCTTGATGTCCCCTCTGACCCAGGGTTTGCGTCTTCGCCACCTACCATGGCGTCATTGCCCGGCACCTGTGACCCTGCCTTCCTGACCACTCATCCTACGCCTGAGGGTCTGGTCATCTAAGCTTCAACATCCCAGAGTGCCTTTCCCATGGCCCGCCAGATAAGGACTCTTGGGCCGCTATTGCCACGCGGTGTGGGATACAGTTGCGCAGGTGTTGCCTCAGTGTCCTGAAGACCCAAGTTGTGCTGTCTCAAGCTGTTTCCGACAGTAAAGATGCGTCTAAATTCGCCATTCAGTGTGGCGTGGACAATGCAGACTCACTGGGTAGAGCACCATGCCTGGTTGAGATCTACCGGGTTCTCACCAGATGTCCAAAGCCCTTTGATGGCACTCACCTGTTTGGCGATAAAGCGTTGGAGCATTTCAAGGACTCGCTGGCTTCGGCCAATTCCTTAGGTCTTTCCACCTCACGCCCAGTCCCGTCCCCCTTTTGTTCCTTTCATGGCCATGGAAGGGGTGTCCCTGCACGCTCGTTCAGCCAGAGGCCTGCTCCGAACCAACCTCAGCACGGCCGTGGGCATTGAGGCTGCCGTAGCGGTACAGGGGGCCAACTGGTGGGTCAGTCCACCTCTGCTTCTGCAGCATTCATCTCAAAGCCTTCCTAGTCTGAGCTTTGGGGTGCACCCCACGCCTGTGGGTGTCAGGATTCAACCTTACCTCCCCCACTGGCGTTCTGTCACTTCAGACAGGTGGGTGCTGCAAATTGTCCGATGGGGATACTTCCTCCTCTTCGAGTCTGCCCCCCAGCCATGCCACCTCGGTTCCACTACATGTTGGGGGATCACTTTGCTCTTCTTCTGCAGTAAGTCATGGCCCTGCTGGCCAAGGGGGCCATCGAGCGCGTTCCTGGGCCAGAAGTAGGACATGGTTGTTATTACCACTACTTTCTGGTCCCCAAAAAAGACAAATGGGGCCTGCGCCCCATCTTGGAGCTCAGGAACGTCAATCGCTTCCTCTAGAAGGAGAAGTTCAAGATGTTCACTCTGGCTCAGGTCTTGGCTGCCCTCGACCCTGGAATCTGGATGGTAGCGTTGGACTTGCAGGACGCATATTTTCACATTCCCGTCCTGCCGGCCCACCAGCGTTACCTGCGGTTCACGGTAGGCCAGGAGCATTTTCACTTTGCTATGCTCTCCTTCGGCCTTACCAGCGCCCCTCGGGTGTTTACCAAAGTGATGGTGGTGGTTGCAGCTCATGTTAGGGGTTTCAGTCTTCCTCTCACTCGACGAAGCTACCTGACAAATGTCCTGTAGGGGAACGCTGCATCCCAAGGCAGTAGTGGCTGCAGTCACCCTGGTAGAATGGGTATGCAGCCTCACAGGAGGCTCCTTCTTAGCCAATGAGTAACACGCTTTGATGCACAGAAAGACCCACGGAGATATGATCCATTTGTGCACGGCCCAACCTTTTTTGGCGCCCACGTATCCAACAGAGACCTGGTCATCCAAACGGAACTGTTGTGAGTGCTTCAGATAGAACGAGAGCGCACGTTTTGGGTCCAGACGGTGGAGCCTCTCTTCCTCTTTTGAAGGATGCGGATGCAGAAGAAGATGGGCAAAGTGATGGTCTGCCCGATGTGGAATAGTGGAGCAGGTTAATTGGACTTTAAAAGCCCGAATGGCAAAGATGTGTTTGTCGACATCTCTGAAGTGTCCTGATTCTCTACAATTGGTGTTTATGAGCATCCACAGTACACCAGACAGGAGAACAGGTCTTTCACCTCATGGAGTTTTAATGGGGAGGGCTATGAGGTTACCAGCAATGCCATCAACAGCTTTGATATATGTTGTGACTAAATTTACAGCAGCTTAGCTAGTTTGCATGTGTCTGTGTGTATGGATCCTTGGAGTGCATGATGTCAGCGTGGAATGTTGGTATGCCTGGTGGACTGGAGGAGTGACAGTTGGAATGAATGGGTGAGCTATGAAGATCAGCTCTTGGTGGGGCCATGTACTAGCTTGGATTAACTTTGTACCATCTTGAATTGATCCTGTAACCAACATCAATGATCCTGTAACTACATAATAAATAAAAACTTGGATCTACCTCTTGACTACCATTATACTTCATTTCATTAAACATCACAGATGATCTAATCCTTGATTATTGCACGTGAGAAAAAGCTGTTCGGATGTTCGCTGGAGAGTCCCTTAGAAGATCATATTGGCGACTAACACTGTGGTGAAGTGCGGAGGATTGCCACATTGGGTGCATGCTTCTCACACCTGCAGAGTTTCAGCTCCCTTGGAAGAAACAGCTCCTCTCCCGAATGAAAATCTAGCTGTGTCGGCTGTGCCACAGGAGGGGACAAATCAAGCTATGAGGGTGACTGACGAAGCTGGTTGCTCACCAGACCAAGCTTAGGAGGGTCACAACAATAGCGACACCGAGACTGTCTCAGAAAGGGGAAGTTGTTGTGAAGGTGGCCCAGAATCAGACTCAGGAGAAGAAAGTTGTGAGCAGGGTGTGCAAGAGGAGAGCAATAAAAAAATAGCACAGAGGAAGCTTGGCCTGAGACAGAGGCGATTGAATCTGCGCCTGGATTCTGGAAAGAGATATTGCCCCTGTGTTCGAAGACTCTGAATCAGAAGAAGGGGTCAGCAGTACCCCTGCATGTCTGTAGGTGGCATTGTGCCGTTCCGCATCTGTCGCTGGCGTCGTAAGCGCAGAGATGACGTCACAGAGACTACTTAGGCGCCACCCATCTCTTCAGACCTCCATGAGCTTGCCCTTCTTCACTTTATACGTAAACTAATACATTCTGAATCATTTAAAGTACATCTTCGATTATACTCTACTTTGGTCTACATAAACTACATGGTTACATCTCTAATCATGCTAATATATGCTATTTTAGTGCTACATTCGCAATGGTTACACGTTAATACAGTCCTCTAAATATGCGGATGTTGGCTATCAGTGATTATAATGCACCCCTACTAATTTCAGAATAACATGGCGCTCTATCGATTGAAAATCCTGTGCTTTTTATAGGAAGTCATTAGACCTGACAGCCTTAGGGTTGTCATTCCCCCAAACTTTGTCCCTGCTTCTCTCATATTTTTTTGTATTCTTTTTGTTGGGTTTAGGACTCTGCACGTTACCACTGCCAACCATTGCTAAAGTGCATGTGCTTCTCTCCTAAAACATGGTTTAATTACATTTAATTTGCCTAGTACAGTGTACTACATGCACCCTGGGGCCTGTACATGAAATGCTATTAGTGGTACTGCAGAACTGCTTGTGCCACCCACTCAAGTAGCCCTTAAACATGCCTTTGCCTGCCACTGCAGAACCTGTGTGTGAAGTTTACAATGCCATGTTGATTTGGCATTTAAAACCCTTTGTCAACCCTTAAACACCTTTATTATTCATAGGTCACCCATAATGTTTTGAATGCCCTGGTAGTGAAAAACTCCCAAACTTGTTTTTTACTACGGATAGGCTTACCTCTCATAGGTTAACATTGGGGATTCCATATTACATTCAATACGATCTAATTCCTAATTTAGAAATGGTAGAGTTATCATGTTTAGTACCTCTGGAATGGTAATGACAAATCCTATTGAATGGTAAAAGTGGATTTGTAGTTAACATTCTGAAAATGGCACTTTTAGAAGGTTGGACATTGTCCTGCTATTAGCCATTTGGTGTCTGCTGCCTGTCTCTGATCATTCTAGTATATCAATAGTGCAACCCAATATTCCCCAAGGAACTGGGTATTATCAATAACAAAACATATATGATCCTTGAAGAATCATTTACCATTGATTAATACTTCAATTGTCACACAAGTGAACACAGTTTGACAGAACTCAAAAGGTTTTTATTACAAAGTAATTCTTCATATAATAGAATCAATCTATTATCATCATCAGTACTTGTTTTCAAAAGAACATAGAACAGTAGTCATAAATCTTCTCAAACATGGCAACAAATTGACCACTGATCAGTTTCCACTCATATATACAGTAGTCTAAGACACCTTTTGTACAAAAATATGGCCTATATCTCAATCAGCCGGATATTACACTCAGTTCATTTCTTCAACAGATTTGAAAACCATCTATTGGCAATCATAGATACAAAATCAGTGTCTCGGCATCGACATTTCGGTCTCTTATACGGTTAATCAAATCCACTGGACCATCCTCAGGACAAGTGTTGCACCTTGAATCCAACAATAAAATATACAACATTGTTCAGAGGCATATTTTATGAAAACCTTGAGTTCCAATATGTATTGTCTGCTTATAACTCCAATTAAATTACAAGTTCCACCTATATATACAATCACCAACTTGCCAAGAAGAACTGCCTCTCTGCTGGACTGGACTGCTGCTCTGGAACACTGCCTTTGCTATGCTGCCCTGCTGCCTGCTGCTCTCAGTGACTTGACCTTCAGCACTTAACCCAGAGTGACTCCAAGGGCTAGCGCCATAGATTCCTGTTCTTCGAATGCTCAGGGACATCAAAGCCTTCCCTCATGCTCCTGGTTCGTTAAAGTGGACCCAGGTGCTTGCCCTGGAGCAGAATCGTCACATCAATGTCGTTGCGGGAACAGATCCAGCGCATCGCCACACCAGAACCATTACATCACAGCCACTGACGAAGTATGATTGACATATTCTTTGGACTACTTGGAGAAACCCGGCCCATCAGCTTCAGAACCAGCGCATATTGGAACCGGTGCCTTGCCATCGCTTCTCCTCGACTGTTGGATCAATACCAATGCATGCCTCGGCTGCTCCATGCATCTTGTTGTTTGCAACCAAGATTATGGTACTTTTGCTCAGTGGGCATGTGTGGGTTCTGTATCCAGCCCGCACCCCATCACTATTGACCTGAACTCTTGACTTTACCCCAGTCCAGCGCAACCAATTAACTTGCTTCTAAGCACTGTTTTTGCATTTATTCTTTAAAAAAATCATATCTTGACTTATACTTATTAGGTTTTTGTTGTTTGGTCTTATTGTATTTATAAAATTATAATCTATTTTTCTAAACTGGTGTGGAGTCTTTTTGTGATGTTTTCACTGTGTTACTGTTTGAAGTATTGCACAAATACTTTAAACATTGCCTCTTAAGTTAAGCATGCCTGCTCTGTATCAAGCTACCCGGGGTGAGCACAGGTTCATTTACGGTATGTATCTGACTTATCCTGAATAGGATTGTGGATCCAGCTTCTAACAGACTTCTCCAGATTAAAATTAACCTTGTAATTTCCTTGATGTGCCTGTCCTGACTATCCACCAGTGTATTTTCCTCTTGATTTATAACTTTCTCCAGAAATCAAAGGACTTTCATTATCAACCAGCTCTAAATCACACCGTAATGTATCACAAGCCTGAGTGAGATGTTCTGTATCCTTAGATTATACCTTGAGATTCTTCCACCAAATGCTTTACAGACCATCTGCCGTGATGGAAACCCCATGGCGGAGAGCTACAGAGACAACAGAAATATTCTAAGCTGCAATTTCATCATGCTACCTTCCACGTTCACTTCAGAGGTAACATAGCCCTGACAAAAGTAAATAACATTATTTCAGGGTTGCATTAATAATGCTGCAAATTGAGTCACAGAGCTGATTTTAACATTAGCAATGTGAGCCTTAGTCCATCATCAAACCACACGCACCCCTATATATCTTTGCACTCTTCTCCAGGCATTCAACAGCAGTAAACCCACTGCTCTAATATGGAATATTTCTGCCCGCTGAGTTCGATCTAAGGAACCTTGTCCCCTCTGCATCTTCCTGTGCCACCGCATTTTGTGAGTTCACACCTATGACTTTTATCATAAATAACATAGATTTTTCTCTCTCTCCCGTCTTGGGGTGTTTATAATGTTAAAATATCTGCCTTTTTTCACAGCATCCTCACCAAAAGTCACAAGGGTAATCATCGAATCCCTTTCTAGAAGAACTGTCCCTCAAGGTCTCAAACATTTCATCAATATTCATATCATAAAGAAACCCTTCCCTGGCCCCATACACTTCCTACAGACCAATATTTGACCTACAGTATGGTGCTAATACTCCAGTAAACGTGGCCACCGTCCATGGTACTCACAAGGGTTTGAAACAAAATGCTATGGGACTAGTCGGTTTGAAATTGCTGGGGATTTGAGACAGTGCCTATTATCAGGAAAGTTTTACTCAATACCAGTGACCAGGAAATGCTTATGCCTTGGTTCTGTTAAATCTCTCAGCTGCACTTGATACGATCAGCACGTAGGTGCTTCCAGACTGATTGCAATTGACAGAATTGTACTATCTTGATTTGAATCCTTCCTGCAAAAATGTATCTCTCAAAGTCATGTTGGCTTGGGTCCATGCGGTTGCGAATCAGCCAACATTAGCATTCAGTGCATTCATGCCCCTGGTCTGTTTCCACTACTATTCAAAGTTTACATACACCATTCTCCAAGATTCTGAACAAGCATTAGATTCACTACCATATGTGGACAGATAGCACTCGGGTTCATCTCGAGTTAGAAGACAATTTAATGAATCATCCTAATATGTCACTACGTACTCCATATCTGTCACTGGAAGCAGAGATACTGTTTTTTCCTGAATGATGAAAAAACAAATACTGCTCTTGGGGCCCAACAGCCAGTCCCCCTCTCCACTGACTTTGACATTTGACTGGCTACCATTCAATCTGAGGTCAGAAACTCTGTAATCTGTGAGCGTTGTTTGCCAACAAGCTCTCCTTCGAAACCCAAATATATGAGATCTCCAAATCAGTATTCTACTATTTGTCTCTGTTAAAAGCAGTCTGCCATTCATTTGCCTCTCAGAAAATTACCTCATTCGTCATCATGTTTATATACAATCTGTATTACTGAAATTGCATTTAAATGGTTCTGTCCAAAAAATAAGACGGAGGAGAATTAAATTTACGCATCTCCGTCCTCGACCTGACATGACCACATCGCTTCATATTGAAATGCATCTGCTGGCGCAAAGTAAAGGAAGATCAAACTTTGACACCCTTTGTCTCATCCACAAAGCATAGTATGGTCGCTCATCAGATTATTTTACCAAGTTGTTGGTCCCTCATCATTTAACTAGTTTCTGTCCATACATCTCACACAGTCCAAGAACTTTGCCAGAAGATCAAATACATGGATAGGGTTCAGCTATATGTAACTCTCAACCTCAACAGCTTAGATGAGCATCAGAATGTTGATGGCTTTTAGACTTTTATCGTACTTCTATCTTCAGTTAAAAGGATTTCTAAAAACCAACGTCTTGAACAGGTTTACTCACAAATGTTTATTTCAGTGCTACATGGATAACCCTGATACTGAGGATTGTGATCTGAACTCCCTGCGACATGGCATTCCACTTGAAATCAATCACTTCCTTTATTCAGTGCATTGATTGCACGGTTCTCCTTTTAAGTGCACGTTAAAAGCAGGGCCACTGAATTATGCGATTCAGCACAACATTTTTTGTATAATTATGAATTTGCCATGTTTGCAACATAATTAATCTGCTGCATAATTTGCAGATTCTCCCCCCAAAAATTGTTTTTGCTCTAACTGACCAAAAGTTATTAAAAATGTAGTGACACCTGTTAGTTCGCAGCGTCAGCACTTCCCAAGGGTTGTCTGTTCACACTTCTGTCGCATATTTCTGTAATTGGGTGTTTAACTTTTACTAATACTGTGAAACCTTTGTCCAGAATGTTACAATTTTTAAAAATTATAAGACAATGAACTGATACCAGAAACCTGTCCCAGGATACTTGTTTCCGGTCCAGGGAAGACCTGGCTTGGCAGTGAGGGCTGGACTGTTCGAACTAGGCACAGGATCAAGACTGATTTGCATATAGCTGGGTCTGACCTGGGGTGGCGAAGTGAGCTAACGAATAATGATGGATTCCACCCAGATCTGTGACTGGGGGTATGTGTCTGAAATGTTTCAGCGCTCTTTCCATCATGTTTGCAATGAACTGATACTATCACAAAACGTGCCTCATTAGGCAGTATAATTTGCGTGATAACTACACTCCAGGCTCTTACTTGAAGCGTAAAAGGCCATTTTATTAGGACAAGGTTGCAATCATTTAGACTTTATTAACGGTACATAAGTGCAAGATAATACTTTTACCATCCCATACCGACACATTCTCCGTTCAGCCTTCCCAAAACCATCTCACCTGTTTGACTCTTCCCCATTCACTCAGTGACCTCCTTCCTCTCCCCATTCTCACCTTCACTTGCCCTCCAATCATCCTGTTGACTTTCCTTTTTTTGCTAATTGCCTCCAGCTCCCCGCTATCAGTCACCTGTGTACCGTTACCCCCCCACCCCCCTGAGCGGTGGTTCCGCCTGTATGTGACTCCCCACCCCTCCAAAATACCGCCAACCAGGGAACCCCTGTAGGGCAGTTCCCTGCCCCACCCCCTCAGTTCCTGGGCACCTTTGCCACCTGTCAGCCGACCCTGCAGCACCTGGTGGATGACCAATCCACCACCGAAACTTGTGACCGTATAAATTTGACATTATTGTGACAGTCGTTGGCAGCGAAAGGTGCCAAACCTACGCAAGACCCTTTGGCTCCTCCAAATCCTGTGCACTCAACGCTTACCCCACACAGCGGCTCCCGGTGGATGACCATCCACCACTCAAAGTGCGTCCCGTGTAACCATTAATATTTCGGGGCCAATCCTTGTCCATAAAAGTGGCCCCCATCACGGTGATCGGCCATCCAAGACATTGGTCTGCGTCCTGCGTAATCACGTAACAGTTTTGGGCAATCCTTTTCCAGGAAAGGGTGCCCCCATCGCGGTGAACAACTATCCACCACCTGTGCCTGCATCCTGTGTAATCACGTAACCATTTCAGGCTAAACCTTTACCAGGAAAGGGGCCCCCACCATGGTGAACAACCATTCACCACCCGTACCTGCAGCCTGTATAACCAATCACATTGTCCGGCCAGTCCTTGTCCGTGTAAGGCGCCCCCCAAATCTTGGTGAACGACCATCCACCACCTAAAACTGCGTTCCGTGTACATAAGTAACATCCGGGCCAAACCTTGTCCGTAAAAGGTGTCCCCTTTTAAAACAAAACCTCCTGTTTCTCCTCGAAACAGTCAGATCACCAGCGGGCCGATATCTAGCCAGTCAGGTCGATAGCATCCTGCTCCCCACGTCTGCAAGGCCCCAGTCATTCACGTGACCAAAATGCCCCACGTTCCACTTCAGTGACCATATACCTTTCCATGTCTCATAGTGTAAAGCCAAACTTGACATCCCAGAATACTCCATTCTCCCACATGTGTCCTCATATTGTGGCAACTTCCCATTTAATGTGGCACAATGTCAACCGTACTGGGCACAACTCCACCCCCCCCATTTTCATCCCACCGTTTCCCCCATCATCTCACAGCCCAATGACTGTGTTCCCCGCCCGGTGAAGTCTGCACTCTGGTAGTTCACCTCCTTTGCTGTCTAATGCCGGGTGAATGACCACCCAACCTGGGGACCACCATGGAACCCAATCTCCACGCAATTCCTGTAGTAGAAAAAGTATGATTAGTCCTGCAAGAATTACACCCCCTTTCCCTTAGTCCTCTCCTGGCGACCCCGCTGTCCATGACCCCCATGCTCCACTGTACCCATCTGCTGCATCCAAAAGAACAACTTAAACACTCCCAAATTATCCTTGTCCCGCAGGCACAAACCCCATCCCTACATATGCTTAAACTGTGCTGACCCTAGTTTGCCCTGCTAAAAAAACCCTTTCCCCTGGGCTCCCTCGAACCCACCAGGCGCACCAAACAACCCTTTCATCCCAGCCGTGACCCATGGCCTACGCTCCTTCCCAACTATAGCGTCCCGTTTCCAAAGTTCCCTCCTCAAAACACCCCCAGTCCAACCTGACCACTGGAAAAATACCACTATCCATGTTTTTCCAAAACCCCCACCGTGGCAGCCCCTTCCCTACATCTACAAGCCTTCATTGCCTGACCCACAGATTCCTGTTGCTTACCCCCACGTTGCCTCTGACAAACCAACCTCCTCACTTGCCACATTCCAAGCCACCCTTGCCTTCTTCCTCACTGTCCCCCATCAAACCTGGTCAACCCCGGTACAATCCCCCTCAACTATCGAGCCAGAACTGAGACAAACAGGAAACAAAAATCGGAGAGCACCCACTCCCATCTTCTCAACCCCCGAAACCGACCCAACACTGCTTCTCCTGATAATGTTTGCCACGATCCGGAATGCGCCCGCCATCGCCCGCAGCTGCAGCTACTCCTTCTCTTGCTTGAACAAGGACCTGACAATCCCGCTCCTCCACTAATACATTACTGACCCAACCTCGGTGTCAACAACCCAACCCCTCCTTCTCTGCTTCAACAAGGACCTGAAACACGCGCTCCCTAACCAATAAAATTACCGACCAAGGCAACCAACCTGCACGTCAACAACCCCACTGGACTCCCCTCTCACTTCGGCCCACCAGGATGATGGTCATCAGACCGTTTCAACCCTCTGCTCATTACCCCCTGCACAATAGACAATGGTCCGAAATCTTTGCATATATCTTTATGCGTCATCATGTCATGTGCTGGAAGGAAGTTGTGTCTCTCCCTGCGAGTATGTCCAGCACTCAGATACCCACGGGGCTCCCAAGTGATGTTAAGACTTCATGAATAAAAGTAAATAAATAGGGGAAAAAAACACTCTTAAGATATCCCCAGCCATGCCTGGGCATCAGCACTCTGCCTCCCCGTGACCTCCTCCCCTATACCCTGAGAGTAATTCCTGCGACGTTGTCACCGTCAAAGAAACAGAACCAGCATTGGGCCCCCACAGGTTCTCGCGGCCCCCCGCCTTGTATCTGTCTCCCCACAGAGCATGTCACCCAGCATCCACCCAGGGCCCCCATCCCTCATGTGCTATA
This sequence comes from Lissotriton vulgaris, assembly GCF_964263255.1. Lineage (NCBI taxonomy): Eukaryota > Metazoa > Chordata > Amphibia > Caudata > Salamandridae > Lissotriton > Lissotriton vulgaris. The sequence goes on along the minus strand of NC_141689.1, from coordinate 2,068,410,685 downwards.
CCTCGCCCCACCTTACAGCACAATGCATATACTCAGTTCCCACGCCCCAGGCGCCCGCAGCTCCTAGTGACAGCTCCCCCCAAAGGGGTGCCAAAAACCTCCTGCCCAGCCGACAAAGACCCTGTTGCCCCCGAATCTGCTATCCCACATCGCAGTCCACCTATTGCACATCCTCTGCCTCCCTCGACCCTCGAGAACACCTCATCCCCCCAAACCGTGTCAGAAAACCTCTCCTGTCTGTGCTTTAGCACCGGCTTCATATCTGCAGACATCGGTGCCAGAAACCCATAGCCTCCAACGGACTGTGTAAGAACTCCGGCCCCGGACTACCCCCCCCCCCCAAACTATTCCTTTCCGACACAAGTGTCCCCTGGTCTCCCAAAGCAGCCCCGTTCGACCATCAATGAATGGGTGCCCCTCCAGTCCCCGATCCTGGTTAAGTGATCCTGCGGAAATTGGAATAATGTTGCTATGATACCCTCGCGCCATGGAGAATCTAAGCATTGAATGGAGGCCCCTAGTGGTTCAGACAAGTCAGGGCAAAGCTTAGCCCTCCTCCCTCCTTGCTCAGCCATGCGAGAAAAAAACCACATCCTTCCTGTCGCTCAGTTGCCAACCATGACGTATTCGCAGGCAATTGCCCTGCGCCCCGAGCAGTCCCATATCCCCCACACCGTAAGATGTGGGCTCAACAGTGGAGACTGATGTCCTCTTCCAGGTTAACGGGCACCCCTGGCCCATTCAACACTCCCATCCAGCCTAGCCGACAACAAGATGTGACCCATTGATCGACCCCTCTTTGCATGTGTGTACCCCATTGTCCATCTGGAACCATCCCCACCAAATCGCCAAGCTCCCAATTCCCCTGCAGGACGCTGCCACTGCACCTGCCTCCATGCCAAAACCCTCACCATCTCCCACACACCCCGGCCGACCAGCCGGCATTCCTTCTTGCCCATGCTCCTTCGACCCCTGCCCTTGACCTCAGTCCTTTACCTGAGTGTCCGTCCGGGACCTCCATGTCCTGACCAGCGCTGCTGCGCCTTTCTGCTCCCCGTCCACTGGATCGCCTGAAACCCTACCTGTGTCCTGCAAAGCTAATACAGTGTGGTTACCCTAAACCCCCCACTCCTGCAAACCCTACTCATCCACATCTGTCCTCGCACTTCCGCCATCAACCAACACTACCATCCCTTCATACAGCCACACTCCCATGTCCAGAAATTCTCACCAATCAGGTCATCCAGCTCAAATTGCATCTTCCATCACTCTGTATTCTGTGCTGCGTGAGCCCTCGTTGAAGGGAAGGCCGCCCGGACCCACATATTGCTTCTGGCCAGCGCACCGGGGCCGTCTGCGCCCCACTGGTGATGCCCTGTTTTCTGCCGGTATCACTTGCCAGTCTTGGATCCCACCCCAGGTCGCTCCAACCTGGAGGGTCCCAAGCACCACCGTGCCGGCAGTCCCTCACCCCTATCCTGGGTACCGTGGAGCAGCTAAGAACCCGCTCTGACCCCCTCCCCACTGTGCTGGCTGGGAGGGGGGGCATGGAGCCCCTCTACCGTGGCGCCTAGTGCCTGCTGCAAAAAACCGGATCCTCCTGGGGTTTCTCCCCTCCTCCACCCTGGGAAACTACAGAAATAGAACCCTCAACTTCTAAGTATAAGGCTCCAAGCCTTAACCATGAGGCCACTGTGACCCACAGCCCATGCGCCTCAATAGAAAAAACTCAAAACCTGTCCCCGTCTCGGTTACCTCAGCAACAGACAACCCCAACATGTGCTCCCCACCCCTGGAACCCGGGACGCATGGCATAAAACTGCCGCACCGCACTGAGGAGAGCCCGCCACTCGACCTACCAATGAGGCCTGAATGCCGCCCGCAGGCATGCACGCTGTGGTGTAGTTTGACTGTAGCCCAGCGCTGGCGCAGTAAATACCCGCCACCACTCGCATCCCGGGGCATCAATATCCCGACACCCCCCTCCCTGCAGGAGTACAGCGGCTCCCACACCCCCATGACAGCCCCCTGCTGAAGTCAATGCGGTGTAGAGAGCACCCCCCGCGGGCCGGCAGCCTGTTGATTGACAGGGCCCTAACACGCCTCCGATCTCCCCCGCAGCAGCTCCACTGAATCCCTCATGTCCCGCGGAGATCCGGCCGGGCAGGAGACGCCGGCTGCCACGATCGGCTGATTAGTAGCCTCCGCCGTCCGCCCCCGCTGCTGGTAAAGTGTCTCCAGCTACCTCACCACGAACCGCAATGAGCCGCCAGACACTGGCTGTTGGCTGGCTGGCTGAACCCCCCGCTTCACACTGAACGTCCCTCTCCCTGAGTAGTGCAAAATTCAGGCTCAGCTAGCTTCCTCCTCCCCCCCTCGCCTACCCACTGGAAATGGACAGGCCTGAGAGCACGCAACGACTCGACGCCCTCGCCATGGACACCTTTTATTGTCTTACCTCCATTTACATAGCCTCATATATCTTATATCTCTAGCCTCACTTACACTTTTTTTTTTCTCCCTCCCCTGCAATTTTTTTACTTTCTGATATTTATTGTTGTAACCTAATTTACCTTGCTTTCTTGATGATAATATGTCTCATTTCTTTTTCTGTAATGACACCTTTGTTATTCTAATAAACTTTTACTTGAAGGGTCTCGATGAGTCCCTGCTGTATCCCCGTAGCCCACTGGGCGTCTGTCACGCTTGCCAACCTGCCCCCAGGTCCAAACCAACCTTCACACAAACTTTTTCTACAAACTTTTCCTCTAATCCACCCCGTTGGTGCTAAGGTGTCAGGAAAAGGCCGGATCCTCCTCTCCTGACACCTTATATGCATTCCTAACTCCTGCCCCTTCCCCAATGATCTAAACCATTCCACACCTTGTCCTTCCGGCCACTGCGTGGATAGCCGGGGGGAAGACTGGTCTGCGACCTTCACTTCCCCTGGGGGCTGTCATTGCATTTTTTTGCCACAAAATGTAGTGAATCCTGTCGTATGATCTGGTCCTCTCTTGCCTGATTATTCCAGTGAGCGTAAAGGCCACTTTAGGGACCTCTGATACCTATTTGGCTAGCCAAACAAATATCCTCTTACCGTAGACCTTTGCACAATGTATAAGCGAAAAACTCTTTGTAAGGATTCCTGTCACAAAGTATTCTACTATAACGACGTATGTGTTCCATTCTATATAGAATGTCCTAAAAGGGAACCTTTTAGGAACAATTGTTTCATCATAATGTTGCTCTCCTTTTATATCAAGTGTTAGCATTTAGCCGTTTCGCCAGACAAGGCAAGGGGACCAACTTCTCTGCTGTCTAAATATGTTTTAATATTACCTTAATTTGTAGTGCTAAAATAGGTAAATATACATTTTAGAAAGCAAACAGATGAAGTAACTGTTATTGTATCAAGTAAGTAAACTACAGACTCTTTTAGCTGTGTGATTACATGTAGGTGTAGGGTGAAGAAACGCAGAGGAGAAATGAACTTATTAAAACCCAGACTCAAATAATTGTAACAATGACGAGGTTGATGTATCGTTTTCCATGAAGTACAACTATCGTTATGTGTTTCTATAATTATTATTCTTTCATATATGATTTCCAGACAAGAAAACAGTAAAACTAAGTAAAAAGTGAAGAAAAGGGGGCAGGGTAGAACCGCCCTGACCCTCTAGGGCTTGTCAGGGGGTCCCACAAGGACCCCCCAATTAATATTATTTTTTCTTTTTAAACGTCTGCATGCGCGCTGGGTGCGTGAAACCGAAGAAAAATTAATTGTAAAAAATTAAGCAGGGGCACCCCCACTTCATTTAAAAGAGCCCCCAGGTGGGCAAGGCCCGGGGGCAATCATATAATTATAACGCCACCTTCTCAGGGCTATGCAAATTTGGTCAGGAGGGCACACGGTCCTCCCACTGCCCCGGGGACCACCACCACCTCAGGGCTTTGAAAATAGAGGGAGGGGGGCAGCGCTGCCCTTTAAATAAAAGAAAAAATATGTAGATGTGGGCATGCCTCGTGGGGAAGGGGTCCCTGAGACGAATGTAAATTAATCAGCACCACCCCTAGTGTGAACACGAAGGGTGCGTGGCTCTCAGCACAGCCCCCAAGTGTGAATGCGATGAGTGTATGGCTCTCTAGTGTGAACACGAATGGTGAGCAGCTCTCAGCGTGGCCCCCTTGTGTGAATATGACAAATGCCTGGCTCTCAGCACGGCACTCAAGTAGTTCTCAGATGTGTAAAACACCAAGAGGCATATTCTCAAGAACACATAACCAAGTTAACGGCACTTTATCACAGCCAAAATGGTGATAAATTTGACGCACCATTCACAAGCTGGTACAACAGCCCATATCACCACTTTACCAGCGATAGCAGCCTCAACAAACATTGTCACGGTTGACTCCAGCAAAAATCTCTAATGAGATGCAGAGTAAGCGTTACCGTGCAAAAAGCAGTGAACACACCACTTCGCAACCTTCTTAATGACCAGCAAGATCGGCAAAGGGAGCACTAAACAGGCGATAAGGAGGGTTAGCTCCAGGAAGTTTACACCTGCTTTGACCTGATGTAAAGTCGGATTGTGACCTGCAATATGAAAGGAAGCCCAGTCCACAGCCACACCTGAACGACAACAGATGCCATGGAGCCTACGATCATGCAGTTCGGACACCCAAGAGTGCCCCAACACCCCCACCACCCCCCTCTTGTCTGCCATCCCCTCTGACTCCCCCTACAAACAAATTAGAGAGCAACCTTCCAAAATCTGGAACATAACAAATTAGCTGATGTTGCACAATTATAACAATGAAGAACCATGTGAGGTTGGACCAATGATAATCACATTCATTTATGGATTTACATATAAAAGATTTTATTTACACAAAACAACAAACTTAAAGTAGGTACAGCCATGTTGTGTCATCCTTCTTCAATCTGTGAATCCCAGCCTGCAAGACAAAAAGCAAGATAAGATTGTGGTTCATGCGCCCATTAAAGAAGAGAAAGAGAAAGAGAGAAAGAGTGAGAGAGGAAGAGAGAGAGAAAGAGTGAGAGAGAGGAAGAGTGTGAGAGAGGAAGAGAGGCAGAAAGAAAGAGTGAGAGATGGAGGAAGAGATAGAGAAGGGGAGAGAGAAAGGAAGAGATGGAGAGGGAGAGTGAGTGCTGACACTGGGGACAAATCCCTCAAAGCTCACCTTTCCGCCACCGGTGTGTCTCCAAACACGTGCTGGGACATACTACAGCCCTCAAGCTCACTCATCAGAAACATAGTATAGAATCAGTAATGGCAGACTACATACAACTGCAGACGCCTTCATCACTTTGCCACCCCTGCGCACTCAGGCTTCTGCACCCCATCCACTCCTGCTGCCCAGAGGTGTCGCTGGCCCCTGCGCACCCAGGCTTCTGCACACCAACCAGTGGTGTCTGCCCACCCAGGCTGCTGCACACCATCCACTCGCATCACCCAGTGGTGTCTGCGCGCCCCCCAGTGGTGTCTGCCCGCCCCTGCCCACCCAGGCTGCCTCACACCATCCATTCCCACTACCTACATGTGTCAGCCCACCCCTGCACACCCAGGCTGCTTCACACCATCCACTCCCACCGCCCAGAGGTGTCTGCCCGTCCCTGCACACCCAGGCCTCACTGCTAACCTTCTGCCACCTGCGTGTAAAAAAGAGGGCCCACCATGTGCCGCAGCAAGCCACAAACCCGGGGCCCAGAGACAGGGTAACCTCCACATCATGAAGCCCCACTCCGTAGGCCACCAGGTCTCACATTTGGTGCTGGATCTTGATTTCGTCATGGCGCCCAGCATCATCACAGGCTGCACACCCGCTCAACACTTTCGATGCCACTAACTGTGAGCAGCGAGGCCATGCCACGTGGCGGTAGGCCCCCACTGTCCGATGGCTCAGGACTACACTGCGGTTCAGTAGAGCACACAAAACCTGAGCTATCCGGACCGCCGGGACGGGGCATCATCACAAACTGCACACCCACTCAGCACTTACGGTGCCCCTACCTCAGTGCACCAACAGTCACAGTCCCGTGGCGGTGTGCCTGTGCTGGCCGTAGTGCATCCGGTGTCACCAAGTCTGTGCCCGAAAAGTTATGGACCTTCTATGATTGGGTAACGTGGTGCACACGCAATCATGTCACCTCCGGGCTGGCGGAATGTGATGTAGCAGGCCCCTGGGCCCACATGCACACCACACGGATATACCCAGAGAGAGGTTGGAAATGGCGTCAAGCACATGCACCAGCCCTTTTCAATGGCAGGGTCACGTGTCCTGTGACACCTCTGCTTGATGGGTGTGGTGTAAACCAGCTGTGAGGGAGTGGCTGTGGCATAATAACAACTTGACATGTGTCGAGCAGATCACTACAATGAAAACCTGGGCCATGTAGCGGTGTCATCCCTCCCTGTAAGCGTAAACGGAGTGGGCTGGACTTGTGTATGCCAGTCCTGCGTGAGGCTGTGAACATTGACTCTGAAGCTCTGGGCGTGGTTCTCTCCTGGACTGTATAAGGAATCAACTGATGTGGGTGTCCCTGTTGCAGTGTTGCCGCCACCCGGGCCGCAAGTGCCAATGTGTCACCCTGTGATGCAAGTCCCACAACATGGCCAACATGGAAGGTAGGGGGAACCACTGACCGTACATTCATCCATAATTCCACACATGAAAGATCGTGGTCATGACACATTTGTGTAGATATGTTTATTGCGGAGTGTTGCAGCTATAGCAATACAGGGCCATGCAAAGCCCAAATTTCAGTTTTTAGCACATGGAGGGCAGCCAATTAGAGCCAAGCTTGTGCTCGTGGGTTAGGCTCTGCCAACATATGTACTTATCCAATCACTCCGCCAATCCTCAAGCACTTATAAATTCACTATACACTCTCCTTTCAGTACTGTAATGATCCAGTCTCTACCCATGTATTTATATAATGACCCAGACAAAGTTACATAACCAAAGTCTTCCCCACTGCCTGAGGTAACATGGTTGTGTGCGCTGTGTACAGCACAATGTAATGTGGTAGGGCCCAGGGGCATCATGCATACCTAATGAACATACGGACACAGTTAGATGGATAGTGGAACTGGGTACGGGCATGGTCGTCCCCTTTTTATTACCAGGGTCACATGTCCAATGACATCTGTGCTGGATGCGTGTGGGGTGAGTGTAAGCCAGCCCTCAGGGAATGGTTGGTGCTTGCAACAAGTACAACAGTAATCATCCAATCACACACACAGATTCAATCATATAGGGTCCATGACTTGGGCTGCACTAAGGTAGGGGCACCAGACGTGAAAGAACACACAAAAGATACTATCGTAAATAATCCATGACTTGTTGTGCACTGAGGTGGGGGCAACAGATCTGAAATCGTACACAAACAAATCTATCATAAAGGGTCCATGAGTTGTGATGCACTAAGGTAAGGGCATCAGAAGCATTCAGCGTGTGCGCAGCCAGCGATTATGCGTGGTGCGGGCGAGCCGCACTGGGAGTAATGTGTTTTGCCTACTGGACTGCGTCATCTGCAATCACGATTCGATCTGAATTGTGAGCCCTGCTGTCCGCAGTGTAGATCGAAGGCAGTAGTCAGCACAGACATTGTCACATCCTTTAGATAAAATGCGAGGGCATAGAGTACAGTTTACTCTGCAACTAATAAATCAAAACTGAATTCAAACTGTGAAGTCTGCTGTCTGCAGGCAAGACTGCCATTCAGTGTTCCTTTGGACTTGCAAGATTAATTTGGTATTTGTACTAAAGCTATGAGGGATATAAAACCATTTCTTGAAGCAAGGATACTAAAAGGGTATTGTTTGGATACACTTGGAGGACATTGACTTTGATTTTGATACACCTTCCCTTTTGTACATAGATGACGTTATAGTTAGTTGCCTACTGGACTGTGAAATTAATGAATCAAGATTAAATTTAAATTGTGAGCCCAGCTGACCATCAGGAAGAGCCCACAGCCACTTGGCGTTGACTTGAACTGCACAGTTAGTGGTAACTGAAGCACTCAGCGTGTGCACAGCCAGCGATGATGCGTGGTCCACGAGAGGCTGCACTGGTAGCAATGTCTGTTGCCTACTGGACTGCGTCATCTGCAATTTTGATTCAATCTGAATTGTGAGCCCTGCTGTCCACAGTGTAGGCCGGAGGCAGCGGTCAGCAAGGGACCACAGCCATGTGGGGTTGAGTTGAGCTGCACAGTTAGTGTCAATTCAGCGTGCGCGCAGCCTGGGCTGATAAGTGGTGCTCTGAGTTTGTGGCACCTGAAGCAGTCCCCATGTGCACGGCCAGCGATGAGGCGTGGTCCGGGCAGGTCGCACTGGTAGCAATGTCTGTTTCCTACTGGACTGCTACAAAACCGTGTGGCTAGAGGATCTCTAGTTACATCCCATGGTTGGCACTCATCAATGTTTATCATTCCCTATTGAAAGGAAACGACTTTCATACATCGTTATGAAGTTAGTTTCTTTATTTTGTAGTTTAGGTTCAAAGTTCATAAATGTCGAAATTAAATTCAATACATCATCTTGGATTTCATTTGCAAATCATAGCATGCTTTTTATCATTCAGGCACTGTCTTTTTATAGGTCCAATGCATTTCGGGCATTTGCTTATATGCCCTTCGTCAGGGAATTGACACTAGAAAATGATAATAATGACATAAATTAATCTAGGATCAAAAAATGTGCATATGTTTTCAAACATTAAAAGAATTCACAACATATCAACAGAGTTGTTAATTAACCTAGGTGGTTCGTGGTGGGTAACCATTGTAAAATGAGTTGTGGGTTGTGCTCCGTAAAGTATTAAATAAAACTATTGTGAGTGTCACAGTGCTACGATTTTTTAGAGTAACTGGGCTCAAGTGATCTCATTATTTATCCGGTTTGTAGACGGTGGTTCTAAAGTAACACGTTAGATAGTAAAATACGGGGATAAAGTCGAGTGTCACTTACATGCCTGTTCGTGCTGGTAATCGTATAATCTGTAAGAAAGGTAAACAAAGAGCCGTCAGCGCCTCTGGGCGTGCGGTGCTCTGCGATGTTCGCGTGTTTAAAATGTGGGATTGCCGCCACTAACCTGAAACAGAATGAAGTTGTGCTCAATTTGGCCGGTCGGTCGTCTGTTGCAAAACGCCGGTGAAAGCGAAAGGCTTCCCGCGTTAGTTAAGTTTGAAGATCGGTTGGCACGTGATCAGTCACGTGTCATGGATAGGGAGAGCAGACTCGGTTAGCACCGTTATGTGATGAAGGTAGATAAGAAAAGCCTTCGGTGCATATGAGGATACACTGGGTTAATAGAAAGGCAAATGAAGTTAAAAAAGTTAAAAAAGGTCTATGTGCCAGTGTGAAAAATCAATAAAGAAAATAAGAAATAAATAAAAGTTCACTGTGCGTTGATAGTTGAGTGTCCTGTCGTTTGTGGGGCAACGGTGGGTAATTGCACAGAACATGATTACACCGAACAAATTAGGGTCTAAAAGAAAATGGGGTACTAGATGGTGATGTGTCAATGATATGTGGGAACATGCACAATAAACATCAATGCGACATCAAGGGCAAAATATTTTACAGGTAACATGCAAATTCAATTCTTTCGTTGAGTCCTGTGGGGGTCTGGGTTGATAGTTTTTGGATCCAGTAGTTCTCCCTACGTAGGAGAAATTTGTTATTGTCTCTGCCTTCTTGTTTCATTATGGTCTCAAGGACGATGAACTTTATTTGAGTCACGTTATGAGATTGTTCAACAAAATGGGCTGATAGTGCTGACTTTGTATTTCTCAGTCGGATGTTAGACTTATGTTCCGTGAGACGGACTTTGATGCGTCGTTCGGTTTTGCCAATGTACATTTTGCCACAAGGGCATTTGATTCCATAGATAAGATTAGAAGTATCACAAGTTGCGTTCACTTTGAGTTTAATGGCGTGACCTTTACTGGGGTGGTTGATGGTGTTCCCTTTGATTATGTTATTGCAATTGCCGCAATTTAAACAAGGTTTCGTTCCAGTGAAGGTGATGTTGTCTTTGGATTTCCTCTGCAAGATTTCTCCCAAGTTGTTGGCCCTGGTATAAGCGAATATAGGTGGTTGAGTGAAAGAGTTCCTGAAGTCAGGTTCCAAATTAAGTATGGCCCAATGTCTCATGATGCTCTGTTTATATTTTCTACTGCTCGTAGAATATCTTGAAACCACTACTGTGCGAGTTTGTTCAGTTTTTAAAGTTGGTGTTAGTACTACTAACACCAACTTTAAAAACTGAACAAACTCGGAATTTGGAACCTGACTTCAGGAACTCTTTCACTCAACCACCTATATTCGCTTATACCAGGGCCAACAACTTGGGAGAAATCTTGCAGAGGAAATCCAAAGACAACATCACCTTCACTGGAACGAAACCTTGTTTAAATTGCGGCAATTGCAATAACATAATCAAAGGGAACACCATCAACCACCCCAGTAAAGGTCACGCCATTAAACTCAAAGTGAACGCAACTTGTGATACTTCTAATCTTATCTATGGAATCAAATGCCCTTGTGGCAAAATGTACATTGGCAAAACCGAACGACGCATCAAAGTCCGTCTCACGGAACATAAGTCTAACATCCGACTGAGAAATACAAAGTCAGCACTATCAGCCCATTTTGTTGAACAATCTCATAACGTGACTCAAATAAAGTTCATCGTCCTTGAGACCATAATGAAACAAGAAGGCAGAGACAATAACAAATTTCTCCTACGTAGGGAGAACTACTGGATCCAAAAACTATCAACCCAGACCCCCACAGGACTCAACGAAAGAATTGAATTTGCATGTTACCTGTAAAATATTTTGCCCTTGATGTCGCATTGATGTTTATTGTGCATGTTCCCACATATCATTGACACATCACCATCTAGTACCCCATTTTCTTTTAGACCCTAATTTGTTCGGTGTAATCATGTTCTGTGCAATTACCCACCGTTGCCCCACAAACGACAGGACACTCAACTATCAACGCACAGTGAACTTTTATTTATTTCTTATTTTCTTTATTGATTTTTCACACTGGCACATAGACCTTTTTTAACTTTTTTAACTTCATTTGCCTTTCTATTAACCCAGTGTATCCTCATATGCACCGAAGGCTTTTCTTATCTACCTTCATCACATAACGGTGCTAACCGAGTCTGCTCTCCCTATCCATGACACGTGACTGATCACGTGCCAACCGATCTTCAAACTTAACTAACGCGGGAAGCCTTTCGCTTTCACCGGCGTTTTGCAACAGACGACCGACCGGCCAAATTGAGCACAACTTCATTCTGTTTCAGGTTAGTGGCGGCAATCCCACATTTTAAACACGCGAACATCGCAGAGCACCGCACGCCCAGAGGCGCTGACGGCTCTTTGTTTACCTTTCTTACAGATTATACGATTACCAGCACGAACAGGCATGTAAGTGACACTCGACTTTATCCCCGTATTTTACTATCTAACGTGTTACTTTAGAACCACCGTCTACAAACCGGATAAATAATGAGATCACTTGAGCCCAGTTACTCTAAAAAATCGTAGCACTGTGACACTCACAATAGTTTTATTTAATACTTTACGGAGCACAACCCACAACTCATTTTACAATGGTTACCCACCACGAACCACCTAGGTTAATTAACAACTCTGTTGATATGTTGTGAATTCTTTTAATGTTTGAAAACATATGCACATTTTTTGATCCTAGATTAATTTATGTCATTATTATCATTTTCTAGTGTCAATTCCCTGACGAAGGGCATATAAGCAAATGCCCGAAATGCATTGGACCTATAAAAAGACAGTGCCTGAATGATAAAAAGCATGCTATGATTTGCAAATGAAATCCAAGATGATGTATTGAATTTAATTTCGACATTTATGAACTTTGAACCTAAACTACAAAATAAAGAAACTAACTTCATAACGATGTATGAAAGTCGTTTCCTTTCAATAGGGAATGATAAACATTGATGAGTGCCAACCATGGGATGTAACTAGAGATCCTCTAGCCACACGGTTTTGTATCATTTCTATGGCGTCGTTGGACCCTCGACGTCACCAGGCTGAGCACCACTAAATATCAATAACTTTCAAACTCAAGATTACCCTATCATTAAATCAAGCTGTGCATCTTCCATAATAAAATACAATTACTCCTACTGGACTGCGTCATCTGCAATTGCGACTCGATGTGAAATGTGAGCACTGCAGTCCGCAGTGTAAATCGAAGGCAGTAGTCAGCACAGACATCGAGGAATGCTTTTTGTCACTTCCTGTTGACAAAAGCTGAGGACATAGAGTACAGTTCACTCTGCAATTAATAAATCAAGACTGAATTTGAATTGTGAGCCTTGCTTACCGCAGTGTAGGCGTATAGAACAAAATATGAAATACCTAAGGAATACATTATCAAAATATGTAGGTTTCAGGGATGTTATAGTTAGTTACCTACTGGACTCTGAAATCAATGAAACAAGACTGAATTTGAATTGTGAGCCCTGCTGATCACTGTGTACGCCGGAGGCAGCGGTCAGCAAAGACCCACAGCCATGTGGAGTTGACTTGAGCTGTCCAGATTGGGAGCATTTGGTCTTCTTAACCGATTATAGTCTCTCACACAATTTGCATCGGTACTAATCTTGAATTGTGAGCCCTGCTGACTGCAGAGTAGGGCAGAGGCAGCGGTCAGCAAGGGCCCACAGCCACATGGCGTTGACTTGTTCTGCACAGAGTTAGTGCAGCTGAAGCACCTAGTGTGTGCGCAGCCAGCGATGATGCGTGCTCCGACCAGGCCTCACTTGTAGTAATGTCTTTTATCTAATGAATTCTGCCTTAATAGGGCTACAAGGCGATGACTTGTGGTGCACTGAGTTAGTGGCACCTGAAGCACTGAGCGTGTGAGCAGCCTGCGGTGATGCCTGGTCCGGACGGGCCACACTGGGAGCAATGTCTTTTGTCTAAAGAATTCTGCCTTGATAAGTCTACGTGGCGATGACTTGTGGTGCACTGATTTAGTGGCACCTGAAGCGCTGAGCATTTGCGCTGCCTGCAATGATACCTGGTACGTGCGGGCTGCACTGGGAGCAATGTCCTTTGTCTAATTAATTCTACCTTAAAAAGGCTATGTGGCAATGACTTGTGGTGCACTGAGTTAGTGGCACCTGAAGCACTGCGTGCAGCCTGCGATGATGCCTGGTCCGGGTGGGCCACACTAGGAACAATATCTGTTGCTTACTGGAATGTGTCATCTGCAATCGCAACTCAATGTGAATAGGGAGCCCTGCTGTCCGCATATTAGGCTGGAGGCAGCAGTCAGCAAGGCTCCACAGCCACGTGGCATTGACTTGATCTGTAGAGATTTAGTGGCACCTGAAGCACTCAGGGCGTATGCAGCCTGCGATGATGCGTGGTCTGGGCGTCCCACACTCGTAGCAGTGTCTTTTGTTTAATGAATTTTGCCTTAATAAGGATACGTGGCAATGACTTGTGGTGCACTGAGTTAGTAGCACCTGAAGCACTGAGCGTGTGCATAGCCGGCGATGATGCGTGGTGCGGGCGGGCCGCACTGTATGCAATATCTGTTAACCACTGGACTGCGCCATCTGCAATCTCGACTCAATCTGAATTGTGAGCCCTGCTGTCCGCAGTGTACATCGAAGGCAGTAGTCTTTAAAGATACAACTCTGCGGTGCTGTGCTGCTGGGTTCTCAGGGGGCCTGTTCGAGGAGGCCGGCAGTCATGGCGGCGGCCCCGTGGCATGGTGAGGGTCGCTGCTCTGGCAGACACATTGACCTTTCCAGAAGTGAACCACACCCAGAGTCCTGCCCTATTTATTCATACTCCTGCGCTGGAGTGGCGTACGTTGGACCAGCCTACTCCGCTTCCGGTTCAGGTTCCGCTTACAGGGGACGACGACACAGCTACATTACAGAGATCTTCACCACTGCCTGAGATAACATGGTCACGTCCACTGTCCACAACACTACAAGCACCAGCAATATATGTACACATGGAGAGGTCTATGCTCTGCATAGTGAAGTCTGTCCAGCACATCACCGCTACACTTGGCATTGTGTGCATTGTTATTGATGGGTGACTTGCTTCCTTCACACATACTTAGTTCCCACCTCTCCCAACATTCAGCTATTGTGTGACCATGTCATTTTGGGAAGATCTGCTGTCCTGTTCTGCGCTGCCTCTGTGGTTGTAGCGGGGGTCATGCCATCAGCACATTCTGCTGCACCATGCCCAGGAGTCATCTCTGTGTGGTGTACACGTGGTCTAGTCGACCTCCGAGTTAAAATCGGGCCTTGATTGCCAGGATGGTGTATCGAGGCCTACACATCATCGCAGGCTGCTCACCCGCTCAGCTCTGGTGGTACTAACTCAGTGATTCTCAAGTCATCGCCACGTGGTGGGAGGCCCGTGTCTGGCAAAGTGCCTTGGCTGCCACCAACTCTGTGTACTTCAAGTCATGGGAGAGAATGGAAATGGCGTTGAGCACTTCCGCCCGGCCCCTTTATTATTGGCAGGGTGACATGTCCTATGAAATCTGTGCTGCATGGGTGTGGTGTGGGTGTAAATCAGCTGTGAAGGAGTGGTTGTGGCATGCAGGCAACTCGAGCTGTGATCAACAGATCACTACAGGGAAGACCTGGGACATGTAGCGTTGTTGTTCCTTCCCTGTAAGCGTAAGCGGAGTGGGCTGGCTGAAACACGCGTCCTTCACAACTTCACCAATATTGCGGTTTGAATCTGCGCACCCACGAGATAGGTACACGATGGGTGCACAACTCCACTTTTTTCAACAAAAAAAATCTATTTTACTATTTAATGAAAAAGAAGACATTATATACTTTTAATAACAAACACAAAAAATTACAAAAACTACTTTAGGATATTAAAGTTACAAAATATCACTAAAAATCAAAATTACTCAAAAAACAGATAAAATGAACATTAAAAGTGGAAAATAGAATTTAAAAAACCTTGAAATTCACAAAATAAAAACATAGGTATCAGAGACGTTTTAGTTAGAAATTAGCATTTAAAAAACTTTAGCAATTCACTGAAAAAACTATAGGTTTCAGAGACGTTATAATTAGATATTATCATTTAAAAAATCTTTGGAATTCACTTGAAAAAAACATAGATTTCAGGGACGTTATAGTTAGTTGGACATTTCACTCAGACAAAACCAGAGAAATTCAGCAGTTATAGTTAGTACAGCTAACTATAACTTGCGCCCCCGCAATGCACTGCTGATGACGTCACATGTTACATCACTCATGACATGGTCATTGACATCACTGATTACATCACTGATGATATCTCAAATGACATCACTGATGACATCACTGATGACATTATCCACGTGAAAATCTAATCCACCTCCTCACACTCCAATATAACCTTTGATGCACCAACTGTAAAATACAGACTACCATTTTCGAAACCATCGACATACCAATACCAGTTACTACATACGTACTTTCTGATTCCTAGGTCTACACACACATCCACTCATTCACCCATACACTCACTCATACATGTAGTCACTCATCAATACAACACTACCATAATCACTCATAAACCTATACAGACACTCATGCACCACCATTAATCCAGAGTTATTCACACACCTAGCCAGTCATGTAGAGAATCAATAACACTGCCATTTACTCACCTATACAGTTATACATTCACTACCTCACCTATTCATACAGATACTAACGTATACTTACTCTCTTATACAATCACTGACACAAGCACACATTCATTCATACAGCCACTCTCACAATCACTCACTCTCAGATATAGTCATTTATACACTCCAACACTCACATATACTGCCTTTCACATATGAGGTTACTGACACATATACAACTGAGACATCCATTCACTCACCAACACACCCATAAAGTTATTTCCACATGCACTCTTGAACTCATACACCAATTGAAACATCCTCTAACACATGTATGCAGAAAGCCACCCCCACCCGCCCACAAAAACTCTGAGGCACCCATACAGATACTCGTGCAACCAATAAATAACCCATATAGACACTCATGTAGCTACTCACTGACCCATGCAGCAGATTCCACAACAAGACAGACTGAGGCAGACATTCACACTGTTTAGTCACTAACCCATGCATTCAGTAAGACACAAATAATCACTCACTTATACAGTCAGTCACACACCTCTTAAATTCTCCACCCAGATACTTATACACCCACTCATTCTTCAATACACCTTGGCATATATATATATATATATATATATATATATATATATATATATATATATATATATATATATTCACTGAAAAAACCATAGGTTAGAGACCATATATAGTTAGCTGGACATTTTATTGACAAAAAACCAATGAAATTCCATATATAGTTAGTTGCACTAACTATATATCGCGCACCCGCAATCCACTGCTGATGATGTCACATATTACATCATTCATGACATGGTCAGTGACATCACTGATGACATCACTGATGACATCTCAAATGACATCACTGATGACATCACTGATGACATCTCAAATGACATCACTGATGACATCATCTAGTGTCTGTGTGTTTTTGTAAAGTTTAAATATGTTTTACATATTGAAGAATGAGTGGATGTATGGAAGACTGAGTGTGTGTGTGGCTGGCTGGGAGGTGTGTGACTCTGTGCATATCAATGTGTACTTGTATCAGTGATTGTATAAGAGAGTAAGTATGTGTTAGTATATGTGTGAAAAGTATGGTGTTCTGTGTTTAACTGTATAGATGAGGAAATCGAAGTGTGATTGATTCTTCACAGGACTGACTAGGTGTATGAGTGCATATGATAGTGTTGTAATAATGAGTGACTGTATGTATTAGTGATTGTATGGGTGAATGAGTGAATGTGTGTGTAGACGTAGGAATCAGTGAGTGCGTATGTAGTAACTGGTATTGGTGTGTCATGATGTCATCAGTGATGTCATTTGAGATGTCATCAGTGATGTCATTTGAGATGTCATCAGTGATGTCATCAGTGATGTCACTGAAGTATGGTGTTCTGTGTTTAACTGTATAGATGAGGAAATGGAAGTGTGATTGATTCTTTACAGGACTGACTAGGTGTGTGAGTAACTCCATGGATGAGTGGCAGTGTGTGAGTGTCTGCATAGGTGTATGAGTGCATATGATAGTGTAATAATGAGTGACTGTATGTATGAGTGATTGTATGGGTGAATGAGTGAATGTGTGTGTAGACGTAGGAATCAGTGAGTGCGTATGTAGTAACTGGCATTGGTGTGTCATGATGTCATCACTGATGTCATTTGAGATGTCATCAGTGATGTCATCAGTGATGTCATTTGAGATGTCATCAGTGATGTCATCAGTGATGTCACTGACCATGTCATGAATGATGTAATATGTGACATCATCAGCAGTGGATTGCGGGTGCGCGATATATAGTTAGTGCAACTAACTATATATGGAATTTCATTGGTTTTTTGTCAATAAAATGTCCAGCTAACTATATATGGTCTCTAACCTATGGTTTTTTCAGTGAATTTTCAAGGTTTTGTAAATGCAAATTCCTAACTATATATGGTCTATAACCTATGGTTTTTTCAGTGAATTTCATTGGTTTTTTAAAAGCTAATATCTATAGCTATAAAATATATTCTTTATTACGTGACGTATCACGTAGCCACGTGAGACGCCTCATGACGCGTCGCATAACCGTGACGTATCGGTTCTGCAGCGCAAACAAAACCCGTAACGTAAGCGTGCCGGAGCACGCTTACAGATATATATATTTTTTTTAACCTTAATTAGACAAAATCCACACGTGCACATATCTTGAGGCCTTGCAAAGGCACATCAAACAAACAGTCCCTACAATTTTGCCTAGTTTGCTGGAAATCTATTCCCTTAATTTTTTTTTTACTGTTTCTCTTGGTTTTCCCCTTGTTACGCTTACCG
The DNA here is from genome assembly GCF_964263255.1 of Lissotriton vulgaris. NCBI lineage: Eukaryota > Metazoa > Chordata > Amphibia > Caudata > Salamandridae > Lissotriton > Lissotriton vulgaris. The sequence goes on along the minus strand of NC_141689.1, from coordinate 2,068,392,646 downwards.
GGACGCTACCCGGTACGCGAACCGGACGCTCCAAAAACACAAGATGGCGGACTCCCGTTACGCTGCCGGTTAGCTGCCCGGTTCGCGTACCGGGAAGCGCCTCTACTGCGAAAAATCGCGGGGGACTTTAATATCCCCCTCATAAATCCTAGGGGGTCAGGAGGGGTTTACCTTGCCCCCTTTCCTTCATTTCCCCCTTCTTTTTTCACCACATCTTGTCTCTCGAACCTACCGAGAGACAAGATGGCGGCCGCTCCGGACTGTTTACAATGTTGACAGCTACGCTGCCGGTTAGCTGCCCGGTTAGCTGCCCGGTGAGCTGCCCGGTTCGCGTACCGGGACGCGCCTCTACGGCGTAAAATCGCAAAATTTTTTGCCCCGCGGGGCACTTTAATATCCCCCTCATCAATCCTAGGGGGTCAGGAGTGGTCTACCTTGCCCCCTTTCCTTCATTTCCCCCTTCGTTTTTCACCACATCTTGTCTCTCGATCGTACCGAGAGACAAGATGGCGGCCGCTCCGGTGTGTTTAGAATGTTGACAGACACCGGAGAGCCAATCAGATTCGCTTCGCGAAGTTCCGTTACGCGTCAGGTACGCGAACCGGGGCGCTAACCGGAGCGCTGTCACAGATATATATATTTTTTTAAACGTTAATTTCTCAAAATCCACTGGAGCACATATATTGAGACATAGCAAAGGCACGTCGGGCAAACCATATCTACAATTTTGCCAAGTTTCATGTAAATCTATTCAGCCGTTCGAGCTAAAAGTGAGTCCAACCGCCCTATGGAAAAATGAATGGGAAAAACGCGTTTTGGGACCCCCCTTTGTTCTCGGCCCCCCCTTGACGAAACCCCACCAAATTTTCAGGGGCTGCTCAGAAAAAAATGTGCCATTTTCCTGAAAATTTCAGCCAATTCCGTCCACAAACGCCAAAGTTATTAGACATAGAATTTTCAGAAATCCCATAGAGAAAAAATCCTAACTATATATACCCACTGGCTATCGCCAGTAGGTAATATACATATATAAACATATGTAATCTGCATATCTATATAAATATAAATGCATGCATACATATACATATATGCATACATATGCATGTTATTTACATGAAAGTTTTAAAAACACTAATAAAAGCAAAGCTAAAAAGCCACCTCATTACAAACAGAATGGCTTTAACTTAAACGAGGGCGAGATCTATTGCATTTTCAATGCTTGTTTACTTTGGTTCTATCAAGAAGGCATTCAGATGTGTCACACATTTGCCATAAATTCTGAATGTTAGCACTCTAGTTGCTCATTAGATCACTGTAGTAAAGCTAGTGCTCACCAGGGAAGTCTGCTGCTAATCATGGTTTGCAGCCATTTTCCCGCATTTTTTATCCCGCAGACTTTCAGTCCGCATACCATTATCCCGCAAGGTCATTGAGCTCGCATACCATTATCCCGCATTTTTTCAAAACGCATGTGCATTTATCGCGCATGCCTTTACAAAGAATTACGTTTTAAAGGCATGTATGGTAAATGCATTTGCGTTGTGAAAACCACGATGACGAGAGAGGTAAGTGGGTTTGTGTTAATTTTTTCGTGGGTTAGTGATTGTGTAGTGTAGTGTAGTGTTGTGTTAGTGTAGTGTAGAGTTGTGGTGGTTGTTTAGTGTAGGGTCATGCTGGGGGTAGTGTTTTAGGGTTTAGGGTGGTGTTGTAGTGTTTGCGTAGTGTAGGGTCATGCTGGGGGTAGTGTTTTAGGGTTCAGGGTAGTGTTGTAGTGTTTGCGTAGTGTAGGGTCATGCTGGGGGTAGTGTTTTAGGGTTTAGGGTTGTGTTGTAGTGTTTGCGTAGTGTAGGGTCATGCTGGGGCTAGTGTTTTAGGGTTTAGGGTAGTGTTGTAGTGTTTGCGTAGTGTAGGGTCATGCTGGGCGTAGTGTTTTAGGGTTTAGGATAGTGTTGTAGTGTTTGCGTAGTGTAGGGTCATGCTGGGGGTAGTGTTTTAGGGTTTTGGGTAGTGTTGTAGTGTTTGCGTAGTGTAGGGTCATGCTGGGGTGTAGTGTTTTAGGGTTTTGGGTAGTGTTGTAGTGTTTGCGTAGTGTAGGGTCATGCTGGGGTGTAGTGTTTTAGGGTTTTGGGTAGTGTTGTAGTGTTTGCGTAGTGTAGGGTCATGCTGGGGGTAGTGTTTTAGGGTTTTGGGTAGTGTTGTAGTGTTTGCGTAGTGTAGGGTCATGCTGGGGGGTAGTGTTTTAGGGTTTTGGGTAGTGTTGTAGTGTTTGCGTAGTGTAGGGTCATGCTGGGGGTAGTGTTTTAGGGTTTTGGGTAGTGTTGTAGTGTTTGCGTAGTGTAGGGTCATGCTGAGGGTAGTGTTTTAGGGTTTAGGGTAGTGTTGTAGTGTTTGTGTAGTGTAGGGTCATGCTGGGGGTAGTGTTTTAGGGTTTAGGGTAGTGTTGTAGTGTTTGCGTAGTGTAGGGTCATGCTGGGGGTAGTGTTTTAGGGTTTAGGGTAGTGTTGTAGTGTTTGCGTAGTGTAGGGTCATGCTGGGGGTAGTGTTTTAGGGTTTAGGGTAGTGTTGTAGTGTTTGCGTAGTGTAGGGTCATGCTGGGGTGTAGTGTTTTAGGGTTTTGGGTAGTGTTGTAGTGTTTGCGTAGTGTAGGGTCATGCTGGGGGTAGTGTTTTAGGATTTAGGGTAGTGTTGTAGTGTTTGCGTAGTGTAGGGTCATGCTGGGGGTAGTGTTTTAGGGTTTTGGGTAGTGTTGTAGTGTTTGCGTAGTGTAGGGTCATGCTGGGGGGTAGTGTTTTAGGGTTTTGGGTAGTGTTGTAGTGTTTGCGTAGTGTAGGGTCATGCTGAGGGTAGTGTTTTAGCGTTTAGGGTAGTGTTGTAGTGTTTGCGTAGTGTAGGGTCATGCTGGGGGTAGTGTTTTAGGGTTTAGGGTAGTGTTGTAGTGTTTGCGTAGTGTAGGGTCATGCTGGGGGTAGTGTTTTAGGGTTTAGGGTAGTGTTGTAGTGTTTGCGTAGTGTAGGATCATGCTGGGGTAGTGTTTTAGGGTTTAGGGTAGTGTTGTAGTGTTTGCGTAGTGTAGGGTCATGCTGGGGTGTAGTGTTTTAGGGTTTTGGGTAGTGTTGTAGTGTTTGCGTAGTGTAGGGTCATGCTGGGGGTAGTGTTTTAGGGTTTAGGGTAGTGTTGTAGTGTTTGCGTAGTGTAGGGTCATGCTGGGGTGTAGTGTTTTAGGGTTTTGGGTAGTGTTGTAGTGTTTGCGTAGTGTAGGGTCATGCTGGGGGTAGTGTTTTAGGATTTAGGTTAGTGTTGTAGTGTTTGCGTAGTGTAGGGTCATGCTGGGGGTAGTGTTTTAGGGTTTAGGGTTGTGTTGTAGTGTTTGCGTAGTGTAGGGTCATGCTGGGGGTAGTGTTTTAGGGTTTAGGGTTGTGTTGTAGTGTTTGTGTAGTGTAGGGTCATGCTGGGGGTAGTGTTTTAGGGTTTAGGGTAGTGTTGTAGTGTTTGCGTAGTGTAGGGTCATGCTGGGGGTAGTGTTTTAGGGTTTAGGGTAGTGTTGTAGTGTTTGTGTAGTGTAGGGTCATGCTGGGGGTAGTGTTTTAGGGTTTAGGGTAGTGTTGTAGTGTTTGTGTAGTGTAGGGTCATGCTGGGGGTAGTGTTTTAGGGTTTAGGGTAGTGTTGTAGTGTTTGTGTAGTGTAGGGTCATGCTGGGGGTAGTGTTTTAGGGTTTAGGGTAGTGTTGTACTGTTTGTGTAGTGTAGGGTCATGCTGGGGGTAGTGTTTTAGGGTTTAGGGTAGTTTAGTTGTTTAGTGTATGCTAAAGGCATATTCGTTCTAAACGTTTTCGTTATTTTAATTTGCGGCCTAATAGTACATGCGAGATTTTTTTTGCGGACTGATGGTATGCGGGATTTGGACATATATTCGCTAATCATACTGTCTATGGCAAAATGAACCCCCTCATTTTGTTCCTTTTTAAATTAAATGTTTTAAGAGTTACCACTTTATTCCAATCAAGATGGCTTCAGGTGTGCCATACCTTTGTAATAAGTAGGACTGTTAGCACTCTAGTTGTTCTTTAGAACACTCTGGGACAATCTGTCATTGGGCTATAGTTGGGCTACATCTGGCTGATATTTGGGCTACATTTGGTTTTTTGTCTCTGGTGGCCATCTTTGGGCTACATTGGGCTACATTGGGCTACATTGGGCTACATTTGGGCTCCAACATATATATAGCCCAATGTAGCCCAATTTATATTTTTCAAAGTTAATTTTCGTAAAAACCACTGGAGCCTATATCTTGAGACATAGCAAAGGCACATCGGGCTACCAGTCCCTACAATTTTGCCAAGTTTGGTGTAAATCCATTCAGCCGTTCAGGCTAAAAGTGAGGCCAACCGCCCTATGGAAAATTGCATGGGAAAAACACGTTTTGGGACCCCCCTTTTTTCTCGGCCCCCCCTTGACGAAAACCCCCCAAATTTTCAGGGGCTGCTCAGAAACAAAATGTTCCATTTTCCTGAAAAGTTCAGCCAATTCTGTCCTCATAAGCCAAAGTTATTCGACATAGAATTTTCAAAAATCCCATAGGAAAAAAATCCTAACTATATATACCTACTGGCTATCGCCAGTAGGTAATATATATATATATATATATATATATATATATATATATATATATATATATAAAACATTTAAACTATATAGAAACACACAGTCACTGGATGATGTCATCAGCGATGTCATTTTGAGATGTCATCAGTGATATCACTGACCATGTCATGAGTGATGTAATATGTGACGACATCAGCAGTGCATTGCGGGGGCGCGAGTTATAGTTAGCTTAACTAACTATAACGGCCGAATTTCTCTGGTTTTGTACAAACGAAATGTCCAACTAACTATAACGTCCCTGAAACCTGTGTTTTTTTTCAGTGAATTTCAAAGGTTTTTTAAATGCTTATTTCTAACTACAACGTCCCTGAAACCTATGTTTTTTCAGTGAATATATATATATATTATATATATATATATATAATATATATATATATATATACACACACACACACACACACATGCATACATACATACATACATATATATATATATTATCCATTGGTTTTGCATTGCCCATCTTTATTTATTTGTATTATGGACTGTTTCTGAACTCAATAGCCTTTAACGTATAACATATCTTTCTTTTCCCGGTTAACTAAGCAATAGTGTCTGGGAAAAGCAAGGTACTTCATAGCCCAAGCAGTATATCTGATATCTTTCCATACAGAAGATGTATGGTTTATTTGTCAACTTTTGTAAGAGAATTATGGCTATTTAAACTGTAGAGGACAGAAGCGACTTTGAGATGCATAATTCATACCCTAAAGCCCTGTTTTATAAAGGGATGTGGCAAGGGCTGAATCATTCATTGTAATTGTCACAATACTGTCCCCAAGGTGCTATAGAAAATAAAAGTACAGAAACAAAAGCGCTTGTCAGCAGTTTATGTAAAGGCTATTGGCTTAGCAGTGAGGAAATATTAAGTGGTATTTTTTTATTGGTTCCTTTAACATTTTTGACGCAGTGCAAATTTAATCAAAAACATGGGACAGATTTATCATTACAACCTCAACTGAGAATAGCCTTGTTTTGCATGCATTCTTTAAGTTAGAAATATCCCCAAACTGTTGGTTTTTCTTTAAAGCAGCAGTTTTACCTTCGGAAAAGCCACACCCGGGGAAAATCTGTTTCTAAAGGTGGTTGCAGAATCTGCTTTCTTTTAACATGTATAAAACAAAAGTAGGCCAGCCATGTAAAACCGGAGTATCCAATGATTACACAATCTGAAATAATTGGTTCTATGGAGATTTAATTTTAGAAGTCTTGAAAACATTATTTTAATTGTTATACATGTACTACTGATGCAGAGAAGAAAACTGGCTTATGCGAATAATGAGCGTAATGAGCATACAATTATGTGAGGTGGGTGGCTGTAACTTTTGTGCAAATTGTGCATCAATGTTTCCAGTGTAAGGTGTATGTTCCAGCTGAGAGTAGTTTTTCTGATTGTGTGATTGCACTATGTTAGACCTGACATCTTTGGCATGGTAGTCCCTCACTCCTTCGAACATGATATTCACCTACTCCTTTAAACAGGGGGAAATTGGTTTACACCTAATTAGCACGTTTAAATGTATTTGTAAGTCCCTAATAAATGGTTCTGCATGTATCCAGGACTGTAGATTAAATGCTACTAATGGGCCTGCAACACTCATTGTGCCACTCACTAAAGTAGCATTTTGAAATAGTCTGTAGTGCAATTTTAAGCTGAAATTTCGACCTGGCAAAATAAACCTTTTAATATTCACACCGGGGATCTATAGGGATGAGCATGACCGGCAACGTGCTGATCCCTTTTATTCCTGAAAACTCACAAAGAAGTACGTCTGGTGTCTTGACAAAAAAAGGTATGAAGAAAAGTGAAAATGTGTTGGGGATGGGATCCTCCTAGGACATGTACCCTTTCTTACCCTAGGGTGGCATGCTTCATCATGGGGTTCTCTCCTCACACCCTGACTGCAAAGTCCATGGTGTAGGCTACGACTCACCAGGAGGGGAGGAACTTAAGTTTTTTATGATGAGTGATTGTAATTGAGTAAGCGAGGGACAGAATGCCAAAAAAAAGAAATGTACAGTGGTGGTAAAACTATCTCCAGGGTGCCTAATAAACTTTATTCCGTGGCCCACTCGGGATAGGGTTAAAAGAGAGGACCGCAGTTAAGCAAAAATGTATACCCCTTTCAATGGTTAAAGCTCGTCATGTTTCTGCCCAAGTCCCCAAATGGGGTTCCAGGGCATTCATCAGGACCAAAAATGTTTTATATAGTCTCACTGTGTATAATGTTATAATCAAAAATAAAAATATATACCAGGGTGGCCAGGCAGGCGTTGGCCCATATATATTCGGGTCCACTGTCGTTCTAATTCAGTGAAAAGTGTTGTCTGCCCTCCTGCCATTGGATACATCCAGAAAACCCAACTTTGTTTGTTGGTGCTGTTTGAAACTGATGTCCCGGCGAGGAGTACTGTCACATTTTCACTTTTCTACTTACCTTTTTTGTCAAGACACCAGATATACTTCTTTGTGAGTTTTAAAAAATAAACCTTTTGCCAGGCCTAAACCTTCCATTTTCATACAAACAAGTCATCCCTAAAGTTGGCCCGAAAAACTCACAAGGCTTGATGCATTGTATTTAAAAAGTGAGACATATGCTTAAGTTTTACATGTCCTGGCAGTCGTTTTTCACTGTTGCAAGACCTATCTCTTTCATTGACTAACTCAGGGTTACATGTTCATGAACAACAGCTGTATTTCCGTGTTGTAGGACGTGGTGCCCCCACGCACATAAAGGCTGACACTAGGTACAAATATTGAGCCCTCAGATAAACTCTTAATGAACACTGCTGAACCTGTGGAAATTACAACGGAAGAACTTCCCTGCTGCCAGAGGACTGCCGGGGTGCTTAAAGATTGCCTTGCTGCTTGAGGATTGCCTTGCTGTCAGAGAAGGAAACCTTGACCTGCTTCATCCCAGGCTAACCTCAGTGACTCCAAGGGACAGTTGGCAGACGTGTTTGTGCTGGAGGAATGCAACAAGCTCCAGAGACCTCTGTGCAAGTGCCCAGTTCGCTTGCTGCAACTGGACCAGCAACTGAACCTGCTTGAGCCATTCTTGCCTCTGTTGGAGTTTGGGTCCTTCGCAACCGCAAATGAGCCTCTTTATATGGAGACTCTGCCACCAGTGATAACCTTCATTGAGAAGCCCCAATGAAAACCTGCTGTTTGGCCTACAGTGACAGCCAGCAAAATTCAGCAACCCAAGATCTGTACTTTGCTCTACAGCAGCGACAACCCACGGTGACCGCTAAGGCAAAACTCCAGCAACAACCATTCATGATGCTTGACCGGGTCTTCATGATACAGCAACAACAGTCTGCACCACCTGCCATATCCTTGTGGCTTCTCCCTCCACGAGTGGAACTTTTTGTTCCGGACTTTGAGAAGGTAACTCTTTCAGTGGGACTAAACTGGTCCCTGTACACCATCCACAGTCCATTGCAGTCAGTCTGAACGTTTGACTTTCCCACGATCTAGCACAGCCATATGTCTGCTGGTGGCCCTTTGTGGTTTTAGGCAGCACTATATTTACTTAAACCCTCAGAATTAATTAAAGCTAGTTCTACTGATTGAATGTTTGTCATTCTGGTATCAGTTAATTTATTAAAAGTTACTCAATTTTTCTAAGTTGGTTTGAGATTTAGTGACATTTGTGGTTCAACCTGGCAAGGATTATGGTTGTTGCCGGACTTGGGCCTTTCACCCCCCTCAACCAATAACCCAATTCATACATCATTTATAGGTTTGTTTTTTCATGGAGTGGTGTGTCTCTCTCTGAAGTAGATGAGTGTGTCTGAAGAACTGATTGAGCTTTTTGTGGTGATTATTTCATAATACTGCCTGTTAGAACCGGGGTCACCGATTCAGACACAGTACCTTGGCACGAGGCAGGAAGGCACCCGAAGGCAATGTGTGAAGCAGTGGTGCAGCACACACTCACACTGACTCAGTAATGCGCATGCAATGAAGAGAAACCACACCAGGTTCAGTTGACAAAAACAAGTCGTTTTATCTAATTCTTGTTAGGCTTAGAATGGCAAAGCTCGCACAGTACCATTTCCAAGGCACACATTCATTAGAGGCAACACTTTGGCTGCATGTATTCACCATCAGTTACATTTTCTATGCATGGGGATCATATAGGCAACATTTATATAGGCAACATTTCATATGCAGGTGCACTCTAAAAATAACAGTCCCTATGCAAAGGTTAGTTCAGGGTACATTTTTTAGGCAGTGTAAATACGACTGGGCTACACTTCTAACCCACTAGGCATTATGAATACCCACTCTCAAGGCTCTTACTCAGGGTGGGCTTGCAGTCTCCTCTAGGCCCAGTTCATAATTTACTGAGGGGATTTCTGTGCTTACTTTAGGCCCCCCCTCCAGGCAGACCAATGTCAATGCTCCTCTGGGCTCTCTCCCGGTGGGGGGAGGCAGCGAGACGTTGCAGTTTCCCGGGACTCCCTTACTCCGAGGAGGTAGCGCGGGGGCTCCCACAGGCAGCAGAGTTCTCCCGATGCAGGTTGAGATCGGCCCCGGCCTTCTAGCAGCCACGAGGCCCTGAGCCAATCCCAGCATGGCTTGCAAGGGGCGCGGCCGCAGTAACCAATGGAGGCACGACCCAGAGGGGTCGCGGCCAATGACACGGCTGGCGCCCCGGTCGCGTAGCAACGGGTGCTCGTGAGGCCCAGGCCCAGGCCCAGCGCAGCCTTCTCCAATACCACGGCAGCCTCCCCTGAGCTTAGGGATCTCTGTGGGTGCCTCCTTATTCCTCGGCATGGCGATGCACGTGCCGTTCCCCTTACGTCTCCTAGGCATAGCGCGGCCTCCGGGTCTTCTGGGTCTTCTGGCATGCTTTCGATGATGAGCCCCTATTGCCGGGCAACGCCTCCAAGCTCACTCTAGGCCCAGCGCAGCCTTCACTGCAGCCGCAGCGGCCCTCCCTTGAATTCGGGGGCCGCAGCTGCGTCCCTGATCACAGCGCTTCCGCTACTCCTCGGCGCTCGGGCTGCAGCAGTGATTGGAGCGTGACTTCTGGCACAGTGCTGCAGTGGGAGGCACATGCAGGTCCTGGGCGCATGCAGCGCCCCAGCAAGCAGCGGCTGCAGCCCCGGGGTTTAGCGCTTGGAGGACACAGCGGCAGAACACAGTGCTAGCAGGAGGAGACAGGTTTTGGCAGTCCAGCGCTTGGGAGGGCCCAGCACTTTACCTGGTGATCCCCCAGTAGCAGCAACGCTCACAAGGTCCTCAGCGCTTCAGTCCTAGCGCAGGTTGTAGTGGATCTTGGTTGTGGTTTCCTTGTTTGCAGTATCTTGGGGAAATCTTGAGTTTGCAGGCACAAGAGGCAGGATGGTTCCCTGCGGCACACTGGAGTTGGTCTCCTGGGTTCCCCCTCACTGAGCAAGGTCAGCAGGCTGGCAGAGCCCCTCAGCTATCTTGGGGACAGCAGGGCCTAAGCTCAGTCAGTCTCAGTAGTGTAGGTTCCCCCCTAGGCCCAACAGCCTATACTCTGGCAGAGGTTCCCCCAGGTCCAGTGGTGCCCCAACTAACTAGTTAGGTTTCCCTCCTTTTCTCTCATACCCCTAGGTCAGGTGACCCTCCTGAAAGGCAGCCAAGCACAACTCCTCCCTGGGCTGGAAGGTTCCAGGGGCTTCTACCATGTCTGTCTATGTGACAAAAAGACGGGACGGCGAGGATACAGTAACAGGATGTCACAGCCTGATCCTAACTACTGGTGCGTGTATGTACAATGGCCATTCCGCAGTAACAGGGTCCTTTGGCAGCCATATTATTAGGAGAGAGCACCTGCGCCTCAGCACTGTTTGGCAGTGGTAAGGCGCCCAGAGGCCTAGGTCCAACAAAAAGATGGTGGCGAAAATGGGAAAAAAATGGGGTAAGAGCATCCTAGGGCTGACAGGTGTAACACGCGTCCCCCCAGTCGAAAATGGGGAGAGCTACCCAACCTCTAAGGAGTTCTCATCACTAAGGTGGAAGAACCAAGAGAGACCGTCAGCGTTGGCGTGGTCTACTCCGGGTCGATGTTCCACCCTAAAGGCCATGGCCTGGAGGGAAACAGACCACCTCAATAATTTGGGGTTTTCGCCTGTCATCTGCATGAGCCAGCAAAGGGGTCGGTGGCCGGTTTGAATAAGGAAGTGAGAGCCAAAGAGGTATGGCCTCAGCTTCTTCAGGGCCCAAACCACGGCAAAAGCTTCGCGTTCAATAGTACTCCACCGCTGTTTCCGGGGGAGTAGCCTTCGAGAAATAAAGGCCACTGGCTGGTCTTGACCTTCCTAATTAAGCTGAGAGACACAACTCCAATGCCATGCTCAGAGGCGTCTGTCTGCACGATGAATTCTTTGTCAAAGTCTGAAGTCCTAAGCACCAGAACAGTGCACATCGCGTGCTTCAGGGTGTCAAAAGCTTCTTGACATGCAGCTGTCCAAATGACTTTGTGTAGTTGCTTCTTTCATGTCAGTTCAGTCAGGGGGGCCAGGATGGTCCCGTAGCCCCTGAAAAACCGACGGTAGTACCCCGTGAGGCCGAGGAAAGCCCGGACCTCCGTTTGGGTTTTGGGGGGCTCCCAGGCCAAGATGGTCTTGATTTTGGCCTTGGGGGGTTGAACTTTACCCCCACCCACCAGGTGTCCCAGGTAGACAACAGATCCCTGTCCAATCTGGCACTTGCTGGCTGTGATGGTTAGGCCAGACCGAAGTAGAGCCTGCAGCATCTCCTGGGGACCAGAGGGTTCTCCCTGCTGCTGCTGAAGACAGCTATGTCATCCAGGTAGGCAGCCGGGAAGGCCTCTAGGCCAGAAAGTACCTGGTTGACCAACCGCTGGAAAGTGGCCAGAGCAAAGTGGTGAAAAATAATTACTATTCCCACTCCAGTGAGTGAAACAGTAGGAAAAGTGTTGGATAGCATAGGGGTAAAAATTACTATTCGCACTCCAGAGAGTGCAACAGTAGTGAAAGTGTTGGATAGCGAAGGGGTAAAAAATAATTACTATTCCCACTCCAGTGAATGCAACAGTAGGGAAAGTGTTGGCTAGCGTAGGGGTACAAATTACTATTCCCACTCCACAGAGTGCAACAGTAGTGAACATTTTGGATAACAAAGTGGTGAAAAATAATTACTATTCCCACTCCAGTGAGTGAAACAGTAGGAAAAGTGTTGGATAGCATAGGGGTAAAAAATTACTATTCCCACTCCAGAGAGTGCAACAGTAGTGAAAGTGTTGGATAGCGAAGGGGTAAAAAATAATTACTATTCCCACTCCAGTGACTGCAACAGTAGGGAAAGTGTTGGCTAGCGTAGGGGTACAAATTACTATTCCCACTCCAGAGAGGGCAACAGTAGTGAACATTTTGGATAACAAAGTGGTGAAAAATAATTACTATTCCCACTCTAGTGAGTGAAACAGTAGGAAAAGTGTTGGATGGCGTAGGGGTAAAAATTACTATTTACACTCCAAAGAGTGCAACAGTATGGAAAGTGTTGGATAGCGGAGGGGTACACATTACTATTCCCACTCCAGAGAGTGCAACAGTAGGGAAGGTTTTGGATAGCAGAGGAGTACAAATTACTAGTCCCACTCCAGTTAGTGCAACAGTAGGGAAAGTATTGGATAGCAGAGATGTACAAATTACTATTCGCACCCCAGAGAGTGCAAAAGTAGGGAAAGAGTTGGATAGCCTAGGGGTAAAAATTACTGTGTCCACTCCAGTGAGTGAAACAGTAGGAAAAGTGTTGGATGGCGTAGGGGTAAAAACTACTAGTTACACTCCAGAGAGTGCAACAGTGGGGAAAGTGTTGGATAGCGTAGGGGTAAACGTTACTATTCCTACTCCAGAGAGTGCAACTGTAGGGAAAGTTTCGGATAGCGGAGGCGTAAAAATGACTATTCCCATTCCAGAGTGTGCAACAGTAGGGAAAGTGTTAAATAGTGAAGGGGTAAAAAAATAATTACTATTCCCACTCCAGTGAATGCAACAGTAGGGAAAGTGTTGGCTAGCATAGGGGTAAAAATTACTATTCCCACTCCAGAGAGTGCAACAGTAGGGAAAGTGTTGGATAACAAAGGGGTAAAAATGACTATTCCTACTCCAGAGAGTGCAACAGCAGGGAAAGTGTTGCATAGCATAGGGGTAAAAATTACTATTCCCACTCCAGAGAGTGCAACAGTAGGGAAAGTGTTGGATAGCGAAGGGGTAAAAAATAATCACTATTCCCACTCCAGTGAATGCAACAGTAGAGAAAGTGTTGGCTTGCATAGGGTTAAAAATTACTATTCCCATTCCAGAGAGTGCAACAGTAGTGAAAGTTTTGGATAACAAAGTGGTAAAAAATAATTACTATTCCCACTCCAGTGAGTGAAACAGTAGGGAAAGTGTTGGATGGCGAAGGGGTAAAAATTACTATTTACACTCCAGAGAGTGCAACAGTAGAGATAGTTTTGGATAGGGTAGGGGTAGAAGTTACTATTCCTACTCCGGAGAGTGCAACTGAAGGGAAAGTTTTGGATAGGGGAGGCGTAAAAAGTACTATTCCCACTCCAGTGAGTGCAAACAGTATGGAAATTATTGGATAGCGCAGATGTACACATTACTATTAGCACTCCTGAGAGTGCAAAAGTAGGGCAAGAGTTGGATAGCCTAGGGGTTAAAATTACTATTCCCACTTCAGGGAGTGGAACAGTAGGGAAAGTGTTGCATAGCATAGGGGTAAAAATGACTATTCCCACTCCAGAGAGTGCAACAGCAGGGAAAGTGTTGCATAGCGAAGGGGTAAAAAAATAGTTACTATTCCCACTCCAGGGAATGCAACAGTAGGGAAAGTGTTGGCTCGCATGGGGGTAAAAAATACTATTCCCACTCCAGAGAGTGCAACAGTAGGAAAAGATTTGGATAGCGGAGGGGTAAAAATTACTATTCCCACTCCAGAGAGTGCAACACTAGGAAAAGATTTGGATAGCGGAGGGGTAAAAATGACTATTTCCACTCCACTGAGTGCAACAGTAGTGAAAGTATTGGATAGCGGAGATGAACAAATTACTATTAGCACTCCAGAGAGTGCAAAAGTAGGGAAAGAGTTGGATAGCCTAGGGGTAAAATGTACTATTCCCACTCCAGTGAGTGCAAACAGTAGGGAAAGTGTTGGATAGCAGAGAGTTAAAATTAACACTTATCAATTAAATGATTATTAAAATTAAATAACTAATTAATGAGTAATAATTAATGAATTATTTATAAATATTAATTATTACTTAATTATAAATAATTACTTCCCACCCTATTCCCCTATAAACCCACATCCCGCTCCTAAAAAGACACAATTAATATAATTATCAATTATTTATTCAATAAAAATTAATAACCAATTATTAATTAATTAATATTAAATTAATTATAAATACTAATAAATAAAAAATATGTACCTTTTTTATAAATAAATTACTTCCCATCCTATTCCACTATAAATCCAAAACACGCTCTTCAAATAATAACACAAGTAATATAATCATCTTTTAATTAATTTATATAAATGAATAACCAATTTTGTAATTCATTAATAATACATTAATTTTTAAATAATAATAAATAAAAATTAATAATTGTTTTAATTAAATTACTTTCCATCCTATTCCCCTATAAACCCACAACCCACTCCTTAGATAATAGCACAATTAATATAATGATCCGATAATTTAATAATATTAATTAATACCAATTAATAATTAATTAATAATTAATTAATTCTAAATAATAATCCCAAAAATATTTTTTTTTATATTTACATTACTTCCCACCCTATTCCCCTATAAACCCACAACTCGCTCCTAAAAAATCACACAATCATTATAAGCATCAATTACTTGAATAATATTAATTATTATTAATAAATAACAGATTAATAATTAATTATTATACATACTCATTAATAATTACTTTATTATAATTGAATTACTTCCCACCCTATTCCCCTATAATCCCAGCACTCGCTCCTAAAAAATCACAGTCATTATAAGCATCTATTAATTGAATAATATTAATTAATATCAATAAATAGCAGATTAATAATTAATTAATTATACATACTAATTATTAATTACTTCATTATAATTAAGGTTCCCGGTTTTATGGTATTTATTTTTTGGCCATTTCTGTCTGTATTTATCCATATTTATTTTTTGGCCATTTTATCTGTATTTATCCATATTTATTTTGTGTTTGCGTATAAATAAAGTTGTAAAACTGTACATTTCCATATCTATTTAACTGACAGACGCACACTCATACTTTGATGTCTGTCGTGTTTTAGCTATTTAAGCTGCCAAATATTACACAATACATACACTGGTAGATATTAGCACTACACCATAAATATATGTTAACATATTCCGTTATTTAAAGACATTTCATCCTGTTATTTAATTTCACATGCTGTCCATCTGCTCAGCCGCTGGCCTATAATTCATGAAAAAAAAACACGGAGAGTCACTTAAAAGAAGCACAATTTTCTGTATTTATCCACTTTTAAAGATCAATGCAGACCGAAAACACATAGGCCCCCATTAGGATGACGGGCGGACTTTGTCCGCCCGCCATCCCATCGGAAAAAGGGACTGCCCGCCATAAGGCCTGGGGGTCCCGTGGGGGGAATTAGGATGTGCACGCCACAGTGGTGGGCACATCCTGCATTTTTATCATTGTGGCGGGCGGTGCTCTCAGCACCGCCCGCCACAATGCTAAAAATGCATTATTGCATTTGCATAAACAAAACGGCAGGCACCGCATAGTGCCTGCTGCTTTGTTTATACAAATGCAGGGCCGTGTGCACCCCCCACCTCTCCTTCACTCTGGGGGCCCCCTGAGTGAAGAGCGCATGCCTTTCCGTGGCGGCATCGCCGCCGCGGAAAGGCATCTAAAGAAGCCCATCCTAATATGGCTGGCGGTGTCTATTAGACACCGCCACCATATTAAACATTTTCCACCCCAGTCTCCTTGCGACCGTGGCGGAAAAGCAGCGGACGGTCTTTCCGTCCACCGCGGTCCCCCCTGTCATCCTAATATGGCGGGGGAATTCAGGTGCGGATGGGGCGGATTGCCCTGCCAGGCTGGCGGTGGCTACCGCCAGCCTGGCGGGGGCAATCCGCCCGCCATCCTAATGGGCCCCATAGTTTTCTGTCTGTATTTACCTGTAAAAATCTGTAAAAACTGAAAACCGGGAGCCTTAATTATAATTGAATTACTCCCCACCTTTATGCCCTATAAACCCACAACACGCTGCAGAACTAAAATACGCAAAAAATAATTTTCATAAAAGTAATTACTGCTAAAAATGTAACACATACATTTTTAAAAAACTACACTTATACCCAAAAATTACATCACATACTTTCAACACACATACTAAAATACAGAACACTAATATAAATATCAATATTATTAACAACAATATTTTAGAAAAAGGTATTAGTCTTTCATATTTAAAAAAACGATATTTCTTACCTTACTTTCGATATTCTGTCCAACGATATACTTGCTGTCGATATTCTTGTACCTCGATATTTCAAACTCAATATTGTTGTAGTTTAAAATAAACAACTCGATATTCTGTCTGTACACCGCCTAGCTTGAATGATTAAATTATTGTTTACTTGTTTCTCTCAAAATATGTGTGCCACAGCCATTTGGATTCGTTCCAATAAATTCTCTGATAATCCCTTTAGTAACGATTGTTGATTTTCACTCTCAGTGTAGAGTTTCTGGATGTCCCATACCACTCCGAAAATATTGGTACTTACCTGTAGTAAACTATCTTCTACAGTCACTATAACAATCCCTTCTGGACGTAAATTGATGTTTTCTTGCTCTCCCTTTGCCTCTGAAGCCAACCTTTGCTGCTTCGTGTCCTTGCAAGTACAATTTGTTGTTCAACCAGACAATACTCTGGAATTTCTGATGCTAGAAGGATGTGTTCATCCATCCAGTCCAATCCAGCGGTTGTACATGGACAGAGCCATGTGACCGCTTACTGGTCTCAACGTTTTGGTGAGATTCTCCTTGGGGAGGCCAGTCCAAATCATGCAACTACAGGAACATGCCTTTAGAACACTGAGCGGTTGGGCAACCATGTGCCGATATGTCGAGCATCGTTTCTTCTTCTGCTTCACCCTCTTATAGAGCCTCCGCTATAGTGGCTGTAATCAGCCAGCCATCTGTTGCATATACAGTAAAGTAATAGAAGCTAAAAATGATTGGTCAGCATTTATTGGTGCGCCCAAGTAATGCATCCATTGAAGCAAGGCTGAAACATTGACAATGGCCTCACTCTTCCCAAATCAATCTTCCTCACCTTTGCACTCACATGTTTTCATATGATGTATTATCAAGAGGCAGTTTATATCTCTGTTCGTTTTGCTACATTGCCCCTTGGAGTGGCAATAGTTCCCGTGTAAAATCATTGTTCTAATTTGAGTGGTTATTCCAAAGTGCGTTCCTCAATTAATCTGCCTGAGTGACACCATTCTGACCCTCTTCCTGAATAATCTGTGTTGTTTCTGTGTGTGCCACAATATCTGACAATACGAGAAAGAGTTTCTCCATTGTCTTGTGTTTGCTATATGTCCTTTTCCTAGAATCTTTATGATTTCAGTTATGTGCTCTGCAGTTATCCTAACATTTGAAAATGTCTTCTTTTTTTGTTGTTGCTGTTTACATTGGGCGGGTGATACGGCATGAATCTGCGGTGTATTTACATTCAGGGCCAGTCCTAGAACTCCTGGGGCCCCGGGCGAAAGGGAAGATGTGAGGCCCCTCTAATTTGCATGTAACTTCCAGTCGCAGCCGGCATGACTCGCAGGTAGAGGGTCTCACGGAAGTTCAGGTGGAGGGGAACAGGAAGCAGGCAGCCTCCCTCCCCTCCCCTAAGCCAATCACAATGCTGCAATGGCAGCGTTGTGATTGTTCAGGACGCCAACCAGCCAGGCGCCTATTGGGAGGCCATTTTCTTCATGTAGGCTGCATTGCCCACATAGAGAAAGGCCAGAGTGCGCATGACTGGTTTGGTCGAACAGTCAGAGCCCTTAGCAGTTTGCAAGGCACTCCTCCCCTGCCCTAAAGCAGTGCTAGAAGTAGAAACATAAAAAGGTCGTTTTAGCATTTTGTGTTTCTGCTTCGGAGAGAAAGTAGTGGGGTGACGCTCCTCCGCCCTAGTGGAGGTTCTGCCCTTGGTAACATCACAAGAAGTGACATCACAGAAAGTGTCATCGCAGGACTATTGATCTTATTTGGCATCACTGAAGAGACCTAATGTGGATTTCAGTAACATGGACAAAAAGCTAAATATACAAATGAATAAGTCCATATATTTTAAAACTGTTAAATGGATTACATTTGTATAATTAGATGGAAAAGCTATGTGCAGGTCTCACAAAGATGTATATTATTTACTCCTCGTTAACTGATTGTTTCCAGATGTGTGCATGATACACTTTCCAGTTCTGCCTCATAAAGGGGGCAGATCCTGTTGAGGTAATGAGGGGCGGGATCATTCAAAATATAAAATACACAAGAGAAAACCTCTCACACCATGGATATAATTGCAGATTTCAAAAGACTCCCTTATCTTTCTGTGCCATTATTGTGCTATCTTAGGATGACATTAATACTTCGTAATTTGTTTTAACGTAAGTCTTCTCACCAGAATCCCACACTCCCATGCTTAGAGACGTAAGATAATCTTTTTTGTGTGTGTGCTCTTTACTCGCCAGAATTATGTTAAGTGCAAAAACACAACACATATAGTACAAAATTACAAGACACCATTGCAAACAAATAAAGATTGTACATAAACAAAAAAAGACTTAGAACAACCGAGACCACTGGTAAATCATACATTGACTTGAAGGTATGATGCAGATTCAAGGGGTTGTCAAATTAACGGTAACTGTAGGAAGTGTCCAGCTTTAGCGCTGGTGGAGCCCTGTGCGACAATGTTGGTGCCCCAAATGACATGCTCTGCCACGGATTTCCTCACTACGACCCATTAACAGTGCCCCTCAAGTCTCCATAACTACACTCTCTCTCAGATGCATTTAATTTGATTAACAGCACCACTGACACCCGTTTAGAGTGTCAGAGAACTTTATATCACACATTACACAGAGACAATCAATCCTACCTGTGTAAATCACAATAAGTAATGTTACATAAGACAAAGGACTAGGAGTCACATGACAATCATACTAGTAGGCAGTATGGTTTAATAGTGATTGATCTGGAGAAACACAAACTCTGAATTTAGAACGTAATACCATGGTTGGGGCTTCTCTTTAATAACCAGAATTGATTTCTGTTCAAATGAACCCTGTTTGCAACATTATGTTAATCAAAGACTGGGGAAAAAACCATAACAATGTAATTTATACCTTGCAGTTGGCATGCAGCTCTTAGTTGACAGTTAATAGTTCATTGTTCTATGTTTGGAGTTTGACTTATAAACTGCAAGTAACAATAGGATCTCTCTGACAAAAGCAGTAACCCACGAACCTATTTACATTATGTAGACTTAGTGATCTGCATGGTACATGTTCTTTGCAGCAAGCACATTAACCCTCTGTGGTACCTTTCCACACGTCAAAACTTCCACTTGACAAACCTACATCTCTCTCTAGGAAGAACATTAATCACCGGAGTTTCATGACATTATCTATTGTTGCCGAAATTTGCTGGAGGCCAGGAAGGAGGCAGCAAGTGCTTTTAGAAACCTAATATACTTGCAAACATGACCCAAAGTCAGTGCTCAGTGCGATCCCACGTTTGCACTGCCCTAGAGCCTCCCTGCTCAAGGGTCCCGTGACCTCAATGACAGAGTCACTGTTGCTCTAGGGCAGAGGTCTTCAAACTTTTGGATGCCGGGACCCCCTTGTCAACATTTTGAGGCCTAAGGACCCCCTCCTGACAAAAATTTCTAAACCTGAGGGCAGGGCTGCTGGAATTAAATTATGCAACAGGCTTGACTAAATGGTGTGGGAAGAAAATGTAAAAGATGTTATGTGATGCCACGTATTTCAGGATAGCATTGCTTCATTATTTTGACATTTTTTACACACAGTAACACTCCACCAATGAACGGGTGCATGACCCTAGCACGCGTAGTGAGTCCTCTGCACTGGTGTATCATGGCAGGTGCGGATTACCAGCCAAGGCTGGTCTGTGCCCTCCCTGGGCTGTTGTTTTATTTCCAGTGTTAACACTCTTGGCTCACTTCCCTGGCCTTGGCTCACCTGCTCCGCCGTATGTGTAAAAAACTCATCTACACTTTATTTAGAGAAGCAGTTTCCTGCTCTCCCTCCACTCACCCGGAAGTGAAGGTTAATAAGGCTTACCTGCACTTCTTAGTATTCTCCGGTGCAGGCCCTTCATCTCACTGGGGCATTTTTGTGAGAGTATATTTATAGCTATTTTACCGACCTGATCTCCAACCGAACATGATGCAATGCCACAAGTCAAGTGAGACGGAAGCTATCCGTATTTCTGTTTATCATGCTTCTGGAGAAATAACCCCTTCACCAAATAAAGCAACAACGCAAACCCTTTTATTTCTCATAGCCAAGTCAGTACCCTTTGAATTTCCAATGCCTTCCCCCACCCCTTGGCCTGTTTTGGATCGCAATTGGGCCACTATGTAAAAAACCCAGGTTTCTTAACCAAACCCTCCCCCCCTCACCTCGTCCCCCAACTTTTTTGCACTGTTAAAATGTGTATGGATATAATAATTAACATGCCTAATCTCAGTCCGAATCTCTTAAATATTATTATATATTTTCAACGGCTTTAGGGATGGTGGTACGGTGGGGTGTCCTGTTCAGCCTGAGGACGTCGGGGGTCAAGTGCCATATTTTTTAGTATCAGATGCTCATGTATGGGCTTAGGGGTAGCAATCGTAACACTGTTTGTATTTATCATAATTGCAATCCTGTGTAGTCCCTGTGGTGTTGCTCTGCCATCTTGCAATGAGAGCCAAAGTATGGTTAAACAATACTGTCCGAGCCAGGCTACTGGCTTTTTGCTCCACCCCTCGCTTGACATTTTTCAACTACTGAGAGCAGGTGGAAATGTCAGTGTAGCAGTCCCCCAAATCAGGAAAAACATACAGTTTTTTTATCTGGGACTCATTGGTCCGCATAGTTACTCCCCATGCCAGGAACAAACACATTTAGTTGCTGGAATGCCAGCTGAAAACAAGATTCCACACACTCAGCATATTCACAACTAAAACCTGTTAACTTGTAATAGGGCCTGGGTGATGTTTGGGTCACCATTTTAGATCCTTGTACAATGCTATTGGACTGTAAACAGGTCAAGTGATAAGCTGGGCAAAGCCATGCATTAGAAACACTCACAAGAATGTGTGAAATTAATATTGAGTTGGTAGAAGGTGTATTAAGAGTCCTGTAACAATGCCATTCCTGTAGCCCCGATTTCAAACTAGGTGATATTTTCTTCTTGAACAGGAATTGTATGTCTTTTTAAGTGATGAACCTTTTGTTATTTCTTCTGCTACTCCCCAAAACACCACCTTTTCACTAAAAAGCATAAGCACTAATTCTCGTTAATTTAAAGAACATAATGTATGACTTTTTAGCAAATAAACTGCCCTTTTGCTGGAAAAACATCTGTCTCAGCCCCTGGCTACATTAGTTGTTTTTAAAAAGTTTCAAAAAAGAATTATATGTGCATTTTGTTTGCTGGCTGTTGAAACTCCAAAAAATCTGTATTTCCCTGCAAACCGCTGTTTTTACAAACATCACGTTTTACATACGCATGCCATCTTCATCAGTTGTTAAGAAACTCACTGCTATGTACCAACCTCAATTTTCAGTACTTAGCTTGATAAGAATCAATATTCTGTAATTCCCGTTTCCTGGTTTTATCATTTACTTTGTCCTCCCAGACACAGTCCAATGGCTCATTCTCTTCCCAAATGATTAAATGCAAAGTCACCGGTATTTATTTTTTGTTTCGGTTACTGCATGTTCCTCTTTGTAATACTGGTAGGGGCGTTGAGTAATAAAAGAATCCTGATTTGACTTGTTGCATCAAATACAGCTTTAGGAACAGTGCGGTGTCCTGTTCAGCCTGAGGAGGTCGAGGGGGTCAAGTGTGGCATTTGTTTGTCAGGGTGGAGAAGCAGAATATGCAGACTTGCACCTCGCCCGTTACTCACTCATTAGCCCCCACCCGAGGCTCCCGGCATTAGCATGAGAATGCAGCCTTGGGTTTCTGATGGCCGGGCATTCACCGGGAGCTGCGGGGGGGGGGGGGGCTGTGTTACACCTCTGGCTAAGCCCCCAGTAGTGCAACAGCCCGGGCTTAGACAAGGGACGGGGGAAGAGGGGGGCTGAAGCCCTTGGGCCTTGGCAGAAGTGTTACTGTGAAGGCGCGACCCCCTTTGCATCGCTCCACGGCCCCCCTAGGGGTCGCGCCCCACAGTTTGAAGACCCCTGCTCTAGGGTGTGCTGCTTCGTAGGCCTGTCCAAAAGACTTGTGTTGAGCTTCAATGGGGGTTGTGGTAGACAGGCCTTCAAGGTTAACCCACACTTGCCACTGCTAGGGTTCACCTGCTGGTGCTAAAAGATCAGTCCTTCTAAGGTCTTGCGGGTCCTTCCAAGGTCTAGCATGGAAATGTGCTCTCTCAGTAGAGAGGTCTGGTGGACTGGTCATAAAGGCTGAACCTGGTTCCCCAGTTCCAAATTTGGCAGCTCTGACCATAGTGCCACATCATCTCCCCCACTGAACACCATACTACCCCACTGAGAGAAATTTGCACTGCCTTCAACTACAACCCAATTGCGCCCACTACAAAAACCTGGAGGCGACTTAATTCAAATTGCGCACTAGACAAGAGCAATATGCTGCCAAAAAAAAAATGACAACATTCTGGAAAAAGCAAACACTCAAAGGAATGTAAAATTAATTAAAGCATGTGAAATATAAACAGTAACAACATGGTTACCTTAACGCTTTTGCACTTATTATTCAGAAATCAATGAGTGCTTTTGCATGAAAAGTTAAGGCCATGACTACAGAGCCGGAATGGACCTGCTTTAATGCCCATTGCTTATATCCTTACAAACCGAAAGCAATATGGTTTAAAAAGACCACATTTTGAACCTTTTATTTCTCTCCATCCCAAGGCTGCACTTTGGAAGTGGAAAATGTCACAAAAAAGATGACCTTTCCAGCAAAAAAGTTTTTCTTTTTTGGATTCATTTCACAGGGGAACAAATAAAGAAAAGGAAAAGAAAGAGGGAGTAATGGCTACAAGGCCCAGGGAAGGGGTGCCCCCACACCCTGACCTTGCAGCTTACTCTAGTGCTTCGAGGCCCAGGGAAAGGTGGCCCCCCTCTCCTGGGCCTTCGAAGCAGTAACAAGGCATTTCTTAAAACCCTTCCCTAGCACCAGTTGATCTGGCTGCCCCCTCCTCCCCTCACCCATCACTCCTTAACTGTGTCTGACTGGTCCTGTAAAGAAAGAGGCCTTCTGCCACTGCTTTGAGGGAAATTCCACCTTGCCCCGCCTTACACCGCCCCATAAACGCTTTAGGGCTGAGAAATCTGAGCCCTTCCTGCCGATCATTGAGGCTGGGTTCCTCATTAACGCTAGGTCCCTAGTTAAAAATAACTTCGCTTTTAGGGACTTTGGGCCAGATGTAGGAGCCCAAATACCGGTCGGTAACGGCCAATTTCGGCCGTTACCGACTGGTATTTGGGTTTTGCTATGTAGGGGGCTGAAAATTACAGAATCGGTATATTTAACGATTCGGTAAAATTACCGATTCGTTAATTTACTGAATCGGTAAATATACCGAGTCTGTAATTCCAAATGTAGGTGGCACAGTTTTCAGTGCCACAGGCCCTTAAGAGTCGGTATTTTACCACACAATCCTATTGTGTGGTAAAATATCGAATTCAGGTGTGCATGCACATCTGTGCATGCACACCTGTGCCATGTGACACACAGACATGCCCTTAGGGCATGTATGTGTGCCACATGGCACACAAGCATGTAATTGGGGTGCTAGAGGGTGTCAAAGTGACACCCCCTGCACCCTTGCAGGATTCGGTATTTACCGATTCGGTAAATACCGAATCGGTATTTCCCTTTGATTCCTATGGGCTTGAAGGCCCATAGGAATCAATAGGAAATACCGATTCGGTATTTACCGAATCGGTAAATACAGAATCTTACAGATTCGGTAATTCTAAAATGAGAATTACCTACATCTGCACCCTTCCTATTTACCTACTCTTAAATACCGAATCGGTAAAATTCGGTATTTAAGAGTAGGTAAATAGGACCTACCTACATCTGGCCCCTGATCTCGGAAAGAAACCCCGCATGGGCATTTGTTACTGAGACCTAGGCCTCCGAGTGCTCTGGGCCGGAACTTTTAAATGCCATTCCCGAGGGATATTCCCTGGCCAGAATGGATAGGCAGGTCCGGAGAGGGGAGGATTAGGAATACTTCACAGAACTTCGATAAAATGCCATATCGAACATCTCCCTGCAGTGTCTTTCCAGGCCATGTACTTCGTCCTTAGCCCCGTCCCTACTATCTCCCTTGCGGGCATCCTGATCTACAGGCCACCGGGCCCCATGTCAATTTTCAGCCATGACCTATCGCAAGTGATGGAACCCTACATGGACAGGCCTAATTTAACTATCCTAGGGGATTTTAATTTTCATCTGGAGGATGACACCTCCACAGATACTACCCACTTGTTGGACTCCATGATTTCTGTGATAGGGCCTACCCACTCCGCTGGACACACGTTGGATGGGGTTTTTTCCAATGACCCTAGAATAAGGATAGGGACCCCCCCTTCCTCTGTCTTGGTCAGATCATCTAGCCGTCCCTTTTGCCTTTTCCTTCCCGCTTCCCAATGCTGCGCAGGGAGACTCTAGCAGATGGGAATTAAAGAGAAACTTTCGGGGGATAAACAATAAAACTCTGACCCCTTTTCTGTCCAGTTTATGCCCCTTCCTACTAGGGAACTGACACCTCAGCCCTCGCCCTCCACAATGCTATTTCTAAAGCCGTTGATACTCTGGCCCTGCTGAAGCAGCACTATGCTGCAAGGAAACGCCCCACAGCAACCTGGTTCTCAGACACTCTTAGAGTGCTCAGGCAGGGCTGCAGAAAGCAGGAGAGGCTCTGGAGACTCCACCTTGACCCCCTTGAAAACGAAATCCACAAGAAACTGCTCAAGGAGTACAAAGCCTCTGTGCTGGTAGAAAAGAAATCCTATTTCAATAAGATCACCACCTCCCTTAGCTCCCCTCGGGAGCTATTTAAAATTGTGGATTCTCTGTGTGCCCTTCAATCTCCTGAACCTATTGAGGCCTCACAAGACCTTCGTGATCAAATTTCCACCTATTTCCATGAGAAAATCACGAACATTCACTCTGGCCTAGAAGCCTTTAATCATGACCTAGGGCCCCCCTCTGACTTGGAGACTTTTCCCCAGCTGCAACCTCCGTTACACCGCAGGGTGGTTATTTTACTAACTTACCCCTGCTTACCTCAGAACAAATCAATCTGCATCTGGACAACCTGAAGTCAGGATCTCCTCTTGACCCCTGCCCTCTTAACATTTTTAAGGAATGCAGGGATGTCCTACTTCCTCCCTTTCTAGAGGTGATCAATCAGGCAACCCTTGAGGGAGTTTACCCGAAGCCTTGGAAATTGGCCATCGTTAAACCCCTCCTTAAGAAACCCACGTTAGACCCTGGCATTCTTAGAAATTTTCGCCCCATCTCCCTGCTCCCTGCCACTGCGAAAATACTGGAAACCCACTTAAATATCCATCTGAGCGCCTTTTTAGATCACACCAGCCTTCTTGACCCGTCCCAACACTGTTTTCGTAAAGCCCATTGCACCGAGTCCGCCCTGACAGTCGTCGCTAATAACATACGTGCTAAGGTCGACAGTGGCCAGACTACCCTGCTGGTCCTGCTCGACCTCACCGCTGCATTCGACACTCTGTCCCCTGCCATTTTGGCTGGGCGTCTGAGGGAAATAGGAGTGGACGGACCGGCGCTTAGCCTTTTAACATCTTTTCTGACCCAGCGCGAACAAAGGGTCAAGGTGGGCGACCACCTCTCCCCTGTCAAGCCTGTGCAGTGTGGGGTTCCTCAGGGCTCGTCCCTGAGCCCCACGCTCTTCAACATATATGTAACACCGTTGGCCAGGCTTGTCAGAACCTTTGGTCTGGAAGTCGTATCCTACGCTTATGACACCCAGATCATGGTCTCCATCTCACATACCGCTGACATCACTGCCCTGAATTTTAAAGCCTGTATGAAGGCAGTAGCGGAGTGGATGGTAAGAAATTACCTCAAACTTAACGGGGAGAAAACGGAGGTGATCATTTTTGGAGGAAAGCCCGAGATTTGGTCTGCGGACTGGTGGCCCTCTGCTCTCGGTGCTTGCCCCACACCCACTCAGTCAGCTCAGAATCTGGGCGTTATCTTTGACTCCTCGCTTTCCTTCGACAAGCAGGTCAGCAGGACGGCCTTAACCTGCTACAGGGTTTTGCGAATCCTGAGGAAAATCGTACATTACCTGTCGATCGAAGCCCGTAAACAGGTCACGGTAGCCCTTATAGCCTCCCGCCTGGACTATTGTAATGTACTTTATTTGGGAATTACCAAAAACTTGTCCAGCGTCTCCAAATTGTGCAAAACGCGGCCGCAGGGTTCGTTGTTGACGCTCCTAGGCGTTCATCAGGCTCAGCCATTAGGAAAGATCTGCACTGGCTCCCCATGCAACCCAGGATTGACTTCAAGGCCTTGTGCCTCACGCAGCGTGCCCTTCATGGGCTCGGGCAGAAGACATCAGTTCCCTTGTGTTCCTCTATGTCCCTGGTAGGGTCCTTCGCTCAGCGAACAAAAACCTTCTTGCTGTTCCCAGAATTCTGAAGGCAAGATGGGGCGGGAGGGCTTTCTTCTCCCTTGTTCCAAGGATGTGGAACGCCCTTCCTGTGGAACGTAGGGATCAACCTTCTCATTCTAAGTTCCGGAAGGACTTGAAGACCTGGCTCTTCAGGGAAGCCTACCTCTAGCCGGCATTCCTCCTCTTTTTCACACTCAGCTTTTCTTTCCATCTTCAGCGCCTTGACGCCTTTGGGCAAAGTTGCGCTATACAAGGCCCAAATCATCATCATCATCATCATCATCAGCAACAAAATGCGGGAATGTCCGGTACTTAACAGAGGTGCTGCCCGCCCCTGACACAATGAGCCATAATTGCTGGCCCTGGCTGCTGTGCCTTCCCCACTCTGTTTGTCCCCCCCCACACCCCTGCAGGAGTGCGACCACGCGGTCGACTCCAGACATCTCAAATGTGTATTGTAATTATATGGGGAGGGGCCCTGTTGGAGCATGTGGGCAATCTGTGAATGTGTTTCATTTCACAGTGAAGCAGGGGGGGGCCCTGCCTTTCACCTGAGAGCGAGGCCCTGGGCAGCTGCCAATGCTGCCCATGCCTAGCGCCGGCCCTGTTTACATACATGTTCTTATGTGGACATTTCATGCCCCACTTAGCTCCTGCTGCATTGAGGGCATGTGCACATGCGGTCTCTGCAGCAAAAGGTACTTGTTTGCAAGTTCCTTTAATTTTTGCCACATTAATTCTTTGGGAGCCCGCTCATCTTTTCTTCCACTGCCTGCCTGCTCTCAGGGGACTCAAGCCCCCAGAATTCATAGCGCCAGGAGGCGCCAACACGAGGCCCAGAACGCCCGGAGGCGCATAAATTAAGCATGGTTCTTCCACTGCGGAGGAACCCCTCATCTTTCCTTCCACTACCTGCCTGTTGTCAGGGGACTCCAGCTCACAGAATCCATAGCTCCAGGAGGCGCCAACGCACGAACCAGAGCGCCTGGAGGTGCATAAATTCAGCGCTGGCATCCCGCTGCGCGGGATCCCACTCATCCTTCCTTCTGTTGCCTGCCTTCCTGCTGTCAAGGGACTCCAGCCCTCAGAATCCATAGCGTCAGGAGGCGCCAATGCGAGCCCAGAGCACCGGAGGTGCATAAATTCAGCGCGGGACGCACGCAGGTGTGCCCTAGTCGCGCCCGGGCAAATCCCGGTTCAAGGGCGGGCCCGTCTACTCCTGTCAGCATCAGGAAGAGGCAGGGCGGGTCCACCCCCTTGGCGTTGCAGCAAGCTGGTCCCCATGGTACAGCAGTTTGGATTGCTCTCTATTGGTATTTATCTTCTTTATTTTTATTTCTTCCCTTTTTATAGAAATTTTATGTTGTAGACCCAAACTTAACCACTATTAGCTGGCCATCCTCCCTTTATCCCTGGGGGTTTGGTGATAGCTGTGGAATATCTTTCCCTAAAACGCAGAGGTTGTACATATTTAACTGAGGTGATTCTAATAAGATGGGCAAAAGAAAAGGTCACGATAGGGCTCAGGTTATGGGCTATCCAAAAAAGGAAAAAAAAGTCCCTTGATGCAGTCTGCCACAAGACCGTGGACCAAATTAAGTCAATCTTGATTGAGTGTCAGGAAATGGCTGATGCCGGTTCACCAAGCTCATCTACTCAGGCAGAATAGCCACAAGTACAGCCGTAAATTCTGTAGCCCCGTCAATTATCTCACCCAAGCCATCTCTACGGCAAAAAATCAGCAAAGTTAATACCACAAATGATTACCCAAGGTTCTACAGGGAGAAGCAAGCGTCTGGTAAAAAGATCTTCTGATCCGGAATCTGGTTTGGCCATTTTGGTACTATGTAACAAGTTGAGTGGGTCCCCTAGCGTGGCACATGTTACTCAAGTTGAGTGCCACAATAGATTTGATGTCCTTGTTCGTAAGGAGGTATGGGGCCAGGAGCCGGACCAGATGATCCCTAGGAGCTTTATAAAGTCCCGCTTCTGAGGTGAATTTACTGAAGCCCCTACCTTTAGACTTACCGAAAGTGATATGGACGAAGATAGGAGGCCAGGTGCTTGCCCTTACCCTACAACATTATTTAAGAGCAACAAATTGGAGAAGTAGTTCTTATCCTAATGGGGAGTGCACTTTTAACAGACCTGGCCACACAAGTAGTATTGACTACTGCTTTGTTACTTCTAATCTCTGGCCCCTAGTGGATGGTATGGCAGTAGTATAAAGATTCGAAAGTGACCATAACACACTTGCCCTTACCCTTACCCTTAAAAAACCAGACACCCCACAACCCAATAGCAGAGAGTGTCCTGATTTGGGTGTGCTTTCTGTTACAAACAATCAGAGATCAATTAAGTGGGATGGGGTGGAGGAGCATCCGGTAGCCCTTGAAGCCGTCAAGAGTAAAATGTGCCGGGTGATTGTCTGTTAAGGACGCTGTGGTGAGCCTGAGACCTTACCATGACTTGTTTTTTAGTGAGATAAGGGATATGCTTAGTCCGCCTCCTAAAGTGCGGAAAAGGGGGGGGGACTCTGCAGTCAAGATGCAGGGCCCTAAGAGAGCCTGGTATAATTAGGACTGCAGGAAAACTAAGGGGCGCTTATCTGCACAGTAAAAAAGAAGGCACATCCTGAGATTACAAACACGAGGAGATAATGAAAGTATTGCTGAAACATTTCAAACACTCACCCCCAGTCACAGATCTGGGTTGAATCCATCATCATTCTTTATCTCACTTTGCCACTCCAGCTTAGACACAACTATATGCAAATTAATCTAAACCCTGTGCCTCATGGGAACAGTCTAGCCTGAACTGCCAAGCCATCTTCCCCGGACCAGAAACTAGCATCCTGGGACAGGTTTTGGGCTGTTAGTCTTTCAGCTAGGCTAGCTTGAATCCAGTGGCAAAGTGATCAAGTCTGCGTCCTAAAGTGCGGAAAAGGGGGGACTGTACAGTCCCAACGCAGGACCCTAGGAGCGCCTGGTATAATCAGGATTGCAGGAAAGCTAAGGGGGAGCTTATATGCTCAGTAAAACAGAAGGCATGTCCTGAGATTGCGACTTGTAGAGCTAAGTATAAGCAGGCCGTTGACAAAGCTAAGAAAGAATGGGAGGGTTCTCTCTGGTTTTCCTTACACACCGCTCTGTCAGATAAATACCCTAAGATTTTTGGGTGAAAAGCAGCATATTGGCTCAAGGGAAACAGGACAGTCCTGGAATAAACTGTCCAGCCAGAAGAGTGGGTTTCTCATTTTGGCTCTCTTTATGGTAAGGGCACTCTTGCAAGTAATAAGAGTAGTGAGATGTGGGTTGAGACCTTTGGTGCGGAAGGTGAAAGTCTGTTTTTCTCTATTGAGGAAACCCAAATGGTGATCTCATCTTGTGTGCCCACACGAGCCCCTGGACGGGATAGAATTCCCAATGATCTCTATAGAGAGGACAAATCCCTATATAAATCTGGTAACAAACCTGATCATGTCTGGTGCTCTCATACTATCATCGTGGCAGACTGCAGAGATAGTGCCCATTTACAAAAAGGGGGACAGAGCTAAGCCGCAGAGTTATAGGCTGATAAGCCTCATTGACTCTCTTCTGAAATAATTTTGTAAGCAGGTTTTAGCAAGGATACAGGACTGGATGACTGAGTCTCAAATCTTGTGTGATATTCAGGGAGGTTTTCGTACAAAAGTGAGAACTCTGGACCAGGCCTTCCGCCTTCTTTGTATTTACTTGAAGGAAGTAGTTGTCAAGGGGGGAAATGATATGTGGCTGTTGTTGATTTGCGCTCAGCGTTTGACATTGTCCCCCGGGCCTGACGCAGGAGAGTATTGAAAGTGAAGGGCATGCCAGCTAATCTTTTAGACATTCTGATCAGACTACATTCATCTAACGCAGCGGTAGGTCAGGTGGGGTGCAAACAACCAAGTAACCTTCCCTGTCCAATGTGGCGTAAGACAGGAATGTATGTTGTTAGCCCCCACTCTTTTTACTCTTTTTATTAATGAGATGGTTGATTTTTTAGATAGAGATGGCTGTGATACCAGACAAAATCGGTGTGAGAGGAGTGTCTGCACTTCTGTTTGCAGATGATACACTTTTAATTTCTAAATCTCTGCTGGATCTTCAACAACTTTTGATTGATTTTATATGGTTTCGTGATGAGAGGGGTCTGTTTGTAAATGAGGCCAAAGCCAAGTATAATATTTTTAACAGAGAAATGACTAAATTGTCAAAAAGACGTATATTGGCTGGTAGTACCAAACTGGGAGCAAGTTGAAGTTTTTGACTATTTAGGTATCCGTCTGACTCCATCGATCCACTGGGGTGCCCATATTGAGAAAGTTAAGTTACAACTAATCAGCCAGTGTGCCCGTATTAGTAAAATACATAGGAAGACGGTTTCCTGCCAAATTGCTCCAGCACTTGAAATTTACAACGTCAAGGTCCGGGGGGTGGGGGGTACATTATGATGCAGAGTTGTGGGGTACGGGTTATGCAACTTCCCTCACTACCATAGAAAATCGTTTCTTAAGATCACTGGTAGATATCCCTTTTAGATCTCCTTTGATACCCCTGTATATGGACCTTGCTCACAGACAGCTAATACACAAGTTGAATTATAAACTTTTAATGTTGTGGTACAGGCTATGGACAGTGGAAGAACTTAAAACCTATTGAGCGGTTTTGTCTGACCTTCTGAAATTCCCTAGGGCTGCATCGATCAGGTGGTTCACTTCTTTACGGGAACTACTGGGGTGGCTGGGGATGGAGGCATTCTGGTCCAATCCAGAAAGTATGGTGCGAATTCTGAGGGCAAATTTAAAAGAAATGTATTGGGAACTGACACGTGTGAAGCACTCTGTAAAACCTGTGACCAATCTGACTAATGACTTCTTCAATTTAAAACCTGTCCCCTGTTTCGAGTCCAGCATTGATGAAATAGTTCCCTCCTTGGCACGCAAACTTTTCTGACAGTACCGTTATAAGACTTTACCCACCAGATTGTTATGTTTTAAGTGGTGCCATAGTGCTTTTACTGACACTGCGTGTAAAGCTTGTGCGGAATCTATTATTCATTTACTTTTCCTTCGTCCACATTATTCATCTCTGAGGAAAAAGTCGATACTCCCGCTGTTTAAACTTGCAGGCCCGGTCCATTATCTAGAGGTGATGATAATTTTATGTACTGAAACTCGGACAGCAATAGTTTTTGGCCTCTCTGAAGATTTTGGTATGCATTGTGGATTAGGTGCGGGAAATCATTAGCATGAGGCACTTTATTCTCCTCAGAGTTGTTGTACCCGGTATTTTGCACAATTATTTTATTGAACTGTTTTTTTTAACATATTTATCTGACAAGGTTTTTATATATCTGTTTTATGCGTCTGTTGTTTCGACTGGAGCTGCGACGTCGTCGGTTTACAGGTTGCTGTTGCATTTTGGACCGAGATGATCTCGATTTTGCCGGAGAATACCTGCGTGCGTTGCGAGATTGAATCCTGAAAGCTTGGTCACACTTTTCACTTTTCCCGGCTTCCATCTTTTTGGCATGTTCTTCAGCCTGATCATGCACTCGTGTCATCTCCTCAATTTCATCCAGTGAGTAGCTTTTCTTTAACAGCTTCCGCCTCAGTGATTTGGACTGACAGCCTTTGATGACCCTCTGGCTAAGAGCATCTTCCGTCGAGAACAAGTACAACTCGCAGTACCGTGCCAATCGTCTGAGACGTGTGATGAAAACGCACATGGGCTCCTCTTTTTCTCTCATAGTCAATATTTCTGCAAGAATTTCTGGTTCAACGCTGCACACACGTTGGCATAAGATGCTACGTCGGCTGCGGGTAGTTCCTTTATAATTTGTCTTACGTTCTTTCCTATTAGATTCCTTAGCGCAATCAATTGTTGACCAGCGTCCGTCACATGCAACCCTTTCATGAAGTCTTCAAAATCTTCAAGCCACTCCTTCCAGCGAAGACCCATACCTCCTCCTGTTTCGAGAACCAGTGGTTCAGGTGGACGCAGAAACGACACTCCAAACACCCCCATCTGTCCAGCATTGGCTTGTGCTGGACCCGATTGAGGATGAGGCGAGTTAGACATAGTGATGAGGCGGTCTTCTCTCAAGTTTGACCACTGACGGAGACAACAGCTCCCTCTATTGCTTCAGTCATAACACACACACCAAATCCCCGCTGGACGTGCTTGAACTTGACTTACTGACATTTGACAATATTACCAGCTTTTGGTTGAATTTTAACAATGCTTGATGATTTTTAGATATTTTCCATTGAGTTTGCCAATGCTTGATGAATTTTTTGAATCCTTCAGTTGAAGTTGCCACTGCTTGTTGAACCCTTTAGACTTTTCTGGTGCATTTACCAGTGCTTGATGCTTTGTTAGATACTCCGCCTGACTTTAAAATGGCCGCCGGGACTTCCTCGCAGGGGATTGGTGCAGGCGCTTGACCCAAAGATGGCCGCCATGAACTCTCGCGCTCCGCGAGATTTAGCTTATTCTGCACCAGTAGCTGCTCCTCCAGCCACCGGACTCTCCCATTAAATTGAAAACTGAAAGGAGACACTCACCCAGGTATTGGGCTCGGCAACACGCGAATGGGGTAGGCTCCCAGATTGCTTCCGCAGGCACAGCACCACGGGACCTCCACGATGCTTCGACGTCGCGGGGGGCTCACAGGTGCCCCACACACTTTCTTGCACCGCTTCAAACACTGGGGGGGCTCTCACAACCCCGTACTCCTCGTTGAGCCACACCCAGATCTCGATGCGCTGCAGTGGATGCCGTCTGGGCGAGCTCCCTAGACGCGACACGCCGATCCTCGCCAGACTCTGCCCACACTAGCACAGTGCCTTCACCAATCCACAGGGCAGAAAACCCACGTCGCACGGGCCGTGACCACCCTCGTCGCCAATTGTAGTGTCTTAACTACAAAAGACACGGACTCAGGATCGGGTTGATTGGTGGGCTTTATTTCTCTCGTCCTCGTTCATCCACTGCTCACCTACTACTAAACGTTTTCCTGTTCATGCTCCTCCTCTTCCCGTGTCTCCCCCTCCTCCTACCTCCTCAGCCGAGGAGGTCCTAGCGTCCTCACCTAAATACCAACATTACAACCAGTCCTGCCAATTCTACATATTGTGCAGGTCTGTTGCTTGTTTTTGCTATCAAAGTTACAGTGACTGGAAGCCCATTATCATCTTTGGAGGGGTATGTGACATATGTCCACATGCCTCCCATAAACTTGTTATCCTCCAAGTGTTGGTGCTGATCTATTACATATGTTGTGTACATGGCTGGGACTTTTTCCTGGGGACATAGTGTTTTCCACGGTGCATTTGTGATGAG
Organism: Lissotriton vulgaris; assembly: GCF_964263255.1. Taxonomy (NCBI): domain Eukaryota; kingdom Metazoa; phylum Chordata; class Amphibia; order Caudata; family Salamandridae; genus Lissotriton; species Lissotriton vulgaris. The sequence goes on along the minus strand of NC_141689.1, from coordinate 2,068,358,651 downwards.
TGTTCTGTAATGAGATGCCAGTCAGAACTGGCTTGAAAGGGGTGACTAGAAGTCACTCAGTGTCTCTGTTCTGTAGAGCAGCTGTTCATTTGGTTATTCTTATGCTGCTGACTTTCCCTTGATGCAACTTCCCTGATATTAGAACTTTCAGTGGGCTGTGATGGGACTTAATCAGTATTGTGTGGTTCCCAGTAGTGCAATGGAACCTGCTCAGTTACCAATACACAGCTAAAACACTCCGCTCACAGCTGGTGTAGAGCTGTTTTGCTGGGGATAGCATTTGAGAATTAAATTCAATGGTAACAAGTTTGTCTCCCAGCAATTGTGATATCATCACTACCATAGTGTCAGTTGTTGGAATGGGTCATCAATAATATAGGTGTGGGGCTGACTAATGCTGATACATCCTGCAAACAGTATTTTAATTTAGCAACTGTATTAGTATGTTCTTCTATTAGTATGTTCTTTTACATCTTCCACATCCATGTTTTGCCAGCTAGTTGGTCTTACATGGGTTTAGCATAATGTGCAAACAATTATTTAAATGTGCTTGAAAAAAAAAGTATTCCTAACAGGGACTAAATGTTACTAAACATGTGGGGAAGGACAGCGGCATTATAACCTGCAAACTGTCTTATGAAATGGATCTCCTTTTCCTGGTGTATTGTGAGGGATGAGAACCTACCTTCTTAAGGGGATTGGCAGTGTGAAGTTTTCATTATTTATCAGTAGCCACCCTACTGTAACATCTGGCATACCTCAGCAACATCAGAAATGTGTTGTACATAATTTTCCCTCTCAATTACGATGTTGTCTGCATACTTTATAACTCTTTCATGACAGGTTGTATTTGCAAGGAGTCCTGCTACTGTCTTATACATAATGGTTGGGGATATTCCCAGATCCTGGGGAGCAGATTAAAGACATACAGGAAAGCGGTATGCTATCTGCCACTTTCCATGAGGGGGCAACTCCAAAAACCATTTCGCAAATCTAGGGAATATTGTGAATTTGTGGCTGATCTTTGCAGCAAGTTAAGTAAAAGCTGCCACAACCTGTGCCATAGAGGCTAGAACTTTATTTATTTCTTGTTAATTATTGGACTTGGCCCTTTTTGCAGGGTCATCCCTGAACTTTTTGCCTTCCTCCTGTATTGTTTCTGGCCTGTTTTTGTTGGTTTTAGGACTCTGGGCACTTTACTACTGCTAATCAGTGCTAAAGTGCATATCCTATCTGTGTAAAGTGTTATGGTAATTGGTTGTCCATAATTGGTATGTTTGTCTTACTAGTAAAGTCCCTAGTAAAGTGCACTATGCGTGCCAGGGCTGATAATGCAAATGCTACTCGTGGGCCTGCAGCACTAATTGTGCCACCGACACAAGTAGCCCTACAGAGAGAACTCAGGCCTGCCACTGCAGTGCCTGCACGCAGTTTGCTAACTGCCATGTTGTTCTGACAAGTGCACCCACATGCCAGGCCCTTACCCTTCCCTTTCCATACATACCAGACACCCCTATGGTAGGACCAGGGTACCCCCCTGGGAAGGGTGAAGTGTCTGTGAAAGGTAGGACATGTGCTGAGGTGCGGTCCATGTCCTAACAGTCAAATACTCTCCATTTAGTTTTTCACTGTTGCAAGGCCATTTTTCCCGTAGGACAGAATGGGGAAAGCTGTGTAATATGTTTCCAGCCTATCTTCCCATAGGCTTAAAATGGAGAGGTGAAGCTTACTGTGCCTGAAGTCACAATTTAATAACACATCTTTTTGTGAAGGTGTTTGTTTTGCATTGTGTGTTTAGAAACCACGCTTTTAGAAGCAGATGGTTTCTTTGTTCTAACAATTCTGTGTGTCTCTGCCTGGTTGTGGATTGACTGTCTGGATTTGAATGTGATAGGGTCTGGGAAATGTCTTGACACAGGGAAGGAGTAGGAGACAGCAACAGGCTGACCTGCATCTGGAGTGTAGGGGGGAGGAGTAGCCCCTGGAGGTGAAGAGGCCTGGGCTGCTGCCATAAAAGAGTGGCTCCACCTCCTGCTAAGTGATTGAGAAACCAGACCCCCACTAATTAAGGAAGAAGGTGTTACAGGCAGGGAGACACCCAGAACTGGTTTGGAGAGGGGTCGGTGCCCCCCTGAACACAAAGACTTCAAAGACATTTAGGGGTATAACTATGAGAGCTGAAACCCCTGAACGTTGGACTGATCAAGACTAAAAACGACTGAAAACGACCTCGTATTCAAGAGGATCCTCTGCCAAGGAAGAACAGCTGAAGAGACTGAAGAGAAGGACTGACCCTTGCTGTGTGTTCTGGTGCTGGCCTTCAGTTTGCTAATTTACCTAAGGAGAGGCTGTGTGCTGTGTCCCCCTGCTTGAAAGGACTTTGCTGTGTCCTGAAGTAACTTGTCCCCAAGGGCCCGAGGAGAGCTGGCTCCCTGTTGTGGAAACTCAGGAACATCAAAGTTTCCAAGTATGTCCCAGTAGCGCTGTTTGCTTCTTGCAGCCTGAGACCTTCATAAGCATTGCCCCAGGACTGTGTGGCCCAAAATCCAATTGAGTCTCAGTGACGCGTGTGCAGCCTGAGACTGCGTGGTGTCCGTGGTGCTGGTTGGAAAGTGCCCTGTGACTACAGTGCCCCCGCAGCGTGAATCATCGTCCACGCTGCTGCTGTGGAGTTGGTTGTGGCACGAACCGTCATCGTAACAGAAGCTGCGAATCAAGATCGCCGGCCCGAGCCGCAACGTGCTGAAGGATTTTGTAAAGCTAAGGAAGTCGTGAGGTAATCGTGATCGTTGTTGGCAAGAGGAATCTTTCCAAGATCGTCAGCAATGGAGAAGGCAGCGCCGTAACCTGTCCTGCTACAGCATTGACTTGCATCGGAGCTGCGTCGTCATCAGGAGAGCCCAGCAGGACATCTGACGAGCGGGGAGAGAGAGAGCGAGGCAGGACATCACCCAGGTAAGGCTTGGACTCCGGTTGGAAGCCACAAGCATGTGTGGCCTGGGGAGGCATGCAGGAGGAGTACAGGAGTGCTCCCGTCTCTCTTCCGCTGCATCGCGTCAGACGCGCTGAGTCCTGGAGCGACCTGGACCTGCCCGGCAGTACTGGTCCATCCACGGAAGTTCAGAACTGTTGTCTGTGGTTGGGGCTTAGTGCTGCCCGTGCTAATCGCGTCGATTGGCCTAGTATTATTCCTGCATTACGAACTGCCTCATTATTTGCATTAGGGATTGTATTATTCCTGCATTACGAACTGCCTGATTACGTGCATTAAGGAGTGTGTTATACTTGCACTAGAAACTGCCTTATTATGCGAATTGAGGATTGAATTATTCTCACATTACGAACTGCCTTATTATGTGCATAAAGGATTGAATTATTCTTGCATTACGAACTGCCGTATTACTTGTATTAAGGAGTGTGTTATACTTGCATTACAAACTGCCTGATTACGTGCATTGAGGATTGCATTATTCTTGCATTACGAACTGCCTGATTACGTGCATTGAGGATTGCATTATTCTTGCATTACGAAGTGTCTGATTACTTGCATTCAGGATTGCATTATTAGTCTGATGATACGAACTGCATAGTATTGCACGAGGAATACACTTGAACATCGTGAACTGCTTATGAATATCGCAAGAATCTACAAGTGTTTGTTGGCCTAATAACCGGCAAAGGGAATATTATGAATACGCCCATTTTCGAATTTTATCGTTTGGTCTTACCGTATTTTTCTTCTTGATAAAGATACCGCTATTTTCCTACATCAGTGTGGTGTCCATTTGTGGTGTTATCACTGGGAGTGTAGTTGCAAATATTTACACATTGCCCTGAAGATAAGCCTGGCTGCTCGTGCCAAGCTACTAGAGGGTGAGCAGGGGTTATCAAAGAGGGTATGCCTCCTTTCCCTAACTATTCCCTATTTGGACTAAGGCAACTGCCTCAGCTAACTGGAGACCCCCAGTTCTAACAGTAATTTATACATATGCTGTAATCTCACTGTCCATTAGTGTTTACAATTTTTTGCTACTGGCCAGGGATTTTTGTAGAACATCACATGTGCAGGTGCAATCACATTGTGTTGCAACAGCTCTTTAATTACTGCACTAATGCTAGGCATGCTATCTTTCAGAATGGGGTCGATCTTTTTGCACTGGATCTCTCATAATTGTAATCTCTGTTAGCACTTTGGCCCTGCCTACTTCCATTTTGTTTGTACTGAGGAAGAGGCTGTATATCGTAAGGATGTTTAGTGATTGTAGGAGTGGATTGGTTGGATTGTTAGAAAGTCACCCTTTTTAGCCTGTTCACCCCCATTTTGTGGTGCTGAATGCAACTGGTGGTAGCTGACTCTGACAGTGTCCTGGGCTCTGCCAGTCTGGTCAGGGCCAGTGCTATGTTAAACACAAACACATACATTGAGGTACACCTATAATTGGCATGACCTACCCTATAAATCCCTAGTAGATAATAGGGCCAGGGGATGAAAATGACCTATAAGTCCCTATTATATAATAGGGCATGACAGTTTAGAGGCCAGCAGCCTGAGTTGCACTGGCATGTGTACACTGCTGATAGCCGGAGGTGTTGCAGTACTGTTTTTAAAAGTACAATTCACTCCAAACAACTTTGGTGGCATGGGCACTTTAAAAGTGATACTCTGCCTTATTTTTACATTGTGGGTACACCCAAGGTCTCCCCTGGGTGTTCCAGGGCCGGGGGTTATGTAACTATAAGCAGGGTCCCTTTAAAATAGTGTTTTTAAACTCTGGTGAGTAAAAGCTGCCCATTGCTTTCCCCAGGGTAGGAAATTCATTACAAATTCCACTATAGTTGGCGGCCTAGGCTAACATCTTACGGAAATATAACTATTGCTAGGAGAGTGTGAAAAATGGCATTCAAAGACTGAGCAGACTGGTATTGATAAATCCAGCAACTATGCAGTGTTGACTTTATCATGACTTGCACACAAAATAAGTTATAGGACTTTCTTTTCTGTGATCCAAAATTCAGGCTCTAGCACTCTTCCCTGAATGGTCATTCCTGAGGGGATTAGCCAGGATGCCCTGATTAGTTGATAAGTGACCTGGCAGAAGCTATCTGATGGGGAGAGCCTTGTAGGGTCAGGAATGTCAGAGCAAGGGGTTGGGCTTCAAAGGAAGAACATGTCAATCAAGCCTGTCATCCAGGCCCCCCCTCTCTGCCATATGGGAGGCTTAACAATGATATTCACAGATGTGAGTGGGGGGAGTTTGGAGAAACAAGCGATACTCTAAGTTTGGGTTAGTTAGCTCTGTGGCTCTGCTGAAATTTCAGCCATGATGGATTTTGAGAGAAAAGTGCTTTCTGGGCCAGGACTATGCCGGACCTTGGAAGAAGTTGTCATGCTTGGGGAGTGGCCCTGCACCTCATTGTACAGGGATGCTCCCTTGCTTGTCGCCAAATAACACTGGGTAAATATGTTGGAGGTGCAGAGCCTCTCAGTTCTGCTGCCTGAAACTATAAGAAGAAGGAGGATTGTCCTGCTGGAATCTTGATCTGCACCCACTGGCCTGCCTGGTGAAGACTGTGCCTGCTGCACTATCTTGGATTACATCTCTGAGGACTTTGCCTTTCTTCAAGGAGTAAGGAGTTGACTCCATGCAGCTACAGGTTAACTGAGCTTAACTGGCTCTCCTCCAGCCAGAGTTCCCCTGTTGCCACGTTTGTGTGAACTTGTAATTTGGTTCCTAGTATAACTGTCAAGATTTTGATGGGTCATTCATGTGATGGACCATATATGCCTTTCAACATTATGATGTACATTATTGGCTGTTGTGCATCATCATGTGTTAATATTTTTGCTGCATCAGTATTTAGTAACAATGTGACCACATCCTCATGTATGATGGCCTTTATTTGTGTTCGACCATACAGATTAGCTTGTAAAGGAGCTACTTTGATTAACACTTTGGGCAAGAGGGACTTGGCACTATCTCAGTCTGCTAGTACTGATTCTCCCACTGGGGTATCAAAAAACATGAAATACTCCTCATCTTAAATGTTCAAGACAACTTGTTCCTAATCCGTTAATCTGTTGTAATTTCTGAACTCTGCCTAAGGCTTCCTCTATTGCCTTTGAGGCCTGGTGCTATTTATTTTACCATGGTCGGATAACACCCACTGCAGTTCTGACTAATACAATATTCTTTTCTGTATCCCAAAATCTTCCTGGGATTATCCATTCATCTTTTGCAAAGGTTTGTTAAGCGCAACTACTCACCCGGAAGGGTTTAAAGGTGCTGGGAGGCGCGCAGCTGCGTGGCACTCACACAGTTCCGTTGAGAGGACAAGTAGGTCCTGAGGTCTTCCAGGGTCCATCAGGGTATGTGCTGTTGCCGGAAGATCATGGTGATTCGGCGAAGAGCCAGGTCTTGAGGTTCTTCAGGAACTTGTAGAGAGGTGGTGCCTGGCGGAGGTGGAGAGGGAGGGTGTTCCATGCCTTGGCCGTGAGGAAGGTCAAGGAGTGGCCTCCTGATCTGGCCTTCTTGATGCGCAGCACCGTCGTGAGGGAAATCTGGGCTGAGCAGAGGGGCTTTGGGATGCGTGGAACGAGATGTGGTGGTTCATGTAGGTGGGCCGGTGTTGTGGAGGACTTTGTGGGCGTAGGTGAGAAGATTGAAAGTGATTCTCTTCACGACGGGGAGCCATTAAAGTGCCCACAGCTGTTGGGTGATGTTGCAGTGGCAGGGTAGGTTAAGGACTAGTCTGGCAGAGGCATTCTGGATGTGCCGGAGTTTGCGGCTGAGGTTTTTGTTGATCCCGGCGTAGAGTGCATTGCCGTAGTCCAGTTTGCATCTGATGAGGCCGTGGGGGATGGTTTTCCTGTGTTCGTGGGGAATTCAGTAGAAAGTGTTTCGTAGGAGATGAAGGGTGTGAAAACCGGAAGAGGGGATGGCATTGATCTGGCGGTCCATTTTGAGTTCAGAATGATTCCAAGGTTGCTTGCATGGTCCGTGGGTGGGGGTGGATTCCCGAGGGCAGGGGCCACCGGTTGTTGTTCCAGTCTTCGGTATGTGGGCCTATGATAAGTACTTCGGTTTTGTCTGTGTTCAATTGTAGGCAGCTGTTCTTCAACCACCCGGCGAGAGCTTCCATTCCTTCTTGAAAGTTGGGTTTCGAGGTGTTCCGTTTGTTAGTCAGCAAGAGGATGAATTGAGTGTCCTCTGCGTAAGATACGATGTTGAGCCCATGTGATCTGACGGTGGTTGCGAGTGGGGCCATGTAGACGTTGAATGGAGTGGGACTGATAGAGGATCCTTCGGGGACTCCGTAGGTGGTTGTTGTGGGTTCTGAGACGAAAGGAGAGAGTCTGACCCACTACGTTCTGCCAGAGAGGAATGAGCTGAACCAGTCGAGGGCTTTGTTCCGGATTCCTACACTGTAGAGTCTGCAGGCTAGGGTGCGGTATAAGACAGTGTCGAAGGCTGCGGAGAGGTCCAGGAGGATGAGGGCCACAGTCTCTCCTCTGTCGAGGATGGAGCAGATGTCGTCTGTCACGGCGATAAGGGCGGTTTCGGTGAAGGAGGCGAGTTGGCTGTTGACACATTTTTCAGTGACTTTCGCCGGGTACGGAAGTTCCTGAGGTCGGTGGGGTCCACAGAGGGTTTTTTCAGGAGAGGGTTGATCTCAGCGTGTTTCCAGTCATTGGGGAGGGGGGCGGTCTTAAAGGAGCAGTTGATGATTCTTTGTAGTTCAGGGGTGATGATGTCTGCGGCTATGTGGTAGATGTGCTGGTGCAGGGTCTGTGAGGGCCCCGGAATGGGTGATCTTTATAGTCTTTAGAGTGTCTTTGATGCTGAGGGCAGTCCAGCTGTCCGGTGTCAGCTGTGTGGTGTTGGAAGCGATGGGGGGTGGGTTCCACGTGGAGGTTGTTGTCGTCCAACTTGTCGCAGATGGTTTTGATTTTGTGATGGAAGAAGGCACTGGGTTTGTCGCAGTGGACCTGGGAGGGTGGGATGTCAGTGGACTCACTGTTGGGTTGGGTGAACTCTTTGATGATGCTGAAGAGTTCTTTGTTGTTGTGTGTATGGGTGGGGATTCTCTCATGGAGAGCTTCCTTCCTTGAGTGTCTGATGAGTTTGTGGTGGGCGGTGGTGGCTGTTTTGTAGTTGTCAAGGTCCGCTTAGGTTTTGGAGTTCCTCCATAGTTTTTTGAGGTGTCTGCAGGTTCGTCTGGATTCCTGGAGTTCGTTGTAGAACCAGCTGGCCTTCTTTACGGGAGGGTCAGAGAATTTCTTGAGGGGGCGACTGTGTTGGCACTGCCAGTGATCCATTTGTGTGGGGTGCGGGTGGCAGTGGTGGGGTCGTCGTCTGAGGTGGTGGAGGCGGAGCCACTGAGGGTGGCGCTGAGCTGATTGTTCCAGATCTAGTTCCAATTCCTGCATTGGAGCTGGGGTGGGTGTCTGCGGGAGATGTTTGCTTCGAATGTGAAGTGGACGCAGCGGTGCTTCGTCTATGGGAATTCGGAGGTGTGGCTGAAGGAGATGGATTTTCCTGCTGAGAAGATGGGGTCAAGAGTGTGTCCTGCTGAGTGCGTAGGTCCTGGTATGATCTGATTTAGGCCGATGATGTGGAGGTTTTCCCAGGAGGGAGGCGGAGTTGGGTCTTGGTGGTTGTTGAGGTGGAAGTCGAGGTCTCCCAGCAAAGTCTAGTCGGTGGAGGTAATGGCATGCAGGGTGATGATGTCCGTGATGGAGTCGGAGAAAGGTGCGTGGGGTCCGGGAGGTCTGTAGATGAGGGTGCCTGCGTCGGGTTAACTTGTATCTTGAAGTGGAGGTGTTCCATTAGGTCTGTGGGCTCATCGGTGTAGGGGCACAGGTGGAGGTTGGCCTTTGGGTGATGGCGATGCTGCCTCCGGGGTGGTCCTTCCGGGTGATTTTGTATCCTTCGGGTGTGGCGATCGCAATGTCTGGACCCAAGGAGGCATTAGTCCAGGTTTTGGTAAGAAAAGCCACGTCAGGACTGTTGCGGTCGAGGAGGTCTCAGATTTCCATTGCGTGTCAGTGGAGGGAGAGGACATTGAGGAGGATGCATTGCAGGGTTTGGGCTGCGGTGGAGTTGTTGCTGGTCAGTGGAGATTTTCCGTTAGACATATATCTACCTCTGCTGTCCTTTCCTTGTCCTCCTCACCTACTTTTATATTGTTGCCAGGTGATGGAGCACAATATTTTGCAGTTTTTGTAGTAAGGGGTCTAGTTTACACACTGCATTTAATGTCTAATCAGATTGCTGTGTACCCCAAAATACATCTGCTCTCTGCATATATTTTTCAAATAAAGCAGATATTTTCAGTATACAGATTTAACTGCCTGCAATAATTTTGTTGTCGTTCTATAGTTTTTTTCTATAGCATTTTGTATTTCGTATGTATCATCCCCCACATACTCTGAATTAGGCAGACCTCTCCCAATAACACTAGAGGCATGATGATAATATTGGCTTGGCAACTGGTTTTTGTGCAAATGTTTTATTCACCATTTATGCTGTAGTGAGGATCTGATATTTTATCTTTGTGAAGTGGCACAATTTTTCCCTGATGTAGTATCTATCAGCCTGATTCATGAAAGACCCGTTTTGCGAGTCTTTAACAGCGATTCATAAGGAATCTCTATTACAGGCTCGCAAAACGGGATTCATGTAGGAATCGCAAAAAAAAATGCGATTCCTACATATTCCTTATTTGCGATTAGCAAATTGCTAATCGCAAATAAGGAATAACTCCCCATTCATTCCTATGGGCCAAAAGGCCCATAGGAATGAATGGGGAGTATTCCTTATTTGCGATTAGCAATTAGCTAATCGCAAATAAGATAGCGATTTAAAGGGTGCCAGGGGTGTCCTTTTAAAGGGTGCCAGGGTGTCCAAAGGACACCCTGTAGCACCCCTTAAATGTAAATTGAAACAGGTGTTGCGCACACACATGTCCAAAGGACATGTGTGTGTGCAACATGCAACTTAGAAAAATGCTTTTAAAAGCATTTTTCTAAGTTTTCGCTATTTACCACGAGGTTTGACCTCGCGGTAAATAGCGGGCCGAAATTGCGAAATCGCTAATTTTAAATGGATGATGAATTGCATTTAAGGAATCTCAAATAGAGATTCCTTAAATGTAATTCATCGCAAAATAGCGAAATCGCTATTATCGATTTTTGCATTTGGGATGATGATTCCCAAATGCAAAAAATCGCACTCGCAAAGGGCCAGATTCTCAGAATCTGGCCCTTTGCGAGCGGAATTCAGCTTGATGAATCAGGCTGTATATTTCTCAGGCTTGTCAGAGGTTTTTGTGAGTTCTGTGGTGAAAACCGTATGAGGTACTTGCACAACATGACTACCGTTTTTGACATGTGCCAGGAGCGCCTGTTTCTAGGTATTAAATAAATGTGCCCCAGGCAAAGAGAAGACATGATATCTGGCTCTACCTAGTGATATGGCCGTGGAAGCTGCCATTTTATTAATGAAGACCACAGTCTTGCTTTCATTTCAGAATTTATAAATAAATAATACTGAAGCAGCCTGGGGCACCGGAAAGCACGTGGCATGGCGCATATTACCTCCTGTTTCCCCAGCTCCCCTTTGTGAGAGCCCTAGTAATTCTTGCAAAACTAGGGATATTATCCTTGATTCTGAGAGTATCCACTCTTTAATCATTTCTGAGAAAACATGTATGCAAGGTATGCACTCAAATACAGAATTTTATTGAGTTCTTTAAATAGAATATGTGGCATACGCCTAGTTTCAGAGTTCTCAGCTGACATTTCTGCTTCAACCATGTATCAGAAGAGAAAAATACACCATCATCATGGAAACTGTGTGACCTACTAGAATTATGTTTATTGGGATCTATTAAATACTATGGTTGTGTAAAAAAAGTGTACACAATGCAGTACAATATGTGCAAAGAGAGGCCTCCAAAACAATTACCTTCTTCAAAACAGCAACTATAGGCCACAGTTTGAAACAATCAACTGACCAATATAATATGAGCCTTAAAACAATGTACACACATTTTGTTCTACTGACAAAGTGGTGGTGGAGTATGGCGCCTCCCTGTCAACACTGTTAGCTCTTGGGCAGTGTGTGGCAGGCCATGTTCATGAATTGCAACACCCCAATCCTCTTAGATTTGTAAGCATTCGAGATGCAAAGTAGGGCTTTCTCTGCTTCCTTCCCCATCTTTTCAGGCCTGCCCAGTGATGCTTTGATGAAAGAATTACATTTTAACTTGAGTACGAATCAGAAGGTTATAAGGCAGACACATACATTTGAGTATGAAAGTGAACTTAAGATTGCTAGTTTAGTAGATGATTGTTTTAATAGGTTCAATACTGGGGAGATTGTTTAAAATAGGACTTGTTTTGGCCTGGGCCTTGATTTAAAACAACAGTGGTCACTCCCAGAAGCAACTTTAAAGGTATGATGACCACACTCTACATATTGCAAAAAATCTCAAAGACACAAACTAGAAAAATGTATCCTTCTATTTAAAGTGAATAATGGCTCAATGCAGTGAAAATTTGGTGTGCAAAAATAATTAATAAAACAGTCAGACAACGATAACATTTACTGGCAATAAACAGTACAATACCCAGGGTTGCCTGAAATGTACATCAGGCCTAGACTCCCACGATTAGTAGTAGTGAAGGTTGATTAATTCAATTAAAAAACACCTACAGTCTGTTGAAGTTTTGAACCCAGTGTACAGGACTGTTGGAAATGGCCCTTTTTTGAAGGGTTATATCCAAACTTTGTGCTTCTTCCTCCTATTTATCTTGATCTGTTTTTGTTGGCTTTAGGACTCTGGGTACTTTACCACAGCTGATCAGTGCTAAAGTGCATATGCTCTCTGTGCAAATTATAATTATGATTGTTTAGCTTTGATTGGCATATTTGACTTACTGGTAAGTCCCTAATAAAGTGCACTGAGTGTGCCCGGGCCTGTAAATCAAATGCTACTAGTAGGCTTGCAGCCCTGGTTGTGCCACCTATATGAGTAGCCCTGTAAATGCTTCTCAGACCTTCCACTGTAGTGTCTGTGCGTGCAGTTTGTAACTGCCATGTCGACCTGGCAAGTGGGCCCACTTACCAGGACCTGGCCTTCCCTTTTCTTACATGTAAATCACCCCTCAGGTAGGCCCAAGGTACTCCCACTGGTAGGGTGCAGTGTATGCGAGAGGTAGGACATGTGCTGGTCTATTTTACATGTCCTGATTGTGAATGCGGCCAATTTCATTTTTAGTATTTAAATGCTATCTGTCCCACAGGCTAACATGGGAGTTGCTTTGAAAAACCTTGGAAACATAACTTTCTATTAGGACAAGATAGAGAAATGGAGTGTAAGCTCTCTGAACTCAGAATTTAATAACACATCTTTTTAGGGAGATGGTTTTTAAATAATGCGTTTGAAAATGCCACTTTTGGAAAGTAGGCATTTTCTTATTTAACCACTCTGTGTGCCTTTGCTGTTTTGTGTATTGATTGTCTGGTTTTGGAATGACAGGGGCTGGGAATGTGCATTCACTGTAGTCATCCACAGGGGGTTGAGGTGTGTCCTGTCTTTCCTGGGTGACTCATAGTTGGGCTGAATAGACATTGGCTGCCTTTAGAGTGGTGGGCGGAGTTTCAGTAGCCCCTGAATAGGCAGGTTCTCCTATGAACAATGCTGTCTCCACCTCCTGTAGTGATGCTGCACCAGAGAGGACAGAACTGGTTGGACATAGCTCAAAGACCCTTGCCACTAATAGAACATGGCGTATATGTATTGGACTTTAAACCCCAGAGAATTAGATCACTTCTGGACTCAAGAGGAACCTTTGCCAAGTAGAAGAGATGGAGAGCTGTAAGGAGCGGTACTGCCCCTTTGCTGTGTACTTTGCTGGGATGGCCTGCTGTTGCTTCTTCTGCCAAGGAGAGGACAAATATTGAAACTTTGCTGTGAACCTGCTTGAAGAAGAATCTCCAAGGGCTTCTGTGTGCTGGCCTGCTGTTCTGAAGTCTCAGGGACACAAATACTTCAACTGCAACCTACTGACCAGCACCTGGAAACTCCTGCAATCAAAAGGGTGCCAGCTGCAGTTCCTGGACCCTGAGAATTATGTGGTTGGTGCTGCAAAACAAGAAAAAACACTCTGACAAAGTGAGAATTGCCGCGAGTGACGCCGCAACATGCACCAAGGCCTGGGACACGGATGTATGAGGTTACAACGCATGCTTTTACCACGCATGCATTTACAATGCGGCTTTTACAATGCATGCCTTTACAACGCATAGTGCTTTGGGGCTCTGGATAGTGAATAGTTTAATTTACTATTCCAACTCCAGTCCCCGTGGATAGTAGGGAAGTTGTTGGATAGTACATTAAACCTATTCCCTATCCTACAGGGCCCCCCAGCGCAATGCGTTGTAATGGTTTGCGTTGTAAACGTTGCGTCGTAAAGGCACTGTGTGGTAAAAGTTGCGTTGTAAAGGATGTTCCCCCTGGGGCACCGCTCGTGAAATGCATGATGAACCACCCTGCCTGTACTGTTGCTTCAACACCCTTTGACGCCTGCAGTTTTTGGCCTTCCTGACAGCAGCGCTCGCTCTGACACCGTCACTGCCAGCACCTGCACCCCGTTATCACTGAGTCGATAAACAATGGGGGTGACTTCACGTACTCTACGACTTCGCATTGCCTCACTAGAACCGGCGCCTCACCTCCAACATTGCCTAACTTTCCCTGTCCTGGACTCAAAGCATTACCTCCCCACGGACACAACACCACACCTCCCCTGTGGCAACCAGGGAACTGGCCTTGACCTCGGCACCGACGCCTCACCTCCACGATGCAGTGTATCGTTCATAGGCTTTGTTTGCCACGGTAGTGTTGTTTGGAGGTCCGTGTGACTCAGGGCCTGACACCGTATGGTCAGCACCGTACTTTAGATTAATGCATGTCACAATATCGTAATAGCCCCAAGTGGAGCTATTTGTTTCTACATGTGTATTTTTTGAAATAACTATTCTAAAATCATAATTTTATATATGTATGTTGAATTTTTGTTGTTTTGGTCTTGTTTGGTTTAGATAAAGCTACTTTATTTTTCTAAACTGGTGTGGTGTCCATTTGTGGTGTTGTCACTGTGTTACTGTGTGTTTGTAGTACAAATACTTTACAAATTGCCTTTGGGATAAGCCTGTCTGCTTGTGCCAAGCTACCAAGGGGTTGAGCAGGGGTAATCTAACGTGTCTATCTCCCTTAACCTGACTAGAAGCAAGGGTTCCTGCCTGGATAAAGGTGTGTACCTCTGCCAATTATAGACCCCCATTTCTAACATTGGTGGTCAGCGGTGAGGATTGAACTTGTATTTGTACTTGGCCCACAGTAATTGGTGTACACTATTGGTATAATGCAGACCATTACACACCCACATACTGTTTTTTCTTTCTCTGGTGTCCTCATGGGTGTATTGTTGATACTGAAAATCTGGTTATTTGTTGCACCTGTGAGGATTTGACAAAATGACGATCAACTTCTGACACCTGTACATCTACATGATGAAAGAGCTAAAATCCTTTTGGAGGGAGAGGGGGTTGCCTGTGGAGAGAAGATCCACAAGGAGGGATCTTGAGACAGCTCTATTCGGAAACCATTTTTTCAGAAACACTACCATTTGATTCTGGAGAGGACGACTTCCCTGAAAGGGAGGGAGAAACAAAGAGAGAACATGTGCTGGTGTATTTTACATGTCCTGATAGTGAATACGGGCAACTTAATTTTTTCTCTATTAAAATGCTATCTGTCCCATAGGCTAACGTAGGAGTTGCTTTGCAGCACATTGGACAAATAACTTTTCATTGGGACACAAAGATCAATGGCCTCTAGCTACTGACCGGAGGCTGAGTGAGTTCGGCCAGGAACTCAGGAGGGCTAAAGCCAAGAGGTCCTCAGCCCCATAAAAGGAAATGTTTGTAGCTCATATAGTTAGTTTGGCTGGACTGGAGGTGGAAGCCAAGAGGGCAGAGTCCAGCTCAGATGGTGGCAGGAAAAATGTGATATCTAGTGCTTAGGGTGAACTACACCCCCCCAGAGATGATGCGCATGACTTCGAGAAGGGAGTTGACATACACAAGAGGGTTCAGGTTTATGAGGTAGCTCTAGTGGTGCTCTGTGTCCCTGAGGTGGATTGGGGAACTTGCACAAGGGATCCTACTCCTAGTGGTGGAAGGGACACTCTACTGACTCTAGATGAGAGGTGCAGGGAACTGCCCAGAAGAGTGTGGGTTGTATGACAGAAACAGTCAGACACTGTCTTATCAGTATCAAAAGGGTGATGTGAGGTACTTTTGTGAGGCACTGGATGGTGAGGTGAAGAGTAGGTTGATTAACACATGTGAGCGGCTGTGTGACTCAATTGTTGGAGAGCATATTTTACGTCCCTGTTTTCCAGAGCTTTGCTAACTGCCAGTGGAGTGTGAGTTCTCTGACCCGAGGGAACTTGCGCAGGTGGCAGGCTGTTTGGTGGATTCTACAAGGGCTGGGGATGTTTTTGAGAGTGATCCTGAAGTAGTTGGCTCAGGTTTTCCCCAACTAGGTGAGGTAAGGCAGACGGTAGTGACACAGATAGGTCCCAGTATAGTGGGATAGGTGAGGGGCACCATGTACTATCTCCAAGTAGAGAGAGTGGGGGTGGGCTGAGCCCAAAACCCAGTCACAGGTCCTGGTTGGAGTGAACACCAGAAGGGCGGCCTAGTCTGTACCAGGAAGCAATTCTCAGAGGGGGATCACAAGGTGTCAGGTGGCCTGGGTGGACTGTTGTCACAAGCATCCCACCAGTTCTGGGGTATGGTCACACCACTCCAGTTGGGAGGGTGCATGAGTACAGAGAAAGGGGGAGAGGGGAGGACAGTCCCTAGTGGAAGGACAACTGAATCAGGGATTGCCAGCTCTAAGGTCAGAGCACACCAGGACTGACCCTGATGAGGCCACAAATGGCATGGAGATCTTCATGCACTGTCAGGTGGGCAGGAGGTTGAAGACCTGCATCAGGCAGACTGGCACAACTCATGAGGAGTGTGCCTCCCTTGGAGGGGGGTTGGTGTACTCCCCCAGAAGTCCTGGCTCATCAGGCACAGGTCCAGCCTAAGGGTACAGACCCTGGGCTGGAGGACCAGATTCAGGGGCCCCCCTGACCTGGAGGAAGGGATGACTGCTAGCTGTGCCCCGACTAGTTTGTCTTCTGGGAGTACCACTCCAGGTGGGAGGGTGCAGATCCCCAGGAGGGTGGGCAGAGATGTGTCCACCTCACCCCTGACCTTTGTCCAACCTAAGGGTACAGACCATAGGTTGGTTTACCAGTTGCATGATAGCAACCCTGAACTGGTGGGGGAATTGTGTGGGACACCTGCCACAGGTGTCCTGACAGTTCAAGAGTCTGGGGTACCGCTTCAAGTGGGAGGGTGCTGAGCCCCAGGCAAGAGGACAGGGTGTAGGACAGCCCACCTCAGTCTCCTGTCAAGCCTCAGTGTACAGACCTTGGGCTGGTGGGTAAGTGCCATGATGCCCTCCCTGACCTGTCATGAAGGAGAGTGGACAAAGGGTGACAGGCACCTGAGACTACCGCACCCCCACTCTCCGATACCACAGAGGGTAGAGAACCCTGAGAGGCATGAGGCCTGGCTCTCATCAGTTACAGCTGTCAGTGGCCACTGTAGCTGGTTGTCCTGGTGGACAGAATTGCCCCTGGGAGGGGGGCAGGAGTCACACCTCTAGGGTGGGCCATGAGGGTACTGTCTGCCTGCTGAGATATATCTGTGAGCAAAGTAAGGTTAGGTACTGCACAGAAGGGATCCACAGGTGAAGAGAAGGTTTCCCTTTGGGTCGGCTTAGTGGGCCCGAGAGTATGGTTAGAGGGATCCAACTAGGGTAAGAAAGGTGTAGAACCAGAGTGTACCCCTGCTGTTGCATGCCAGGTCCCACGTTCTATTGCCTCAAGTAGGGAAGCCCATCGAGTTATTGATTGGTCTACCCTGGCTTTAGGCTGGAAATGGGTTGTGTTGGAAATGGCCCTTTTTTAAGGGTTATCCCCAAATCCTTTGCTTCTTCCACCTATTTTTCTGACCTGTTTTGTTGCATTTAAGACTCTGGGGGGCACTTTACCACTGCTGATCAGTGCTAAAGTGCATGTGCTCTCTGTGTAAATTATAATTATGATTGATTATCCATGATTGGCATCTTTGATTTACTGATAAGTCTCCAGTAAAGTGCACTGAGCGTGCGAGGGTCTGTAAACGAAATTCTACCAGTGGGCTTGGAGCACTGGTTGTGCCACCCACATGAGTAAAACTGTAAATGCTTTTAAGACCTTCCACTGTAGTGTCTGTACGTGCAGTTTGTAAATGCCATCTTGACCTGGCAAGTACACCCACTTAGCAACTAACAATAGGAGGAGTATCACCAGAGAGAATCTTGGATTCTTAATGGGATGTGTTTTGGAAAAAGGAAAGAATTCTTCCTTTTGTAAAAAAAACCCTCACTCACCAACCTAGTGGTGACATGCTTCATCATCGGGGTCCACCCTGATGACCGAGTGCCATCAGGGTGTGCTACGACACCTGGACTACAGTGGAGCTGGATTGTGAATGTTAAGTGCAAAAAAGGTGTGTTAAAAATTGTCCTGGTTTAACTTAATAAAAATGTTTTATTTGTAAGTAACTGGACAATGTTAAAAAGAAGTGTGGAGATACTTTGAGGGTAATTAAGACCAAGAGTATCTCTGGAGGTGGTCTGGTCTACATGTTTCAACCTATGTGTGGAAATTACCAGGTTTTCGTCAGGACAAATGGGAAAGAAAATGGACGGTCTACAACCCCTAGAAGGTGTACCCAGTCCTCGATTCTTGTGACCAGATAAGCAAAAAAGTCTGCTATCAGTGTAAGCTCCTGCCAAAATGGGCGGGCTTATAATAAAAAAGACCTGTTGGAGGAAAGGAAAAGCAGTCATAAATAGATTCAATTACGTGCCTGTAATGTTGTGATGATTCTCACGTGTCAGCATGCATCATGCCATTCCCATTATGTTCCAGTGTGCAGCCTGCCGGAGGTTCAGGGGGCTTGCTTGTAGGTATATCAACTTTGCGGTGCTATTGTGTCGCTGCTTGGTAACCCCATAAGGGTAAGAAGCCATCAACATACACACCGATCAATATGTGTGTGAAAGGTGGCGTTAATTTAGTCACACGCGCATCCAAACTGTGGTGGCGTGCTAGAACATCCTCTCAATATTATGTGTGTGGACAGGATTAAGGACATGCAATTTTACCAGTACTTCAAGAGGGCAGACAAAGACCAACATACGAACAGGACCCACAAACGAGCATACATTAGGGGTTAATCAGCCATTCTTACTCCTACTGGGTGTCTTTTGGCTTCGGAGGGCAGGGGATGGGTATTCCTCAGCTAAAACATATTCTGTTGGTGGTAAGAGGAAAGAGTTGGGTTTTAAGCGCTTTGAGTCAGGGACCGCGTGGTAGTGCGGTTGATAGCGCAGAGTCCGTGCTCTGAGGTGGAGGTGGAGAGCATCGGAGCTGTGAAGGAAAGGATTAGTAGTACTCACAGTTTCGCTGTGCATGCGACGGCTGTTTACCTATCTGCCATGTCCGCTAGGCCCGCTACAATGGCCGGTGCTACCAAAGTCTGTTAAGACCGGAGCTGATTTCCGGGGTGGGCGTGGCTATGTCGCGGTCACGTGTGGGTTGTCAAGGTGATCACGGTCTGTGAGCCTTACGGTGGCCTGAAGTTATCAAAGCCTCGCAGCCGGGATGGAGCGCTACGTGGGTAGGGGCTGTGTACAAAGACTGCACACGCGTGTTTAATAAAGTTCCTCAATGTGAAGAAAGTGAAAAGAAAGTTACTCGGTACTGTTGAGGAAAGGAATCACAGTGCGTGCGCGGAGTACGGGCGCTACATGGGGTCCGATACTCAGGGAATGAGTGCACGTTTGGCTTCGTTGGAGTAGAATGATTGGGAAGAGAAACTAATGAATTCTCTCTGCTGCCCGTAGGACAGGTAGTGCGGGGGGATGCCAGATTAGTGGGAGCATATTACTAGGCTAAGTGCACAATGCTCTGGGATAAAGAGATAGGATATTTACGGTGTGAAAGCTCAAGTAAGGGAGCGATTACTCTGCATGTGTAGGACCCAAAGGGGTGGTTTCTACAGGTTTAAGGCACGGTTGTGGTCACAGATAACCAAACCTTTTGTAGGGGGGGGTGGACGAGAAAACCAAAAGGGGGTTCGACCAGTGGGTCAAACATCAGACATAGTCGTTACTCCATGTTAGGGGAAACATGTCCATGGAGACAACGAGACGGTTGACTGGGCAGTGTAGTTAAAGCTGTAGTTCATCTTGGATTCATTTCAAGGTCACTTTAATTTTGAGGCCCAAGGAATGTTATCATTTAATCCAATTATGTTAGTGGACATTCTGTAAATCCAGCGTTGCTCTTTTTTCAAAGATACGATTGTGCAAGTTGGGTCCTGATTTTACCTGCTCAATTATTGTCCATCTCATGTCATTAGGGGTGTGGCGAGCTGTCAGGAAATGTTCCGTCAGTCTTGTTGCATTCTTTTTACAGCGTATGGTACTCCGGTGTTCACTGATGCGCTGTTTGACCTTCCGTGTCGTCATACCAACATATGGTTTACCACATATGCATTTGATCAGATATATGACATTGCTGCTGTTGTAGTTTGTGTGGGATCGTTGTTGCCAGATTTTGCCCTCTTCCAGATTGAGTGTTTTTGTGTTGTCTGTCAGGTGGCAGACACTGCAGTCACCGCATCGGTAGTGTCCCACTATGTCTGGGAGGCCCCAGGCCTGTGTGATACTTTGAGCTGTGGTATGTGTAGTGTCTTTTGGTCTTGTATTCACCAAGGTGTCTTTTAGGCTGTGTGACCTCTTGTAAGAAAACAGTGGTTTGTCCCATTGGAGTTTGCCAGTGTTGAGTATTGACCAATGTTTATTGATGCTTCTGCTCACTTGGTTAGATATTGCATTGTACGTGGTGACACATGTGAGAGGGATTGTCTCACTGGTGGTGGTTCTGTTCTCTAGTAGTGCTTCCCTCGGTTGGTTTCTAGCCCTTTTCTGGCATTTTTGGACAATTGTTGAGGGGTAACCACGTTGTTTCAGCTTTGTGGTGAGATCTTTGGCCTGATCTTTGAAGTCCGCCAGTTGGGTACAATTACGGCGGAGTCTCAGGTATTGGCCGTACGGGAGGTTTTCTCTTAGTGGGCGAGGGTGGAAGCTCTCATACCTCAAGAGGTTGATCTTGGCCGTGGGTTTGAAGTGGGTTTTTGTCATAGGACGGTCGTTGACCTTGCTGATCTCGATGTCTAGAAAGATAATTTTCTTTCTATCGAAGCAGTAGGTGAACCTCAGGTTAGGGTCGCACGTATTAATCCAGGCGATGAATTCTTTTAGTGTGTCCAGTGGTCCTTGCCAGATTGCGAGGACGTCGTCAATGTATTTCTTCCAGAATTTTATGTTGTTCACATATGGGTTCTGGTCATTCATGATGTACTCCTGTTCAAAATTGTGTACGTAAAGACCTGCCACGCCGGGGGCAAAAACGCTGCCCATAGAGGTACCCCCTCTCTATAGATACAGTGATCCTTCGAATTCGAAATAGTTTCTTTTCAGGGCGAGGGTCGCACATTCCAGTATGAACATCTTAGGAGTGTTGTGAGTCCATGTGCAGCTGTCAAGGATTTTTTTCAGTACAATTATTGTTGCATCTTGTGGTATGCTTTCTTCAGCAGTACCGAGTAACTTTCTTTTCACTTTCTTCACATTGAGGAACTTTATTAAACACGCATGTGCAGTCTTTGTACACAGCCCCTACCCACGTAGCGCTCCATCTCGGCTGCGAGGCTCTGATAACTTCAGGCCACCATAAGGCTCACAGACCGTGATCACCTTGGCAACCCACACGTGACCGCGACATAGCCACGCCCACCCCGGAAACCAGCTCCAGTCTTAACAGACCTTGGTAGCACCGGCCATTGTAGCGGGGCTAGCGGACATGGCAGATAGGTAAACAGCCGTCGCATGCACAGCGAAACTGTAAGTACTACTAATCCTTTCCTTCACAGCTCTGATGCTCTCCACCTCCACCTCGGAGCACGGACTCTGCGCTATCAACCGCACTACCACGCGGTTTCTGACTCAAAGCGCTTAAAACCCAACTCTTTCCTCTTACCACTCACCGAATATGTTTTAGCTGAGGAATACCCATCCCCTGCCCTCCGAAGCCAAAAGACACCCAGAAGGAGTAAGAATGGCCGATTAACCCCTAATGTATGTTCGTTTGTGGGTCCTGTTCGTATGTTGGTCTTTGTCTGTCCTCTTGAAGTACTGGTATAATTGCATGTCCTTAATCCCGTCCTCACACATAATATTGAGAGGATGTACTAGCACGCCGCCACAGTTTGGACGCGCGTGTGACTAAATTAACGCCACCTTTCACACACATATTGATCGGTGTGTATGTTGATGGCTTCTTACCCTTATGGGGTTACCAAGCAGCGACACAATAGCACCGCAAAGTTGATGTACCTACAAGCAAGCCCCCTGAACCTCCGGCAGGCTGCACACTGGAACATAATGGGAATGGCATGATGCATGCTGACACGTGAGAATCATCACAACGTTACAGGCACGTAATTGAATCTATTTATGATTGCTTTTCCTTTCCTCCACAGGTCTTTTTTATTATAAGCCAGCCCATTTTGGCAGGAGCTTACACCGATAGCAGACTTTTTTGCTTATCTGGTCACAAGAATCTAGGACTGGGTACACCTTCTAGGGGGTGTAGACCGTCCATTTTCTTTCCCATTGGTCCTGACGAAAACCTGGTAATTTCCACACATAAGTTGAAACATGTAGACCAGACCACCTCCAGAAATACTCTTGGTCTTAATTACCCTCAAAGTATCTCCACACTTCTTTTTAACATTGTCCATTTACTTACAAATAAAAAAAATGTATTAAGTTAAACCAGGACAACTTTTAACAGACCTTTTTTTGCACTTAACATTCACAATCCAGCTCCACTGTAGTCCAGGTGTCGTAGCACACCCTGATGGCACTCGGTCATCAGGGTGTACCCCGATGATGAAGCATGTCACCACTAGGTTGGTGATTGAGGGTTTTTTTACAAAAGGAAGAATTCTTTCCTTTTTCCAAAACACATCCCATTAAGAATCCAAGATTCTCTCTGGTGATACTCCTCCTATTGTTAGTTGCTATACCTTACCCAGGGGAACAGGAGTAATCCCCATTCACAGTCTTGTGAATACAATCCCTTACTCTCCCCTTTGCTGTTACATGTCCTGGCAGCGCACAGCTGCGAGAGTCTACACATTGCAAGGATACCAGTCTTTGATACGACAATCACGGCCACCATGTCGGAAAATCAAGGCCTATCCTACTCGGCAGAGGAAATAGATTCAATCATGAGTAACCTCACAATGTTTGCTGACACCAACATCTCCAATACAATTTCTCAGACCACTGACTGGGAAAAACTTTCAGAATTGAAACGCAACAGAATAAGGACAATATTACACGGCACTATATTGAAGGAGTACCTGACGAACAACATTACACCTAAGGGACTATTAGTCACCAACGCTCCGCGCATTTTCTTGGAGGACCCAGAGTTTAGAGAAGACTGGGCCCTCATTGCCTGGCACTGCACGCATGACTGGATCTTGCTCATATTAAAAACTGCACTACGCATATCAGAAAAGATCATGATAGAGATACAAGTCACTGAAACCCAAATTAAGGCCAGCATCACGGGCTAGTGGGCTACAAAAAGAAACTGGATGACCTGAATAAGGAAATCAATGAATACAGGGACAATTTAACGCAACATAAAGTCCAGAAATTCCACAAAGACCTCAAATGGTTCTCCTTTGTGAAAGCATACCCGTACTCGGACACAGACTACAAAGCACCTGTATCGCCTGACCCAGATTCCGATGCCTCTAGCAACACCTCGAATAGCAGCGGTGGATCCGGCACTGGAAACATGTGACAGAGAGAGAGAGGAGGCTACAGAGGCCACCACCAATGGCCACAATACAGCCAGCCGCCCTTTCATGGCCCATTCAATCCACAACAACAATATCCGATGTATGGGTGACAACCACCCTTCCAACCTCACCCATTCCAGCAGAACCAATTTCGCCCTCCTTTTTTAGCCAGGGGCAGACGCGGAAGAGGAAGGAAAAAACCGGTGAACAATGTCCAATGGGAGGAAGACGACCCAGTGGGCAGCTACACCAGGAGCAAAGCAGGACCGAGCAATGCGAGGACCTAGTGACAAACTTGTCATCCAGATCGCTCTCTGTGACAGAAACCGGGGTCCTCAACAAAGGACTTGGTTTTGTCCCCACGGCCCGCCTGGATAAATTCAAACTGCTCTGTGAGCTATCTGCTTTCTTTAGGAAACTGAGATTGAAGGCGTTTTTGAAAAACAGGATAAAACAACCACAGAGGAAACCACCAATGAAACTGGACTCAGGATAAAGTCCACCTTCACACCACCTCCCCACACCATCACGGTGGAAATCTGCACTTTTGAGCAGGCAATCTACAATGACATAGAGGCGATGGAAGTCACCTCCCGATTCCAGAACACCAGCAGAGCAGAGAGTAACGCTATATGGAGCTTAAGACTGATGACACTATCATTAAAAAACGGCTGATAAAGGTGGGGGCCTTGTGGTAATGGACAGATCAGCATACAATGCAGAATGCATGAGACTCCTGGGCGACACAAGAAATTATCAACCTCTACCATCAGACCCGACCGAAGAACTTCGGGCAGAAATCGTACAACTAGTGGAGACAGCGGAAGTAGCAGGAAAAATATTGAAACAAGAAGCGGACTACCTAGTTAAAACAGAAGGAAAAACCCCGTACTTCTATATAGTACCGAAAATGCATAAAGGGAAAATACTTCCCCCAGGAAGGCCTATCGTATCAGGGATCGGTTCTCTTTTAGAACCATTATCCAGATTTTGTGATTTTTTTCTAAAAACATTGGTACAGTCCACCTCCACATACCTACAGGAAACAAAAAGCTTACTAGTACTCCTAGAGGACATAACTGTGGATGAAGAAACTATTCTTTTAAGTTTCAATATTGAAAGCTTGTATACAAGCATACCGCAAGATGCAACAATAACTGTACTGAAAAAAAACCTTGACAGCTGCACATGGACTCACAACACTCCTAAGACGTTCATACTGGAATGTGCGACCCTCGCCCTGAAAAGAAACTATTTCGAATTCGAAGGATCACTGTATCTACAGACAGGGGGTACCTCTATGGGCAGCGTTTTTGCCCCCGGCGTGGCAGGTCTTTATGTACACAATTTTGAACAGGAGTACATCATGAATGACCAGAACCCATATGTGAACAACATAAAATTCTGGAAGAGATACATTGACTACGTCCTCGCAATCTGGCAAGGACCACAGGACACACTAAAAGAATTCATCGCCTGGATTAATATGTCCGACCCTAACCTGAGGTTCACCCACTGCTTCGATAGAAAGAAAATGATCTTTCTAGACATCGAGATCAGCAAGGTCAACAACCGTCTTATGACAAAAACCCACTTCAAACCCACGGCCAAGAACAACCTCTTGAGGTATGAGAGCTTCCACCCTCACCCACTAAGAGAAAACCTCCCGTACGGCCAATACCTGAGACTCCGCCGTAATTGTACCCAACTGGTGGACTTCAAAGATCAGGCCAAAGATCTCACCACAAAGCTGAAACAACGTGGTTACCCCTCAAAAATTGTCCAAAAATGCCAGAAAAGGGCTAGAAACCAACCAAGGGAAGCACTACTAGAGAACAAAACCACCACCAGTGAGACATTCCCTCTCACATGTGTCACCAAGTACAATGCAATATCTAACCAAGTGAGCAGAAGCATCAATAAACATTGGTCAATACTCAACACTGGCAAACTCCAATGGGACAAACCACTGTTTTCTTACAAGAGGTCACACAGCCTAAAAGACACCTTGGTGAATACAAGACCAAAATACACTACACATACCACAGCTCAAAGTATCACACAGGCCTGGGGCCTCCCAGACATAGTGGGACACTACTGATGCAGCGACTGCAGTGTCTTCCACCTGACAGACAACACAAAAACACTCAATCTGGAAGAGGGCAAAATCTGGCAGCAACGATCCCACACAAACTGCAACAGCAGCAATGTCATATATCTGATCAAATGCATATGTGGTAAACCATATGTTGGTATGACGACACGGAAGGTTAAACAGCGCATCAGTGAACACAGGAGTACCATACGCTGTAAAAAGAATGCAACAAGACTGACGGAACATTTCCTGACAGCTCGCCACACCCCTAATGACAGGCGATGGACAATAATTGAGCATGTCAAACCAGGACCCAACTTGTACAATTGTCTCTTTGAAAAAGAGCAACGCTGGATTTACAGAATGTCCACTAACATAATTGGATTAAATGATAACATTCCTTGGGCCTCAATATTAAAGTGACCTTGAAATGAATCCAAGATGAACTACAGCTTTAACTACACTGCCCAGTCAACCGTCTCGTTGTCTCCATGGACATGTTTCCCCTAACATGGAGTAACTACTATGTCTGATGTTTGACCCACTGGTCAAACCCCCTTTTGGTTTTCTCGTCCGCCCCCACCCCCTACAAAAGGTTTGGTTATCTGTGACCACAACCGTGCGATAAACCTGTAGCAACAACCCGTTTGGATCCTACACATGCAGAGTAATCTCTCTCTTACTTGAGCTTTCACACCGTAAATATCCTATCTCTTTATCCCAGAGAATTGTGCACTTAGCCTAGTAATATGCTCCCACTAATCTGGCATCCCCCCGCACTACCTGTCCTACGGGCAGCAGAGAGAATCCATTTGTTTCTCTTCCCAATCATATTACTCCAACGAAGCCAAACGTGCACTCGTTCCCGGAGTATCGGACCCCATGTAGCGCCCTTACACCGCGCACGCACTGGGAATGCTTTCCTCGGCAGTACCGAGTAACTTTCTTTTCACTT
Source organism: Lissotriton vulgaris (assembly GCF_964263255.1). NCBI lineage: Eukaryota > Metazoa > Chordata > Amphibia > Caudata > Salamandridae > Lissotriton > Lissotriton vulgaris. The sequence continues at coordinate 2,068,332,478 of NC_141689.1, read as the reverse complement.
TCTTCACATTGAGGAACTTTATTAAACACGCATGTGTAGTCTTTGTACACAGCCCCTACCCACGTAGCGCTCCATCTCGGCTGCGAGGCTCTGATACCTTCAGTCCACCGTAAGGCTCACAGATCGTGATCACCTTGACAACCCACACGTGACCGCGACATAGCCACGCCCACCCCGGAAACCAGTTCCGGTCTTAACAGACCTTGGTAGCACCGGCCATTGTAGCGGGGCTAGCGAACATGGCAGATAGATAAACAGCCGTCGCATGCACAGCGAAACTGTAAGTACTACTAATCCTTTCCTTCACAGCTCCGATGCTCTCTACCTCCACCTCAAGCGCTTAAAACCCAACTCTTTCCTCTTACCACCCACAGAATATGTTTTAGCTGAGGAATACCCATACCCTGCCCTCCGAAGCCAAAAGACACCCAGTAGGAGTAAGAATGGCCGATTAACCCCTAATGTATGTTCGTTTGTGGGTCCTGTTCGTATGTTGGTCTTTGTCTGTCCTCTTGAAGGGATGTATGACGTTACAACGCATGCATTTACATCGCATGCCTTTACAACGCAATTATTACAACGCAGTCCATTACAACGCATAGTGCTTTGGGGCGCTGGATAGTGAATAGTTTAATTTACTATTCCAACTCCAGTCCCAGTGGACACTAGGGAAGGTTATTGGATAGTAAATTAAGCTATTCCCTATCCTAGAGCGCCCCCAGAGCAATGCATTGTAATCGTTTGCGTTGTAATGGTTGCGTTGTAAAGGCTCTGCGATGTTAAAGTTGCGTTGTAAGTGTTGTTCACCCTCTTGAAGTACTGGTAAAATTGCATGTCTTTAATCCCGTCCTCACACATAACATTGAGAGGATGTACTAGCACGCCACCACAGTTTGGACGCGCGTGTGAATAAATTAACGCCACATTTCACACACATATTGATCGGTGTGTATGTTGATGGCTTCTTACCCTTATGGGGTTACCAAGCAGCGACACAATAGCACCGCAAAGTTGATATACCTACAAGCAAGCCCCCTGAACCACCGGCAGTCTGCACACTGGAACATAATGGGAATAGCATGATGCATGCTGACACGTGAGAATCATCACAACGTTACAGGCACATAATTGAATCTATTTATGATTGCTTTTCCTTTCCTCCAACAGGTCTTTTTTGTTATAAGCCCGCCCATTTTGGCAGGAGCTTACACCGATAGCAGACTTTTTTGCTTATCTGGTCACAGGAATCTAGGACTGGGTACACCTTCTAGGGGGTGTAGACCGTCCATTCTCTTTCCCATTGGTCCTGACGAAAACCTGGTAATTTCCACACATAGGTTGAAACATGTAGACCAGACCACCTCCAGAGATACTCTTGGTCTTAATTACCCTCAAAGTATCTCCACACTTCTTTTTAACGTTGTCCAGTTACTTACAAATCAAAAAAATGTATTAAGTTAAACCAGGACAATTTTTAACACACCTTTTTTTGCACTTAACATTCACAATCCAGCTCCACTGTAGTCCAGGTGTCGTAGCACAACCTGATGGCACTCGGTCATCAGGGTGGACCCCGATGATGAAGCATGTCACCACTAGGTTGGTGAGTGAGGGTTTTTTTACAAAAGGAAGAATTCTTTCCTTTTTCCAAAACACATCCCATTAAGAATCCAAGATTCTCTCTGGTGATACTCCTCCTATTGTTATTTGCTATACCTTACCCAGGGGAACAGGAGTAATCCCCATTCACAGTCTTGTGAATACAATCCCTTACTCTCCCTTTTGTTGTTACAAGTATACCCACTTGCCAGGCCCCAGGCTTCCCTTTTCATACATGTAAGCCACGTCTCGGGTAGGTCCAAGGTACCCACATGGGCATGGTGCAGTGTAATTGAGAGGTAGGACATGTGCTGGTGTACTTTACATGTCCTGATAGTGAATACAGCCAATTTCATTTTTCACTATTGAAAGGCTATCTGCCCCATAGGCTAATATGGGAGTTGCTTTGTAACACCTTAGAAGCATAACTTTCTATTGGGACAAGATAGAGAAATGGAGTTTAGGCACTGTGAACTCAGAATTTAACAATGCATCTTTTTAGCGAGATGGTTTTTAAATTATGTGTTTGAAAATATTTTGAGAAAGTAGTAATTTTTATATGTAACCATTCTGTGTCCCTCTGCTGTATTTTGAATTGACTCTCTGCTTTTGAAATGACTGGAGCTGGGGATGTGCATTCACTGTAGACAGGCACATGGGAGGTTTAGGTATGTCCTACCTTTCCTGGGTGACTCATAGTTGGGCTGATTAGATCTTGGCTGCATTTTTAATGGTGGGAGGAGTTCCACTAGCACCTGAGTAGGCAGTGTCTCCTTTGCACAATGCTGTCTCCACCTCATGTAGTGATGCTGCACCAGAGAGGACAGAACTGGTTTAGACTGGGCTCAGACACCCTTGCCACAAAGAGAACAAAGGGAAAATTGGGTATAAGTATTGGACTTTAAACCCCAGAGAATGAGATCACTTCTTGACTCAATAGAAATATTTGCCAAGAAGAAGAGTTGGAGAGCTGTAAGGAGGAGTACTGCCCCTTTGCTGTGTGCTTAGCTGGGATGGCCTGTTGTTCCTGCTGCTGCCAAGGAACCTTGCCGTTAACCTGCTTGAAGAAGAATTTCCAAGGACTTGTGTGTGTTGGCCTCACGTTCTGAAGTTTCAGGGACACAAATACTACACCTCCAACCCACTGTCCAGCACCTGGACTACTCTTCTGAGTCCTGCATTCGAAAGGGTGCCAATTGCAGTTCCTGGGACCTGTGAAATGTGTGGTAGGTGCTGCAAAGCAAGAAAAACAGCTCAAAGCAATCAGGGGTCTGCCAGTGACGCCGCGACCAACACAGAGGCCGGGCCACTGCTTGTGATGTACACAACTCACCACCCCGACTGCACCGCAGCTCCACCACCCTTCGCATTTGCCAGCTCCTGCAGTTATCCCCTTCCCGATGCCAGCGTTAGCACCGACGCCGTCACCGCCATCCCCTTTAACCCATTATCACAGAGCAGATAACCGACGGGGGTGACTTCACAAATTCTTCGGCTTGGCATTGCTTCACCGGAACAGACACCTCACCGCCAACAGCACCTGACTTCTCCTGTCCTGGACTCGATGAATCACCTGCTTATGGACATTATGCGTCGCCTCTGCCTTGGCAAACAGGGAACTGACCTTGACCTCGGCACCGATGCCTCACCTCCACGATGCCGGGCATCGTCCATAGACTTTGCTTGCCAAGGTACTGTTGTTTGGGGGTTCATGTTACTCAGGACCCAATGACACGCACCTCGCGGTTGGCACCGTACTATGGATTTATGCCTGTCATAACGTCGTAATAGCCCCAGGTGGGGCTATTTGTTTTTACAAGAGCTATCTTCTAAAGTTGTATTTTGACACATTAATGATGAATTTGTATCTTTTTGGTCTTGTTTGGTTTATATAAAGATACTTTATTTTTCAAAACTGGTGTGGTGTTTTAATGATGCTGCTGTGTGTATGGATTAGAGATACTTTACGGATTGCCTTTGGGATAAGCATGGCTGCTCGTGCCAAGCTACCACAGGGATAAACAGGGGTTATCTAAAGTGTGTAACTCCCTTACTTCCTACTTAGACAAAGGTGTATACTTTTGCCAATTAGAGACCCCCATTTCAAACAAAGACCAAACAAAATAATATGTGAATCTTAAATTACTTAAATATAAAAAACTAAAAAAACACTAGTGTTGAGTACTGTATACAGAATTTTTGTTTCAGAAGAGAGGTCCAAGGGTTCTCCTCCTAGGTGTTATTGCCTTTTATCTTGTGTTAGGAGGATGCTATCTTGAGGTATTGGTCCTGATTTACCTAATTTTTTAACTGTTTGAGAGTATGTGAGTGCCTCCTCCGTTTTTCAGTGTTGGTAAGAAAAGAGTGCTTCAAGGTTTAAGGTAATTTTTTTTACGTTGTTTATGAGTTTTAGGCTTTCATAATTTTTCAAGATTTTACAAGGTACAGTTTGAGACTTTTCTACAGCTTGGCCTAGGCTGGTGGTGCCAGTGTGGGTGACTGTGACGACGGAGAGGTGCTCCGATCCTGTGGAGGCCTCTGTCTGAGTGCTGGGACCCTGGCGTACCTGGACGGACAATTTTGCAGTCCTGCTCTGGACCGATTTGGGCTGTGAAACAATTGGCATCAAGAAGTGGTGTCGTTCCTATATTCCCAATAGGCTCTGCGCATTGGAATAACATAAACGATAGTTTAGACGTAGGACTGAGGTCGACTCGGTCTCTACTGAATATGTTAGACCTAATTAGGTATGCCAGCTAGCTCAGAGGTCACTAGAAACTTTCTCGAATGAACAGGAAGGAGTTAACTTTCCTGATTAGACAGGAAGGGATTAGTTTCTGACAGCCGCATAAACATGACAACTTTGCTCCCTCCAGAATAAGGAGTATATCTCCAGAGTCGTGTGAAAACAATAGATAGCTATTTCACTCAGTCAATCGTGCATGCTTAGTTTCACCAGAGTGCAGAGAAATAGAGAGACGGGCGATTTCAATAAAAGGTGTTATTTATTGAGCAGTCTTCTTTCTCATGCAAGAGAAGTGAATTGCCACAATTGCAATACTTATCATAAAGTAAAGTGCGTACAGTAAAAGGAGTATTATGAAATAATACTGTAAAAGAATTTATATGGTTTCTGAGCCATATGATACTTAAAACGGATAAAATATATACAATACATACAATGATAATAGTTGACTAAACATACTCAACTGGTGCTTCTAAATACGCCTACGCCGGTGTACCTAACCTAAGCCTAGTACGTGGGAAGGAGTAAGTGAGCTGCAGTTTAAGTTAAGTTAAGTTTTGCCAAGAATCTGAATCAAGAATTCTCTAAGAATCTAATCAGCTCCGTACCTTGGTTTTAGAATGAAGGAGGTCTTGTATCTCTTTCTCAGGACTCGATCTCCCAGCAACACACAAGGATGACTGGAAACACTGGAGCTGGATTTCTCGGCAGGAGAAAAGACAGCGTCTCTCTCAGTGCGTCAATGGGAGGGTCGGCTTCCTTCGGCACTCCCATCAGCTGGTAAGTAGATAGCCGCTCTGCTCCAAACCACTGTGTGTTGCTTAAGGCAAATGCTGGTATATTTATACCTGGAAGGTGCCGTGTTTGACGTAAGGTTGGACATAAGACATCACTAAGAACTGTCACTAAGAACTGGCAGTTCTTTCAGGACTCTCAGGAGTTCTTGGACAAATCAAAACAGAAGCAGGGGGAATTCCCAGGCTGCTGGAGGCTTGGTTTGTTTAAAGAACGCGTTGTACTTTCTAGGAGTCTAGGGAAGTAGCCTTGCCGTATTTGGACTGCATTGGCTATGACGAAATATGGATATGATTCTTATGCCTTTATAAGGATATGATTTGTTATAACCACATAAGGGCATGAATCGGGGAATATTTAATTAGGGTCCTAGATACGTTCACAACACCCACTCCACTTATAATGTCCATCATTACTAAATACTAAGCAATATATAAACATATAAGTATGCATGTGTTTTCCAGCCCACCCCAAAATACATCAAATGCATTTGAAATGGTATAGATACACGAAAATGAGTATTATACTGTACGTTTTTAAAGCAGTGGTATCATTCAGATAAAATTTCTGTAGTGCATTGTAATCTTCACTGAATGAATCTCGAAATTTACATTTATGAAATGGCTCTTAATACAGAAGAAAAGGTCCAGACCATTTCATCACATATTTATACAAGATTGTACATGTGCTAGAGGCTGATTCAAAATATTGTCTCTAGAGTCTCTAAAAATAGAAGTTCTGTTCTCTAAGAATGGTTCTACTGTAAGCAGAGTACCATGTGCCAGAAAAAAGGTAAATATTTTGGGAACTGGAAAAAAATAATTTCGCTTTCATGGAAAAAAAATCGTTCCAAATGTTTTCAGTAGTGTTGTTTATAAAAACTGAAGGCCGAATTCAGAGTTCAGGGGACGCTGTGTACTCGCTATTTCAAATATTATTCCCGTTGTTAGGAGAGAACATTACCTCAGATAGGCCGGCAAAAAATTTGTCTACAACAGTAGGTGAAAGTTGGGCCAACTCCGAAAAAGTGGAAATAGTGCATACATGCGATGCATTGCCATCATCGGTGTTTAGATCAGAAATGGTCATAGAAGGTTGTAGCTGTGTGGTGCCACTTTCATCTTGTACTTCACCGCAACCTAATCGTAATGGTGAAGTCTCAACTAATGCCGTCATCAGAATAGGTAGGCGTTGGGGACAACACGTTGCATGATTCGTTACCGGGCCAAGCAAAGCATCGATATCCATTGGTACTGCTGATGGTAGTGTAAGACAGACGTCCAACATGCTTTCTTCTCTGCATAGCAGACATCGAAGCACAGGTAAGATGCAATCTTGCCAGATTGGCCTGAATGAAAGTAACCAGGTAGTATTCAGATCTCTTAGCCGGGCCAATCCGAGGACTTTAGTGATACGTTCTCGGTATCGTATTGCTAGGATCGTTTCTTCCATCATAGCCTGAGATTTGTCTGTGACTAGGCTTGCCATATCGGAGCAGAAGGAACAAAAATAAAATTCCTGCTACGAGTCCCAAAATAAGAGGGAGGCCACCGAATAGAGAATGCAAAAAATTCGGGAAGATGCCCAGAACTGTTTCAAAGTGTGCTAACAGTCCCGAAAAAATTGTCTTTAATACATGTGCGATGCCACTGGTATCTGACATGTTTAAGATTTGGCTTAACATTTCTACGAAATGCACGGGGCAATTTGTTGATAATAGGGTATGTATAAAATGTCCTTGCAACTTGCAGGTCATACGTCTCTTTGGACGAGGTTAAAGGCACAGTTGTCTGTAAAAGAATAGACTTCATTCTGCTTAAAGTATCAATTCGAATAGAAGAGATATTCACAGGCCATATTGCTGCCTCCATGTCTGGATTGCTGTTTGGATACAATACTTGCATACAACAAATGACCCTGGAAGTAACGCTCACGAGATGGGCTTTTCCTGGCATCATGCCACAACAGCTGTGGTCACTTATTATAAGGTAGCTACCGTTGGAAAGTTGTTTGAAAAAGGGCTCTATCTGTGTAGAAGGGGTGCCGTGCAGATGACATGAAAGGTTGTTTGATGAACCTTCGTAGGCTCCATGCAAGTTAATACCTTGACACAGAAGTGTACCGCTTAGTGATTTTTTACAGTTGTTACCACTAAGAAATACTTATTCCTTGCCCCCACTCCAACATCTATGTGTATAAGGAAAATTCTAGGTTGACTTGATGTATCCTTTACCCAATCGTTCATACAGGCCTGCTGGTATATACTTTTGGCAGTATTGAAAAGTTGTTATCAGGTTTGTAATGGTGCCATGTATTATCCATTCAATGACAGGTCTTTCTGACATTGTCAATGGTAATCTTTCTCGTTTTTCAATGCTCAGCACCGTATAGTCTGCTCCTTTTTGTGCCAACGAGATTTGTCTCTTAGTAAGGTTAAAGATAGAAAATAATGACGTTGTGTTGATTAGACGCCATGGCACGTAGCCTGAACGGAGTTTTTGTAACGTCCAGCCTAGCTGTACAATAGAACGCAATTGGGACTGACCATGTTGTAACATTAGCATGTCCTGTTCTACTATATCAATAGCAGATGATACAATGCTGTCCAGTGAATAAATTCTGGAGGACAGAGTCATTAACCCATTGTCCACTACAGAAAGTGATTTTTCCAAATTAATACAATCAATTTCTCGTATTTTTTCTACAGTTTCAATTTGTGTTATTTTCCAAGCTTCATTGTAAGCTGCGTATATTCCGGCTATATGAAACGTTTTTGACGCTGTTTGCGAGGTCCCATTACGAAATCCCGCAAGTCAGCACCTTCTTTAAGTAAAGTTAAGTGTTGCTTAATTTTGGGAAGTGTGGATCTCTGTAGCCATTTGAGGCATAGTTTTCCTACACTATATGTTGTAACTATCCCTGGATGTTGTCTCTGGGAATATCTTGGGTCTGGCCTGTTCTGTTTGAACCCCTGTGTTTTGTTCAGGAATCTATCTTGACAGTTATTAGTGTCTGTGGCCCAGATCAACCATTTGTTCAAATCAGGAATTGTTCTGTTATGTTTTAAAATATAGGACACGTCTAACCCCTCATCTGTAGTGGTATTTCTATCAGGCATAGACTTTGGTATAGACGGGTTGTTTAAATCTTTTATCTTGGCTAGGCCAAGACAGGTTGTTTGTTGAATGGTGTCATTCAGGAACATTATTTGTTCTGGGATCATGCAGGCTCTAAATAATGATTCTAAACCTTGTACCTGCCACTCTTTAGTACCCCAGATGGTCTTTGTCTCAATGTTGTTTTTCCAAAATTCAAAACCAAATGTAGACATTTTTTCATAAAATGTTTCGGAATAAATCAATTTAGTATTTGTCAACATGTTTTTCATTCCTGTCATAATTTTAAAATAAAACGTTTCTTGATTAGTGTAATTAAACCCTGAGAAGTATGGAAACTTCTCATAAAATGTTTTTGAACTGCCTTTTGGCGGAGTTGGACAATGTTCCCACTGATTATAACTGAAAACATTTCTAGGATTAGCAGATTTATGCAGATAATGATGCCCAAAGTGATTGAAGCAATACATTTCTTCATAATTCGAAGAACCCTATAAATATTCATGTTCTGTAAATTTTGCTGACATTTCTAAATCTGACATCATATTATTAATATTTTCAAAGTCCCAATCATCAGAGAAAGCACTATGTGATACAAAGTCACTTAAGGAGATCTTGAATTGGTGTGGATATTTCATGAGCTCAACCGGGCCATAGATTTCATAGTCAGTTTTGTCCCATGCTATACCACCAGGTATATGGATGGCTGCGATGTTCACTGATGATAGTTCTCTTTTTTCGATGTGAGAAGATCTGTGTGGTTTCAGGACCAAGTTGATGTTCTGACTTGCTGTGTCCATTGTACTATATTTTCCATCAATAAATCTACCCAAACTTAAAACCAAGATGAGCCACAGAAGGAGGAAAAGTACACCTAACACAATCCATAATTCAATCCATGGTGAAATTAGATATGTTTCTCTGAGTTGATGAAAGAGCTCTGTAATTTTCTTTTTGAAAGTTTTTGTTGCTGGCGTTTCTTCATGTTCACTTTGATCATCAGAAAAGTCATCAAAGTTGATAAAGTAGCCAGGTGCAGTTTTGTCAATTGGTGGAATTGCTTCCGGATTTCCATTGATCTTTGGAATCGTTTCTTCCTTTTTCAAGTTAGTATAGTCCGAGGCTACATCATTGTAGGCAGGTGTTTCTTGACGAACTGTTGCAATTTGGGTTTTAAGAGGCACAAGTTCCATGGCTTTGTTGCATAGTCCTTTTTTATTCACTGAAGGTTTATCAAATGTGATTAGTCTCTCAGTTTGAACCTCTTGGATTGTAGCAAGATTTGGTCTTCTGCTATTTCTTGGGAGTCCACTGGGCCTAATACTTATTATTGGCCACATGGTTGTGGTTTCACCAGGTCGATTGATACAACTCGGTTCTCCTTTTTACCAGCAATGGGCGGTAGTACTACTGATCTTGTTCCGCTGACAGCTAAGACAGGTACTGCATTTCTGTAAGAAGGCCCAAATTCCTTCTTCACCGCGATCTTTTCTCTGACCAGATCCCTAATCTTTGGAATCCAGACAGGTCTTGCTGGGACAGGTGTTTTTTCTTCAGTGGTCGTTGGCTTTAGCTTTTCGTTACTTAGACTATTTCTTGTTTCATTCAAGTCCTGTAAAACAGCCAAACTATCTTTGATATCAAAGGTTTTTTGTTTCACCACTGAAGTGTGACAATCGAGATCATGAATGATCATTCTTGTACCAAACAAAAGTTCGTACAGAGTGATACCTCCTAGAGAATTTCTTGGCAGATTATTAAGACTACATTGGACACTTATTAGATGTTTGACCCACCCGTCACCCGAACCTAATACCCTCACTGTTATAGATTGCTTTATGTCACGGTTTTTCTCTCCACTACCGCATTTCCCTCGGGATGGAATGAACTAAAGTACTGCAATGCAATGCCCATGCTGGCCATGGCCTCCTTGTAAGCCAGAGAGCTAAACACAGGACCCTGGTCAGAATGTAGCATGCCAATTGCGTATGTGCCGATAAAGACTCGCAAATCTTTTATAACAGTTCTGGCGTCCTCGTCTTAATCTTTACGGGATCGCATTTGTCCGGTCGGACGCCTGCATGTAGACAGTCTAATGCTGTCTAATAGAGGAATCTGGGCTGGTCTTACTGTGCTAGAGTCTGATATCTGGTCCGGTTCATGACTGTGATCTCTATTGCAGTCCTGACACTCCATTGCAAAGTTATAAACTTGCACTCTCATTCCCGGCCACCAGTATCATGATTGAAATTCTATTAGAGATTTCAGGATCTCCTGGTGCCTCAGACCCAATCCCATGTGTGCTCCTTCAATCAAGAAGACTCTCCGGTTCGTGTTTGGAATTACTCTATCCCCCACTCTAGGGATTTGAGCAAACGGAACGGAGTTCGTATCAATTATGTATGTATTTCCGAGTGGATAGTTTAGAGGTAACGCTGCATAATTGCCTTCCATTGAGGCTTTCACTGCTAGTAGCGTTTCTCCATCTATATGTTTTTTAGAATGCTTTTTTTTGGCTACGGAAGCCGGTTGACCAGCTGCCGCCGTGGCTCTGTCAGCCAATGAATTCCCTGCAACGTGAACGCCATCACGTTGAAGACTCTGCGTATGTATCACGTGAGTCTTTCGTAGTTCTTTCTGCAAAAGAACTACTTGTTCCCATAGTTTTTTATATGTTATTGTGCCACCTGTCTCATCTTTGTAACCGTTTTCTATCCAGGTCTGCATGGAATTATTGTAAGATTCGACGCAGTAATGCGAAACGCACACTATTAGTGTGGGGAATTCGCGATCAGCATTTTCAAGCGCCATCTTCAAAGTTAGTAGTTCAGCTCGCTGAGCTGTACATTTTCTGATTGATTCAGTTTTAGTGACCATCGGTCTGAATTTACCTAAGCGCCAGCGACCTTTAACAATCATGCATGCAGCATTGTAAATTTGTTTTTCCACAACGTAGTGTTGTGCAAATCTGTCCGTGTAGATTACACAGGTGTACTGTTCGAGAGGCAGAATTTCGATTGACAGAGGACATTCTTTTTCATATAGATATTCTAGTTTTTTCATTTTCGAATCAAATGCGTGTTTCACGTCTTCTGTTGCAAGAGAATTTTCCCATTGTATTCATTTTGGATCTAGAGCTTTAGCATTTAGAATGCCTTGTCTTGTTACTGCCTCAAGGGCTGATACTGCTGTTAGTACAGATATTCTCTTCCCTTGGGCTAGGGCTCTTTCTTTTGCTACAGCAGTTTGAACCGCAGTTAGAATTTTTTCAGTAGAACTGAATTTCATTTCAGCTTGTGTGTACAAGTGTGATTTGTAAGCTATTGGTACCGTTTCTCCCTCATTAGAAGTCAGGTATGTGAATCTGCATCTTCCTGGGAAGACTCGGATTACAAGATTGCGTTCGTTTGCGCATGTTTGTAGTTTTGTTTTAGTTAACATGTCTGTCTGTAATGATCTTAAAATTTCTGTGTGTTTTTGAGTCCAATTCATTGGTTTAAAATCAGGTTTTATTAATTCGTAGAGAGGTTTTACCCTCTCTGCATAATTTAGAATGTATGTTCTTCCAAAAATCAGGAAACCTAGAATTGATTGTAAGTTTTTCAGCGTTTTTGGAGCTTGGAGTACTGCACATTTCTCTAAGAAGTTGTCTGCTAGGCTTTTGCCTTCACTTGATAATTCATATCCTAAAAATAGGACAGTTAAATGGGCAATTCGTGATTTTCTAAAGTTAAATTTGTACCCTTCAGATGCGAACCCAAGTATGATGGTGTTCACTCTTTTCAAGTGAGTCTCCAGGTCATCGTCTGTAAGATAGATGTCATCGACATAAGATAATGCCTCATCGTTATATGTTTGTAGTAACTCTGTTACCCTGGCGGAAAATAATCCTGGGCTGTTCTTGAATCCCTGTGGGAGACGACAAAATTGTTTTTGGGTCCCCATGCTGGAGAAAGCGGTCAAATATCTGCTTTCAGGTGCTATGTTTTGACAGAAGAAACCATTTGAAATATCTAATGTCGTTTTATATTTTTTGCGAATGATATTATTCATTAGTGCTGCACTGTGTGAGTTTTGTATTGCAAAAGTATTACAGCAAGAGTTTAGGTGTCTGTAGTCCAAAACTAGACGATATGAATCGTCTGGCTTGGAGACAGGAAACAAAGAGTTGTTCATTTGTGAGGTGCATGTTTCAATCACCCCCTGATATTCAAGTTGATCTAAGATTTCTCTGACTTGTTTTTTAGCTTCTTGCTTAACAGGATACTGCCTCTGTGCAGTAGGTTGATTTTTTAACTGGATTTTATGGTGAGGAGAATCCTCATCCCACCCTACATGGTTTTTATATAATGCAGGGGCTTGGACCAATGCCCATTTTCTTGCAAATATGTATTTTTTATAAATTGGAATGTGATTTGAGAAGGCACGCATAATCATTTCTTCGCCATGTGGGCACTCCCTGGCAAACTCTGGTGGCCAGTCTTCTCTGCTAGAAGGATATCATAGCCTTTAGATAGATTCTCCCAAAAGAGACCTCTTATTTTCCTAGTTTTATCTCCCTCTATACGTAATGTTATTGTGGAAAATGAGCCCGAATTACCATCGATGCCCAGGCCGCTGGCGCAAACCGCCTCTTAGTTCCCATGTTGAATAATTACCAAAATAAAGAGACGGGCGCTGGAAGCAGGAATCAAGAACAGAGTTTAATTCTCATGAGGAGAGCCAGTCATTTCGGACACGAAACACAGTGTCTTTCGGGAGGTGCTCTAACAAGTGAGCTGAGACTCTTGCTTTTATACCTTACAAAACATTTGATGGTACAATCAGGACAGTATGACGCAAAAGAAAGACATCCCTATAATCCTCGTGGTGATCCTACTCCACATACGTTCACAATGGGGACCCTTGACCTGCTGATAAGAGGGGAGGGCAATCACGCAGCTGAGTGTTTCGTAGGATGTGTACGCCTGATCATGGCCCAGGGGGTGGGGTGGCTAGGCATACAATAAGGGCAGTAAATGGTATCTCCTGGCTTAGGCGATGGCCTCGGACATGTGTGGTCAGCCGGACTCGGGGGAAGGGGTCATCAAAGGAGTGGTATTCATGCCTGCGTGGACAATCGAGCGCGGAGGGAAGGCTTGTCAACAGAGGGGCATTCATGGAAGGGAAGGAGGTGTTGGTCAGGCGCGCCCGTGACTCTCAAGGACAGGGCCTTGCGGAAGAAGAGGGTTTATGACTTGCTCATGTGAGGAGAAGGAGGGGGTCAGGGTGCGCGCAGGGCCGGGGTCGCACAGAGAGAGAGAGAGAGAGAGATCCTATGACCTGTACATGAGAGAACAGGGGCAGTCAGATACAGCTGGGGGGGGCTATGTCAGCTGAGGCGAAGGATGCTTCTTTGAGAGGGGAATGGGGAATGCCTGGGTCAAGCAGGAGGGTTGCCTTTCACATCAGGATCGCGCAAAGGGAAAGGGTTTCATGGTCTATACATGAGAGAGGGGGTGCAAGATACGCGCAGGAGGGAAGCCGGGGATTCCAATGGGAAAAAAGGCCATGGTGCCTAGAATGGCTGTACATATGCATAGGGGTACGGGCTCTTACTGGCAGGGTGATACGGTCAATAATCTACAGTATCCATGGTGCCCACAGGGAGAGGAGTGGGAGAAGAAGGGAAATGAATGCTGTCTATGTACATCAATTTCGTCAACTTTCACAGTCGCCCCTTTTTACATATCAGCAGTCATTTTTGCAACTGATGTGATTACAGGTAGACAAGCATCGTTGACGAATTAGCACTTTGTCGATACTAACATGTGGCGTACAATCATAGACAGTTAAGGTGATGGGAAGAATGCAGTACATAGGAAATTACATTTTCGTTGTGTTCCTGACAATTAAACGCACTACATAGCATAAATCTTTCTGACTTAAAAATGTGACCAATGAACAGTTTTGACCAGGTAGTTGAGAGCGGAATTCAGTTCAATACACAAGATCTCTTCGTCACAGTGTCTTTTTATCAGCGAGCCATCACTGGTAGGCTCTAATCCGAGTACTTTCGTTGGCGCTGTTGAGCACCGGCGGTGGAGCTATAGGTCCAGCTCAGTTCTATCCTTACGCGTTGCAGGGTGCGGTCAGTCCTCTGCTGTTAGACCACAGTCCTGTTCCCTAAACAATCCGTTCGGCGGCGCCTTATGCTCGGCACCTATAGTTCTGTGGCAACACCCTATTCCCATATGAATGCAGTTCTTTCCTTTGGCAAAAAGTCACGTGGGAAAGTGGGTGAATGTTGTTCAAATAGTCGATAGGAGAGAGAGAGCGCGGAGTTGGGTCAGAGTTCCTGGGACACACAAAAGGGACCAAGGGAGCAAAGGATAACAAGCAGGCAGGCCCATCAATCGGGCCCAAAGAAGGCGGACGGAGACTCCAGGCACACGTGGGTTAGCAGTCGGAGGGCTTCAAGGCGGCCCGTCATTTTTCATTTTCCACGTTGAAATTGCGGTCTCGTCCCGTGTCTTGTTGCTCTGCAGCTCCACCTCTGGTCGATGTCACACGTGTCCCAAGATCTGCAGTCAGGCTGTACGTCACATCTGACCCATCTCCTTCGGTGATCGTGAATCTTTGAATAGGTACAAGACAACGTTTTAGAGAAATGGCAGAAGAAGACATCTACGCATATGAATTCCTCCCTCAATTCTACGCATTTGAGAGTTTATGCTCATCGGTCACAGTCAGAGGTCTATCACCAAGCAGTGCATGTGTCAGCATTCCTACTGAGTTTATGGCAGGTTTATTCATTGTCCTGTTTATAACTCACGTGAGGATAAATGACATTTCCATCAACTGTGCGTTACATCATATTCAACATTACAGAGCATTTCCCTTCAGGACTGGCTAACATTTTCAGACAGGGCGAGGGGGTGCCATCATCGACAGTCGGGTAAAACAAGATTTCCTCAAGGGTCAACAACTACTCATGGTCATCATGTTTATATCCGGGACAGCAGCTGGGGTCTATCAAATGGGGAGGGTATACTTCGGGGGCTCGCGCTTGGGTGCGAAGGGGTGGGGCAATCTGGGCATTGGGTGTCAATCTAGACGTTGGCGTTCGTCTCTGAAGAACAGACATAAGGTGCCATTGACATACAGTTCCCCTATGAATAGCCAGATTTGGGGACCTTAGCCGTCTTACCTGTCCTTTCCTTTTCAGCCAATTCAAGTTCATCTATTTTTGTGGAAAGGAGAGGTAGTAATATGGCAAGTTACAATCATTTTTATTTCGGTCAATTTCGCTGAACACCTCCGCGTTCAATAAGTATCAAATCAGACTGGTGCCGGTGGGGCACAATTTTACCAAAAAAGGGAGAGAAAATAGGGAGATTCTCATAGAGAGTGAGAGTCGTCCGCAATCTAAACGAGCCATTCGGTACACGTATGACATGTAAAGAGAGAGAGAGAGAGAGAGAGAGAGAGAGAGATAAGGGGGTGGAGAGAGAGAGAGAGAGAGAGAGAGAGAGAGAGAGACGTGTACGAAAATAGGTCATTTAGTGCGCTCACAACACAGAACAGCAAGGGTCAGGTAACATGCAAATGCAGACAGAGGGAAGACATAAATCCGTACATTACACACACACAAACTCAGACAGGGAAGACAACACATGCATTACACATATACAAGACATCCACGACAAGACAGGAAACAATTGTTAGTCTACAAGATCTGTTTTTATATATATCCTACGTATCTTTACTATCCTATTTATCTACGTGCTTAGCTCTTTCTGCCCTTCCCCCCTTTCCCTTCTCGCTTGTCACGCCTGCGAGCGTTCCCAATTACCAATACTCACACCTCGGTTGGTTGATCAGAAATTAACCTGGTCGCGCTAGTTACCCATGGTTGGATCTTAAACCATTTTTCTGTTCCCTCCTTTGGTGGGAAGTTCTCCAGGCTGAGGCAACGGCAAGTATTGATCGGGAAAACAGTCGGACAGCTTGGCTATATCTGTAAGAGTGTGAGAAAGGGGGCAGTGCATTTTGAACATCGGCAACATTTCTAACTTCCTAGGCGGGTGGTGCCGTGGCAACCCTTACCCGTACAATTTTTCTTTGTCCTTTCCCTACCTAGTCAAAACGTCCAGTTACATTATTTAACGCGTCGTTTCTAGTCAATTTTTTTTTCGTCATTCAGTACTTGTCCAGTCTCTATGTCAGTCCATCCTCCCGTTGCTATGTTCTAAGGAGGAACAGTCATGTTTAAGTCTACGTCTTTTAAAAAACTTTTATTTGTCATAAGGACCATGCTCATATTCCCTTCTTCCCCTTCTCATTGGCGGTTCGGTCATCGTCCTTCCATACATCAGCCAGGGTTCCGACGTGACCTGCAGAAGGGAGGAGAAAGAAGGGGTGGGGGGGGCAATATTCAAACCTCATCAACATGCAGTAATCCGGAAATGTTTTTACCTACCACATACTCGACCTATCTCCACTTAGTGCATTTCTCTACCATCACGGCGTTTAAGCCCAGAGGGACCAGAAATGTCAGACAGATAATCATTGACGATCTGCGTATCTACATGAGTTACTTGGTCGTAACCCCTTTTGATCGGGTACAAGGGTGGCGGTCAGGTGGCATTTCTGTGGTGTCGTTTTTAGGTCTTCTAAAGCACTTTTCCGGCTGCCTGTGACACATAGTGTGGCTGCTAAATATTGGGTCCTTTTTAACCTTTAACCTTCATCATACTTTCTCGTTGCTCACAGTAGTAATACATTCATAACTCATTAATGCAACCGCTACAACTATGCTTTCGTTTTCAAAATACTTTTAATAAAAAGTGTTGACGTATAAATACAGGCCTACAACCCAGTGGACTAGCCACGGAGCAGATTGGAACTGTACATAGGAAGAACAAAGCTGGTGGCAGTTCATTGCATAAAGTGCGGCAGTGCAATAAAATCGTATTAAACTCCCCTACAGAGCAAACATGATGCATGTCAGTAATTCATCTTTAATAAATTCATAAATACATTATCCAATGTTCATTCATTACCTAAATTACACCAATTCATTTTCCAACTCATAATCAGTACCCACCCTAAGTCAATTCATTGTCCAAGCACATACTCAATATCCTTCATATCTACTTTCATTATCCAAAACGTTATATATATATCTCGGGGCAAAAAGCTTGCGCAATCAGGGTGCAACAAAGTTCATTAAAAACGTCTCATTTTGTGTCGGCGCCATTTTGGGTGGGGTCAGGCAAGTTCCAGCACAGCCAAAGTGTCTCTAGTCTCGCATGGTTGGCCCAGAACTTTCCGTTGGCAGTTCAAAAAGTCTTGTGCTATGTGGTTAACAGTCTAACAAATATGGACCATGAGTCAAAGAGTGGGAAGGGCGGCAACAATTTTCCTACCGGGTCATTCTGGTGTTCCTCCGGAACTGAACAAGTCTGTGCCGTGGCTGCATTTTAGCCATTTCCAATCCGAGGCTGGTGCCGGCAGGAGTTGCTCCGATGTCGTTGTTCCCAGTGAAGGGGGCGGGGGCACCCATGCAGGGGGTCGGGGGCCCCCCGGCTCTTATAGAATTTTCAAGGTCGAGGAGAGACGATACGGAGCGAGTGCCCGTCCTGGGCAGAAGACCGCTTTTTGATGTTGACCCTCTTTAAGTAAGAGCATTGGGGTGTCGCTGGAAGCCTCCACCTGGAGGGAGGTGGGGGAGGTTCGTTCGCGCCACCTCCCCCTTCCAGCGACCCCGCGCCGTTCCTCGGCTCCGTCGCTTCGATATTGGCCGTGCCAGCCATTGAAGATGGGGGGGGGGTGGTCGGCGGCTGAGGCAAGACAGCCCCCCCCCCCCTTTTTGACATGTGGCGGGACTACCTCCAACTCTCCAGGAGTTTGAAATGTGGCGGAACTACCTGTAACTATGCAGGCGATGGCATGTGGCGGCACTACCTGTAACTATCCAGGAATTTGGCATGTGGCGGGACTACTTGATTTGCCGCCGTTCTCGCCCCTGGCTTCGGCCTTCTTCGTGGGTCGGACCAGGCGAGAGACAGAAGGGGGGGGTGGTCGGTGGCTGAGGCAAGACAGCCCCCCCCGTGGCCTGCAGGGCAGCAGGAGAGGAGAGAAGGAGAGGTCTCTGCCATTCTTTGGACCGCCTGCCCAACATCATCTCCTCCTGACTGTGGCCAGGCGAGCCCCTCGTGCCACGAGGCCTCGCCTTCCGGATGGGCATAACCGCGGACCCGTTGCACTTCGGGAGCTTCCGGAATGGGGGTAGGTACCTATTGATTTGCTTTCTATTTCATGTGACCGTTATTTGGGCGTGGTGGGAAATGAGGCAGACATGTTGGGAGCAGGAATAGGCAGTGGAGCCTAGCTACCTCGTGGCTATGTTCTGCTATCAAACCTTTTCGCCATTTTATATTTCTTATTACGAACTACTTCTAATGTTTCTTATTTTTAGTGAAGTCAAAAGCTCATCAGGGGGTTACTGACTTAGCCTGATTTCTTTTTATTTTTCTTTCTCTTCCTTAGCGTGTTTCGAGCTAAAGCTTTCTGTTAGTAGGGAACGGTGATCACTTCATATTTTTTATGCGTCCTTTTCACTAGGGGGTACTTCTGGACGGACCAGACGAGTTCCCTCCAATAAATGGTCCGGGGTGGAACGAGATTATCGATCAAAAGGGGAACATATATTCCTTCATTAGGGTATCATCCTGGACGGACCGAGCGATGTACTTCCATTTACTAGGGTAGCCTCCTGGACGGACCAGTCGGTCTATTTCTACTAAATGGCCCATGAGCGGGGAGCATATGTCCTCCATAAGGGTAGTCTCCTGGGCGGACCATGCGAGCTACCCCCCAATAACCAACCAGTGGGGAGTGGGTAGGACTGACGAATTCACAAAGGGGCATAACCTACCCTTTTCTACTTGCAAAGACTAGACAGAATATTTCTATTTCACGTTGTTTGCAAATAGAAAATACCTCAAACGAAACAATTCCTGGGACAACAATGTCCAGGCAACCAACCAATCAATGGGGAGAAAAACAGGCATGACGGATTACAACGGGGACAAATGTCTGCATTACCTGCCCTTCGCTATCCATAAAGGGAACAGAATATTCCTATTCGTCTCTGTTTGTGGACAGGGAAGATCTCAAAGAGCAACAATCGATTATTAATCGACTTCAAACAATCAGTGGGGAGAAAAGTAGGCATGACGGATTACACCGGGGACAAAAGTCTGCATTACCTACCCTTCTCTATCTGCAAAGAGGGACGACGTTCCTATTCGCCGCTGTTTGCAAACAGAGAATGTCTCGTTCTCAAAAGAGAACCAATATGTCAAGTAGCCTTCAAAGCTAAATGAACCAATACCAACCAATACAATATCAGTATACAAATACCGATTTCAATACAATCAATCAATCAATCAGGTGGATAGAACCACCCTACCAATCAGGCGTAAAAACACCCTACTTAATCTTACCCGGACCGGACCATACGGACAGTTCTTCGACTCCCTCCTCCAGCGCCCGATCGTTCTCTTACTCCATGTAGCATTCCTGTGGGATTCCAGTCAGGACAATAGGTCACTCAAGAGAGGTCCGTTCAGAATTGGTGAAGTTCTGTCGATCGGCAGCCGGGCGAGGGCCCTCTCAAGGCAGGCATACCCCGATCATTTAGATGTTCACTTCTTCGTCTGGATCTCTCTTACCGAACCTTATGTCACTGATGGACCCTGCGTTGGGACGCCAATTGTGGAAAATGAGCCCGAATTACCATCGATGCCCAGGCCGCTGGCGCAAACCGCCTCTTAGTTCCCATGTTGAATAATTACCAAAATAAAGAGACGGGCGCTGGAAGCAGGAATCAAGAACAGAGTTTAATTCTCATGAGGAGAGCCAGTCATTTCGGACACGAAACACAGTGTCTTTCGGGAGGTGCTCTAACAAGTGAGCTGAGACTCTTGCTTTTATACCTTACAAAACATTTGATGGTACAATCAGGACAGTATGACGCAAAAGAAAGACATCCCTATAATCCTCGTGGTGATCCTACTCCACATACGTTCACAATGGGGACCCTTGACCTGCTGATAAGAGGGGAGGGCAATCACGCAGCTGAGTGTTTCGTAGGATGTGTACGCCTGATCATGGCCCAGGGGGTGGGGTGGCTAGGCATACAATAAGGGCAGTAAATGGTATCTCCTGGCTTAGGCGATGGCCTTGGACATGTGTGGTCAGCCGGACTCGGGGGAAGGGGTCATCAAAGGAGTGGTATTCATGCCTGCGTGGACAATCGAGCGCGGAGGGAAGGCTTGTCAACAGAGGGGCATTCATGGAAGGGAAGGAGGTGTTGGTCAGGCGCGCCCGTGACTCTCAAGGACAGGGCCTTGCGGAAGAAGAGGGTTTATGACTTGCTCATGTGAGGAGAAGGAGGGGGTCAGGGTGCGCGCAGGGCCAGGGTCGCACAGAGAGAGAGAGAGAGAGAGAGAGAGATCCTATGACCTGTACATGAGAGAACAGGGGCAGTCAGATACAGCTGGGGGGGGCTATGTCAGCTGAGGCGAAGGATGCTTCTTTGAGAGGGGAATGGGGAATGCCTGGGTCAAGCAGGAGGGTTGCCTTTCACATCAGGATCGCGCAAAGGGAAAGGGTTTCATGGTCTATACATGAGAGAGGGGGTGCAAGATACGCGCAGGAGGGAAGCCGGGGATTCCAATGGGTAAAAAGGCCATGGTGCCTAGAATGGCTGTACATATGCATAGGGGTACGGGCTCTTACTGGCAGGGTGATACGGTCAATAATCTACAGTATCCATGGTGCCCACAGGGAGAGGAGTGGGAGAAGAAGGGAAATGAATGCTGTCTATGTACATCAATTTCGTCAACTTTCACAGTATTTCATATAGTTTATGGGGCACGCTAACTCGGGTGTCTGCAATTTCCACTTGAATATATTCATTCGTGTCCACTGTCTCCAGAAGATTCATCAGGATCTTGAGAGCTATGGTCACTTATGCTGTGCTGTCTAGCATTGTCTGGGCCCACTCTCCGTTTTTCAGTTGTGTCCTCAGAATTCTCGACATGTTTTACTTTAATACTGGCTACCTTCTTTCTGAGAAATTTTTTACTTTGATGAGCAGGTTCCTTGTCTTTGGACTTGACGTGCTCTTCTTTATGTTCTGACCGTCCTCTTATTTCCGATTTCTGTGAGGAAGTCTGAAAAGATCGAGAGGGACGTGTATCAATATCTTGATATCTGTCAGGTTTTCTCAAATTGTCCTTATTTCTAAGGTTGTATCTTTTTTCAGAGGGCTCCCGTTGTGGAGACTTGACCCCCCCGTTCTGGAGATCTATCTCTTCGTTGGGGAGACCTTCCTCTGATCTGAAACTGTTTTTCTCTGGGAGAGGTTTGTTTATTACCCTCCCACTTCTTCTTTTGAGTAATTAAATTATTTTTAATGAAAGTTTTTTCAGGATTTTCTGTTAGTGTTTTTAGTCGGTAGGTTGTACCGTCAACTGTTAATTGAACTAAATCTCTATATGCTTTTGTTAATTCTTTTATTTTAACTAAAAGTTCTTCGCTTGACATTTTTTCAATGTCTGGTTGTGGTGTATAGCTGGCTAGAACCGGCCATTTGGCTCCTGGTCTACCTAGTGGACCGAGCCTGGTAATGTGATTTTGATGTTTTAAGGCACCATTAAACCAGAGCAGGTGATCTTGGTAAGTTAGTGGAATTTCAACTTCCTCGAAAGGAGAGTATTCCTCTGGAGATTCCGCTATTTTGTAGTAGTGGAACTCGAGTGTCACAGCATGTGCTGCTGGAAAATGTATCCAGGAATAGAATACCTCTGTCTGCCGATATTCATAGGCCTCTACCACAAATACGACTGCACCACCTCTTGATGATACTCCATTTTCTATAAGTTTTATAGTTATAGTTTTTCTTATATTGACCGGGATGATTATAGCATTCGGGTCGTCATCTTGGATATTTGTATCATCCGCTAAGAGTTGAGCTGCTAGTCTAGCTCTCTCCCTTTCGTCGTCACTTTCTGACATTTTACTGACTGAAGGTTTTGCAGAGTGAGTTTCAAGGAAACAAAGATTAGGTGCACAATATTTTGGAACACTGTATCCTTCAACGTTGACTAAACCAAAATCTAATACATAGAAATCTCTTCCTACTAAGTCCTGGCAGATATTAACCATTTACCCACTCCAGACGTCTACTGGAGTTTTTACGGGAAAAGGGGTCTGTGTGAAAAAAGCACGACTGAGTTACTATAGTATCTTGCGTTAGATTATCGCCTTACCAAGCGTTGGGCACCATGTAGTGTAGTTCCTATATTCCCAATAGGCTCTGCGCATTGGAATAACATAAACGATAGTTTAGATGTAGGACTGAGGTCGACTAGGTCTCTACTGAATATGTTAGACTTAATTAGGTATGCCAGCTAGCTCAGAGGTCACTAGAAACTTTCTCGAATGAACAGGAAGGAGTTAACTTTCCTGATTAGACAAGAAGGGATTAGTTTCTGACAACCGCATAAACATGACAACTTTGCTCCCTCCAGAATAAGGAGTATATCTCCAGAGTCGTGTGAAAACAATAGATAGCTATTTCAATCAGTCAATCGTGCATGCTTAGTTTCACCAGAGTGCAGAGAAATAGAGAGACGGGCGTTTTCAATAAAAGGTGTTATTTATTGAGCAGTCTTCTTTCTCATGCAAGAGAAGTGAATTGCCACAATTGCAATACTTATCATAAAGTGAAGTGCGTACTGTAAAAGGAGTATTATGAAATAATACTGTAAAAGCATTTATATGGTTTCTGAGCCATATGATACTTAAAATGGATAAAATATATACAATACATACAATGATAAAAGTTGACTAAACGTACTCAACTGGTGCTTCTAAATACGCCTACCCCAGTGTACCTAACCTAAGCCTAGTACGTGGGAAGGAGTAAGTGAGCTGCAGTTTAAGTTAAGTTAAGTTTTGCCAAGAATCTTTGCTCCCTCCAGAATAAGGAGTATATTTCCAGAGTCGTGTGAAAACAATTGATAGCTATTTCACTGAGTCAATCGTGCATGCTTAGTTTCACCAGAGTGCAGAGAAATAGAGAGAGACGGGCGTTTTCAATAAAAGGTGTTATTTATTGAGCAGTCTTCTTTCTCATGCAAGAGAAGTGAATTGCCACAATTGCAATACTTATCATAAAGTAAAGTGCGTACAGTAAAAGGAGTATTATGAAATAATACTGTAAAAGCATTTATATGGTTTCTGAGCCATATGATACTTAAAATGGATCAAATATATACAATACATACAATGATAAAAGTTGACTAAACATACTCAACTGGTGCTTCTAAATACGCCTACCCCGGTGTACCTAACCTAAGCCTAGTACGTGGGAAGGAGTAAGTGAGCTGCAGTTTAAGTTAAGTTAAGTTTTGCCAAGAATCTGAATCAAGAATTCTCTAAGGATCTAATCAGCTCCGTGCCTTGGTTTTAGAATGAAGGAGGTCTTGTATCTCTTTCTCAGGACTCGATCTCCCAGCAACCCGCAAGGGTGACTGGAAACACTGGAGCTGGATTTCTCGGCAGGAGAAAAGAGAGCGTCTCTCTCAGTGCGTCAATGGGAGGGTCGGCTTCCTTCGGCACTCGCATCAGCTGGGCTTTGGGTAAGTAGATAGCCGCTCTGCTCCAAACCACTGTGTGTTGCTTAAGGCAAATGCTGGTATATTTATACCTGGAAGGTGCCGTGTTTGACGTAAGGTTGGACATAAGACGTCACTAAGAACTGTCACTAAGAACTGGCAGTTCTTCAGGACTCTCAGGAGTTCTAGGACAAATCAAAACAGAAGTAGGGGGAATTCCCGGGATGCTGGAGGCTTGGTTTGTTTAAAGAACGCGTTGTACTTTCTAGGAGTCTAGAGAAGTAGCCTTGCCGTATTTGTACTGCATTGGCTATGACTAAATATGGATATGATTCTTATGCCTTTATAAGGATATGATTTGTTATAACCACATAAGGGCATAAATCAGGGAATATTTAATTAGGGTCCTAGATACGTTCACAACAGTGGGGGAATCCCAAACCACCAAATAAACTGGATGTAAAGTCAAAGTGCATGCACTGTGTGGCCAGCATTTCAGCTGGACGGGACCTGGATTCAGAATGCTGAACCTAGCCTGAGGCAAGGAAAATTAAATGGCAGAGACAGTTGTAAGTAACTAGAAAAAACAGCTGTATTCCAAAAGCAGAGCAACTTCCATGATAGGACTCCCCTCTATATAACCACTTGTACCAACCTGGGAGTGGACAGAGCCACAAAGGACACCTCACTGTACTGCAACTGTAAGCAGCATCAAGTGCCCACTCCCAACTCCCCAGTAAAGAATATCCAATTGCCAATGGAAAACACTCTAACACTACAGGAGTAAAAACGAAGGCGAAAGACCAGGCGCTCTGGTGCGGACCAAGCACAACCTACAACAGTGCATACCCCACTGTGAAGCCGGCTGAGGCCCAGGCATGAACCCAGTAAACCACAAAAGGCATGAAGGAAATAGGCATTGACGCCCGCCACATGCCACTCTGCACCGAACACCACGTCTTCCAAAAACCATAACACAGCACTCAAAAGTTTCCTGGTGCTGGCAGCTACTGTTGCTCCCTGAGACCCGCACTCCTCCCCACGAGGGGCGTAGTGCCCATACGGGTGCAGCAAGTCCCTGCCTCAGCACAGAACTTCATTTCAACCACACTAACATGGGAAATCATACCGCAAAACAAGCAAAGCTGCCCTTCAACAGAAGGCTAACTCCTCAGCTAGATAGGAGCTCTATGGCTGACTCCGCTACAGCGGACATGGAAGAAAAACCCCTTGCAAGTTGAAGATATACGCACCATACTGAAAGAGGTCAAAGCCAGACTGCTAGCAATAGACTCTAAGCTAGACATCCTCACCTCACGCCTGGACCATGTCAAAGAATGCGCAGATAAACATGAAACCCGGATTGACGTTCTCAAAAATAGAGGATCTGGCGCAGAAGACCTCCAAACCGAATCAGAGGAACAGCTTTTACAGATGGACAACGTACCTAATGTGATCAAGGCAAAAAAATGAAGACTTGGAAGCCAGATCAAGTCGCAATAACATTCGGATTACAGGAATACCTGAAACCACCCACATAACTACAATGGAAGGCTTTGTGGAAACTTTACTACGCAACCTTTTTGATAAAGAGCTTTCGGCTGTGTTTCTAGTAGAAAGAGCCCATCGCTATTTGGGCACCAAGCCTCCAGTGGGAGTTACACCGCAGCACATCGTGGCTCACCTTTTGAACTACCTCTACTGCAACACAATCCTGAAGCAGACTCGTGAACGCAGAACAACCCAGTATCAAGGAAACACTGTCTCCTTCTACCCAGATTTCACCCCGCTGGACCATGCGGCACGGAGGGAGTTTGCCCCAACAAAGCGTATACTCCAACAAGCTGAGGTGTCTTACGCTCTCCTTTTCCAGCTAAGCTGCGTGCCACACAATAAGGAAAACTACTTTATTTTCTTGGATGACCATTCGGTGCTCAAGATCGCCAAACATATTGGATGCCCCCTCAGTGACAATGACTAAACATACAACCAAGGCGATAAGTTAGAACTGTAGACAACATGCAGACTTGTAATCTTGCACTCATTGCCCTAGGACTACTACCACTCAGATAACAACCAAAGTAATTGAATGGAGGGGCACAATCTTAATACAGCCTGCACTCTATACCCACTATGTTATTTATTTTGTCAGTAAGTGCATTCATACACAACAAGCTCAGGGACCCAACAGTAATCGGCAGGGCTATACGCCGGTGACCCAGAGAACCCCCAGTATAATTCCCTTGTGGCCCCTGGCCTCTCCGATTCTAATCTCTTGTTGGGGTTTGAATGGGTGGGTTTTTGATATAACTTAATTGGGGGGTTGGTATGGGGGTAGGAGGGATAGGAAACAGCTGTTGATGTTTGTTGAAATGTTTCCTGCAGCGACCAACACTGTAACAAACAACACACATACCACAAGCTGCAATGAAGCATCCCACGCATGATCACACCATCACCGCATGTGAGCTCGTCTATACTGTCTCATTAGACAGCATGGCTCCACATCCCTCTTACTATTAGACAGTACATCATGACTACCCCAGACATGTAATATGGCGACCATGACATGTAATATTCGCGGATTCAACGACTATAGAAGAACAAACCTTGCCCATTCATATCTAGTCAGACATAAAGTCAATGTGTGCATCCTACAGGAGACTCATCTAAAAGAAAACTCTACATCCAGGTTGCAGGCATGCTGGTGGGGGGACATTTATTCATCTGCTTATTCTAACTACTCCAGAAGAGTGCCAATCCTCATCTGTAGAAGACTTCCATGGAAAACCGCCCGGGTCATATCAGACCCATCGGGTAGATTTATCTTACTAGTGCTAGTGCTGAAAGGATGACAGGTCACTATAGGAAACATCTACAGCCCCAATACCAATGACCCGGAATTCTTTATTCATACGTGGGCAAAGAAACAATCTCTAGGCAACCACACAATACTTTGGGACGGGGACTTCAATGTGATTATGGAGGAGCATATGGATAGGGTGGGCACCTCCTTTAGCCATCATCCTCAAGCATCAGCCACGCTCCGAGCCCTAGTGCACGGCAACTCTTTAATTGATACCTGGAGACCCTACCACAAAAGAGGGCACCTGCGTGACACAGCGATATGAAGCCTTGCCCAGATTGGACTTCTCTCTACATCCCATAACGTCCATACCCGGGCCATAGCAGCCAAACACAGCGCACACTCTCTGATCATGCGTCGGTGCCGATCATGCCACAGATCCCGCAGACCTCCCCCCACGGACTCATTCTCATGGCGTCTTATGCCCGCAGCACTACTAGATGCTGCATTCAGAGCTGAAATTCGCAAATATGTACTTGAATAGTTTGAATTTACCACGGCTTCAGCGAAATCACCCACTTTGCTGTGGGAAGCCTTCAAGGTGGTGATTCGCGGCGCATGCCTTGCCACACGATCTGGAGTGCTGAGAGCCATACAACTCACTCTTGTCAATCTGGAGGGAGACATCCGAGATCTGAAATGCCAGTACTTCCAATCCCAGTATCTAACATTACTAGCTAACATTCTAGAAAATGATTCTTGCACCATCATGCACAAGCCTGGCGATATGGCGAGGGCCCTAGCGAAACACTAGCTAATTTCCTCAGACCCCCCCCAGAGTTTCCTCATATATCACTGAGCTACAGATCGCAGACGCCATTCTAATTCACTCACTGACAGACCTATTGAACACCATGACAGCATTCTATGCCCAGAAATACACCTCTTCGATGTTCCCTGCAGAGTCTGAACTGCTGGAATACTTAAACATGATCCAGCTGCTACAGCTGGTCCATGCACATCGTGCCTATCTAAATGATCCCTTGAC
Source organism: Lissotriton vulgaris (assembly GCF_964263255.1). Lineage (NCBI taxonomy): Eukaryota > Metazoa > Chordata > Amphibia > Caudata > Salamandridae > Lissotriton > Lissotriton vulgaris. The sequence goes on along the minus strand of NC_141689.1, from coordinate 2,068,304,694 downwards.
CACTGAGAAGATTATTAAGCTAATACAAAGCCTACCAGGAGATAAGGCCCCAAGGCTAGATGGGCTCACTACGGCCTTTTATAAGGAATATGTCACACTACTCGCCCCAGGCCTTCTGGCAGCATATCAGGAGGCGCTGAAGCATGGAGAATTACCTCCATCAATGTAGGAACTGCCATTATAACTTTGCTAAAGCCAGGCAAACCTCCCACACTATGGGATTCTTGCCACCCACTGTCTTTAATAAATACTGATAATAAAACTTTCACTAAACTATTGGCGAATAGGCCACAGCCGATACTCCCACTTATCATGCGATTTATACTTGGTTGTTCTACACCGCATAATCTATGGACTATTTTCGCTCTAATGCATCACCTTTCTCCACGTGTCTCAGTGGTAGCACCTATGTTAGATGGAACAAAAGCCTTTGACTCACTGGAGTCATAAGTAATTTTTATTGTTCAATTAGTTAAAATCGTTACAATATGATTAATTGTCATGTATAGAATAAGAGAGAAAATAAAGAAGGAAAGAGAGGGTAAAAAATAAGGTTTTAAGTTCATAGTTAATGTGCATGTTCCAGCCGGGATATCTGGATTTGCTAAAATCTATAAAATCCCCAAAACAATACTCCAGGCTAAATCTAAAGTGCTAGTACATAGGGATAATAACTGAGTATATGGGCCCAATTTTCTGGACCTTTGAGTGGGCCCTTTAACCCAGTGGATTTGAATTAATTTCCGGTGCAGAAGTAAAACCTTCATATTAACAGCCCCTGCATAGATTGTGAGTAAAAGCGGTTGAAAACGCGTTGGCAGGATTTTCCCCTTGTTTTGGTACGGGATGCATGTGTTGACTTATCTGACGTTCACAATTGATCTTTTTATCTTGGTCCATTATGTTTCCTTGTATGACAGGAAGTTGTTCTGGTTGGAGTCCGGAGTCAAAATTCCTCTTCATGCGCCTATCCCAGTTAGTTATAAGCCCCACCTTTACACAGTACATACAACTATTATATCTGGCTCCAACTACTAGAGTGTCAGTAACAATGCTCATTTCAGACCCCAGCACCATTTCCCGAGGCACCCGGCAGGGCTGTCCACTATCCTCCTCCTGTTTGCCATCGCCATAGAGCCTCTGGCGACACGCTTTGCATCAGCAACACACCAAAAGAGGAATAGGCTTCACTACCAGGTGGTTAATAGTCTCCATGTACATGGACGATGCCACACTTCATATACGTTACCTGGGCATTTGAATAATCAGAGACACACAGGAGCTCTGGCCCGCAGACTATGGTAGGCTAATGAGTTGGATAGAGGAAATACTGTGCATATGGAACAGATTGCCCCTGACACTTACTGGACGTATCGCTATTACAAAAATGATAATCCTTCCCAAGCTACTGTACCTCTCCGCTAACATCCTGATGCCACAATGCCTCAAATCCATTGCAGTTGATCTTGTATGGATAGGAGAACAACCCAGAGTGTCCTGGGAACTCCTCACCCTTCCACTGGCACAGGGGGTATTGGGGGCCCAGACCTTACACTATACGGATATTGCGCCCAAGCTCAATTTTACATTTCTGGCAGCACCCAACACCGTTCCAACCCAAGCTGACCCTCTCCCACTAACCAAGGCCCTATACAAGGACTATCAGAACCCCAGACAGGAGATTGACACAGTGGAGACCCTCAGGTGGGCATGGGAGGGACTGTGGAAAAGGGCGAATCTTAGCCGGCTATATGCACCGTCCATTACACTTACTAATAATCCCCAAATTCCCCCTTAATGAATAGCGGTGTGGTGGAGCGAACTCGCAAACTCCACATCAGCACATTTCAGACCTATATCCAAATGGCCAGTTTGTTACCTCACAACAGATGGTGAAGTCTCCTTAAATGTCACCCCTGGATACATTACTATACTACCAGCTGCACGCTCCCTGTTGGGTGATCCACAACACCTTCCCCTCTGCAGCCCTGCCCCTATCCACCCTAGAGCATATACTCAGACTCTTTTGCCCGTGAGCTAATAACACATATCGGACTCGGATGGGAGGTCGCTCTTTCAGGTTTACCGCAGCTAGACTGTGGAACTCCCTACCGATATCCTTGAGAAGTATGGGAGACCTCCCTTCCTTTAAGAAAGCTTTAAAAACACATCTTTTTCCTAGGACAGTGTAAGCATGGCAGTAGCTGGAAACATCGTTGTATGGATTACTGAAGTCTAAGCGCCAGGATACCCGTTGGGTGACAGTCATTGCGCTATACAAGTATGCCAATACATACATACATATCTGTACCATCACGCAATGCACATCCCCAGTTATTACTCCTAGCTCTCAAAACTCTTGGTCCACTGAACTTCCCCATCACAGACACACAATGAGCGTTTTACTGTGGTTAACTTGAACAGTTCTCCCCGAACTATGGCTTAAGATTTGTACATTTTAAAGTCCTACACCGCATATACCGCAACCTGCTGAAATTACACCCAATGTGAATAAACCCCAATAACACCTGCTGGTGCTGTGAGACACCTAAGGCCACATTCCTGCACGTGGACTGGACCTGCCCACGAGTTGCTGGATTCTGGAGGGAGGTTTTTGTACGTATTGAAGATATAACCAGTCAAAGGTTGGTTGGCTCCCAAATGGTAGCACTACTGGGCTATGTAAGTGACGTCCCACCTGCCAATTGACTGCTTTTCGCCATGCTGCTCCTATTAGCTAGGCGTTGTGTGGCCATACACCGGGGTAGGAGGGCAGCCATAGGCATTAAAGCCTGGCTGAAGGACGTTGTATTTAGCAAAGAGCAGGCAACCACCTTCTAGGAACTCATGCCACTTAACTCCCGGCCAAAAGATTTAGGGGCCCCATTCACCTGTTGGCTCCGCTTACAAAACCCCAACCCCCCAAGAGCAGAAAAATGCAAATACATTAATCTGCCACATTAGCTCCCACAACTTCATGAACCTCTTACTAGTATGATGCTCCTGGTCCACCAGGTAACCATTGCACTCATATTAGCAAACTCCTACCTACCGTTTATTGTATGCGGGGAGGATGCAGTTTTCAAAACATAGACGTGTGGTCTCGGCAGATATCCTAGAAGATGGTTGTAAGTCAGTTAGATGTACAACAAAACTAGGAATGTTATATTTCTGTACTTCAATAGACTTGTATAAACGTGGAGATGCCTAATATGTTACAAAACTCTATGCTCTGTATGCAAATGTATACCGGATAACTGTGGCATTTGTGTGTTTCAAAAAATCAATAAACTAAAAAAAAAAGCGTAACTGGCAGGAGTCCCCTAAAACCATTTGACATAGCTGACAAAAGTAGAGAAAGAGAAAAAAAACTGGATTGAAAACTCAAGGTAGGCCACTAGAAATGTGGCCACTGATTGAGAATGTTCTCTCTTGGCAGTTCATCGATGTTGTTAGCAGACTAGACAGAGGTGGCAATCTGTCTGCAATATTTAAGCAGAAAGATTGTTTGTGGATCCACAGCCTGATTTATTTGTTCATAGCATTTTTGAGAACAGCTTTAATCAGTGGTTTGCACAACTATTTATGCCCACGATTGTGCTGAAAACAGCTGTTACGTCTATAAAATGCCTCTCCATTTTTATCTCGGGCTCGCTGAAGAATATTGTTTCTACAGCACACAAATCGCATCAGTGATCTAAACAAAGATCGTATCCAACCTCTGTCTCCTCTTCAGCCACCCAGACCTAATTGTAGGTTGAAAGGCGAGAAGAAAGCAGACTGCAGAAATGCAGACTTAGCAGAAAAGCTATTTATTGTAAGCACGCATTTTATTGGTGCCAAAGACTGGAGGCCCTTTCTCCTCGCAGGGCAGAGTTAAGGGGCTATCTCATTTATCAAGATGCAGTATGAAGAGCTACTGCGCTACATCTGAGATTACAGAATACTATCAGTTTCACCGTTGGGCATGAATGAAACCGGATGTGACTTCATTTAACCTGAGTGTGCCTGCCTTTGTAGGGGATAATTTAATTGTATTAATAATTGCCTGTTTTTTATATCCTGCTAAAAGCTGTAGTTTACCTTTGTCGTGTCTAAATGGTATAATTAGCAAGCCTTAGTATTACTCAATTTAATGTCACTGTCACTCATTTTATTGAACTGGGAAGGATGAGCGCTGAAGTGGTCTGATGTTGCTCTGAATGTTGACTTGCAGGTCACAGAGATATGAGCTGCGAGCACTAACTGATCACTGATAAATGTTTAGAAAGTTGTTTAAATAAATCATTGGAAGCGTAGAAGTTGTTGATGATAAAGCGAAACGCTAATCTCTATATCCGATATCTGTGCACATAAAACAGTACTACTGAGGTCAACAGAAGTGAGCGTCTTACAAAATAGATCGTAGATTGGCAATCTGCACACCTGCTAGCGTATCCACCACTTACATAGAGCGGTGTGGCCAACTACAGAAATAGGACTGCTGTGCTGCAGGAGCAGTATGTACTTGCCCAACATAACTCACAGAGATCCTTCATGGGCCTGTGGTTTTACGTAATGTTTTGGGATCATATGCTGGTGGTCAGCCAGACATTCCAGTGAGTCTAAATGGAAGAAAAGGGGTGGATGCAGTCTCTATACACACAACCACAAATAGAGGGCGGAAGAAGCAAATCCTCTGCTATTCCTGTACTGCCACTCATGCACAGACAGAATCTATGCCTATGCATGCCTAGTCTGGTGTTGAAAGGCGACAATTCCCTCCCACTGAATTTATTAAAAATAATGAATAGTTGAATACACAATGTTATCTGTGACTCCATCAGTAGTGCCCATATATGATCCTTAAAGGGATCACGCTTTTTGCCGTTGAGGTTCCTCATACCTACATAGGTGAGCCCCATGCAAATAAGGGAATGAGTCAGGCATTTGAAGGGGACAAGTCCACTCCCCCATGTAAGGCAATCCCTCCCATGGTCTTTATTAAATATGGTGGATACATTATGTTATCTATAACTCTCTCAGTATTGCTCATGTATGATCCTTCAAGCGATCACACTTGTTGCCATTGAAGTTTCTCACACCCACATAGATGCCCCCATTCAAATGAGCGAAAGAGGCCACAGTTGTATAAGACCGTATGTGCTTAAAATATGATTTCATAAAATGGAATATCAGTACCTACATAAGAGGCCTATGAGCTAAATTTCTGGCGGGACTTAGCAGAAGCAAGCAAAAGGAAAAATGCCAAGGAGTTTTGGGATCTGTTGAGAGCCAGGGAAAAGCCTATCGATCAGCAACTAACCTGCAACATCTCCGGTGCTGTATGGTTGGAACATTTCTCCAAGTTGTACTCCATTCCATTGGGGGCTTGTCACCATATCTTGGCTCCTTTACCTTGTCCCACAGCTGATCTTACAAGCAGCGATGGTCTATTTTCCAGGCAGGAGGTAGAAAATGCAATTAAGGGCATTGTCCCCAATAAGGCTGCTGGCCCAGATGGGATTCCGGGCGATTTGCTAAAATCCTATCCGGCGTGGTGGAGCAGACTGATCACTTCCCTCCTAAATGAGGCCCTGCTGGGAGGCTCTTTCCCTGATTCTTGGAGGGGTGCGGAAGTGGTTCCTATTTTTAAAAAAGGCTCCAGAGACGATCCGGCAAACTATCGCCCCATCAGCTTGCTGGACTCAACCCAAAAGGTGGCGGGCAAAGTTGTTTTGACCAGGATTTTGCAGTGGGCAGAGGAAAACCAGATCCTGTTCAACATTCAAGCAGGCTTTAGAACGGGGACTGGCACCATTGAGCAGACATTTCGCCTCCTCATGCTCTATTGGAAAGTAGTGGTGCTGGGAGGGGGCAGTTTGTACTTGGTCTTCATAGACCTACGCACAGCGTTCGACCTGGTCCCACGAGCATTATTGTGGAATGTCCTCAATGGGCTAGGCTTACCACCCTACTTGTTAGCCTTACTCATAAAATTCCACGATAGCAATTTTGCCCAAATTAGATGGGGTTCTCAGGGCGAAAAAACACCTCGCATCCCGGTGAATAGGGGCGTCCGCCAGGGATGTGTGCTTGCCCCCACTCTGTTTTCTCTTTATGTTAACGGAGTGGTGGAGCATCTTTTACAACATCCATCTGACGCACCGTCCCTGGCGGGGAAGAAAATTCCGACGCTCCTGTTCGCGGATGACACCCTTCTAATTTCTAAGTCTCCAGTGGGCATCCAAAAATTGCTATCCAGCTTTAAGTCCTTCTGTGATGATAAAGGTCTGGCCATAAACATAGGCAAGACCAAGTTCCTTGTCCTCAACCCTCCCAAGAAAGCAGTTGTTCCCCCCGTTCTAGACTCCGTCCATCTAGAGAGAGTCAAGGAATTCGATTATCTGGGCATACGACTTTCCGACTCTATGAGCTGGAGGGCACACCATCAGAAGGTGTTTCTGGAGAAGCGTGGCTCAGTGGTTAGAGGCGGCAGACCCGGAAGCTGAGATCGGCCGTGGACCAGGGTTCGATTCCCCGCCTCGGCGGGTCTCGGGCTCAAAATTCCACGGAGTCGACAATTCTCGCTCCGGTGCCTACTCGACTCACGGGGTCACACTCTGCGACTCTGGGCAATAGCTTGCTTAATCTCCACAACGGCCCCTCGCGGCGGGATGCCTGGCTTTCACCTTGTGGATACCCGGCCGGGGTATCTCACAGGGGAATACCAGGACGCGTTCCCTAAGCAAGCGCCTTGAGGCCCCTGGGTTAAAGCGCGCTATAAGCACATTTACATTTACATTTGTTCACAAGAGGGTAGCAGGAGCCCTGCTTAAACAACAGCGTGCCTCGCCATTGAAACCTATTGGGGCAGTCCTAGATATCTATAGGGCAAGGGTTGTAAGCGCAGCACTATACGGCGCGGAACTGTGGGGTTCACAGAGAATTGATACCTTGGCCTCTCTTGATAATAATTTTCATAAAGACCTCATGAGGCTACCCCACAGTACTCCTACAATCCCCATTTTGCTAGATGCGGGCTCCCGCCCAATATGTGACCAAGCAATAAGCATGAGCGGATTTTGCGGATTGGCAATCCGCGAATTTTGCGGATTTGCGGATTCGCAATCCGCAAAATCCGCGAATTCCCGCGAATTTGCGGATTTTTTTTTTTTTGTGTTCGCCCGTGTTTCTGCCAGTTCGCGAGGGTTTTTACAATTTCGCAATTTGCGAACTTACCTGTCGGGTCGCAAGTTTTGCGAACTTGTTGTTTCTACGTGTCCAGCCTGTTTGGGACACTCTTCTTCATCACTGCCACTCTCTGTCACCACTGCCACTCTCTGACTACTCATGCCACCCTCTGGCCCACCCATGCCACCCTCTGTTTCATCACCACACCCTCTGGTTGTCCAGTGTACATTATTTTCGGCAAAGCAAAGCACACCTTCCCTGCCTCAAGTGACCTGAATTAATTTGGGGCTGATTAATGTGTCACAGAATATTTTTTTAGCTGGCACCTGCTTCCTTAGTGCGCCCTGATTAGTGATCTTTTGCACTTGCTAAGTGCTTTCATTGTTGCAAAATTAGTTACAACACCTGCCCTGCCCCAACTGACAATAATGAATTAGGGGCTGATTAATGGATTTTAACTTCCAGCCTGGCTCCTGCTTGTCTCCCTTAGCTGTAATTCAGGACCTTTGTGGCATATGTGTAACTATTCTGAGGTTCAGAGCAGGGTCACATAATAGTTTCAACTGGCAACTGAGCTCTGGAGGGGCCCCTCAGGAAGCACTACAGGAAATGGCTACTAATGATGTGCCTGAACTTTTGAACCTGGTAAGTAGTTACTTTCAGTTTTGCTAAGATCGTATTTCTGCAATTTTGCACTTATTCGCGGGGCGCGAACTCACGCGAACAGTGCGAGCAGTGCGAGCAAAATCCGCTGCTCGCGGATTTGCCGATTTTGCGGGAAATTCGCAAATCTCGCGGATTGCGGATTTCCCGAAAATCCGCAAAATCCGCGAGCGTAACGGATTTTCCGCCCATGCTTACCAAGCAAAACTACGCCCTCTTTTACTATGGTCTAGAATATGGAATGTCCCTGAACTCCATAGCTACGCAGATGCTCTGGAAGATCTTCTGTCCCTTCCAGGATGCTACAAGATTACTTGGCTTAGGGAAGTTAAGTGCCTCCTCTACAAACTGGGTTTAGGAGATGCTTGGGATAATAAAACAGCTCCCTCAAAACAATTACTAAAAAAGGCATACTGGTCTTGGGTGGACAACGAACGAATGTGCAACTCTAATCACTGTAAATCTGTTGCCCAGTTTCTGTTAATTAAAGAGCTCCCTTTCAGGGAACCCTATTTGGATTCAATCCACAATTCTGGTGACAGATCACTGTACATCAAATTCAGGTTAGGTGTACTCCCTCTAGGACAATTTACCTCAACCTGGAAGCGGCCCTTACAAACTGTGCCATTTTGTCCCTTTTGCGATATGAGGGTTGAGTGTGTTGCACATCTGTTGTTCGAGTGCAATACCTATGTAGCACCTAGAAAGTTGTGGCTGAAACCTTTATGCAGGAGTTTGGGAACAAGATCTCATCTGGACGCCCTGCGCATACTGCGCACTGATGCTAGACCCTTTTTCGCCTGCTGTATGGCAAAATTCTTAGGCTGGGCCTGGCGTATAAGAACTGCAAAAAAATTGTTGATACAGTAGCATGCTTCTCTTCTTTTATTCCTTCTTAAAAACTACTTTGATTGTTTTTATAATGCTTATTGTTAATTATGTTGGTCATTTTACTGCCTGTGCCAAATATATTTTTAACCAATGTGATGTGCTGCTTTTATGATATGTTTTTATATCGAAATAAAGCAAACTTGAAATACCTACATAACAATAAACAGATCAACTCTTATTTACTGGTATGCCTGCTGCTTGAAATACATATTGTTTCATTAAACTACATTGTACAGAATATATCAAATTTGTGTAAATAGGAACATTCTGTGGCAGAAATGAGGAGGTAGACAAATGCAGGACACCAGAAACAATCTCTGGAACATCTTGAATTCCTAACCCTTTGCCAGAATTAAGAAAGACCACAATATAGAAGAAACAATTGAGTACACACACAGCAAAATATGGCCCCCTGGCCTGACCCCTGGACCGGGTTTTTGTGGACAACATGAACCAACATAAGTCCAATCTATCTGCAGTATGAACCCCTTCCTCTGGCTCTTATCTAAACCAGACCAATAAGCAAGATCATCTGCCGTTGGGACTCAAGGCTTTGCTGTTGGATTTGCCAATGACGTACTGATATACTGACAAAAGACTGAACCATTGTCATCCACATACAGATCATCCAAATACTTGCCAATAAGGCAACGCTTACTAGCCTTGAACAACAGTCCTCAATAATTAATTAAATATGAACATGTTTGAACACTAAAGACGGGGAGCAATGCAAATCAAGTGCCTGTTATAAGATGGTGGCATGTGAACATGGTTAATTAAAGAAGGATGAGAGAACAATCCTTAACTCTTACGGGATCTGTGTTTGGAAAAAAGTGTATGTCAAACCACCAAACCGGCACACAGCCTGCAGCAACATTAATTCGGGCTACTCTAATAGAAGCCTTAGAGGGTAAAACAGGCACAGGGGATAGCATTACCTCAAGTTTTTGATAATACCTGCAGCTGTTTTTCAGCCAACTTAGCTCTTATTGGCAAGTAAACGCACATATTTGCAGTTTTGTTATGCTAATACTGGGCTGTATCAGCAATACAGCTACTACATCTTTAATGCAACAGTGCAGATGCATGCTGTTAGTTGCATGCTGTTAGTTGCTTTTTGTTTAATGGAGCAGTAAGCACTTTCGCCGACAAAATACACACAGATCTGATGCAGCAGAAGGGGCTTTTACCAACTTTTACCATCTGGACCCAATTTAATATCTACTAGTATCTTACACGCTGCATGAGGTTAAAACATGACACTAATTTCTGTTGTCTATATTGGTCTTCTTTCCCCTCCGAAGAATCTTTTATAGTTGACAGGGATTGGCAATGGATTGACAGAACTCCAACAATGAGGAATCATTCAATTTAACCTTTTCACATTAGTAAAGACAGACTCTGATTACTTATCAATATGCCCATATCTAAATAAATGTGAATGCTCATCAAGTACAATACAGCTCAAATCACAGATCATCAAACAAGAGAAATAACAAAATAGTAATCCATAAACACATCCCATATATCCGTGTCATGAGAGAGTGGATAGGTTAAGAGACAAAAGAATGAAGTCATTTGCAAATAAGATTAATGCACATTCAGAATATCATTTGAACCTATTAGCACAAAATGCCAGAAGTCTGAAAAGCTTCTCTCCAGCCGTGAAAGTAAGCTGGGGCACCTCAAAATATAATGAGGAGAAAAGATAAGAGTCAGGATCAGCAGAACAAAAGCCAGCTATTTAAGTTAGGAAACAGCAACGCAGTTCTCTCATCTCGCAAAGTAAATATCGTAGAGCTCATCGCTGGCATCTCCCTACAACCTTTTCAGTACTAATTGATATACCCTAATTCACTAAAGCTCCAACCCCTATGTATCATCACACGAAAAAATTCTCGAACCTCATTGTATTAGACCAGGGGGTGTCTGGTCACTCAACTTTCCATGTGCCTAACTTTTGAACAGTTCCTTTGTCTTTAGGAAACTTTTATCATCAACCTTCAGCAGAGGAACCTCAGATAATCTCTTCCGCGGCTTGCACATTTCTCCATCTGGCTAATGTATCAAACTCGTAGTACAAGTGTCCATATACTCCGCTCTGCAAGGAAATTCCATTCATAATGTCTATTACTTCCTCTACTCAGCCTTGGCCATCATCGGGAACTCACAAAGGACAAAATACATATTTTTGCAGCCTACGTTTTAATAAGCAATTTAAACTTGAAAACACTCTGGAGGCCTTCTCTGCAGAACAGTAAAATGTGCTCTAGGAAAAACAAATGCACATGTGATTATCGTTGTTACTGTACAAAATGTCACTATTAATGCTTCTTTGCATCACATTATAGTTGTAAAATATCATTCTTCTGTTATCATTATTTTCTTTGACTATTATTTCTGCATCATTCATTTACATTTGTGGCCTTCTACAAAAGCACTAGAAACACTGGTTTCTTTCCAGCATGCACTTGCGCAGTTTTCAATCCTCCCTTTTTAGTTTTGCACTGTAAATTTTCACACCATTTTGTTAATAATGCACACAATGAGGAGTTTAATCCGAGCAGGTTTATTTCGCAAAACCCTGCTCCATCTGAACTTATATACCAGCAGACAATACTTATCTCAGTTCATTGATGAACAGACACCAGGAAATGGGGACAATAAGCCCCTTTTCAAAGCCATACTATATTTTCAATTATTAATCTTCCCTTCATTAAAGATCAGTGTCCAGAAACTGATGCCGAACCTAACCTTTCACATTTGATGTTAGTGGAACATCCATATACCCTACTCACACCTGGCTCTTTAATGGAATCAGTCATTAAAGTTTCCATTCTCAAAAATGGTTTCTACATTGCGTAGAATTTAAAATTTGTATTCAGTATCTGTACAAGAGAGTCCTCTTCGTCAAATCATGTGATTGTACCAAGCCCTTTCATCCAATAAAGCAGCTAGACCAAAGCCTTGAATATGCAGGCTATAGCTGGAGCTCCGGCTCTAAGACATTAAACAGACAATTCAAAAGTGTCATGGCACTTGCTATGAACCTATAGCACAAAAGTGGTTTGAGTTCTGAAGTCTCTGACTCCAACCCGCTGCAGCTCAAAGTCTTACCTCCAGGTGGTGCAATGTGCAAGCATATCTTCAACCCAATGATGGTGCCTTTTGGTATTAAATCTTTTTATTGAGAAAAAAATTGCAGCACATACAAAGCAATATCATCAATTTCAGTAATCATTACGTAGGGACAAAAAGGGTTGCCATAGCTCTGCATACCGTGACCCCTCACCCGCTAAGGTCAATAAAATCTTCTCCATCCCGAGCACATGCCATAGGCGGTGGAGCCAACCAGTAAATGTAGGGATATGTGCGGTTCGCTAGAATGCAAGTATGTTCTGCATTGCTGAGCCCAGTGCGATAGCCATCAAGCGACCTCTGCGGGAGCGCAAAGGGTACATCAAAGGATTCGGGAGTCCCAAGAGGACATATGCAGGGAGGCGCGGGATCTCTGTCTCAAAATGCGTATCTATCTCGTCCAGTATTTGCTTCCAGTAGGCCTGAAGATGAACACAATCCCATAGTAAGAGGACCAATGTACCGACCTGCCCGCAACCCCGCCAGAATGTAGCCTCCCTGGTGTGATCCATCGCGTGCAGGGGTGTAATACCAATATCTTGCGATTTTAGTAAGAGTGTCAGCGAGCCCCATGTGATACGCTGAGTGGTTTGCTCTATAAAATACTCCCTTCCACTCTTTATGACTAAGCGTCTTACCCAACTCTTTCTCCCAGCGCGCCTTGCCAGAACTATAGGTATGAGTGTGTTTAGCCAACAACATTTTATATAAATCCGAGATGAATTTCTTATCCGTTGTACGGGTTATCAGCCAACGTTCATATGGCAGTAGGTGTCTATCAGCCGTTGGGCGCACCTGCTCACTAAGTGCCCAATGTCGCACTTGGAGTTAGCGTAGCCTCTCCTTCTCCGGCAGCTCGTATGTTTGCCGGAACTGAGTGAAAGGTATCACCCCCTCCTCCGAATACATGTGTAAAAGACATCAGCAACCAACCGGCTGACACTTCACGTATTCTACTATGTTGGTACCCGGCGTAAAATCGGGGTTCTCCATCAAGGATGTTGCTTTCGGAGGAATGGAATTTCCTGCAGGGGTCGACCGGCCACTGCTTGGTCTTGGATCAAGCCCTGATCTTTGGACTGGGTAAGAGTGGTCTGCTTAATTCAGACACTCTGTTCATCACCACCCCCTTTTCTGAATCGTGGTCTTGGAAGACCAGTGTTTTCCGGACTCCCACCTACTCCATTCCACCAGGAGACGCAGTTGCGCCACCTGGAAGTAAAGCAAGAGGTCCGGTATTCCAAGCCCCCCCTTCTTCCGTTGAGAGCATTGCCAGACGCAGTTTGACCTGCGGCTTTCGCCCATTCCAGATTAACTGGGCCAGTTCCGATTGAGTTTGTCGTATCCACCCCGTTGGTGGACGGAGCAGGATAGTGCGGAACAGGTAGAAAATCTGGGGGAGAACAGTCATTTTGACCACGGCTATCCTGCCCACCCACGACAGCGGGTAGTGTTTCCACTGCCCTAGTTCCCTCCTAATCATCTGCCGCAGTAGGGTATAGTTAAGAGTAACCATGTCACTGAGCGAGGGAGCCAATTGAATCCCTAGATACGGGATAGCCCCAGTTGCCCATTGAATGGGAAGCGTGCTTCGCAAGTGTTCTCAGGTAGGCTTCTCCAGAGATAGATCGAGCGCCTCCGACTTGCCTGTGTTTACCTTGAAGCCTGAACATTGTGCAAAGAGATCCAGATCCGCTAGGCAGACAGGCAGCGAAGCTCGCGGGTTAGACAGTGAAATCAAAACATCGTCTGAGTGGAGGCTGATTTTGTGGACAAAACCCCCAAATTTGATCCCCACCAGCCTCTGCGCCAATGGCTCCATGTAGAGAGCAAAAAGGAGGGGCGACAGAGGGCATCCCTGCCAAGTACCTCTATTGATGGGAACCTTGGGTACGTGTGCCCATTAACTCTCACTGTCGACGTCGGAAACTTATAACAATTCGGCACATATGTGCGAAACTTTACGCCCAATCCCACCTTCTCCAAGACCTTCTCTAGATAGGGCCAATGCATCCTATCAAACGCTTTCTCGATAAGGTGTAGGGCCCGCTTCGTATTATCCGAGGTTTGCCGTTCTGGGATAAACCCCAGTATCCTCGTGTACAACTTCAGATCCACATTTAGGAGCAAGATGGAGCAATACGCACTACATTGTGACTTATCTTTCCCTGGTTTAGGGATGACGGCTATAGAGGCCTGCAAGAGATCTCCTGGTATGGCCCCTGGCTCAGAGAAGGTATTAAAAAGGCGCATAAGGAGGGGGGTAATCTGCGTGCAAAAAGTCTTATAAAAAAACGCTCCAGATGTTCCACCTGCTCCTTCGTGAGGGCGGGTAACGGCACCGCTGCAAGGAAAGCCTCCACATCCAAATCCCATAAGGGAGCACTGGTGTAGAAATTAGTGTAAATGTCACTAAAGGCCGTCGCAATACCAGGGTCGTCCGTGACGCACCTGCTGTCCGGCCGTAGAATCTCCCGAACCAATTGTTGGCGCGCTTCACGCAACTTATGGGCTAACAGTCGACCACACCTGTCCCCTCCTGTATAATAAGCGTGGCGGAGTCTCAACACTGCAAATTCCACCCTATCCTGATCAATAGCCGCCAGTTGCTGTCTTACTGCTTTAAGCTGCCTCCAGATACGCAGGGCCCCGTACGTTGGTGCATTTGCTCCAACTCCTTCGTGTGTTGAATAAGTTCTTCCCGTTTACGACTTCGTTCGGCGCTATCCGCCGCAGAGATTGCAATAAGTTCTCCCCGAAGGACTGCTTTCCGTGCCGCCCACTGTGTATTGAGTGTGGTGTCTGCATTGCTGTTGTGGGAGAGGTAATCCGCAATAACGTGCTGCACTTTCATGACTACCTCCTTGCGGTGCAACAAGGTCTCTCTAAGTCGCCATGTTTGCTGCGCACGCTGAGTTGGCGGGAAGGCAAGCACTGCTGTCACCGGGGCGTGATCAGAGAGGGAAGCCACCCGAAATCTCCACTTCAGTTGCTAGCGCTTGAAGGGAAGTCAAAGCCAGCAAGTTATCTAGGCGTGCGTATGCTTTGTGGGCATTGGAATAATATGAGTAGGCCCCTGAGGGTGGAAGCTGCACCATACATCAGTGAGACCCAGGTCATGAAGTCGGGCTAGTCCCTCCGCGGAGAGAGCACCAGTCTCTGAGGAGCGCTGACATGATCTATCTAGAATATTGTCAAAAACCAAATTTAGGTCCCCTCCCAACAGTGACTGTGGCATCCGTGAGGGCAGAGTGAAAGAACCTCTCCTGGCCTTCATTAGGAGCATATATTGAGCCAAGAGTAAATGTGTGGTCCCCCAACAATCTCAGCCTCCTTCTGTATGATCTTTCCCTTAAACCCCTGCGCCACCAGAATAGCTACTTCCGCCGTTTTAGTAGGCCATGAGGAGAAAAATTGATGCGGGAACTTTCGGGACCTAAGGCGGTGGCAATCTTTCTGTAAAAGGTGTGTCTCCTGCAGGAGACAAATGTCTGAGCCTGAGTGCTCTAAACAAGAAAGGTCCGCCTTGCGCTTCACGGGATTGTTAAATCGCCGTACATTTAAAGTGAGTATCTTAAGATCCGTGGTCACCATCTAGTCACCCAGGTGAACAAAAGCTAAGAACCTCCCTAAGGATGCAAAACCTAAATGGCGAGGGTATCCGTTTCCCCAAAAGGACCATCATTTTCACCGTTATCTCAACCCCAAACACACTGTGGACAAGGAACACCCCCTCCCTCGAAATCCCCCCCCCCCCAAAAAAAAATGCTGGTATAGCTTATTTTCCAGCTTGAAAACGAGGCGGAATGGATGGCCCCAACTGTAGGAAATGTTGCGCTGCTGAAGGTGGGATGTGGCCGGCTTAAAGAATCTGCGCTTCTGCAGGGTGAGGGCAGATAAGTCTTGGAACAGGACTGGTGACTGATCCTGGAAGGATAGTGGGTGCAGCTGACGGGCTTTTTGGAGGATCTCCTCTTTGATGTGGTAGTCCTACACACATACAAGAATGTCTGGTTGTGGGGCCGAAGCAGGGCACAGGGGTCCCACCCTATGTACTCTGTCAAGTCGGAGGTCAGACTTCAGCGGACGCCCCCGAATTTGATTGAAGAGTTCCCTCATAAATTTGAAGAGATCCCTGGTACCTTCTGTTAGTGTCACTCCACGGATCTGTAGGTTATGCCGTCTCGAGCAATTTTCTAGATCCTCCAATGTGTTTGGAGATCAACCTGTTGGTCATGGATCTGCAAAATTTCCTGTTGGAGGGCTTAATTTCGGTGTCCTTCCTGTCACTCTTTTCTTCCAGCGCTGCCACCCGTTCACCTACGCCATCCATATATCTGCGGATCTCCTTGACTTCGTCAGCAAACTCCTTTTTCAATGTGTGGATGTCGTCCCTTAGTGTCGTGAATAGCGATTCCAAAAAAGCCTTAGTAATGGGCTCCGAACCATCACTTTTATCCATGGCTGAGTGAACAGAGCTTGAAGCCATCTCGGAAGAGTGCCCGGAGGTCTGGGCCTTAGCAAGCAGATCTTTCAATGTCTTATCCTTCCGCCCTCTAGAGGTGGACATAGCGTGCTCTGTACGCTACAGGGGTCCCGCATCCAGCGCACCCACCCTCGGCCACAGCTCAGTAAGCACAGGGGGCCAATCTAGCTGCTCCCCCCTTCCACCGGCCCGTCCAAACCAGGGAGAGCAGCACCTCTGGTCGCAACACCGACGGTGCCGCCACAACCAATGGTTTCAGCCTTTATGCCCCCCCAGTATCCTCAAGCACTCTCTCTTAGTCACCGTGTCCATAGCCAGGGCCGCCCTACACCACAGTCCAGGCCCCACCAGAGTCTCTAACAGTCCCCCAGGCCACGCTACCAGGAAGTCCTCTGTGCAGCCCCACTCTCCGGTGATTCCAATGGGCCTTCACTTCCAGGCTTGTATGCGGCTCCTGGCTACCATCAAACAGTCCAAGCAGCAGATCTAGCTGAAAGCCATCCAGAGGTCCCCACCACCTCTTTGCTTGAGGGTCCCCGTATTTGAATCGTCTGCCCACAAGGCCCGCGTGTTGGCGACTCTTGGTGGAGCCCGTCCCCAGCAGGCCTGTCACGTCAGAGCACTCCTCAGACCAGCCCCTCCGGCGAGGGCCGTCCCGCCGAAGTTCCCCCAAAGGTGTGGGTGTCTATGGTAAGGGGCCTACTGCACCGTTTGCCTGGTTTGTACACATTAGAACAGTAAATGCTGCTGTACCCATAATAATGTGCTGCATAGGTGAGTATATATAAGGTCCAAATGGCGAGACCCATTGCATCGCAAATGCATGTTTTATTTCAATTCAGAATCTCTTCCCTCTATGTAGCTCGGGCATTGGTTTTTGTCAGTTTGGGAAATGTCCTGCCAAATGAATATAGCTTGTGATATGAATGTTGCCCCTCAAACTCATGCATTTAAGAAGCCAGATGTTGGATCCTGTCTCAGCTGTGCAAGCTCTTCTTTGCCTCTCAACTCCGCTCCTGTCTTCCACAGTTCAGGTTTTTATGATTAAAGTCAAGCCATTCCCTACAGTAAATATTTAGCCAGGGTCTCCACAGTGAATGGCACCTGGAAGTTTCCCTTGCCAGCTAGCTATGTAAAGCATAGTAAAGATGTACTGGTCCACCTTCCCTATGGCCATCTCCTGTTTGTTGATGTCCAGTTGACCAGACAATAATAAAAGGCAAGTTGTATATGCACCCTGCTACTGTTTTGGTAGGAGTTTGCAATAGGAGTCGTAGTAGTAGGTATGTATGGTGCGGGCAAAAAAGTGGCTGGAGCATTGCAGGAAGGGAAAAGTTCTCCTTGCGAAGAGGAGGTGATTTGGTTAGTGACAGGCTGGATAGAAATCTTAGAGGGATGGGGTGCGCTGCTAGCAGGGGATGGGGGGGCAGTCCCTGTCAGGCTCAATTCTTCTGAAGAGGTGCTCTCAAGATGCCCTGCCTCTGGCAGCACCAACTCTGAGTTTTGAGTCCTATATTTACCACAGTATCGATGTGGCCAAAAAGGGAGTGAGCAGGGGTGGGTAGTTAGGGTGTGTACTGCAGGGAAGGATACCTGGAAGAGAAAAAGTTTGTAAACAATTTTTTGTTCTACTTTCACAAAGACGTGTTTATACATTTCATACGAGAAAACACTTGTTACTACTAAGAGAGCCAAGTCCAGAGCTATAGTTCCTTATGTTAAATAACCACAAACGTCTTGATATTCCTGAATCAAAAATTGTAACAGTTCTTTTCAAGGTCCATTGTGAGTTTCCAAAACAAGCTTATATATCTAAAGATAAATATCTACTGAGTGGGAACTAGGAGATAGTTCCCAATGTGTCTTTCGTCCAATGGTAGGTTGATTTCCCTTCACTCACCACTAACTCAGACCTAAACATGCCTCCCAACTCGCCACCTTATCTGCATGCTGTTTTTTCCCAATTCTCCAGAAGAATTTCATCATAGTCAGCACAAACAAATGAGGCACATAGTGAAGTTTTATACTAGCATGAGTGTTAAAGCAAATAAAAAGATAAAGACATTACAGTAATACAGCATATTTTGTTGTTTAAGTGCTGGAATGTTATTGGTTAAAAAAATGCTGATGAGATTGACTTTTAATACTTGTTTTAAGACTTTCAGCAAGACACTTGTGACAGTTCCAGAGGAGCATGTGTCAGTCTGACCAGTTGACATGTTGGTCTTTACAAGCAATTAGGCTAGTATATTCCGACACCAGGGTCACAATCAAAATCGGAGACTGCTCTTGCGTCTCAAGGAAGCTCCAAAAAACTTCAGGCGTAAAACAGGGCAGTGTCCTAGCCCCCATCCTTTTTAACTTCTTTTTGGCAGATCTTTCCACCGAGCTTGCCCAACAGATTGCCCACGCTCCGTCTGTAGGAGGTAAATATTTGTCACATATCCTCTATGCAGATGACCTGGTGTTTTTCAGCACTTTGGGAGCTTACACTGAAAAGAATGGCCTGGAAATACATTTTTCAAAAACAAGTGTGATGGTGTTCAATCGTCCCTTCAAGACAAATCGAAAATAGGTTATCAACGGAAACACAATTGAGAAGGTCAAACTCTACGTATACATAGGAGTGAAAATAGACGCAAATTCCTCCATTGATTCCCAGAAGAAGGCGATTAGGGAGAAAGAGCAGGTCTTTAATTACGGCTTCTCGTCACTGGCCAGATCTATGAAAGGTCACGATCTAAAGCCCATGGGATCAGTTCTGAAAGCCAAACTGTTGCCAACCCTTGCATATGGAATGGAGATTATGTTGGCAGATGATGCTCTTTTGTTAGAAAAACTGATAAGAGCCTATAAACAAATTTTTAGGCTCCCCAAGTCGGCTTTATCTGCAGCAAATCCAGTTAGAATTTCTGTTTACAAAACAGACACTCGCTAGGCCGGCGGCGTTTGTGAAGCTATGTTATAACATGCGAGCAGTAGCAGAAAACACTCTGGCAAATCTAGTCTGGACTGAAATTTACTTTTAACGGGGTAACTGTGCTTACAGGACATTTTTAGAAAACAGCATTACGATGCTTCATCTGGGTGACCTTTGGAATTCTAAAATCTCTAAGAAGCTCGTAAATAAATCTACAATATTACAAAGTTGGATGGCAGACAAAGGTACCCTTTCAAAACGTCGCCACGTGTGGCTGTTGTTGAAGATCAAACAGTCGTTTTGGCCCTAATATTGGGAGAAAAACCCACGCTAGACTTCATGCCAAAATAGAGGATGTCCGGTCAAAGTGAAGATCAATCCTGCCGTCTATGCCACCGTCTATGCCACCAGGGGCCTGAATCTCTGCTTCACATCATCTGTTTTTGTATTGTTTTGATGGTTCAATGAAGAGTTCAATTAAGACTGGAGTTTTTTGCACAGGGAATTAGGTTCTGCAGGCATGCACTGGTGGAGTCTATGGACCCAATCAACATCATGCTGAACAATAGACTGACTCAGATATTGATCTGTTTTAAGAAAATGATCAGCTAATAGGATATGCGATGTGTTTTTTGGAGGTGTCCCTGAATGTAATCCTAAATAGTGATAACTCGGAAACTTTTAATGTTAACCGAGCACGCACAGTAACTGTGAAGAACGGGCTGCTAGGTACTGAAACTAGTAGTTCCTTATCCCTGTTAGTCTCATATAATTACTTTATCTATTTCTATATTCTTAATGATGTGAATATTTGTATAATTGTTTTTTAATAGTGGATTTCACAGTCCATCTGGCACCGTATTCATACTTTTCTTAGACCCGCTTAAAGGCATTTTAATTATATATATTATTGTACTTAAGGGACATTTTAGTTATTTGTGTAGAAAGCTTGCTTTTTTAGACATCAGGGTAACAAACGAATCCTGTTTAGTCACTTATCTAACATAGATCAGTGTTGGTATCCCTAGGAAGGAAAGTTGAAGAAAGCAAATGGTATGTAGCGTGAAGAGTCGAGGTTGTACTAGCTGTATGACATGCTCGTTTTACATACATTTTACTTTTTATTTCTTATGTACTTTTTAACTGTGCGTTTTTGTTTATGGGTTTAATTGACTAGTAAACTAAACTATCAGGAACCTTTGCAAAACTTTGGAAATTGTATGTGTGCTAAATTGGAAAGTGTGAACATGAGACCGCACCAGAGACTTTGTGAAGTTTGTTATCTTCACTGAAGATGTCCTTAGAAGATAAATATGATCATTGATTGGCACAGTGAGATTAATACAGAAATTCATAGTTTTACTGGTGTTTGGAGAAGGTTCAATGCGCCTGTATACCTCTATTTTTAGTGAAGCTCAGTTGTTCTGCTGTGTTTGAGTAGTATCGCTTTTGAATTCCTGGATCTTTCATGACGTATACGTTTAGCTGAAAGGGCTCCATTCTACTAGTAGCTAGGATTGTCTCCCCATTTCCTTTGGCTAATCTTTTTTATCAATAACTTCTGAGGAAAGATTACTAGATGTTGAGCATGGCATGTCTAAATGTGGAGTTACTCTAATTGATGGTAGAGGTGGACCAAAAATGTAGTTCTTTCTTGTCCAGCGCCAAGAAACCGTAGGTGAACGTGCGCTCTACAAATCCAATTTATCATATCATATCATAGCACATATAATTCCCACAAGAACTATAGGATCTATGCATGTGATGTGAGAGTGAATTTCGGTTTGAAAATCAAGGCTTCTGATAATTTTGATCATTAGGTCCCAATTCTCACCATCTGTTGAATATAAATGATCTTGCCAAACTTTCCCTCTCTACTGACCACTGTCCAGTTTCTGTTAATCGTATTGTGAACATTGCTAGCGGAGTGCACAGAAACGTATCCAGTTTCACTGTTCCTATGAGACATTTCTGCTTAAAACAGCACTACCTTTGGAGAAGGCTACGCAATAGACAGGTGTAATGGACACAGGAAATTAAGCACATTTCAAGTAGAATCTGCATCAATGCAAGGTTATGCTTGCATTTAAAAAAGATAATACTGTCTTGGTTATGTACAGGAATTTATATAGCGTAAATCACCGAGCGGTTTCTAAGCGCTTGCTTAGGGAACCCATCCTGGTATTCCCCTGTGAGATAACCCCAGCAGGGTATCCGCAAGGTGAAAGCCAGGCATCCCGCCGCGAGGGGCCGTTGTGGAGATTAAGCAAGCTATTGCTCAGAGTCGCAGAGTGTGAACCCGTGAATCGAGTAGGCACCGGAGCGAGAATTGTCGAGTCCATGGACATTTTAGGACTCAAGACCCCGCCGAGTCGGGAATTGAACCCTGGTCCCGGGCTGACCTCTGCTTCAAGGTCTGCCTCCTCTAACCAGTGAGCCACACTTCTCCACTGGTTGTTGAATCCGTAACCATATATTAGTCTCCTATTCCTCAGACAGGACACTCAAAGCACAGTGTGAACTGGTGCTGTAAGTGTTGGGCCATGTTAAGCTTCTAAACTAGGAAGATAGTAATTTGAACTCTTAAATGGGGCCTTAAAAATGTGGCACTAAGTTCTTAGGAGCCGATATTTGCACTGTTGGGAATATACCTAAAAATGTACCCGGTTATCTTTCCACACCATCATGGAGATACAAGTCAAGTCAAATATACTTTTATTTGATTCATTAAAAAAATCATAAAAGGATGGACAACCATCATAAAACACCATGCTTTAGAATATACATTTTAAAAAAAAACCTAAAAAGGCTTGAGGTTGATGTCTGAATAAGGAGATACTTATTATTTTAAAAATAATGACGAATATAACAATGCATTCGGGAAAAATCTGCTAATTAATTGGCTGCTTGGCAGGGTCGCATTTTACCAGTTCTTTTGCTGCGATTTTCCATAGTATTATGGCTCTACAGGACAGAGGAAT
Organism: Lissotriton vulgaris; assembly: GCF_964263255.1. NCBI lineage: Eukaryota > Metazoa > Chordata > Amphibia > Caudata > Salamandridae > Lissotriton > Lissotriton vulgaris. The sequence goes on along the minus strand of NC_141689.1, from coordinate 2,068,282,442 downwards.
TGACGATCCTCCGAGACATTTAATGACCGCTGCTCTACATGTTCTTATTTGTTCCTTCCTTAGAGCCTCCCGGAGAATGGATTTTCGGGCTTCCAATAAAAAAGAGCATGTGCATAGAAAGTGTAGTAGCGACTCTTCCCCTTGACCACAGAGACGACACTCCTTGGTTGGCCATGTTTGTTGCCATTTTGGGGTCAACTCCTTTGAGGGGAAAGACCCCATGCGTATCAAAGTCAGATAATGTTTTTTCTGGTGGGAGAATTGTTCCAAAAGATATTGTTGCGGCTTCAGCCTCTGATAATCCTTAATCACAGCCCAGGCATGATGTTTTTTTGCAAAGGACGTTTTATCAGTTAATAAAGAGGTCCGTTTGATAGCGTTATTGACAACGATTTTAAATCCTGAGTACGTTGTGAGGGTGAGCCAAGCATCCTCTAGCTGTAATGCCGACAGAGATTCCTTCAGGGCTGCTGTGGTTGAGTTAGCTAGGCTCTTTTGGTTTTCAATCTCGACCCAACAATGGTGGGCTAGGGTGTTATCTTCTGCCTCCCTCATCCTCCAGTAGTATTTTACTAGGGCGCCTTGTCTGGCCATAATCTGATTTTTTAGACCATATTCTAGGCGGATTTGTGCCTGTGAGGTGTGTAGCGGAATTGTGAACAGTCTCTTAAATAGTGTAGATTGTGCTGTATTTAGGACTGTGGCATCTTTGGTGTTCAGAATTTCTGAGCCGTATGAAATGGAAGGTAAAAATTTTGCAGCAATCACTTTAAGCAGGTGGGCAGTGGAGCATCCTATAAGTTTTTTCCTTAGAGTTTTAAAAGCGAACAACAGTTGTTTGACTTTCAAGCGACCTTGGTCCAAGTGTGATTTGAAGTTAAGCTTACAATCTAACTGAAAGCCCAGGTATTTGTAGCACGTAACCCTTGTCAATTGATGCTCACCCAAATTCCAGGAAAAAGTTAGACTTTTCGCTGTTTTAATAGATTTCGAGAAACACATAACTTTTGTTTTTTTATGGTTAATCGTATGTTGGTTCGAGGTGGCATAGTCTCCTAGTTCTGTGATCAGTTTCTGTAGGCCTATGGGAGTTTGTGCTAGCAGGACGATGTCATCAGCATATTGGACACAAGGGATCGTTTTTTTTCCCAATTTTGGAGGGTCTGCTTGGATTAACCTGAGGCGCTTATCGAGATCGGAGGTGTAGATGTTAAATAGACAGGGTGCCAGTACGCAACCCTGTTTTAGCCCATTGGATGTTGTAATTTTGCCGGTTAAACTGGACCCGTCTCCTTTCTTTATTTGTACCCATGTATGTGAGTATAGATTGATGATGGCCTTCAGGAGTCGTGGCGGAACCCCCCAGTCTTGCATTTTTGCCCATAAGTTGGCTCTTGAAACTTTATCGAAAGCCGCTTTTAGGTCGATAAAGCAGGTGTACAGGGGCCTAGATTTTGCAAATGACTGATTGGCTATGAGGGTAACCGCTGAAATATTGGTGAGGGTGCCCATCCTTGCCCGGAATCCAGTTTGTGTGTAGGGTATTAAGTTTGATCTGCTGACCCAAGCCTATAGCTTAACCAAGAGATTGGATGCGTATAATTTCGCCTCCACATCTATCAATGCGATTAATCTGTAATTGGAGGGATCCGAGCGGGAACCAGACTTGTGGATTGGGTTAAGGATACTTCCTCTCCAAGACTCAGGAATCAAACCGCATGTTATGGCTTTGTTAAAAAGGGGAGTAAGGAGGCGAGAAAAGAATGGAGGGTCGTGCCGAAACAGGGCATTTGGTAGACCATTAGGGCCTGGAGCTCCCTCAGGTTTTAAGTTTTTTATTATTTTTAGTACTTGTTCGACAGAAAAAGACTCTGAGTCTTGAGACGGTTCATGGGTCAGTGTGTTATTGGCTTGTCCTCCGCCACCGGCCCTGTTTGCTGTTATTGGTCCAATTTTCAGGGCAATTGGAGATAGAGTTTCATTGTATAGATGTTCAATGTGGGCTCTCCAGGTTGTTTCCATTACATCCGAGTTATGATGTCGATTCCTGCCATTAGTTAACTGATTAATTTGATCCCAGAAACGCTTGGAGTCCCTTAATTAACATGCATAGAGTAGTTTTGCCCAGATGCGTTCATTGTACTCTTTTTTGGCCAATCTTATGTCCCTGTTATGCTCCTTTCTTGCTTTTGCAATTGTGATCAGGATTCCCTGGTGGTGTTCTGGTCCCCGTGATCGTAATTGTCTGATGTACTTATTTAGTTCTTGTTTTTCTTTCCTCAAGCGTTTGGTGTACCAGGCTGCCCCCTTTAAATTTCCTGCTTTATGGCCATGGACGTGCTTGGAATATTTGTTATTTATGACATGGATGAAAGACTCCCAGGCCTTTATGCTCAGTGTTTCTAGATTAAATCTTTCCAAAAGGCTGGAGAATATATACATGTGATATCCTCAATGTTTTCCTTTTTCCAGCAGAGGCGTTTTAAGTTATAACATTGGGTTAAGGAAGACATCGCCTTTGGTTTCTCTGGAAGTGCGAAACTACCTAGTAAAGTGAACGATTGTGGTAGATGATCGCTTTCTGCCCTATTTTTTATTTGAAAGTTCTCAATGTACGGGAAAAGGTCGTAATCCGTAAACGTGTAGTCGATGGTTGAGCATGATTTTTGGGTGACCCTTGTATGTGCTGGGGGCCGATCTGTTGGGCTTTGACCATTGAGCACTTGCATTGAGAGATCATTCAGGCGAATTGCGCATCTCTTACCAAGGGAAACCTGTCGATTGGAGGCTAGTGTAGCCCCTATTGTGTCCTTATTGCAGTTGTGCTGTAAATTCATGTTTAAGTCACCCGACAGTATGATGTTAGCATCTGGGTAGGCTAGTTTTAGTGTTATTAGAGATGTGATAAGTTGTTCGATTCTTAAGCTCTTTTGCTTAGATGCCGGATGGATGTAGATGTTGAGTATGAGGAGAATGTGGAGCAACGAGGCCTTTAGTTTGACACATAACATCCAAGAGCAGTCTAGATCTATTATAGAAGCGTGCCATGGGATTTCTATTGAAATAAAGGTGGAGAGGCCCCCTTTTGCTCTTCCGTATTTAGTTGTTCTTTTAGCCGGATTCTGAAATTCTTTGTAGCCGATTATTGGAGAGGGGCTTTTCTGCCATGATTCTTGAAACAAAAGAATATTATACTGTGTTATGAAGTCCATGAAGTCAGGATTTTCAAATTTTTTGTGCAGGCCATGCACCGTTCCAGGAACATATGTTGCAACCTTGATATGTGTGTGAAGCTGTTGGGGTTATTCATGCTTTTCCGGTGGGGGAAACTGTCATACTCAGGTGCCGGGAACCCGGGGGCTTGCCTGCTTCAGGATGGTCAAAAGTGATGGTTATTTTCCTGACCAAGGACTCTTTCTCCTTTTTGAGGCAGCGTAGGTCTGGGCCTATTGCGCCTTTTAAGAAACACATTGGGTGAGGTGGTTGTTGTAATGGACTGGGATAGCAGGAGGGGACTATCTTTTTTAGCTCGATGCCCCATTTGGCAAACGTGTCCTTTTGCTGCCAGATCTGTTCGATAGGAGTTTTGTTGGTGAATGTGGCAATTGTTAATTCATGACCCGTGGGACTTGAGTTTTGTTCGAACTCAATGCTATCGATATCATTGGAATTGATGTGGCTCAAGGAGGGGAGAGCTTTAAATAATTTGAGCAGTGCAGTTCTGTTGAGGTAGTCGTGCACTCCCCTTGAGACATATTGGGGGTTAAAAACCAATTTATTATTGTTTGGCGTGTCGCACTGCCACTCTTTTACAGAGCTCTTTCTGATATCGTTCTTCGCCACCTTAGGCTCTGGGAAAATGAGAAATAAATCTCGGGGTTCCAGAGTGTTTCTTTGTGTATGGATTTCACCACCCCTGTTTATTTCTAAATTACTGCCTACAATTGGGCCAATTTCCTGGGTCAAAGGGGCCTTCCCCAGTCTTGTTTCCCTTGTGGTCGTTGAGGTGCACTTTACTATTGATTGGGTGGCCTGAGTTATTTGATTGTTTTTCACCTTACTTGCTGTAGGAATGAATAAACTGTATATTTTTTCTGGCGGAGGTGGCTCCCTTGAGTTGAGATTTAAAGTGCTTTGAATGACAAGCGGTATAAGAGGTGAAGTCGATTGCTCTTTGGGCCTGGCTGATTCAAAGCTATTTTGTGGTATTATGTCATCTTCAGGAATTCCGTTTTGAACAGATCTTAGCCGGAATTGATCTGATGCCTGGCTTGTGTGTTTGGTCTTTCTGGACTTTCTCAGTCGTTTTCTCTCTCGTTTAGTTGGTGGCTTGGATATTTTTAGTTGTCTTGAGGGAGACTGCTTACATTGAGCTTGAAATGATAAGTCCAAAGCACTGCAGTTGTCAAGAGTGCCAGGTGGATTAGGTGAAGGTGTAGTTGACTTACTTGGTTCGGTTAATCCGAGGATTGAACTCATTTTGCTGGTTTTAAGCCCCACGGGGGAGTTAAGACCGTCCAGGACCTTTTCCTTTGGCGCTTCTTTTTCAATCACTATTGGTGTTGGGGACTTAGTCAAAGCTCCTCTTGTTGTAACCAGTAATTCTGTCAATAAAGTTGGCACTGAGGCTAGTTTATCGATGATTTGGGTGCAGTGACATTGACACATTTGGTAAGCTCTTTCCCGGTCTCGCTGCACCCTCAAGATCATCTCGTTGAAGCTATGCAACTTTTGTTCCACCCCCTGAACATGAATAGCAAGGATGTTCAGGAGGTCGACTTGGGTATCCAATTTGTCTGCGTGAAGAGTCATTGCCTTGCTGATGATGTCCATTGTATTTAACAGGTGAGGCCAGACTGAGGATGTGGAAGGGCAATTTTTAAGCATGGGCGAATTTTGCGAATCTCGCGTTCGCGAATTTTGCGGATTTGCGAACTCGCAATCCGCAAAATCCGCGAATTCTCGCGAATTTGCGGATTTTTTTTGTGTGTTTGCCACTCTCTGTCACCACTGCCACTCTCTGACTACTCATGCCACCCTCTGGCCCACCCATGCCACCCTCTGTTTCATCACAGCACCCTCTGGTTGTCCAGTCAGTGTACATTATTGTGGCAAAGCAAAGCACACCTTCCCTGCCTCAAGTGACCTGAATTAATTTGGGGCTGATTAATGTGTCACAGAACATTTTTTTAGCTGGCACCTGCTTCCTTAGTGCTTCCTGATTAGTGATCTTTTGCACTTGCTAAGTGCTTTCATTGTTGCAAAATTAGATACAACACCTGCCCTGCCCCAACTGACAATAATGAATTAGGGGCTGATTAATGGATTTGAACTTCCAGCCTGGCTCCTGCTTGTCTCCCTTAGCTGTAATTCAGGACCTTTGTGGCATATGTGTAACTATTCTGAGGTTCAGAGCAGGGTCACATAATAGTTGCAACTGGCAACTGAACTCTGGAGGGGCCCCTCAGGAAGCACTACAGGAAATGGCTACTAATGATGAGCCTGAACTTTTGAACCTGGTAAGTAGTTTCAGTTTTGCTAAGATCGTATTTCTGCAATTTAGCGCTTATTCGCGGGGCGCGAAGTTGTACTGGGAAGCCGCGAACTCACGCGAACAGTGCGAGCAAGCCATAAAATCCGCTGCTCGCGGATTTGCGGATTTTGCGGGAGATTCGCGAATCTCGCTGATTGCGAATTTACCGAAAATCCGCAAAATCCGCGAGCGAAACGGATTTTCCGCCCATGCTTAGCAATTTTGTTCTACTGGTGATTGGCGACCACAGTTTATCAAATGGTGGGTGTGCCCTGTGGGTGGCTCGCTCAGCCGGCCTGAGAAAATAGTGGGTGATGCCTTATTTTGGGAAAGCGGTAAATAGGTGGAGAATCCTGGGTGACTTGATTGGCTTAAGGTCTTGTCGTCTACTTTGCCCAGACTGAGGTCCTGGCAATTGTACTTATCTATTTCCGGTGAGCGGGACAATGAATCAAATTTATCTTGATTATAGGTATTTGAATTGGAGTTCCGCTGACCGGCAGGAGAGAGGGCTCCAGACATCAAGGGGCTCGGGGTGATTATATTCGACTGATGTGATGGCTCCCTTTTGGTATGCCCGTTTGGGCTACTGTGTCCACTGTAGCTAGATGAAGGTTGTTGTTGCTGGGACGGGGAGGGCATATCCCAAGTTGGCGAGTGAAAGTGAATGAGGGCCTCAGTTACCTGAGAGGGATTACTTTGGCAGATTTCTGAAAAGAGGGGGGCTTTAGGTGTTTGTAATTGGGGGTGTTTGGTGTCTTTGTACTTGTCACCCGTAGAATCCAATCCCATATGCAGGGGTTCTTTCGTTTCCTTCCTTTTAACCTCGTTGATGGTGACACTTCTGTCACCTAGATCGATCGGGTTGTCCTCTTTTTGGAGGTCTTTATCAGCGTTAGTTGGAATGTTTGTATTGGTAACTTTGGAGTGATTGGGCACGTGTCGATTCCGATTTTCCTTCGTAGTTTTTATTGCTACCTTTAAAAAGTATGTAATCAATGCCCGTTTGCTGCTGTTCGGGCAAGAATTATGCCTGTTTAAAGCTGAACAAGTTGTTTTCTTGCTTCCAGCGTGCTTGGCTTGAAGGGTAGAATCTACTGGATTTTTTTCTGTTGTTTCTGCAGTTTCCATAGTGCTTGCCTCGACGGCTGATGCTTCTGTTGTAACTGCGCACTCATGCCGTGCTTCTGTAATTAATATATCCTCTGTGTTTGGCTGGCCCAGGACTGAGAAGGGCTTACCAGGACTGACATGCGTACAGGCTCCCTCCTTGCCCTTGTCCTTGTCCTCGTCCTTATCCTCCATTTTTGGGATAGCTTGTGGGGGTTTATCCTTTTTTTCCCCTCCTCTTGTTCTCCCTGACCGCATTTCCGGGTTTTATGCTGGGTTTGTGGACTTTTCAGGCTCTGAAGGGTATGATTCCGGGGGCTTGTCCGGTGGTAACTGGAAGGGGAACTCCTTCAAAAGGTACCACAGTACTCACCAATTATCTTTGGCTGCAGGGGCTCCGATTTAACAGTAGTAGAAAAGTTTATGCAAATGTTTTTTTTTTTTTTTTTTTTTTAGCTGTTTGGTGGGCTGATTGAGGCGAGGGCAAAGCTGTTATTTCTGTCCTTTGTTACAGCTCTCCTCGCTGCTCGCAGCCCATTGATCACTACTCCCCCTTCATTCCCTGCAATCAAGGGGGGGTGAGTAGCGCTGTCAGGGAGATTTGCTACTGTGATTCTGTGTGGCAGGCGGTGCTATCGAAGAGTGTCAAGGAGGCACAAAGAGGGTTTCAGCTGAGTGTGTAATGTGGCGGAATGGAGAGATGGGAAGGCAGTGCGACAGAGTGGCTCACCTTGCTTCCTCTGCTGCACACATCTGGAGGCACCCCTGCGACTCTCGTTTTGCTTGCACCAACGGAGCTCGGACGCCGCCCTCTCCACTGTGCTTCTCCGTATTCCGGGCTCCTAACACCAGAGCACCAAGAGCCCGGCTTGCGCGCCTACCACGCTGGTGCTGGTGCTGGTTCAATAAGGACGGCTGCCAGAATTGCGAGGAATGCGGAGAGGGTCCCAAGCGCCGAAACCAATGCTTGCCGCTTACCGCTGCCCGCCGCTTTTTCTTCACCGCGGCTGCGGTTACGGTTTTTCGGCTTTTCGACCTTCGGCAGCTCTGATCTGCTACACCCTCCGCTCTCTCTCGTTGCACCTCCTCTTCCGGTTAGAAAAAACGCCAATGATGAGAAGGACGAAAAAAATCATGGAGATACTGCAAAACATGCAACATACAATTCATATTCAATTGGTTGAGTGCAGCATTGCAAGGGCACTTTCCCGCTGGCAGAATTTGAAGTTTAAAAACTCCCTACTTGGCCAAGTTGTGGTTCTTTGGGTGTTCCCACCTACACCTACACAGTTTTTGGCATCAGCCTCGCCTCTTACCATTATTTCCCCATTGCTTTTCTTATTTCTTTTAGCTAGTGTTTCTTGGGAATTCGTTGTTTACCAAGTTTGATGTATGACATAGCTGACTGTTGCCCCAGGTGCCTTGGTTTTCCTTTCAACTGACCATCTGGTAGTTACATTTTATTTGTATTTTTGAAGCATGGGAATTTGTGTATGCACTGTTTTTAATTTTTTGATTTAATATTCGTTCCTATGGTTTCCTTTGAACAGACAGAAAAGGAAAAGAGCATTTCCGTGTGTCTTCAGTGATGCTATTGACAATGCAATTTTCATAATTAGGCTGCTGCAATTGCACGTGCATTTTTAGTACATAAAACTAACGATTTCATTAGTTGTTGGACAACTACAGAGCCACATTTCATAGCTAGATACTTCAGTAAATGATGCATATAGAAAAAAAATCTGCAGTGTGAGCAAACAGAAGCGTGAAATGGCGACAATTATTTTAATTTTTACTTTTGTTTTTCAAAGAAGACCAGAGAGGCGTTTTCATTTCCCTGCAAGGGTAGACAATGCTTTTCATTTGTCAGCAGAGAGAGTACCAGAGTCTGCGATTATTTTTTGGCCTTCTGTGATGCAGACTATGACAGCTGTCAGGAGCCCCAGCCTGCTCCACGCAATTTGTGTATGGAGCAGGATGAGGCAGCTGACATTTGACCTCGATTTCCACAGGCCTCACACTGATGCATGCTGGGTTGCTGAATACTTGAAGAGAAGCACAGTGCCAGTCTTCAAGTGCGCACTAATCTGACATGCGTCAGTGTAATGCCTACAAAAGATCACCACATTTATTGCCCTCACATTCGAATGTCATCGTAAAAGAACTGAGCGAGCTCCTCACACCACATCAACTCCCTTGGAAAATCACTGTTTAGCACATATACACGCTGCCGTCTTTTACACACCGCACTTTAAGTACATGCATATCCACCCCTCTTTCAGACAGAATCAGTACCACACCGATATAAATGAGCGCAAGACTTTTAATAGCATGGTCACAAACACCTTTTTCAATATTGCAACAACTACAGTATAACTGTCATCAATAATAAAGTCATCAAAGTACTGCTTAACCGATTAAAAATAATGTAACCCCTCCCCACACACACACACACAGTTTCGGCGCAAAGAAAACAAATACAATTAAAGTAAAAAAGGGACAGACAAATAAGACAGCAAACAATTGTCTATTTAAAAAGTATCAGTCCGTGTGATTATTACACGGTACGACCTGTAAATCAACATCTATTATATCAAGATATTATACAGATGCAGCACATCGGATACATCTACGCATTTCAGTGGTCTTCACAGATTATTTCCACATTCTTCAGGTCGAAACATATATTCTCCCACACACATAAGATACATGTATAAAACCTGTTGAAAAAGACATGTTACAGCTATTGCAAAAGTTCATCAATTAAGTATTCAAACTAGCTGCAACTCTATTTGTGGGTGATGTAACATCACGCGCAAGAACATTCCATACAGGAGTGGTAATGTACACATTAAAGTTACTGCATTTACATACAATATGAAGCAGACATGACCGTGTACCCGGCTATCCTGGCATACATAGCACTTTCTATACCTCCTGCACACTTGATTCGGGAATGGGTAAGCTTTGACTACACTAGCCTTGAGTTGGATTTTGTTGAAATAATCAAACCTGAAATGAGGCTCCTAACTAATTTTTAGTGTCATATAGGATTTCATGTTTTCAGTTTCTATTTTGGGGAAAATCTGGAAGGATTTTTTCAGTGATTTCAATATCGTAAAAAAACAGTGGTTATCAGTGGTTACACATTTTCGCACCATTAAAAACAGAAACTGTGTTTTTAATGGTGTTTATGGAAAGTTTTTGCTTTTATTATTTTCTTGCTTTCTGCACTGACCGTGCATGGTATATAGACAGTGTACGTACAATGTATATGAGGTCCAAATACATTTTTACAAGTCAAACTTATTGTAGTAAACCATACAATACTACTTAAGTGAGCCTTTGGTCATGCACACTCTTTCCTTTCCCATGTAAACCTTTATCTGTGAAAATGCCCCCTCAACATTAGCAATGTCAAAACAGCCAGTACACATTTTCCTAACTCTGACCACTCACATAGCTTTCCATGCTAGTACTGGTGCACCTGAAGATTGTGATTCCCTGGGACAGGTTCTGCAACATATGTGTAGAACTGTGCGCAAATGCCCTCAGAGCTATTGAAGTGGTCAGAAATAAAGCAGTACTTTTCAAAGTCAAGAGAAAATTCTCCTTTATGGAAGGGATTAGAACTTGTGCAGAGTACAACGATGAGGCTTCATTGACTTCATTGCATGTAATTTCTCATGCATCGTAAAATACATTTTCCTGAATTGCCCCTCAACCGTTCTTTGCTTACCAAATAGCAAGCAGTCTAACATGGAACATGTTGCAGTGCCAAAGTCACTAAATGTGTCGCCCAGCCGAAAGTCTGACAAAATGTTGAAACACAAAATATCTACATGCAAAAATATCAGAACAAAAATATCGATGTCAACAATATTGACATCATATCTCCAAAAAGGTAAGTACAAAAATATCGAGAAAAAAATATTGAATGTCAAAAATATCGTAATTTAAAAATATCGTTTTTTTCAACAAAAAAAGGTTAAATAAATTAAATAATACTTATAAATGTAATAAACATAGTTAAAATATGTTATAATATTTAAAATTAATATACATAATTTATTAAAAAATACATTAAACATATACATATAAAACATAATATATACTTACTTAATAATAACTTTTTATAATTATTTTAATAACTTGTAAAAAATTACAAATATTAAAAATTACAAATAATCTAAAAACATAAAATAATAATATAAATACAAATTAAATAAAAATGTTAAACACATTTTAAAAAGTAAGGAGAATGTTTGGATAGCATAAGGATAAAAATTACTATTCCCACTCCAGAGAGTGCAACAGTAGGGAAAGCGTTGGATAGCGTAGGGGTAAAAATTACTATTCCCACTCCGGAGAGTGCAACAGTAGGGAAAGCGTTGGATAGCGTAGGCGTAAAAATTACTATTCCCATTCCAGAGAGTGCAACAGTAGGGAAAGTGTTGGATAGAGTAGAAGTTAAAATATAACAAACTTATAAATAAATTAATATTTAAAAATACTAATTAATAAAAACATAAATTACGAAATAATAAGTAATTAACAATATAATTAAAAAAAACAATTAATGAAAATAAATTATTACTTAATTACATTTAAATTACTTCCCACCCTATTCCCCCAGAAAACAATAACCGGCTACAGAACATAATTATCAATTAATCAATTAATTAAAAATATTTACCAATTAATACAATTTAATTACCAATTAATAATTAATTAACAATAATATAAGTAGCAAAAACAATTAATTAAAATGAATTATTACTTAATTATATTTAAATTACTTCTCACCCTATTACCCTATAAACCCATAACCCGCTACAGAACATAATTATCAGTTAATCAATTAATCAATGAATTAAAATTAATTAGCAATTATTAAAATTTAATTACCAATTAATTAAAATTAATTTATAATTCCTAAAAATTAAAAATTAATGTAATATTATTAAATTACTTCCCACCCTATTCCCCTATAAACTCACAACCCGCTATGGTACTAAAATACAAAAATTACTAAAATTACATAAAAAAATCAAAAAAACATATTAAATACCTAATAATAATCATAAAAATCATATAAAAATCGATATTAGTAACATCGATATTACTAAAATCGATATTCAGTAACAATGATATTACTAAAATCGATATTTACAAAAATCGATATTACTTGCATTCGAAATTCTTTACCTTCGATATTTAAACATCGAAATTATTGTATATCGATATTTAAAAATTGATATTTTGTCTGCCTACCAGCCCAGCCTATTCTCAAGGAGATGTTTCATATATACACCTGTTACATTGAACACTTGGTAGACAAGGTTGTTTTCAGACTCTAGTTTTTTGATTATGTCCACTACAGCAGTCACGTTTTCATGTAAATATCTAAGAATGCAGGAAATTTTACTTTTTTCACATCACTATCAATATGCCTATACAACTGAGATCCACCAGCTAAATGACACAGTTGGAATGGCTCTTTCTTTGAAGCTACACAAAGCACAAAATGAGACATATTTGTGTTTTAGTTCCTCTGCTTAACGAAACACTGCACCAGAATGGACCACAAAGTCAATAGCATTCTTCATTAAATCTGAAGATTGTAAAGATGTTTTCAGCATACCATCTATCAAGTGGCAAATATCTCTTACAGGGGGCACTTCAGCTCAGGTATCGATTTTGACAGGTCAACACAACTTTTTCATATATCTAGCTGAATCACTGAAAATACAAATAACATCACTCCAATTGTTGATGAACTTGGCAAGAACATTTTGCAGCAGCATTCTAAGTGACACTGCATTCCATGTTTTCCAAAGGTCAAGTGTTATGTTTTCACCACTGTGAGAGGCTGGCTCAATATACTATGTACACTTATGCAAGTGAACACTTTGCACTGATCCAGGCAACCCTTATGGTGATTTTAGTGTTCTTAGACAATCTTAGAACGCTCACCAAGTAGTAGCTGTGGAGAGCAGACTTTAGGCTTAGTCAAGAAGGTGTGTAAAACAGCTTGTTCTACCAGAACATAATCCTATAGGTATTGATTAAGTGAAAAAGAACCACACAGTCTACTTATAAAATATGTATTTATTATAAGACACTCACTAACACATTCAGATATATCCTAGCCTGAGATTTACACAATACACACAATACTTTGCAATAGAAACAGGTAAGTAGCACAAAATACACAGTGGTCACCGGGCGGGGGGACCCAACCATATACGGAAATAGTGATATGTGAACCACAAGTTGAGTCAAGACAATACTCAGAGGACCTAGAAATGCCAGGGACCAAAGGAACCACCCAAGGTGAGCATCTAGGAGCACCACAGAGGCTGTGTGCAGTGTAGGAACACAACTGTGTTCTCCATACAAATCAACGTGTAAGTCATGGTTGAGATTCTAAAGAAAGATGACCCTTCCCAGGGGACCCTGAAGAAACACTGTGTAGGACAAGAGGTTGGAGAGCCACCCCACCCGTGGATATTCCAGGAACCAGGTTAACGGCTGGCTCAGCAGCAGGGGGCCAGAATCGTGTCTCTCGTCGTCAGCAGCCATGTATTACTGTCTGGGTCTAGAAGGCTGGTACCAGGAGTACTGAGGGCTTAACGAAGTGCCTTTACCGTGCTTGGAATCATACCTCTACACCGTTTATGGTGTGGAGGTATGATTCCAACAGTAGCGTCGCTATCCCTCTGGGCGCGTGTGGCTTTCAGTGTGTTTTTGCCCCATTGCAGCAGCATTGAAGAGCGAGGTGGGGCTGCTGGCGAGATTTGGCCCATTTTGCTGCCTCGCAACGGCCGCGATGTTGAGGTGGGGGAGTTGATTGCAGCCCTGAGATGGCAGGTAAGAGTAGGAGGCGGCCTCTACCTCCAAAACTCATGCCACCCGGGCAGACCGTCTCCCCTTGCTACGCCACTGGATTCTAACATGTTTGATACCAAACACGACCGGGTTTGTTACAGCCAGTTTTGAGATTGTCATCGCGTAATGACGCAGTGCACCTCTGTATGTTATATGGCTGTCTCACTTACAACCAGGGAGAATGGACTCTGAAGATTGTAGGGTTGTCCTGCTCATGCAAGGGCACCCTCACACTTAGAAACAAGCACCATGCCTTCATGATTGAAAAGTCCTGCTGTAGGGGTGACTTATAGGTTTCAAGTGCAGTGACCCTAGATATAGGGAAACCTATATCTTTTGTAAGTGGTGCTACAGGCACAACACAGGTTGCAATGGTAGGCCTGTAGTGATGGTTTGAATTGTCTCCCATAGGTGGCATAGTACATGCTTCAGCCTATGGTGGACCCCTGGCGTACCCATGCCCTGGGTACCTTATTACCATATACTGGGGACTGATTAGGGTACCCCAGTATCCAATATGGAATGTACTTAAGTACTTACTATAACAATTTAGGGGAGAAAGCAGAGAGACTAGGGTCCTGATTAGAAGGATCCAAATCAGACTAGTGAGAAACCGTCTTATATCAAGAAAAAAGTGATGGTAACCATAGAAGCAGATCCTAATTTCCTACAACCACTATCCCAGATGCTTGGTGACAGCACTCTTTTCACATATTCCTGTCACTACACCTTGCATTGAATGTGTAAAGCCTGGGGTGTTTGGCAATTCACCTTCTATCAATACTGACTCACTAGAAAAGGGAGCTGATGTATCAAAGGGTTTCACCCATTCTTTGTCTGTGTTACATATTGGGGAAGATTCTTATGAAATCAGCCATTTTACTTATCAGTGAAAGAATCAAATATAGCCAATATATCAAATATGATTTTAATTTTTCCTGATTCTGTACAGTTTATAAAATAATTAAATAAGACCTAAAACATGCTTCTAAACCCTATATCTTTTGATCAAAGATCAAAAAACAGAAAAATGCAAAAGGAAGGTGAAACAATTTTTATTGACATCCCTATACAACAAACCTCAAGCAGAATAATGTTAGCCAAGTCTTTCTTGCTCCTACCTTGTATAATCTTCTCTTTACTTGTGTTCAAGAAACGCCAGTTTTTCCGTACGCATTTCTGAATGCCATTCGTAAGAGTATTGAATGTGTTAACAAAGGTCATCCCTTATGATTCTGAAAGGGTTGAGTGGCAAGAGAATAAGGATATCCAAATGATGACTCTGGCCATGGTGGGCAGTTGATGGAAATCTATATGATTCGCAAAGGTTTCAGAGGGATGATTGATGGTTTGATTCTTCTCTTTCGTTCTATTTTTGCCTCAACGTGGTTTGTGTGACTTCCAGATTTTTTTGTTTTGAATACCTTCCTTAAGTCTCATGTAGTGATGGTCTTTTTGTGGCATACCGGTGGGGGTTAAGAAGCTGCTCTGTGATCCCCATGTGATTTGGAAGTGGCAATTACTGTGATCAGGCCTATTACTTCCTTGGACAATGTTTATGAGGGCTTTTCTATTTTTATTCAACAAGCTGGATGCAGTGATGAGTGTATCTATGCATCTTGAGTGGGGGCTGCGATGGTCATCTACAGAACCCATTTCACTCCTAGAGCCCCCTCTCCCTCAGATCCAACATGTTTTAGGTCTGTCGCCCTTGGCGGGAATCATGGACTTCTTACCTGTTGACATCCTACTCCCTCTGCTTTCGAGGTTCACACCCTGATAAGCAGATTTTGGATGTTTGGAAGCATTAGGGGAGAGAAAGAGGTCTTGGTTTTTTGAATAGGGATTTTGCTGGGACTGGCCTTGGTCTCTCGATCTTCGCCCATGATAAGCTTTCAGGCAGCTATGGCCGGTCAGGTTCCAGTCCGGAGGCAGTAGAAATATTCTCTAGGGACTGGTTGCCTTCCTGACCTTTGCCACAAGAACTGGGCTAGAACCATCTCGGGCTCCAAGGTGGAGTCCGTTTCAAGACTGGTGCCATGTGCACTCTTGCTACCAATGCGGCCTGCTTGGGGGTGGTTGTACTCAGTTTCTAAGGGCCTGGCTTAGTGGACTTTTTCTGGGTTTGCTCCTGGTTCTGGTCCTGCCTAACAGTCCATTGCGTGTGGTGTTGCCAGCTCCCCTTTGGCTCTGGGACTCTCCCCATGTGGCCGGTGGGGATACTTCCTTGGCATGTTGTATAATTTGCTGGGTGTGCCAAGTTCCCTCCAATGGTCCCTTGCTTGGGCACCATAGTCACCAACAGGATGGGGGGTTTCAGACGCTGGGGATGCACTGTATAGTGCTGGGCAACCTTGTTTCCACCACTTCCTCACTCTAGGAGGTGCCAGAGTGGTAACAGAGGCTGTGTTCGGTAATACTGGAGGTACTCAACGTTTGTTTATCACCGGCTCTTGCCCGTATGCCCCTTTAGCCAGCTCTCGACCTAGCCTCGGGGGACTCAGTGGGCATGCATGAGTCGAGGTCCCGGATCTCTTGCTCCTTGTGTACCTTACTGGCTAACAACATTTTTGTCTTTTTAGTAGTTTCCACTAAGAGGTGATGAGCGCAGCTGCCCACCGCCAAGCTAATTCGCTTAGCGCTAAAAAATAATCCATATATTCCAGGACAGCCCCCGCAAATGGGGTCAGACAAGCCGGAGCCACCCTGGCTGACGTCCAAGTGATGTATGACTGTCTCAATGTGTGATGCTCTGAGATGTGAGCTCCAGCGGAAAAACAGGCTATTGTCCCATTCTCAGCAATTTGGTTGGACATTTTCAGTTGATCATTAGGTCTCACCCCAAGATATTAGTTGGGGATGAAAGAAAGTATAACAATTGTTCCCTAAGCCTCTTCCCCCCCATCTCCAACTCTGAGGGTTGTGTGAAAGCAATCCCTGCCACTGTGCCCAAGACCCCTTGTATTGTTGCATTTTTAATTGATAAGGTGTCTCTCCCCTCCCTTAGGCACTTCCTCGTCTTCCCTATGCCTAGTAGAAAGTGGTAAGGTGTCCCGTTTATCAGCATCATGACCACGGGGTCCTTCTTAGGGCAACCTGGCAGACAGTAGTGGCTGTGTGCTTTTGGGTGTCCTGGCATGGCTATTCCGGCAACCGCACACTCCCTGTCGGATCCTGGAGGACTTGTGTCCTCCTTCTAACTATCGCTAGCTGTGTTACTGTTTAGGCCTGCAATGAGGTTCCCAGCCGCTCGGGGGATATATGTTTTGTGGGCTATATGAGTCGGATGGGAGGGCAAGCTTTGGTGGACTGTGTGTCTCTTGGTAGCCAGACGGGCAACCATCCAGCCTTAGAACTAGTGGCGACTGGCGGGTTGGTGTAATCTAGTACAG
The DNA here is from genome assembly GCF_964263255.1 of Lissotriton vulgaris. Lineage (NCBI taxonomy): Eukaryota > Metazoa > Chordata > Amphibia > Caudata > Salamandridae > Lissotriton > Lissotriton vulgaris. Next base: position 2,068,265,516 of record NC_141689.1, on the reverse strand, counting down.
CGATTGCTGGACTGGTCAGCATCAAAGAGAGCTTCGCTCTGTGCCAGTGAAGGTCTCAATGCCTTGCTTGAGGATTCTAGGACAGGATTGTAGCTCACAGCTACCTTGAAATGGCCTATAGTTCGAACAGTGTCTCTTTTTTATTTTTTTCCTGCCCTACATATGTGGTCTGGAAGGGCACCCTTGTGTGTTCTATTATGTTGGTGTTGAAGGTTCTCCCCTCTGCCAATGGAACACAATTGTCTTAGTGTGTGCATGCCATTCACTGCAAAATATTTCTACGCTGAAAACCCAGTTTGCATATGGTTTGAGGATGAAAAAATGATGGGTTGGGAGTTTAAAGGCGCAAGTACACTTCTAACTTCTCAAGGCCTTTGGATAATCCTAAATTCTACTCTGATTGTGGGGAGAATATGTACAAGGGATTATGTAGGCCATAACTCCTTTTTACTATGCCAAAGATGCATCAAGCACACTTAGTACATAAAACAACACATATGATAAATAACAACCTGTAAGAAAGTACATTGGTGAGCTTAAAACATTATGAATTGTACTTTTAGCAGAGTAATAGCAATATTTAAACAAATGAAGCCTTTTCATATGCACATAGAACTGTTATCTGGACAGAACTTTCAATAATTTATCAGAACTACAATAGCAAGAAACAAATGCATCAATTGAAAACCGCAATAAAAATCAAAGAGAAAAAAATTACAGAGGGAAAAATGATGTCTTTGTCCAAAAATCATTAGCCTGCTCCTAGTGTATGCCGCTTAATGACAGGGGGTACTCTGCGCAGTACTCGTGACTAAGTGAGCCCGACAGTCTGTTAATATCGGCTCTGAGACAAAGATATGAACAATTTGCGCAGAGAGGAAGGAGCAACTCGATAACTACAGGCCCTCCTTTGCCAAGCACAAGCTGCACTTCACACTTTAAAATTAAAATGTTTCCCTGACATCTGAATTACACCCTATATCACACCCAGGAGTCATGCATACCGGCTGTGTCATGCCCAGTGGTCCAAGCAATAATACCTCTCACTTCTTTCAGATACTACCAGTGTTAAGAAACCAACAGTACTAAGAAAACTCCTTTAGGCTAAAAAAAGATTGAGATGCTGGCTCTTTATCACACCCAGAGCATATGCGTACCCTCTGTGTCTAGCCCAGAGGTCCAAGAGGTCCCTCTGTCACGCCCAGAGAAAAGCGAACCTTCTGTGTCACACCCAGTGGTCCAAGCGACTAAACAACCTTCACCTTCCCTAGCGTGCTGACTTATCGAAGAAGGGTGACCTCCATAGGATTGCCTCCGAGGCAGCCCTGCGACTACTCAGGTCAGACACATAAATAGGCAATATGTCAGTTTTCTGTTAGTGGCAGAGTGCTCAGGTCAGACTTTCATGCTCCTGTCTAGTTTGTCATAGGCCAAATGCTGGAACTAAGGATCAGATGTAGTCTTTTACCCATTGATGGCAGACCTCCGCCCCACTTGCAAATAATTGCAGCATTGGCTCACCGTTCTTGCTGTGCAGATGTGAATATGTACTGGCGGGGTCCTGTTACTTCGGCTGCAGTTGGCCTCGAAGAACCAATCTGTCCTGGCTGGCTTGCCAAAATTTTGTTTGAATATGAATATAACTTAAAATAATGAAAGACAAGAGGCATTTGACAAAACAGGAACAGTTGGTTTAATTAAACACAGCTGTCGAAAGAGCAGGCAGTGTCTGAAGATTGTCTCTAAGCACATTGGTTTCAGCTATCATTTTATACATTAGATAAAGCATTATAAAACAATTTGTACGTTCCTTTGGGGACAGAAATCTGGGCCTTTTCACAAGACCATCAATCTGGGTATTCGGTAAGAAGTGCCGGTGGGCATCGACTTTGCATGGACACAATGCCGGGCCCATGGGTACGTGTCAAGATGCCTGGCATGGGAAGCGTGTGATCGCTGTGTGTAGTGTGCATGCTGTGTTCTGATTGCCTGTGTGTTCCAAACGTAGTGTGGCATCTGGATTTCGGCTGTTTTGGAAATGTTCGCCCCTCTAACCAAATGTTTTCTATTGGCGTCAATCTCCTGAGACATTTGTGCTGACGCTGCCTATCTGTGTGATCGATCTGGGTTTTCCTAAAGACTACGTGTCCCTCCACACCTATGATCTGTCAATCAGTAGCTTCAGGCCTTGCTCGCAGGGCCTGCCTGACCATGTATTTCTGACTCAGAGTTGAGCAAGAGTTCATATCTGGTGAATTCAACAACAGAGATGCGAGTTCGTTATTATCCGTACATACATAATGGTATACATCAAGACCGTATTTATCAACATTAACAAATTGTTTGCTGTCTTATTTGTCTCTCCCTTTTTGACTTTGATTGTATTTATTTTCTTTGTGCCAAAACTGTGGGAGGGGTATATTGGGCAATATTATTTTGATCTATAAAGCGGTGATATGACCATATTATTGATGACACACTGCAATTATTTGTAATATTGAAAAAAGTGTCTGTGAACACGCCATTAAACGTGTTGGCGAGATGAAGAGAAAGAAGCCCCTGGTCACAGGAACAGCACGGGTATTGCGCTCGTGAAAGTCAAGGATGCAAAGGCCTCTATCCAGCATCACAGCTGATGTTCCACGGTAGATTTGGGAAGAAGGCAGTAGAGAAGTGTGACTCAATGGTTAGAGCGGCAGACCCTGATGCAGAGGTCTAGCCCGGGACCAGAGTTCAATTCTCCGCCTCTGCGGGTCTTGGGCTCAAAATTCCACGGACCTGATAATTCTCACCTCGGTGCCTATTCCAATCATGGAGTCCCACTCTGCAACTCTGGGCAATAGCTTGCTTAATCTCCACAACGGCCCCCACAACGCTAAGGATGCCTGGCCTCCACCTTGGGGGTGCCCAGGAGTGGACGCTTCACAGGGAAAGCCAGGATGGGTTCCACAGCGGTATTCGTACAAGCGCCTTGAGACCCTTGAGGATGAGTAGTGCGCTATAAAAGTATCAAATTTACATTTACATTCATATTGGTGTGGTACTGGTTCTGTCTGAAAGAGGGGTGGATTGCCATCTGCTTGAAGTGTGGTGTGTAAAAAGTGAAGAGTGGATATGTGCAATACAATAATTTCCCTAGGGAGTTTTGATTTTACTTCTGATGCAGTCTACTAGTTTCCCATGCTCCTAATGTGAACAGGTCACTACATTGAGAAGCCAGATCCTCAGTCATCCGCGTGACCTGATGTTATTGTGAGACCATAAATGGCCACCCCCATGGCTGAGTAGAGTACTCCGGGAGGGGGTGATGTACTGGAAATTCCTATGAAATGCAATTTTTGAACGCCCCTCCTCACCCACCAGTTGTAACTATCTGCCACTCAATTTATTTTCGCATCCTATCAGTGTGAGCTCCATGAATCATTTTTGTGAAAGTTTCTTGTTGAGCCAGCAAATGGGGCAGGGTTATCCTGCCCCATTGAATGTTATATTCAGACATGCCAAGTTAGTACTGAGTGCAATTCGTGGCGTTGATAATGCCCCTGTGAGCACTCTTTTCAGAGATACTAGCATATGTAATGCCTGAGCTATTTGAACATTTGAGGTAGGGAGACTAGGCAAAGTGAGTTGATGCAGTCCAAACTCTGTGCCAATTACTTACTAGATATTGTGACTAGTGGGTACTGTGTCAGAAAATTAGGCCCCCTTTAAGGACCTAATTTAAATGAAAACATACATGCTGCACCACCATGCAGAGGCCTGCCCTTCAATTTCAGGGATTACATGTAATTTTAGATGACTGCATACTAAATTTGGCAGTGACCAAAGCCCATGGACCCAGAAAAACCAGGAGGCATACATTTCAGGCTAATGCGTCTGCCTGAAGCTAAACAAGCATGATGAAGGCCCGTCTTTAAATTCGCCTAGGAGGAGAAGTTTAAATATGACAAAAAATATCCAGCTGTGTGATGTAATTACAATGACATCAACAGAGTAAGTATGCAATATCTTTTCTTTTTACGTTATGAATTATAGTGCGCAAGTACTGCTTAGCAAATCTCTACCTTCATTCATTTATTTTAATTTCAATATCTATTGCGGTATTATTGCGGAAAACCATTAAGCTCTTGAAATATTTCCTCTAATTGATCTCACTACTAGAACTGTGTGACCTTTGCTTCAGTAAAGCACCCGTTGCTTTTTTAGACTAATTACGATGACAGTCATTATGAGTTCATAATGGTCACTTAATGACATATATATCACATGAAGCACTGGTCACTGACAAGACTGTTTTGATTTATGACATCACCATAAAGCTCATCAACGTTAATCGAAATTCTAATCAGGAAAAGCTGACTGTGCAGGAAGCAGCAAGTTTATATCTGATGTATTTTGATTTGTGGCTACCATATTTGGTGATTGGCTAAAGATTCTCTCAGAACACTGGCAGTAGACCAATTAGCATACATAGAGACAAAACATACCTTTTTAATACCACCATGAACACGAGGTGGTACAATTTTTCTACCCTTCCATTTAAAAGGATTAGCATGTTAGGAACCTAACTCGAAGGTCACTGAATGTTCTCGGAAACATATATAAGATCAGTTTGGTGATACAATCCCAATATCCCTTCATTAATAATGTCACATTGGTGTCGTGTGCTTCAGTCCGTTGTGAGTTTTCAGGGAGAGCTTGTGTATTCTTATTGTAAGGTATGCTCTGGTGTTTGCATTACTATTTTTGTTCGTTGTTCCGTTGTTCGTATGATTACAATAAGTCATGGGTGGAAGAGGATAGCTAAACGCATGAACATTGTCTTGTTTTAGATGGAAGCACTGTCGGTCTTATTCAAATGTAGATGCTAACGGCAAGGTTGTAGCCAATTTACCCCGTGATATTATTGCCCCAAATACATGATCCTAGTGGTAAAATGAGAAATAATCGGCAGTAGCAAAGGTATTACATTATTTAGCATTATTATCATTTGACATTATTTCAATTATAAAAAACATATTATCTAAAGCTGTTCATGTACAAAAGCCAACAAATCACTTACGATCACTTAAAACGAGCCATAAACCTGATTAAACCGAAAGTGCATGCTGTGTTAGAGTATTGTTACCTCTTTTTCTGAGATGCCATATAGAGTTTAGGTAGCTGACAGCTGAGTAAGACGCACGGCTCCGAGTATCTGCCCTGTATATTCTCAAGACATAGTGCCGATTGTCCAACCCAAGGAGGCGGCACAGTGGGATACTCCAGCGGGCACGCTGTTTGGTGCATATGCACCACAGAAAAACAGTAGGTGCTTGTCGTTCTCTACTGACCGACAACCCTAGGGGCAAAGTTTGGGGGAGGTAACATAACTTCTCCAAGAGGAGGTAAAAGAAACAGTTGGTAGAATCCCCAGCTTAAATGTAATAAATAGAGACCACCTAGACTATGACGTATACACATAGTACATAAAATCTTCTAAATAAAAGCCACTTTTAAAAGACAGGTACTGGTCCTTTATACTGCGTGAGGAAGCTGGAGATATTTTGGAGCCAAGGACAATATCCAATAGTGGTCTTTTTAATAAGACTGCTGGAGCTGCTGGTCCTGAATGTTGGTTGAGGCCAAAATTCAGATAATCTTAGATTAACCAGCCATAGTTTAATATGGGCTATGGACGCCATCCTCATGGCCAGGTGGTGGGCTAAGATTTCCGGAAAATTGTTATGGTGAAGTTGAGTTTCCACCCAATCGCGCACTGTTCACTTGGCGCCCTGGCGCTTTAAATTATATTCTCACTTTGTGTTTTATTTAAACCACACTTATGTTTCTCTCCATTGGTATATTTTTTTATTATTTCATGCTTATATTCTTTTCATATAGGCTATGGTTTCTTCATTCTATATTTGCATTATTGTATGGTAACAAGCATTTATCACAGTGCTATTGCACATAATGTTCATAAACTTTTGCTTAACACTTCATACAAAATATGCCTTTAAACAACATTTCTTGAATGAGCCCAATGCATTTCGGCACTCATGTGTGCCTTCATCAGGGGCAGAATCTACAAAAAGAAAATGAGAAAACATGGTGTAAGTATGTCATGTTTGTGGGGGGTAGTCTAAACGTATGTCCTTAATCTGTGCATACCTGATGGTAGGTGTATTGTGTTATAAGAGTCCTGTCCTCCAAATTGGCAACCTCACTTCTGTGTAAAATATAAAAAATAATAAATAATAATGAACCCATTTGTAACAGATCCACAAGTTCATGTGACATTGATAATGGTATGCCTCTCAATACCCTTCGTACCTGTAACAATTATATCGCTGGTTTCTGCAAAGTAATGAACAAAGAAAATATCTTAACTCCTAGAACTTATCCTCTATGTCAATATCCCTAAATCGCGTAATGGTAACATACCTTATCCAAAAGTGCCTCAAGTTTCTGAAAAACAAGAAAAACCTATTCTTAAAATCCAACTTAAGAGTTAGTAAAAAATGAAAAAACGGGTCGCGGTAGCTCTCCGTGTTTACCTTATCTTGCGCCGGGCGTTCTAAATCTAAAACAACCAAAGTATAACAATGACGTTAGTGTGCCTCGCCGCTACTCCTGAGTTATCCAATCTCGCTTTAGACACTGCCATTACAACGTACCTTTGACTATGCCGTCTGACGTCCGAAACTAAGTCCAAAAGTCGCTGGGTGAAGTCCCTGAGCGGGTTGCTGATTATGAAATAACTCCGCTGCACTCCGGGATAGCTACGCGTAGTCTAACACTGAAAACGGACTGATGCGTCCTGCTTCAACCTTCTCCCTATCTGTAAGCGCCATCTTGGAAAAGTACGTATTCCTGCTAATGCGGAAGGAAAAAGCTAGTAGTAACCTAGTATTCAGCCCTCGGCTGAGTTCCTGGTCTGTTGATTGTTAAGTATTTAGAAAACTCGGTCCTAAATGAATGGGTGTTTTAACTCCTGTGTCTTGACTCCGCAGTAGTATTGTCCTGGCTGATCGTCCTTATCCTTCTCATTATCCGCGGGCGCCATGTTGGAACACTGTCCTCATGGTGTGTTATAATGAAACTGATTGTTATCATATTGTGTAAATGCGAGTGTGTTCCTGATCTATTCAGTGTTAGTGTTTTGTGACTGGGTAAAACGCAAATGTTGCTCTCGTGGTGTTATGATGCTATCTGACTTAAAACTGACTATGCTGGATGATAAAACATTTGAAAAAATAGAAAAATATTAGATGATTGTCTGGAGCTGACATATTGAGTTGTACTAACTATCCGCTAGGCTGATGGTACTATTCATGTTTCTCTGTTATATTCCCAATTAAACAGTCACATGTTATACAAAGTGGTGTGAAAAAGGAGAACCACATCTAAATTAAATCTGCTCTAATAAGCATTCTGAAAATGTGTCATTCGAATTCATGATACAAGGTACTTATCCAGACTCAAAACATATCAATGCTCATGATACCTATTACACACTGGTTCAAGGACATCACCCTCATATTGAATAATAAATAATAATTGCTGTTTTTTGCAGTTACAAACCTGGCCTAAGTTCTAGGTACAAAGGTACTTCTCCCTGCCTATCCTGTTGTAGGACCTGGTTATCTCTATAGGAAACATGCTAAATCATACTTGTCATTAAGACCTGTCGGTGTCATGGTGTTCAAATATTTGATCCAGAACAGTTCACGTTGTAGTAGTCTCTGGTGATTGTCTATACCTTGTTTCAGCGGTACTTGTTCCAAAATTTGAAATCTCAATTGAGAAATACTATGTTTCTCTTGAATCCAGTGTTGTACCAGTGGTGCGGTCAAGGAGTTGTTGCGAATTCGACTTTTGTGTTCCGATATCCGCACTTTTATTTTGCGTTCAGTCTTGCCTATGTACATCCTACCGCATGGACACTTCCATACACCACATTTTGCGTGTTGCAGTCACTTGTGTGTCGTAAACAAATTTGTTTGCCGGTAGTTGGATGAGTGCATGTATTCCCTGTTATTGCATTATTGCAATTGATGCAATTGTGACATTTGATTGTTTCTTTGTTGTTAGTGATTATTTCTGGTTGATGTTTAAGTTTCAGTTTCTCTTTTAGGTTTAATCCTCTGGTGTATGCATGTAATGGCAGCTCTTGAAATAAACCATTAAAATCTGGTTCCAGAGATAATAACTCCCATCTTTTATTGATGATGTTCCTGATTCTGTATGATTGAGTGGTGTATTTTGTCACAAATACCATTCTGTTTTGTTCTTTTTTCGGTCGTGGTTGTAATAATTTCGATCTCTCCATTGCGGTTACCTTTACAATTTGTTCTTGTAATATGTTGTCGGGATATCCTCTGTCCTCATACTTCTTTATCTGTTTATCCAGAGTTCTTTCACATGTTTGCATGTTTGAGCATATCCGCTTTATTCGGATAAATTGTGATAGTGGTAAATTTTTAATCAGACTCCTCGGGTGGAAACTAGTGTAACTGAGAGCACTGTTCCGATCCGTCGGCTTTGTGTATAATTCCGTCTCAAATCCATCTGTGGTTTTGGTAATCCTGACATCAAGGAAATCAATTGTTATGTTGCTTATTTTGTGTGTGAATTGTATCCTTGCTTCCACCTGGTTAAGTGTACTGATTAGATGTTCCAATCTTTCTTGTGTGTCATCCCAAATCAAAAAGATGTCGTCTATGAAACGACAATAGAACTTTACATGTGTCCATTCTTGCCAGCTCATCAGGCTTTGGGACTCAAATTGTGCCATGAAGGTGTTCGCGTATGCTGGGGCCCCAGCAAAGCCCATGGAAGTTCCGTTTAGTTGGGCAAAAAATGTGTCTTTCCATGTGAAATAACTATTATGAAACAAAACTTTAGTAATTGTAACAAAAATTTTTTTTTGTCTGTTGGTATGTCATGCAATCTGAGTAGTGCCCACTCCGCAGCTTCAAGACCTGCTGCGTGTGGTATAGATGTATATAGTGCCACCACATCAATGGTGCACAATATCCAGTGATCTTGATAGCCTTCTTGTATCCAAGATAATTTATTCAAAAAATCCGTTGTGTCTCGAATGTATGAGCCCCACTGTTGAACGAATTTTTGCAGATGGTAATCAATGTATTGGCCTATGGGATCGAAAATGGACCCACACCCTGACACTATTGGTCTGAACGGTGGATTGGTTGGGTGCTTGTGAATCTTCGGGATCATGTATATACGTGGTCTTCTTGGATTTTTGACAGTTAAAAATGCCACTGTTTGTTCATCCACTGTGTCGTTGAGTCTTGCCGTTTGTAGAATCTTTTCCAGTATGCTCTGTAATGATGTTGTTGGATCCGACGGAGGACAGGACTCTTATAACACAATACACCTACCATCAGGTATGCACAGATTAAGGACATACGTTTAGACTACCCCCCACAAACATGACATACTTACACCATGTTTTCTCATTTTCTTTTTGTAGATTCTGCCCCTGATGAAGGCACACATGAGTGCCGAAATGCATTGGGCTCATTCAAGAAATGTTGTTTAAAGGCATATTTTGTATGAAGTGTTAAGCAAAAGTTTATGAACATTATGTGCAATAGCACTGTGATAAATGCTTGTTACCATACAATAATGCAAATATAGAATGAAGAAACCATAGCCTATATGAAAAGAATATAAGCATGAAATAATAAAAAAATATACCAATGGAGAGAAACATAAGTGTGGTTTAAATAAAACACAAAGTGAGAATATAATTTAAAGCGCCAGGGCGCCAAGTGAACAGTGCGCGATTGGGTGGAAACTCAACTTCACCATAACAATCTTCAGAACCAGGTCTGACAAACCTTATCAACCGCAGCACCAATGTACTAAATTGATTAATTACGGAACAATTCGGAGTGCTCCCACAACCCCCTCTAACAAATCTAAGATTTCCGGAAGACATTCTCAGTATGGCGCAAGTTGCTCGGATGTCCATAACCTTGCCCAAAATAAAATAGGCCTAAGATGGGCTGTGTCAGAAATGTGCCTAAAATGTAGGTCATACCTTAAGGGAAGTAGTGGTGTACCTTTTGGTAACTTAGTAGGGATTTAAGGAAGGAATTTTCCCCATTATCTCACACATCAAGATTCTAATATCCCCACAGATCAGAACAATAAAGAGCGACACTGCACGCTTGGGCCCTTTATATTTCCAGTGGCGGAGAAAGAGGATAGGTAGAGGCTTTGTTTGCAAATCTGATGATAGACCCAGCTGTTTAATAAAGGGAGAGAGAGCTTTTCCTATCTGCGCTGACCAACTAGTGGAGTTTGACAATCTCACCCCTAGATAGTCAAATTCTGTCACCTTATCCAATTTGGCTCCATTTAGGGCCTCATTCCCTTTAGCTTTCTTGCTATTTGTGAGTATCATGTATTTTGTTTTAGATTCTTTTACTTCAAGGCCATGGTCTTTACAAAAGTAGTGGAACTTCCCCAAGAGGACGTTAAGACCTACAGCGGTTTTAGATATGAAAAGTTAATTGTCTGCAAATAGCAGACTAGGGGCCAGATGTAGGTAGTCAAATACCGGTCGGTAACGGCCGATTTCGGCTGTTACCGACCGGTATTTGGCTTTTGAGATGTAGGTGGGTCAGAATTTACAGAATCGGTATATTTACCGATTCGGTAAATTTACCACTTCGGTATTTTACCGAATCGGTAAATATACCGATTCTGTAAATCCATATGTAGGTGGCACAGTTTGCAGTGCCACAGGCCCTTAGGATTTCTTACTTTACCACCCAATCCTATTGGGTGGTAAAATACCGGATTCCAGTGTACATGCACATCTGTGCATGTACACCTATGCCATGTGACACACAGACATGCCCTTAGGGCATGTATGTGGGCCACATGGCACACAAGCCTGCATTTGGGGTGCTACACGGTGTCAAAGTGACAGCCCCTGCACCCTGCCAGGATTCGGTATTTACAGATTCTGTAAATACCGAATCTGTATTTCACATTGATTCCTATGGGCTTCAAGGCCTATAGGAATCAATGGGAAATACAGATTCGGTATTTACAGAATCGGTAAATACCGACTCTTACAGAATCAGTAATTTTTTACAAACATCTGCCTCCTTCCAATTTACCGACTCTTAAATACCAATTCGGTATGAGTCGGTATTGAAGAGTCGGTAAATCGGAATTACCTACATCTGGCCCTAGGTGTTTTGGAACAGGACATTAGGGGAGCATCATTCACACAATTCATTAAATGGGGTACACTTTCATTCATGAATAATAAGAATAATGTAGCAAGGGCACATCTATTCCAAACTCCATACCCTACTGGAAAGTTCTCCTTGGCCCCATCTGACTTTGGCAAAGTTATCATTGTACATAATCCGAATCAACATCAATAGCCCTGAGGGAACTCGGTTATTCGTGAGGACCCCAACGTTTTACCCTTGGGACAAGGTAAAATATTGCACAATGATCGGAGAAGGAGACAAAAAGCACCCCTCATTCCAGGGCGACAACTTTCCATTTAAGGTCAAAAATGAGAAATCAGGTCTACAGTGCTTGTTTTGGGAATGAAGCCAGTTTGAAGGTGAGAAAGGGCCTTACTGGATCTTATCCAGTCCTAAGGACACACCAGGAAATATTTGCTGTTTATTGTTTGGATGTTATTGATCAGGGATATGGGGCTTTAGTTAACATTTTCTTGCCTTGAACCCTTTTTTGTAAATGGGTATTATTTCGGCCCCTCTCCATGAGTTTGGGATAGGGCACCCCCTGCAATTGCATTAGTCAGGATATTACTATAGGGAGCCGATTTCAGAGATTTGGCACAGAACAAGGCCCAAGGGATTCCGTCTAATGCCAGGAGCTTTCACCACTTTGTGCTTCTTCAAGAATTCTTTGATGATAAAATACACTACCTACTCCATGTTGGCCCTTCTAGAGAGATGATTAGCAGCATTTGTTGGAGGTGTTTTGGAGAGTAGCTCTGCGTAGAGGGTTGTGAACTGCTCCATCCAGTCTGCCTATGAGATGTGGCATTCAGGAAAAGCATTATCTTTGCCACCATTGTGAATAATCAGATGCCAGAACAACCTATCATACCTCCTATTAGCTGCTTCCAACAGATACTCCGAAATCTTAGCTTCCCATTGGGACTTACTGGATTAAATTGCTTGGGCATAATTCCGTCTGGCTTGTAAAAGATCTGGCCTCAAATTGCTTTTTAAGACTTCCATCAGAGCTGTTTTAACCACTCTGCTTTTCTTGTCAAACAATTCATGTTTTCTAGGGGCCACTTTTCTAGGTGGGATTTTCCTGTCATAAAAAGGTTTGAATTTCCCAAATAATGATTCATGCGTGTCAAGTATCTAAAGGAGAGTGCAGGCTTAAACTATACAAGTATCTAATGTGTTATTGACGGCCTAATACATCGCTTTCAATGAAGCCTCATTGTTTTTTAATATCCACCCACTTTACCTTGCGCCTTCTGTTGCTCATGGCCACAGTGTTAATGGATGTTATCGCTATGCAAGCTTTATCCTTAATCTGAGTCCTTGTTAGTGTAAGGGAAAGAGGAAGGTGATCTTTTTCCAAGTGATTGATAATCTCCATATTTACCATCTCATACTAAATCATAAGGTCGAGTAATATGTATTCAATGTTACTGGAGTAATGTCTCAAATATGGATGGCAGTTGCACTCGTCTTGGGACACTTTTTGGCTGAAGAGTAGGTGGGAAGCCCCCAACATTCATTCTCTAATAGGAACAAATATGGCAGGGTTTGGTAGAGTTCAAAGCAGCAGTTGAAATCGCCTTTAATCCCCATTTGAATGCCTGGCTCATAGTCTTCTAGTACAGTGTAAAGGATTTTCATAGTTTGCAACAACTTATTGAAAGGAGAAGACCTGTTGTTCACAGTCACCAAGAGGAAGGGAGTACCCTGCTTTGGGGACAATTTAATTGCGAAGAGGTCGGGGAATCAATGTTGATGACCTTAATCAAGTAATCTGGGGAAGTTTTAATTCATATGAGCAGACCTCCAGATGGTCACCCTGCTATAGAGGGGAGGGCGTCAATACTGCATGCGGTATCGCATTCCATTTAAAGCTTGTCAGCTGCCCAAGTTTCCTGAAAAATGCAGATTTGGAATTCCTCCAAAAATCGGCCTCAATCCACATCTGTCAGCTTGGATTTAATACCTGCTATGTTCCGCCTCACAAGCTAGACACCCAAAGGCCCTGTGTTAGAGCCTACAGTTGCAGAAATGAGAATACCTGAGCTATTGTAAATGCTGCAGGCTGTGTTCGATTTACTGCATCCACAGTCATCAGGAGAAGAAGGAACATTGAATTTGATGCACTCTCCACTAGGCACAGAACCCGAAAGGCAGTATGCAGCCGTCTCGTGGAATTGGGGTAGGGGATCTAGCTGTAATACTATGGGAGGAACAGTTGAAGGACTAACAGTGGGCCCACATTGTAAAATAATTTGGGCTCACATTTCATCCATCTGGGGAGTGATGTTGGCCCTGCTCCCTCCACCCTGTTGGAGAGACCCAACTATGAGGCGACCATCAGTTGCCCCTTCTGAAAGGTAATTGCTCTGGAGACCCACTCCATCAGTGAGTCAATTTACTCCATCCAGAACATCAAAGCGATTTGAAACTGGTAAGTTGTAGATCCTCTTCAAACAGTATTGGTCATAGATAAAAACCTTGGAGGGGGGCGGGGGCAAAAGCAGTGACCTAAGGTGGTCACATCTTAAATAGAGGCTGGGTTTGTAGAAATAGCCTAGAGGTAGAATCGCAATATTCGACTCCCATACCTGTCTATGCACATCTTCAAATGATGGCCTTCAAACCACATTGGGAGCGAATCTGCATGTTAGGAGAATATTATATGCCAATGACACTTGAAAGTTCTTGTTTTTTACAAGCTAGTTCAAACAATTGCTGGCCAGTGCTTCTCCCTCTAGCCTTCTCGTAATTTGGGTACTTGTGAGAGATTTACCACATGGGGCAGGACGCTGGTGGCAGGTTGATGACTGGAGGCTTGTGACTGCGGGTTGAACCAGGTCACTCATGCTTCTCCATGCTGCTTCTCTTCAGACCGGGTTGGACCCCTTATTAGCCCCCAACGGTGGGCTGGCCACTAAGTGGTAGGTTTACACTGGGAGTTGTACAATGAACAGTTGTAGGGGTAGGAGGGGAGCCACTATTGTCACAGCTGGGGCCAGTGTTCGTGGGAGACAGGGCAGGATAGATGGTGACATTCCTGCCCCCTCCCCATGGCCACCTTGGTTTGTGGCTGGGGCTTCCAGGTGTCTTTACAAACTTGCTTAATGTTTGGAAGGTGCGCCAGTATGGGTGAGTTCCAAGCACAAGGTGGCCTTTACTTTTTCAACTATTTTTATGTTATTTAATACTTTATTTGGTTTGTTATAAACCATCAAATTATACATATACAGTAAAAATTAAGAACAATTATTAAAATAGTACATAAAAACAGCTGGTGTACAATTCAATGCAGTTCATACTACAGTACAGCACCATAATAGAGTAAAATCTACAGCCTTTTAATTGTGTCCTAATATGTATTGTGTCCTGTGCAAAATGCATGCTCCGATTTCAAAACAGGAAGGAACACCAAGAGCAACATTCAAAATGGTTTTAAGACAACAACATGACCATGACAGTATGAAGTATTAGAGTACACATTTAACAAATATCCCCCTGTTGGGGTCAGTGCAAGTTCAGCCAATGATTAAGTGCACATAACAAAGATTACTAGAACAATTGCATCATAAAGATCAGTCAGTTTAGACAATTATAATAAAATGTTTAAAATGTATAAAATATATGGGAAGTTAAAAAAATGGGTAGAATAGTGGGTAAAGTCAATGAGTGGCAGCTTCTAGAATTTTACTTCTCTTGTACCAGGTTGCCTGTAGAAATTTACTCACTTCAAATAAAATTTTGAGAGAAGTATTGGTTTTTAAAATCCAAACGGCTACCATATATCTAGTTGTTCCCATGGCTCGGCATAGTGGATGGATCCATTTGCGATGAGAATTATGGTACTCAGGACAGAAGAACATTATGTGTGCTTCATTTTCGTCACTCAGACCGCACACTGGGCCAATTGGAGGATCTTGTACCTGGCGCCATATGTTGGGAAACTATTTTAATGGGTGGGTCCCATGGCGAAAGTG
Source organism: Lissotriton vulgaris (assembly GCF_964263255.1). Taxonomy (NCBI): domain Eukaryota; kingdom Metazoa; phylum Chordata; class Amphibia; order Caudata; family Salamandridae; genus Lissotriton; species Lissotriton vulgaris. The sequence continues at coordinate 2,068,250,287 of NC_141689.1, read as the reverse complement.
TGTCCACAGACTCTTGGCCTGGGGATATGGTATTAAGACCAGGTATTGCACAAAAGACAGTGAGAACTTATGATCTAAAAACATGCCGGTAAAGGAACCACTTGAGCTGCTTTTATATAAACTTTGTTAATGTAGGCCCAATAGCATGTGTTGAACACTCTTGAGTCTGTTTTGCAAATTACAGTAGGGTCCGCCCAGAGCCTTTGTAGCCCCAGCTTTCCCATCCATACCCGGACAAATGTTACCCAAGTAAGCATCCTGGCCCCTGGGATTTTTAATAATTCTGCTAGAGAATCCTTTTAGTCTCCTAACTCTGGTGTAGCCCAAAGGTGAACCCAATAAACTACTAATTTTAATACAGCCACATCCCCAAATTGAAATATTATATGATGAGGTGTGAGCTGGCTAGAACAGAAAGCAGTTTCCTAACAAAGTTATCAAAGTTATTTTCTGCTGTAGCTAAAAGATGAGTGTCAATATACCCCACATTTTGACACCATTGAGTGCAGCACATTGGGCCTTAGCGCCATAAATCTCCAAAATTGGCGGGACTACATGTGATGTCGATTGCCTGTTCTAATAGCATTTGATCTAAGCTCAATTACATGGGAACTTTTGTTTGATTGTCCTAACCACATGAAATTCTTCATGAGTCTAACCCCTAGATAATCAAAACTATCTACCCTTTCTAGTACCTCACTGCCATCGTGAATGAGTGAGTTTCTACTCGTTCCCTTACCCAGCACCATGTATTTGGACTTTTTTACATTTAGTTCCAAGGCCCTAGACCTACAAAACCTAAAATGTATCTATTAGAATTTTAAGCCCCATAGGCTTCTTAGAAATTAGTAGAGAATCATCTGCAAGTAGGAGAATGGGTACCTTCTATTTTTCAAGACAGACAAGTCATTTTTACAGTTTTCTAGTACATCTGCGATATCCTTCTTATATAATGAATTCAGTGTTGGAGCGAGAACACACCCTTGGTGTACACCACGCTCAATTGGGATGCATTCAGTCAGCTCTCCATTTGTGCCACTCATGGGAGTCCACTTAAACTGTGACTATAGGCCTGTTATTGCAGCCTGTGTGAGTCGGTGCTTGCACCGCTCACGACTGATGTGTTTCCTTATATCTGAGGTTGCTGCACTTAAAACCTGTAAGTCACCCCTATGGCAGGCTCTTCAGTCCTGAGGGCAGGGTGCTTGGTTATAAGTGAGAGGGTACCTAAAGGTATGCAGTTCCTCAATTGTACGAACCACAGAGACAAGAGTAGGGAATCCCTGATTATGTGTGCAAATTAAGTAGATTAGAGAGAGAGGAAGGGAATACTTCCTGTCTGAACTAGTGTCCTCACACACCCAGCCAGCTAGATGTCATGCTTCATCATATGGACCTGCTCCTCGTCAGGTCGGCGCGGCAATACCCAATGGGAACCCATGAAGGGGCTCCTTAGCAGGGATCTTTTGTTCCTTGCCGTATGGTGCAGTGGGTGTGAGGGGTCTAGATGGTGTAGATGTATGGGAAAGTGACTAAAGCAGGTAGGATAGTCCAAATAAGACTTGTATTCAGGCTGGCTATCCACCTAATTAAAAACAATAAGAGTGGCAGCTCTCTGACATAATGGTTCAGTTTAGCTATGCTCTACAGGTCGACATGTTTCATGCCTGTTGGTCAGTATGATCCGTGGCAATTCTTCAGGACCTAGGGAATGAACTATCTACACAAAGAGGTGGGTATGCATACTATCTACCACATATCCAAACGGCGAGTAATATGTCCTGCAGTACTGCAAAGTGACCTAAGAAAAGGGGATACCAAATGGAATCACAACTGTATCAATAGTATATAGGTCACAGTATAGCCATTGCTCTCTCTATTCATGTCTACCCCTACTCGTGAACATAAGGTACTGTGTTGCAATTTCAATGGTGTATGATAGTACTGTGAGAGTCAATCCATCACCCACAAACAAGTAGATGGGTTAACTATCTTAAAAACAGAAGACTGTGTTAAAAATGCACAGCAGGGAATCACTTATAAAAACCACAACAGTTTTCTGAGTGGATATAACTATCAATCCACTCACCTATCTGTAGTGAAAGTATCACTCCATGAGGTGTCTGGCGGTTAATCGAGACACCTAGGTCATGGTATCCTAGAAAACGTGAAAGGCAAGACACGGAGGCCAACATGATACCTTAGGCAAAGTTGTCAATTTACCCCATGCAAATCGCATGCCTCATAGTCAGGTGGTGGGGAGCAAGCACATCTGTCAACAATCCCTAGTTGTATCTCCCAGCTGCACTCGGGGCGAATCCATGTGATACTTGGTTGCTACAAACTGAACCCTTATAACAGCTGAAGGCCTCCTCTCTCAGGTAGTCAGCCTCCCTGATATCGGTATGCCTGTCTTATACCAACATCCCAACATTCACCCCCCTATTCATTGTTTGATGCAAAGGAGTGGCGGTTACCATGTGGCGAGCTCATTCCATCAAAACCCCACTCTGCAGAAACGCTCTGTCACAGGGCTGGACAATGTCGGCTACCTGTTATTACTCACCGATCCGCTGCGGATGTGGGCTGATTCACATACCCCGCTCCGCCGGTACTGGAAAAGTGACAAGCTGCCTAGCATTGGCGCGGAAGTACTTTCCGGCATCTCGTGTGGGGAGGGGGTGGCTACCGGATCACATTAGGACCCGTGACTGGTTAAGTATGGAACCGCACAACTGATGCTGGTACACTTGGCGGCTATCTTACAGAGTAGTCAAAGGCGTAGAACAGTTCTATGTATTAAACTATTCAGGAACTAGAATTGTAGTGAACCCTTCTTATACCCCGACTAGACCTATTGTCTAATATGTGTTGGTACATCGGCCCGGCTCATGAATATGGTGTGGCAACCACTAAAAGGTCAACATTAAAATCAACACAGTATCACGCTCATATGTGGAAGTTAATATTGCACGCTCTCTTATCCAAGCGGGCTCCAATCATTTATCTTAGATCACATGCACCAAACCGCCACCCCAGTCAGTTAGGTATGCAAAGTGACAGTAGCATGAAGCGGGAGGTGCAGTCCCAGGGGTGCAGGGGGTTTGTAATCCCATCCTCTCATTACAGTGTGTTAGCAATGGACTTACTTCAGGACGCCCTGACATTGGGAGTGTTATCTGTCAGCTAGGGAAACCCAAGGTATGTCATCATTAAGGCCATCCATGCTGATCAGTGGCCAGATGGTGTACCCAGTATAGTGCCTGTTGTGTGATTTTAAGGTGGGCTTCAAGAACCAGCCACTGTAGGAACTCAGGGGTATGTTTCGGTTCTTTATAGTGGGTGTACATCTTAGTAGTGACTCTCAGGCATCTTATGTTGCTCTTGTGTTCGGTGATGACCTGGCTTTTTGGAAATTAAACCACCCCCAACCCTCCTGTCAGAGCCTCCTGCAAGCGCCATGAGACTCTTCGATGTGATTTGTGCGCGATACAAATGTCCTTGACTTGACTTGACTTGATGCGTGTTCTAACCGCCCTCGTGGTTATCCCTACATATTTCTTATTGTGGGGGCACATGCCCATGTACATACAGTGGGATGTGTTGCAGTTAGTGTGTCATTTTAATTACCAAGTGAATGTGTCAGAGAGCGTTATCTCTTTCGTGGCTCTTGTTTGTTCACAGACCGAACAGGTACCACATGGATGGTGCCCTGTGACTGGAGGGAGACCCCAGAGGGTTCTTTGGACTGTATTGTTCTCAGTCTTAGGTCTTGTGTGTACTAGGATATCTTTCAAATTTTTTGTTCGTTTGAAGGCAAACCTGGGTGTTGGTATGTCCAGGTCTCCAGTGTTCAGGATACCCCACTGTTTCTTAATGATCCCTTTAATAAGTGTGGAGTCTGGACTGAATAATGTGACACATGTCAGGGTGTCTGTGTGTACTTTTGATGTTACTTGTTGTAGTGACTCCCGGGGGTTATTCATTACCCTCTTAAAGGAGTTCCTGCCATGTTGTTCAGGATAACCCTTTTGTCTTAGATTGTACTCCAGTCCTTTAGCCTCAGTTCTGTAGTCTGTGAGGGTACTGCAGTTTCTCCTGATACTGACGAACTGCCCAAAGGGTAGGTTTTTTTTGAGGGCCCTGAGGTGATGATTACTTTACAGTAGCAGACTATTCCTGTCTGTTAGTTTTTTGCATAGGGTTGTACTCAGTTCTGTGCTGTCAAGTCTCACAAATTCAGAACCAACAAGGATTTACTCGTATCAAAGATTATATGTGTAAATTTCAAAACTTTGTTTTGCATGTTCACCCACTGGCAGAATTCCTCACAGGTGAAGAGATCACGCTTCCAAAAAATCAAGAAGTCATCAATAAACCTTTTCCACAAAGTTAGGTTACTGATGTAGGGATTACTCAGGTACATGATGACGTTTTCTTCAAAGGTTGTCATGTAGAGGCAGGCCACACTGGGGGTGATGGTTCTCCTCATGGAAGTACCTTGGGACTGATGGAAAAGTTGTTTCTTGTACTCAAAGAGGTTTTCAGTCAATGCCAGTGTGGCACACCCCATAATGAAAGAAATAGGAGTGGGTGAGATCGTGTCTTCTCTCATCATCGATGATTCAATAGCGGTCAAGGTGGCGTGCTGAGGAATATTCGTGTACAACGCTTCTACGTCAAGTGTGACTAGAAGGTTGATCTCATCAGGGCCCTGTGCTTCCTCTATGATACCTAAGATGTTGGTTGTGTCACGTACAAAGGAAGGTATTTTGCTCACCAAAGGTTGTAAGAAGTGGTCACAAAATCTTGACAGAGGTTCAAGGAGCGAACCTATTCCTGAAACTATAGGCCTTCCTGGGACTGGTGTTGTACCCTTATGAATTTTTGGGAGTGTATAAAACTAAGGAACTTTTGGATCCTTTGTTATCAGGAAATCCGCCTCTTTTTTAGAAATCCAGCCATTAGTTTCCGCCTCAAATACCATACAAGCAATTTCTGATGTCAGTCTCGGAGTAGATTTTCAGAGATGGGAGTGTAGTATCTGGTATTGCTGAGTTGGCGTTTGCACTCAAGGTCATAATCGGAAGTGGATTGGATCTCCGTGGTGCCACCCTTATCTGCTTGTTTTATGGTAATGCTGGTGTCCCGTGCCCAAGGATCGTGCAGCTGTCAATTCAGCATTAGAGAGGTTGTGGAAAGGGTTTCCTTTTGGGATAACAGCCAACTATTTCAGTACTGCTCTTTCAAAAGTAAGTATTTCTGGGGGAATCATACTGTTGTAAGGGGTGAAAGTGGAGGGATTACGTAGGCCTGAGTCTCCCGAATTGGTTCTGGACATGTCTTGGAAAAAGGTTTTTAGATGAACTTTCCTGAAGAATTCCTGTATCTCACAATTGTCTCTGAACCTGTTGGTTCTGGGAGTTGGCACATACCTTAGTCCTTTTTCTAGTACTGTCATCTCTGTCTCACTTAAGGTTCTGTGTGACAGGTTGACCACTAGTTGCTTTTGCCCCTGGTCCTGCTACTGGTCTCTACTGTATGTGGCGTTTGGTCTTGCCACAGCACTCCTTTCTGCATCCCTCTTTTTTGCCCTGCTCCTTTAAGTGTGAGGCTGTCACTGCATCAGCAGGACACCCCTTCAAACCCCGGAGATGATGAGGCAATTATCCAAGCTTTGTAAGTGTGGTTAGCCATTTTAATGCATATAGTGGACGTCAGTCAATACGAGATGTCTAACTATATAGGGGCTGTGCTGAAACAGGTCATGTTTGGAATCAAACACTTTAGAATCATACCACAACACTGATTCCACTGTTGGAAGTATGATCATGCGCACAGGGGGCTCAATTGGAGTACCCCCTGTGCACACAGTAACAGCCTTTCAGGGTCTGACAGCAAGCTAGTGCTGCTGACCACCACAGATACAATTCTGCCCTCCTGCTAGGGTAGTACAATAGGTTTCCTGTTACCGGGAGGTGTGACCACCTTCCAGACAGGACTTAATGATTTGGGATGGGGTGGGGGCGCTTGCTAGCACTATTAGACTGCCCTCCTTGCATATTCCAGTGTTAGCCAGTTCAGGGAGCCCTTTCTCCTGCTATTGCGCAAAACTGGTCAAAGGCCATGGGAGTACCCTCCCCTCTGTCCAGCTCCTCCTCTGGGAGGGACCCCTGAGTCGTTCCAATCCTTTTCCTAGGATACCTAAGGGCTTACTTGTGGGTTGTTCCTTAGCGTCGTCATGGGACAAGACTCAAACATGAAATCACGTAACTCTTCAGCCATCCGGACACTTGGACTTCGGCTAAAACCGAGACTGCATCAACAAAGACTCCTGCTGCTCCTGGTCTCGCTATTGTGCAAGTCGTCTGTGTCTGTGCTTCTTCCAGGATCTTCAACAGACCTGTGGACATCAAGGACAACCAAAGTGAACTCCCTTGGAGTGAAGGAGTCACTTCCCTGCATCTGGAGGCACCACAACGAAGCTAAGTGGTCTGCTGCTCCTGACTTCACAGGGAATTGGAAAGGCTCAGCAACACAGGTGGTGATTCTGCAACTTCCTCGAGGCCTGACCTGTCCTTCCTGCAATTTTGAAGTCAGTGTCCCTCATCTGAACCGTTGGGGCTGAACCCCTGTGCAAAGCATCAGGTTGCCATTACCAAGGTTTGTTGGCTCTGCAGTCCAGAAATCTTCAGGCTACAAGAAGCACAAGCTTTCAGCCTCTCTTCCTGCCAAGTACAGCATCCTCATTGCCTCCTCGGTACTGTGTGCCTTCCTTCCTGGTAAGCTGCTTGAGGTCCTCTTGTGACTCCTATGCCTTTGGCCTGTGGGTCCTGCTGAGGGTCTTCTTCTACTCCAGTGGTCTTCCCCGCTCGCTCGAGCCTGCCCTGACTCTCCTGTTGTTGGTGTATCTCTTGGACCTTGTTTGTCCCAACGTTGCTTCTTCTTTGTTCTCCACACCAGTTACGGCTACCAAGGCTTGTTGGTGCTCTCGCCAGACACTGACCTCCTGGTCACTGACATCTGACAACTCGTGCAGGACTTCCTCATGATCACCTGGTCTTCACAGCTGCAGTAACAAGGTCACCATCGACTCGTCTGAACCGTCCAATATTTTTGGGCATTGCTCTTCTGTGCCTCCTGGTGACTTCTGATGAGCATAGACTATGTCCCCTCTGCTTGCAGGTTCTTCACTTCCAGAATCCACTCTTATATTGCACCGGATATCTTCCCCTTCTCCTCCTTCTGCACTTTTTTCCAAATCATCCATTGTAGTCTACTGAGGTTTCCGACCTCTCTTCGCCCCTAAGCACCTGGCTTCTACTTAGGTATTCCCAAGTATCTACTGAGCTGTCTTCAGGTTGTCCAAAAGTCAGCTACCAGAGCAATCTCCATGGTTGGGCCGAGGAACACATATGACTAGCCTTTTGAAATCACTACATTGGTTGCCAATAAAAAATAGAGTTGATTTCAAGTCTCTCGTGTTGGCCTTTAAGGCTGTCCACAACGGCGGGACTCAGTATATTAGAAAAAGAATTATGCCCTATAGTCCAGCCAGGACCTTGAGGTCATCAACCAAGGCAATACTTTTGGTCCTCTGGGAAGAATTCTTCTGTTTCCAAAACTGTAACCATGACTTCTCCTTTGACTTCCATTGGGCGCACAGCTGTGTTTCCAGCCTGCACACAGCCTCATAGGGTTCCTTGGTACTTACCTTGGGTGGGTCCTTGTGTCCCTGGCTACTCTGGATCTTCTGGTCCAAGCTCAGTCCTCTCCTACAGTACACATTCCTTTTAATATATGGTTTGGCCTCGCCCTGGAGACCACAGTATTTTGTGCTACTTACCTTATTGCAATTGAAGTAATGTTGTGTATTTGTGTTGATAGCTCTGGGTAGGAGATATAGCAATGTGTTAGTAAGTGTTGTGTAATAAATAGACATCTTTTTATATATACACTATATGGTTCTTTTTTATTTAACCTACACACATTATTAAACTGGTAAGACACGCTGCTTAACACTACTTCAAGATAGGTTTGAAGGCTGTTCTCCACAGCCACCACTTTGGGAGCTTTCTAAAATCACCATAAGGGTTGCCTGGATTAGTCCAAGGTGTAAACACTTAAATAAGGGTGTACCATATACTAAGTCAGCCTCCTACAGCCTCCTACAGTAGCCCTTGGCAGCGACAGTCTTAAAGGTACTGAACCATCTTATTTGGTTGTTGAATGTGAAGCTTTGACTTGCTGACGGAGTGTTAATCGTTTTTTACATTATTTGAAGGAAATGGAATTCGTAGTAAGAGTAGATCACAAGTCTTTGGTTGATATACAGGCATCCCACATTCAGCTGATTTAGCGCTGCTTCGTGGAATTGTTATTCACGGCCGCCATCGCCAGTTGCGAGGCCACGCCCACCTGACAGGCCACACCCACCCCTCCCGCCTATAAGAAAGCGCTGACTACGAGTGCGCCCACTGAAACCATTACCTCTGAAGCGGAAGCCGGAGGAATTACTCGCTGTTTTTAAAATTGTTTATCTTGTGTTTGGGACATATTTTAAAACTTTAATTCCTTACCCTGAGCTCTTTGCTGGGCTATTTGCCGAACAGGCATCCCACATTCAGCGGATTTAGCGCTGCTTCGTGGAATTGTTATTCACGGCTGCCATCGCCAGTTGCGAGGCCACGCCCACCTGACAGGCCACGCCCACCCCTCCTCTCCCTAAATGTGCTTCCCACGCAAGCGCAGCGGGAGCGCTGTTTGCGCGCCGAAGGCGCGCCTAAGGCAAGCCCGTCTGCACCCGTCATCGCCAGACCATCGCCTCTCGCCAGTTCCCCTGCTCAATTCGTACAATACAAAATACAGTACGATAGAAAGTCCCTTCTCGCACTTAAGCCGGACTCAAGATGCGATAAGCTCGAAGGTTGCCTTGGACAAACAGGTCTGTATTGCAAGCCCTGCAGTTTTCTGACACCCTCACCTGGCCTAGCTAGCCACAATACTACTGCACATAAGCACTTCTCCCTTACCATCCTCCAACTTAATGTTAGATCCCTTGTGAAACACCATGCCGATGTGTTCACCCTCATAACAGATGAACGTCCAGATATTATGTTTATATGCGAAACCTGGCTCCACGACGATCAAACCAGCATCCAAAACCTCTCGTTGCCCTAGGGCTTCTCTATAAAAACCATCAATAGAGACTCCAGGGGCGGGGGGATTGCTGTCATCTACAGATCGTCATACAACTGCACCTTCGAAAAGGAAGCCATCTGGGGTTGCGAAAGCGCACGGTTCAAAATCTCCACTAGTCCCCAGTTCCCCCTATCTGGAATTTACATCTACCGGCCCCCAGGCCCCTCCGCCCGGTTCATTGAAGAACTCTTAGACGTCGCCCACACTTTAGTGATATCCTCTCCCAATTTCACCATCTTGGGAGACCTTAATTTACACTTCGACTCCATGACCGATCCAATCATTAAGAACCTACAGGCAGACCTTTCTGCCCTTCAGCTAAACCCACTCATCCAAACCCCCACCCACTCTGCCGGGCATCTATTGGACTCTGTTTTCTCCAATCTTTTAGATGCCACGGCTGACCTCCCTAAACCCATGACTGACCACTCTCTTATTAAATTTTCCCTGAAGGTCAGAGATTCGATCATGAAAAACACCTCCAGTTCTCGCTACAAGAGGCCTTGGCATAAACTGACATCTAGTGATCTTACCAACAAACTAAGCAACCTCCACCTCAACCCCACTAACGGAGATATTAATTCAGCCTATGCGGCCTTCCAAGAATGGATCAATTCAGGACTTGACTCCCTCATTCCAGCAAAGTGGACCAAAACTCGTAGTACCCCATCTAATCCATGGTACAATGAGAATCTTTTAACCATGCGGAAAGACTGCAAGAGAGCTGAACGCCAGTGGAGGAAAGAATATAAGGAGACAGATAAAGCTGTTTACCTGTCCAAACTGAGGTTGTACCACAAGGCGGTTCATACCACCCGTGCTTCCTTTTATGCGGAAGCAATCAGCTCTAGTACTAACCCTTCAAAAACTATTTTTAAACTTGTTCAAAAACTTAGTTAGCTCTAATCCAGCTCCATGTATCACCTCCGCAGAACATTGCGATGAACTTGCCAACTTCTTTACCGATAAAGTAAAGAAAATCTATACCACCTTTCCTCAGAATTCACTGGAAACCTCCAAACCATGTAAGTCAGTGCCGGACAGTCCCAGTTTATCACTCATCCCCAGCATAACCCATGATGAGCTTGCTAAATTATGTACTAAAGTTAAATCTGGCTCTCCTACAGACGCCATGAGACCCGCCAAATTCCTAGAATCCCTTGAGTTTTTCCTTCCTCCTCTGACTACCCTACTCAACCTATCATTTTCCTCGGCTGTGGTTCCCACATGTTGGAAGCAGGCTTGGGTCTCCCCAATCATTAAAAAACCCACTCTAGACCCATCAAAACCAGAAAATTTCAGACCAATTTCGTTGCTTCCTTGGGCTTCAAAATTGGCAGAAGCACATGTGAACAAGGTTTTAGCCAACTACATGACGCAAAATCAAATCCTAGACCCCTCACAGAATGGCTTTAGGCCAGGATTCAGTACCGAATCTGCCCTGCTGACCACTATTGAACACCTACGGAACCTCTTGGACGCCGGTCAAAGTGCTGCGCTGATTTTACTCGACCTCAGCGCAGCCTTTGATACGGTCTCTCACTCTCTTCTGCTAAAACGCCTCGAAGCCATAGGTATTAGAGACCTTGCCCTTGAGTGGTTTCGGTCTTTCCTGACGGACAGATCCTTCCGGGTCTCAGCCCCCCCATTTATCTCCCGGCCTCACCCCATAGAGCAAGGTGTACCGCAGGGATCGGCGCTCAGCCCGTTTAACTTTAAGTTTAAGTTTAAAATTATTTATAGAGCGCACGTCTACCAGCGGTTTCTTGGCGCTAATGCTAACATGGTCCAGGGCTAGAAAGCAGGGGGGGGTGATGGCGTTTTACTCAAGGAACTTCTTGAACAAGAAGGTCTTGAGATGTTTTCGGAATTGGGGGTACAGGGTGATGGAGCGGAGTTCAAGGGGAAGGGAATTCCAGAGGATCGGGGCAAGAGTGGCAAATTTTGAGCCTCCCCACTTCTTTCTCCGATAGCGTGGGACAGTGAGGAGGGACTGGGAGGACGAGCGGAGTTCCCTGGTGGGAACGTAGGGAATGATCTCAGAAGAGGTAAAGGCAGGTGCCACGTCCTGGCGTGCCAAAAAGGTGATAGAGGCGAGCTTAAATTGGACCCTGGCTAGCACAGGGAGCCAATGTAGCGTTTTTAGAAGAGGGGTAGAGTGGTGAAATTTTGGAAGTTTGAAGGCCAGGCGGGCCGCCTGGTTCTGTATCAGTTGTAGGCGACGCAAGCTATATGCGGGGATGCCGGCATATAGGGCGTTGCCGTAGTCCAGGCGGGATACCACCATGGCCAGGATGATAAGTTTGAGAGCGGAAAAGGTGAAGAAACGGGACACCCTGCGTATAGTGCGCAGTGAAAGGAAAGAAGAAGACACCACAGAGCTAACCTGGGAGTGAAGGGTGAGTTGAGAGTTGAGTTTTATGCCCAGGGTTTTAACAGAGGAAGAGGGTACAGGAGAAGGGCCAAGGGAGGGGGGCCAGAAGAGAGGAGACCAGGGGCTGCATGAACCACCCGTCAACACCAGTTCGGTCTTGTCGGGGTTGAGTTTGAGGTGATTGTGGTTCATCCAGTCCCTGATGTGGAGCATAACAGATTGAAAGTTTAAGACAGAAGAGGGAGAAGAGGATAGATTGAAAACCAGCTGGAGGTCGTCCGCGTAATTAAAAACGGCGACCTCCATCTGTTGAAGAGAAAAGATAAGCGGGGCAACGTACAAATTGAATAAGAGGGGGGAAAGGGAGGAGCCTTGGGGGACCCCGCATTGAACTTTCCGGACGTCCGCTGTAAAGTCGCCCAGGCGGACGGCCTGGGTGCGGTCCCTCAGGAAGGAGGAAAGCCAGACCAGAGCGGTACCCCCGATCCCCGCCGCCTTGATACGGGACAGCAGAATGGTGTGATCCACGGTATCAAAGGCGGCAGAGAGGTCGAGGAGCACTAGGGCCTGGCGCTGGTTGGTATCCATACCCTCCCTGAGGTTGTCCAGGACTGTCCCTATTCAATCTTTATGTCCAGCCTCTCGCTGAAATAGCAAAAGAATGGGACCTTACGCTGGTGTCGTACACCGACGACACCCAGCTGGTTATCTCCTTGACTGAAGGCCCCTCGATCTCAGCTACAAAATTCAAAAACGGACTGGAGGCAGTTGCACGCTGGATGTCATACAACTGCCTCCAGCTGAACGCTGGTAAAACAGAGGTGTTGCTCTTAGGCAAAAACCCCGACTATTGGACTGAGCATTGGTGGCCGTCCGCATTGGGCCCCATCCCCCCCCCTAAAAACGTGGTGAAAAACCTAGGTGTCTGGGTGGACGCCTCTCTTAACTTTCAGACCCACACTAAGAAATTGGCTGCTACTTGTGTGGGCCTGCTGAGGAGCCTTCATCCGATTCTTGGCTTTTTTGACCACTGCACGCGCCAACTGATAGTCCAGTCTACCATTCTGGCTCGACTGGACTACGCCAATGTCCTATTCTTAGGCATTAATAAAGCTGAGATGGCGCGGCTACAACGGATACAAAACTCTGCTGCCAGGGCCGTTGTAGGCCTCCCCCGCAGATGCTCTGCAAGAAACACCATCCAGAAACTTCAATGGCTGCGTATGGAAGCCCGAGTTCAATTTAAGGCTCTCACTACTGTTTTTAAAATTCTTAAAACTGACTGTCCCAGACTTTTACGTCCACTCTTAGAGCCTTACATCCCCCAGCGTGCTCTACGCTCCTCGGGTCAACATCTGGTTGTAACTCCCCGCATAAGACTAAGCAGAATAGGTGGCCGTTCTTTCAGAGTCTTGGGGGCAAAGCTCTGGAACTCCCTGCCTCCCCACATTTGCTCCATGACCAACCTGCTGGCCTTTCGCAAAGTGATTAAAACTCTTTTATTCTCCCCATCATAATCTTCAGTAGTCCTTCCTTTTCCTCCCCCTCCCCTCAGGTTACTGTTATGGTTCAGCGCCGGGACGCCTCGTTGCTGGGGCAGCTGTTCGCGCTTAATAAAATATAATAACATAACATAACATAACATATGTTTACCACCCAGGGTGCCGGTAGAGCCACTTCTAGAATAGACAAGGGACAATTCAGATTACAAGAAATTTGTGATCACATAGAGTACAGTCCTGATATTAAAAGCATTATCACAGATTGTCCTTCAAGGTTGCTGTAGAAAAGATAGATCCAATCACAATCAGATAACTTAGGGTTTGATAAAAATGGACTCATTCACTCTTATAGACAGTATAAGAGAGCATCCCATCCACCTAAAGATCTTTCTCACAACTGCCTCTATGAAATGATGCACATTCTAGTATGCTTGTAGACTAGGGTGCTACATGGCTCTACAACGAAAACTTAGCATTGCACACATAATAAAAGAAGAAAAACCAGAGAAGTCATGGAATACCCTCACTTCATGAAGGTTAAATCAGGTCTGCGGTTAGGTGTATGCTCTGGGGCTGATTCGCTTGGGAAGCCCTAACCCCCACAACCCCCGCAACCATCGGGCCGTAGCATGTGTCCCCTGTTCTCCCCCAGCTGGAAATGTGATGCTATTCCAACCCTTGACATCTACTACCAAGTCAGCAGCAGCCCTGTGATCACTTGATACTGAACAGGAGGACCCAGGATGTGGAAAGTTGCAACAACACAACCTGGTTGGTCTAAGCAATTAGGCTCAGCAAGGGGATCTCCATTCCACAATGCAATTGGATGCCAAGACGTTGTTGGGGGCAATAAGGGACTCATAAACCACCGAAATCGCAGCTCTACATGCTCGACTTTCTAAGATCGAGAAAACAGTGGGCCAGATCCCGAAAGGTTAAAAATAGCAGAAGTAAGGATCCCTCAACTAGAGGATCAGGTGGTTAGTCTACAGGAGAAGGGGGCCACCTTCCAGAAACCGAAATCCTCAATTGATTACAAGTTGGAGGAACTGGAAAATTACTCAAGACACGCAAATCTGTTGGAGGGCTTATAAAATGTTATCACATTTTCATCTGGATGCTACTTCCCATGGGTTTGGAACCTGGGATATTATTTTTAGCCCTGGAACAGCCAAACACCAGGAAGGACAAAGGGACACTAAAAAAACTCCAATCTTCAGAAGATCTGTTGTCGGCATTCATTTCTAGTGAAAGTTTTATCACTTGACTTGCAAAATCTCTCAACACAGAAAGTCGGTATCCAGCATCACTGGGCCTCAATATTGAAAGAAATACAATCTTCTTGTGAATTGTAACGCTCCACGAAGTGTAGAAAAAACACTTAAGTACATATTTATCCCATGGCATTAACAACATTCAGTTTTGAGTGCTGAAAGGTGGTAAATGCCCCCAGCCTCGGGTAAAAGAAAATGTTTTTTCCCCACGGATGTAGCAAGAGCTTTAACCAGCCACAATACAGCTTCTTCATTAAAACTAACAGCTACCTCTTCTGTTATCTACCAGAAAATGCAGTTTAGGCGCTGAATGTCTTCTCTTCGTATATCACATACATTTTTACACTGTTTAGTTAATGCAGATAAAGAATGGGTTGGTAGATGGTTCTTTTACAAAGGAACTATGCTTGACTGGTGTGTGCCATTCGACAAAAATGTATTCTGGGATGTAAGTTAGAATTTAGGTCACACTACAGCTTTACATTTTTTTTATCCAATCTCAGTAAATAATTCCTTGCTTCTTTTATTGCAGAATCTCTTAGCTGAAAAGGTGGAACAAATGATGGAATGGAGTTCCAGGCGCTCAGTCATCCGAATGAACGGAGATAAATTCAGGAGGTTTGTTAAAGCGCCGCCACGCAACTACTCTGTGATCGTCATGTTCACTGCTCTCCAGCCTCAGAGACAGTGTTCTGTTTGCAGGTATGTATTACCTGTGTTCTCCGTTTCTTTTGCTCCAGACGTCCAGTTTCCCTTTATTATTCTCACCCTTACTAATTTCCTTCCTTCCTTTTATATTTCCATATTTCTTCCATATTAATTTCCTTTTTATCTTTTCCTCATCCCTTGTTTCCACCGTTCCTTCCTTCGTTCCCTCTCAAGTGCTGCACTTACTTTCCTTCCACCTCCACCACCCTCTCCACTCTTCCACTCTTTCTTCTTTTCTTCCCCCTTCCTCTCTTTCTCGTCACCCACTCTTTTCTTTCTTCCTTTCCTCTTTCTTCCGTCTCTGGTTCCTCTCCTCCCTTTCTTCCTCACTCACTTCCTTCCTTCCTTCTTTCATCACTCCCTTCCTTTTTTCATCACTCCCTTCCTTCCCTCCCTACCCCCCCTTCCTCCCCTCCCTACCCCCCCCCCCCCCTTCCTCTGGGTAAACGGGGTAGGTTATTTCATATATAGTAACAGTCCGTAGACACTTTTCTAACAATTTAATATACTGTCGTAGGTAGCATTTTACAATCTCCTTTATTTGAAGTCAATCACACTTAGTTTGTACGTGTTATAGATCAGTATACTCAAGTATGGATGTTTGTAATAATGCCCCATGCGCAAAATATAAAAAACAAATATTTAGACATTAAGGAAGCGTTTTAAATATTTCTCCATATGCATCTAATGGGTATCGTCTTTACAAATATGAGCCCTTAGTTTTTGTTTACTCGCTCACCACTGCAAATACTAGAAGGGTTTTGTAAAGCTTACCGTAGTGCTCATGGGTACAAACATCCCATACCCATTCTTGCCCCTTGACTTTTAGGCCCCCATCCCCAGCAGTCACCTTTTATGAATAGCCCGTTGATCACCCTTTTCATCTGCACTCACATTTACATTTCCATACTTTATTTTTTCATGAAGAAGCCATTTGTTTCCTACCCCCTCTTCTTACATTCTTACCTTCAGTTGTCTCACTATCTGTCCTCCTTAACCTCACTATTCTCTGTGTTCTTCTCGCAAATCGATTCTCATCTGCATATACACTTCTGCTAATGTGAGGGGGCAGGCCGGCATGGGTCTACTATGTATAGCATTTTATTTATTTTTTATTTTAAAAAGTTTTATAGAGCACGAACAAGACCCAAATGGGTATCAGAGCGCTGTACAGAGTAGTCTTTAGCCATTATACAAAACAAAACAAAAAGGAGGTAAGTGAGAGTACAAACTGTGAGAGAGCATTGAAGAGTAACGAGTAGGGTGTATCAGAGGCGATACAAAAGGGGATGATGGACGGAGCAGTTGAGCAAATCAAACACTCACCCCAGTCAACTGATCTGGGTTTAATCCATCACCATTCTTTAGCTCACTCAGCCACCCCAGTTCAGACATGGCCATATGCAAATCAGTCTGACCCTGTGCCTCATGGGAACAGTCCAGCCCGAACTGCCAAGCCATCTCTTCCGTGGACCGGAAACAAGCATCCTGGGACCGGTTTCGGATTCATAATCCTTATCAGCCAGGCTATCTTGAATCCAGTGGCCAAGTGAGCAAGGGACTCACGTCTGAGCATACCCTGCCAACTTAGTGCGAACAAAGCGTTACAAAAGGATATGATGGACGGAGCGTTGAGCAAATCAAACACTCACCCCCAGTCAACTGATCTGGGTTTAATCCATCACCATTCTTTGGCTCACTCAGCCACCCCAGTTCAGACATGGGTGTATCAGAGGCGCCATGTATTGCTCAGAGTAAAACATCATACAATAAAAGGAACCAAGATGTGCGATCGAGGAACATTAAAAAAAGGGGATCAAGCCAAAATTAATAAATGATGCAGTTAAAGGGGCTATTGAGGACTGGGACAAAACGAATGCAAAAAGAAGGTAAAGACCTATAGAACATCAGAGAGAATACGTCAAGAATTTGGTTATTAACAAAAACACCGGAATATGATCAGTGCGATTAAAGTTTGTTCATTAGTAGTATTTTGACCAGTTTTTTTAAAGGAAATAGTAGAAGGATTTGATCTGATCTCGGATGGTAAGGGGTTCCAGATTCTAGGAGCAAGACCGGTGAACACACGGTTGTACGATCTTTTCTTTTTGAATCTTGGTGGCTTCAAGAGAAGGGTGAACGTACTTCTGAGGCTGAGGGTCCTACTAGAGCCCAATGGCTCAAGTATATTTGCTAGGTAGAATGGGGTATTGTGATGTATGGCTTTATGAGGAAGACAAGCAATCTTGAGTCTGATTCTAGCTTTAATAGATAACCAGTTTAGCTGCAGCAGGTCGGGTGAAATATGATCAAATTTCCTAGATCGTCTTAAAAGCCTGACTGAAGCATTCAATGTAGCTTTGAGTGGGACTAAGCTGGCTTTGGGAAGTCCTGATAGGGTCACCAATCCATATTCCAATCTAGGGATAATCAAGGATTGTACCACTTGCCGGAGGTCTTTGGGGGGAAGGAATGGTTTGATTTTCTTCAGTGTGTTGAGTTGGAAATTGACTCCCCTAGTAGTAGCGCTGATATGTGCTTGCAT
This sequence comes from Lissotriton vulgaris, assembly GCF_964263255.1. Taxonomy (NCBI): domain Eukaryota; kingdom Metazoa; phylum Chordata; class Amphibia; order Caudata; family Salamandridae; genus Lissotriton; species Lissotriton vulgaris. The sequence continues at coordinate 2,068,232,683 of NC_141689.1, read as the reverse complement.
ATTTAGATGTTTATCCAAGGTGACACCTAAAGATGTGGCAGAGTCTACAACATGAGGTGTGCAGTTCAGAGCAGTTAGGTTGTTTAATCCAGTCAAGGGTAGGGGCTGAGTGATTAGGTGGGGTGATCAAAAGAAATGAAATTTTGAGAATATTTAGTAGGAGATGGTTTTGGGCTAGCCATTTCTGAGTTTGTACAAGTGCAGCATTTAAAGTTTTTATGTCCTCCTGTGATGAGATCTTCAGGTACGATTGCGTGTCAACCGCATACATGTGTATTGAATGTTGGCTCTGTTCAGAATGACTGCAAGAGGCTGCATAAAAGATTAGTCTACAACATGAGGTGTGCAGTTCAGAGCAGTTAGGTTGTTTAATCCAGTCAAGGGTAGGGGCTGAGTGATTAGGTGGGGTGATCAAAAGAAATTCCATTTTGAGAATATTTAGTAAGATATGGTTTTGGGCTAGCCATTGTTGAGTTTATGCAAGTGCAGCATTTAAAGTTTTTATGTCCTCCTGTTATGAGATCTTCAGGTACGATTGTATGTCAACCGCATACATTTTGTATTGGATGTTGGCTCTGTTCAGAATGACAGCAAGAGGCTCCATATATAGATTGAAGAGAGTGGGCAAGAGCGTCGAGCCTTGGGGGGCTCCAATGAGGACTGGGGTACTGGAAGCTAGGGCATGATTAACTTTGATCCTTTGCGTGCAGTTGTGAAGGAAGGAGGCAAACCAATTTAGTACCAAGCCCAACAATCCCATCCTATTTTGTAGGAGGTCCATCAAATTTTCATGTTTGATGGTATCGAAGGCTGAGGTCAAGTCTAGAAGGATCAGGAGACAAGAGACATTTTGGTCAAGGGCTCTCACGGCGTCATCCACAATGTGCGCTAGTGCCGTTTCAGTGCTGTGACCTGCTCTGAATCCTGACTGGTGAGGATCCAGGAGATTATATTTCTCAATATGTTTGCAGAGCTGTGAATGAACACATTTTTCCAGCACTTTCACTAGAGTCATACTGCTGGTGATAAGTCGGAAGTTGTTAGGATCTGATAGGTCGGCATTGGGCTTTTTAGGAATGGGAGTAACTTGCCCAACTTTTAGGCAGCCTGGGATCTTTCTCTGTATGAGAGATTCATGAATGATCTTGGACCAAAGAGGGAGAACGGTTGAGATTAAATCTTTATAGAGCTTGGCGGGTAGTGAATCTCCAAAGTGGTTGGAGGGTTTGATGGATGTCATAATGCAAAGTATCTCAGTGTAGTATGGTAGGAGAAAACTGCTCCAAGTAGAGTTGTTTTTGAGGGAGCTGCCCAAAGACTGGTGGTAAATTGTCAAGGATTCAGCCCCCTCCCATGATTCTGTGGGTGGTACTTTGGATAATAAAGTTGGGGCGGTGGGTAATAGCTCCAGCTCTATTTTCGTTGTTTTTTCAGCGAAGTGAGCTGTAAAATCATCACCCCTAGGGAGCATGGATAGCGGAGCAGAGCTCTGGTTTGAGGATTGGATAGATTGTTCCTTGATGAATTTGAAGAGTTTTTTTTCATCTATTTTTAGCTCCATCCAGTTGAGATCTGAAGTGGTCGATTTTTGCCAAGCGTATGTGTTTGTTGTAAACTCTACTCAACTTTCTTAGTTGAGAGTGCTGTCATGAAAGGCGAGTTTCTCCAGAGTCTCTCAGAGAGCATGCTGACTGTCTTGTGCTCTCGTAATGTGTTGGCAGACTTTAAATGTTTAGCACTGTGGGTGCACTGTACTTTTGAAAAATCTGCACCACAGCGGCGCCCCCAACAATCGGGGGATTGTGGATGGTTTTAACAGTAAGTCAAAGAGGTAATGTATCCCACAAGACAAGATTTAAAACAGCATTACAGATACTGTCAGCTCTAGGTGGGGCAGTGAGAGGAGTTTGCTGCCTGTCCAATTGTGGCTGAGGCACCTGTGGTTTTGCAGTATTCTACAGGTTCCCCTCATACAGGGCCCACTGATACTTCAGGTTCCACATCAGGGCCTGTAAATGCCACCTCTAGGCCCAAAACCTCAGATCTACTCTCACTGAAATCAGGACAGAGTCTGGGGCATCGGTATCATAGCCTTAATGTCCTGAACTCGTTGTGATGGAAGTAAGGTCTGAAACTGCATTATTTTCTGGATCGCTCCAATGAAGGGGAGTCTCTGCAAAGAGATTTAGTGTGACTTTGGCATGTTGATAGTGAACCCTAGCAATGTCAGATGGTTTACTGTCTTCTGGAGGTGGGCTACAACTGACTGTAATGATCTTGCCTTCCTCAGCCCACTAATGAGGTAGGGGTAAACTAGAAACGTCTTCCTCTGAAGGTGTGCTGCAATCAGCACCATCATTTACATGAAGACCCACAAAGCACTGGTGAGGGTGAAGGGGGGCACTGCAAATTGAAAATGTACCTGGCCCACCTTGGACTGCAGGTGGGGACTATGGAACTACAAAATGGATATGTGGAAGTAGGCGTTCTGCAAGTCCAAAGCCACCATTCAGTCACCTGAATATGACCTGGTCATCTTTAATCTGTCCTTACACAAAATTTTCAGATTGCAGATATCTAAAATGGAATGAAGGCCTCTGTCCTCCTTCAGCCCGATGAAATTGCAGAAGTAACAGTAATTTCCTATTTCTGAGGCAGAAGCCCCTCTAAAACTTTTTGGCCTAAAAAGCCTGCAAATATTGGAGCAAGATGGACAGTTGCTCCTCTGAAAGACTCTTTGTTGTGGGCAGAAGTTGTGAATTGTCTAAGAAATGAGAAGGCATATTCTTCTTGACTGATCTGAAAGACCCACTTGTTATGTGGAGGAAGGGTTGGATCCAGCCTCCCTCAGGGTGGTCGTATGCAATTAAGGGCAAATGAAAGTGGTCAGTGGCTCATGCAGCAGGAGATTTAGAGTGCGCAGACCCTTGATGGCCTGTGTGTTGTCTACTTCAAGCCTACTGCTGACCCAGAAAGAATTTGGGTGCCTGTTGCAGGGCAGCGATCCTTGATGTTGGTGTACCAAGCCTCTGGATTAATACTCAGAGCAGCAAAACTGTTGTGAGTACTGTTTTGCAGGGGTGGAAAGGCATAAGGAATGTGCCATGACCTGGCTCTCATTAAAGTGTTCTAATGCTGAATAGTCCTTCTCACCAAACAGGCAAAAACATTCCGAATGGCATGTCCATTAAAAAGGTTTGGATCTTGCTTGAGAAGCCCTTGGATCTCATCCAATCATGATGCCAAAGAACCACACTAGTGTCAGCTGCTCTGCCCAGGTAGTCAACAGTGTTCAACCCGGAACAGATGATACATTATGGCCCACATGCATCATCCCGGGATTTTGCGAGTTCTAAAGTGCAAAAAATAGGGGATGCATGATTATTTTCTGTAAATTTATGCGATTTGGTAAAAATCGCAATTTTTACCGAATCGCATAAATTACCGAAATACAATTTGCAAATTCGCTATTCCCATTGCTTCCTATGGGCAAAAAGGCCCATAGGAAGCAATGGGAAGGCATTAGCAAATTGCGATTTTCACTTTGAAAATCGCAATTTTTTAATGCATTTCATGGGTGCAGGGAGGGGTCCAAAGGACCCCCCCATGCACCCCTGAAATGTATTTTTCGCATCATGTTTCACACACACATGTCCTAAGGACATGTGTGTCCGTAACATGAATGTTGAAAAAAATGCATTTTCAGCGTTTTAAACACTTTTTGCAAATTTACCGAGTGGTTCAACCACTCGGTAAATTTGACCCCCTAATTGCGATTTCGCAATTTTAAAAGTAATCATGCATTGCTTTTAAGAAATAGCAAAAATGTTGCGATTTATAAATTTGCTTGATGCATCCAAAAAAGCATTTTTGGAATCACAAACGGCCGATTTTAAGGAATCGCACCGTTTGCGACTCCAAAAATGCTTCATGCATGTGGGCCTTTTTAGCCTGATGGTTTTAGCCAGGTTGGTCCATAATTTCTTTGGGATTGCCGGCAAGATATATAGCTTAGGAATATCCCCCCAGCAAACAGCTGGCATTCAGTGATCAGAGGTCTATTCTGACCAAAGGAAAATTTGGTTTCCCAAATACCTAAATTTATTTTGAATGTCTGGTAGAGTCAAGTAGAATGAGTTAGGGTTCACCCTTCTGCTGGAAGACGGAACCACCAAAATCTTGGTGTTGGATGCTGTGTCAGAAAGTGAGGGCCGCCTGGCACTAGACTGTGCCACCTGCCTAACTGCCTGTTCATTGGAGGACAGGAACAAGGCTCAGACCAGGTGACCTTTAGAGTGTCAGTCAGGGCTTTATTAAATGAAAGTGAGGGTTTAGATGAGGTTTGCCTGTGATGCAGTACGTTAGTTTTAATTCCATATTTTAAAGTTGTAAAACCATACCTCCACTGCTAGTCTCATTACCACAGCAAATGATGCACTCTCCTCTGTTGATGGATCGGGGAAATACTCAACCCAGTGTCCAACCCACTTGGCCTCCTCCAAATCCATGCGTTATTTGCTATCATTATAGTCTTGGGAATTAATCCCTCATCTCCACTGTCATCTCCAAAGGCTGGTTGAAGTGATCCAAACCTTGTGAGCACACAAAAACAATTGTGGGGGCAGCTCCTCTCCCATTGGAATTTTTGCCTGGGTAACTAGCAGGACACCAGGAGCATGCAGGCCCATCTGCCTGTGACAGGGTGGACACACATAGAAATTAAGTCTGGGGCACAGCCCTGATGGTCATCCTGTTAATGAGAAAAATATCTCCGACAACCAAAACCTTTGTCCACTGTCTGGGAGCAATACACATTTTACCACTTCCATGAACAGTCAATTGGCTCTGAACACTGGCTGAAAGGCACATTTGGCTCAGGCAGGAAAATAACTTCCTAAAAGTGTCATTTTCAAAATGGTAAACTAGAATTTGACTTGTCCATTCAGTTTGAATTTTAATTACCATTAAAGTGAGTCCCTATATCATTTTCTAGTCATTCCCAAACTGGAATTAAGCAATATAAGGTGTTATATGGTTAATATTGACACTAATGTCCCAAGCAATCAGCGGATATTGTTCCTAAGGTTACACATTTTCATCTGCCTCTTTTTGAGCTACTTTGCATAGTAGTTAGAATGATGTTAGGAATTTAAACCCAGAAGCTAAGGTCAAACACATCTCTAAAGAGTGTTCTATTGTATATGATGAAAAATCTTGGTTCTCTAGTGAGGAGCTTTATATGAATGAAAGGATGACCTAATTATACAGAATAAGTGTAGCTTTCCCTTCAAATAACCTCATCATCATACCGTTCATCATGTCATCCTCCAAGACTGGGAATATTTAGGATTAAGTAACCTAGGTTCATAACTAGAATGCATGTGCTGGAAGGTGCTAAAGTTTTGCAAATTCATTTTTTTACTAAATTTGGGAAGGTAGTCTAGTATTGCTCAATGAGGAGGCATCCTATTGCAACCTAGTAACCAACATAGAACGGGCAGTTCTGAAAAAGTGACATGTTAGATTCTCAGTCCCTATGAAAGACATACAGGGTCTTATTTCTGGACTATGGGAGGGCAATGTGATCCCAACTATTTTGAATATGATGGAACACAAGAACCAGATGTTGTTTGGTATTTCTTTTGACACTCTTGATAAATATGCTGTCAATGCTTTACCCAGGTTGCAAATTCTTATACCATTACTAAAGGTTCCACGTGGGTCTACAACTGCTCCTTAATCTCAGTAAATCAGAGAATTGTGAACTGAATAGATGCCTCAAATGTCTTTTTATTATAAATGGTTCTACAGGTTTCTCACCTTTAGAATATCCCGAGGCCAAAGACTGAATCATGAAGATTTTTCAGCATAGCTCGGGAGTGCTTCTAGGTGGCGTTATGCTCCTCTGCGATTACTACGCTCTGTCTAGGGCGTGACGGCTGGAGACTCACATAGGTGGGACCTTGGTTCCTTTCTGATGTCAGTTCCTTTTGTTTCCACACCACCTTATGCAGAACCGTAGCTAATTGTTAACACTTACTTGTCCGTGAATACGTTTTTTTTCTTCACAAATTCCTTTCCAAAATGCATGGGAACTTGTCCCCTACTACAACTACAAGGTTTACACGTTGTGGGACTATTTCAGACAGATGTCTGTGACAGATCCCCATGAGATATGGCTGGTGCTTGGGTTATCTCACAAGTCCAAATCATGTGGAGAGTATGCACTGATGCACCTGAAGGAGATCCAGGACTACAAACCAAAGCTGTATGTCGCTGAACGCTCTAGGAATTTGTGTAAGATCCACTTCCTCTGCAAATGAAGGATGCGGATATGGTCTCGCTCTTTTGGCTACTCTCTACACAGAATGTCATTTGGATAAGTCCTCTGCTAAGTCCAAGTCCAAAAAGAAGCAGAACAAGTCCTAGCAGACTTCGTCCTAGCCTTGCCACTCTCTTTCCTGAGGCGTAGTGATGACATCAATGTGCCCCTCTGTCTCACTCTCGGTCCAACTCTGAGGAGCTAATTCTTCAGTTGATCTCAATGCACCCTGAATTTCCAGGGCCATTGGCGATGTTGCAACACACTGAGACAATTAAAGAAGTTATGCTCTAAATCTTAAGCACCCTGATGGTTCCCTCTGGCATACCTTTGAGTCCCATGAACCAATGGAGTCCTCTAGTTGGGTTACCCCTGACAGGTCCACCCTCTGTGCTATTCGTGCCTCCTAAACCAACTTAGGGTTAAGCTCCAACACCAGAGATGACTCTACTTTCAGCGCCACAATCCTGAAATATCAATGCTGGTCCGATGCCTGAGAAGAACACTGGATTACCTTATAACATTGTCCTATCTAACTCAGAATCTAATCTGTGTTGACCTCGGCTGAAGTTGTTTTTCCAGCACAGTTCTGATGCTTCAAGCCTCGGTACATTTGAAATCTGATAACACAGTGCCTTTTCCCAGGTGCTGCTCCAACAACATTTTAGATTGGACTCTGAATATAGTCAACTAGCTCTTGGTGATGATGGTGATGACTTTTCCTTACAATATGACGACGATAAATTTGATTCGGGTCACTAAGAGGTCAGTGGATTAGACATATTCCCGGATATTAGGCTGGGTTCCATCCCTAACCCTTTCACAGAAGAATCTGCCTCACTTTCCGTAGTCATTAGATGAGCTCTCGAGCTCTTGACTTATTTGCAGTTATATTCTTTTGTGATGAAAACTATCATCCTCATTGAGGTTTTACACCCTTATCTGAATCTTTACAGCTGTTCAACAAATCCCTGACATAATTCTCTTATGGGTACTTGGGGTAAACGCTACTCCTGTCCACCTGTGAACAGACCTGTGACATGATGCCACAGACCCTCTCCGGGTGACCCTGCTTCATGCTTCAGCACTTCAAGACTGAGAACCTGGTAGTTCAGGCATGTAAGACCATGGTCAGACCCACTTATTTTTGTTAGACTTGGCATCTATGGTGGGGTTTCCCTGACTTTTTGCCTCTACCTCCTGTACTTTTGATGCTGGATTTCATTTTTGCTGGCTTAGATGCTTTGGGAACTTTGCCACTGCTGATCAGTGTCAAAGTGCAAGTCCCCCCTGTGTAAATTGTGATTACAATTGGTTCTCGCTGATTGGCATATTTGATTTACTTGTAAGTCCCTCACTAAGTGCATTGAGTGTGCCAGGGCCTGTAAAACAAATGCTACTAGTGGGCCTGCAGCACTGATTGTGCCCCCCACATGCGTAACCATGAAAAAGTTTCTCAGACCTGCCACTGCAGTGTCTGTGCGAAGTCTTTTAAGTGCCATGTCAACTTGGCAAGGACATCCACTTCCCAGGCCATAACCTTCCCTTTTCTTACATGAAAGGCACCCCTATGGTAGACCCAAGGTACCCCCATGGGCAGAGCACAGTGTATGTGAAAGGTAGGACATGTACTGATGTGTGTGACATGGCCTGTTAGTGAAATACTACCAATTTCATTTTTCACTATTGAAAGGCTATCTGTCCCATAGGATTGAATGGGAAATACTTGGTAACAATTTACAAGTATAGCTTCCCGTTGGTTCAAGATAGAGAAATAAAGTTTAGACTCTCTGAACTCAGAATTGAATACATCTTTTAGTAACTCTGGTTTTTACATTGTGTGTTTGAAAATGCCCCTTTTCGAAATTTGGCATTTTCTTGTCTAACCATTATGTATGGCTCTGCCTGTTTGTGTATTGACTGTTTGATTTTGAGTGACAGGGGCTGGGGATGTGCATTCATTGTAGACAGCCACTGGAGGGTTGAGGTGTGCCTGGCCCTTCTTGCATGACTCAGAGCTGAGCTGAATGGGGCTTTGCTACATTTAGAGTAGTGGGAGGAGATTGTCTTGCACCTCAATAGGGCCTGTCTCCACCCCCTGTGGTCATACTGCACCGGTGAAGACAGAACTGGTTTGGACTGGGCTAAGAGACTCTTACACAAAGAGAAGAAAGACATTTGGGGTTTAAGTATTACACCTAAAACCCCAGAACTTTAGATCATTTCTGGACTCCAGGGCTCGAAAAATCCACAAGCCTGTGCGCATTTGTGAGCCAGATTTAATTAGGGCAAGCTATTTTTAGGTCCTACACGCTCTTTCTGGCGAGCGGGAAGACAAACTGACATTTGGCCTCTGTCTTTGAAAGCAGAGCAAATGCGACAAGATAGAAAGATTTATAGGCATCTTTATTGCTCACAAAGTAAAGGGGCAATAAAATGCTGTTAAATCTTGTTAAGTTGTCACATTTGCTCAGAGGTCAATTGCATTACAGTTAGGTCGAGTAGACTTTTTAAGCTACTAGACATGCACGACTAGTAACAATTTTTTGATTTTTCAAACCCTGAAGAGGAACCTTTGCCAAAGAAAAGAGCTGAAGAGCTGTGAGGGGGGAGTACAAGCCCTTTGCTGTGTGCTGTGTGGGGTTGGCCTGCAGTTGCTCTCTCTACCAAGGAAAGGACAAAGACTGGAACTTTGCTTTGAACCTGCTTAAAGAAGTTCTCCAAGGGCCTTGTGTGCTGGCCTCCTGTTCTGAAGTCTAAGGGACACAAAGAGTTCACCCAGCTCCTCTGAACCCTGTTGCTGAAAGTTCTGACCTGCCAGGATGTGCCTATTCTAGATGTGGGCCTCCAGAGGTTGTCTCTGCTGCTGGGAGCTGGAATATAAGAAGAACTGAAGAAATCTATGCATCGCTCTTCTTGCGGCCGTTTTTCCAAAAAAGCAGTCACATGCAAGAAGAATCTCCACTCATTTCTGCACTGCTGCAGATCCAATGCAGCGCCTGTCGTGGCAGGAAGAATTGACGCATCGAGGGATCGCTGCTAAAGAAACTGATGCAGCGCCGCTCGATGCCACTGCATCAATCACAGACCCATCCTGGATTTCCACACATCGTACCTGTGCTGCAAGTTTTCCCAAAGCATCACCCGTGGACCAGAATAATTTTGGAGTCGACACATCACTTCCCCCTACGAACCGGAATTGACGCATCACTTCTCCTGCGTTCAGCAGAACTGTCGCATCACCTCCCCAAGGTCTCAGGGACTGATGCATCTCTTTTTTTCTTGACGTTTCCCATCTCGGGTCTGTTTGGCCTTGTGAATTTTGACGCATTTACAGCTACTTTGTGAGAAATCAATCATCCATAATTTTCTATGGACTTTTTTTAAAGTGTATTGGATTTTTTGACGGTTTGGTCTTGTTGAGTTTAGATAATCATACTTTATTTTTCTAAGCTGGTGTGGTATCCATTTGTGGTGTTATCACTGTATTATTTTGTGTTTTGAGTACAAATACTTTACACATTGCCTTTGGGATAAGTCTGCCTGCTCGTGCCAAGCTACCCGGGGGTCGAGCAGGGGTTATCTAAAATGTTTATCACCCTTACCCTGACTAGAAGCAAGGGCCCCTATTTGGACAAAGGTACCTACCTCTGCCAATTAGAAAACCCAATTGCTTACAATTCTTCTATGAATGCCCCAGACTACGAGTCACACAGAAGTGAGGACTTTGTAAAAAGCATGTTCTCTAGCCTTGACCCTAGGTCAGCTAGAAGCAGCTATTTGCTGAATAGATACTCCCATGCATTACAAAACATTGTCACAGAGATCTAACCAGCGGTCCCAGAGGAATTCCACACCACCTTGGCCCAGATCATTTAAGATGGACAGGCCGCTGCCAAATATGTCATACGGGTAGACCTGGACAAGGTCGACAGTCAAGCCAGCGTCTTCAGAACTAATGTGTTGCTCAAGCACAATGCAGGGAGGACATCCACTACCATTTCAGGATGCTATTTTTGCTGAACACTTTTTTGTTGGTATTAGGATTCGGCATACTTTACTCCTACTAACCAATGGTAAAGTGCTTGTGCTTTCTCTCCAAAACATAGTAATATTTGTATACTCCTAATTAGCCCATTTAATTGACATATATTTCCTTAGTAAATTGTATTACGTGTACCCAAGGCATGTAAATGAGATACTACAAGTGGGCTGAAACCACTAAAGTAGAACTGGGAATCATGCCTCTGAAGGAAGCTTGTAGTGCAGGTTTAACTGCCATTTCAATCTGGAAAACTAAGCATTTTGCCAGGCCTAAACCTGCTTTTTTATTACTTATACGTCTCCCTAAGGTAGGACCTAAAGGCTCATCGGGCAGGGTACATGGTATTTTAGAATCAATCATATTTTATTGCGTGGTATAGAATCATTATACACAGCTCAGCTGCCTACATCCAGTTGCCGGCAGAGCGTAATGTTACGGTCAGTACACAGCTTACAGGTCTACAGCCCGGAGGGCGACCGAGGGGAAAGAAGAAGATTCAGACTACAGCGTACAGACAAGGCAATTGCTAAGACACAACTTTTATAAAAGAGAAGGAACATGAAAATAGACAAACACCCAACCCCTCCACCCCCCAAACTCCCCCCACTCCGCATCAGTCTGTAACTCTCCCTCCTACCTCCCCATGACCGCCGGTCACAGCTCAGTCCCAGCTCAGAATTATTGTACATGGTATTTTGAAAGTAAGACATGTGTACTTACGTTTTACATGTCCTGGTAGTCACAAACCCCCAAAGTAATTTTTCACTACTGCAAGGCTAGCTGTACTATAAAATAACACTGGTTTACCTTATTACACTTAGTAAGTGATCAGTTTAGTGCAAAGAAAGAAATACTTATTCCACTCATTTGGAATAGGAATGTAATATCCTTTTAACTAATAAAGTCTGATTTTAAGTTACTATTCTGAAAATGCCACGTTTAAAAAGTTGCCATTTTTTTTTCTTTTCTTTTTTTTCCATGTTCACAAAAAAAGTTGCCATTTTTCAACCTATACTAATTGTGCTAGTATCCAAGGCCACTTGACTATTGATGGCTCTCCTATGGTGTAATATGTATTCCTTCCAGACAGTGGACCCAGGGGTCTTTGGAAAGGTGTTCCTCCCCTGACTAGAATGGCCTGGGGGGTTGAACACAGCCTTTCCTGAGATTCAAATGGTAGCCTGAGGGATGTACCCAACCCCTTCCTGACTTAAGAAGATGCCTGTTCTGTCACTGGCAAATGCAGCCCACACCAGTGCTTGCCAGCCCGTTGTTTCCCTAGATTGACTGAACCCAAACACAGGGAAAGGGATAGAATTGACCAGGACTAGTTTTAAGGCTAGAAAAAAGGGATCCCCATGCACAGTCTGGCACTGAATATAAAAGTGGCAACCCTAGAACCCCTATTCAGAAATCTACATGGCTGAAGAAGATTCAGAAGAATATCTGCCCTGCTGTCTGAAGAAGGAAGAGAGGATCTGCTTGCCTTGAACTCAGGACCCCAAAAGTGATTAAGAGTCAGTTGACTTACATCCTGTTTGAGCTATAGGGACACAACAAACTTCCAGAGGTCGTTCCTAGTTTCCAGCAGACCAGAGCCATCTGTACTAGACCTGATTCTCTCTGCTAGATGATGTAGGAGTGAGTCCTGATCCCTGCCCACCCCACTCCCTCTAAATATTGTCCTCAAGGTTGTGGATCCTTGGCTGGAGTCAAAGTGCAATTCTACCTGCTTATCTGAAGGGTTCACCAGATCTGATGCAAAGTGACGTAGGGACCCACAAAGCTGTGCATCCCCAAACCAAAGGCTTCACCAGAACCAATGCAGAGTGACCCAAAACCTCAAAAAGTCACACTGCTCAGATCTCGTCAGAAAGCTGCATTGGATTTAAAGCAGAGCAACGCCAAGCAAGCCAGCTCCTACCCAAAGGTTTCATTAGATCTCACGCAGAGCGATGTGAAGCCACGACAAGCCTCACTGCCTAGTTGAAATCTTCAGCGGCTCTTGCGCCTACCGATGAAGAGGTCCTGAAAGCACTGCAGTGTAAACCTTGCATCATGGACAGAAAGTACAACTTCCAGTGAACTGAACCTGGGCCTGTACCTACCCATGTTTCTTTCCGGGTTCGGTTAGTGTATCCGGTAGGCAGCATCCAGGCTCGCAGGGACAGCAAACTTCCTGGTCTCTGGTTTCTTTGACAGCAGCCTCCAAGCCATATTAGTTTCCCCTTAGCAGCACATAACCTCGCACTGGGAGGCAGAATCAGTCATTTTCTCCAGTGGTGGCAAGCCATGATATCCGGCAGGTGGGTCTTGCACGTTGTTCAGCCATGCTACCCTCGCCATTCCTTTACTTCCTACTGCCTCTTCCGTGTACATCGAAGAGACTTTCAGAGAAACATTTGTCAATTTTTCTGGCCTTTTTCGAGAAAGGAGCCGTAGAGAGAATCTTAGCAGCAGACATTGGAACTGGGTGTTACTCCCTGTCATTTACAAGTGTTGGAAAAAGGCAGAGGTATTCATCCTGTTTTATATTTACAGCCTCTCAGTTTCTTCACAAGGAAGGAGAACTCCAGGGTGCTAATTTTAGCCCAGGTTTTTCTGCCCTTGATCCATGAGATTGGATGGTACTGTTGGTCCCGCCAGCCCACAGGCGCTCCCTGCAATTCTAGGTGGATCACAAGCATTTTCAGTTGTTTGAGCGCCTCATCAGTGCCACTCGGTGCTCACGAAGGTGATGGCGGTAGTCGCACCATGCTTTTGATGGTACCAGACTTTTCCCTACCTCGATGACTGCCTGCTGAAGGTGGCCACATTTAGTTGTATACCACTTCCAGGCAACAGTGAACCTCCTGACATCATTGACATTCGCAAGCAATGTGTCAGACAAGACTCTTTCGAAGAGGCTCCTTTTCATCTGAGTCACCTATATACATTTAGTTTTGTGCATTCTCTCTGGATCGAGTCCATTGCAATCAGCCTACAATTTTGATGCTTTTCCTCTGTCCAATGCCAGTGAGGGTTGCTTGGGGCTTTTTGATCTAATGGCCTCTGCCTTCCTGCTCACTGATCATTCCAGATGGCACGTGCAAACTCTACAGCGGGAACAGTGGGCTGAGCACCAAGGGTACCTGTGAGACTCCATCCAAATGATTGCAAGTGGTGATTACTCAACCACAACTGGACCAGCGATGGACCCCGCTCCCTTCTGCACTAAGAGCTGCTTGGTTGGGGAGATGATGTAGGATCGGAGTACTCTGCTCTCTGGCTGAGACCTATCTCCACGTCGTGCTTCTAACTCCCTCTCTCTAAGACTTGAATGCATTAGTAGTAATGGATCATATGGCAAGAATGCAATCAAAAGCTGGGATTTTATACTTACCCCAGGATCTAGAGAGTTGGAAAATAATAAGGAGACTGCATGTGAAAAGAAACCATCTCTGTGGAAAACCAAAACCTTCATTGGGTTTCATGAAAATGAGGCAAAAATCCTCATGAATCACCTGGAGCGTAATAGCCTGTTAAGATATGAACATAGTTTAACCCCTTCCCTGCTGGGCACTTTCCCCTGCTGTGCTGGGGGGAGGGGGGCGCGCGCAACGCCCCCATGCTCATGACGAGCTCAGCTCGTCATGAGCTACAGTGCTCCTGTGCTCATGACGAGCTGAGCTCATCACTGCCACACCCGTTTCTTTAGAACGTTCAGCACAGCAGGGGAATTAGCCCAGTGTGCGAGCGTTCTAAAGGCCATGACAAGCTCAGATCGTCATGAGCACCGGAGCACTGTAGCTCATGACGAGCTCAGCTCGTCATGAGCATGCAAGGGGTTAATAGTTGCCTGGACAGTTGCATATGAATAACTACTTTCACTGGTGACTGAGCCCCTCAGACTCCAAACTATTAGTTATATTCATTAAAAAGATGGAAACATTGAGTAACCACTTGATTTTAGTAACAGGTAAAGCAGAAGGAACCAGGGCCATCTTTTTGAAAGTGGAACTGTTTGGATGATGTATGCATTTCCCTTATTAATCTGGTTGACATCTCTGGCATTCAGAAGGTGCGAAACCAAACAGAGATGCTGTGCTATGGAAATGTTAGCAAATCCCACTCAGAAGCTTGAGGACACTCTCTCTGGAGAATTAAATCAGAAGATGAGTTTTCGTGATGGAGACAAACATGCCCAACAACTGTCTGCTGAATCTGTTCCAAAACCTCTGGAAGTTGTCAAAACTGAGGTAGGGTTCATGGAGGGAAAAAATCTCTGAATCAGTGAGTCATTCAACTTGTTCTAATTCATAGATGTGCTTGGCTGGATGGGAGGGAAAAGCTGGACTCAACCCTACTTACACTTGAATATATTATATCCTGCCTCCGCACAAAGAGCTGCATACCCCCTGTAGTAAGTCTGGAGCCAGGACAGGGAAGGCAGGATGTTTGGGGACTTCAAAGGGAATTTCTATAAGATTATACTACCTTCTAGAGGAAGGGCCCCAGGTATAAATATTGTACCTGAGAAACCAACTCTTCAGTACACCTCTGGACCTGGGGATACTCTGGACCTGGGGATACTCTGCCAGGAAGAAGGACTGCTGCTGTGCTGTTATAAGGACTGCCATTCTGCCGGACTGCTGCTCTGAAGAACTTCTGCCCTGCTGTGCTGACCTGTTGCCCTTTTGCCTGCAGAGGAAGAACTAGACCTGGAACCTGTCTAGAACCCAGGATTACAGACTGACTGCAATAGCTAATCTGCTGGCCTCCTAATCTATGCCCCAGGCACATAACAGGCTCCCTACATCTCTTGGACAACGTTTTCAACAAGTTCCTGACCCCCCAAGAGGTGCCTCTCAAGTCCTGGGCCCTTGATGTGGCTCTTAAATTCAAGCTTTTTAGCTCTTTGTGACCGCAAACTGACCAGACGCAACAGAACTGCACTGCTTGCTCAGAAAATCAATGCAAGCTTCCGCAAGTTCATCTCTTTGCACAGAAAGTGTAGTCCGCTCATGTGGACCACCACTGAGAGGCTGATGCCCAGCCTGCTTCCCATGCCATTCCGACTAGTGACACTGTACTTGCTCCTGGCAACTTGAATGGGACTCTTAGCCCAAAACTTGAGAATATAAATCTTCAGCAGGACAAATCTGTGAATGTATCTGACTTGCACTCAATGCAGTCTGCTTGAACTTTTCGATTTGCCTCTGTACAGCACGGCCAGATATCCCCGGTTGGCCCTCTATGCTTTTAGGTGTAATTTTAAAGTTTATTCTTTAAAGATTCATAACTCCGATTCTACTGATTGGATTTTTGTTGTTTTGGTCTTGTTTTATTAAATAAATGAAGCTATATTTCTCTAACCTGATGTGGATCTGTTTGTTTGGTGTTTTCACTGTTTGAAGTGTTGCTCAAATACTTTACACATTGCCTCTAAGTTAAACCTGACTGCTCTGCACCGAGATATCAGGTGACTGAGTAAAGGTTTATTCGGGGCTTGCTTGTGCCTTACCTTTACTAGGATTGTGGTTGCTGATTGACTAGGGCTCACACCCCAATCAACCAGTAACACAATTTCTAGCACATTCCTTTTGCTATTTTTACAGGCTCCCTTGAGGGTCCCTTCTAATGTTTTTTTTTTTACAGGAATCAGATGGTAGTAATTTTGGGAGAACAGAAGATTATGAAACCATTACATTAAGGGCTAATAGTTACAAATGCTTCTTCTCTAAGTGACTATTTACACAGAGTAGCCAACCTTCCTATTTCTGCAGAAATTCTCAGGCTTCATTTGAGCTTGTAGAAATGTAACTTTTTTGAGATTGATGGCCATTTTTAAATTATGGAATACCATCACTTCCACTGAATCAATGTCAGGACTTTCCTTTCATTGGGTGTCCTCTGTCACACATAAAGTTACTCCAGGGCAATTAGGACAAAAGTGGCCTTACCTAGTCAAATAGTGGTGCATGGGATGTCAACCAATGGATGTGCTGTGCGATCCTCCATTCCCTCACAAATGTTCAGTCCTTATTTTGTGAGAGTTGTTGCTCTAGTGGATTTTGAGGCTAAACTGTGGGAATCATCCCTGTATTTTATGCTTTAGACACACAGTCTTTGGAATAGCCGTATCAGACTATTTCCAGTATCCCGACTTTCTATGTATACGCTTGAATAATAAGCCAAAGCTTTAACGTGCCCCTGGATGATCATTCTTCTGTTGGTATTGAAAGTGGAGGCTCAGATGAGATATTCCATGCATGAACCCAATAACTTTGTCAGGGACATAGTAAATTTGGCAGCTGTCTTAGATACGCTGTACACCAGCAGAACCAAGCACTACCAAGGATACAGTTTACCAGGATATAGTTTCACATGACAGGATTGCCAGTGTACTCCTATAACCGTTTTCAAATAGGCTGCCAGCACAAGTAATAGATGAGGACCTCGAACTGTGATTATTATTTATTTTGAGTATAAAATTCATTGTAACTGATATTTTATTATCGCTTATACAATAAAATGTATTTAATTCACTAATTATGAGAGGTTCAGTTGTCTTTTGGAGAGGAAACTCAACTTATTGTTTACTCCATGTTACACTCAGAACTGGTTGTAAAGAAAAATGGTGATGGCTGAAATTCCTGAATTAATTTCAGTAACTGGTTATTACTATGGCCTCATTCCAGTGCATCATTCTTGTGCCCACTGCGCCACTCCAGACAAGAACCATCCACATGCAAATCAATCTTGGCCCATCTCCAACTCCAGTAGCAATAGTCTGGGATAAACTTCCAGGCAAGGCCCCCTCTGAATGGTAAGCCTGTTTGGTCTTTGACAGCGAGGTACAGCTTGATTCATATGGCACAGTGTGCATGGGACTGGAAAGTGGAGACAGCATATGCTAGTGATGAGTGCTGTCAGTGTTTAACTTCCACCAATATGAAGCATATTCTGTTTGAATACCTAAAAGAGAGACCAGCACTCACTTCAGCTTGGTCTTCGTTCATGGAGGAATTTGATGTGAGCATGGACAGTCTGTCCTTAAAAATTTTGCAAATTTTTTACAAATACCTTGTAAACTGACACTAAACATCAATCTAGTTCACTAATAAAGAACAACTATGTAAATAATGGGAGTAGGCTAAAATGGGAAAAATCTGCAATGTGCAGTTGTGGATGCCTATGCCACAAAGGCAAACACTAAACTGAATACATCTCACTTGTGTCATGTGTACAAAGTGCTACAGCACTAATGCACTCTGCAGAGCTCAGCTCCTAATGGCATGGGAAGACCCAGGAGTGAGATATAATGTTCTCGTGTTATGCGATTTTCAGGTATCTCCCAATGTCGTATGCAACATTGGGAGATAACAGAAAATGGCAGAAGGAGAGGTTATCAAATGTTATCAGTGTACAAGGAAGAAGTTGTTACCTGTATACTGATTGCACATCTATTTTCCATGCCTGAGAACAGGGTCGTTGAGGTTATTTTCATTGCTGGACAAAGGTATAACGTTTTATAGTTTGTCCGACATTTTGCTTGAGTTCCATGAGCTCTCATGTTATTCATATAAATAAAACTTTCCTCTCGGAGAACGATCCTACTTTTGAATTTTATTTTAGGTTAAGACATTGGCACAGTAATTGGATTTCCGCCACTTTTTTACGACTACACATGCTCCCTCTTGTCTTGCTCATAGATGCTACTGAACATCCTGAAGCAGGAAATGCCATTTGGAAGCATTCACCCTCCCACAGAACACTGACAGTTGTCGGAAAGCCATCCAGGACTGTGAGGGGCAGCATAGTGAAGGTGGACAGTTGAATGGAGTTAGGTTGGACAGAGTGATGTCTGGCTTGGTGGGCACTGAAGGCAGATGAGCAGACTATGGAGTCAGGCTGCAACTATAGGATGTGGTTTTGACTGGGTGTGCAGGTCATTAGTGCATTGGAGTTGCTGGTGTGGTTCTGGTGCGGCCAGAGCCCCACGTGTAAGTGTCCTGCCTCCAGGTGTGCCCACACCACCAGCAACCCTTGTAGCCAACAAAAACAGACACTGCACTCTGGGAAGAATGATGCTGTTATTGTTACATTTAATATTTTACTTACTCTTGCACCTCTTAAGATTATTTACTTTTCCAGTGGTTTTACTTGCATCATATTGCTCATTTACAGTGCATAGTGTAAAAAGGGTTTCTCCTATGTTGCTTTGTGAGTGAAAATTGTGGGTGGGCTACGATTGAGAGCTGTGGAGTTCCTGACAAAGTGCAGTGTGAATTTCTCACATTGCCTGTCAATGCATCATAAAGTGGTTTGGAATAAAGAGAGCATACCAGCCCCGTGGCCATACCCAATATGGCGGCCTCCACGGGTGAGTGACAGTGTACCGGAGGCCCAATGTGGCAGCTGCACTGTGGTAAATAAAATTACCTACACATTTTTCTATACATTAAATATCAATAAGAATAGCTCATAAAATGAGAGGCAGAGTCCGTGGTATCTGAGTCATACAGGCTTTATTTCCAATGGCTCGAGCCATGGGAGAATCGGGTTCCATCACCACTAAGGTTCAGGAAGGGATGTCAGATTTTTATTAACATCATACAATATATATAGTAAAATTACATAATAGCAATGGATACAGTAGGCGTAACACTCCAGGCGGAGCAAGTGAAAAGAGAGAGATAAGAACATATGGGCGTAGAAAGAGGCGTGTACTCGGCATGTCATAGGAGTGTCACAGGTGGGTGGATGTATGGAGGAAATCTGCAGGGTCAGCAGAAACCTTTGCTCGACATGCGCGCGCAACTTAGTCATGACGCGTAATTGACGTGTAACTAGGAAGAGCTGGGGGTTGCCTTTAGCACCAGTAGAGGAGTCTGGTGCCTGGGATGTCAGAACGACCTGCACCTATAGCCTATCTGATATCTTGTGTTTGGAGGATGTATTGTCTGAAATAAAAGGTCTCTCGGGCAGAGGCCGTTCATCACTAATGCTAGTGCGTGCCTATATTTCTCTGTGCATTGCGTGGGGACATGGGCCTACTATGGCAACGGGTGCAGTAAATTACTTGCAAGGAGACCGGAAGGCCGGGCCCTTTGCTCTGCAGGCGGGAATATGTTTACCTATTTCACTAGACTGGAATGCGTTTTCACGGAGGCTGAACAGATAACTGTAGGCAAAATACCATCTTGGCAGGCAGGCCAGGCCGAGCCGGGCACTGCTCGCCTGAGCAGGAAGTAAGGTAGAGGTCAGGGATGCATACCTAAACTGCAGCTTTCTGAGACAGAAGAGGCTCGAAGCCTCAATTCAGGGTCTGGCTCGACTGAACCACAAAAACGTGTGCTTCGCGTTATTTAAACGTGTAACATGGAAATGCATTGGAAAAAACAGGCCTTGGTGCAGAATTAACGTTACACTCAGGGAAGGCCTAATAACTGACATTTTAATGTTAGACGAAAATGCAGAGACATTATTGTGTCAGACACGAAGAGGGAATTACATGGTAACATGAACATACATGGAGCATAGGTATATGGGTAGGGTGTGAGTGGGGGACACATTGACCATACAAAAATTTCTATTTCCTCATTCCCTCCTTGGCCCCTACTTCACCCTTTAGGATATGTCTATTTTCATGAGACCATCTATCTGTTCATATAACATCATTTGCTCGTCTTTTCTCATTTGAGCACGGGAATGTGAACGTGGACGGGGAACACAAGCAGTGGCGCACAAGCCGCAAATCGCTGGCCCACATTGCAGACAGAGACAGCAACTGAATACTATGAGCAATACTATCCCTAGGAAGGATAACACTTTCCATCCCCAGGCTGATATCACACTCCAGAGCCAACCGGACCATGTCCAGGTGCCTGGATTCTGGTGTATCTGGTGATCAATCTTATGGAGTCTTGTTATCGCTGCATACACTGATGGTGCGTTATTAGGAATAAACACACAACAACTGGAGCCGATCACTCTACAAGCTCCACCCCTATCGGCCAGGATGACGTCAAGGACAAGGCGGTTTTGAAGAACAACAAGTCTCATAGCAGACTGTTCTTCCGTTAAGTTACCTAGAGCAGAAGTAGTCTCATTCACTACTGCTTCCAAAGTTCTGGTTAATCCACGTATTAATTTACTATTTTGGATGGGGCCTATGAAGAAAAAGAATCCTTTATTGAAATCGGTATATTGCTCCAATGTTGTTTCAGTTTGATCGACAATAGGGGACTCGATCTCCCTCTTATGTCTTATATGTACAAGGTGTGAATTTCGATGATAATCGGATGGGGCTAGTAAAACAGGTGGTAATAGGAACGCGATATAACACGTTCCATCCCAATCCAAGGGCAGATGTACATACGCTGTCTGACCACAAATAAAATATGAATGACGGGAAGCTTTGAAAGTAGACTTTCCTTTATCACTGAATTCGACCACAGTATTACAATCACTGTGTCCTAGATGTACCGAACCATTCTTTCTAACGCATAATTCGCCTTTTACTGGAAAAACTGTTATAAACGGTAAGTTCGAATTAGTCTCAGACTGTACGTTCAGAATCATGAGGTTGAGGGAAAAATTTCCTAAGGCATATACTTCATTTTCTAGATCGGTCCCTGTCCTTTGGGGAAGACCGTCTGCGTCTGGAAAATATGCTTTATTCATGACTGTATTCAGGTTCCCCCATATCCAATCACCCTGGGAAACTGTGGACTTACTATCTAGGGATGACATTAAAGCAAACCATGCTCCACACAAACCATTATGTGTAAACGGATAGGGGAAGAGGGGCAGAGCTCCCTTGTATTTCTGATAAGGTGGGAGTCGGCCACATACCCAGCAATTTGTAGCGTTGCTGGTCTGGTGAGCATGGTGTAACATACGAATGAAAGTGTTGTTGCGCATTGCTAGTCGATAGGATAGTTTGTGAGGTGGCAGGTCACTGAAGGTGTGCTCTACAGTGTCATTGGAAAAAGAATGTACATGTGAACCAAGAGGAGGTTATACTCAGAAAAAACATAATGGTTAGGAAAACAATGCATCTGCTACGCAAATTCTTGCAGTATTTGTTTTTCTTGATTTTCTGTCTATCTCTCTCACTATTTGGGTCTATCTCATACATGTCAGAAACCTGTCTAACCGCTTCACCCGAGAGGGACTTAAACAATTAAACGCTGTCTGACTTACTAGACTGTAACTTGCTTCTCTACTCCTGCTGCGGAGTTTTTTCTAACAAGGGGAGTTTAGTGTCAGTATCGGAATCAGGGCAGTCCTTGGGAAATGTCTCTGGATACAGTCCATGGAATCTTTTTACGTGGCTGGAATGGATCCAGCCTTTCCTTCCCTCGACCTTCACTGCGGTCCTCGTGGTCATCAACACCAGCTTCGGCTCCCGCCACCTGGGCTCCAGAGGGCTTGAGCGGTCGAAGTTCCTTATATGAACAAAATCTCCCGGAACGATTTCATGCGATTTCACTTGGGTGTTGTCCGGGAAGGCAGCCGCAACCTGTGAACGACAAGAGAGTAGTGCAGACATCAAGGAAGCCAAGTAATCTGTCAGCATATTACTATCAACATCAGTGATTTTACGCGGCATAGGCGTACCCCACATATTCGGTGGTCTGCCAAAGACCATTTCGTACGGGGATAGCCCTGTTCTGGAATGAGCTACCATACGCATGTAAAAGAGGGCAACCGGCAAGGCTACCATCCAATCTACACCTTTTTCTGCACAGACTTTCGCTAACCGTGTTTTCAGAGTCTGATTATGTCTCTCAACGAGACCAGCTGCTTCGGGGTGTCGTACGCAATGGAATTTCCACTGGTACCCTAACAGGAGGGATACCTGTTTCATCAGTTCGGACGAGAATGGCTGTCCATTATCTGAGTACACGACACGGGGCAAGCCGTATCGCGGGAAGAATTCACGAACCAACTGCTTGGCAGTGGTCACAGCAGTGTAATCTGGGACTGGGTACGCTTCTGTCCATCTGGAAAGGGCACATACAACTACGAGGACATACTTGAATCCTCGACATCTGTCCATCTGAATATAATCCATCTGGAGGACTTCAAAAGGGTTGTCAGGAGGATGAAATCCACCTTGTTCCACGGGAATGCCTTTGCCTGGATTGAACTGACAACAGATCATGCAAGTACGCACTTTCTGTTTTGCTGCTGCAAGTAAATGCTTGTTGAACCAAATATTCTGTATACTGTCCAACATGGCTTTTTCTCCTAAGTGTGCTGGACTATGTGTGGTATTTATGATAACTTGAACCATAGAGTCAGGCAGGAACCATGTAGCTTTTCCCTTTGTCATCCACCCCTGGTCTGTTTGGACCCCTCCTTGTTCAGTCCATTTCTTAATTTCGTCTGGAGTAGCATGTGTCTGTATGTCGAGTACATCTTGTATGGGGTCCTTAACTGTCATACAATGTGTCTGTGATGGTACTTCAGTTTTGGTCGTGTTAGTCGGTATGTCGGTTTGAGCCTGAGCTGTGAGCGTAGCTGTTCGATCTGCCAGGTCGTTACCCTGGGAAATAGTGTCAGTGATTTTCGTATGTGCTTTGCACTTCATGATGGCTATGGCTGTAGGCAAGTGTATTGCTTCTAGCAGAGCTTGAATGAGGGGACCATGCTGGATCTTGGCTCCGTGGGAGGTCAGAAAACCTCTCTCTTGCCAGAGGATGCTGAAGTCGTGAACGACTCCGAATGCGTACTGGGAATCTGTGTATATATTTACTTTCATGTTCTTGGCTCGTATACAGGCTTGGGTCAGAGCAATGAGCTCTGCTGCTTGGGCTGACAAGGTGTCAATGCGATGTGTTTCTATGACTTCAGTATCAGTGGTCACGGCATATGCGGCCACTAACTCTCCTGTACTTGTTCTCATGCATGAATCATCCACATAAAGTGTCAGGTCTGGGTCGGGTAATGCAATGTCTGTCAAGTCCTGTCTTGGTTTCGTTACAGTGTTAATTATTTCCACGCAGTCATGTGGTGCAAGGTCTGTTGTACTTGAAGGTAAAAGTGTAGCAGGATTTAATGTGTTGCAACGTCTGATCTCGATGTGTGGCTGGAACAGTGTCAATTCATATCCTGTCAATCTTGCTATGGTCAAGTGTTGTGTCTGAGTTCGGTTCAGGAGAACTTCCACTGAGTGTGGTACTTGTACTGTCAGGGGATGTCCTAATACTATGGAGTCGCTTTGTCTGATTGCTAGAGCTGTTGCTGCAACTGATTTCAGGCACGCAGGCAGAGCCTGGGCCCCTGGATCCAATGTACTAGAAAAGTAAGCACAAGGCTTGTTTTTGTCTGCCTGATCTTGAGTGAGAACCGATAATGCTGTGCCATCGCGTTCAGTGACAAAAAGTGTAAAAGGCTTACTGTAACATGGTGTCGCTAAAACAGGTGCTTGACATAAAGCTTTCTTCAGTTCATCAAAAGCAAGTGTGTGTTCCTGAGTCCAAGGGAGGACAGTCGAAGTCGCTGCCTCCTGTGTTGTCAACTGTATGAGTGGCTTCGCTAGATATGCATACTGGGGAATCCATTGTCTGCAGTAAGAAGTGAGGACAATGAAGGCCCGTACTTCCTTTTGTGTCTTGGGCTGTGGAAGATGTGCAATTAACTGGATACGGTCAGGTGTCAACTGTCTACCCCTCTTGGACAGCAAGTGTCCAAGGTATACCACTTGCTGGGCACAGAATTGTAACTTTGAAGGGGACACCTTGTGCCCCTTTTCCGCCAGGAAATATAAGACTGTCAGTGATGCACGTTCACAGTCTCGTTCTGTCCGTGCTGTGATCAAAAGATCATCAACATATTGGAGTAGGGCAGTGTCAGTAGGCATGTGAATACTGTCAAGTTGTCGTTTCAAAGCTTGGCTGTAGATACTAGGGCTTTCTGTGAATCCTTGAGGAGCTCTCGCAAATTTGAAGCTTCGGCCATTTAAACAGAATCCGAAGAGATACTGGCTTTCCGGATGTATAGGAACACTAACCACTCCTTGTGCAATGAGCTCGTCAACAATTTTCAGTAAGGCCACTACAGCATCAGGTGGTAATTTGTATTGTCGGATTCGGGGCAGTACAACTCCTTGTTTGAGAGTAACACGGTATGGTGTAATGTGCATACAACCTACATCAGTCGGACCTTGTGCCCATAAATGCTGTGGAACATTCTGAAGTCTGGGATCAAAATCTCTCAACACATAATGTCCTTTAAAATCACGTAAAAACAATCTCACTCCTTCCGGAGAACAACAAATCACCGCTCCTAGAGCTTTCAACGTTTTTATACCAAGCAAGTTTTCAGGACATGATTTCGTAAGTAACAAATCTGTAGTTCGAGACAATGGACCAACTCCTAGGGAAACTGGTTTTGACACTTCATTAACAATAGGCTTTCCTGAAAATCCCAGGGAAACATTCTGTGAGCCTGAGAGGGGTGCCCCTGGAACCTCGTCATGAGTGATGGTAGTTCTGCTCGCCCCTGTGTCAATCAAAAATTTTCTGTCTTTCCCTAATACCTGACTATGTACATAGGGACCCTCTTGATCTACAGGAACCTCGATAAGGGGCAAGCCAACCTCCCTCTCTAGGCTGTTTCATGAATACTGTTGATAATCTGGGTATTCTGACTGTGCATACTGGTACATTTGCTGTGTAACATGTTGTGTAGCAGCTATGGGTTGGGGCTGGGGTACAGCTACTGTCTGTTGTGTATTCTGTGGAGGCTGTGTGTTCTGCGGGATATTTTGTGGAACATGTTCTTGTCTAGGAGGACGCGGTCTTTCTTTCGTCTTGCCTGTAGCGATATTGTGTCTCGGGACGGCACATTCGTTTATATAGTGACCTGGCTGTTTACAATAATTGCAGTTCCCTTTAACAGGAGCTGCAGAATGACCGGGCGGCGCCGTACCCCTTTTCTGACCATCAGCAGGGACGGACTGGGCAACTAGTACTTTCATTTTCGTGTCTTTTATACGTCTCTGTTCATGTTCGTGTTCCTCTCTAATTCGGTTCTGATGGTACTGTAACATTTGTAACATTTGGGAAGGGGTATTCGCCTGCCATGTGCTCTCAACCTTCAGTACTCTGTTTTTAAATTGCGGTAAGGAATTCTCTACTAATTTGGTCACAAACTGATGTGGATACGATTCACTACTTGTTTTTAGGCCGCTATTTATAATGAAACATTTCTCGAATCTAGAATAAAAATCACTAGTGTCTTCATCTTGTTTCTGTTTGCAGGCAGAAATAGCATCCCAATCTTCCTTTTTAGTTGTCAATAGCCTCGGCAGGACCTGTATTAATAATTCTGGTAACTCTTTAGCTTTAGTCCCGAGGCCAGTACCAGGAATTCGTTTCTTTAAGTTTTTCGTAAATACCTGCAGGCAACAGAACTTTCAACATTTTAAGTGTATCAGCATATGTATACTCTCCCATGCGGAGCATGTCTTTTAATTCACGGTGGAACCCTGCTGGGTCTTTATCGTGACAGGGCACTAATTTTTTCATTTCTAGTAATTCCATTTTCGTCAAAGGTGTGTATACGAATACTCGCTGCAGCGTACCCGCATTATCTTTAACAGGATGGACTTCTCGTAAGGGATTCTGTCTGTCTATGTAAAATGGTTTCCTTTCTGGGTGTGGAACAGGAACGAAATGTGGAGTCAGGAAAGTCCTGTATTTGTGTCGCTGTTCTAGAATGACATTAATTAAATCGGTACCTAGGCCTCTCCATCTACCTAGGAGTAACTCTTCCAATATATTATATAGGGGACCTGGATCAGAATGTTGACTTTCAAACAATGTAATGAGATGTTGGATCATGTACATACCAGCTATTCGCTGTTCTTCTGGAGGAAGACTCAAAAATGTTTGCGCTACTATGTCATCTTTATATACGCTAGTATTGCCAGCCCATTGTACTGCTGACCGGGCTAGTTCCTGTTCGTGCATGGTACTAAGTTCACTATAACCTATTCGTTGTTTCAGTACTTTGTCAGTGTCTTGGAATAGATGCGCGAGAGAACATTGTTCTTGTATGGGAGAAAGAAAACGTTTCTTACATTCTGGGCGTATAGGTCTATCTAAGGGTCTCGCCCTACCTACGTACTGTATTCTATCTGGGTTCTCAATTGCTATATCATCGTCTTCTGAAACTTCATCATCCCCTTTATCGGCTTCTCTCTCTGCCCTTTCCCTCTCGTGTATGTCAAGAATTACCTTACGAATCTTTCTGTACATGGCTTCTATACAACTCTGTTTACTATGTTTACCATCGGCTATGTTATCACTCCATTTTGTCAGGACTTTCATCCCTTCTTTATCATAACCGGGCTGGTCTTGTTCCCTTATTAAACAATTTATCAAAAACTGTAAAATCATAAGTTGGATCTCCGCTTTCCTATGTGCCATGGCCTCGTGAATGCTTTCTGGTCTCTCCCCCGTTCTAATAAAGTGATAGATGTTATCTAAATGTTCCTTCATGTCTGGTAGAATAGTCAAATAGTTTGTAACACGTTGTACACGCAATGAATATATAAGCATTTGGTCTTCACCTGGTACCATGTCATATATGCAATCAGTAAGATACTGTCTAAGGGCTGCGTATGTAGCCACTTTTGGCGTGCGCTGTAATGCTAGTTCTATTAATGATGTTCGTTTTAACTGAGGCGGGTTGAGGGGGACTCCTCCCGCTGCTCCTAAATTGTGATCGCCTAGACCTGCGTCGACTATTACTGGCTGTGCTGTCGCTGGTAGTGTAGCGACTGGTAACGTTGTCACTGGTATGGTAGGTTGATCCTGTACTACAGGTGCGGGGAGAGAAGGATTGGGAGGGGGGTTGGTAACAGGAGGAACAGTAACAGTGGGGGAAGACGTGTTAACAGGGTGCTGAGGAGGATTATTTGGAGGAGGATTTGTATTAACGTACTCTGGGACAGTGTCATCCAAGTAAGAAGAAAGAAAAATATCCGCCGCGGTCTGTTTATGACGGAGTTTAGTCGGGACCAATGGTGGCGGCAAGTTTCTGGGTATTTCCGGGGTCACTTTGGGTAGGCCCTCGGCAAGAACGGGATACATGCCTTTAATAAGGGCATTTCTTTGTCTATCTAACTGTTCTGCTCTAACTCGTTCACCTTCTTCTAGTAGTTCTTTTTCTTGAGCTTTTTCTGAATCTTCTCTATTTTTCTCTGCTTTTCTAAGTTCTTTTTCTGTTCTTCTATGCGCTTCTTTACGCCACAATTCTATGGCATCTTTCTGGGATTGTCTGGCTTTCTTTTTCCAAAGTGCTTCTTCTACTCTCATGATGCAATCAGCATCCCATGTCCCTGAGACAGGCCATCTATATTTCTCTTCCAGATCTTTTGTGTAGTCAACCCATAAATCCAAGTACAGTATGGCATCTAAGCCGTGTTTATGGTACATAAAATGTCCGGGAGTGTCCCTAGGCGGGACGGGAACTGCCTCTTCGAGTATCCCTTTCCTGGTTCCTATCTGACGTAATTTCGAAAACAGCGGCATATTTGAACTGACCTGAACAATAACACATTAAACACGAAAACAATTGCAAACAGTCATTCATACCACAACACCAAAATATTGCGAACAGTGATTACCTGATACATAGAATAACACAAATCTATAGACTAGAATACTGGATGCACTGCTAGAACAGTACAGTCATACCGGTCCCATAAAGAGACACGTCATACCGTATCCACCTAAGTGGACACGTCTGGACCGGGTCTGTGTACCCAGACCCGTCTTGGCCGGGCACAAATAAATGAACCCGTCTATATGCGTTCCCAACAACGGTACTCACCGGGAAGCAGAACTGAAGGCCTCGGAAACTTGATACTGGACTGGACGGCTACGACTTCTTGCTGCGCATGCGCCTCGGAACAGGTGGGCCTCGGGATACCTCGGACCGTGCTCTCTCGTCTTGGGCTCTGGTCGGGACTCTCCGCATTCCTCACCGCCTCGTATGGATGCCTGCTCGCAGTCTCCGTCTCCTCCGTGGGCCTGAGGGAGTTAGCAGGAAAACCTGCGGATGTGCACAGATAGGGGTCCGTCACGGCTGTAGAAGGGGTCAGGGGCTTGCGTTACATCGCCGGCGCGTGGGGAAGGGGAGGAGTTCCTGTTCGGGCGCCAGATTATGTGGTAAATAAAATTACCTATACATTTTTCTATACATTAAATATCAATAAGAATAGCTCATAAAATGAGAGGCAGAGTCCGTGGTATCTGAGTCATACGGGCTTTATTTCCAATGGCTCGAGCCAGGGGAGAATCGGGTTCCATCACCACTAAGGTTCAGGAAGGGATGTCAGATTTTTATTAACATCATACAATATATATAGTAAAATTACATAATAGCAATGGCTAAAGTAGGCGTAACACTCCAGGCGGAGCAAGTGAAAAGAGAGAGATAAGAACATATGGGCGTAGAAAGAGGCGTGTACTCGGCATGTCATAGGAGTGTTACAGGTGGGTGGATGTATGGAGGAAATCTGCAGGGTCAGCAGAAACCTTTGCTCGACATGCGCGCGCAACTTAGTCATGACGCGTAATTGACGTGTAACTGGGGAGAGCTGGGGGTTGCCTTTAGCATCAGTAGAGGAGTCTGGTGTCTGGGATGTCAGAACGACCTGCACCTATAGCCTATCTGATATCTTGTGTTTGGAGGATGTATTGTCTGAAATAAAAGGTCTCTCTGGCAGAGGCCGTTCATCACTAATGCTAGTGCGTGCCTATATTTCTCTGTGCATTACGTGGGGACATGGGCCTACTATGGCAACGGGTGCAGTAAATTACTTGCAAGGAGACTGGAAGGCCGGGCCCTTTGCTCTTCAGGCGGGAATATGTTTACCTATTTCACTAGACTGGAATGCGTTTTCACGGAGGCTGAACAGATAACTGTAGGCAAAATACCATCTTGGCAGGCAGGCCAGGACGAGCCGGGCACCGCTCGCCTGAGCAGGAAGTAAGGTAGAGGTCAGGGATGCATACCTAAACTGCAGCTTTCTGAGACAGAAGAGGCTCGAAGCCTCAATTCAGGGTCTGGCTCGACTGAACCACAAAAACGTGTGCTTCGCGTTATTTAAACGTGTAACATGGAAATGCATTGGAAAAAACAGGCCTTGGTGCAGAATTAACGTTACACTCAGGGAAGGCCTAATAACTGACATGTTAATGTTAGACGAAAATGCAGAGACATTATTGTGTCAGACACGGAGAGGGAATTACATGGTAACATGAACATACATGGAGCATAGGTATATGGGTAGGGTGTGAGTGGGGGACACATTGACTATACAAAAATTTCTATTTCCTCAGCACTACACCTGCTGACTGACAAAGATCGCTGTGGTAAAATGTCGAGCAATCGCTGCAAAGTGGGAGGTTGCAAAGAGAAGTGAAGCCGATCTAACCGGAGACGGGGCCTGGAAGCAAACCGGTGGTAGAGAAAGGCAAGGTGAGGAGCCAACCAAAGCAGCGCAAACCGTGAGGTTCAACTTGAGCAGGCGAGACAGCAGAGGGAGGGGAGATCTGACCCACCCCACAGCAGCTGAGGACCGACCGACTGAAATCACCCCACCCTCTGGCACCAGGCCCACAGGTGCAGAGGAGACCCATAAACTGTGGACGTCTACACGAAGGGGAGAAAGCGAGTCAGTACCCGGAGTCGGCCAGACAGCCCCTAAAAGCGAGAAACCTCCTGCCTGGAGTGTGGAAAAATAAGCCTTTTTAGGGGCTCACTGCTGCAGGGGTTCACCCTTATCAGTCCACTGGTCCTTAAACCAACAAGAGAGAGATTGGCACGGAGTCTGGAATATCAAAAAAACAAGTTTATTAATCACTCATGAGTGGGACTACATCGATACAGCACCCTCGGGCACTGTATGAGATAGTACAAGGAGTTGCTGAATAAGAATGGAGACTCAAAGAGGAGGTACAAGCATGTACAAGAATAACTATCGACTAACATGGGCAGACAAAAACTTCTTACTCAGCAACTTGGAAAGGGACATAGGACAGCTTAGTCAGTTAAAACAGCCTGACAGTTACATTCTAAAACAGGTGCATTCTAGCAGCTACAGGCCTTTCTGAGCATACGCAGTGCTCTGGCTCAGTACTGAAGGAGTTATCTTAAGTTGATGACTGAAGCAGAATAGGAAGGCAGGCAACAATGAAGACAGCAGAATCACATGGCTAACACATGGCTAATGCAAATGGATGCCGTAAACAAAATGGCTTCAGGTCATGCTAACGGTAATTCTTGCGATTTCCACAGACGGACCTTTTAGCATTAGCTGAAGACATCGCTATGCAAAAGAGGATACATGAAAATTATCTTCCATAATAATTAGCATCAACTAGCTAATCTCTTGATCAGTTACTAGTTCGGCATTTCCTTTTAGCACATTATGTTTAACTGATGTACAAGGAATGCAAGAAGAAATGCAAAGGGAACAAAGCATTGGGCCACATTGAATGCACAGGCAGCATGAACACGAAATCGCAATAAAGATACATAAGGTGGATAATAACTTCCAGCCCCAAGCTGAGAATAGTGTCCATAACCATCCAGTCCAAGTCCATGTCCCTGAATCCGGGTGGATTTTTGTGGCTATTTTATGTAATTTCAATCAATCAATGATAACTTTATTTCGGTCGATGACCATAAAAGTGCAGATAAAATACATACACAATAGCACATGAGAATAAAACAATAAATAACAGTCCAGTCATGTGTTAGTACTAAAAAATTAAAAAAATTAAACTAGAAAGTTATCAAAGATGGAGAATATAAAATACATAGTAGCCCAGTTATTTTACAAAACTTTTTTGTCTACGCCACATACCAACTAGGAACCAAGATACAGCGAAAACAATGGGGGGGGGTATCATATCTTAGGACCCTACACGCTTGAACACGCTGTCTAAATCCTAGGTTCATGCATAGTGGAATCAACCAGCATTTCCTTATTTCTAGGTAGGCAGGGCAGAAAAACAGGATGTGGCGAACATCTTCTTGCTTGTAATTACATGCGGGGCAAGTGGTATGTTCTGTGTGGGCCCATTTAGAGGTAAATACCCTTAGTGGTAAGGAACCGTGCCTGAACTGAATGTAGAGTTTCCTGGCTAATGGAGGGGAGATTACATCCAAAAATTCCTCCATTCTTGATGCGGTCTTTACTTCAAGAAACTCTAACGTCAGTCTTCCCACGGTAGTGGACCTTTGTAGAGCTACCAGAATTTGGTGCCTCAGATGATGCAAAAGCTGCAATTTACTTATACTTGTGCAACTTACTTCAGGGTTCTCCCACAATTCTGGTAAGCTGATCCTATTACTAAGTGCCCTAATATGTATAATCCACGTAATGTTCTTACTTTTTAGAAGAGCCCAAACCTCTGCAAATTCCTCTCTATAGGAAGCCAATTCGGACACTGACCAGAGCCTCTTCCAATAAAGAATAGGCTGTGCCGCTACTAGCTCCTCTATTGGTTCTAACCCCAGGTCTAAACGTAAGGGGACAAGCGGAGTACTTACTGGTAAGCCCAGACAGTTTCTCATGAAGTCATGTTCTACCCTCATGAGGTTAGATATACTTTGATGGCCCCATAATTCGGCTCCATACATTGATGCTAGTCTAGCCTGCAGTCTATAAATTTCAACGACCGAGGCCGCGGGTTTGAAAACCGAGATTCTTTGAACTTTACTGATACCCCCCGCTACTTGGGTTAGTCTGAGTGCAGCCTTTGCGGTCTGAGAGCCCCAATCAAAGTGTTCCGTCAGGGTAATACCAAGGTAGACAAATGTCTTTACTCTTTCCAACGGAATGCCATTCAAGAGAGGGTTGGGTGGGGTCTGCTTCGGGGATTAAAGTTCATAAACTTGGTCTTATCCAAGTTTATCTCCAGTCCACGGGAAGCACAGAAGGATGCAAAGCCATCTAGGGTGCGCTGGATGCCCGTAGACATTTTGGACAACAGCAAGGTGTCGTCTGCAAACATCAGAGTGGGCACCCGCCCAGTAGCCAACCTTGGAGCATCATTATCTTTTACACCAAGTAAATGACCTACCAAACCATTAATGTAAAGAGAAAATAACATAGGGGCCAAGACACACCCCTGGCATACCCCCTTCAACACTGGAAAGCGGGCCGATAGATCACCATGTCTCGCACACCTAACTTGGGCATAGTTGTTCGTGTGGAGCCTGATCAATATATTCAATAGGTAGGTCGGCAGACCAAACTCTCTCAAGACTCCCCACAGCTTGTCCCTCGGTACTAGATCAAACGCTGCACGCAGGTCAACAAAGATGAGATAGAGGCTGCCACCCTCCAATCTCACCGTCTTCCAGAATAGGACCTGCAGCCTAAATATCTGATCTATGGTGGAAATGCCCATCCTGAAACCAGCCTGGAATATGGTCAGAATCTCCTTATCATCTATCCACCCCTGGATTCTATCTAAGATTATCCAACCCATCAGTTTTTGTGTGATATCTATTAAACTGATGGGCCTATAGTTAGATGGAGTTAACGGACAACCTTTTTATGGATAGGTACAATCTCCGCTCCAAGCCAGGTATCTGGCGGGACATTCCCTTTCAAAATTGCATTAAATAGAACCGCCAGGTACTGAGCCCAGATTTTAGGTTCAGACTGATATAAATCCCCAGGCATTTTATCAAGACCGTGGCCTTGTTGGGAAGTAGTTTAACTATCGCGGACTCTACCTCCTTAAGGGAAATGTGCTGTGGCCCATCCAGCTGTTGCTCAAGCGCGTGACCAAAGTGCCCAGACCCAACTCTGCATCCAGGGGCCCCGTTTGTTGATATTCATATCGGGCTCCTAGGGTAGCCAAAGGGGGGATCTCTACTGCTTCCTCCAACACAGGATCCATTGATCCCGCGAGTCTGTACTCATTGGATGGTTCAAGGATCGGGAGCAGGGAGCACCTGGGCGTGTCGTTTGCTCCTAGCCCCGCTGTCTTCTGGGGAGCGTGGTTCTCCCAATTCGTGTGCCCCTCTGCTTCCAATCACTGGCTCCGGGTCTGCAAGTATTATGTAATTTAGAAATTGCCTCAAAAACTGAAGGGGCGTGGTCAGGGATATACACGCAGCAACGGCTCCCAATGATGTGGCATGCTTCACCATGGTCCGCTAGAACCACATTGTTGGAAATTGCCCTTTTTGCTGGGTTATCCCCAAACATTTAGCTTTTTCCTCCTATTTTTTCCTGACCTGTTTGTGTTGGTTTTAGGACTCTGGGCACTTTCCCACTGCAAACCAGTACTAAAGTGCATATGCTGTCTGTGTAAACTGTGTTATGGATTGATGTTTTCATGATTGGCCTATTTGATTTATGTTTCAGCCCCTATTAAAGTGCACTGCGAGTGCCAGGGCCTATTAATAAAATGCTGTTGGTGGGCTTCAGCACTGGATTGTGCCACCCACGCAAACAGCCCGTAATGTGTAACTCTGGCCTGCCATTGCAGAGCCTGTGTGCAGCCTGAGGCTGCCATGTTGACTTG
This sequence comes from Lissotriton vulgaris, assembly GCF_964263255.1. Classification (NCBI taxonomy): domain Eukaryota; kingdom Metazoa; phylum Chordata; class Amphibia; order Caudata; family Salamandridae; genus Lissotriton; species Lissotriton vulgaris. Next base: position 2,068,198,758 of record NC_141689.1, on the reverse strand, counting down.
GCAAGTGCACACATTTGCAAGTCCCTAAACCTTCCCTTTTCTTCATGTGCGTCACCTCTTAGGTAGGCTAAGGTACCCCCATGGGCAGGGTGCACTGTATGTGAAAGGAAGGACATGCCCTGGTGTGTGTGACATGTCCTGATAGTGAATTAAAGCCTAATTAGATTTTCACTATTGCAAGGCTACCTGTTCCCCATAGGCCAGAGTGGGCAGTTTGATTATAACATCCAATAATCCTAACTGACTCAGGGAACATGGTAGAAATTCAAGTTTAGCATGCCTGAACTCAGAATGATAAAATACATATTTTAGTGAAGTTGATTTTAACATTCTGTGTTTGAAAATACCCCTTTTAGAAAGTAGGTATTTTCTTACCAAACCACCCAGCCTGCCTTTGCTAGCTTGTGTATTGTCTGTCTGGTTTGTGAGTGACAGGGTTGGGGGAAACTCCAGGAGACAGGGTGAGTCAGCACAGGGCTGAATAGACCTATCTGCACATAGATTGGTGGGAGGAGTCGCACCTGGGTCTGAATAGGGCTGTGCCTGCCTTCCACAATGCTGGCTCCACCTCCTGTGGTGCGTCTGATGACCCTGGCCTACACTGACAAAGGAATAAGGTGCACTGTTGCAGAATGCACCCAGAACTGGTTTGAACTAGGTACAGGACCCTCTGCCTTCAGAGGACAAAGGATTTACTGGTATAAATATTGGGGCCCAGACCTCAGAACTTTAGATTACTTCTGAACTAAGGAACCTGCAAGGAAGAAGGACCAGGAAAGCTGGAGGAGGAGTACTGTCCCTATGCTGCCTGTTGAGGGGTTGGACTGCAGTAGTTGCTTCTGTCTTGGGTAGGGAAAGGACTGGACTGTGCTTTCATCATCCTGCTGTTAAAATTTTCTCCAAGAGCTTAAAGTAGAGCTTGCCTCTTGTTGGAAGTCTCAGGGATAGAAAAGGCTTCAGAGATCTCGGTGGAATCAAGGAGTATGCCAAGAAGAAGAGCTGGAAGAGCTGTCAGGAGAAGTATTACCCTTTTGCTGTGCTGTTACTTTGTTGGGTTGGACTACAGCTGCTGCTTCTGCCTTAGGCCGTGAAAGGACTGGACTGAACTTTCTCTACTTGTGCGGAGTATCTCCAAGGGCCTGAAACCGAGCTGGCCTCCTGTTAAGAAGTCTCAGGGACTGCAAAGATTTCACCAACCTCTGGGTACCACTCCTGGAGCCGTTGTTTCAGTTGCCACAGAGAAGAGGGAACCATGACCGACTCTGCATTCCACCTCCATCGCTGGCCTTGTGTCCTGAAGGCACCACAGGCCGCACCGTCTTGCCCTACACCGCACGCATTGGTCTCACCGACGCCATCTGCACGATCGTCATCGAGCCGCTGCCTGCACCGCATCGAGAGGCACCGCAACCCGCATCGACTCGCTTCACTTCGCTGGCCTGGTCTCACTGACACGGTCGCCGCTGGCTCGACACCCGTGACCTCCTCGGCACACGCAGCTGTCCGGCTCGGCTATCACCAATTCCCGCTAACAGGCTCTGTAGCTTGCATCGCAAATTGCCTGCACCGTACGACTTGGTCTCACCGACATCGTCTGCACCATCGTCACCAAGCTGCTGCATGCACCGCATCGAGGGACACCGCACCTTGCACCGATTCCACTTTGCACCGTAACCGCGACGGACGCCACGACCAGCTCTGTCACCTGCACCATGACCTGGCAGCACCGCACCAAGCACCGTCTCGCCCTGCACTGTAAGCCTTGGTCTCACCGACACTGTCTGGACTATCGTCACCGAGCCGAAGCTCGCACCGCATCGAGAGGCACAACACCTGCACCGCTTTCACTTCGCATCGCAACCGCGACGGATGCCACAACCGACTCGCACCTCTGTGAGAGCCGCACTAAGAAAAGTACTGTGAACGGATCTGTCCCGCTGTTGCCGGGCCGTACCGACGCAGTCAGCTGGAGCCCCGAGATTCTGTTGTTCTCAGCATCACAGTAGGCTCGGACCGAGCTACCGACTCGTACAAACTGTGTTTCAACTTATTTTTCCCATTTAAGAAACATCTGGTGAAATAACTATTTTTAAAGTACTGTATTGTGGATTCTTATCGTATTTGGTCTTGAATATAAAAAGATTGGATATTTGTCCTAACTGGTGTGTTGTCAGTTTGTAGTGCTTACATTGTGTTACTGTTGGTTATGTGCAAATACTTTACACACTGCCTCTGAGATAAGCCTGACTGCTCGTGCCAAGCTACCAAGGGGGTGAGCAGGGGTTATTTTAGGAGTGTAACTCCCTTATCCTGATTAGAGTGGTGGTTTTTACCTGGCTTTGGTGCAAACCTTAGCCAACCAGAAATCCCATTTCTAACACACATCGAGGACCATCCTGTTTTGGGGTTCCACAGTTCTCGCAATTTTTAGTTTTCCATAAGGTTTCCAAGTGCCGTGGCTGTTTGATTGGTTACAGCCTCTACAACACGTGTGAAGCGCCTGATTTTTCTGCTGTTTAAGGCCGCACCAACAAAAAAATAGTCCCAAATTAGAGCCAACATACTGCTGCAGTGCAGTATCAGTTTGATCCACTTCATCATGAAGTATTGTTCTCTTATATTGGTTCTTAGAAATGTCATTATGCAGTTTATAGTCTTTGTTGTAGGATGCAGGAGCCAAAAACACAGGTGGTAATAAAAAGGACACATAGCAGCTACCTGACCAGCCCATAGGTAGGTGGTAATACCCTTTACCTCCACAAATAAAATACGCGTTGTGTGATGACAAAATACTACTATTGTTTAGTCCAGCAATGTTTAGTGTTTTAGTGCATTCACTTGTCCCCACAGGAATTCTAGAAATACTGCTCACACATAGTTCTGCTCCAGCTCTAGTAACAGCTATAACAGAAGATCCTTTTACTTTGGTTGTTTAAGTGTTTGAGAAAACATAACGTGTGGTGGAGTTTCCTTGGCGTTACTCCTCCGTTTCCCATACAATTCCTGTAGCCTGTGAATCTCCTTCCTCATCAGGATAACACACTTTGTTTAATTGGGCATTCAGTCCACCTACATCAGCTTCAGTAATGTTAGCAACTTTAGAAGCCATAGTAGCGCAAACAAGGCCCTACAAGAACCATTTTGTGAAAACGGCAGAGGAATGAAAGGTGTTCCTCCCTTTTTCTGATGAGCTGGTATCATTCCACACACCCACCAGTCAGTTGGTAATGTTTGTAGCATTGTGGGTGACTTGCAACATTTAAATACACGTATTGTTGAGATAGGACTGTCAGTGCCTCTGCTCATGATAAGGGAGAGTGTAATAATAGTGTTCAATGGGGACAGGAGTAGTGTCAGTCAGTAGATTTCGAGTAGGAGTTACTCCCTCTATAACCCATGTTATCGTAGCAATGATAAAAACAATGGAAGTGAGTGTAGATCAACACAACCCTTTATTTGCTCTTCAGTAAGGAATATACAGTCATGTGATTCTTGTGACTGAGGCTGAGTAGCTGGAAATGGCAATAGTGTAGCAGGGTCTTTTCAATGTGATATGAGAGGGCCAAAAGTGTCAATTCATAACCTGTCAAGTGAGCACTAGTTAAGTGTTATGTATTTGTTTGGTTCAGAAATGCATCAACTGGATGGGGCACTAACACAAGCAATCTGTGTGACAAGACTATTCCCTCACTCTGACGTATAGCCACAGCTGTCGCTGCTACCGCTCGAAAACACACAGGCAACGCACCAGCGACTAGATCAAGGACAGCTGAAAAATAGGCACAGGGATGCTGCTTATCACAGTGTGTCTGGGTTAAAACCGAGAGAGCGCAACCGTCCCTCTCGTGTACATAGAGTGTGAAGGCCTTAGTGTAGTCTGGACTTCCTAATACTGGTGCAGAACAAAGAGCTTGATGTAACTGCTGGAAAGCATTCTGGCATTCAGTAGTACATGGGAGAGGCATCGGAGTGTCTTTAGTCAAAAGGGCCAACAAGGGCTTAAAATGTGGGAAAGCCAGGAATCCACTGCCTACAGAAAGAAGTAAGGCCAATCAGTGCACGAACATTATTCTGCGTACAGGGCACAGGCAAATCCAAAATACTTTGAATGCGGTCTGGTGTGAGTGTACGTCCCTCCTTAGACAGGAGGTAGCTAACCTGCTGTCTACAATACTGCAATTTCTTTCGAGAGACCTTGTGATTATGGGATGCAAGCAATTAAAGCAATAACAGTGTTCCTTCTTCACACTGTTCAGGTGTATCAGCTGCCAACAAGATGTCATCAATATATTGAAGAGCCACCCCTTTTGGCACAGGGAAAGAATCAAGTTGTCTCTTCAATGCTTGGCTATAAATACTAGGACTCTTGGTATATCCCTGTCCAGCTCTACAGAATCTTAAGGATCGATTATTCAAAGTGAAGCCAAACCAATAACGGCTGTCAGGATGAATAGGTATCGAGAAGAAAGCATTCTTCAATTCGATCACACTGAATGTAGTTGCAGTAGGAGGAACCATAGTAAGAAGTGTTGTGATGTCAGAGACTACTGGATATTGAGGAACGACTATTTTGTTTACCTCTCGCAGGTCAATGATGAATCTATAAACCTTAGTTTCAGTGTCCTTTTTCAAAATGTGAAGAATAGGGCTATTACAGATAATATAGGGGACTTCTTCCACAACCCCCACCCTAATTAAATCCTCAAAAATATGTATCAATGCTTCTTCACCCTCTCAAGAGATGTTATATTGGGGCAATCAAGGCAATGCAGCACCTTCCTTTACTTGAATATGTACTGGTGGGATAACCATTGTCCCACATCGGTATCAGATGTAGCCCACAAATTGCTAGGTAACGATCCCAGAGCAACATCCTCCTAATAAGAACTTTAGAAAGGGCCTTAAAACTTGGCTTTTCGCCCTTTAGGTTGCTTTTCCTCCTTTAGTCTGGTCTGTTATTCTACTGTGTCGTGTTTTCTCGTATGTTACTGGTTCGTTAATTAAAAGCGCCGGGACACTCCATGGAGTAGCCGTCCGCTATAGAAAAACCAATATAACATAACATAACATAAGACAAGACATCTCAACCGTGGGATAGTTGTAATTTAAAATAAAAGGCACACCTTCTGGGAAACAACGTATTGTAGCACGAAAATGTTTGAGCATATTGATACCCACAATCTTATCTGGTGTGTTTGGGGAAAGCAGTAATAGACATGCTGCAGTGAATTTATCAAGGCTGAATGCAAGTGGCTGTGACAGTGGGCTAAGGGAAGGTGTCCCATCGAATCCTATCAATGTTATCATTCGCCAGGCAGGGGAGCCCTAGGAACCAATTGTTTAGACAGAGCACTATGAGTAGCTCCTGAATCAACCAGAAAACGATCAGTAGAACCCAAAACATTTGCATCGACATAGGGACCCCTCTGATCTCCTGGGACCTCAACTGGTTCCTTACCCCATCCTAGGCATTCCTATGCATTATCAGAATCATTTGGACCATCAGCCAAGTAATCAGACATTTAGTATTGGCTTTATCTGTCAAAGGTATTAAAAGAAGTAGGATTAGTTTTGGCTGGCTCATATCTGGTACGATTATCCATGCCTCCCCTATTTCCTATGTTCCCTCGGTGACCTCGCATATGCCTCTACCCCGCTGATACTGCTGACCTCACAATAGGGGGCACTCAGAATGCCAATGTCCAATTTCCTTACAATACACACATTGATCAGAAGAAAAAGTTGTTAGAGGGGAAAGGGGGTACACCAGGGCTATACATCACACGTCCACCTCTTGCACTACCTCTTAAAGGGGGACCATAGACTTGAGCCAACCTGACTTTTGTTTTTAGATCCTGAACTTTTTATCCTCCTTGCCTTTTGCTTCCAACTCCTGATGCTCAAAATACTGGGCCAAAGTCAAAAGGGAAACGGGGGAGGACGTAGTCCATGAACTCTCACTGGCCTTTAGGCGATTAGCTATTTCTGAATTTGTCGACAAACAGATGCTTACCGTGTCATTTGTCAATGACTGCCCACTAAAGTCATGGAATGTCTCTTCGAATCACGTAAAGAAATCAGAAACTGACTCATCCACTCTCTGCTTGCAAGACGCCAATGTAGTACAATCTATTTTCTTAGGGGGTATAAGAGTTTTCAATTTAGTTACAATGGCTTTGGGAAGATCTAATATCACTTGTTGTGGTTTCTGCGCAGGCGCTCTATCAGCATCCATTCTCTCTAACTGCACCCAAGTATCACCATGAGCTACAATATCATCTACCTTCCAAATCAATCTTGACATATCAGAGGGCAAAATCAGTCCAAAGACAATGTCAATTTCAGGCAATGTCATAGTGCAAGAACTAATAGCTCCTTCTACCTCTTCATAAAAAGTGGCTGGGTTTTTTACTGGATCAGGCAAAGCAGCTTTAAGAGCCATAATTACTGCTCTACTCCAAGGGGTATAGACCCAATTATAAGTAAAATATCCTTTTGCGTTATCTGAAGTTTTATCGTCACTTTTTCCTGCGCCCATTGGAGGAACATACAAAGGCGCAGTTTCACGCATCGGTTTTACAGTCACTACAGGATTACCTGTGTCTATATCTGTCCTTGTAGCTCATTCTTGGTGTACTGGGATTTGAGCTGTTTGCTCAGCTGCTGCTGTATCAGCTGCCTGTTTCTCCTCTCGTATTCGGAATACATCAGTGCGCAACTTACCCACTCGCCTAATTAGATCAGACACCAGTAGAGGAAGAAAGGTGCCATTGTATATCTGTTTCTAATCAGCACTTATATCATCAGGCTCTAGAACTTTGGAATATTTTCTAAATGTAGCCAATACCTCACAAGTAAATGTCTCTAAAAAATATAACTGCTCAAACTCTGACCATTGCTGAATCACTGAAACAGGTTTATGCCCATAAGCTGCTTTACGGGCAGCGGATCTAAGAGTGGCCTTGCGGTCAGCGGTAAAGGTAGAGCGAGTTGCCATCTGTCGGATTTATCCTTACCTTTCTCATCCACAGACCAGTGCTCATTATCAGAAACTACAGTCTAAGGGGCACTAGGGAATTTATACGGAGGCGGAGGTCTATCTAACAAAATAGAATCATCTTGTGGTCTATTAAGCATGGAATAAAGGGGCGCTAAACAGGGTACTGGCAAGTTACCTCTAAATGACACTCCCTACCTTCTTTCTATTTTATTTCCCTTATCTCTTTATTTTTCAATTCTAATGCTGCCTGGTAAATTGACTTGCGCTGTTCTTTTTCTGTAATAGCTTCTTCTCTCCTCACTCTCTCGTTCACCTCTTTCACCCACATTTGTACACAATCAAATATAGCCTGTCGACTTTTTTTCCTCAATAGGCACTGCTCAACATACTGAATGTTTTTAAGGTCAAACGACCCATTTACAGGCCATCACAGACCAGGATCCTTTTTAGTGTATTTGTTCCACAGTGTACTATATATTATGGAAGAAATACCATATTTAATGTACATAAACCTATTAGGTGTCTCCTCTAGGGGAGCCGGCTGAGTACTTTCTAAATCCATATTGGAACCACCAAAACAGCAACACATTCTACGAAGTGTGCTAGGAGCAGGAGTGCCAAAAATATTATAATACAATATAATATTATAGTCAAATAGTATTTATCCTGAGTATCAAAAGTAGAGGAAAATCTCCTCATTACCTGTCTTTATTTGCTGCAGTAAATAAACGGAAAAAAAACTGAATCTTGGCCAAGCAAATCCAAAACAAGAGTTTTGCTTCAGCGAACTTACCAAACCAAAGTCTCCAACCTCCACCTGCCAAGCTCTGGGTCGACCCAAACGGTCTTCTTAACAAAACTTACGCCAAAGGAGATCTCAGTCGGGACTGGCCATCACCTGGAGGGTCAGATCGGGAAAACCGGAAAATACGTTGGTACCTCATCAGTAGATTCCTGCCCTCCGTCAATATTGAACTTTCGGATGGCCCTATCTCCGATGAATCCCTGTTTGGGTGCCAATTTGTCGAATAATAAGCCTTTTTAGGGTCTCACTGCTGCAGGGGTTCACCCTTTTCAGTCCACTTGTCCTCAAACCAACAAGATAAAGATTGGCACGGAGGCTGGAATATAAAAAAAACAGGTTTATTAATCACTCATGAGTCGGATTACATCGATACAGCACCCAGGGGGACTGTATGAGATAGTACAAGGAATACAGGCACCATGGGGTTTATATACCTTGTTTGTTGCTGACTAAGCGTGGAGACTCAAAGAGGAGCTACAAGCATGTACAAGAATAACTATTGACTAACATGGGCAGACAAAACCTCTTTATCAGCAATGTGAGAGGGGACATAGGACAGCTTAGTCAGTTGAAACAGCCTTACAGTTACATTCTAAAACAGGTGCATTCTAGCAGCTGCAGGCCTTTCTGAGCATGCGCAGTGCTCTGGCTCAGTACTGAAGGAGTTATCTACAGTTGATGACTCAAGCAGAACAAGAAGGCAGGCAACAGTGAGGATGGCAGAATCATATGGTTAATGCAAATGGATGCCGTAAACAACTCATGCTAACTGCAATTCCTGTGAATTACACAGGAGGAACCCCCACAAGGTGTGGCTCCAGATAAGGCTCAAATATCCAACCAGCATCACTGGAGCAATTATACAATCCTCCGCTGGCTGCCCCAAATCGAACTGCGTCCCCAGGGTGAGCCATCAAGTAATAGGGTGAACGGATTGTCACCCAAAGCCCAAGCGCCTTGAAGATCCCATGCAGAGTGGAGGAGACAAGCCTTGAGCCCTATCAAAGGTGAGCCGGTGTGTTGCCCATATCTTACTGTTCAGCGCCAGTCCCGAAGGTGCAGGAGGATGGCCCTAAATCCAAGAAGCGCTCACCCAGGGAGGTAGCTGCCAGAGCACGTGAAGTCAAAGGACCCTCTCAGCAATAGGCAACAGCCTCTGGGTTTCAGGGACGCACAGCGCCAGACCCAGAAGATCGCCCCGACTGACGGGGCCACAAATCAGACACAGCACAGTGACATACCCAGCCATCACCCCTGAACCAGACCACGGAAGACCGGGTCGAAGAAGCGGAAAGGTAGGAGAGCGGCACATGAGACTGGGCAATAGTGGTGCCAATCAGGTCAGACTCCGAGAATTAACCACAGAGGAACGGCGTTACCAGACCATAGAAGGGCGAAACATCCAAGCAGAAGGCAACAAACGGCCACACAAACCTAAGGAGGCATTGAGAGAGAAGGAAACCAACCAGGCAATGTAGCTACAAGGTGTGTGCCACAGTAGAACAGGTGTAGAAGAAGCCTTCTGAAGCACCTAAGAGAAGCAGAAATCGGCACCCCCAGCCATCCCTCGCCTCCAGAAACCAACACATCAGTGGGGGCTGCACCCACTATACCAGCAGCCATCAAAGTTGCTGGCTGAAATAGAACACTCAAGAGCCATGATGGAGTACAGACTCGGGGCCCTGTCCTCAGATCTCAATCTCCTGCCACTGTCAAAGTAGCAGATGGAGATAAAACCCTTGCCACCCTCCAACCATTACCTAAGTCGCAGCAAGAAAGCTTAAATGATTTCAAAGCTTGAATCTCCGGGCTGGAGGAGAGAGCAGACTAATTAGAAGGACAATCTCGACGCAGCAACATCTGGGTAATCAACCTACCGGAGGGGGCAGAAGGGCCCAACCCGTCGAGGTACATGGAGACAGTGTTCAAATCATTCACCCCGGACTCTGAACTTACACCCTTTTTCTTAGTGGAGAAAGCCCATCGGGACCCAGCACCACGGCCGCCACCCGGGTCACTTCCACAACCACTGCTCCTAAAACGACTCCACTTTCGGGACAGAGACGCGGTGCAGAGAACAGGAAGGACAGCTCCCTTTTTGGAGCTACAACGAAACGTAGCACGACACCAGACGGCTACAGCAGAGCAACCAAAACATATGTTCGCCACCCACACAATTCACCATAGCCACTGCTTACAAGTGAAAATGCAACATGCAATTTACGTGCTAATATGTGAGTGTAACCGTGTAATTTGTAAAGAAAATAGAATAAAAATTGTTTAAAAAAAAAAAGAAAGATCAATAATCAGTTGTGCCAATTTTAAGTGTGATTATATGCAAAAGCATGTAAAGGTCAGTACATGGCTATCAAAATGTTGACAGGGCGAAATTTAACGAAAATATAGTGCGGTACTGGTGAGTGGGCACTAGCAAGAACAGACATATTTCATGTTTAATTTACTTGTGCATTCCATGAATTAGTTTGCGTTTTTTAGAATGGTATGTATTTGCAGTTTTTCATGCAACATATTACTCATTTAAAGTGCAGTGTGAAAAGAGTTGCTCCTATTTAGCTGTGTGAGTTCAAACAGTGGGTGGGCCACGATAGAGCTGTGGAGTTCAGGACAAATGCAGTACAAATTTCTTACAGAGGCTGTCAGTGGTTCATAAAGTGGTTCAGGATACGTGCTCATCCAATCCTTGGCCTCTCTGCGGAGCACAGAGCTTCGTAGTCAGATGTTTCATTTGTATGTAGGATTATTTTCAAAAGTGTGTCATGGAGGCACACAGCTGTCGAAATATTGACTGGGCAAATGTAAAAAAGAAATGAAGTGCGTACATGTGAGAGGGTGTGTTGTTACTTTGGTGGGATTGGTGAAGTGAAGAATATGCAAGGAAAGGGATGAAATAAAAAGTGAAAAGAGGGTGCTGAAGAAGAAAGAGGTGAGGTATGCGATATGCTGATTGAGTGTTCCAAAAGTCTATGAGGAGAAAAAGACAATAAATGTGTAACAGAGAGACTGCGGAAAAGAGTGGTGCAAAGAGGAGCACAGGAGTGATTGAGACTCCAAAGACCTTGCCCCTTCCACTGACCATAGTAATCTTTAATTCACAGCCTGCTTAAAAATATAAAAAATATAACATACATATATATATATATATATATATATATATATATATATATATATATATATATATATATATATATATATATATATATATATATATATATATATATATATATATATATATATATATATATATATATATATATATATGTATGTATATATATATATGACCTACTGGCAGTCGCCAGTAGGTATATATAGTTAGGATTTTTTCCCTATGGGATTTCTGAAAATTCTATGTCTAATAACTTTGGCGTTTGTGGACGGAATCGGCTGAAATTTTCAGGAAAATGGCACATTTTGTTTCTGAGCAGCTCCTGGAAATTTGGGGGTGTTCGGCAAGGGGGGGCTGAGATAAAAGGGGGGTCCCAAAACGCGTTTTTCCCATGTTAATTTCCATAGGGCGGTTGGCCTCACTTTTAGCCCGAACGGCTGAATGGATTTCCACGAAACTTGGCAAAACTGTAGGGACTGTTAGCCCGATGTGCCTTTGCTGGGTCTCAATATATGTGCTTCAGTGGATTTTGAGAAATTAACGTTTAAAACAAGATATATATCTGTAACAGCGCTCCGGGCAGCGCTCCGGTTCGCGAACTTTTCGCATATCGGAACTTTGCGAAGCGAAGCTGATTGGCTCTCCGGTGTCTGTCAACATTCTAAACAGTCCGGAGCGGCCGCCATCTTGTCTCTTGGTAGGATCGAGAGACAAGAGGAGGCCAAAACAAAGGGGCAAATTACCATAAGGGGGCATAGTAGATCCTCGTTGACCCCCTAGGTTTTATGTGGAGGTTTTAAAAGGGCCCAGGAGGGTCAAATTTTTTTGCGTGGTGAGCCCCAAGTTCGCGAACCGGGAAGCGTTCTGGGCAGCGTACTATAAGGATAAAAGAATGATAGACTTTTCTAATACTGTATGTTAATTGTTTGTTGTTTTTGTTGGTTTTTTTTTGTTTTCTTTATTTTTAAAGTATTTTTTTTATTTTGATTGTTTTTCATAATTTATTAAACTTTCTAACATTTCAGTGTCTGAAATGTCATTATTTTCTTGGAATATTGTTTGCAATCTGTGAGGTTGTAAAATGTCCTCATTTTCAAGGAGGTCATCTACTGCTTGGACACATTGCAGCAGTTCTTTATCCAAAGTTTCATCCATAAATTCCATGTCAATTTGATCAATTGTATCAATCAATTCTTGGCTGCTCGCTTGCAGGTCCATTTCAAAAGAAACTTGGTTTTCGCCTTCCATTTTGCCTGAAATTTGGATTAAAAAAATATATATTAGTAGAGATAGGGCACTGTTGGGAATAATTTTAGATAGGCTTTTTTTATCAGTGAATTTATCTTTGGGCAGTGTATAGTATCAGAGTGGAAGTAGGAATATAAAAAAGTGTATGTGATTTAACGTTAGTAAATTTATAATTATACAATAGAAGTCTAAGTCCATCCATAACTATAACAGAGAAGTCTATCTAAATCTATAACTACTACAGAGGGATAGTATATAACTATCTGAAAAAGTTTACCATATTTACTTATAGTGCACAATATACTTCAGTTTTAAAAATAACAACTTACCTTTAGAAACAAGTTGAAGTGATTACTGATATTCCAAATGATATAAACAACAAGAAGTAGTAGTCAAAATGGCTGTGTTTCCTTCTCTTCCTTTATATATATTCAGGTATATAACCAATCAAATGTCAGGTAATAAAAGTAGAAAATGAAAGTAACATTTTCATTGGTTGTCAATTCCAACACTTCAGATGTGTTTTGTGAAGTAATTTACCTCACGGTACTTAGAGAGGTCTACAGGCTAAATGGCTAAATGGAATTTCAATCACATTTGTGAAAATGAAAGGGATTGTTATGTAGTATGAGCTAATCTATATTTGGTGAGAGTGGCTCTGGTCATTTTTCTGTAAATCGGCCGATCTCCCTGCTCCCCGCTCCTGCTAAGATGTTTGAGACTCATCTCAACAAACATCTCGCTGCCTTTGTCGAAAGCTCTGGATGCTTAGACTCCTCTCAGCATGGATTCAGGAAAGAATTTAGCACTGAGTCAGCCCTCACCATCGTACTTGATAAGATCCGTACATCAGTAGATGAGGGCCAGACATCTCTCCTGGTCCTGCTAGACCTAACGGCGGCGTTCGATACCCTCTCCCCCTCGGTACTTACATCTCGGCTGAGGGAGGTGGGGGTTAAGAACGCAGCTCTTGATCTCCTGACCTCGTTTCTTACAGGTAGGGAACAAAGAGTCAAGCTTGGGGAGTTTCTATCTCCATCCCGTCCTGTGCTATGTGGGGTTCCTCAGGGGTCGGCCCTTAGTCCGACCCTTTTTAATATCTATGTTACCCCACTGGCCAAACTCATAAGATCTTTCGGGATGGAGGTAGTCTCGTACGCCGACGACACTCAAATCCTCGTTTCTCTACCCCATTCTGATGAACTAATCGCCTCCAAATTCAGATCCTGCATGGAGGCGGTCGGTAATTGGATGGTTTCGAATTCTCTGAAACTGAATGGGGAGAAAACGGAGGTGATGGTGTTTGGGGGAAAAGAAAACATCTGGTCAGCCAACTGGTGGCCTGACTCCCTTGGTACCTGTCCCTCCCCCACATCCTCTGCTAAAAACCTCGGGGTGATAGTAGACCCTGCCCTTGACCTAGGCAGCCAGGTGAACAGAACTGTCTCCACTTGCTGGGGCCTCATCCATACTCTCCGTAGGGTCAGGAAATTTCTTTCCCTACAGGCAAGAAAACAAATAGCGGTCGCTCTCATCGGCTCGCGTTTGGACTATTGCAATGCGCTGTATGCAGGACTTAATAAAGGACAGCTGCAGCGCTTGCAGGTGGTCCAAAACGCCGTAGCCAGATTTGTCCTGGATATCCCCAGACGTTCTTCAGCCACTGCAGCCAGGAAAACACTGCACTGGCTGCCGATAGAACAGCGTATTCGGTTCAAGGTCTTGTGTATGACCTACAGAGCCATCGCCAAGAAGAGCGACACGGGAATTGGTTCCATCATCTCCCACTATGTTCCCCTTAGAAACCTGCGCTCCTCTGGGAAACTGCTCCTCGCAGCTCCCCGTGTACGGAAAGCCAGGTGGGGTGGCAGAGCCTTTTCCACTCTGGCTCCTAAATGGTGGAATGAACTTCCCCTGGATCTTAGATCCCTTCCATCCCTACAGATTTTTCGCACTGCCTTGAAGACCTTTCTCTTTAAGCAAGCTTACGTCTGAGACTCTAATGTTTCCTCTCTTGGTCCTTCTTGACCTTTGGCTAGGCGCCTTGATGCCTTCGGGTTATTGTTCTGCGCAATACAAATTATTTTTCAATTCAATTCAATTCAAATTACTTTCCCACCTTTTTTTTGGACCGCTTCCCGGGAAGCGGCTCGGTTCGCGAACTTTAAGCGTCACGGGAGTCCACCATTTCGTGTTTCGGTCGCATTAAGATACAAGATGGAGGGCAAATAATGTTTAGAATGGGTAGAAGGGGTCATGGTAGACTTATCTTGACCCCCTAGGTTTTCTGAGGGTGGCTGAGGAGGCTTATATGTGCGGAAAAAAACATTTTTTAAAAAAATTCCGCGAGGTTAGCTTTCGGTTCGCGAACCGGGTAGCGCCCCGGGGAGCGTATTTTGTGGAAAATTAGTGAAAAAAGTTAGAAAAAAATAATAATTGTGAGTGATCAGATGAAGGGTAGCTCTGAGAAGAGCTTTTGGGTTTATGGTACTTTTAGGTACTTATAAGTAGGTACCAATGCACAGTCTTAAATTCAGAATGAAAATTCTGTTGCCCTCATCTGAGAAGTGAACTCCATCTCCTCTGAAGTTATCTTGCATGTAGTAACGCAAGTTATGGTTGTACAAGGAGCCCATTCCATGGTCTCTCATGTAAGCTGAAACAGATTTGTTTACATGCTTCCTCGCTTTCTCAATTTGTGGACAAAATTGGTTGGACCACCTCCATTTCTGTCTTTGGCATATATTGGAATATACCAAGGCAGTTTGAGGAAAAAGTGCCATTAATTGCTCAAAGGTGTCCTTTAAAAGCATTTCCAGACCTACCCCAGTCAAAGTGCCCAAATCATTACCTCCACAGTGCACAATTAACAGGCCAGGTTTTGGCAAATGCATAAAGGTTTTCACCAATGGTATCAATTGGTGACATTTTAATCCTCTTTGGCCCAACCACTTAATTTTCACATCTTGTAAATTGAGGTTAGGTAAATTTCTGTTCTCAGCATACCTTTGAGCCCAGTGGATGTAACTATGTCCAACAATCCAGACTTTAAACATGGTGAGAGAAGGTTGTGCTGCAGTCAGATGAAGTGTGGTAATGAAAGGGCAGTTGAAACAGTAGGAGTTTGTAAAGAAAAAAAACTGTGGAGTTTCAGTGCTAATGATTCATTAGCAGTGATTGGTGGATTTCCATTTCTGAAAACAGAAAGTTAGGGTGCATGGATGTGTTCTTTGAAAGATGTAATTTGAATGGTCAAGGAAAAAACATTTAATGAAAGATTGCACTGGATACGCAGGTGCACTGAGAGTTCAGAGTTCAATTGAAACATTTTTGTGTGAACTTGCAAACATGAGAGGTCTTTCAGGAGGTGGTTGCTAAGCAAAAAAGGCAGAGAGGGCAGAGGGGGGAAGGGTTTTGATTTGAAAAAAGTGAGGGAAGAGTTATGATTGGCTAATATGAGAGATATGTGTAATGAATATCTGTATTTCTCTGCTTTCAATAGCTGCAGCCTCTGGAGTGCATCCTCTTTGTTCTGCTGAAGACAATTTGGTGTATTTCTGAGACTGTTTTGAAACTCAAAAAGTATTTGCTAAGGTGAGAAAAGATTTATTTAATTTAGATAGAGAATAGTATGATTTAAGGAGAAAATGATGAAGAAAGCTGTGTTTTTAAAATGTGGCTTTGTCTCAAGTGATATACAAATAGATTTTGTTTCTTTGAGAAATTTTAATTGCATATTTTGTGTAGCAATCTGGCATGCAGTAACACAAGTTATTGTTGTACATGGAGCCCATTCCATGGTCTCTCATGTAAGCTGAAACAGATATGTTGTGTTTAAAAACGATTTTTGAAAACAATTACATTTCTGGATATGTTCTGCTAGAGCTTCATAGGTTGTTTTGGGTCATATTTATAAGGCATTTGAGTGTCTATGATGTTATTTTTCCCTTTTTAAATGGAAAGCGTTCTTCATGGGGCAAGTTTGTTGTAAATACGCTCCCACCTGTGCTTTGCAAATTTAGATTTTGATTATGGGAGTTACATAGCCATGTTAATAATGTCCCAAAAATGGTGCAAGGGCATTCCTAAAAACGCTTTCGTGTGTCTCAAGGACATTTTCAGTCATTTCCTCTTGAATGCAGGTATACAATTGATTTATATGCTGTGTTTAAAAACAATTTTTTGAAATCAATTACATTTCTGGATATGTACTGCTAGAGCTTCATAGGTTGTTTTGGGTCATATTTATAAGGCATTTGAGTGTCTATGATGTTATTTTTCCCTTTTTAAATGGAAAGCGTTCCTCATGGGGCAAGTTTCTTGTAAATTCGCTCCCACCTGTGCTTGGCAAATTTAGATTTTGATTATGGGAGTTACATAGCCATGTTAATAATGTCCCAAAAATGGTGCAAGGGCATTCAATAAAACGCTTTCATGTGTCTCAAGGACATTTTCAGTGATTTCCTCTTGAATGCAGGTATACAATTGATTTATATGCTGTGTTTAAAAACGATTTTTTGAAATCAATTACATTTCTAGATATGTACTGCTAGAGCTTCATAGGTTGTTTTGGGTCATATTTATAAGGCATTTGAGTGTCTATGATGTTATTTTTCCCTTTTTAAATGGAAAGCGTTCCTCATGGGGCAAGTTTCTTGTAAATTCGCTCCCACCTGTGGTTGGCAAATTTAGATTTTGATTATGGGAGTAACATAGCCATGTTCAAAATGACCCTAAAATGGTGCAAGGGCAATCTAAAAAACGGTTTCATGTGCATTAAGGACATTTTAAGTCAATAAGGAAACACAGGTGATGTAATTCTGAAATGAGGAAAAGAAACTTCACATTTTTCAATTACATCACTAGTGTTTCCTAAGTTTATGAATGACATTGTGCAGATGAAGTTTAGGTGTGACCACAGATTCAAAAGATGTCTGCCCTTTGTTCAAGAGTGAAGTGGACATGACTTACTTCATTGCTAGGCCTTCACATGTATTATCTCCTTTGTTTTCTTAAACAAGTGAAAATCTCATCTGCAACCATGTGTTGGCCTCACCTCAAACAAACAAAACAGGTGATGGACCGAATGTGGATCAATGACACCCATTTACCCCAGTCCAAAGATCTGGGCCCAAACAAACCTCTAGATAGGCCACACTTTATCGTCAACCTGAATAAATCATTTAAAATGTTAGGGAGAGATTTATGATTGTTGTATGCCTGTTTTATACCACTGTGTGTCATTTTTGTGACGCAGTGGTGGTGCAAAAGATTTGCTATGTTATATAATAAGTAGGGTGTTAAGTTTTTGATGACTGTTATTCATTTACTGTTTGGTAATAGTGGTTAATAACATTTTTTATTATATTTTTCCACAGATTCAACTGCACATCATTTCTAAATTTTAAAAATGCCAACTAAGAATCGAATTAGAAAGGCGAGAAAACGTCAAAGACAGCAAGATCATGTATTATTGCAGCAGTCCTCTACCCAAAATACTCGTGAAATCACCAAGAAAGCTCCGGGTAAGAGCACGAAATCATTCATAAGAAATATTTGTAGTAAAAAAAGTATTTCTCCCAAAAATGTTTCAGTCCAGAAAAAGAAAAGCAATTTAAATGGAAAGGAAAGACCCATCAAAAATGTTACTGGTAGAGGAAGAGATAACTCTGTGCATGATAGCAGAAGGAAACAACAGTTTAGGGACATTCGAAAACTAATGTTCCGCAACAGGATAATAGTTAATTTATTAAAAAATATTAAGAAAGGCCAACAGAAAGTGGCATTTTATAAGAAGAAGAAAAATTTAGAGAAAATTATTGATCATGCTTTTGAAATTAAGCGAAAGTTGTTTATTTTGATAATCAATAGAATTAGGAAACTAAACAAGGTAATTTCTTATTTCAAATCAAATAGTAGATGGAAGAGAGTAGTAAATCGTAGTAACTTTTGTGAAGTTTTTTCCGGAGAATGGATGCATAGTTCAAGTTGTGAGGCATTTTTTAATGAGGAGAGTTATTTTCAGGATAATGATTTGGTGTTTGCAGTTGACACCAGTGGTCGAGCTTATGAAGTGAAGGATGGTTGTCCAGTTGAAAAAGAAAAACTTGTGACAACAGAGACAGGCGAGGTGTTAGGTAATGAGGTTTTAGGAAGACGTCCTAAGGGTCCTGTGTACATTTGGAAGTGTAGTTCTATTTGCAGTGTGCGACAGGTTTCCATCAATTTGTTTTGTGATTTTATACGGACATTTAATAAGAAAAGTTTGAAGCAGAAAATGAAGTTGTTGCAAGATTTAGATCCTTGCAGAGTGAGACAAATGACAGGTTTGCGTGGTCATTCACTGGCTTGTCTTTCCAGGAGAGTATGCCAGAGTGTTTTTCATCATTTCAGGATGCTAGCAGTGCATCATAATAAAGTGAGAAAATTAGTGAGAATGTTGTATTATGCTAAGAGTCCAGCAATTATGCTTAAACAATTATGTGCTGCTCTTTTGCATGGTTCTGAAATAGATGTCAAGAATATTTGTGAAGAAATTGAGTTTTGTTACTTTGGTAGTAAAGATGAGAATGTTCAAATTGACCCAGAAGTAGAGGGTAATGTTGAAGATAATGTACAGGTTTCTAGTACAGATAAATTTCAGAAGGAAAATGCCACGTTTCAGATGAAATCAAGTGAGAGGCCTAATTTCACTTGTGTGTGTTGTTGACGCACTTATTATAAGAATCAGACTAAGTTAGTGGATTTATATGCAAAAAGTGAAAGGGAAAATGATAGTGAATGGAAGGATTTTGCCACATACTTGATGGTAGAAAATTATTTTGATTTGGGATTGGATCAACGTGTATGTACTTATTGTTGTAACAAATTAAACCAAAACCAGATGCCTGCTAGGGCGGTTCATAATAATCTGGAATTGGTTGAGGTTCCTTCTGAATTGAAGGATTTAAATACTTATGAATCTATTTTGATTCAAAGTATCCATCCCTTTCAGGCTATTGTAAGAATGGAGCCAAAGACAGGGAAGTTGCCTCCATCAGATTTACAGAGAGGATTAAAGGGAAGAGTTGTTTATTTGCCTCTAGATTTGAACAAAAACATTAACACAATTGGAGTAGAAAAAGTGGAAGAGGAACCTCTGGTTATCTTAGTTAATGGGGTTCCGACAAAGAATAAGAAAATATGGCAAGATTTAGTGGATGTTAGGAAAGTCAAAAAGGCAACATTGTATTTGAAGAAAAATAATAAGTACTATATAAATGTATATGTTGCAGAAGAGGAAGTAAGTGATGAAGAGGATAGCGATTTGTGTGCTGGCCAAATTGAGAAAGTAGAGGCCTCTAAAAGTGAAGAAATATATGAACATTATAGTGTTCATCCTTTGCATTCCAAGGAAGTCATGGGGAATGCAATTGAGTTGTTTCAAATGAAACAAGCCAAAGGGAGTCCCATTAGTGTTTGGGAGGAAAGTTTAGAAGTTCGGTGTTTCCGACAGCTATTTCCAACAGGTCAAGGAGGAAGATATGATGAGCGGCCTCATCAAATTCCTGCGTCTGAATACCGAACTTTACGATTGTATGCAGAAGATCCTAGGTTTCGTCAATGCATTCCCTATTTGTTTCATCTCCTGTTTGAAAGCGATCTGTCTGGACTGTCATATGCAGTGAACCACATCTTAAAAAGTGGTATACAGATGCGAAACATCTCGGCAAGTGACTTTATGCATAAAGTCAATGTCCAAGACAGTATTTTGGATTCCCTCCTAATTAATCTCATGGCGTGTCAGCGTGGTACTAATGAGTACTGGTACCGTCGTCATGGTGATTTAAAATGTATGCTGAGGAACTTAGGAACTCCAACATGGTTCCTTACTCTGAGCTGTGCCGAGTATGGCTGGGAAGACTTACTTGAATTTCTACAAGAGGCAAATGGAAATATTGAAAACATTGAATTCAAGACACCCGGAGAACTGTGTTCTTTGGATCCAGTGAATGTATGCAGGTACTTCAATCATAGATTTGAAGCTATGATTTCTTTCATCACAAATAAGAAGAATCCACCTCTTGGAGAGGTGTTGGATTTCTTCTGGAGAAAGGAGTACCAAGCAAGAGGTGCTCCTCATATACATATGTTGCTGTGGATCAAGGATGCACCTAAATTTGGAACAGATCCGGATGACTTAGTGATGAACTTCATAGAACAGTATTCTACGTGTGCTGTTCCAAACGCAACGGAGAAGAAAAGCCTAAGAGAACAAGTTCTACGTTTGCAAAGCCATCGTTGTGGAAATTACTGTCGTTGTGAATTCAGAAACAAGGACAAGTTCTACACCAAATGTCGTTTCAACTTTCCACGACCGGTGACTCCAAAGGAAGAGTGAACAGTTTGATGTCTTCGCTGCGACATAATGTCACGAGGAAATCACCCAAAAATACATACAATTTGAAAAGGAACGAAGAGTCCAAGTACATCAACGACTACAACCCAGTGATTTTGTCCATGTGGAATGCTAACATGGATATACAGTTTGTGGCTGACAACTGTATGGCTGTGGCTCGGTATGTGACATCTTACATCACCAAAAAAGAAAAGACAGAATTGAAGGATATGTGGGAGGACATTTCCCATGAAAAGAGCCTCAGCAAGAAGTTGTACAGTTTCAGTCTGAAGATGTTGTCGCATCGAGAAATCGGAGCTTATGAATGTTCTGACCGGTTGTCTTCAGCAAGTCTCTATGCCAAATCCAGGAGTATCGTTTGGGCGAGTCTTGGTCTTGCTGCAACGCGAAATCGAGTTCTAAAACCTGTCCGGGAAATTGAGTATTTGGCAGAAAAGGAACCAAACAGTACCGACATTTTGAAGACCAACATGTTGGATACATATTATCCAAATCGAAGCAGTCATCTTGAGAATGTTTGTCTATATGAGGTTCTCCAAAATTATATATTCAAGAGGAACATCAAAGAAGATATTGAGAAAGGAGTGTATGCTGTAATTGGAAGTGAGGGATGTCTGGTCAAGCAAAGAAAATGCCAATTAGTAAACCATCGAAAATTGAGTGGCGAATCTCCAGAAAAAAAGGAGTTTTTCTATTTAGCACTTTTGCAACTTTTCAAGCCTTGGCGTGCAGAAGAGGAACTGCTTGGAGATTTCACTGCTGCTAAGGAGACCATAGAATGTCCTGCTTTTCCCAAATATCAAGAAATGTTGACTTTGGAAATTGAGCAGGAAGCAACGATTGCAGCCGAAATTGCCAGAGACAGTTCTCAGGATAGTCAGAGTTCTGTTTCATGGAGTCAGGATCCACTAGGAGGACCTATTATCGAAATGAAGCTGCCACTGCTATGAATGAAGTGGAAAGAGCCATGGCACATGCTCAGGAGGATTCAGTTAACTTAGAAGACTTGGAAAAACAACTCAACGTTGAGCAGAGGAAAATATATGATGAAGTTACCAAGCAAATTGAGCATGGATTAAGTCATGAGAAGAAAGAGTGCTCATGTACATCGTTGAAGCCTGTCCGACTGTACGTGAGTGGAGAAGCGGGAACTGGAAAAAGTTTCCTTATTAAAGCAATTTCTTGTTATTTGCAGGAAAGGACTGAGTCATCGCTGTCTTGTGTTGTCACCGCTCCTACTGGACTGGCAGCACATAACATTAAAGGTATTACTTTGCATCGTCTACTGATGCTGCCAGTGGAGCATGACAACAAATTACAATACCACAAGTTATCTGGGGATGCTTGTTGTGAAGTTTCAAGAGTCTTGAGGAAAATGAAACTTCTTATCATTGATGAAGTAAGCATGGTTTCCAATGTCATGCTTGCCTTTGTGCATTTGAGAATGCAAGAAGTTCTTAAAACTGAGTATGATGTGTTATTTGGTGGCAAACACATCATTGTTTTCGGAGATCTTCTGCAGCTGACACCAGTAAAAGGTCAACCTGTGTTCAAAATACTCAGGCATGAAGATACCAGGAAGTGCCTAGGGAGCATTGGCAACGTCAATATATGGTTAAACTTCAATTATGCTGAACTGCATGAAAATATGCGTCAGGCGAAGGATGAAGATTACAAGAATATTCTACAAGATATTAGAATTGGAAAAGTGACCGAGCATGGAAAAGAAGCTTTAAATGCACGATTACTTTCAAATTTATATCCCGAACAAGACATTGTGCCTGAGAATATTTTTCAGAAAATTACTGAGAAGAAATCCGGAATATGTTTGATGCCAACTCTTGCAGAATGTGCCATCTTCAACAACAAAATGTTGAATTTAGAAAAGCAAGAGATTGTGAAACTTGAAGCTATTGACAGAATAGAGCATATGGGATCAACAATTATTTTGTCTGAGAATTTGAAATCACAATTGGATTCATTAGAGAAGACTATATCTAAAACAGCGGGTTTTGAAAAGACTTTGAATGTGTGTTTAAATTGCCGAATCATTTTGAGAAGGAATTTACATGTTGAAAGAGGTCTGGTAAATGGATCAATGGGTAATGTTGCGGATTTTGAGAAATACCGAAATAGAGATGGAATTGAATTTTTAAAAATTAAATTTGATGGCATTGAGGAAGTACAGCTAATTGGTCGTTGTTCTGCTAGGTTTTTGCTTGTTAAAGACTTATATGTTCGCCGTAAACAGTTTCCTGTTTGCTTGGCATATGCGGTGACAATCCATAAATCGCAAGGTTTAAGTGTAGATAGTGCATTGGTGAATATTGGCAGTTCTGTGTTCAAGGAGGGTATGGCATATGTGGCATTGTCACGAGTTAGAACTTTATCGGGATTGTACTTGATTGACTGTGATGTCACAAACATTTGTGCGGATCTAGATTGTGTTAAGGAATACAATAGGTTAGGAAAAGAGTATGCGCCACATTTGCCTCAATATCCTTTGTTTGAGAAACGTGTGGTAGGCCGGAAACGAAGAAATATCAGTAATAGTAGGGAGGTTGTAGCAAAAAGACCAAAAGTCGATGAACCGAAAATTGTTAGCAGAAAGAAAGTCGATTCTGTTGAAGATGTTGTCGGTTTTCAATTTGAAAACAGTTCTGGTGTCAACTGCTATGCAAATGTAGTGGTTAATGTTCTCTTTTCACTAGAGAGTTTAAAAGAACAGATTGTGTTGAATTCAGAACAAAGTTTATGCTGTTTGTTGAATTCTGTTTTCGAGAAATGTAGCACTGATCGAACAAAAGTAGAAAGTGTGTCTGAAGTTCGTTATCTGTTAGATGAATGTTCAGGTCAAACAGACTTCTCTGAAAATAATCAGCAAGATTGTCAGGAGTTTTTAATGTATATGCTTGATGTATTGCAAGATGAGGGTGTAGATGTAGATCACCTGTTTGGGCTTTCTTATCAATGGCAGCATGACTGCGAGAACTGTATGGTATCAAGTGCTACTAGTGTAGACTCAGAAAGATTTATATATTTAACTTTGCCAGACAGTAAATCAGTCTCCTTTAATAAGCTAGTAAATGCAGCGGATCACAACATGGAGTGTAGCCAATGTAAATCTGAAATGATGTCAACATTATTTATACGTAGATATGGCCAGTATGTCATTTTAATGATCCAACGATGTAGGCCTGATGGATCAAAATTGTCAACTTTAATAAAACATTTTGTGGCTTCTCAGCTGTCAATATCAGGAAGGACTTTTGCAACTGTAGCAATTATCTATCACGATGGTCCTTCAACAACATCAGGACATTACACAGCTTATTTAAAGTCTCGAAACGGCTGGTCATTCTGCAATGGTTCTGTTGTAACTTTCAAAAAAAAATTGCCGTTTAACCTTAAAAATTCTTACCTGGTGTTTTTAAAACCAAAATTTTAAGGAAAGAATCTCGGGATTTCCTCTGAGGAATTGCAAAAGGTTCATCAAGTAGAGGGAATGTAAGTCTGCAATGCTGTCTAGATTATTGGTCCAAAACTTTTAATTATAATGTCAATTTAAAAATCCAACTATATAAACCTGATGCAAGTAAGTCTGCTTCATAGAAAGCAGTATCAGTGTCATAGGAAAAGGAGAACATGAGTGAGAAAGAAGGGTAAGATATTAGTAGTCCAGGATTGTGAAAATAATCTTAAATGTTTTCTTTTTGAAAGTTGCGAAAATAGAAAATGACGGGATTTGATTGGAAGAATTACAAGAGTTGTGAATCGCTGCAACATGATTTGGCCAAGTGGAAACATGTGGTAGAATGTGAGAAGTCTTTTCTTGTATGTAACATATTTTTCAAAACGATGGAGGTTTTCTTTCAGAAAGTGGCGGGCTGAAAATATTTATAGCACAACAGAGTGGACGCTGTTCATAGGACATCCTTCGACGTTATGGAAAGTAAGTTAATTTTAAGGAGTTTTGAATTCAGATTTCTTAGGTTGTATGGGTTTTTTAAACACAATCATTTTGATTGTGTTTTTTTTCCCCGCTGTTACATGATGAATACCTTCAAGTCACTGATTTAAGTGAAATTTGATACATTCTGAGAACAGCAAAAATAAACCATTTAACATGTATAATTAATGTTCTGCTTTTTGTACTTATGATATACATTTAGAAATGTGAGGTAGATATGGAGAAACTGAGTCTTCTGTAAGTGTCAAAGTTAATGCTTACAGTGCTGTACTTCTGGGTACTGTTTTTTTTTAAAAAACTGAATAGGCCTCACCTCAAAGAAACCTCTTGAAAGCACACATCTTATTTGTATCCTGAAACAATCATTTAAAATGTTAGACATAATTTTATGATGGCTTTACATCTTTTTTGCGCTGCTATTGCATCACTATTGTGAGACATCAGCAGTGCAAAAGAAGCACCATGTTCCAAAATAGGCCTCACTTCATCAGCATGAAGATACTGTTTGTTTAAAATATATATCTTTAGGATTGTGTAGGGGACGTAGAGAAGCAGAGGCTTCTGTAAATGTCAAAGTTGTTGAAAAACTGTTTCTTCTTCAACCTTTTCCCTTCTCTTTTCTAATTTTTAAATACATGTTTTAATATTTTTGGAAATGTTTGTTCTCTCTTTTACAGATTGAAAGTATGAAAAAATATTTTAAAAAGTTAACAAGAATTATAAGGTAAATGTTTTCTACTCTTTTTACCCGCAATGCACTGCTGATGATGTCACTGACCATGTCATGAATGATGTAATAAGAGGACATGACTTACTTCATTTGTAGGCCTTCACATGTATTATCTCCTCTGTATTCTTCAACAAGCGTAAAATTGATCTGTAACCCTGAGTAGGTCTCACCTTAAACAAACCTCAGGAGAGACCACACCTTATCGTCATCCTGAATTAATTATTTAAAATGTTAGGGACAGATTTATGATATATGTATGCCTCTTTTGCGCCACTGTGCGTCAGTTTTGTGACGCAGTGGCGGTGCAAAAGATATGTTATGAGGCGTCAAAATTACAAATTGATGCATCTAGGCAAATGTGTCATGCTGTTTTAAAACCGTGCCACATGAAACCGATGCAGCAGTGATGAAAAAGATGCACCATGTTGCAAGACAGGCCTCACTTGGGGTCATATGTATCAAGCTAATTAGAATGCTTTGGCGACATATTTCTGCTGATAAAAAATGCTAAACTTTTATTGCCTATGTTGATGATATGGCTCTATGTTATTTACATTTCTTTGCTGTTTCAATTAATCTTTTTCTGTTATTTTTTCTTTTCTGTTTTCTATTTTTTCTCTCTGTTATTCCACATGTTTTAATCTTATTTTGAACATTCACTCACATTCTCCAAGAAACTCTTCTTTGTTATTGTTCTACTCTCTTTTTTTTCTTACACTTCCTTATCCATTTTGTTTTTCGCAATTATACCCTCTTCCATCTTTTCTTCGGTAAATAGATCTATTAAACAGTATCTCTGGTTTACTCCCTATAGCTGTCTTTCTTTTAACATTACTCTCCGTTTACTTCCCTTATACTAACTCTTCTTTTTTTTTTAAAAACATTTTTTGGTTCGCTTCTAGTTCGCGAACCGGGCAGCGAACGGGAAAGCGAACCAAAAGAAATAGAGCTTGCCAGAGTGCTAAACATTCTAGCAATTTTATTTGAAAGGGGAGGTAGTTCTGAAAAGAACTTTTTTTTAATGTTTTTGTTGTTTTATTTTTTATTTTTATTTTTTAAACATTTTTTGTTTTTTTTGTATTTTTTGAACAGTTTTATGTTTTTTTTTTGTTTTTGATGGAGGGGAAACAACAAAAAACAGGCATTGAAAAGGGCTCAACAGGAGCAAAAAAAAAATTACTGTCTGGGTTGGTTAGGGCAATTGTGATTTTCATAAGCAATGTTCATTAACTTTATGCTCATGTTACCACGTGATAGTAATGCACCGCAATACAAACAGGTTAGTTTCATGTGTTTAAAGTTCTTCTGAATGTTTGGTACGGTTTCCTGTGCCTCTCCTCCTGTCAAAGAGATATGCGAAGTTGACCTGGCCACAGGAGTTGTTGGTGGATTTTCCTGCAGGTCACGCAACTCTGCACGGCTGTAGTTTAGTGGATGCCACCTGGTCATATGGCGATGCATGGTATAGTTTCCCATGCTATACTTTTTTTCAGTGCCTCTTGATAGCCTGTGTTTGCAAATGAGGCAGGTGGCATACTTTGCATTCACTTTCTTCTCCCCTCGAGGGATTGAAAAAAACTGCCAGATGAAACTGGTTTTCCGACGGGAAACACGGGGCAACTCCTGTATGAACTGTGGTTCTTCTGTCTCCTCTTCCTCTAGTTCATCCTCTTCCTCCTATGTGTTGGTGATGAACTGAGATGGTGGTCCTCTCTTCTCATGAGGAGGTGGAGGTGGTGTTGGGGGTGCACCAGCTGAAGCAAGTACAGAAGCCATTGCTCAACTATAGGAAAATGGTCTTTCTCTCACCAAGATGAAAGTCAGAGTGAGGAAAGAAGGAGGGGTTTTCATCATTTGGGAAAAGCAAAAGTTCTAAACCAATGAAAAGTGTTATTTTTAGGTCATATGACCTAGTCTTACATCATTTGGAAACCAAAAGTGAAATGAACCAATGAAAAGTTTTATAAACAAGTCACATGACTTGTTCCGCTCACGTTACGCGGTGCGCGCCGCGTCCCGGATCGCTTCCGGTTCGCTGTCCGGAGCACTTCCGGGAGCGCTAACGCGGCGCGTCATAAGACGCATTACGCGACAAAGTGATACGTCGCGCTTCCGCAACGCGTCACAGTTGCGCAAACGAAACGTTTACCGGTTCGCGGACTAGGTCGCGGCATCAAGATGAGCTAACGGAAAGCTTCCTGGTTCGCGAACTGGAAGCGAAGAAAAAAAATATAAAAAAAAAATTATTAATAAACATCTAAAATATATTTTTGGATTTAAAGAAGAATACATTTTACAGCTACAGATGTTAGCTTTTAAAAAACCAATGAAATTCACTGAAAAAACCATAGGGTATAGACCATATATAGTTAGGAATTAGCATTTACAAAACCTTGAAAATTCACTGAAAAACCATAGGTTATAGACCATATATAGTTAGGAATAAGCATTTACAAAACCATATTTTACTCACACAAAACCATTGAAATTTCATATATAGTTAGTTGCACTAACTATATATCGCGCACCCGCAATCCACTGCTGATGATGTCACACATTACATCATTCATGACATGGTCAGTGACATCACTGATGACATCACTGATGACATCTCAAATGACATCACTGATGACATCTCAAATGACATCACTGATGACATCTCATTTGACATTACTGATCACATCACTGATGATATCATTTATGTGATAATACAATGAACCTCTTCAGACTCTAATATAACCTTAGATACAATCAGTGTAAACAGACACTCACAGACTGTCACTCATCCATGGAGTTACTCACACACCTAGTCAGTCATGCAAAGAATCAATCACACCTCCATTTCCTCAACTATACAGTTATACACACCTTACTTATTCAAACATATACTAACACATATTTACTATCTTGTACAATCCCTGATACAAATTCACAATGATCCATACAGCCACTCACCTATTCACTGGCTCTTATGCACAGTTATTAATATATGTCAACTCTCACATGTACTGTGTTTTACATATGTACTTACTTTGACATGTAGCACTGAGATATCCATTCACTCACCAATACACTCATGCACACAGTCAACCGCCCATACAGCTGTTTCCACATGCACTTTTGAACCCATACATCTAGTGAATCAACTGCTCACACATCTATGCACAGAGTCATACACCTCCCAGCCACCCACACACACACTCAGTCTCCCATACAAATACTTGGGCAACCAATCAATAACCCATATATTTACTCATATAGCTACTGATCAACACATGCAACAGTTTACAGAACAACAGACATAATGATGCACAAATTAAGACAGTTTAGTCACTAACCCATGCACTCAGTGAGACACATTTAATCACTCACTCATACAGTCAGTCATGCACCTACTAAATCCTTCATCCAGACACTTATACATCCACTCATTCTTCAATATGTAAGACATATTTTAACTTTACAGAAACATACAGTCACTGGATGTTGTCATCAGTGATGTCATCAGTGATGTCATTTGAGATGTCATCAGTGATGTCATCAGTGATGTCACTGACCATGTCATGAATGATGTAATGTGTGACATCATCAGCAGTGGATTGCGGGTGCGCGATATATAGTTAGTGCAACTAACTATATATGAAATTTCAATGGTTTTGTGTGAGTAAAATATGGTTTTGTAAATGCTTATTCCTAACTATATATGGTCTATAACCTATGGTTTTTTCAGTGAATATATATATATATATATATATATATATGTATATATATATATTGCAAGAACGCCATTCTTCCACAGATTTCTAAGAATAACGAGAGTGAGCCCAGATTTTGTGCCAATTTTTCGGTGATTTATTTGTTAATCACACCAGCCATCCGCCCTAACGCGTTTCACCTCCCAAACGAGGCTTGATCACATGACGTTAGTTGAAACAAACAAGGGTCTTAAATATTCAAAAAAGTAGGTGCGGCATTGCGCTTAAAGTGACATGTGCATCAATACAGAATTGAGGGCAAGTGCCCAACGTGTTCAATTCAAATCCATTAATTTTCAACGGTGTAAGGTGCATTTCATCAAATTCATACATAATTGAATTCGCCAATCGAGACACGCAATATCCAATGTTATTCATTATAACCACATTGCAAAAGGCTATCAAAAATATATATATATATACAAATATTATATTACATATATACAGATTTATATATACAAAAAGATGCACTACAAAATATATATTTTTCTAATCCATCTATATATATAAACTGAGTCAGTATTTACATATGTACACATTAGGTCTAGTCATGTATACCTCTCTTTTTAGTATATATGAGTGCATGTGCATTCATGTTTGACTTAGACTTATGAATCTTTCAAGTGTTATAATTGATGTTGGATAAAAGCGAAAACACAAAAAAGCCCAGTACTGTTGTATTTTACAAAATGTCAAGATAAGCACTAAAGACTTGTTGATGTATGAGACCCTTGCAGGCAGCTGTGAATTTGAAAATATTTAAAAACATAATATAAAGTGCCGTGTTACCTAATGATTGAAAAATGTTACAAAGAAAGAAAATTAATGATTCACAGAAAAAGAGGAGGAAGTTATAGGAAACCGAAGAGGTTGATTCTACTTAGTGGCTGATGATGTTTGGTTGTAATGAGATACATCTCATACAGTTGCTAAAATTAAGTGAAAAACATCCTCCAACTGAGAGTGACTGGGTACGATCATATGGACCCAAAGATTACAAACAAAGAAAGAAATTTGCCTAGTTGGCGGTGGCATGTATATAGAAAGATGAAATCTTAATGATGGACATTGGGGCTTACAAGTCCTTGAGACAGGTGTATAGGTCCTCTCGATCATTCAGTCCAGTTGGACTCTTGCTATTCATTTCTAGAATATATCTTGTCTCAAGGAGACGAAGTTTGCCCTCTCTGTCACCCCCCGTTTGAGAGGCAAGACAATATCCACTAGATAATACTGCAGACCGCTAGGGTCACTGTTATGCATCACCTCAAAGTGGCGTGCCACCGGGTATGATTGGTCCTTGCTGACTATGGCTCTAATGTGCTGGAGAATGCGTTTATGCGCCACAGGTCGAGTACTGCCCACGTAGCACAAGCCACATGGGCATTGCAGGACATAAACAACAAACTCCATCTTACACGTTAGTCTTTTCGTGATGGGGATCGGATGTTCTCTAAAGGGCTTATGTAATGGGTTTTATTTACTCCAAATTTGCATGCTTTACAGAAAGCACATTTTCTGATGCTGGTGCTAAGGGCTTCCCATGTCCCTGATATCGTGGTTTCTAGAGTATTGCTCACCAGTGCATTCTCCATTGATGGGGATTTGCGAAAAGTGATCTCAGGTCTTGGTGAGACATCACTACCAATTATGGGAGCCCCCCTTATAAAATTCCAATTTTTAAGAAAAATCTTTTTAATCTCGGAATGCTGCTGGCAAAAAGGAACTATAACTCTAGAGTTAACATGCAGGCTATTTGGATTGTCTGTGGATTCTTTGCTCTTAGGTATTAGAGCTGCCCCTCTTGTGACGGAGTTGGTCTTTCTTATAGCTACCTCAAGAATGTTGTCATTGTAGCCCCTTTCCAAAAAGCGTTTCCCGCATTCTAGTTGTGCTATTTTAAAGTCAGCATCCGTGCTACAGATCCTTCTCATTCTTAGCATCTCCCCGTAGGGGATGCTATTGATTAAGTGGCGAGGATGCTGACTGGCGGCGTGAAGCACTGTGTTGCCTGCTGTAGCTTTCCTGTGTAACCTGGTTTCCAGTTGATGATTTTCAATGTAGATTTGGACATCTAAAAAGTTTACAGAGGTTTCATCTATATGAGAGGTAAATTGTAGATTATATGAATTAACATTCAGTTGTTCCACAAATTGCTCTGCATCAGATTTCACACCTTCCCAAACAAAAAAAACAAAAAAGAGGTCGTCGATGTATCTTAAATACAATACAACATGTGAGCTCATAATGTCGCCATATGTGCCCATAAGGACCCGCTCCTCCCATAGCCCCATATGCAGGCATGCAAAACTTGGGGAGAAGCAGGCCCCCATAGCGACCCCCCTCAGCTGTTGGTATACCTATCCATTGAAAAGGAAATAGTTCTGTTCTAGACAGAGTTTTAACATGTCCAAAATCATGCGGTTATGATTAGAACATAAATCCGATCGTTTTGACAGGTAGTTTTCGACTGCCTTAATCCCATCCCGATGTCTTATGGAGGTATATAAGGCAGTGACATCCAAAGTCATTAAAATATAATCATCATTCCATACCAAGTTATTAAGCTTGCAAATGAAGTCTGTGATGTCTTTTACATAAGATGGTAATGTTAATACCCATTCCTTTAGAAAAAAAGTCTATGTACTTGGAAATGTTTTCAGTTGCGCTGTTTATTGCCGACAATATAGGTCTGCCTGGTGGTGAGGATATATTTTTGTGGACCTTTGGCAATAAATATAGTGTTGGTATCACAGGACAGTCTTTTTTGAGGAATTTGAATTCGTCATTAGAGATTAAACCTGCACTTTTCCAAGCCACAAGTTTGGAAGTTAACTCCGACCAGGCGGTCTTGATTACAATGAGGTTGCTTTTTTTTTTATAGCAGTCCAGGTCGCTAAGCTGTGATTCTGCTTCTTTTACATAATCGTCTCGATGCCATAAGACGATATTTATAACATGTGCACAGTCTTCATGATTTCCCTGTAGGTGACTCCGCCAGTTTTATCTGTGACCCCTTTTTGTGCCCCCCCCTAAAAATCACATCTCGAGGCACCACTAGGTATCTCATTGTGTGCTTTGGAAGTATGACAGCAGGAAACTTGGTGAATTGCTGCCAAGTGCCACCAGTCTCCCATTTGCCTTCAGAGGAAGCCCATTACTTAACTTATTGTAAAAACACAAATACCTATACAGAGTTGTGAGCCACAAGACGTCACAGCTTCACACTTCTATGTCCATAATCAGACAATAGGAAGGCTGCTGGTTATCATTTTCGAGGCACTACACAAAATAAAATAGGAAGATTGCTTCTCATAGTTGAATATCAAGAGCTTTAAACTGTAATTATTCACAGCTGACTCATACCGACTGTAGATAATTAGGTTTAATGTGAATGCCAAAGTTTCCTTCAGCATCATATCTTTAGAAAACGTATTGGCCTATAGCTCTCCACTTATATTATTAGCATTGTAAAGGCATGAGACAGTTTCCTATTATTTGTAAATGATGCTGGCTTTTAATACTGCTGTTAGCTAACCACCCACCAACTTAATTAATGATGCAGAATTTTTTCTTTTCACTCAATGGCTCCCTTTTTCTAGAAAAATAATGATACATCAGGAATTCTGAAAAGACCAAATATGATTAACTAGCTCAAACAATAGCCAGTCTTTACAACATATGCATTGATACGCAATGCCATACCAGGCACATCTATCCATGCAAAAGGATCCTTATTTGCTAATAATATAGCACAATTAGTAGTGTAGCATATTTATTGTTTGAAGTATTTAATAAAATGAAATCGCATTGAGTATTGATAAATTTAATTTCTTAGAAAGAGTGTTAGAAATTGGGTTTTAGGTTGGCAGAGGTAAGCACCCTGTCCAAGCAGGAACTGCAATCCTAGTCAGGGTAAGTCCCAACACACCCTACATTAACGTGTGCTCACTCTCTGGCAGCTTGGCACAAAGCAATCAGGTTTATCTTAAGAGGCAATGTGTAAAGTATTTGTGCAACACTTCAAACAAATAAAACAGTGAAAACACCACACAAAAAGATACCACACCTGGTTTGAAAAATAGAGATGTATAAACAACACAAGGCCAAAATGAAAAAAATCCAAGAAGAAGAACTTGAGATATGAATTTTCAAAGAATAAACTGTGAAATAGCACTTAGAAGCAATAAGTGCCTATTTGGGATATTTGGTCGCGCTGGACCGGGAACAAATTCAAACTTTCAGGCCGACAGCGATGGAACGCAAGCCAGTGTTCGGGATCATGCTTGGTCTGCTGAGAAATTTCCTTGTTGCATCGATGATGAGATGTGGGGTGTAGACGAAGCGATGTGTTGCTGACAGCCCCACACATCGAAGGCGATGCATCAGTTTTCTCCACGCAACAGAGTAGATGCATTGATTCCGAGGGCGATGCGCTGGTTCCGAAGGGGATGAGTTTAGTCTGCTTTGGCAGTAGAGGCTGCGTCGGTTTTGATGGCAATGTGCTAGTTCTGATCTGCAATGCATCGGTTTTATCCACATAACAGCAGCTATCTGTCAGTCCAAGGGTGATGCACAGGTTTTAAAGGTGATCCACTGGTTCTGCACTCAAAACGGCGGCTATGAATCAATTCTGCTCTTGCAGCAGAGGTTGCGTCTGTGCTGAAGCAAACATCTTAGTCCTACTTACAATGGTATAGGAGCAAGGTGGATGGAAGTCTGTCATCTCCCAGAGACTTCAGAGCCACAGGCCAGCTACCTAGCCCATGGAGTCACTCTTTGATCTGAAGGTAAGTTTGGCAGGTCCAGTCCTTCTCACCCAGGAAAAGAGGGCAGCAGACAACTAGCCAGCACAGCAAGAAAACAGTTCTTCCAGTGTAGCGGTCCAGCAGAGTAACAGCCCGTAAGCAGTACAGCAGTACATCTTCTTGGCTAGGTTATCCTATGATCCCAGAAGTGTACTGAAGTGGTAGGGTCTGAGGTCCGGTTCATATACCCAGTTGTGCCAGTGAAGTGAGGGAGACTTCAAAGAAGGGTCTTTGAAGTGCACAGAGGTTCTCCCTTCCTGCCTTGGCTCCAGACTCACTACAGAGGGGTGTGCAGCTCTTTGTGTGGGGACATAACACAGCCTATTCAGTAGTAAGTGTGAGGCTGTTCCCAATTCCTCCCTCCCATCCTGCCAGGATGGCCCATCAGGTCACACATAAGCATCCTTTGTCTATTACTGTCTAGAGGGAATATACAAATCCTAGCTGTCACCAAACCTAGCCATGCAATCAGAGACAGGCTGCAGGCACACGGTGCAAAGAATAAAAGAAAATGTCAACTTTCTAAAAGTGGCATTTTCAAAATTGTAATGATAAATATGACTGTGCCATTAAAAAGGATTCAATTTTACAATTCCATGGGTATACATGACAGACCTACCTACTTTCCACCAGGAATTACAGCTTAATAAGGGCAATCCCCAATTTTATCTTATGAGAGGCGTAGACCTCATAGTAGTGAAAAACAACTTTGGGAGTTTGCCACTATTAGGACTTGAAAAACATAAAAGCACATGTCCTGACTTTAAGTGCATATCACCCTGGCCTATGGGCTTACTATGGCCTAACTTAAGGGTGACCTATATGTAATAAAAGGGGAGTTTAAGGCTTGGCAAATGGTTTTAAATGCTATGTCAATTTGGCAGTGTAAACTGCACACATAGGCTCTGCAGTGGCAGGCCTGAGACATGTTCAAAAGGGCTACTTCAATGGTTGGCACAATCAGTGCTGCACACCCATTAGTAGAATTTAATTTACAGGTCTTGGGCACATGTAGTGCACATAATGAGGGGCTTATAAGTCAATTAAATATGGCAATTGTGGATAAGCCTATTTTACCATGTTTTAATCAGAGAGCACATGCACTTTAGCACTGGCTAGCACTGGTAAGGTGCCCAGAGTCCTAAAAACAACAATAACAAATTCAGCATAAATGGGAGGAGTAAGGCAAAGCTGAATCAATAAGACTTAGTCTTCATATGATGGCTTCTGGTGAATCAGACCCTCTTACATGTGGCCTGTTAAAGTCTGGTATGTGTGGTAACTCCTCTTACTACACATACCAAAATTATTTGTCTTTCCGGTTTCCAACACCCCTCCTACATTTTCCCCTGGTAAATTTCTGCAGGTCAAATGTGCTGCAATTTACCAGATGAAAAATGGCCTATAATTCCACCATATTTTGAACCTGCATTCATCAGAATTTGAATACTGGCCCCCAAAACTCATGGCAGTTGATAATGATTGCACTGAATTCCAAAGACCTGTAATTATTGCTCCCGATAATGGTCAACTTGTAAAGAGGCCACATCCATCCATCAATTTGTCCATAACCATACATGTCTGTGGCATGTTACAAGATGTGAAATTCTACTTTCTACTCAGATTCGAGTATTGCTGTCTTGAACTGATTTAACGGTTGTGCAATGCAAAAGCGAAAACTGAAAGCAGTATTTTGAGTGTCTGAGTCATCGAGTGATTGTTATTACTGCAGCATAATATTTTCTAAATTCCAGTGTGATGGCATGATTCCTATTTTTTTTTATCACATTTGTTTTATTAGTTTCAACAGCATTGCACATCATACATACAGGCCAATGCCACATCGTAAGTTTGCCCCTCGATTTCGCGCCAACTTCTTCCTGTGCGCCGCAACCCAAGGGTGTGGTCCAGCGTTCATGCGAGGCATTGGGGGCATAGTGCTTTAAAGGTACAAAAGAACCACCCCAATTCCCCGAACTTCCCAAGTCCCCCACCCCGAACCTCAGCCGCCCACCCTCCCACTGCCTCCCCTCCCGGTGTGTTCCTCTTTTCCTCTACGTTTCGTTGTGCAAGTGTGGTGTTGGAGGCCTCAGTCCTTAGTACCTGGTGCCCTGTGGAAGTCATCAACCAAGCAGAGCACCCGGAGATATTTTGGGCAGGTAATCTCATTGAACTCCTGGGACAACAGAGCTACCATGGGTTGCCAGGTCTCCAAGAAGGTGTCTGACGATTGCATTAGGGAGGCTTGTATCTGTTCCATGCCCATGATGTACCAAAGTCTGTGGAGCCATCCCGTGTGCTTAGGCCTTCTTGTGGTGCCCCATAGCGATAGAATGTGCTGTGTCGCTGACCCCAATGCCAGCCCCATTTGCCTCCCCCTGAGTAATTTGAGAGGCAATGTGAGTTTATTAGGCATGCCCAGTAGCGTGTATGCGGGAAAGCTGGGGATCTCTGTTTCAAAGTGTTGGTCTATGTCCCGAAGCACACTGTCCCCGTATTCCTGTACCTCCCTGCAACGCCATAATATGTGTGTCATAGTCCCCACATTACCACACCCCCTCCAGCATGTAGGGTCCCTGCACGGATTACCCTGATGTAGCCTTGCCGGGGGTAGATGCCAATAGTATGCTATTTTGACGGCCGATTCCCTGCTAGCCACAATCCTGGCGGTATGGTGGGCCATGTAATAGATATCTCGCCATTCTTTCTCTGAGAGTGTGCGTCCTAGCTCTAGTTCCCAGCGTTTCTGGCCTGCCGATCGTGTGTCAAGTGCGGGGGGCCTAACTTCTTATAGAGCTCTGTGATCGCCCGTTTGTCTGTTTTCTGTGTAACAAGCCATTTTTCAAACGTCGTGAGGCGTCGGCTGATGTGCGGCAGCATATCTCCGCCCACGAGCCAGTGCCTGACCTGGAAGTATTGGAACTATTGAGGTTTTTCCACCCCATACAGGTCCCGAATGGTGTCTAATTGCATGAAGCCAGCGGACCTGCAGTCTGACAGTCGCCATTGATGGAATGAACCAAGGGCCGTCCCAGGCGGAAAGGCCGGGTTGTCCAGTAGGGGTGTCATCGGTGATGGGAATGAGGTGAGGCCCCTATTGACCGTCACTGCATCCCATACTTGGAGTAACGTGGGGGTAATAGGAGACTTTATAAGGTACGCCAGTCTGTCCGGCCTTTTTAAGAAGGGGATTTTCCAAAGAGCCGTGCGAGCCATTGCCCTGTCCTGGAATAATCAGCGCTTTTCAGATTCTGGTTTGGACCATTCTAAGAGGTAACGGAGTTGCGTCGTCTGGAAATATCTCTGTAAGTCCGGAATGCCCAGGCCGCCTTCCGCGCGTGGTCGCGACGCCAGGTCCCGGCGGAGCCGGGGGCATTTCCCCACCCAGACAAACTCCCGAATTGCATCTTGTAGTTTTTTAATTGTTCCAATAGGTGGTGTGACTAAGATGGTTGGAAGAGATAGAGCACCTTAGGCAACAGGGACATCTTTACCGCCGCCGTTCGCCCCAGCCATGATAAGGGTTGTTGTCGCCACCTTTGCAAGTCCCCTTGCACCTGAGCTAGGAGTTTTGCGTAGTTGTGCTCAACCGTTTGAGACGTACTGGGTGTCAGGGTGATGCCCAAGTAAGGCAATGACATGCTGGAGGAAAGTCCCCCTATTTGCAACAGGCCTCTGTTGGGTGTACGCGCATTGCACCCTAGGGGCAATATTACCGACTTCCCAATGTTCATTTTAAAGCCCGATACCTTTCCGAACCCTTCCATCTCCTTCAGGAAAGCGGGGATTGCTGTTGCAGGGATTTCCACAGCCACCAGGATGTCGTCCGCATAAAGGCTTATCGTTTGGCGATTCCCTCCGAAGCCTATACCTGTGATGGCTGGATTGTCTCTGACACGTTGTGCAAAGGGTTCTATGTACAAGGCGAACAAAAGCGGCGAGAGCGGACACCCCTGCCTAGTGCCGCGTTGAATGTCGAAGGGTCGCGATCCCACTCTGTTGACCCGTATAGTTGCCCAGGGGTTGCGTAGCAACTAGCAACCCACGCACGGAACCGTTCCCCCACGCCAAACCTCACCAGTGTCCCGTCTGAGTAGCTCTAGTCTACCCTGTGGAAAGCTTTTTAGGCATCTACCGACAGGAGGGCCGCGTCCGAGTTCTTAAAGTGGGCTTTGTCAATGACGTGCATCAGGCGTTAGGTATTATCGGCACATTGTCTTTTAGGTATGAAGCCCGCCTGGTCGGGCTCTATCACACCTGGTAGGCAGGGACCTAGTCTCGTGGCCAGGATTCCGGTGAACAGCTTAA
Organism: Lissotriton vulgaris; assembly: GCF_964263255.1. Taxonomy (NCBI): domain Eukaryota; kingdom Metazoa; phylum Chordata; class Amphibia; order Caudata; family Salamandridae; genus Lissotriton; species Lissotriton vulgaris. The sequence continues at coordinate 2,068,160,612 of NC_141689.1, read as the reverse complement.
GATCTAGGTTCGGGGCGTCTAGAGACCACGCGTTGGACTCATTAAGGGCCGTGACCTCAGCCCCGTCAAGGTATTCCTCCCTGGCATCTGCATCCATGGTCGGGTCGGACATGTATAAGGAGGCGTAAAAGGCCCTGAATGCTTCTGCTATGTGATTGTCCTCTCGGACCATTTCACCCCCCTCGCCCTGGATTACCGGGATCTTAGAGCAGAGGACATTAGCTTTAAGTTTACTAGCCATCAAACGCCCTGTCCTGTCGCCTCCCTCATAGTATGTGCATATTCCGCACGGTCGAGGTCTAGGCTCGCCAGCTGGGCCCTGGCTGCTTTGAGCTTACACCAAATCCTGGGGACCCCCGTCCGGCTGTGGACCCGTTCAAGCTCCAGAACCTGTTCCGACAGCGCCTGGCGCTTGTCCTTGCGTTCTCTGTTTTCCGCCGCTGCGATCGCTATCAGCTCCCCCTTACCACCGCCTTGAGTGCCCCCATACCGTTGACACAGATACCTCCTCGTCGTCGTTCATGCGCAAGTAGTCAGTAATGCTTTTGGTGAGCTGCTGTGTGACCCCTTCACGTTAGAGCATGGTTTCCCGCAGGCGCCATTTGCCTTTTCGCATCTGCACTCGCGGGACTTCAATATGGAGCATTACTGCGTCGTGGTCCGATAGCGCTGCCGTGAACCCAAAGAAGTGATCTATCCTGGCGTAGGTGCGGTGTACGTGCGAGTAAAAGGTGTATCCCGGGAGCCGTAAGTGGGTATCTCTCCATAAATCTAGGAACCCCCTGCTGGCCAGCCAGCGACCGCTTTCCCCAGAAATCGCCCTGTGTAGCCATACCGCTGTCCCGATCTGTCCACCTCTGTGTTCATTACCAGGTTGATGTCGCCACCCACCAGCGTGTACTTCGTGTTAGCTGTCATGACATCTGCCAGAGCCCCTTTGAGAAAGAGTTACTGTTTGGTGTTGGGAGCGTATATGGACCCTATGGCGACCGACAAGTCCCCTATATGAACATTATATGCAAGAAGTCTGCCCTTCGTCTCCGCGATCTTATCTCCCACTCGGCCCTTAAAGTGTCGTGCAAAGAGCAGGGCAACCCCGGCCTCTTTCTCCACAGTAGAAGAGAAGAACTGCTGTGGAAATGCCCTGGACTTCATACGGTGCCAGTCCTTGGAGAGTAGTTGTGTTCCCTGTAATAATAATATGGCCGCTCCTAATTTTCTAAGAAAGAGAGGACCGCCCTCCGTTTGATTGGGTTATTAAGCGCCTTGGCATTTAGGGTAATGATTTGGAGCATCTCCTCAGCCATGGGTGTGATTAAAGCGTGACTCTTTGTGCCTAGAATTACCGTTGCCCCCTTGCATCACACTCGCGCCCCCATGGGGTGCAACACACCGGGACCCTCCCCCTGCCCTCTGCCCCCTCCCCTGCCTCATCCTCCCCCCAACCCCAACTCCTGCCCCCCTCGTCCCCTCCTCCCCGACCCAACTGACCTCCGAACCCCCAAACCCAAACCCCTCCCTCAACTGTCCCCCCCAACTCCCCAACTTTGATTGTTCAAAGTCCCAGTCCTCCCGGTCCATCGCAGGGCTGTGGTATTGTTACCTGTTGGAGCAATTCCCCGTAGCGGCCTCCGCGGCTCCCCGCCCGTCCGCCCCTGCCATGGATACAAACATGCTAAGAAGTCCCCCCCGCTGTGTGGATTTACTCAGAGGGTGCCGTTTCTTTGGCCACTTCCAAGATGGTGGTGGCTTTCTCTTGTGAGATGATGTGGGACTCTGGCTTCGACTGCAGCTCCGAGGACCTCCTGCGGCCGACCATTGGCCAGCCTCCCTTGGACTGTCCCTGTGATGGCCTCGCCGGTGAGTCCTCCTGCACTATGTTGAGCAGTGCGCATGTATACCTGAGTGAGCGCATCTGTTGCAGGGCTCCTTTCCATTTAAATATCAAGCGGAACGGGTGGCCCCAGGAGTATGGGATCTCATTCTTGCGTAAGAAGTCTGTGCCCACCCTGAATGCCTTCTGTTTCTGTAGAGTGATGGCCGAAAGGTCCTGGTAGAGGGCTATGGGTTGATTGCGGAATTGAAGAGGTTGGTTCCGCCTAGCTTCTCTGAGAATTCTTTCTTTAAGCGGGAAATCAAGGAGGAAGACAAAAATGTCTGGAGGAGGGGCCGGTGAGCGCCTGGGGAGCCCCACTCTGTGCGCCCTATCTATCCTGATGACATAGTCTGAGGGCTCCCCCAGGATGTCGCGGAATAAGTCTTGCAGATAGCCGGTGACGTCCGCCCCCTCCGCTTTAAGGGGGACCCCCCGGACCGGTATGTTGTTTCGACGGGACCAGTTTTCTAAATCTCCTGCATGAGCCTGCAAGTCCAGCTGCTGGTCTTTGAGCCTTATGACTTCCTGTTGCAATTGTTAAATTTCGTCGCTTCTGGCTTGATCCAGTTCTTCTATAGCGACCACGCGCTCCCCCAGGCCCTCCAAGTCCCGTTTGAGCTCCCTGACCTCCCCCGCCACTTCTTGTTTCAGTGATTTTAAATCGTATCTGAGGGAGTTAAATAAGGACTCCAAGAAGGACTTGGTGATGGGCATTTCGTCGCCGGAGGGAGCCGCGTGTGGTTTCGTGACCTCGGGGGAGGGTGGCCCTTTGACATTTCTTGTCTGGCCCTTTGCGAGCATCTCGGTTAGCGTGAGATCACCCTTCATTCTGAGGCCCGCCATGCCGCCCACTGCGCCGTCTCCGGGCTTGCGTTCGGGCTTGCCCGATGCATCCAGGTCACCAATGTGAGCTGGTGCCGACCTCAGTCACGGACCCCTCCTGCAATATGGCGGGCTGATGTGCCCCTCGGGCTTCTAGACCCTCACACTGCTCCCCCTGTCTGCCACTGAGCTGCCGCTCCAGTCCCGTTCATCCCCCGAGCCGGGGGGGGGCGTGTGGTGGCCGGATCCCGATAGGCCAATATGGCGCCTGTCGCGCAACACTGCTGCAGCCCGCCTGGGCGACGTCGCTGTGGGCCTTGATTCTCATGTGGTCCCCTTGGCTCTGTTTTGGTGGCGCCCGTGGGGTGCTGTTCCCTAGCGCTGGGGGCCAATGGTTATCGTCTCGTGGACTCTGTGGCCTGTATTGGTGTTCCCTCGGGGTGTCAGGGTGCTGTTCCCTCAAAATGGCGCCGCGCTGATTGCCTGGTAAGCGCTGTAGCTCACCATGGGCCGGGACCTGCCTTGCTAGGCCCCCACCCCCTCGTGGACCGGGGGTGTCTGTGGAGTCACTCGGCCTGATGCAGCAGCCCCGGAGTCTCAGCTCGTCTGGGCCCACCCAGGGGCCCGTCACTCACCTGCTGCTCCAGATAGCGCCTGACACCGTGCCGGTAATCGCCGCCTTCCGCCGCTGCCCCTGTGGTACCTCGCTGCAGCTCCGCCGTCGGCTCGACCTGCGAGACCGCCGCCTGAGCCGGCACCATGATCACCGGCAGGCGCGATCCGGCCGTCTCCGCGAGGCTGTGGGGGAGGGGTGCGTGCACCGGGGTCCGCACACTCAGCGACCCGGGAAGTCCTTCTGTGGGCTGTGAAGGTCCGCTGTGCCTTCTGTGTTCGGCACTGAGTCAAGCCGGTCTTGGGCCCCCGCACTGGGCTGTCTCCGCTGCCTCGAGGATCTCCCTCATCCGCCCTGCCGCTTGCCTTGGTACGTTGGTCCGCCTCACAGAAGCGGCGCCGGAACGCCTGCTTTTTGCGTCGCAGTGTCCGCCCAGGCCAGCTGTTCTCCCGGTGTTCGGCATCACTTGGCCACTGGATTCAAGATAGCCAGGCTGATGAGGATTATGAATCCGAAACCGGTCCCAGGATGCTTGTTTCCGGTCCAGGGAAGACATGGCTTGGCAGTTCGGGCTGGACTGTTCCCATGAGGCACAGGGTCAGACTGATTTGCATATGGCCATGTCTGAACTGAGGTGGCTGAGTGAGCTAAACCATGGTGATGGATTAAACCCAGATCAGTTGACTGGGGGAGAGTGTTTGATTGGCTCAAGCGCTCCGTCCATCACCCCATTTTGTACCACCCGGGGGGGGGGGGACGACACTGTGCTTAATTGCGGCTGGAAGAGGCGACGGGACGAGGAGCTCGCGGAATCAGCATCCGTCTAAGCCGCCATTTTGGCCACGCCCCCTATTTTGTTTTTTACACTTACGCTGGGCAGAAGAGTTTGTCTCACTTGAGACATGATTACTTACAGCCTCATACTAACTGCATGCAGGGCAGCAATAAAGAATCTCCACTTCTATCTGTCTTGGGCACGTTGTTTGTATGTTGCTTCAGCTGTGGTTCAGGGTCCTTGTTTTTGTTTCCACTGTTTGCCTCCATGTGCTTTGGCCTACCTTGCTTCCGTTTGCTTTCTGGGGTCTAGTGGAGAGCTGTTCTTCTGATGGAGCCTTGGTCTCTTCTGATGGTTATTCCTCTCCACCTTTTTCTCATAATGATGTTGTCAGCGTACTCCTGCTGGCATCTGGTGAACAGTTCCTGGTTGGAGTTGATTCCCATCCAGAAAATGTGCATGATTATTCTAAGGTTACTGTGTGGAAGGCTGACAGCTTGGTAATGTTGCTTTTCATGATCGGCCAGAATTTTGATCCATACAAGAGTATGAAGAGAACACAGTTCTGGTAAAGTCTTAGCTTGTTGTTCGTGTTGTACGGAGAGAACTTCCACACATTGTTCAGCATCCCGAAGGCATTGTTAGCCTTGTTTGATCTGCTCTTAATTTCACTATCTGTCCATCCAATATGTCTTATAGTATTGCCTAGGTAAGTGAACTCTTCGATTATGGATAGGCCTCCTTCATCCCCCTTCATTGGTGAAGGGATTGGGATGTTGAGTGCCATGACTTGTGATTTCTTCATGTTGATATTAAGGCCCACTTGCTGTGCACAGATGTTAAAGTGAGATGTTGTTTCATGCATATGCTAGAGTGTGAGAGAGGGATAGAGGCTAAGACATCTGCATAGTCAATGTTTTCCAGTGTAAAGAATATGGTCCATCTGATACCTTTGGCTTGATCATCTGTTGTGTGTCGCATCAACCAATCGATGACTGGGTTGAAGAGCAGCGCTGCACTCAGGCATCCCTCTGTCTCACCATTCTTGACTTCAAAGCTACTGGTAAAATAATCATAGAAGCTCTTAAGGAGATTATCTTCTGTAATATGTTCTGGGCTCTCATGGTGAATACTGTCAAAGGCTTTCACAAAATCAATGAAGAAGATGTATAGTTGTCTCTGCCACTCCCTGCACTACTCTATGCCGTTTTGTAAAGTAAGCAACAGATCAACACACCCTCTGCTCATGCAGGATCCAGCCTGTTCTTTTTGTAACTGCTTCACCGTGGAATCAAAAAGGCTCTTTATAATGATTTTCACCAAGTTTATAGTTGATATTGACAGAAGGACAATTCCACGCCAGTTGTTATAGTTAGTTAATGCTCCATGTTTTTAAATCTTGAAAATGATGCCTTAGTTCCAGTCACTTGGTACTTTCTTTCCCTCCCAAATTGATGTTTGAGGGTCTGGTATGAACATTTATATGGGTTGCCCTGACCAAAAGATTTTTTTTTTTTGTCCCCCAGGCCTTTTTGTATAGCAGACAAGGAATTCATCAGGATGTTATCAATGCCAAATATCACTGTTGGGAGATTCAAATTGATCTTGAATTTAAAAATAGCTTCAAGAGTAGATTCCACATTCTGCCAAAATTGTTTTAACTCAACACATTCGTAGAATATATGCACGTCATCTGCCGGAGAGAACTTGCATCTTGGACATTTTGAGGAGGAGAGGGGGAGCAAATTTAGCTATCTTCTTTGGTGTATAATATAATCTGTTTAAAACAAAAAAAATATTATTTTTCAATGAGGCAGGTTTAACTAATTTATACAAAATCTGGAGAGAGGGTTCGTAAAGCTCAATGGCATCAGCTTCCAGGTCTGACAAGCTCCAAACTGCATGCTGTAAAGGACAATTTATATTGTCAGCCTCTAGAAGCTTCCTATACCAAAACCCCACCTCCTTCTTTATGGTATTTGTATTCTGGCACCATGACTCAATTTCCCAATTTCCTCTCATAGAATCTTTCTTTACTATAAACCAGGAGCTCAGTTGTAGGTATTTGAATCTTGAGAAGGAGTTCCCTATTTTTGATTTTAATATTTCCCATCTATGGATAGAAGGTCCGACCAGATTGTAATGCCCGCATTCTTGATGGATAAAGTGAGGCTATCCTTTAAACATACAGGTAGACCGGGAGAGCCCTAGGTTGGGGCAAAATCTGAGTAGTATCTAATCCCCCATTGTTTCCTGTCTCTATACCATAGATTTAATGCAGACTTTAAAACTTTCAAACAAACCCTTTTAAAGAACTTCGGAGCACCAAACTTATATAGATAACCCACTCCCCCGCCCTCAAAGAAAGTCATCTCAGTTAACATCTTCTCCCAATTAGATTCCCCCATAAAGCCCAGTAGTGACCGAATATTTTTGAACTGAAAGGCAAGTAAGTAGTAATGGATATCAGGCAGTGGAAGACCGCCTTTCAGGAGCCTACGCCTTAGTTTTTTCCATGAGAGCCAAGCATTTTTGTTAGACCAGATAAAACTTCCTATTTTCCCTTGGATTAAACTTAGCTCTTTACCTGGAAAATCAAGGGGAATTGTGATAAAAAGGTAGGTCAGTTTTGGCAGAATGACCATTTTGACCAAATTTACCCTGCCATATATCGTTAGGGGCAGGTTTTTCCATCTTAAAAAGAGACGATCGATCTCTTTAGAGACCTTTTTAGGTGAACTTTAGGTATATCCTCTATGTTCTTGACTATGGTTATCCTAAGATACCTAAATTCTTTGCTTACTTTACCGCTCCAGTGGTGGACATACCAACACATTATCTCTGTTTAGAGGAGTTAGCCAGATATCCAGAGTATAGTCCAAATTCCTCCAATAATGCTTCCACTCTAGGTAGGACTTCTACTGGGTTATCTGTATAGAGGAGAAGGTCGTCGGCATATAGAGCTAATTTACAATTATATTGATTAACAATGAAAGGTGTGATCGATTAATTAAGTCTTATAGATTGTTATATTAAAGCTAGATGTTAACACTCCATTAAGGAGGATCGTTGCCGAAGCTCCCTGGTAGCAGTTGATCAATGTCTGAACGAAAGTAGGGCCGAATCCCATTATCCTTAAGGTTTCCCACAGAAAGGTCCAACTAACACGATCAAAAGCTTTAGCCGCGTCAAATGCTGCAACAGCCAGGGGCTTAGATTTAGCAACTGCCAAGTCAATACTCCCAATTAGCTGTAGGGTCAATTCCTGAATAAACCTCACAGGGATAAAACACTTCTGGTCAGTATGAATCAACTGAAGAACTAGCTTGACCAATCTCCCTGCCAAAATACTCATACAGATTTTCGTGGATGATGTTTGAGGGTCTGGTATGAACATTTATATGGGTTGTGCTGACCAGGAGCTTTTCTGTTCTTCAGAGATCTGATGCTCCAACCAGTTTCTTCTTTCACCCAAGAAACGAAAGAAAACATGCAAGACTTGTTTCAAGCAAAAAATAACTGTAGGGTCAATTCCTGAATAAACCTCACAGGGATAAAACACTTCTGGTCAGTATGAATCAACTAAAGAACTAGCTTGACCATTCTCCCTGCCAAAATACTCATACAGATTTTCGTGGATGATGTTTGAGGGTCTGGTATGAACATTTATATGGGTTGTGCTGACCAGGAGCTTTTCTGTTCTTCAGAGATCTGATGCTCCAACCAGTTTCTTCTTTCATCCAAGAAACGAAAGAAAACATGAAAGACTTGTTTCAAGCAAAAAATAACTTGTAGAAAGTGTCCATCGCTGATGTATGTATGGTGCTACCCGCATTCACTGTGCGAATAACAGAAACTAGATGGATATATGTGTCTCTCATAAGCTGGCATGCAGGTGCTTTCCTCAAGTACATTTACCTAGCTACACAAGGTTGATTGAAAACAACATGAAGTATTTTGAATACATGAGCATATAGTAAATATGAGGATTTTGTGATAAAAATAAATTGTCATTCTACTGAATATAATAAGGGGTGCCGTACCTTGTAAAATCTACATGGACATGTAATTCTTGTAGGAAATAGGTGTAGTAAATGAGGAAGACTATTTGCAGATTCTCTCACTTATGTTAATCATACTGTTTTTCCATTATTGCAGTGAGAAAAACAGTGGAAGGTTTACATTTTATGCGATGGCTGCAATCACATTATTAGGTTCTGTTGGACCAGGCCTTCTCTGCATTGTCGCTCTGAAACATTTTGCCTTCACCCCTTCCGGTTTTTCTGAATTTGTTTTGTAGAAGTAGGACTGTGTGCACTTTATCACTGCTAACCAGTGCTAAAGTGCTTTTGTTATTTACCTAAAACATGGTACATTTGTAGTCCTACACCTAATTGTCACATTTAATTCACTTGTAAGTCTCTGGTAAATGGTGGTACATGTACCCTTGGCGTGTAAAATAAATAATACTAATGGGCGTGCAGCACTAATTTTTACACCTACTAAAATAGACTTTGAATTTGTTTTTCAGGTATGTCATTGCTGCCTTTCGTGAAGTTTTGAACTGCAAATTTCACCTTGTTCAATAAACCTTTTTTTTTAATTGCATAATAAGTCACCCATAAGGTAGACTTTGAAGACTCATAGGGCAGGTGCATTCTATTTAAAAAGTAGGACATGTGCGTTTAAGTTTTCACAAGGCCTTTCTCTCCCATAGGTTAACAGTGGGTTTCTTTACTACACTTAATAAGTGATAACATAATTTTGGGAGCAGATACGAAAATGATATTTGCACTCAAATGAATTTTAATTTAAAACCTCTGTAATGATAATGTTGGATTTTTGAGTCACAATTCAAAATATGCCACTTTTAAAAGGTTGACATTTTCTTGTCCTAACATTTTGTGCCTTAGGCCAATTTCCTGGAACACATGACTGTATATAGATTAGCTGTTTACATTTGTGTTTTACTTACAGACAGCGAGACAAAGAGGAACAAAGTGTTGGTAGGATGGGCCACCTTGCCAGTATAGTTGAGGTGGAACTGTTCCCTTTCCTACTTTCATTTCAAGCGGCTGCCTCCAGTATACACACACAAAGGAACTTGCCAATAGTCTTTTGTCCCTCCAGACTTGGGGGGTGGTGACTGGCGGGGGTGGTGACTGGCAGGGGCAGAGCGAACTTTCAGAGCCAGATGTTGGTGTAGCCTGGATGCCCCTGCCCACACCTCAAAGGTATAAATATTGGACCACTATCCAGATCACTTCTGGAAGACTCAGCAGAAGGACTGCTTTAAGGCCCTGCTGCCAGAAGGACTGCCCTGCTGCTGGAAGAACTGCCTGAGAATAAAACCAAGACCGGACCTGCTCCTTGAACCGAGGACCACCAGAGTTACTCTAAGGCTTAGCTGGCTAGCCTCCTGTGTGAGCTGCAAGGACATAACAATCTCTAGAAACCTCTCCTACATCTGCCCAGCTGACCAGATTCAACTTGACCTGTAACCTTCTGCTGGCCTCTGCTGGAGTGAGTTCCGAACCCCTGGCTGCATCAAAGTGTACTCCTTGCAGCCAGAGTGTACTCCTTGTCTAATTGAGGATTATCTCAAAACGTACGCAGAGCAACACAACTCGATGCAGGATCTCTCTTTGTAGAACCTCGAGATCCTCAGCTGCAGCGTCATTTGAACAGATGCAGGACTTAGCCTCACAGCTCCTGATCGGCAGCCTTATCGGATTTGATATAAATTTGACGTAGTGTGATGAGGGATCTCTCATCTCATCCAAGTACAACCAGGCACGCTTTTACAGTCAGCCTGAACTTCTGACTTTGTCCCAGTCCCGAGCGACCAGATAACTCAAGTTGGCACTTTGGGCTTTTTGACACTTTTTTTATGTAAGACTTTAAAATTGCATATCTGCAGTTCTACTGATTAGATTTTTGTCATTTTAGTCTCATCAAATGGTATCTATTTTTGTGTATTAGAATGAGATTTTTTAATGTTGTGTTTTCCCTTCAACTGCTTGCGTGCTGCATAAACACTTTACACATTGCCTCTAAGTTAAGCCTAACTACTTTGTGCCAAGCTACCAGATGGTTAAGCACAGGTTAATTTAGGTACTTTTGTGGTTCACCCTGACAAGGTTTGTGTTTATTATTTCAGTGAGGCTTCCACCCTTCTGAAATAATAAACACATTCCGTACAGCTATTTTGAGATATTTGGACCCCTGCATTCACAAATCATATCAGTTGTTTCTTTGCTGCAGCTACCATGCTTCTCTCAATTTCAAACAAACTTTGGCAAAGCCTGTAGGTCTCACTGATTTGCATACAGCGGGGTCCAACCTGAGGTTGAACAGTTTGCAAAATAACGTTGAAGTGGGATGCAGCCTGAGTAATTAGAAGTGGCTAAGATTAATTCAAGCATTCCATCCATCACATTTTGAATACTGTAGTTAATAAAAGTAGGCGAGGTGCAGGTTTATGTGCAATGCCAGTGGGATGGGCAGGTTACATTTTCTGTGGGTTTTTATTCCTGATATGTGGAGTTCTTCATAGCAGAGAAGCCTGCATAGGGCAAATAAAGTCCCTTGTGCAATGGCACATATTTCTTCTTTGTAGGTAAATCGTTTTCCCCATCAAGAAAACCCTTTTCCTACACCCCCACCAAATCTAGGGATTACCTGTTCAACTTCCCAGGCTATAAGGGCATGTACTTTGGCCCTGTGCAGTAGGAAAACTCTTGACTACTTCAAGGAGGTAAGAGGTGCCAGAGGAGTTTTAGAATGGCCACAAATGTTCGTTGCCCAACTCCAGGGCAAATAAAGCCTTCTAAAAGAGTCTCCCTAAACTTTGAGTGGGTTATACAAATGCAGACATCTCTACACTTGTGGCTACATTTATATTATGCCTTTTCTTGAGGGTATGTTAAGCTTTTGTTCTATAGGGCACCTTGGTGCTTCTTTTTTGCTGCTTTTGTTCATCTTTGTACCACTAGCTTTCTCAAGTTATTGATGAGGATCCTAATTTGCTACATATATGAATTTGGGATCAGCAAATAACTGTCTGAATACATTTCGATTTCCTTCAAGGGATGGGGATCTTGTGCTTTGCCATTCTTGTTTCCTATTTGCATATAGCATTCCTGCAATGTGTTGTTGATGTGTTAGTGGCTTTAGGGTCCCACTGCACCCGGGAAAATCAAAAGGATGGATGAATGCATTTTAAAGGAAGTGGATGCAATGGACACATTTTCCTTTACAATTGGGTGCTTTGCACTCCAGTAGGCCATTTGAGAGTGTGCAGGAGGTGTGCTCTGTTTTTCTATACTGAAGTAGATTCAGTCGTACTTGTTTGTGTTGCTCCTAATTTCAATAGTGTCTATAAAAATAATTTGTCATGCAACAAGTGGGACACATGGGACTCTGGTACAACATTATCATGCATGATTGATATGGTAATGGTTATTTTATGTGCCTTCACAGTTGCAATAGTTTCATTTTACCCATATTGTTATGGGCTTTAGTGTGGGTTGCTACACTTTGTGCTTATTTATCAAGTTCTGTTCCTGGAATTGCATTGTGACTGAGCAGGAGATGTTAAGGCCTCTGCAATTTACTTCAGGATCATTTGTCTTCTTCATGTTTGATAGTTTGTCACTGCTATGCCCTTGGGTAATCTATTATACATCTTTTATGTCTCTTCAACAAAGCTAGGTTTCAACATGGCTAGTCATTGATCTGCTTTTTTCCTCTGGGATCTGGATCAGTCTTCTTGCTTACATTCATTTTGTTAGCCCTTCTCTGGTGGGTGTCTCAAAGATCACCTGAGGTCTTCACTCAAAATTAAAGTGTTTATTGCAACAACTGGTAAACTTTAGGCTTGTCCCAATTTGAGCAGGAGGCATTCTAGAGCTTGTAGCTTCCTCCCATCCAAGGCCATTGGCCATCAACTGCTAAATGAGGCTACTTATCCTGACCCATTCAATATCATGATAAGTTTACCTTTGTAGCATTAATAGGGGAATAATTTATTCAGATCCCTGCACAGCAATGGCCGCAAAAGGAGTGCACTCTATTGGTAATATAGAATGGAAAGGTTTGAAAAGGAACTTGAAAAAACCCTTGTTCATAGCTACATGGCCATTAAAAATTCTGCACACCCACTGGATAATTATAGCACCCTGCCAATCAGCCACTGGGAGAAAAGCCTTCTGTTTCGTCTAAGGGCACGCACTATTACATTTGTATTATGTTTTCACCTTGGTTACCACTCTGAACTTGATTGTATTCCTTGCCCGTGTGATGGCCAGAGTGGCCAATCTATTTTGCATTTCTTGATTTTCTGTAAATATTATCTAAAGTATATTAGGTATATTAAAAAGCACATGCCCATCAGCTTAGAAAACGCTTATTTAAGATTACTCACCATGGACGAGGATGAGTTGGTCTTTCGCACAGGCACTTTCTTGAGTATTGCAGTTCAAGCACGTCAAATGATGTCTAGTCCTTGAGCCTTTACATTACCTATTAATGAATTTTTATGAATTTAAAGATTATTGTACACTGTATGCTGCTATGGTTATATTGTAATTTTCTAATTTGTACTTTTTTAACTTGCTTGTTGTGTCCTTGTGCTTTTATGGATACGACGTCATCCGAATAAAGTGTCTTTAAACCTTTGATAAGTTTACCTTTGTTTTACAAGTTATTTTACTGGTATTTATTCAACACAAAAAGAAAAAAAAACCATAAAAAAGTAGAAGCATTTTCATGAGACAATAGTTCAAATGTATTTTGCATATAGTGTGACAGCCTGACATGCAAATGAACTAGGGCCATATGTATCATAGTTCCGTTTTGTGATTCCTAAATAGCGATTTTTAAGGAATCGCTATTTAGGAATCGCAAAATGGTATGTATGAAGAAAATCGCTTTTTATTTTGCGATTCCTTAAGCTTCCTTAATTGCGAATTCGCATTTTGCGAATTTGCAATTAAGGAATAATTTCCAATGCATTCCTATGGGCCAGGAGGCCCATAGGAATGATTTCCAAATAATTCTCAAATTGCGAATTCGCAATTTGCTAATCGCAGTTTGAGAATTATTGCAAGGGTGCAGGGGTGTCTCAAGGACACCCTGCTGCACCCCTGTAAATTACATGTGTCTGCATATGGCGCACATACATGCCCAATGGGCATGTATGTGCGTCATATGCCACCCTCACAAATGCACAATTGTGCATATTTACAAGAAATCGCAAATTACCAACAACTACAAGTTGGTGGTAATTTGCGATTTCCAAACCTGAAATCGCAATTCTTAAAAGCTTCATACATAGCATTTAAGGAATTGCAAAATTGCGATTCCTTAAATGCTATGGCAAATTAAGGAATCGCTAGTATTTGCGATTCCTTAAGATGCGACTGTTTCATACATATCAAGTCATGCAAAATAGCCTTTTGCGATTTGCAAAGGCCGAAATTCTGCAAATTTCGGCCTTTGCGATTCACAAAAGGCTTGATACATATGGCCCAAAGTCTCCCTCCTGCCTCCAAACCCATGTAACAATTTAGTTATTATAAAGCAATGTAGATTACAACAGACATTCAGGAAGGTCTATTACTGAGGGGGGAGTCTGTACACATGTCAAGAATGGTGACTCAGTCAGCCAAGCATTATGTTAGTTTTGTATCTCTTCATGAGGCGTTCAGATGTTGTTTATCTGCCATAGCCCATTTCAGCGTATTGTGTTTGGACTGACCAAATTATGGGTCAATCATGTTGATCCAATGAATAGCTACTCAGCTTTTTGCCAATAACATGTCTAATGATGCAAGCCTTATGTTTGTTTAATAGTTCTTTGCCGAAAATATTCCTAACAAACCTTGCTTGATAGTTCTTGTTGACAGTTTCCCTGTCACTGGCGAGAGATTCTCCAGCACTTTCTATCTCAAAACGTAGACCACATGGGAGCAGTCCCATAGCATATGGATGAAGGCTACCCTGTCGACCCACAGCTCCAGAAAGCAGATGACCTATCTGGGTAAATGAATGCTAGCTTTTTTAGGGAAATATAAGTTGTATGTATGTAGTGAAAGCGAATCAGCTTAAATTGTGCATTGGGAGAAATCTGTCTGACTTGCTCACTCGCTTTCCTCCAGTCAAAGTACATCAAAGGTTCTTGGCTGGTATGAGCCAAACTTTCTTATTTATGTTTGGTGCCTCATCTTTTATCTAGTCTTAGTGCCGGACGAGGTTTGAGATGAAAATTCTTCCAAATTCAGTATTCCCTGCATTATATTTTTTTATGTGGGCCCTTCAGGAAACGTGGTCTACATTTGTCTAATGGCACATGCTAATCTATCCGACTGGTGAATTGAAGAGGCCCGACTCTGAAAGTTTCGTAGGCCTGACCATAGGTCAGGAGTTTGTTATTTAGGAAGAGGTCACCCTCTTTTGGGAACCCCCCTTCTCTACATCACACCATGTCCTGGTTTATGTCTCTGAAAGGCTTAATGGGTCATAGGGGAAATGGTGGTTGCTTGAGGACAAAGGCGCACCATAGGTAAGCCCATATGCACCCGTCCGTGTCTGTACCACACTCAGCAACAGGAACCCTGACTCTCCAGACATCCAACGCTACTCCACTGCCAAGTTCCTAGCCCTGGATCCTGGAGGCCATGACAACAACTGCTGCAACACCTCCTTGAGATGCACGGAAGGACTCTTCGCCTGCCACTGCTGCCGGTTCACCTGCAACACCAAAACCTCAGTCGCGTTTCCACATCTGACCTCCAACCCCCAGATCAGCTCCAGCGGATGCTGTCTAAAGCCTATTCCCTCTGCAAGCACGCCATAGAAATCTGGGAAGCCATCACAACCTACAGCCCAAACGTGATGTTCATTACTCAAAACTGGCTCACACCATCTTCTGCACCTGGCATCGCGACCACAATGCCTAATGGATACAAGATGGTACACAGATACCGGACCAACACACATGGAGGAGGCAGGCATCATCATCATTCACAGGGAGACACTCCAATTCACCACCACAGAAGAAGACATCCCATCTATCATGAAGCACCTCAGCTTCCATATCCGTAGCAACACGAACACCACCATCAGAGGAACCCTCGCCTAGAGACGCCCAGGCCCCGCCCTGACTTCTGCCTGAACTGATTGCTCCCCCGGCAGTTGACTCCAAGCACTACATGTTCCTCGGCTAACTCAACTTCCACCTCGATGACCCCAACAACACCAACTCAGCCAACCTCTTGAAAAGTAACATCGGACTCCCGCAACTGGCCACCAGTCCTGCACACTGCACAGGATACACCATGGACACTATTTTCATGACCAGCGACAGAATCAAATTAGGACACACCACCAAACTTACCTGGACTGACCACAGCGTCGTACACTTCTCCAATGCAGGCTCACCACAACCCAACTCCATGCCTTCCACACACGCCTGCTGGAATTGGAGCAAGATAACCGAGACCCAATGGACTACCTCCCTCAATGCCATCAGACCCCGCACCACCACCAACCTGGAGATAGCCACTCAAAACTTCTGACTGAATCTCCACCTTTGCAGACAACATCGTACCTGCGAAAACAACCAGCTCCAAAAAACCCTTCGAACATGCCAGTTGGTACACCCACAAGCTCTGCACCCTCACATATGAGTGTAAGTGACTGTAGCGATCCAGCAGGAACCCCTCGGACCTCACCACCTTCAAATCTGCCCTCAGCAACTAACACCACCACCTCAAGAACGCCACACACAAAAGAACTCTAAACCATTGTCAGAGAACTAGCCTTCCCCTCAGCCACTCAGCCCACAAGTTGACCTTCCCAAACTCTCTGCCACTTCCTGGTGGACTACTTCCACAATAGGGTAGCACACATCTACAGCAACTTCAACCTGCAGCCCACTGATCTTGCCCACTTCCTGACTCACATCGGCAACTCCGACAGCCACATCACCAAATAGACACCACTCAACATGCCAATCACCACAGCGATCAAGGCCTCGATCCACTCCGGAGAACCGTCTGACCCCTGCCCACACCGCGACTTCAACCTGGCACAGAAGGAAATCAGCTGCGCCCTCACCGACATCCTCAATGCATCCATCTCCACAGCCACTTTTACTGACACCTGGAAACATTTGGAGGTGTAACCTCTTCTACAGAAGCCCTCTGCCGACCCCAACAAGCTCAAGAATTACAGCTCCATCTCGCTTCTTCCTTACCCGGCCAAAGTCTTGGAGAAAGCCATCAACCGTCACCTCAATGACCACATAGAAGGACACAATCTTCTTGACGCCACCCATACTAACTTCTGCTCCAACCACACCACAGAGACTGCCTTGATAACTGCAACAAGGACATCAGATCCATCCTCGACTGTAGCAGGACTGCAGCCCTCATCCTCCTCGACCTTTCAGCGACTTTCAACACAGTCGACCACCACAACCTCATCACCAGACTCCACCAGATTGGCATCAGAGGCAACCCTCTCAAGTGGAACACCTCCTTCCTCAGAGGGCGCACACAGAAAACCCGCCTACCGCCTTTCCCTTTCGATTCCAAGAGAATCATCTACAGAGCTCCCAAGGATCCTCCCTCAGTCCTACCCTTTTCAATGCCTACATTACTCCAGTGGCTGATATTGCTCACATCCACGGACTCAACATCATCTTATACTGTGATGACATTCAACTAATTCCATCTCTCACAGGAGACACCGCCACAACCAGAGACATCTTCCAGAACTCCATGGCCAATGTCACTGACTGGATGAGATCCAACTGCCTGAAGTTGAACACGGACAAGAGCTCATCTTCAGGAAGAACACCTCTCTGTGGGACGAAACATGGAGGCCTATTACGCTTAGACCTTCACCTACCTTTGCCAGTCATGCCCACAACCACAGCATCATCCTGGACAGCGATCTCTCCATGAAGCGCAAGGTCAACGCAGAAGCCTCCTCCTGCTTGAACACCCTCTGCATGCTTCATAAGATTTTCAGATGGATCCCCATCAACACCAGGAAAACAGTGACTCAAGCCTTCGTCACCAGCCGACTGTACTACTTAAATGGTCTATATGTCAGAACAACCTCCCATCTCTTCAAATGTCCCCTGAGGCTTGAGCCGGGCCGACCAACGAATCTATGTGGCAATCCAAAATGGTTTTTAAAATCTTTCGTAAACTTTGTGGATTTTAGCTGTGTTTATGAATAACTTTGCACTTTGCACTTACCCCTCGGTTCCTCTCCCGGAACCAAGGATTGGCGACTGCAACACGAGACCGCCATCTTGGAAGGGAAGAGGGTTACCGGGCTAGTTTTTTACTATTCCCTGCCTACAAAACAGGAAGCTGGCGCAAGGGTGCAACAGAAGCGCCGCAGGCGCCCCAAAGGAAAGCCCGTCTGCGCACGACCGACACAAAGCGCCAGCCATGCTGTCCATTTGACCAAAGAAACTCCAAGTTCACATATCTACTCTAGTAGGCTTCCCCATAGCCTAAACACTACGAAACCGAACCCCGCATGTATTACATTTACGCCTCAACAGATTACCCGAATGGGTCTGGAAAGTTGCCCAGGCTGCTTAAAAACTGAAGTCCGGACATTCATGAACCAACAGGAGAGGACAACAAAACAAACAACCAAGGGTAAAATAGAAAGCAAGGTAGGAAAACAGTTTAAATGCGCCCTACTGAAGGCAAGATCCCTAGTCAAACATAGTATCGAGGTAGCAGACCTAATCCAGGAGGACGATATTATGATTGCTTTCATTACTGAGTCATGGATCAGAACTGATAAAAGCTACACCCCTGGGTTATACCTGCCTCACATTAAAGAGGCTGGTTAAAAAGGGAGAGGGTCTAGCAGTGACATACTGCTAGAGGCAAATTTTAGCGCATCTCCTAACTTGGAATGTGCATTTTAGACTTCAGTTTCTTGTTGTCTCACCATTCCACATTCAAAGGATCAGACCTGATAAGACTTCAGTTTCTCGTTGTCTCACCGTTCCACATTCAAAGGATGAGACCTGATAAAAGACTTCAGTTTCTCGTTGTCTCACCATTCCACATTCAAAGGATCAGACCTGATAAAAGCTACAACCCCGGGTTATACCTGCCACACATTAAATAGGCTAGTTAAAAAGTGAGGGGGTCTAGCAGTGATATACTTGCAAACGCTGAAGGCAAATTTTAGCGCATCTCCTAACTTGGAATGTGAGGCATTAGACTTCAGTTTCTCGTTATCTCACCATTCCACATTCAAAGGCACATTGATTTATAGACCACCGGGACCCAGGAACCGGTTTATAACACAAGCAGGCACCTGGCTAGAAAAAGGGATAAGCACTAGCTCATACACCATTTTAGGGGATTTTAATTTTCACCTAGAAATGGATAACGATGGAGACACATCCAATCTGATAGATCTAATGAATTCGTTAGACTTATATCAATTGATCACTGAGGCCACACACACAGCTGGACACACACTTAATAGCATCTTCTCCAATAACAGCCATCTGAGGTTCACAAATATACTCCCGGTTATCTGCTCAGATCACAGGATAGTGTTTTTGAGGTGACATCAGTAGCTCAAGATATCCTGAAACCAGGGCTGAAACAAACAAGCACCAGAGCATGGGGTCGAATAAAGGCCAATGATTTACAAGATCAACTAGTCTCTACCACCCCTCTATTACCAGGAGACTTAGATGAGGCCACATCGGCCTACACTACCTTGTTAGAAGCAGCGACAAACAAGCTAGCCCCAATGAAAGCTTTCCAAAACAAGAGGGAACGGCCAAGGTCTCCTTGGTACTCCCAGAACCTAAGAGAAAGTAAACTTCTCTGTAAACATCAAGAAAGGGCATGGAGTAGGGAGTATAATGCCAAGGAAAAAAACAAATATAAACTCTGCCTATCAGACTATAAGAAACTATTGTATAAAACAAAACAAGATATTTTTGTAAAGAAAATACCGTCTGCAGAAAACTCCACCAAAGAGCTATTTAAAACAGTTACTGCCCTAGCCCATCCCCCTTCAAATCCCGTTATAGCCAGTCAAGAGCTGTGCAATGAAATCACCAGCTTCTTATTTAAGAAAGTTGAGGATATCTATGTCACATTCACAGCAGATATAAAACACACCATGCCTCAGCTCTCTAACTTCACACCTACTACAGCAGCGGAGGTTCACACCATCCTGGTAAAAGTTCAATCAGGATCCCCAACGGACCCCTGTCCTCCCACCATATTAAAACTGGTACCCGAACGCATCATATCTATTCTCACAGTGATCATCATTAAGATTTTTTTGGAGGGCTATTTTCTGAAAGCTTGGAAGACAGCGTTGATTTTTCCCTTGTTAAAAAATCCCAAGTTGGAACTTATGGACTCAAATAACTTTAGACTAATCTCTAGATTACCGTTCCCTGCAAAAATCACTGAACAAATAATAAACACCCAACTCAGTAGATTTATAGAGGATGGACAAATACATGATTCCACGCAATATGGTTTCCGAGGGAGCCATAGTACTGAGTCGGCTCTTATCAAATCTACCGAAGAAATAAGGGCCACTCTAGATCAAGGAGGGAATGGAGTCTTGATCATGTTGGACCTCTCTGCGGCGTTTGACACGGTCCATCACAATCTATTGATGGACCGGCTGCATGAGATTGGTGTCACAGGTAGGGCATGGAAACTGATTAAATCATTTTCAACAGACAGAGTGCAGACAGTTACACTTGGCAATTTCGCTGCACTGTGGTGAAGTCCGAGGCACCGAAGGAGAGGGCAGGTTCTCATACACCTGAATGTTTACCGGGTGAGGTGAGGCCTATACCACATACAGGACAGGTGTGACAAAATCACCATGCCTGTATGGAGGTAATATGATAATTACATATCAATAGTTTTTCACATATGCAGTAGCAGAATTAGGTCCTGAAGAAAGCCTGTGTTAGTGGCCCATTAGGCTGAAAGTAGTCGACCGAACTTCCTTTTAAGAGCAGCGGCATATTTGTTTTCACACCACACCTGCAAGAATTTTTTTCGGTTTGGGAGAGATACTCAGAATAAATAGTTTTTTCTCCTCCATATCCCTTTTAAATCACAATATCACATGCACTGCACTTTCTCTTCTTCTTTCTCCATCACACAATCAGTAGACATGGTGTAGAGACATTGGATGACGAAGGTATATAACTGGCCGTTGGTCATCATTTATAATTCTATGTAATGGTCACAGAGATCCATACGTACTTTGTACAACAACATCCCCTTTTGTATCAGAAGGCTTGAGTGGTGAAGAACAAAACATATCCATATGATGACACTGGCCATGGTTGGCAGTTGATGGAGATCTGGCTGATCTGTAATGGTCTCTATGCATGTCTATGTTGATGGTATGTGTTCCGAATATGGGATGTAATACTCCATTCGGTATTCTAGCTAACACTATAAGGTATACGTTTGACGTTTGTTGTCTCTCTTTCTCTTTTATACTTTTGTGGACCACCAGATTTCCGTGTATTTTTATTAAGTTGAGTTGGGGATTGAATCTGGTTTTCAGTCCGTAAATATTCCCTCAGACCCTTGTCCTGTGCGGATGTGTTTGTGGAATTTCGCTGCAAAGTAATTTTCCCTCGCCTGTGGAGTCCCGCAGGGGTCATCTATGAGTCCCACTCTTTTTAATGTTTATGTCTCCCAGCTTGCTCCCCTCATTGGAACTTTTGGGTTCAAACTGACCTCATACGCCGATGACACCCAGATTGTTGTATCTATGCTTCCAAATGAAACTCAGGAGCCAGCAGGTCGTTTTCACGACTGTATGACAGCGGTGGGTGGCTGGATGGCCCGGAATTGTTTAAAGCTCAACTCTACTAAAACAGAGGTGATACTGTTTGGAAACAACCCCGAAATTTTGGACCCCAACATGGTGGCCAGATTCTCTGGACCCTCTTCCAACACCAGTCAGGAAAGTGAAAAACCTAGGTTTCATAACTGATAATAAATTGTCCCATAAAGATCAAGTGAACTCAGTTGTTGCAACCACCTCCTACATTTTAAAATCATGTAAAAAAAAATTCTTCCTACAGAAAGTCAGAAGACAGTTGTCACAGCCTTAGCTTTGTCCAGGCTGGACTACTGCAATGGCCTACATGTTAATATGCAGGAAGGTCTGTTAAGGAAACTACAACTCGTACAGAATGCAGCAGCTAGACTGCTGTCAGGCACTCCAAAACACCAATCTATATCAGCAGAAATCAGAAAGCTGCACTGGCAGCCTGTTAAGAAGCGAGTTTTGTTTAAAGCCTTGTGTGTTACTCATAAATCACTTCATTCTACGGGTCCAAACCATTTGATGCAAAATATCAATTGGTATGTCCCTACAAGATCCTTGCGCTCTTCAGAAGCTAAACTCATTCGCATTCCATTGGCAAAAATAGCCAACTGGGCAGGCAGGAGATTTTTTTGTAGGCGCCGCCAAAGCATGGAATTCCCTTCCTCTCTCTCTCTCAGAGGTATAACAGAGCTGTCTGTTTTTAGGAAGGCCCTGAAAATCTGGTTATTTAACTCATAATGATCAAAGTACCCCGTGACCAGGCCTAGGTGGACATCTTACATAGCGCCAGGACGCCTTTGGGTAGCAGGGCGCTTTATAAATGTCATTAACATTAACATTAACATTAACTACAAATTATTCAGAACACCACAGTAAGACTAATCCTCGACCTCCCCAAACAGACCAGCATCACCCCCCACCTCAGAAACCGCCACTGTCTCTCCACCTACAAAGCCCCCTCACAACGTTGAACCCTACTACCTCAATCACTTCCTGGCTTTCTACCAGCTGACCAGACAATGCCGATCTTGCTCCCTCACATTCATCCCCTGCATCCGACAGAGCCGCAGTGTAGGTCGCTCCTTCTCCTAACTCACCGCCAAGTCTCTAAACGACCTCCCACTTCACCATCGAACCTCCCTCTCATTCGATGACTTCAGGAAGAAGCTAGAGACTTGGTTTTTTGACTAAGGCTCCCCACTCCTCAGTGCCTGCATACCCAACTGAGTATAAGCTGTGTTATACAAATACTGAGTGATTGATTGATTGAAGTTGACCACCTTCTCCCACACCCTTCCCAGCTGTCTAACAACATTTTGATAAATATTGTGGCACATTGTTCCCCAACATCAAGGACTTGGCATTCAGGGAAAAGGTCTCCACTCCACAAGCCTTCATGAAACTAAAGTACTGCATACTGCAGCTGAGTAGCCACATAATATAAAAATAAGACTGGGAGTCATAGTCTTCCAATCATCCAAGGCAAATTCTGAGTGTCAAATTTGATAAAACTAAATTTTCCTGCCCAACCAGGGAGCTCACCAGTCTGTCCAGCTGCCAAATCAAACTAAACAGCAATGGGCACATATAATTCTGCAGGGCATAGAGGCGCCTTTGGAAGAAGATAGTGGGACAGTGATATTCTGCCAAAATTGATAGTGGCCTTATTGAAAATGATCATCAGTTTTGCATGATGTGCCCCCAGATTTTTGCCTTGGCTGTTTTTGATGGCTGTAGAACTATGTGCACTTTACCCTTGCTAACCAACAGTAAAGCGCCTGTGTTTCCCTTTTCCTCATGATGAATTTAGCATACTCCTCATTGGCATATTAAACTCCTAGCATATGGTACAAAGTGTACCCAGGGCCTTTAGGTTAAATGTCACGAATGCACTTCAGCTCTCATTGTGTCATCCGTTATAGTGACAATATAAATATGACTGTAGACCTGCCCTGTATAGGATGGCTGTTCAGGTTTAACTTGCACATTTCCTTGAATATAAATTAGTCACCCATAATTATGTCTTAATGCCCATAATGCAGAGTACATCTTATTTACAAGTGGGACATGTCTAATGTTTTAAAAATCGATTATAACTGTATACCATTCCATGTGGTATCGTAGATCGTTTATTGAGTCTTCACACTCTTAAGGTCATTAGAAGTGCTTGCTTCATGGAGCACAACCTCTCACCCACCCAAGGGTGGCATACTTCTTCTCAGGTCATGCTCCTTTTTGGGCCAGCGCTTCCAAAGGGACCAAAGCTAAGCTAGTAAATTCCTAATCGGAGGGCCACAAGTGGTGAGTGGAGATAGGGCTGTTCCCTGGTTGTTTTCTCAGAAGTTTGTCCCAGCTACATGAGGTCTGCCCTGCTGTCCGAGACCTGCCCTGCTGTCTGGGAAGGAAGACTGGATCAGCATCCTTCATCCCAGACAACCTGGGTGACTCGAGGAGCTGGTAATCTGTCTTCCAGTTCTAAAGTACAAGGACACAACAAGCTTCAGGTTTTCCTGTAACTGCGCAGCTGGCTGGACCTGCAAGTGGACCTCCCTGAGCCCTTCTGACTCTGCTGGAGTGAGTTACCGATCCCAAGCGGTGCCTCCCAGTTCCTGGACCCTTGATGTTACATCATAGAGCTCTTCCTCGAAGAAAAGGAGGAATCCTGAGGTTTTGGGCTCTTCGAGACCGCAAATAGGTCCGTTTGTGCCAGGATCTTGCCGCCCATGCTGACCGCCACTGCAGAGCTCCAGTGAACATAAGTCTTCATGCTACAGTGACCGCCAGCGACGCCAGAACTGCACTTCGGGTTATAGCAGCGACAGCCCTCTGTGACTGCCAACACAAAGCTCCAGCAACGACCATCTGCGGCGCCCGGCGAAATCTTCATGATGCAGCGATGACCATTTGCAAGGTTCGGCCTGTTCTTCACACTCCACCAACGACCATCTGCAACGCTCTACCTGCTTCTCGTGGCCTCCTCCACTTTGAACTGGACTCTTCACGCCGGACTTTGAGAAGGTAACTTTTTCAGTGGGACTAACCTAGTCCCTGCATCCAGCCTGCGTTCCATCCCAGTCAGCCTGAATTTGTGACTTTCTTCCAGACTTGCACAACCACATACCAGCAAGTGGCACTTTATGCTGTTAGGCGCTATATGTACCTTAAATCGCAGAAATTGCATATCTCTGGTTCTATGCATTGAATTATTGTTTTGGTGTCAAATGTATTCAATTTTACTCTTTTTCTAAATTAGTGTGGGAATCTTCCTGTGTTGTCTCGTCACTTTATTACTGTTTGTGCGCTGCATAAATAATCTACACAATGCCTCTTTATGAAGTCTTTCTCAGGTTTCTACATAGAACCTCAGTCATTACAGTGCCTATCTTCTTTTCTAATGCTCCTTTCATGTCCCGAATTGGCTACAGTATGTCTGCCATCATGGATTCCTTGTTCTGTTCTCCATGGTGTACTGTCAGGGATCAGTAGAATGGCAAGTGTTCCTTTGTGTTGGGCTCTGGGACGTTATGCTTTGAATGAGTTTACATGCGTTATTTACTTCAGCTTTACACATTATGCAAATGTTATCCTGTGAGTCACTGGGATATAAGGACTTAGGTGGATAAACATTAGATCACAGTAGTGTTCTCCATCTCCTGCGGGCATAGAAGCCCCCATCACAGCGATCACACTCCTTGGGTTAGTGCCAGTAGACCCTCTGGCCTACGAGGTGCTCCTATTATACAGGATCTCAGGGAGATGCAACCATCCCAACCCACTATCACAGCGGATATCAAAATAGGTCTACAACTCAAAGGTCTTCTCAACTGGGTTACCACGGTGTACAGTGGCCGCTCAGTCACAATGACAACCAGTATTCAAAATGATGGGTAACTTATTGCTCCAGTGGTCCTCACACCACATACTTCAGGCAGCGATCTGTTGTACTTCGTCACCCTGCTGACATACTGGCAGCACATAAGCCACAAGAGAGTGCACCCAACCTGCCAGGAGCTATAACTGAAGGAAACCACCACAGAATTCAGCTCAGTCAGAGAGCAGAAACAATTGTTCTTTGCAGATCAGGTGGTATTAGTTAGGTTCCCAGGGCTGATACTCATTAGTAGATCCACCAGAAGATCAGGAGTTTGTTGACTGAATCACCTTATTTAGTGTTCGTATAAATCTTTCTAAATCACCATTCGTCGGAGGCCAGCGGGGTGTGATTCGTTTGTGGGCTATGTTCAGTGACCTAAGGTATGCAGCTATCTCTTGACCTTGCAACGGCGGTCCATTAATGATCTTTAGCACTTTTACGAGTCCATGGTTGGTCATGATCTTTTCTATTTTTGGTATCACTTCACTTGTGCTTAGCGAATTACAGAATACTGTGCAGGGTGACACATTGAACTCCATCATCATGGATAATGATTTAGGTCTTGTTAATACTAATTGTTTGGATTGTAATTCTCCACCCCAGTGTCCCACTTATGTTGGAGGACGTAGAGGAAGCACAATTGATCTTATTTATCACCAGAAAATATTCCCCTCTTGTAGGTGGCTTTCAGGTAGCACCAAATGCTGCAAGTGACCATATTTCACTACCTGTATGTTTTAGAATGAAAGCCACTGTAGAGAAAGGAGAAGGATGCCCTAGTGATGTTAACCAAAACAATGCTAAATTGGGGCAAAATTGATCCCAATGAATTTGAGGAGAAAATTATTAAATTAAATTTGAATCTCATTATTAATTTGAACTGTTATGCTTTTATGACAATTGTCGAATAAAGCTTGTTTCACTGACTGACTGAATTTCCTTTGTGAACACACCTCCCCAAATTAGGTGGTTCGCGACTTCGAGCTGATCTGTGCAGATATGGCAAAAGGTTGGTCCGAAGAAGAAAACCACAGGAGGTGCGATGGTTTAATGTGAAGTGTTCTAGAGCACATAGGAACCTAAAAACTGCCCTTCACTCCCCCCCCCCATATGAAAGAACGCAAATTAAAATTAGAAGGCAGATTTATAAGTCTACTATCAAACAAAGACAATATGAATTGAGGAGTATGGCGAGAGAGGACCTAGAGAGAGCAAGTGCTCTGTCTGAAAGACTCAAAGAGTTTTGGGGATATAATCAACCTCCCCCTATTTAAAGATGAAGCTAAACTTGTGGACTCATTGATCTTGGGGTCTGTTTGGGAAACTCATTTCTCAGCTATATTCAATCCAATAAATGTCTCATTAGACAAAGCAAAAATAGCACCAATATTTGATTTAAGCTTGGCCTCACAATTAAGTCTATCGATTAAAGTGATAGAGGTAGAGGATGCACTGGTAAGGGGAATTAGTATGAAAGCTCCAGGCCCGATGAAGTTCCTCTTGGTTTGTTTAAAAATAATCCTAAATCATGGCACCCATTCTTACTATTGTATTTAAAGCTGTGGTGATTAGTCTGATTCCATTATCCTGGAAGCAGGCAATTGTTGTTCCAGTGTACAAGAAAATTGTAGGAATTACCCTGCCTGTTACAGGCCTAGTTCATTAATTGATGCTGCTGCTAAAATACTGGGGAGGGTTATTCTTGCGCTACTTGAGACCTGGGCCAATAAGACAGGGATCATCTCGAGATTGCAATATGGATTTAGAAGGGAGATGGGCACTACTGAACAGTACCTAAACCTGTCCCTTATCATGGGCAAGTTCACAAGGGTCAGAGGGGGGGGTTCTATTCATCTGGCCGTCATGGACTTGTCCAGCGCCTTTGATGTGGTTAACCGGGAGAAATTGAGGAAGTTGATGGAGAAATTGGGCTTCGAAGAAGCCCTTATATCTCTTTTATGGAAGCTTCCCACTTCCACACGGTTGCTGTACATTATGGTCCTGGGGGTGGGGGGTGGGAGTAAGGACGGGTCCTATTGTTTTTACGGAAGAAGTTCGCCCGGGCTTTATTTTAGCCCCATTTTTGTTTTTAATATACACAAATGGACTGGGGACCTTTTTAGTAGAGAAGAAACTTGATTTCCCTAAAATTGGAAGCAACCCACTCCCATTGATATCTTATGCGGATTATACCATTTTAATGAGCTTGACAGCCAATAGCCTCCAAAAGTCACTTAATGTTTTACTGATTTTATGGTGTCATTGGATTTAAAAGTTAATTTTATTAAATCTTATGTCATGGTCTGTGGCACTAAAGGCATTAAAACAAGAAAATGTAAAGTTAATGGCAATACCACTGGCAAATTTAGAAATTGTACATATTTAGGGAACATTTTTAATGAAACAATGACTTGGGATCATCTTATTGCAGCTAGGGCACAACAGACCAGTCGGGTCGTTGAAGGACTATTTCAATTTGATCCTAAGCTAGGCCATAAACCTGTGTCTGAACTAGTTACCATCTACAAAGCAAAATGCTTGTCAGTGGCATCATACGGGGCGGGAGTTTGGGGCTACTATAACACCGGACTGCTGCAGGTCCTGGAAAATCCATTTATAAAGAGATTATTACTGGTGCCTAATAGTGCCCTTACTTTTGACATCAGGAGCTAGGGTTGGCAAACCTTGAAGACCGAATCGCAATTACCCCGTTGCTTTTATGGGCCAAGATTTGGTTATCTAAGGACTTAATGTTCTCAAGAGACGTTATCCCAGATTGTACCAATTTAGATCCATCCCCTAGCTTCGCTATGGGAAGGATAATCTATATGAGTTAGCTTTTATGGGCCAAGATTTGGTTATCTGAGGACTCAATGTTCTCAAGAGACGTTATCCCAGATTGTACCAATTTGGATCCATCCCCTAGCTTCGCTATGGGAAGGATAATCTATATGAGTTAGCTTCAGGACATTATTATGATAACCCTTCAAGTATCAACACAAATGCAAAAGATGTTATAAAAGTGGCATTTTATGCCAAGGCCCACTTGTGTCGTACACAATTAGTAGAACCCGATCCCATATGTTTATCCCCCGAAGAACAGAAATGTTATCTAACTTTTACCACTAATGTTCAAGCTCAATTTTATCTGACTAGGTTTCAATTAAATACATTGCACTATTTAATGGCATTTCCCAAACAATTAGGCTGGGTTCATAGTTTGCCAGCTTGTTCGTGTGACAATTTGACAGTACAAAGCATGTTGCACTTTATTTTATTTTTTCCCCTCTATAAGGAGCAGAGAGGGCAATTTTTAATCCCATTATTAAGGGAGATAAGACCATGTACTTTCATTGGTGGTTTCCTTGTCGTTAACTATTTGCACTGCTGTTACGATTTTTTATTAGAACCGCAATGTCCATAAGAAAACGTTATGAACAATTATAATTGAAGAAAACTTGAGGAACCGTTCCCTATAAAGAGTTACACAGTTTATATTGTATAGGTGTTGTTAGAGTTGGATGTTTATGGTTCCTGACACCAGGTCCTAAATCTCTTTTTAACCCCTTTGCTGCGGCGGCAATTCCTCCGCAGCGCTAAGGGGGGGGGGGGGCCGAGCGGCGCTCGCATGCTCGTGACGGAGCCGCCCAGTTATGAGCCGCGGTTGCGCTGTGCTCATGACGGAACGGTTCCGTCATGGCCCCGCCCGCTCAATAGAACGCGCCGTGCATGCGTGAAATCAGCGCTGCATAGGCGCGGCGGCAGGGCCATGACGGAACCGCTTCATCATGAGCACAGAGCAACCGCGGCTCATGACGGAGTGGCTCCGTCATGAGCATGCATGGGGTTAATATGTATGTAATTTTACTGATTGCTATTATCAATTGTTTTTATCTAAGCCTCTGTAATTATGATAGATTCATTTTATTTTTGCAATATGTCTTTGGCAAACTATTATGGCACTTGAAACTGAATAAAGTTAATTTAACTGACTAAAGTGGGCACCTTGCACTATCCAAACAACCCTTATGGTGATTTAAGAGTTCAAAGATAACCTTAGAAAGCTATCCAAGTGGTAGCTTTGGAGAGCAGCCTTTACGCTTAGTCTTGAAGGAATGTTAAGCAGCTTGTTTTACCAGAATGCAATCTTATTGTATTGGTTAAATAAAAGGAGAACCACACAATAGTTATAAACATATGTTTTTATTATTATAACACACCTTAAATACCACACATTTTCTGCTACACGCAGATAAACACAAAGCACACAATACTGTAGCACAGAAACAAATGTAAGTAGCATTAATACACAGTGGGCTCCATGGGAGACCAAACAATATGCTAAAATAGTGGTATAAGAACCATGACTCGAGTCAAGACAGTGTGTAGAGGTTGTAGAATCGCTGGGACCCCAAGGAACCACCCAAAGTGAGTAAGGAGGGACTCTACGGAGGTTGGGTGCAAAGTGAGAACACAACCACGTGCAACGTACAATTCAATGGGAGAATCGCGGTTGCAGTTTTAGTGTTCAAGAACCCTTCCCACTGGATTACAAGGAAATCCTTTGGAACATAGAAGTTTGGAGAGGCACCCCACCTGCGGATCCCGAAGTACCAGAGTTACATATCCCAGGAAAGCGGGGTGGATAGGGCTGAAGTGGCGTCGTAAACCGTCATCGATCTCAATGGGAGTCTTCAAAGAAATGCCACTGCTGGAAAAAAGAAAAGTGTCCAATGGAACCCTCAGATGGATTCTTGAAGGAAGGAACCTGAAAGCAGAGGTAACAGAGTCTGGGCCACTCAGCAGTGACCAAGGGCTCGGAAGACGGATGGGTGCTTCAGGTGTGAAGATGGAGACCTTGACTCTTCAGCCATAGGGACCAGGAGACGTCGAGGATGACCAGGAGCCGGATACGAGCATTCCTACGAAGACGAGTGCTGAGGGGTCGAAGTACAGCGGGAGCACCGACAAGCCTTGGCAGCAGCAACACACGAAAAAGGTCGAGGAAGGTCACGGTCTGGCCCAGACCAGGAGACTCACCACATCAAGGGGAGTCAGGGCAGGCCTGGAGCAACCATGGATAGCCCAAGCAAAGCAGTGTTGTGCCTCAAATGGACCCATAGGCCAAAGGCACAGGAGTCAGGAGGGGACCTGTAGCAATTTCACAAAACAACAGCTTGCAGGGCACAGAGTGTGAGGAGGCCAAAGTCCTTTGTATGAAATGTGCACAGAGGTTGTGGCTATCGATAGCCCAATGCACTTAGTTGGGGAATGCCAACAAGCATATGCACTTTCAAATGTACGAGGTGCACAGGGATTCTGGTTATGCGATCAGCACTAGGGATACGGACTTCAAACTCAGTGAGAGGGCAGCAAGACCTC